>NC_059161.1:69480828-70730828 GCF_019923935.1 Bubalus bubalis | reverse complement strand
AAGGCCAACTGTCTGAATCAGAGGAGAAACATTTAAGGCTGAGAATGAAATAGTTGATTTGTGGCAACCCGAATGGAATGAGAATCAGACAGTCCTTGCTGCAGCCATACGTACCCTGGACAGGGATGCTGGTCCTTTAGAAGGTGCTGTAGTTGGGTGCTGGAGTTTAGTATGTGGAGCAATCCCAGGGTGAGGGCTGCTGTTGACTGCTGAGAGATGGACCAAGGGGATGTGAGGGAGGAGACTGTGGTGGGAAATGCCAGGCAGCCATGGAAGCAAGGTGATACTGCTGAGTCATGCATAGCCCATGGAGCCATCACCATAGCCTCTCCCTCCCCTCAGGCCAGCATCAGCAGCTGAACAATAAAGATGCTGGCCCGTCAAGCACCTGATGAACTGCAGCGTAGGACTCCACCCAGGGTGCCCCTTTAAGTGCTTGATGCACCAGACCCCAGCTGAGGGTGGGGGGGTGGGCCCTCTATCTGCCTGATACACTGAACAACAGAAAAGGACCCCAGGCAAGGGAGACCTCTAAGTGTCTGAATGGGTGGACTATGGAGAAAGACTAGCAAAAGAGACCTTCTGATCACCAGCTACCAGAGACTCAAAAAAAGACTCTGATAGGGCCATAACTCCTGTGGCTGAGACAGTGTGGGTCCCTGCGCACTTGGTGCCACCAGGGTCCCCGCGACCCAAGCAGCTGTGCCACCTTCATGCTCAACCCTCACTGGGGCAGAGCTGCCAGAGGCAAAAATAGTCTTATATCTATGCATTCAGGGTCACTTGGGCTAGACTCTAGACTACAAGAGAACTAACCCTAGGGAGTATCTAACGGTGAGGACTACCACCAAAGAAACCACTTGAATACAAGACCCAGCATCACCCAAACACCAGTAGCACCCTGTGCAGGACGCCCCATCCAAACAATAAACAAAGCAAAAATACAAACCCAATAATCAGCAGACAGGATTGCTACCTCACTCAGCCCTGCCCATCAGAGGAAAAACAAACAAACAAACAGCAACCAAAAAAAAAAAAAACCAAAAAACAAACAAAAAAAAACTCAGCACAAATCTCACCCTATATGAAGCTTACACAAACCACTGCACCAACTATATATATATACATATATATATGTGTGTGTGTATATATATCTATATATATATCTATATATATCTCACTCAGTCATGTCCGACTCTTTGTGACCCTGTGGACTGTAGCCCACCAGGCTCCTCCATCCATGGGATTCTCCAGGCAAGAATACTGGAGTGGGTTGCCATTTTCTTCTCCAATGCATGAAAGTGAAAAGTGAAAGTGAAGTCGCTCAGTCGTGTCCAACTCTTAGCGACCCCTTGGACTGTAGCCCACCAGGTTCCTCCATCTATGGGATTTTCCAGGCAAGAGTACTGGAGTGGGCTGCCATTGACTATAAAATATAAAACTCTTAGAGGAAAACATAGGCAGAACACTCAATGACATAAATCAAAGCAAGATTCTCTATGACACACCTCCTAGAGTAATGGAAATAAAAACAAAAGTAAACAAGTGGAACCCAATTGAACTTAAAAGTTTTTGTACAGCAAAGGAAACTATAAGCAAGGTGAAAAGCCAACCCTCAGAATGGGAGAAAATACTAGCAAATGAAAAAACTGACAAAGGATTAATTTCCAAAATATACAAGCAGCTCATACAACTCAATACCAGAAAAACAAACAACCCAATCAAACAATGGGAAAAACATCTAAACAGACATTTTTCTAAAGAAGACATACAGATGGCTAACAAGCACATGCAAAGATTCTCAACATCGCTCATTATTAGAGAAATGCAAGTCAAAACTACAATGAGGTATCACCTCACACCTGTCAGAATGGCCATCATAAAAATGTCTACAAACATTAAATGCTGGAGAGGGTGTGGAGAAAATGAACATTCTTGCACTGTCGGTGGGAATGTAAATTGATACAGCCACTATGGAAGACAGTATAGAGATTCCTTACAAACTAGGAATAAAACCACCATATGACCCAGCAATTCGACTCCTAGGAAACCAAAATAGAAAAAGACATATATATCCCATTGTTCATTGTAGCACTATTTACAATAGCTAGAACATGGAAGCAACCTAGATGTCCATCAACAGATGAATGAATAAAGAAGTTGTGGTACATATACACAATGGAATATTAGCCATAAAAAGGAACACATTTGAGTCAGTTCTGATGAGGTGAATAACTAGAGACTATTATACAGAGTGAAGTAAGTTCGAAAGAGAAACATAAATATCATATACTAATGCATATATATAGGATCTAGAAAAATGTTACTGAAAAATTTATTTCCAGGGAAGCACTGGAGAAACAGACATAGAGGAAAGACTTAACAGACATGGGGAGAGGGGAGGAGATGGTGAGATGTATCAAGAGAGCAACATGGAATCTTATTTTACCATATGTATGCATGTCAGGAACTAACAGTTAGAACTGGACATGGAACAACAGACTGGTTCCAAATAGGAAAAGGAGTACGTCAAGGCTGTATATTGTCACCCTGCTTATTTAACTTATATGCAGAGTACATCATGAGAAACGCTGGGCTGGTAGAAGCACAAACTGGAATCAAGATTGCTGGGAGAAATATCAATAAGCTCAGATATGCAGATGACACCACCCTTATGGCAGAAAATGAAGAGGAACTAGAGAGTCTCTTGCTGAAAGTGAAAGAGAAGAGTGAAAAAGTTGGCTTAAAACTCAACATTCAGAAAACAAAGATCATGGCATCTGGTCCCATCAATTCATGGGAAATAGATGGGGAAATAGTGGAAACACTGTCAGACTTTATTTTTTGGGGCTCCAAAATCACTGCAGATGGTGACTGCAGCCATGAAATTAAAAGATGCTTACTCCTTGGAAGCAAAGTTATGACCAACCTAGATAGCATATTCAAAAGCAGAGATATTACTTGGCCAACAAAGGTCCGTCTAGTCAAGGCTATGGTTTTTCCTGTGGTCATGTATGAGACATGTATGAGACAGAGAGTTGGACTCTGAAGCAAGCTGAGTACCGAAGAATTGATGCTTTTGAACTGTGGTGTTGGAGAAGACTCTTGCGAGTCCCTTGGACTGCAAGGAGATCCAAACAGTCCATTCTGAAGGAGATCAGCCCTGGGATTTCTTTGGAAGGAATGATGCTAAAGCTGAAACTCCAGTACTTTGGCCACCTCATGCGAAGTGTTGACTCATTGGAAAAGACTCTGATGCTGGGAGGGACTGGGGGCAAGAGGAGAAGGGGACACCAGAGGATGAGATGGCTGGATGGCATCCTTGACCCAATGGACATGAATTTGACCAGACTCTGGGAGATAGTGAAGGAAAGGGAAACCTGGCATGCTGCAGTCCATGGGGTCACAATGAGTTAGACCTGACTATATGGCTGAACATCAACAACAGACAATGATATCAAACCAGTTGATACTAATTTCTATATTAAATAAAATAAATCTGATAGTTGTCATGCTTGGGATATAATAATGTGTTGAGCCAGCTTGTTGTTACATGTCCAATTCTAAATTTTTCCTCTTGAATCATATACAGGTTTCTTAGGAGATGGATAAGATGTTCTTGTATTCCAATGTTGCAGTGTTAGATGGAGAAACCTGTGACCAGTATGATTTTTCTCTCTATAATTTGATTTGTTTTCTTTGTTGGATGTTCAAGAACTCTTACTTTATATTTGAAGAATAATACCTTTGATAGGGTATCCTTGTGTTAATTGTTATGCCTCAGTGTTCCACACTATATGGTATGTTCTTTAAGTATGTAGAACTGATTATCTTTTATTTTAGGTAAATTATTTCAATCTAGCTTACTTTTTTTCCACTGGAGACTCTAACCTATCATATGTTGGTGTTCCTTACTGTATTTTTTGTATCTATTTGCCTCTAACACTTCTAACTCCTTTTAAGCATTTTTTTTTCTATCATTGTTCTCTTTTCCCTTCCCTCCCCTTTCCTCCTTTGTCTGTGTTTCTCTTTCTCTGTCTCTCTTCCTCCCTTCTCCTCTCCCTCCATCCATTCTGTATGACTCTCTATCTGTTTATTTATCTATCCACCCATCAATTGTCTATTATATATTGATCTACTTAATCTAAACTAAGAAAGCTGCTGCTACTGCTCCTGCTGCTAAGTCGCTTCAGTCGTGTCCGACTCTGTGAGACCCCATAGATGGCAACCCACCAGGCTCCCCCGTCCCTGGGATTCTCCAGGCAAGAACACTGGAGTGGGTTGCCATTTCCTTCTCCATGGCATGAAAGTGAAAAGTGAAAGTGAAGTCACTCAGTCGTGTCCGACTCTTAGCGACCCCCTGGACTGTAGCCCACCAGGCTCCTTCGTCCATGGGATTTTTCAGGCAAGAGTACTGAAGTAGGGTGCCATTGCCTTCTCCATAAGAAAGCTGAGCACTGAAGAATTGATGCTGTTGAACTGTGGTGTTGGAGAAGACTCTTGAGAGTCCCTCGGACTGCAAGAAGATCCAACCAGTCCACCCTAAAGGAGATCAGCCCTTGGTGTTCATTGGAAGGACTGATGTTGAAGCTAAAACTCCAATACTCTGGCCACTGATGCAAAGAGCTGACTCATTTGAAAAGACCCTGATGCTGGGAAAGATTGAGGGCAAGAGAAGAAGAGGATGACAGAGGATGAGATGGTTGGATGGCATCACCAACTCAATGGACATGGGTTTGGGTGGACTCTGGGAGTTGGTGATGGACAGGGAGGCCTGGAGTGCTGTGGTTCATGGGATCACAAAGAGCTGGACATGACTGAGCAACTGAACTGATGTGACTGAACAACAATGATAGACAATGACATCAAACTAGTTGATACGAATTTCTATATTGAATAAAATAAATCTAATAGTTGTCATGTTTGGGATATAATAATGTGTTGTGCCAATGGAGTTAGCTTCATGTAATTTTTTCCATAAGTTCACCAATTATTAATTAAATGACTAAATAAGTTACTATATCATTTGTAAACCATAACAAGCTCATTAAATAATATTCTGAAATTTCTGGGTGTCAGAGAATTAATCTCTATGATATTATAGCTTTTAATCATATATGATATATAATATATATTGCACACAATATTCTTTATACATTTTATATTATAAAATATTGCACACATTGTGATTCTTTATATATTTGTATATGTATACACATATTTAACAGTAAGTAGAAAACTCAGATTGCATACAATGCTATTTATTGGATATAATGTGTGTGTGTGTATATATATATATATATCTGTTTTATAATCTAATGTAAATGACAGTGAAGGTAAAAATTAAAAGCTTAGTCATTGTCACTTGTGCATCCGCAAATCCACTGCACAAAGTGTGTGCAGAGTACTCTATGACAGCAGTTCCCCTCCTTTTTGGCACCAGGACTGGTTTTGTGGAAGACAACTTTTCCATGAATGGTTGGGTGGTGTGGTTTTAGGATGATTCAACAACATTACATTTATTGTGCACTTTATTCCTATTATTGCATCAGTTCCACTTCAGATCATCAAGCATTATATCCTAGAAGCTGGGGAATCCCTGCTCTATTACATTAGGGTTAAGGACTAGTTTACAGGCAGAATTTTATACTACTATTATCCCACCAACAGGAATCTCAAATTTTGGGATAAAAGGAAGTATCCAATAAAAAATGAATTTCTTTTCTACAGTGTACCATATAATAATTTACCTGCTTTTATGGATCACAAAATAGAATACTGATCTTAGGAATACTTTAAATGCCAATACTTTGTGGATCAAAATACAATTCCACTGACAATTTCTGAAAGGTCTATATAATTTTTTTCATGCTTCTCATTAATACACCATGATGCCAAGTTATTGGCAATGCAAATTCTTCATCATAAAATGAAAGATTAAATCGAATAAAAATGCAGCGTTAACTTTTAAAACCCATGTTTTAAAAATAAACATTTCACTGACATTTATGAGGCACCATATAAAGTGGTCTCAGGAGCATCATCATAAATGCAACTTCACAGCAGTTAGAGTCATAAATTCCTTCCCAAACATTTATGAGGTTGAATAAATAGAAGGTAGCATTTGGGAGGGATGGAAATTGTTGTGTGCCAAGAATTTCTGATTGTTCTTTTTTTGACATACTCCATTATAGACTAAAGAAATAACACCTCTATGGTTCAATTTTAATCTCAAGGAAAAACAAAATTCCTATCAATACGAAAACCTGTTTATCATTCTGCATTTATATAATTTAACCAAACATATTACTAGTTCCACAGTAGAAAGAGTGAGTTATCACATCATTGTGGTTATCTGGGTCTTGAAGATCTTTTTTGTATAGTTCTTCTGTGTATTCTTGCCACCTCTTCTTAATATATTCTGCTTCTGTTAGGTCCTTGCCATGTCTGTCCTTTATTGTGCCCATCTTTGCATGAAATGTTCCCTTGGTATCTCTAATTTTCTTGAAGAGATCTCTAGTCTGTCTCATTCTATTGTTTTCCTCTATTTATTTGCATTGATCACTGAGGAAGGCTTTCTTATGTCTCCTGCTATTCTTTGGAACTCTGCATTCAAGTAGTATAATTTTCCTTTTCTCCTTTTCCTTTTGCTTTTCTTCTTTTCTCAGCTACTTGTAAGGCCTCCTCAGACAACCATTTTGCCTTTTTGCATTTCTCTTTCTTGGGGGTGGTCTTGACAATGGCCTCCTGTTCAGTTCAGTTCAGTTCAGTTCATTCACTCAGTCGTGTCCGACTCTTTGCAACCCCATGGACTGCAGCACACCAGGCCTCCCTGTCCATCACCAACTCCTGGAGTTTACTCAAATTCATGTCCATTGAGTCAATGATGCCATCCAACCACCTCATCCTCTGTCGTCCCCTTCTCCTCCTACTTTCAATCTTTCCCAGGATCACAGTCTTTTCTAATGAGTCAGTTCTTCAATTCAGGTGGCCAAAACATTGGAGCTTCAGCTTCAGCATCAGTACTTTCAATGAATATTCAGGACTGATTTCCTTTAGATGGACTGGCTGGATCTCCTTCCAGTCCAAGGGACTCTCAAAGGTCTTCTCCAACACCACAGTTCAAAAGCATCAATTCATTGGCGCTCAGCTTTCTTTATAGTCCAACTTTCACATCCATATATGACTACTGGAAAAACCACAGCTCAGACAAGATAGCCCTTGTGGCAAAGTTATGTCTCTGCTTTTTAATAGAATGTGTAGGGTCTGCTGTGTAGGTTGGTCATAGCTTTTCTTCCAAGTAACAAACATCTTTTAATTTCATCGCTGCAATCACCATCTGCAGTGATTTTGAAGCCCAATAAAATAAAGTCTGTCACTGTTCCCATTGTTTCCCCATCTACTACTCATGGAGTGATGGAACCATATGCCATGAACTTAGTTTTTTGAATATTGAATTTTAAGCCAGCTTTTTCACTCTCCTCTTTCACTTTCATCAAGAGGCTCTTTAATTCCTCTTGCTTTCTGCCATAAGGGTGGTGTCATGTGCATATCTGAGGTGATTGATACTTCTCCTGGTAATCTTGATTTCTGTTTTCACTTCATCCAGTCTGGAATTTCACATGATATACTCTGCATATAAGTTAAACAAGCAGTGTGACAACATCCAGACTCCACATACTCCTTTCCAAATTTTGAACCAGGCTGTTGTTCCATGACTGGTCCTAACTGCTGCTTCTTGACCTGCACACAGACTTCTCAGGAGGCAGGTAAGGTGGTCTGGTATTCCCATCTCTTGAAGAATTTTCCACAGTTTGTTGTGATCCACACGATCAAAATTTTAATGTAGTCAATGAAGCAGAAGTAGATGTTTTCCTGGAATTCTCTTGCTTTGTCAATGATCCAGTAGATGCTGCCAATTTGATCTCTGGTTCCTCTGCCTTTTCTAAATCCAGCTTCAGCATCTGGAAGTTCTCAGTTGACATACTGTTGAAGCCTAGCTTGGAGAATTTTGAGTATTTCTTTGCTAGCATGTGAGATGAGTGCAATTGTGCAGTAGTTTGAGCATTCTTTGGCATTGCCTTTCTTTGGGATTGGAATGAAAACTGATCTTTTCTAGTCCGGTGGCCACTGCTGTGTTTTCCAGATTTGCCGGCATATTGAGTGCAGCACTTTCACAGCATTGTTTTTAGGATTTGAAATAGCTCAACTGGAATTCCATCACTTCCACTAGCTTTCTTCATAGTGATGCCTCCTAATGCCCACTTGACTTCACACTCCAGGATATCTTACTCTAGGTTAGTGATTACACCATTTTGATTATATTGGTCATTAAGATCTTTTTTGTATGGTTCTGTGTATTCTTGTCACCTCTTTTTTACATCCTGTGCTTCTTTTAGATCCATACCATTTCTGTCCTTTATTGTGCCTATCTTTCATGAAATGTTCCCTTGGTAGCTCTAATTTTCTTGAAGAGATCTCTAGTCTTTCCCACTCTGTTGTTTTTCTCTATTTCTTTACATTGATCGCTTAGGAAGGTTTTCTTATGTCTCTTTGCTATTTTTTAGAAGTCTGCATTCAGATAGTTATATCTTTCCTCTTTGTCTCTCACTTCTTTTCTCAGCTGTTTGTAAGGCTCACAATGACAACCATTTTATCTTTTTGCATTTCTTTTTCTTGGGGCTGGTTTTGATCACTGCCTTCTGTATAGTGTTATGAACCTCTGTCCATAGTTCTTCAGACAGTCTATTAGATCTAATCCCTTGAATCTATTTGTCACTTCCACTGTATAATAGTGGGGGATTTTATTTAGGTTATACCTGAATGGTCTAGTGGTTTTCCCTACTTTCTTCAATTTCATTCTGAATTTTGCAATAAGGGTTTCATGATCTGAGTCACAGTCAGCTCCTGGTCTTGTTTTTGCTAACTCTATAGTTTCTCTATCTCTGGCTGCAAAGAATACAGTCAATCTGATTTCAGTATTGACCATCTGGTGATGTTCATGTGTGGAGTTGTCTCATGTTGTTGGAAGAGGGTATTTGCTATAACCAGTGCAATCTCTTGGCAAAACTCTGTTAGACTTTGCCCTGCTTCATTTTGTACTCCAAGGCCAAACTTGCCTGTTACTCCAGGTATCTCGTGATTTCTTTTTTTTTGCATTCCAGTCCCCTATGGTGAAAAGAACATCTTTTTTTTTTTTTTTTTTTTTTTAAATGTTAGCTCTAGAAGGTCTTGTAGGTCTTCATAGAACCATTCAACTTCATCTTCTTTTGCATTAGTGGTTGGGGCATAGACCTGGATTACTGTAATTGAATGGTTTGCTTTGGAAACCACAAAGATCATTCTGTCAGTTTTGAGATTGCACCCAAATACTGCATTGCAGACTCTTTTCTTGACTATAAGACCTACTCCATTTCTTTTTAAGGATTCTTACCCACAGTAGTAGATATAATGGCCATCTGAATTAAATTTGCTCATTCCGGTAATATAGAGAAATTTTGTATCTTGCTTTTTATTTAACCAAATGAAATTTGTCTTCACTTTACTGGTTTACATTGAAAAATTACCTTAACTTTGACATATTAGTTTGTTAAGAATGAAATATTCAGAATCTCAGAGCTTCAAGTTTAGAAAAACATAATTTCTCCATTGAGTCAGGTCTTATTTTATGTCTCATTTATACATTAACATTTCTTCAATACAATTCCTAGGTACTTGTTAATTTATTTCTAAATACTGTTAATTTTATTATTTTAAAAATTATTTTCTTGTATTTAGTCATGGGATTTTTAAGTTATGAAAAATAAAACTGATTTATATGCATTTACCTAGTTTCTTTTATCAGGTCACAATACTTTTTTTATTGATATTTTTATTTTCTTTTGTTTTTTTTATCACCTTCTAGGTCATAATGTGACAAATTTTGAAAGCAGTAAGTTTAAGTTCATATCTTCCCTCTCTCTATACACACACACACACACACACACACACATCATTTTTTCTGATTTTTAAATGAGAGAACAGTATCCACTAAGTTTTAAAAGATTATCATTTGTAGCAGCATGGGTGGACCTGGAGATGTAAGTCAGACAGAAAGACAAATGATATTTGATATGACTTGTATCTAAAAAAAAATTATACAAATTAACTAATTTACAAAACACAGTGACTCACAGACTTAGAGAATAAATTTATGGTTACCAGGTAGAAAGGGTAGGAAGGAAGGGTAGATTAGGAGTTTCAGGTTGACAAGTACATACTCATATTTAAAATACAAAACCAACAGTGAGTTATTGTATAACACAGGCAACTCTGCTCAACATTCTGTAGTAACCTAAATGGGAGCATAATTCCAAAAAGAATAGATATTTGTAAATGTCTAACTGAATCACTTTGCTGTATACTTCAAACTAAACATTGTTAATCAACTTTACTCCATAATAAAATACAAACTGAAAAAACTTGAGATGTATTAAAAAATAAGAAATAAAATACTTTCATTTCTGACTACATTATTTTATTCTGTTTATTTATTGCTCTGTTAACAAATCTCCTCCCAAATCAGTGGTTTAAAAAATCATTTACTTTTCATAATCTCTGTTGGGTGGGAATTCAAAAAGTCCTTGGCTAGGTGTTTCTTGCTTGGGGTCTCAAATATGGCTGTAGTCAGATATTGGCTGACAGAAGCTACAGTAGTGGTGGGTGATGGGGGGACCATTTGGATGGTGGCTGACCAGGTATAGCTTTCTTTTCCTATGGCCTCTCCTTGTTGTCTCTGCAAAGGCTAGTTTGGGCTTCCTCTAAGGCATCGTATGCTCAGAGCATTTAGTTTGCTTACTTGACAACCGAAGGCTTCAAGAGCAAATATTCCAGAGAGCAAGGCAGAAACTTTATTACCTTTTACAACCTAGCCATGAAAGTTAGAATGCATCATTTCCCAAGTACTCTATTTGCTGACCAATCAAAAGCTCATTCATATTCAAGAGAAGAAAAGACTTCACCTCTTGATGGGGTGGTTTTCCTGAGAGTCACACTTAAAAAATACAGCTTCTAGCATTTTAGAAGATTGTTTGCTCTTTTCTTTGAATACATACTCTTTATAATGTTGAGGGGATTTTATTCTATTTTTAGTTTGCTTGAATATTCCATCTCTTTTAATTAGAATGCATATTTTATTAGCATTTGTCAAAATGTTATGTACTGTGCTGTGTTTAGTCACTCAGTCATGTCCAACTCTTTGCCACCCCATGGACTGTAGCCTGCCAGGCTCCTCTGTTCATGGGGATTCTCCAGGCAAGAATACTGGAGTTGGGTTGACATGCCCTCCTCCAGAGGATCTTCCCCACCCAGGGACTGAACCCAGGTCTCCTGCATTGCAGGCGGATTCTTTACTGTCTGAGCCACCAGGGAAGCCCTATCAATATGATAAATATAGTTAATTCATTCCAAGAAAATGTTTGCTGTATGCCTGGTTCCCTGATGGATCCTGAATATATACAGATGAGTTAGGCAAGGTCGCTGTCCTTCAGCAACTGAGACATGCCAACCATGCTGACTCATCTCCATTGTTCTCAATGCACAAACCTATTGTTGGCCAGAATCCTACCTGACTATCCTACACTTTGCTGAGTATTTTTCTCTTATGCTTAGTTTAGTCACACCTTCTCTTAAAACCTCAAGATTCCCAGTCATAATCCTCAGTCAAAAATCTTAGTTCACCTACATGGTTGCATTTATCAGTAATTGTTTTCTTTTTATTGCTGAGTATTATTCCATTGCTTCACAGTTTATTTCTCTAGTTTCCTGGACTATGTCCAGTTTTTTTGTTTTGTTTTGTTTTGTTTTATGAATAAAACTACAATGAGCAACAAAAAAATTGGTTTCTATTTCGCTGGAAAACAAAACACAAGCTTTTCATTGTTTGTCAGTAGGCATTCTCAATATCCTTTTATCATAAAATATTTCCATAAAAGTCCTGCACCCATATTATGTCTTCCTTCCAATAACAATGGATGGATTCTTTCTGCTGCTCACGTTTCTTCTTTCCTCTACTGGATTCTATTCCTTGATCTACACAAAGATTATGATCCTCCAATTTATCCTACTCTTTCCTACATTATGAAATTTTTTTCTACTGGAACTTTCCTATCAGAATCGAAATACAGTATACCATCTCCCATTTTAAATAAAATTCTAATAATCCATGTGATTTTCCATTTACTAATCTGATTGTCTTTATAGCAAAACACTGATGGCCTTTATTAAAGCTTTTGCATTTCTCTGATCTATTCACCCCCAGACACACAGAAATCTGTGCTTTCTCTCCCATGGATGGCTAATTCTGTTTTGTCTAGGTCAGCAATACGTTGCCTAATTCAATGGTCATTCTTAGTTCTCATCCTAACTGCACTGCAGCATTTGATACAGGGATCAGTTTCTTGAAAGAATTTTTGACTCAGAGAAGTGGATTTATTTCTTATGAACTTATTTTTCTTATGGTCTACTTAAAAATATAGTAGTTTCATTTTTTTTGGTACAAGTTCCTAAATTTATTTTAATAAACTATTCAAAATTATCAGGGACAATACAATCCTTATGAACAGCAACATTTAAAGCACAATTGTGTTCATACTTAAACCTAAAATGTAGTTAAAATCATTCATAACTACTTTTTTTAAGAAGCAAGATCTACTTATAAATACTCTGTAGGAAAACTCTGTATACAGGCTGATAATTTCCTTTATATTTCCCAAAGAAAAATAAAAGTAATCAATGCTTATGTGAGTCAAAATGCTGAATAAACACACATATTCACTTAAACATATGTGTTTATATACACATATATTTAGCCTTTGTGTCTATGTGAAGCTTTTGTTAAATTCTGGTTTCATGTAAAGTACCACATAAAATTTAAAAAAAAAAAAAAAAAAAGAAAGAAAAAAAAAAAAGAAATTTTCCATGAGTATCTAATTGTTTTAGTTTCATTAATATAGAATTACTTATTGTTAAAAATAAGTTAGCACTCCCCCATTTGCCTTCCCATGCCAGTCTTCTTGCCTGGGAAATCCCATGAACAGAGGAGCCTGGTGGGCTACAGTCCTTGGGGTTGCAAAGAGTCAGACAGGACTGAGTCCACATACACATATTTGCCTTCCAGTTGGGAACAAAATGATTATTAGGAGTTGTCCTGCAATCCATTCTCACCCTTTATCAGGGACAGCCAGTCAAAGTAACAAAGATGATCTAGTCAAATCCCCTTATAAGTGCTTATTATACCTCTCCTGGAAAATATATAAAGTTATTTACTAGTGGATAGTCCTTATCTGGTCTAAGTTAGATTATGTTAAACTAACCCAGTGTCTATGGATTTAAGGGGCATGGCTCCTTAAATTTTTCATGTAAGTGATGTAATTGTTGGAGTAAAACTTGGAAGGGTCTTATGACTGAGATGTAGAGAACGTGAAAGCGTTAGTTGTTCAGTCGTGTCCAACTCTGCAACCCCATGGACTGTAGCCCATCGGGCTCCTCTGTCCATGGAATTCTCCAAGCAAGAATACTGGCTTGAGGTGATATTCCCTTCTCCAGGGGATCTTCCCAACCCAGGTATCAAGCTCAGGCCCCCTGCATTGCAGGTGCGTTCTTAACCATCTGAGCTACCAGGGAAGCATTATGACTGAGACAGATTCCTTTTATGTAAACAAGGACCACTTGTCTCACTCAGCGATTTAAGATGTTGAATCTGGGTCAGAAACCATTTACACAAGGCAAGAAAGGACCTGGAAGGTAGCATTGAAATCTTGGACTGCTTTGTATTTTCCCTCTGCTGCATAATTACTTACACACATAATATTATTAAAATGCTTAGAATTGGTTTCATTTCTCATTCTGGTGTGTCTGATATGACAATCTGGCACTTTGCTATAGCACCACCTCTGATGTCCATTTTTAATTGTGATATAATCTCAAGTCTTAAGCATAAGAATGGTACAAGGAATTCCTGTATACCCTTTAACCAGACTTATATTTTGCCCAGTTCTTTCACTGTAGAAATATGAAATATGTATATAAGTGCACATACACTTTACATATTATACACATACACATACACATATATAGTTCATTTATATTACATGTTATAATTAAATACAAAGTGAAGACCAGACATGAAAATTCCCTGAGCAGGCAAAACCAGTTATACCACATAAGCAAAAGTTAATTACCTTATTCTGCAAAATAAGTCAAACTAGGGTTGCTTCTTATAAATGTGTCTAAAAATCATAAATAAAACTTAAGCTCTTCTCTAAATTGGCATTTGGCAACATTTTTAACCGATTCCCTATCATTATGAAAATTCTATTTTATAACCTATCATTATAAGAATAAACAGCCTCGGGTTTTCACTGTATAAGTTGTTCTATAATAATCTACCTCTGAGTTGCATTTCACTGTTGGTTTAGAGCTGCCAGATAGCAAACTGTTTTTATGTGCACACACATAAAAAATAAACCCTGAGTAATTGTTTTATTAATCTAGTGGTCTACATTTTTCTTTTTCTGGATTTTTGACACACATACATATATATTTTATATGTTTGTGTGTACATACTTACATATGTATGTAAATATTATAAAATTGCTGAGATTGTGGTAGAGATAGTATACTCTAATTTATTGTGTACTCTCTACACTCAAGGATAATGCATGATATAACTACAGCATAATTATGAAGATTGGACATTTTATGATTAGTACAATACTAGTATTTAATACAGTAATTCTCAAAATACAGTCAAGACACAGGATACCTTTAAGACTTGGTGAAATCAAAATCATGCTATTAACAATATTATTAATAACAAGACAAAGTGATCTTTTTCACCATGGTGATATTTCCACTAGTGATTCAAAAGCTATGGTAGTAAAACTGTTGGTACATCATGAATCAAGAAAGTAGCACTAAACTCTGGAAGTAATTACTGCATTTTCCATTCTCACAAATGTGCAGAAGAAAAAGCCAAATATATTCAAATCCATCCTTGATTAAGCAATAAAACTGGTAAACACTGAATCTCAACCTCTGAATATCCGTCTTCTTAATAAAATATCTGATGAAGTGTGAATAGGTATAAAGCTCTTCTGATGCACATAGAAGTTGATTGTCCTAAGAAGACACATTTGTACATTTCAATGAAGCATAAAGACCAGCTGCTTCATTATGGAATACCAGTTTTGCATGGAAGAATACATGATAGCCAAACAAACTATGGTGTTTCTGGCTTGGGAATTTGGTATATATTTTCTTTAAAAATGAATGAACTGAACCTGTCACTTTAAGGGATTTGGCTACACATGTAGCCAATGATACAATTCAAGCTTTTAAAGAAAAGTTAAAATTGTTGACAACTTCTAGACACCACTAGATTTTGACAGATTACCAAAGTTTAAAGCTTTTGAGAAGTGGTTGGTGTGATATTATATTGTACAATAAAATTGCCTATATTTAGAATATCTGAAAACTTCACTTACCCATTCATAGTTACTAGATAACTATGGATAGGTTTGGAGTTCAGTTAAACATCTTTTTACTGTTTTCTTTATACTTGCCTCACTACTTTTTTTTTCCTTTCTGTGTAACTCCTCTCCTGCCTTCACTGTTTTAAAGAAATATTTTTTTATTACTCTATTCCTTCTGTAGGAAATTTAGCTACCCCTTTTGCATCATTTTTCTCTACGAGGTGTTAGGATTTTCATTCCTAATTTAGTCTACTTTAGAGTTAATTTTTACCCACTAATTTGAAATATAAGTACCTTACAAAATGCTATTTCCATTTACTCTCTGACACTTTGTGCTATTTTTTGTCATACATGCGTGCATGCTTGTGTGCCAAGTCACTTCAGTTGTGTCCCGCTCTCTGTGACCCTACGGACTGTAGCCCGCCAGGATCCTCTGTCCATGGGATTCTCCAGGCAAAAATACTGGAGTGGGTTGCCATGCCCTCCTCCAGGGGATCTTCTCCATCCAGCGATCGAATCTGTATGTTTTAAATCTCCTACACTGGCAGGCTGGTTCTTTACCACTAGCACCTGGGAAGTGCTATTCACAACAGCACTTCCTGGGAAGCCCATTCACAAACAAAGAATGAATTATAAAGTTTTTTTGTTTCTTAGAAGAGATAATGGGATCTGGAGGCAAGTGTATATCTTTTAATCCTTACCATTTTTATCCAGAGGTTGATATTGCCTCATTTAACAAAATCAGAAAATTGAAGCATAAGAATAATATTTACAACTTTGAAAATGAACACCAGTGACACTAAAGAGAAAACTGATTAAAAACGAGTCACTCCAGTAGCAGAGCTGGAAAAGTAAAGTATAGGAAAGGAGACCTGATTTTCGTGGCTGCTGCTGCTGCTGCTAAGTCGCTTCAGTCGTGTCCGACTCTGTGCGACCCCATAGACGGTAGCCCACCAGGCTCCCCCATCCCTGGGATTCTCCAGGCAAGAACACTGGAGTGGGTTGCCATTTCCTTCTCCAGGGGATCTTCCTGACGCAGGGATTGAACCCACAGCTCTTGCTGGGTCTCCTGCACTGGCATGCAGATTCTTTACCCCCAAGCCACCAGAGAAGCCCTTTATATCACTACTGGGACACATTGCCACAAATTTATGGACCTAAAATAACACAAACTTCTTACCTTCTACATCTGTAGAAGTCCGACATATGTCTCAAGGGACCAAAATCAAGATGCTGACAGAGCTGTGTCTCTGCCAGAGGTTCTAGGGGAGGATCTCTTTCCTTGCCTTTTCCAGTTTCTAAAGGCTGCCCACCTTCTTTGACTTAGGCTCCCTTCTTCCATCTTCCAAGCCTACCATGTCATGACCTTCCAACTACCCTTCTACTGTTGTGATTCCTTCTGTCACTTCTATCCCTTCTCCTTTTACTACTTTTAAGGGCCTTTGTGGTACATTGGATGCACCTGGGTAATCTGGGCTAATCTGCTTATTTTAAAGACAGGTGGTTAGCAGCCTTAACTCACCCTTTGTATGTTAATAACTAGTCACAAGGGAATCAAATGTGGGCATCTTTGAGAAAGCTGCTATTTTGTCTACTATAGTTTTAGTACTTAACGTGAATTTTAAAATAATAATATTTAAATTGCTAGCTTAATAATAAATCCAATACACATGACTCTTCTTAGCTTTTTACAGTTTTCTTAAAGTATGGTCTGTATCATGCAAGTCACCTGCATCAAAAATCAGCAGTAGTGTGTCCTGTTCTTAGGATCACACCCAGCTTTAAGGAAAAAGATCTTGGAAGACAGGTTCCAGTATTCTGGATTTTAAAAAGAATCCTACAGAAGTTTAACACACAGCAAACCAAAGGTTGAAGTCTCCTGATTCAGCCCACTGAAAAAGTTAAGGAAATGGGAGAAGTTGAGAGATTTAAGAGGTAATGGGGCACAAACTAACTTGAACTATTTGTCCTTAAGTAGGCAACTTAGAGGAGAGTAACATTTAACCAGTATTAAGATCATATTTCCTGAAAGAATATAAATAGTGAATAATACAGAGATTCAAAGAGAAAGGATATGCAGTGTCCTACAATCAACCCTGAAAATTCATTGGAAGGACTGATGCTGAAGCTGAAGCACCAATGGTTTGGCCACCTGATGCAAACAGCGGACTCACTGAAAAAGACCCTGATGCTGGGAAAGATAGAAGACAGGAGAAGGGGACAGCAGAGAATGAGATGGTTGGATGGCATCACTGACTCAATGGACATGAGCTTGAGAAAGTTCCGGGAGATGGTGAAGGACAGGGAAGTCTGGCGTGCTGCAGTCCATGGGGTCACAAAGAGTCAGGCACGACTGAGCTAGTGAATAACAACACATGTACGTGCATGTGTGCTCAGTTGCTTTGGCTTTGGTGGTGTCCAGTTCTTTGCAACCCCATGGACTGTAGCCCGTTAGGCTTCTCTGTCCATGGAATTCTCCAGGCCAGAATGCTGGAGTGGATTGCCATTACCCACTAGGGGATCTTCCTGACCCAGGGATTGAAAATGCATCTCCTGAGTCTCCTGAATTGCAAGAAGATTTTTTACAGCTGAGCCTCAGGGGAAGCCTCACAATAAGTACATTACTTCTAAAATGTTTTAAAAATGAAACTTGAATGATAAACTAATTATTTAAAAATCAAAAAAACAAAATGTATTCTTGGAAAGCCTAAAGATTCAATGGACAAGCATCTGAATACTTCTAGAAACAATGGATCCCAGTATAAATTAGTAACAAGATATATGATTTGTTCTGAGAATTATTTGCTACTTTTTTAAACATTTATAGTACACTTTTTACATATTATATGTAGAAACTTAACACTAAATAAGTTGTGTCACATATAAAATATATGTTTTAATTTATAAAAAGGAACCAGTGAGCATTTTAAATAGTAATATTCCTATTTCCTCCTTTCTTATTTATGCATGAAAAGTCTGGCCAGAGTAACTATACTTAATGAACAATCATTAATCACCTACTGACAGACACTTGCAATAAAAGCAGAGTGCATGGGAGGAATTTCAAAGTGTCTCTGGAATTGCCCCGAAACTTCAAGTTCTTTGAAGTGATGGAAAAGTTCATAAAGACGTTGAATGCAGAAAAGTGAAAATGCAACTTTAAATTGCAATCAAGTCATAAAGAAAATGTGCTTCATCATTTATCATTTTGGGTCTCTTAAGCACTAACTCTAATGGGCTCTCTGTATCTCTGGTGCAGAATTTGTAATGGCTTTAAATTAGTATCTCTGTGACCAAGTCTAAATTTTCCTTTTAGACTGTTACATGATTAGGGGCAGAGATTATATCATGTATGTATGTGTGTGTTTGTGTGTGTGTGTGTGTATGTGTGACTCTAGAGCTCAACAGAGAACCCAACATTTAATAGATGTTGAAGAAAGGTTTGTAGCATGTGTGAGAGACAAAAAGAAAGGGCAGAAAGGCTAACTTTTAAGAGCTCTTTCTAAAATGTCTTTTTATTCAAGAATAGATTTCATTTATTTAAACAAGTAAGTTGTACATTCTCATTTGTTGGTTTGTTTAGTCATTAGTATTTCCCACCACAAATATTACAGATTAATTGAAAGTATACATTAATAATTGTATAAATGCAAAAAAGGAATATTTTTCATATATGTTTTTCTCATACAGCTTACAAGAGCCTGAAAATTTTACTTCAACAAGCTTATTAAAGTTAATAGAATATTTTAATGGTATATATTCATATTAAAGAAGCAAATGTATTACTAAGTAGGATTTACCAGAAGAAGCCTAATCCTGTAAATACAATTCCAGGGAGGCAAAAAATCATAATGTTTAGAATTTTAAAAAGAGATTATCAGGCATTCATGGTCCTAATAATCTGTTAATAATGTTTTTCTTGAAATATAGGTATTGCAATATGTAGATTAAAAATATTTTATTATGTTTAAGTCTATATAATACTTTTAAAAATAGAAGAGATTTCTGTTGCATTTTTCATATAGCCAAGAAGACCTGTTTTAAACTATATAGTAGTTTAATATATTATGTAGGGGATACATGTTAAATAAGGAATTTAAACTCAAGACTCATTCAGTATTTTTGTCACTAATTAAATAAGTATTGAAAGTCATTTTAACAATGTTAAGAAAACATGCAACCAATTAAAATATGCCTGAGTATGCTAGCAAAGCCAATCATTCCAAAAGTCTAACAACTTAAATGTGAATTCCATAATGCTAATGAAACTTGTTAAAAGTATTAACCAGAAGTTGGGGGTGAATATAAAAGTAGGAAGACAAGTTGAGGCAACAACAATGCTCACTAAGCATCTGGTGACGCTCTGTATAGCCAACCCTTTTTTGCAGGTGGGTTGAGCATCCTTCATTGGTTCTGGCCAGTGGACTATTTTTTCCGGGATATGTCACTTTGGGTTTCAGGTAGTTAAGGGCCGTGTGCCTCCTCAGTTTCTCTCTTTCCTGCCACACTGACACTAAAAGCCATGTGTTCACATGATGATGTAATCTTGGAAAGGAGCCAGAATTTTTAAGTCACCAAGGATATGATGGCCTTATCAGCCCCTGCCAGGCTTCCCAAGTAGCTCAGTGGCAGAGTCTACCTGCCAATGCAGGAGCCACAGGAGATATGGGTTTCATCCCTGGGTTGGGAAGATCCCCTGGAGGAGGAAACAGCAACCCACTGAAGTATTCTTGCCCGGGAAATCACATAGACAAAGGAGCCGGCAGGCTACAGTCTGTGATGTGCCATGCTAAGTCACTTCAGTTGTGTCTGGCTCATTGCAGCCCCATGGACTGTAACCCATCAGCTCCTCTGTCCATGGAATTTTCCAGGCAAGAATACTGGAACGGGTTGCCATTTCCTCCTCCAAGGGATCTTTCCAACCCAGGGATCAAACTTGTGTCTCTTGTGTCTCCTGCATTGGCAGGTGGATTCTTTACTACTGTGCCACATTGGATTAAACCAAGGACTTCTACATTTTATCTTTAGCCCAAACCCCTCATCACTAAACCCTATACACTCCTTATAACTACCCTTTGAATGTACAAAGTTAGGTCCATTTCAGCAAGCTCCAAATTTTCTTATGATTTTTCCTCCCACAAAACTTGTCTTTCTTCCAATATTCAATATCTTTAGAAGTAACCCAGACACTCCACAATTCTGCTGGCCAGAAAATGACTGGTTTTTGATCTCAGGCTCCACACCAATGTATCCCTGAACCCATCCATTGTACTTCCAAAATAATCTCTCAGACTGACAGTCTCTATTCCCATGACCATCACGATCTTAATTCAATTTTTAAATAACTATGGCTTTAACTAATATATTTACTCCTATCTGGGTCTTTTTTCTTCCACATTTGATCCCTACTAATCCATTTTCTAGATGACATGCAGAATAATTTCATCAAAACACTAGTCTAGTCTATACTGATTCTACTAGATCCCTTCACCTAAGGTAAAGCAATTGTTTATTTTTCTATGCAGTCACATGTTTAAAATAACTCAAATTATATGATAGATATGCATATAGACTATTGGCTTTTATTTTGTATTCACATAATATTCTGTGTTGAGCATTTTGAGGACATTACACTTTTTACAAAAGGCTAATAGTGATGGCAATGTTAATTATAATAATTGCTAACTTTTATAGAATGGCTTACTGGCTTACATGCACTAATGCAATGAATCCTCCCAACACATGCAAGAATAAAGAATTATTATGACCTGCGTGTATAGATAAGAAAATCAAGAAAATCCAGTCAGTGCTTCCCCAGGATTAATGGAAAAACCAAGATGTAAACCCAGTCTAGAGGCTGAGCTATAATAATTGTTCAATTTATATGTGTGTGTGCTTAGTCTATCAGTTATGTCAAACTCTGTGTGATCCCCTTCGACTGTAGCCCACCAGGCTCCTCTGTCCCTGGTATTCTCCAGGTAAGAATACTGGAGTGGGCAGCCATGCCCTTCTCTAGGGCATCTTCCCAACCCAAAGATCAAATGTGGATCTCCCACACTGCAGGTGGATTCATTACCATCTGAGCCACCAGGGAAGTTCTCATATGTGTGTAGTAATAAATAAATACTTCTTGGGAGGAAAGAGAAAATTTATCATGTGAAATTATTTTGTGAATACATTTATTAGTCAATTTTAAAATTCATATTTTATTATTAGTTATTTATTACAAGTGCCTCTGAAACAAGTGACCCATTGCATGCCCTTCCCTAAACTGAAACTCTTATTTATAAATGCTTATTTTCAAGCTATTAAAGTCAGCTTTTAAAAGTTCCATTTACCTATGCTGGAAGTAGAATAACACACATAGGCCTAACACTTCAGGGCAGGCTGTGGTTACAACCACATTAATCTCTCTGCACAAAAGTACATCCAACTCTTGGTCTCATAAATCCTATTCCAGAGACACTTGCCACCTGTGAAGACGGCTAACATCCTCCCCTACACCTTGTGCTGTTGTCACTGTGATCAGACAAGGGGTCCAACGGCATTATAAGGCACTGCTGAGCGGGCATCTGTTTGTTGTAGAGGCCACTGTCGGCTGTATTCTGAAACGGTGACATCTGAGACATAGGTATGTATCAGTAAAGCACCCAAAATTTAACTTGCGTTTTTTGGTGTCGCTATTATTATGTTTTCTGACTTCAGTTTTATCACAAATACAGAAGACGACTTGTCTCACAATTGCCATCTTCCTTTTCTTCTGTGCTTTGTTGCATGCCTAGCGGACTTCATGACATCCTACTCCAGAATAATGTGTTTACTTTCTGAATATCCTTCATGCCATTGTTTTCAAATGATTTAAACTGAAAGCTGATGAGGGAAGGGGTTCCATGATGAAGGAAATTCTGCTCAGACCAGGAACAGACCATGAAGGTGACCCAATCTTGAGTTGCAGGGACAGTGTTCCTAATTTTGCTGAGGTATGATACAATTCATCTCTGCATTTGCATATGCTTTCTCAGCTTTTCTGTTTACTGGGAGCTAAACCCACAACTGCAGGGACTTTGAAATTCCTGCTAGAGATTCACGGTTCCTGCCTTAGGTGGATCATTTGAGCTTTCATGGCCTCTTCCCTTCTTGCAGAGTCTAAGTATCAAGTGGGAAATTTAACCTGCTTCTTAGGCTCAGGCAAATTGTGTCCTTAAGAGTTATCAACCTCTTCATTTCTATGCAAGCTGTTTTCCAAAAGGGAAGTGCATAGGACCAATTCCTGAGATAAACATTCTGTTGCCAGTATGGTACTTCTGGTTGTCAGGCTCCCCACTGACTCAATAAATTTACTTTATTGATTTCAGAGGGAGAGGCTAAAAATTGATTAACCCAACATATAAAAAATATATTTTTTAAAGTTACCAACATCATACATTTTTACCTATGTCTTTCAAAAATCATTATCTTTAGTTTTTAAGTGGGAAAAAGACACATGTATTTCCCCTCATTATTTGATATTGATGTAAAATTAAAGGAAGGACAAAACTTATTAAATCTATGGTTTAACTTGGCAAAATAAATATGACTTGTCTGGGATCTGTAATACCATGGGCTGAAACAGAGCCACTCCAATTTTAAATTAAAGCTCAGGGAGTGAAAGTTGGGAGTTTGGATTCTTTGATCTTAGTTCTTGAAGACTTCACAAAAGGCAGTTTTCCTATATTTGCAAAAAAGGCCCATCACTTAATGTGAGGCAACCTTTCAATGACAACAGCATGAACATTATTTAAGTCAGAATATTAGTTACAATAATGTACTGTACAAGCTAGAAAATGACAGAAATTATAAACAGACTAAACTTGCTCTGATTCACGACTGACAGGAAGATTCAAACGCCCCCATAATGAGACTTTTCAATCTGAGAATTGCAACTCCTCAGACAGGAGAGTGGCCTACCAAATGAAAATTTGCAATGCTAAGGAAAGAAAAGTAGGGGGATTGAAAGTCATTCGTCATTGTAACACTTCCCTGTAGACTGAGCAGAGATAAAGGATTCTGTTCACATAAGAAATTGTGGTTTTAGAAAAGCTGCTTCTCTTTTACAGTATTACATTGGAACTCATGAAATGTTTCCAGATAAAAACTGATAAAGTCTAGGAATTTATGAAAAATAGTTTCTGTGATGACCCACAATTGAACTCTGCATTCTAAAAATGAATAATATGAGGGGATAGTTCCTTAAAATGTCAAAAAATATTTATCTCACAAGTGATCCCTCTGACCACAGCAAAATGAGCCAAGATATGGAATCATATTAGCTCAGGTTGGCAAATTTATGAAGTACACACCATTTATGTAGTAAACTGTGGGTTGGCCTTTGTTGTTCCATGAATATGTTTTATTGTTTTAGACTTTTAAGTATTGTTTCTGTTTCCCACTGAACAGGCTTATCTGTTTTAGTTTAGATTCAGAAGTCAAGAGGTCAAATTTTGAAAATTCTTTCTGTTCAATATATGTTTACCTTAGACAACCGTATTCACATCTGAGGTTCATGCTTTGGCATAAGCAGTATATGATGGATGAACTTTTAATTTTTGAGCAACCCATCTGTGCAAATAAATTGTGCAGGTCATAAATATCCTAGAATCTATTGAAATCCAGTGCAATTTAAAATTCTGCAGAAGTGATTAAAGAGGTCTTCAATTCACACACACACACACAGACACACACATACATATGCATATCAAAACTCAACTACTTCACAATAAGAAAGACTGATTAGTTGGATTTTGATTTCTTTTTATCTTAAAGTATATAGCCAATGCTGAAAGTGAGAGTGTTAGACTCTCGGTCGTGTCTGATTCTTTGCAACCCCATTAACTGTAGCCTACCAGGCTCTTCTGAGAGCCATTGGCAAGAATACTGGAGTAGGTCGTCATTTACTTCTCCAGGGGATCCTCCTGACTCAAGAATCAAACCCACATCTCCTGCATTGGCAGGCAGATTCTTTACATCTAAGTCACTAGGGAAGCCCATGCTACTTAAGTATAAAATTTAAGTTGGTCTTGCTGGCAAAACTAATATATATATATATAGATAGGTAGATAGATAGATAGATCTGTTATATACTAGAGTTTTGCCCTTAAAATCAGTATGGTTGGTTGACAGATTGAGATCTCAGACTCAAGGTCTTAGTTTTGATTTGCAGTTGCATCTCAGAAAAGATAAGAGATAAGTGTTAGAAAGGATGTAAAGAAAAGAGATGTTCTGTATGCTGTTGGTGGGAATGTAAATTGGTTGAGTGACTACGTAAATCCATATGGAGATTACTCAAAAAATTACAAATAGAACTACCATATGATCTAGTAATCCTTCTGAGTATATCCATATAACATGAAATTGGTACTTGGAAGAGATATCTATGTTCCTATGTTGATTACAACAGTACAATACCTAAGGAATGGACAAAATGTAAATGTCTGTCAATGGATGAATGGACAAAGAAAATATTTTATATATAGGAACAACAGCAAATATAATGTTACATTAAATTAAATATATATCTATATAATGTTATTTAATCTTAAAAGAGAAGGTGATCATGCCACTTGCAACAATATAAATAGACCTGGAGGAAACTATGCAAAGTAAAATAAACCAGATATAGAAAGAAAATGACAACCCACTCCAGTATTCTTGCCCGGGAAATTCCATGGATAGAGGAGCCTGGTAGGCTACAATCCATGTGGTTGCAAAGAGTTAAACACGACCTAGAGATGAAATAACAACAACAAAAAGGAAAAAAAAAAACCTACATGACTCACTTAAATGTGGAATTAAAAAAGATAAATACATAATCAGAAAGTGGACTTGTGGTTACTCAGAGCAGGAGATTGGGGAAATGATCAAAGGGTACAAATGCAGTTATTTAGGATAAAAAAGTCTAGAGATCTACCGTACAGTATGGTGACTACTGTTACTAACACTGTACTGAATACTGAACATTTGCTAAGAGAGTAGATTTGGGGTATTCTTATCACACAGAAGCACACACAAAAATGGTAACTGTGGTGAGGGGCTGCTACATTCATTAGCTTGACAGTAGTAATTATTGCACTCTGAATATTGGTACACGCAAGAGATACGGGGTCAATCCCTTGGTCAGGAAGATACTCTGGAGGAGGAAACAGCAATCCCTTCCAGTTCTTGCCTGGGAAATCCCATGGACAGAATAGCCTAGTGGGCTACAGCCTGTGGGGGTCACAAAGAGTCAGATAAAACTGAGTGACTGCACACCATATGTATATAAAATTATCATGTTTTACACCTGAAATATACACAATTTTCATTGAAAAATAAAATTTAAAAATGCAGCAAGCACCACCCCCTCCAACTGTTCAAAAGTATATCTATGCTTTTTCTGGCATGAGTTTTTTATCCAAGAGTGAACCACATTCCTAAATTACTTCCTTCCTGCTTTCTTCTTCAACCTTAGATAGCTGACCACTCTATTCTTAACTCACCTGATTTAAGTTCAATATTTTAGTGATTTTTTTCTTTAATTCAAAATGGTTCTCAGTGTTTATATATTCCATTTCGGGAACTGCTAGGACATATTAAGAGAGCATTTATAATACACATCTGCTTAAAAAAAATACAGAGTTTCATTTTATTTTGTACAAGATGCTTATCATAACCCTACAAGATAAAAGACAGTCAAACTGATACTTAGACAAGTGGAAGGAGCACATTTTTTTCAGTGCCCCAAATTACTAGCCACCATTTAAATGACAAACTACAATCTTTGGCAGACATAAAAAGTTTAAGATACTTAATAGGCAATGCAATAGTTATATTCAGTATTCAGGTTTTTAAGTGTTCAAATGTGCTTGATACTGAGTACTTAGTCTTTAGACTCTTAATTGATTGAACTAATATTTATTCAGTGTTTGTCACAGAAGAGACAGTGCCCAGGGTTAGAGACAAAACAATGAACAAGATGTTGAAAGCTTCTGGCCTCAGTAAGCTTGAACACCAGCAAAGGAAATGAACAATAACCAGGTAATTCACACAAGGCAGAGACAGAGATGTGACAAAAGTGGTAGAGAGCATTCTAGAAGTGCTGAAGCAGAGGTAGGGGGTGAGAAGAAAACCCTGACTCAGGGAGTCCAAAATGTCTCTGATTGGAAGTGTTCTTAAAATAGAGGTTGTAGAGTGAAACAAGACTAGCCAAATAGTCTTCTAGTGTAAAGAAGGTAAGAAGGCCTGCAAGAGAAAAGATAAACACTTTAAGGAAGCAAAATTATTTAGGGCTACACATTAAAGTTCATGTGAAGGAATCAAGTTTTGTGATTTTTATCTTTTGTATGACCTGGCTGGTAACTTTATCAGCTGTGTGATGCTGAGCCAGAGTTTTTGTCTTGATTTCTTTACCTTTAAATAAATTAATACATAAATAAATAAACAATGGCAAAATGAAGACAAAAGAGTATAACAGCAGTACATATTTCACAGTGATATTTTCATTAATAAATGTGTTAATATATACAATTCACTTAGAACCCGCTATGTGATACTTGATATATATCATTTTTCCTCATATATTATTTTAAAATTATTATGATTAATTATCAAATAGTTTGGGTAGGGTCACTACAAAAGAGAGGAGTAACAATAATAAATGTGAATCTTACTAAAATCAGTGAGTCTGTAGGGTGAAAAAATAAATTAGAGGACAATGATTAGGAGCCTCTCATAAACTTCATGGCACTTCCTGGGGGCTCAGACTGAAAAGACTCCATCTGCAATAGGGGAGACTGGGGTTTGATCCCTGGGTCAGGAAGATGCCCTGGAGGAGGAGGGCATGGCAACCCATTCCAGTATTCTTGCCTGGAGAAGCCCATGGACAGGAGCATGGTGTGCTGCAGTCCAAGGAGTCGCAAAGAGTGAGACATGACTGAGCAACTAAGCACAGCACAGCACAGCACATAATATTAATGAGGGTGGATGGTGACCTGGAGTGGGGCAGTAGTAGAGATCTGTTAAAGAAGAATGAACAAATCCAATAATTCTCAAAATTAAGAATTACTATTATATTTGGATTTAGGTGACTGAATGTGATCTAAATTGTCAACTTTAGGGGCTTTACTGAAGATATGGCAGTGACAGTTACTAAGATGGAGAGAGAACTGGCATAGAACCATTTTTGTAAGGGGAAGATGACTCTTTCAGTCCATTGAGCCTTCTGAAACAAAACAGCATAGACTATAAAAAACTGAAATTAATTGCACATCATTCTGGAGGCTGAATCCCAAAATCAGAATGCAGTATAATTGGGTTCTAGCGAGAGCCTTTTTACTTGGCTGAAGATAACTTTTGGCCGCCATGATCTTAGTTTTCTGAATGTTGAGTTTTAAGCCAGCTTTTTCACTCTCCTCCTTCACCTTCATTAAGAGGTTCTTTAGTTCCTCTTCACTTTCTGCCATTAGGGTAGTGTCATCTGCATATCTGAGGTTATTGATATTTCTCCTGGCATTCTTGATTCCAAATTGTGCTTCATCCAGTCCAGCATATCTCATGATGTCTCTGCATATAAATTAAATAAGCAGGGTGACAATATATACCCTTGACATCAGTTCAGTTCAGTTCAGTTTAGTCATTCAGTCGTGTCTGACTCTTTGCAACCCCATTAATCGTAGCACACCAGGCTTCCCTGTACATCACAAACTCCTGTAGTTCACTCAAACTCATGTCCATTGAGTCTGTGATGCCATCCAGCCATCTCATCCTCTGTCGTCCCCTTTTCATCCTGCCCCCAATCGTTCCCAGCATCAGCGACTTTTCCAATGAGTCAACTCTTCACGTGAGGTGGCCAAAGTATTGGAGGTTCAGCTTTAGCATCAGTCCTTCCAATGAACACCCAGGACTGATCTCCTTTAGGATGGACTGGTTGGACCTCCTTGCAGTCCAAGGGACTCTCAAATGTCTTCTCCAACACCACAGTTCAAAAGCATCAATTCTTTGCACTCAGCTTTCTTCACAGTCCAAATCTCAAATCCACACATGACCACTGGAAAAACCATAGCCTTGACATCAGATCAGATCAGATCAGTTGCTCAGTCATGTCCGACTGTTTGCGACACCATGAATCACAGTGCACCAGGCCTCCCTGTCCATCACCAACTCCTGGAGTTCACTCAGACTCACGTCCATAGAGTCAGTGATGCCACCCAGCCATCTCATCCTCTGGTGTCCCCTTCTCCTCCTGCCCCCAATCCCTCCCAGCATCAGAGTCTTTTCCAATGAGTCAACTCTTTGCATGAGATGGCCAAGTACTGGAGTTTCAGCTTTAGCATCATTCCTTCCAAAGAAATCCCAGGGCTGATCTCCTTCAGAATGGACTGCTTGGATCTCCTTGCAGGGACTCTCAAGAGTCTTCTCCAACACCACAGTTCAAAAGAATCAATTCTTCGGCGCTCAGCTTTCTTCACAGTCCAACTCTCACATCCATACATGACCACTGGAAAAACCATAGCCTTGACTAGACGAACCTTTGTTGGCAAAGTAATGTCTCTGCTTTTGAATATGCTACCTAGGTTGGTCATAACTTTCCTTCCAAGGAGTAGGAGTCTTTTAATTTCATGGCTGTATTCACTATCTGTAGTGATTTTGGAGCCCAGAAAAATAAAGTCTGACACTGTTTCCACTGTTTCCCCATCTATTTCCCATGAAGTGGTGGGACCGGATGCCATGATCTTCGTTTTCTGAATGTTGAGCTTTAAGCCAATTTTTTCACTCTCCACTTTCACTTTCATCCAGAGGCTTTTTAGTTCCTCTTCACTTTCTGCCATAAGAGTGGTGTCATCTGCATATCTGAGGTTATTGTTATTTCTCCTGGCAATCTTGATTTCAGCTTGTGTTTCTTCCAGTCCAGTGTTTCTCATGATGTACTCTGCATATAAGTTAAATAAACAGGGTGACAATATACAGCCTTGATGAACTCCTTTTCCTATTTGGAACCAGTCTGTTGTTCCATGTCCAGTCCTAACTGTTGCTTCCTGACCTGCATACAGCTTTCTCAAGAGGCAGATCAGGTGGTCTGGTATTCCCATCTCTTTCAGAATTTTCCACAGTTTATTGTGATCCACACAGTCAAAGGCTATGGCATAGTCAATAAAGCAGAAATAGATGTTTTTCTGGAACTCTCTTGCTTTTTCCAGATCCAGCAGATGTTGGCAATTTGATCTCTGGATCCTCTGCCTTTTCTAAAACCAGCTTAAACATCAGGAACTTCACGGTTCATATATTGCTGAAGCCTGGCTTGGAGAATTTTGAGCATTACTTTACTAGCGTGTGATATCTGTCCAACTGTGCAGTAGTCTGAGCATTCTTTGGCATTGCCTTTCTTTGGGATTGGAATGAAAACTGCCCTTTTCCAGTCCTGTGGCCACTGCTGAGTTTTCCAAATGTGCTGGCATATTGAGTGCAGCACTTTCACAGCATCATCTTTCAGGATTTGGAATAGCTCAACCGAAATTCCATCACCTCCACTAGCTTTGTTCATAGTGATGCTTTCTAAGGCCCACTTGACTTCACATTCCAGTATGTCTGGCTCTAGGTCAGTGATCACACCATCGTGATTATCTGGGTCATGAAGATCTTTTTTGTACAGTTCTTCTGTGTATTCTTGCCATCTCTTCTTAATATCCTCTGCTTCTGTTAGGTCCATACCATTTCTGTCCTTTATCGAGCTCATCTTTGCATGAAATATTCCTTTGGTATTTCTGATTTTCTTGAAGAAGTCCCTAGTCTTTCCCATTCTGTTGCTTTCCTCTGTTTCTTTGCATTGATCGCTGAAGAAGGCTTTCTTATCTCCTCTTGCTATTTTTTGGAACTCTGCATTCAGATATTTATATCTTTCCTTTTCTCCTTTGCTTTTTGCTTCTCTTCTTCTCATAGCTATTTGTAAGGCCTCCCCAGACAGCCATTTTGCTTTTTTGCATTTCTTTTCTATGGGAATGGTCTTGATCCCTGTCTCCTGTACAATGTCACGAACCTCATTCCATAGTTCATCAGGTGGCTGCGACAGGCGTCCCAAGCATGGCCAAGAGGAGACACCCCACGACCGAGGTCAGTTGCAGAAGCCGGGAGGACCCCATGCCTGAAGGGTGGCAGCCAAGAGGAGTTACCCCACATCCGAGGTCAGGGGCAGCGGCCGAGAGTACCAGACTGTGATGGCACAGGAACAGCTGAGAGGAGCTACCCCGCATCCCAGGTCGGGTGGGGGCGGGGGGGGATGGCCGAGAGGAGATACCCAGCGTCCGAGGTCAGGGGCAGCGGCCGGGAGGAGATACCCCATGCCCCTAAGCCCGAGGCCAAGGGCGGCAGCAGGGAGGAGCAACCCCATGACCGAAGCCCTGGGCGGTGGCCCGGAGGACCAACCCCACGTCCAAGGAGCCGTGGCTGCGCGGGCGGAGGAGGGCCTAGAGGAGCTATCCCACGTTGAAGGTCAGGAAGGGCTGCGGTGAGGAGATACCCCTCATCCAAGGTAAGGAGCAATGGCTGAGCTTTGCTGGAGCAGCCCTGAAGAGATACCCCACACCCAAGGTAAGAGAAACCCAAGTAAGATGGTAGGTGTTGCAAGAGGGCATCAAAGGGCAGACACACTGAAACCATACTCACAGAAAAGTAGGCAATCTAATCACACTAGGACCACAGCCTTGTCTAACTCAATGAAACTAAGCCATGCCCATGGGGCAACCCAAGACGGGCGGGTCATGGTGGAGAGATTTGACAGAATGTGGTCCACTGGAGAAGGGAATGGCAGACTACTTCAGTATTCTTGCCTTGAGAACCCCATGAACAGTATGAAAAGGCAAAATGATAGGATACTGAAAGAGAAACTCCCCAGGTCAGTAGGTGCCCAATATGCTACTGGAGATCAGTGGAGAAATAACTCCAGAAAGAATGAAGACACAGAGCCAAAGCAAAAACAATACCCAGCTGTTCATATGACTGGTGATAGAAGCAAGGTCTGATGCAGTAAAGAGCAATATTGCATAGGAACCTGGAATATCAGGTCCATGATTCAAGGCAAATTGGAAGTGGTCAAACAAGAGATGGCAAGAGTGAATGTCGACATTCTAGGAATCAGCGAACTCAAATGGACTGGAATGGGTGAATTTAACTCAGATGACCATTATATCTACTACTATGGGCAGGAATCCCTCAGAAGAAATGGAGTAGCCATCATGGTCAACAAAAGAGTCTGAAATGCAGTACTTGGATGCAATCTCAAAAACGACAGAATGATCTATGTTCGTTTCCAAGGCAAACCATTCAATATCACAGTAATCCAAGTCTATGCCCCAACCAGTAACGCTGAAGAAGCTGAAGTTGAACAGTTCTATGAAGACCTACAAGACCTTTTAGAACTAACACCCAAAAAAGATGTCCTTTTCATTATAGGGGACTGGAATGCAAAAGTAGGAAGTCAAGAAACACCTGGAGTAACAGGCAAATTTGGCCTTGTTATACGAAATGAAGCAAGGTAAAGACTAATAGAGTTTTGCCAAGAGAATGCACTGGTCATAACAAACACCCTCTTCCAACAACACAAGAGAAGACTCTATACATGGACATCACCAGATGGTCAACACCGAAATCAGATTGATTATATTCTTTGCAGCCAAAGATGGAGAAGCTCTATACAGTGAGCAAAAACAAGACCGGGAGGTGACTGTGGCTCAGACCATGAAATCCTTATTGTCAAATTTAGACTGAAATTTAAGAAAGTAGGGAAAACCACTAGACCATTCAGGTATGACCTAAATCAAATCCCTTATGATTATACAGTGGAAGTGAGAAATAGATTTAAGGGCCTAGATCTGATAGATAGAGCCTTGACATACTCCTTTCCAAATTTTGAACTAGTCCATTGTTCCATGTCCAGATCTAACTGTTGCTTCTTGACATGCTTATAGGTTTCTCAGGTGGCAGGTAAAGTGGTCTGGTATTCCCATCTCTTGAAGAATTTTCCATAGTTTTTTGTAATACACACAGTCAAAGGCTTTAGCATAGTCAGTGAAGCAGAAGTAGATGTTTTTACTGGAATTTTCTTGCTTTTTCTATGATCCAGTGGATGTTGACAATTTGATCTCTGGTTCCTCTGCCTTTTCTAAATTCAGCTTGTATATCTGGAAGTTGTCAGTTCATATACCATTGAAGCCTAACTTGAAGAATTTTGTGCATTACCTTGGTAGCATGAGAAATGAGTGTAATTGTGCAGTATGTTGAACATCCTTTGGTATTGCCTTTCTTTGGTGGGATTGGAATGAAAACTGACCTTTTCCAGTCCTGTGGCCACTGCTGAGCTTCCCAAATTTGCTGGCATTTTGAATGCAGCACTTTAAAAGCATCATCTTTTAGGATTTGAAATAGCTCAGCTGGAATTCCATCACCTCCACTAGCTTCGTTTGCAGTGATGCTTCGTAAGGCCCACTTAACTTTACATTCCATGATGTCTGGCTCTACAGGAGCCAGTTACCTGGGTCATCAAGATCTTTTTTTGTATAGCTCTTTTGTGTATTCTTGCCACCTCTTCTTTATATCTTCTACTTCTGTTTAAGGCCAATAGGACTCAATTATAGAACTTCCACATATACATGTATTTATGTGTATTTACATACATTCACACACAAATGCTAAAGACTATTTCAAGAATTAAATATTGTCCAAAACTGTCAAATTAGAAAAGTCAAGAAAGTCAGTAGAAAAACTTTTAGATTCAACAAACAGAGTTTCACAGTATGATATCTAGATTTAATGGATTTAGGAATGAATGGAAGCAGAAAAAAAGGAAAATGAGTGCTGAAAAATCTAACTTGGTCCTAAAGCAGAAATAAGAGAAATTTCCACAATTAGAGTGGCATAAGGCAAAGGTTTTGTAGAAAATGGGAAAACTTCATGTATATTTAAATACCAATGAGTAGAATAAAAATGAAAGGCATATCCTGAATATCATAGAGAAGAAGGAATAACCAAAGGTATAGTGCTGACAGGTAGAAATTCAGTTTCAGACAGGGAGATGTTCTGTTATTAGGAGAATATGCCCTGCTTTCATTGTAACATCATTGAAGTGGATGGTGCAGAGTCACAGCAAAGTTTTCTTGGGTAGAAGACTTTCTGTCTGCTATATAAATTACCTCAACTGTATTGCTCGGGTGCCCATCACAGCTTCTGTACAATATCCATCAAGAGATAAGTAAATAAACATCGTTGGGCAGTTGAAACTGTAATATTTTTAAATTAAAATAAATTAGAAAGAAAGATGTTTGTTTCACACTTCATTCCAAAAACGTTTACATTAATCAGGTAGAATTTAGAGGCAGGATTAGTGATAAACTGTGGAAGTGTTTAGCAATCTGACAATTATACCCTCGGGGCCTAATGAAATAAAAAGAGCATCTAATGCCTGCTGGTTTTATCTCACTACTCCACTCCTGCAATACCCAAGATTTATTCAGGCCTGAAAGAAGAGTCTTAAGTACTCAGCATCCATTAGTTCCTTATCAAGACTCATAATATTGATAATCCTATGGTTCACTTGCATTTTCTCCCTTCATGGAGTAACGGGAGAGCAGTTACAAACATATATTTAGTAGTATTATATATCCTATACAAGTTGTAGATTTATATCTGAGGAGTGAGTACTCACTGATGAATTTTAAATAGACCAAGTATATAAGACTTCAATATATATGTGCTGGGACGACAAACTGCTGCAATCAAGGGAAAAATACATAGATTTGACAAGAAAAGAGTTACTTTGGGTTAAACTAAGTGACTGATAATGGAAATTAAGAGGAGTAGGTGAAATTAAAGGATATTTATAAAAAGGCATCAATTATTGCAATGATGGAATTGATGCATACAAAGAAAATATTCCTGTTGGTATACCCATAGTTTCGTGTAATCCTTATGGAAAGTGCTCATTGCTAATTGTAAAATAATAAGTTATCATAATCTTCAAAGAAGCCAGGCACTTCCCTCATTTAGAACATGATAATGTGACTGAACTTCCTTCTGGATCTTACATGATCTACCTACAACTCATAGAATAATATTCTGTCAGGGTTACTCATTATAAGTGCTATGATGTCTTGAATTTATAATTAACAATATGAAAAAGAACACTATATGTTTTGTGACTTTTACAAAGACTTAAATAATAAAATATTAACAAATTGGCAGTATATTTAAAATAGTTAAAATAGACCCTGTGACCATATATTAATTATGTGAAATTAATTCATCTTATAAATATCTTTTACACTATGTAAACCTTACTTACAAAATAACATTTCTTTAGGGAAAATATTCTGCCTCACTGCCCTTTGTGAAGAAAATACATTATTTGAATTTCAGTAAAAGGTGCTTTTTTAAACTTTTATTTTGTTAGAATAAATCTTTAGGGTATAATTTAATTGTTCTCCTATCTTTCATAAACTACTTATATTGAACTCATATAATTTATTATGTCAGCAGAAATTAAATTATACCCTTGTGTTCAGTTGGGAGTCATTTTTAAAATAATTTGACATCAGAAAGTAAAAATCATTTTCTAATATATGATAATTGTAGTTCATTATAAAATGGAACAAACTCCTAACATTCTCATTTCAGGAAAAAAACAGAATGTGAGACTCAACTGATTTAATAAAATAATGAGTTTGAAAGGGGAAATTACCATAAATGTGCAATAAAATCTCCATTAAAATCATAAATAATCAAGTCCAAGCAATTTATAAATATACAGCTTGACCTGTTACTACTGTCATTAACACCCCAAACTATACAACAATCTCAAAATATTATTACATTTTCTTTGAAAACTTGTAAAGAGTATTATGTCTTATTCTAGATAAAGTGCTTCAAAACTTAATTGACAAGTCTAATATTAAGCAACTTTAAACCAAACACCCACTTTTTCATTTCAAATTTAGTATTTGCACATTTTCCTTCAGTGATCCTGAAGGAGGAATCAATGAGTTACTATTAAAGTGAAATGAATGTACAGCTTGCTCTTGCAAATAGCTGAAGACATTTACAGTCATACGCTCTCTTGTCAGTTGCGATATGATGTCACTGTCATTCGTACAGAAGATGCTGTGATCGCAACAAATAGAACGTGATGAACATGTAGATAATTTATCAATAAAAAAAATCAGACCAAAACATCACACTGGCCAAAAAGAAAGAAGTACATTTCTCTTTATAAAATATGAGATGTGTTTTGATTACAAATTAACGCCTCATATTTTTCCACAATTTTTTCTTGTTGTTCTGGCTTCCAATACCACCTGACCTCAACTACAGGTTCCCAAACACTGATGCCAGTCTCTAGCCAACAACACTGCAGTATTGTCTTTTGAAATGCTTATCTTCTCCCCACCCAATCAGAGAAAGCACTTTGGGCAAACTTATCTTGGACATATAATCTGAAAACCAAGTTTAAGAAATGCTTGGGGAAATTCCTGGTCTCTTTCTGTTACTTCATTCTCATGATTATTCATGGCCAGAGTGGACTATAAGATCTGGAAGTCCCTTTCATAACCAATAGAAGGGAAAAATCACTTCTGATAAACTAACCTTGCTGTTCATCTGAGAGAGAAGAATATTCTTGCAGGTTTCATCTTAAGAGGTTTTGTGTCTAAATTAAAAACAATATCAATTAACCCATTTCTCCCACTCCCCAACTCTTACCTCTGGCAACCACCAATCTGTTTTCTGTACCTATGAGATATATATATATATAGTCAGCATTTGTCTTTCTCTGACTTATTTCACTTGGCATAATGCCCTCAAGTTTCAACTATGTTGTTCCAAATGGCAAGATTTCATTCTTTTTTATGAATGAATTATATATCCCACAATTTCTTTACCTGGGTTTCCTTGGTGACTCAGATGGTAAAGAATCTCCCTGAATGCAAGAGACCCGACTTTGATCCCTCAGTTGGGATGATGCCCTAGAAAAGGGCATAGCAACCCACTCCAGTATCCTTACTTGGAGAACTGGAAAATTCAATGGACAGAGGAGCCTGGTGGCTGCAGTCCATGGGATTGCAGAGTTGGATACAACTGAGCAACTAACACACATGTATATATACCACAATTTCTTTATCTATCTGATAAAAAAGTTTCCACATCCCAGCTGTCATAAATATTGCTGTAATAAACATGGGTGTGCATATATTTTTTCAAATAAGTATTATGTGTGTGTGTCTTTTTTTCTCAGATCAATGCACAGAAGTTGACCTGCTGGATCAAATACTAGTTCTATATCTATATCAAATAATTGCATCAAATACAATAAAATATTTAAGAATAACTTTAACCTAGGAAGAAAAAGACCTGTATATTGCAAATAATAAGACAATAAAATAAATTGAACATCACACAATAAGTAAAATATGAATTGCAAGAATTAATATTGCTAAAATGATTATGGAAAGAAATATATATATATATATATCTGATGAAACTCTATCAAAAGTAATGGCATTTGTCACATAAGTAGAACAAAGAATCCTAAAATTTGTATGGAAATAATCAATAGACATATTTGGGTTGTTTGTATATTTTGGCTATCATGAATAATGCTGCCATGAAAAAGAGTACAGAGATATCTCTTTAAGACTTTGTTTACAACTATTTTGAGTATATTCCCAGAGTAGAATTAGTGTATTATTAGGTGATTCTATTTTTAATTATTAAGCAGTCACCATGCTCTTTTTCACAGTGACTCTACCATTTCACATTCCCACCAATAGTGCAGAGGAGTTCTATTTTTTTCACATCCTCAGAAACACTTTTATCTGCTTTTTAAAAATAGTAGCCATCCTAAAAGGCATGAGGTAGTATATCATTGGAGTTTTCATTTGCATTTCCCTAATGATTAATGATTGTTGAGCATATGTCCATGTGCTTATTTGTCATTTGTATATATTCTTTGGAGAATCATCTAATTAAAGTACCATTCTTGAATTGGATTGTGTTCTACTTTTGTTGTTAAATTGTAGGTGTTCTCTGTATATTTTGAATACTAATCACTTATCTGATAGATGATTTGCAAATATTTCCTGCCATCCTCTGTGTTCCATTTTTATTCTGTTGATAGTATCATTTGGTGCACAACTATTTAAAATAATTTTATGAAGTCTATGTTTTCTAATTCTTTTGATAGCATATTCAAGAAATCATTGACAAATCCAATGCTGTGAAGTTTCAAAGGTTTAGCATTTATTTTTAGTTATTTGATTCATTTTGAATGTTTTGTATATGATATTAGGTAAAGATCCAAGTTTATTCTTTTTGCATGTGAATATCCAACTTTCCTAGCACAATTTGCTGCAAGATTATCCTCTCCTCATTGAATGGTCTAGCATCCTTGTCAAATATTTGGGCATACATATTAGGGTTCATTTCTGGGTTCCTTGTTGTAATCCACTGACCTACATTTCCATCTTTCTGTCAATACCATACTGTTTGGAGTCCTAAATGTTGTAGTATATTTTGAAATGAAAAAATTTCTGACTACCGGGTTTGTTCAATTTCAAGCCTGTTTTAGCTACCCTGGTTTCCTTGAAATTCTGTATATATTTTAGGATGAATTTTTCTATTTAAAAAAAAATACCATTAGGATTTTTATATGAATTGCATTGAATCTATGGATTGCTTTGGATAATATCAACATCTTAATATTTGGTCTTCTAGTGCATGAAAATAGGCTGTGTTTCCATTTATTTATATCTTTTTAAATTTCTTTCAGCAGTATTTTGAACTTTTCACTGTACAAGCCATACGCCTCTGTAGTTGTTTATTATTCACCTCATTGACAAAGAGTTTTATTCTATTTGGTGCTATTAAAATTAGAATTGTTTTCTTAGTTATCTTTTTATATTTTTAATTGTTATTATTTAGAAATGAAATGCAACTGATGTCATTTTCTGTTTACTTTGTATTCTGTTATTTTGCTGAATTTAGTAGCTCTAATAGTTTTGTGTGTGTGTGTATGAGAGAGAGAGCTCTTCATACTTTCTTCATTAAGATCACAATATTTCAAACTCTTTCATTAGTATTGTATTTGTTATGATGACCTGAAATCAGAGATCTTTGACGTTACTGGTACAAAAAGAATATGACTTGCTGAGGGCTCTGATGCTGATTAGCACTTTTTAGCAATGAAGTATTTTTAATTAACTTTTTAAGATATTATGATATTGTACACTCACTAGACTACAGTATAGTGTGAATATAATTTTTATATGCACTTAGCAAAAATATTATATGATTCACCTCATTGCAGTATTTACTTTATTGCGGATGATTTGAATCTGAACCCTCAATATATTCAAGGTACATCTGTGTGTTTCTATTTTCATTCATCTCTAGGTATTTTCTAATTCCCTTTGTGATGTCTTCTCTTTCTGTTATTATAGAGTGTGCTGTTTATACAAATTTTTAAAATTTTCCGATTTTATTTTGTTAGTTATATCTAGCCTTATCCCATTGTCATCAGAATAAAATAGTCTATATGATATCTTTTTAAATCTACTGAGACTTAATTTGTGGCTTAACATATGATCTATCCTAGAAAATGTCCCTTGCGTACTTGAGAAAAGATGTGTATTCTGTTGATTTTGGGAAGAGTGTTCTGTGGAATTCTGTTATATCTAATTGGTTTATTGTCTTATCAAGTATCTATTTGTCTAGTTCTCATCTGGTTGTTTTATGTAGTATTAACAGCATGAGGGCACTGGCCCTTTAAACCCCTGAAGGCCATTTCAGATCTCCAATATTTGGATGACAAGTTCCTTTGGTCCAGTTATACAAACTGCTCTTGAAATGTGTGCAAGGATGCCTGTCACAGGCCTAGGAAGTGGGGGATGGGTTGCTGATACTGCACTTGAGTTCTGAAATTGATCAAAATTAACTACAACTTATTGTCCAAGCCACTCCTCAAAGTTGAAAAACTTCAGGAGACTACAGAGTTCCAAAATGGTTACATCAGACAGTCAGTGAGATTGCTGTCTAGGTGAAGAGAGAGTCCTGCTGCTTCTCATTCCACTATCTCCCCAGAATCCTTTGCTACCTAATATATTACATCCTCCTGGGGATGTACTGCACCAAAAAACACTTCACTGAGATGCGGGTATTACCCATAATCCAAACTACATCCCCTTATTCTTAGTAACTCTGACAGTATACTCAATTTAATAAACTGCCAAGAGATTACACTGGAAACCTGGATTATGTTACACTTCTATTACTTTGATTGTTACATAATAAATTTTAAACATTTTATGTTAAGCCTATATTGAATCAATATTATTATCTAATCAATGTAATTGTTTTAGAATATGCCTAAATTTGAAAACCAGTTTCCTAATTGATGTGGTCCTTTTTTAGAGTTTTGGTTTTAAGTTGAATTTTAATATACAAAAAATACATTATTTTTATGTTAATGTTTAGAGGCACGGATGCTATCAACTGAAGTTTTACTTTAAGTATATACCATAATGTGCAAGAGGTGAAAACCTCTTTCAGTTTGTGTTTCTTTGAATGTATTTTTAGCAACTCTGTAGTGGCAAAAATCTGGAAACAATAAAATCTTCCAGGAACAGAGTTGTGTCTAAATATTCTGAAACAGTAACATCTTGAAAATAAGTAAAACATAAAAATATTTTAAAATATGATTAATCTTTAAAATACAATATTAAGTGGAAAATACATTTCATAAATATGATTTCCTTGTATTGAATTTAAAATGATTAATAATAAATGATATGTATTTCAGTAATCCTATATATTTTATGAAACTGTATAGCGTGAGAAGAGTTGACTCATTGGAAAAGACTCTGATGCTGGAAGGGATTGGGGGCAGGAGGAGAAAGGGACGACAGAGGATGAGATGGCTGGATGGCATCACCAACCTGATGGACATGAGTTTGTGTGAACGCTGGAGGTTGGTGATGGACAGGGAGGCCTGATGTGCTGCAATTCATGGGGTTGCAAAGAGTTGGACACAACTGAGTGACTGAACTGAACTGATAGTGTGTATGTGCGTGTTGACGCATGTATATAAAGCAAGGGCATGATAAACAAAAGATTAAGAAAAACTAAAAGGCAATTATTTCTTCAGTGAAGGAAGGCAGATTGAAAAGATTAGAGAGAAACACATTGATAGCTACAATTTAATGATGTGATTGTTTTCATTTTTATTTGGATGATGGGTTATAGCAACTGATATCATTGTTAAGATAAAATTAAAGATTATAATAATTAAACAATATCTAATGTTGAAATCGAAGTTTTAGAAATAGTTTAATTTTTTACATCTGAATTAAATAAGTGAAGATGCAAAAACCTAGACATTACAGAAGATCCTACAGGCTCTTGATTTTTAAATTATATACATAAGAAAATAAGCTACTTGGGTCAGAGCAAGCAACTTACCAAAAGAGCCTAAATAAAAAACATACCCTCAGAAAGAGTCATCCTTTGAGTATTGGAGAAAATGTAACACACATTAAAACAATAATGAGATTTTATAAACAATGACTTTGGAATCCCTAAAAGACTGATAAAACCAAGGTATGTAGGAGGAAAAGACAACTTGATGAATTGCTGTTCTACTGAACAATATCAACATCGTGGAAAAATTTTTGACATAACTAGTGAGTGGATACTATTTAACCTGTACTTTCTTTAACCCAGAGATTATATACCTAAGCAAGCTCATGCTCAGTTTCTCAGTCATGTCCAACTCTTTGTGACCCTATGGACCACAGCCTGCCAGGCTCCTCTGTCCATGGGATGGGTTGTCATTTCCTGCTTTAGGAAATCTTCCCAACCCAGGGATCTAATTGGTGTCTCCTGCACTGGCAGGAGGATTCTTTACCCCTGAGCCACCTGGATGTCCCATTTCTAAGCATACAGACATGTTAAATTGCATCCCGATCTCTAGGGCCGTGGGAAAGCCCTACAAACAATTTCCAGGCATAAAGACACACACACACACATTTCTAGACATTCAACTTTCCTATATACTCAGTTCTCAATTCTTTTGGCCTGATAAAAGGACAACACTACTCTCTCTGTGACCACCTGCTGGATTTTTTCCCCTCTTACACCTACTCTTGACCCTTCAACAATAGCCATTTCCCCTTTGAAAAGAAAGACACACTCCTCATCCACTTGAAATCTTACCATTGTACACTGCCAAGCACCAAAGTGACAATGAAAAGATTGATTCCAGAAAAGCTTTCTTTAATGCTCACTCAAGAGAACCAGAATCCTCCTTTACAGCTTTCTATGAATCCTTTTGAACAGCAAAAGTAATAATTGAGAGTAAAGCTAATTACTTTTGAATGGAATAGCAAAATTAATAATTACTAATAAAACTAATTTTTAATTAGTAAAGCTTATATATATGGTTTTTCCAGTGGTCATGTATGGATGTGAGAGTTGGACTATAAAGAAAGCTGAAAGCAGAAGAATTGATGCTTTTGAACTGTGGTGTTGGAGAAGACTCTTGAGAGTCCCTTGGACTGCAAGGACATCCAACCAGTCCATCCTAAAAGAGATCAGTCCTGGGTGTTCATCAGAAGGACTGATGTTGAATCTGAAATTCCAATAATTTGGCCACCTGATACGAAGAGCTGACTCATTGGAAAAGACCCCGATGCTGGGAAACATCGAGGGCAGGAGGAGTAGGTGACAACAGAGGATGAGATGGTTGGATGGCATCATTGACTCAATGGACATGGGTTTGGGTGGACTCTGGGAGTTGATGATGGACAGGGAGGCCTGGCGTACTGCAGTTCATGGGGTCGCAGAGAGTCAGACATGACTGAGCGACTGAACTGAACTGAACTGATAAAGATTTCAAGAGAAATCAAATGTTTCAAAATTATCTGAATGAAGTATCCAGTATGGATTTCTTTATCTTTCTCACCATCTACCTGGTGAGTGACATGTTACAGGTACCGCATGCCTCTTCATCCTGGATCCAGATTGAAGAAACACAGGTAATGGGGCATGCCATTCTTATGCCAGAGGGAAACAGTAAGAGAGTGTGTGAAACATTCAATGACACCTATAGCTTCTTTTTAGAACTAACTTCCCTTGTACTGCTGATTCTTCATCATCTTTCAAAGGACAATTCACACCCAAGGCTAATGTCAATGGCAGAGGGAAGCTCAGAAACCCACGTATCAGGAGACAGGACTATATAATCCTCTAAGGGAACAGCAGTGAATGATTTGGAAAATAATACATGTTACCATACATTTATCTCTAGGTTGTTCAACAAGTTTCACAACTAACCAACAATAAATTATGTACTAATTTCAGGATCAATTTATCATTGGTATTTTAGCTTATTTTCTATGAAATATGTAGAAAAATTCTGAACATGAGGTCCTATTCTTATTGAGATATTTGTTCCCAAAAGCTTTAAAAAAAAAAAGATATTTACACAAACCTAAACAGTAAAGGAAAACCACACCTTAAGCACATTGCTTGACTGAACAATTTTATCTAATAGAATATCACCTTATTGCAAATGAAGAGGAACAACATATTGATTTATATTTTGATTTTATAGTTTATTATAAAAATGTATACATTTACACATTGTAATTTATCTGCATGTTGTTAATTGATATTCCAATTCCCCCTTAAAAAGCCCCAATTTCTCTGTGGCTTCCCTAATAATCCCTCAAATAGCAGGCAATATATGCACCCTAACCTACACAAACTGAACCATGGTGAGGTGTACCTCATTTAATCATCCACTACTTACACCATGTTGCTTGTCCTGGTATGCTCTTAATGATAAGCCCTAATGTAGGTAACTATTTTTCTTATAGGCATGGATACACAACCATTTGTACTCCCCACTCTCTATCACTCTACTGTTTTGAGAGTGTACTTCTCACTACTTCCCTAAGGGGCTTGTAATGTCTCTTCTTTGCTGATCTAAATGCATAATGTCTTTCAGTTACCCAGAAGTGGACTCTGAGACAAGGGCTCTAGTTAAAGCAGTTTGTGTTTTAAGGAAAGAATCACTAGTTGGGGAGTATGGCAGCAATTCAGGTTACGGAAACATTCAATAAAAAAGATACATAAACATTTGATAAGGAGATACGAACCTTTGACTGTTGTCCAAGGGTCAATATATACATATATATATATGTACATATGTGTGTGTGTGTATGTGTGTGTGTATTTAGACAGTTTCTATTGGACGTGACTGCCCTTTGATCTTGATGAAATCTTATCAGTTAAAGACCACTAGAACCACATGTAATATGACAAAATGATATTTATTGACTCCATCCTGTATAGGAGGGAACTTGAGAAGAACCAAGAAGAATCACTCAAGAAGAAAGAGTGTGTGTGTGCTCGGACACTTTTCATGTCTGACTCTTTGCTACCCTATGGACTATAGCCTGCCAGGCTCCTCTGTCCATGGGATTCTGTAGGCAAGAATAATGGAGTAGGCTGCCATGCCCTCCTCCAGGGGATCTTCCCAACCCAGGGATAGAACCTGTGTCTCTTGTATTGCAGGTAGATTCTTTACCCACCAAGCCACCTGGGAAGCCCCAATGAAGGAAAAGCTATTTTGTATGGTTCAGGTTCCAAAGAAGAACTCTGTGGCGAATTTAAGAGAACTAGGTGCCAGTTCAGGGTTGTTTGCTGTTTTTGCAGCAGGATTGGGAGAAGCAAGGATTAAGTAATGACTGTAAATGCAGAACAAGGTGGTGTTGGTGCATCACTGGTTAGAAGCAAGTAGTCATGTCAAGAGGTTGCTTTTTAGTCTTCATTTTAATCACGAGCCAGTATAGCTTCTGTCAAAACTTAGTGTATTATGTCTTATACTTAACGTTTATCCCCCTCTTTCAATTCAGCGGAGAAAGTCTGATAAATAGTGCAACACACACCTCAAAATTACTTTCCCCAAGGCAGCTGTGAAATGGATTTACAGACCAACTCCCCTGAGCTATTAGTTGAAGGGTGGTGGGGTAACAATACCTGCCTTTCCTTTTAACTGACCATCCTCTTTTTGACATTTTAAAAGCCTTCAGGCATAAAAATGTAGACTGGCAATTTAAAGTCTGTACGAACATACTGAAAATGTCAGTGAAATACAGAAAGCATTTTTGTAGGGTGTGTGTGTGTGTGTTGGGTGCATATATTGGTACAATGCTCTGGAAGTTGTCAAGTTAAAAGTTGAGTATATATACTCAGTGAACCATCAATTCTAACACTAGTTATACGACTAAGAAATGCATACATGCGTATCTGCACACAGTAATGCCCCCAAAATGTGCATAACAGCATGATTTCAATAATAGGAGTTGCAAACAATCAAAGAATTGATTTCAACATACAGTGGGATAAACATATATGGGAACCCTATACAGAAAAGCAGATAAATGAACTACAGCTATACCCAACAATGTGTATGAACCCTACAAAGAAAATATTGTGTAAATCAGCCAGGCACAAAATAACATATACTGAATGATTTTACTTCTGTAAAGTTCAAAAATAGCTAAAAAATATCAATAAGAAAGTCAGAATGGGGGGAGTAGGTAGTGATCAAGAGATATGAGGTAGAAAGCTTAAGAGGTGCTTTTCACCTTTTAGTTTTAGATCTGGATATGCAGAGTACATCATGAGAAACGCTGGACTGGAAGAAACACAAGCTGGAATCAAGATTGTTGGGAAAACATCAATAACCTCAGATATGCAGATGACACCACCCTTATGGCAGAAAGTGAAGAGGAATTCAAAAGCCTCTTGATGAAAGTGAAAGAGGAACTCTCCAGAAAGCAGGAATAGAAGGAACATACCTCAACATGATAAAAGCTATATATGACAAACCCACAGCAAACATTATATCCTCAGTGGTGAAAAATTGAAAGCATTTCCTCTAAAGTCAGGAACAAGACAAGGGTGCCCACTTTCACCATTACTATTCAACATAGTTTTGGAAGTTTTGGCCACAGCAATCAGAGCAGAAAAAGAAATAAAAGGAATCCATATTGGAAAAGAAGAAGTAAAACTCTCACTATTTGCAGATGACATGATCCTCTACATAGAAAACCCTAAAGACTCCACCAGAAAATTACTAGAACTAATCAATGATTATAGTAAAGTTGCAGGATATAAAATCAACACACAGAAATCCCTTGCATTCCTATACACTAATAATGAGAAAACAGAAAGAGAAATTAAGGAAACAATTCCATTCACCATTGCAACGGAAAGAATAAAATACTTAGGGTATCTAATCTACCTAATCTACCTAAAGAAATGAAAGACCTATATAGAGAAAACTATAAAACACTGGAGAAAGAAATCAAAGAGGACACTAATAGATGGAGAAATATACCATGTTAATGGATTGGAAGAATCAAGATAGTGAAAATGAGTATACTACACAAAGCAATTTATAGATTCAATGCAATCCCTATCAAGCTACCAACAGTATTCTTCACAGACCTAGAACAAATAATTTCACAATTTGTATGGAAATACAAAAAACCTCGAATAGCCAAAGCTATCTTGAGAAAGAAGAATGGAACTGGAGGAACCAATCTACATGACTTCAGGCTCTACTACAAAGCCACAGTTATCAAGACAGTATGGTACTGGCACAAAGACAGAAATATTGATCAATGGAACAAAATAGAAAGCCCAGAGATAAATCCACACACATATGGACACCTTATCTTTGACAAAGGAGGCAAGAATATACAATGGATTAAAGACAATCTCTTTAACAAGTGGTGCTGGGGAATCTGGTCAACCACTTGTAAAAGAATGAAACTAGAACACTTTCTAACACCATACACAAAAATAAACTCAAAATGGATCTCAATGTAAGACCAGAAACTATAAAACTCCTAGAGGAGAACATAGGCAAAACACTCTCTGACATACATCACAGCAGGATCCTCTATGACCCACCTCCAAAAATATTGGAAATAAAAGCAAAAATAAACAAATGGGACCTAATTAAACTTAAAAGCTTCTGCACAACAAAGGAAACTTTTAGCAAGGTGAAAAGGCAGCCTTCAGAATGGGAGAAAATAATAGCAAATGAAGCAACTAACAAACAACTAATCTCAAAAATATACAAGCAACTGCTACAGCTCAACTCCAGAAAAATAAATGACCCAATCCAAAAATGGGCCAAAGAACTAAACAGACATTTCTCCAAATAAGACATACAGATGGCTAACAAACACATGAAAAGATGCTCAACATCACTCATTATCAGAGAAATGCAAATCAAAACCACTATGAGGTACCATTTCACGCCAGTCAGAATGGCTGTGATCCAAAAGTCTACAAGCAATCAATGCTGGAGAGGGTGTGGAGAAAAGGGAACCCTCTTACACTCTTGGTGGGAATGCAAACTAGTACAACCACTATGGAGAACAGTGTGGAGATTCCTTAAAAAAACTGGAAATAGAACTGCCTTATATCCAGCAATCCCACTGCTGGCCATACACACTGAGGAAACCAGAAGGGAAAGAGACACGTGTGCCCCAATGTTCATCACAGCACTGTTTATAATAGCCAGGACATGGAAGCAACCTAGGTGCCCATCAGCAGATGAATGGATAAGAAAGCAGTGGTACATATACACAATGGAGTATTACTCAGCCATTAAAAAGAATACATTTGAATCAGTTCTAATGAGGTGGATGAAACTGGAACCTATTATACAGAGTGAAGTAAGCCAGAAAGAAACACACCAATACAGTATACTAACGCATATATATGGAATTTAGAAAGATGGTAACAATAACCCTGTGTACGAGACAGCAAAAGAGACACTGATGTATAGAACAGTCTTATGGACTCTGTGGGAGAGGGAGAGGGTGGGGAGATTTGGGAGAATGGCATTGAAACATGTATAATATCGTGTATGAAACGAGTCATCAGTCCAGGTTCAATGCACAATACTGGATGCTTGGGGCTGGTGCACTGGGACGACCCAGAGGGAGGGTATAGGGAGGGAGGAGGGAGGAGGTTTCAGGATGGGTGGTATACCTGTGGCGGATTCATTTCTATATTTGGCAAAACTAATACAATATCATAAAGTTTAAAAATAAAATAAAATAAAAAAAAGTGAAAGAGGAGAGTGAAAAAGTTGGCTTAAAGCTCAACATTCAGAAAACGAAGATCATGGCATTCGGTCCCACCACTTCATGGGAAACAGATGGGGAAACAGTGGAAACAGTGTCAGACTTTATTTTTCTGGGCCCCAAAATCACTACAGATGGTGACTGCAGCCATGAAATTAAAAGACGCTTACTCCTTGGAAGGAAAGTTATGACCAACCTAGATAGCATATTGAAAAGCAAAGACATTACTTTGCCAACAAAGGTTCATCTAGTCAAGGCTATGGTTTTTCCTGTGGTCATCTATGGATGTGAGAGTTGGACTGTGAAGAAGGTTGAGCACCAAAGAATTGATGCTTTTGAACTGTGGTGTCGGAGAAGACTCTTGAGAGTCCCCTGGACTGCAAGGAGATCCAAGCAGTCCATTCTGAAGGAGATCAGCCCTGGGATTTCTTTGGAAGGAATGATGCTAAAGCTGAAACTCCAGTACTTTGGCCACCTCATGCGAAGAGTTGACTCATTGGAAAAGACTCTGATGCTGGGAAGGAGTGGGGGCAGGAGAAGAAGGGGACAACAGAGGATGAGATGGCTGGATGGCATCACTGACTCAATGGACGTGAGTCTGAGTGAACTCCGGGAGTTGGTGATGGACAGGGAGGCCTGGCGTGCTGCAATTCATGGGGTCGCAAAGAGTCGGACATGACTGAGCGACTGATCTGATCTAATTTGTGCTCAGTTGGTGATAATTTATCAAGCTCTGCCTTGTGGTTTGACACTTTCTTGTAGAAACAGTATACTAAAAATTTTACCAATAAATTCATTGCACTGATTTGTATACCTTCTTCATTTAAGTGCATATCAAGTCTTAAAGACTGTAAATTTTTCTCCCCCATATCTAACCTTTCCAGTAACAGGTTGAAGTATGCCTGCTCTGCAGAGCAAACCATTTCTTTAAAAATTTTGCAACAAAATTTCAAAGTAGCAGGAAAGGGTATTTATTTGCACTATCAAGATTTTCTCCAACTTAACTTTCCTCCATATTAATGCTAATTTTGAATTCTATATACTTAACTTCTCTCTCTAAATCTCTATTGTTTCTGAACTTGAATGGAGAGGACTTTCTTTCAGGCCTACTCAGTCTCAGTGTAGCTTGCCAGTAATTCTCAAAAATCATCTTTGGTCTCCTTTGGGGACACTGGGTTCTTGCTGGTGGGTCTGCAATGAACACAACTCCTTTCTGTGGTATTGGCTTATTGTAGGGCATTGCCCCTACCTTCAGATCCCCAACATATCACTGAACATGTACCTGCCTAAGAGGAAAATGTGTTTTGCTTGCTAGAATTAAATCTTTTTAGCTTTTAATGAAAATGGACATAAAGTTAAATCCTCACCAATATGTTATAGGTAATAGTTTTGTGTGAGCTCTCAGGAATGCACTTTTTAAGAGGTTAGAATTGAAACTCCTCTTCTTCCTCCTTCCTGCTAACTGGAGAACTTGCATAACAGTAGGAATTTCACCAGTCTTAGTTAAGGACACTCATGCAGCAGATAAAAGCATGATCTAAAGTCTCCAATACTTTGGCCACCTGATGCGAAGAGCTGACTCAATTGGAAAAGAACCTTATGCTCTTAAAGAATGAAAGTGAAAGTCACTCAGTCGTGTCCGACTATTTGAGACCTCATGGACTTTCCATGGAATTCTCCAGACCAGAATACTGGAGTGGATAGCCTTTCCCTTCTCCAGGGGATCTTCCCAACCCAGACTGAAGGCAAAAGGAAAAGAGAGCAGCAGAGGATGAGATGGTTGGATGGCATCACTGACTCAACTGACATGAGCAAACTCCGGGAGATAGTAGAGGGCAGAGAAGCCTGACTTGCTGCGGTCCATGGGGTCACAAAGAGTTGGACACAGTTTAGTGACTGAACAACAACAATGTGACAAAATGATCCCAAGCCAGGCACGGAGTCCCTACACCAGTATTTTCTTTCATGAGAGAATAAACTTTTTCAGGTTAAAAATATTCAAGCCAAATGTGTGTGTGTGTGTGCATTCAGTTTCTCAGTCATGCCCGACTCTTTGTGGCCCCATGGACTGTAGTCCACCAGATTCCTCTGTCCATTGGATTTCCCAGACAAGTATATTGCAGTAGGTTGCCATTTCCTCCTCCAGGGGATCTTCCTGACCCAGGGATTAAACCTGTGTCACTTGAGACACCTGCATTGGCAGGTGGATTTTTTACCACTACTCCACCTGTGTGTGTGTGTTAGTTGCTTAGTCGTGTCCGACTCTTTGCAACCCCATAGACTGTAGCCCACCAGGCCCTTACATCCATGGGATTCTCCAGGCAAGAACACTGGAGTGGGTTGCCATTTCCTTCTCCAAAAGGAACTATAGAAAGAAAAAAGTGAAGTCACTCAGTTGTGTCCGACTCTTTGTGACCCCATGGACTGTAGCCTAACAGGCTCCTCCATCCATGGAATTTTTCAGGTAAGAGTACTGGAGTGGGCTGCCATTGCCTTCTGGGAAGCCCATATTCTAGCCAAATATCTGTTACCAATAACTGAGGACATTCCAAAATTTTTGTACTTTTGAATGATTCTTGGTTCCTAGACTTTTTAATAGCTTACAATTAATAGAATTATTTGGGTTTATACCATGATAAAAATGCATTTAATTTAGGTATGAAGTTACAATAGGGAATAAACTATATGAAAGAGAAGAAAAAAATTATAATACATTATCTGACAATTTTTTCCTTACTTTTCGCTGATCAAATTCTCCAATTTCTTTTCAGGTTTTAATCACATATTACTGCATCCATTATCTTTTTTCTCATTGAATATACATAATATTTGTACTTTTGTCTGAATATCCGTAGCAATTTTTTATTTCTTCCAATTATATGCTAAATATTTTTATTTTGTATTATTAAATTGTAAGCACCTTGATGATATGAATTTTTACTATTTTTAAGTATCCCTACAGACATATGCATAAAGTGTTCCATAAAAAATAGAAATTTAGGCATGGAAAAATCTTATCATAAAAATCAAGAAATTTGTACAGTACAGCTATTTCAATGTTGAGTAGCTCTAAGAGGGAATTTTCTTAATTTTGAGGCTTTAGGGAAAAGCAAACAGAACATATCTACACAGATATACAACAAGTTGTTAAGAATGATTGAATTTCTCTTTGCTGTTGAAGGAATTGATCACACAATGTATTAAATATACTTATGTTCATCAATGTGAAGAATCTGTGGTGTAGAACTCCAGGTCTTCAATAAGAGAATGTCACAGACATTTAACCAGTGTGAAAATGAAATTTTCTGTGTCCTTGATTGGTGTAACTTTTGTCCTACATTGCTTTGATTCCACACCATTTTCCAGGTCTGAAATCCTTAGTTGTGTGCTGTGCTTTATAGCTTTGCTTTTTGACTTCTTCAAAATATATTGTGAGCAGTAGATCTTTATCAGTTGATTTATTCAGAATGCTAAGCTCCAATATGTGATGCCAAATACAGTCTATGACTGTGTGATGTCTCACTAAATCAAATCTTCTAAATCTGTATTCTCTTTGATCTTTTATTGAGGCAGAGGCAGCTGCATTTTTCTTCATGGATTCTCTTTCCTCTTTATTATATGTTATAGATATGAAAGTTCAAAACCTTTCTTTGTATACTGGAGGATAAACAAAAAACAGACTCTGCAGGCCAAGGAATTCCATGCCACACCATTATGCATCTCCTAGAAGTGGCCAGGAATAGTTCAGGTTTTGTTCAAACACTACATACATGTAAGTTTATGTTTCATATTGTACGTGCTATCTCAAAGGCCTGAAGATCCTGACATAGATGAGAGGAATGACAAATCAAACACTGTTAAAATGACTTTTAAAATTATATTAAAGAATTTTCATTTTCCTGAAGAAGATAAATCCAGCTTGCTAATTGTGGTTTGGGGTATTATATACTTTGATAGCAAGTCTAACATGATTCTGATTTACTTTCAGCAATTTTGACTTACTCAACTTTAAGGCCAATAATGAATGTGAAAAAAATCCCATAACTGCAAAATCCTGACAACACGTCCTTTATCATAAAACTGATTTAGTAGTAAAACTATAGCAAATAATATATGAACTCTCATTGTACTGTGTGGTATTAAATAATTTGTAAATATGAAAGAATTATTAGATTTGTAGCATGTTCTGATTTCAAAGAGTATATTATTTTAATATTGATTTGCAAAACTCAAAGATACTCAGTAGCTTTCTGCATAGTACAGTCTTGGAAGAATCATATTATAATTTAGGCATACAACTCAAATATTATAAAACTTAATCACACAAGATTCTGGGTAGTAGAAATCAAGCCAATTTCAATTGAAAAAAAATATGTGAAATATATTTTAATATTCTCTACATAATTTGTCTTATTCAAGGAAGATACACTTGAGTGGGTTGCCATTTCCTCCTTCAGGCATCTTCGCCATCCGAGGACCAAGCCTGCATCCCCTGTGTGTTCTGTACTGTCAGGAAGGTTCTTTACCACTACTGTCACCTGGGAAGTCCAAACACACTCCAAAACATTAATAATTTATTATCAAAAATGCTTCTTTCAAAATATACATTCTTATTTAATATAAACTCTTTATTGTTCCTATTTGGAATATGTATTTTAATGTCTATATATATATATATTTACATTATATACTTAAGTACTAATGTTTAAAAAATAAGCTCTACTTGAATGGATAGTATCGCAATATATACCAAAAATTGTGGACTTTTTTAAGTTTAGAGAAAATCGAGTATTGAGATGGGAAGGTAATAATATCAGGAAACATGGGTTATATTTTGTTGTAATAAAGACTAACCCCAAATCTGTGTTGTAAAACAGTGATGGTTTATTTCTGGCTCATGCTGTGTACACAGCTCACCGGGGACATAGTCATGTTGTCCTTTTTGCAGTAACTAGATTCTGGGAGAAACACCCAGAGATTATGGAGGACGGAAAGTCAAAATATGGCCCACCCTGCACTCAATCTTCAAGATCCTGCCAGAAATGACCAAGCATGCCTCCAATTTCATATTACCAGATAAAGTAAATCATTTTGCCAAACTTAATATCTGGGGAATTGGGAAGTACAATCCTACCTCATGCCTAGAACAAAGGAAAATGAAATGTCTGTCCCTAGTACAAATGTCTACAATGTCAAACTGTGGTGCTGGAGAAGACTCTTCAGAGTCCCTTGGGCTACAAGGAGATCAAACCAGTCAACCCTAAAGGAAATCAACCCTGAATATTCATTGGAAGAACTGTTGCTGAAGCTGAAGCTCCATTACTTTGGCCACCTGATGCAAAGAACTGATTCACTGGAAAAGACCCTGATGGTGGGAAAGATTGAGGGCAGAAGGAGAACGGGATGCAGAAGAAGAGATGGTTGGATGGCATCAAGAACTCAATGGACTTGAGTCTGAGCAAACTCCCGGAGATAAGGACAGGGGATCCTGGCGTGCTACAGTCCATGGGGTCGCAAAGAGTTAGACACAACTTAGCGACTGAACAACAACAATCTCCGTTTCAGTTACTTAACCACCTTTAAGTTCATTCTCCTTTTCCCACTAAAAATACACCCATCACTTCACAGTAGCAGAAAAGAATCCTTACAGTGATAGCATGTTAACATGATATTATGTGCAATATAATGGATTTCTATATAATTAGAGAAAAAGAAACTCTAAAATGACACCAGAAACTGCAATTTGAAGTGGAGGAGGCAGGTGCAAAACATGGCAGAATGGTCCTGAAATCCCAGAACAGACAGTGAGTGGGCATCTTACACTAGGAATAGAAAACATTTCTTTTTTTTTTTTATTTTTTTTTTTATTTTTAAATTAGCAAGGTGAAAAGACAGCCTTCAGAATGGGAGAAGGTAATAGCAAATGAAGCAACTGACAAACAACTAATCTCGAGAATATACAAGCAACTCCTACAGCTCAACTCCAGAAAAATAAATGACCCAATCAAAAAATGGGCCAAAGAACTAAATAGACATTTCTCCAAAGAAGACATCCAGATGGCTAACAAACACATGAAAAGATGCTCAACATCACTCATTATCAGAGAAATGCAAATCAAAACCACTATGAGGTACCATTTCACGCCAGTCAGAATGGCTGCGATCCAAAAGTCTACAAGTAATAAATGCTGGAGAGGGTGTGGAGAAAAGGGAACCCTCTTACACTGTTGGTGGGAATGCAAACTAGTACAGCCACTATGGAGAACAGTGTGGAGATTCCTTAAAAAACTGGAAATAGACCTGCCTTATGATCCCGCAATCCCACTGCTGGGCATACACACTGAGGAAACCAGAAGGGAAAGAGACACGAGTACCCCAATGTTCATCGCAGCACTGTTTATAATAGAAAACATTTCTTGAGTAGATTCTAGTTTTGTCTACTGAGAGAGAAATATTGTTCATTTACCTGTAGATTTTTTTCCCATCTTCTTCAACTGTTATCTTTCTTCTTTATTACTTTTGCCGTTAGTAGCTGGACACTGGAAAATTTGTCTTCCTTACTGGCTGAATACTTTCTGAATTCACTTTCTGCCTATAGGTAATTGGTGACTCCAGGGGCATTTTACACTTACAAAACTGTAGTGTCTTTTAACCTATAATGGGTGAAGTATCCTAGTATAAACATACCTAAGGAAACAGAACACGAAGGAGGGAAAGATAAAGAAGAGGACCAAGGGGAAAGAGGTGGGAAGAGAGAAAAGGAAAGAAAAAAAGGAGAGGAGCGGAGAGGAGAGGAGGAGAGGAGGGAAGGGGCATTTTAGATAAAGAACAAAAGTCACCACTTATACAATGTAAACCCCTAAGAGAAGTGAATGTTGCTTTTTACAGTACAAAGAAAAGAGAATGATAGAAATCAATATTTGAAGAGAGTGTCTGAGAATTTTCTTAAAATTCCAAAAAAGATCAAATGGTAGATCCAAGAAATCCTATGAATTTTAAAATAGAATAAATTGTTTGTATTAGAATGTAAATGAATTAATGCTAACAGCAATTATTGTTCAAAATAATTTCTTTAGAATTGAAATATCAATCCTTTCAAAGAATGCTTTTTATTGTTAAGAGCATCTGTTTCTCTGAATATTTATTCTCTGAGTTATGACAATTTTATGTATGTTTTGATGTGTTTTAATCATCTATCTATATGTCAAATATCTGGCTTATTGTTCACTGGAAAATGAAAAAAACTTTTAAATTAACGTCAGCAGCAGCAATTTATTTTGTTTAAGCATTCTTGCAACTTAATTGAAAAATCTGTAAAAAAAAAAAAAATAAGCCAGTGATGGATAATATTTTAATTTGTAGTCTTGGGGTATATTGCAATTGATTGCAAAAAAAAAATTCTGGGAATAACTTCTGAGTTAAATACAAAAAAATAATGCTATTTGCATGCAAATAGTTTTTCATTTTTTATACTTAAGTGTATGTATAACATAAAGATGAAAGTTGAAGACAAAAAAATCAAATAACAGTTTCTAATATTTCTTTTAGTATTTTACCTCTTTTAAAGTTTAATGTATTTCTTTTTGATATAAAGATAATGTGGGCTTAATTTCTGTGAATATATTTAAAATTGGCTGATATTTATACACTGTTAATTTAAGTATAACATTTGAATAAGTAAAAAAAAAAAATTACAAAACTTTCAGTTATTCCTGAAAAGGGCATAACAATAGTAAAATATAACTGGACAGCTACATGGAAGAGAATGAAATTAGAATGTTTTCTCACACCATATATAAAAATAAACACAAAATGGATTAAACAACTAAAAATAAGACCTAAAACCATAAAACCCCTACAAGAGAACACAGGCAGAACACTTTTAACATGAATCTTAGAAACATTTTTTGAATCTGTCACTTAAAAAACAAAACAAAAGCAAAAATAAGCAAATGGGATCCAATGAAATGTAAAAGTTTTTGCACAACAAAGGAAACTATGGATAAAATTTAAAAATAACCTATGCTGCTGCTGCTGCTGCTAAGTCGCTTCAGTCGTGTTCGACTCTGTGCGACCCCATAGACGGCAGTCCACCAGGCTCCCCCATCCCTGGGATTCTCCAGGCAAGAACACTGGAGTGGGTTGCCACTTCCTTCTCCAGTGCATGAAAGTGAAAAGTGAAAGTGAAGTCTCTCAGTGGTGTCCAACTTTTAGCAACCCTATGGATTGCTGTCCACCAGGCTCCTCCATCCATGGGATTTTCCAGGTAAGAGTACTGGAGTGGGTTGCCATTTCCTTCTCCAATGCATGAAAGTGAAAAGTCAAAGTGAAGTCGCTCAGTCGTGTCTGACTCTTTGCGACCCCATGGGCTGCAGCCTACCAGTCTCCTCTGACCTATAGAATGCAAAAAATGCAAATTATATGATTCATAAGGGATAATACCCAAAGTATACAAACTCATACAATTAAACATAAAAGAACCTACAAATAAACTGATTTTAAAATGGGTAGAGGACATGAGTAGACATTTTTTCAAAGAAGTGCAGATGGATAACAGGCATACAAAAAGATGCTCAATATTGCTAAACATCAAGGAAATGCCAACCAAAACCACAATAAGATATTACCTCACATATATCAGAATGGCTATCATCAAAAAGTTTAAAAACAACAAATGTAGGTGAGAATGTAGAAAAAGGGAACTGTACTACGCTGTTGGTAGGAATGTAAATAGGTGCAGCCACTTTGGAAAGTAGTACGGAGGTTCCTCAAAAAACTCAAAGTAGAACTACCCTACAAATGCACCAATTTCATTACAGGGTATAGCTCTGAAGAAAATGAAAACACTAATTCAAAAAATACATGCACCCCAGTGTTAAAAGTAGCATTGTTTATAATAACTAAGATATGGAAGAAACCTATGTGTCTATAAAGAGATGAATGAAAAAGATATAAGATATATATACATACATACACACACACACACACACACACACAACACACACTGACACATACTTTTCACATACATTCAGCCAACAAAAAAAGAATGAAACTCTGCCAGTTGCAACAATGTGTATGGACATAGAGGGTATTATGCTAAGTGAAATAAATCAGGCAGAGAAAGACAAATACTGCATGATATCCCTTATACGTGGAATCTAAAAAATAAAACCAATGAATGTATATAACAAAGCAGAAACATAGATATAGAAAACAAACTAGGGCTTACCAGTGGGGAGAGGGATTGGGGATGGGGCAGAACAGAAGTATGGGATTCAGAGATACAAACCACTACATCTAAAATAAATAATCATTAAGGATATATTATACAGCACAAGGAAATATAGGCATTATTCAGTAATAACTTCAAATGGACTGTATAAAAATATCAAATCGTTATGTTGTGCACCTGAAACTAGTATAACACAGTAAATTGTGTACTTCAAAAAATTTTTAAATACTCAAAATCAGAAAATAAGTAGCAAATATTTCTGTTTTTTGTTTGTTTGTTTGTTTGTTTGTTTGTTTTCTAAAGTAGTCCTGGAGAAGGAAATGGCAACCCATTCCAGTATCTTGCCTGGAGAAGTCCATGGACAAAGTAGCCTGGCAGGCAACAGTCCATGGGGTGGCAAAGAGTCAGACACAACTGAGTGATTATCACTCACCCAGTCTAAAGGTATATAGTCATATATTTAAGGCTACACAACTACCTATGTGAAATATCTAATATAGCCTTTAAATTATGTTAATTTGATGACTGTTGATACATTTTAAAATAAATGATAAGCATGTACTAACATACTTTTTACTGTATAACTGAGGCCCTGATCAAAATCTTTCATAAAATATCTTTAAAAGCCAGATACTTCCTCAACAATGCTTAAATTTTGAATTCAAGGATAATTCCAACTGTCTATAAAAAGAGACTATTTGCAAATTGGCAAAGAGAAATGAACAGAGCTGCAGAATGTATTCATTTTCTAACTGCCATTGTGTGTCAGGGTTTGTGTGCTTTCAAAAATTTTCCTGACTTGCCAGGACTTTCAGATATGTTTGTTGCGGCTTGGAAAAGAAGCCGACCACATTCTCCATCCTTGGCACAGACCTCAAGAAAGTTTTAAGTAATACATTTCCATCTACTGTATACATTTCAAGTTTCAGCAATAGCAATTTCAAGGAGAAACTTAACTTTAGATTAAAGTGATATTTTATAAGTATTTGCATTTTAGCATCATTTCCTTTTAAGAAATTGCATTTCCTTTTTGCAAGCATACTTGACAGTTAAATATTATTTATTAACCCTACTGTTTTGTATTTGAATCATATCATTAAGTTATATTTCCTGGGTTCAAATATTGCAGTGTAAAAAAGCATGTTGCTTGGTTCTTATGGCATATGAAAGCAGCTGATGTGATGGAATTACTAATGAATGTCATCATTAATGGATAAAATATAAATAATTTTAATGTTTCACAATACCATTTTCTTATTATTCCCAAAATGACCCTGTGATTATGCAAAAATTCAGAAAATTCAAAGGACTAGTAATAAAATAATATTCAATTAAATTAACTTAAATATAAGGATTTATACTTAAATATACTTATCCTATACTTAAATATAGGATTAAAAGTTATAAATAATATATATATACAATTTTAAATTATAGAATTAATTAATCACTTAATCATTTTGCCTGTTCAGGATAAGTTATGAGCTATGAAGTAAAATATATAGATGACAGAAATCTATGATTCTTGGAGTGTTAAAATTTGCCTAACATTCTTTTTCCATTAAAGATAAAATGAATTGCATAAGAGAGATTTGGAGAAGGTCAAAATCATACATTTTGAAGAACTAAAACTAATTTTAACTTAGAGTGATATTATCACCAGCTGGATATTCAAATCTGTATTTCATATAGACATTTAGATTTTCATTTCTAGTTAAGCTTAGATATCAGTCCATTACCTTTAGTAGGCAGGGTCAAATCCATTAACTTGGCCAACTCACATAAAAACTACCAAGACTGAATTTTTCTGTATCTTAAAAATTTTAATGTAATAATGTATAAAATAGTCCACTAAGGAATAATCTATGCCTTTCTGTTTTATCAATAAGAATGGATTTTTATAATTTATGTTTTATTGCTTAAAATAGAGAGTCAATAGTAATTTAATAAGGCTCTATCTTTTTAATCTAGCATGTATCTATTTATATATTACCTATCCTTACATTTTCTACCTTATGTGAGTATTGCTAGCAGATAGCTTTTAACAATCAACAGCAACCAGAATTGCCTCTTTTGAAAACAGTATCTTCACTCAAGGGTATGTGCCCTTCTCAGGGTGGCCTGTATCCAATGACTGATCTCTGTGAATTAGAAATTCCTTGCCTCCTTTCCCCAGTTTGGGACAACTTTGTAGGATCATCTCCACTTCAGAGTTCCTTATAGAAACCTCCACTAGAAATTTTATCTCACAGATCCCAGGAAATCTAACCTGCAACAGGAGCCACAATTCTTCAGTGTAGTGTCAAGTCTAGATCATAATAATTCTAGAGCATAATATTAGGTTCTCAATGCTGTTTGCAAGCAATTGCACCTGAGAGCAAAGACACTAGTGCATGATTTCTATTAGTTGTTTTGTGCGTGAGTGTGTGTGTGTGTGTGTGTGTATGTGTGCATGCATGAAGGCAGATATACATTTAAAAGCCACCTAGTTTGCTTCCATGTCCTGGCTATTGTAAATAGTGCTGTAATGAACACTAGGATACATGTGTCTTTTGGTATTATGGCTTTCTCAGGGTATATCCCCAGGAGTCAGGTTGCTGGATCATATGGTAGTTTCATTCCTTATTTCTTAAGGAATCCCCATACTGTTCTCCATGGTGAGTGTATGAATTTATATTCCCACCAGTGGAGGGTTCCCTTTTCTCCACACCTTCTCCAGGATTTATTGTTTATAGATTTTTTTGATGATGCCATTCTGACTGGTGTGAGGCATACCTCATTTACTTTTGATTTGCATTTATACACTACCAAGTGTAAAACAGACAGCTAGTAGGAAGCTGCTCTATAACATGGGGAGTTCAGCTTCCAGGGGTAGAATTGTGGGGAGTGGAGGGAGGCTCAAAAGGGAGGGAAACTTTATTTTGCAACTTTTCTCTGAGCACTCAAATACTATTTGGCTGAGTCATTAAAGTGGTGGCAAGTTTTGATTATTCTAAAAAGATGCTCTTCTTTCCAGCTACATAAAGAATTTGCCAACGAAAGTACACACATATTTACAAACTCCAGAGCATTTCTAGTTAGTACATAAGAATGCCTCTGACTAAATAATTTCAAATTTTATACTGCAAGTGCTGCAGATATTATTATTGGCTAACATAAACCCAACTTATTTTCAATGAGTTAAATATAAGTTTTATATAAATAATAAATATGTTCTTAAACTCTGGGAAACATATATGAAGAATCTTAATGCTTTCCAAACCATGCTAGATGCCAAGGATGTAAAGATAAACAGGAAGCAGGACCTGCCTTTAATAATCTCATCAATTCAGTACATGAAATTTAACCAACTGCATATTGAGAATGAGCAGGGCTTCTCTGCTTCCTATTTCTTTCTCCTCTAGAGTCAAACACAAATCAGATAACAGACAAGTAGAGACACTCTTTTAGCATAAACATCATACTAAAGATGATCAAAGGATTGTTAAACTGGGAGGTATAAGAAGCCTCATTATCTTCATGATAATGCACCCTGAGAGCAAATTTATGCAAAGACCCATTTTTTTCTTTCCTCCTGTACACCAAAACATTGAGAGAGTTGACTTTTAAGTGATTCAGTCAATATAAGAAAAGTAAGGTGTCTGTGACTAGCAGTAAAAATAGAGATAAATGAACCCAGGAGAGAGGAGGAATAGATGGATGGTTCAAGAGGAAGAATATGCTCTGGGATTCTCCATCTTGTGTTCATAGAAAATGGTGAAGAACGGAGGTCCTCACTAGGGAGGAAAATTGGTGGCAATTATGATAACAGAAAAGGGCAGATTAACCACTACTGATTAGTTCAGCATTCTTGTTGTTGTATATTGGCTAAGTCACGTTTGACTCTGCAACCCCAGGGACTGAGGCACGCCAGGCTCCTCTGTCCATGGGATTTCTCAGGCAAGAATATTGAAATGCGTTGCTGTATCCTTCTCCAGGAGATCATCCCTACCCAAAGATTGAACCCCTGTCTCCTTTTGGCAGGCAGATTCTTTACCACTGAGCCTATTCGTAGTGTCCCTTTAAAGGATTTTAATATATATCTCAAATTCAAACTATTTTTTTTCCCTCACATTCTTCCAGATTCTGTGGATTTTATTCACCAGAAATTCTATCTGGGGCACTACATGTACACCCTGTAACCATAATGATTTGATTACTACTACTACTACTAAGTCACTTCAGTCGTGTCCGACTGTGTGTGACCCCGTAGACGGCAGCCCACCAGGCTTCCCCGTCCCTGGGATTCTCCAGGCAAGAACACTGGAGTGGGTTGCCATTTCCTTCTCCAATGCATGAAAGTAAAAAGTGAAAGTGAAGTCGCTCAGTTGCACCCGACCCTCAGCGACCCCATGGACTGCAGCCTTCCAGGCTCCTCCATCCATGGGATTTTCCAGGCAAGAGTACTAGAGTGGGGTGCCATTGCCTTATGGTGTCATAAAAAAATTCTTTAGGTTTCATCTGGTTAATGTGAGGTGATAATAGAGCACATTAGAAGCCAAAAAGTCCAACTGGAAGGTGTTAACTAGGATATTAGAAGGGAAGAAAACTTGCAACTGGGTTTTCATAGAGGACTGATTGTTTTCTAACTGAACAAGGTAATACAAGCACATCTCAGTCAGAAGCTCAGGCATCAGCAAGACAGGTCAGAGAGTGTTTTTCAGAAACATTAACTATCAGGACTGTAAGGAGACTCAGTATTATAAATTATGTAAAGAAGAACTGGCATAAATTTGAGATAGTACTTAATGTAACTCCAGGAAATAACCAGGGGAAAATTAATGTTTTGTTTTAACTGTTTTGCTCCTGGTTATAACTTTTGGTCTTCCCAGGGGCTCAGTTGTAAAGAATTCACCCGCCAAACAGAAGACATGGGTTTGATCCCTGGGTCTGGAAGATCCCCCGGAGAATGAAATGGCAACCCACTCGAGTACTCTTGCCTGGGAAATCCCATGGACAGAGGAGCCTGGCAGGCTACAGTCCACGGGGTTGCAAGAAGTCCAACACAACTAAGTGACTAAACTATTCACAGCACAATGCCTTTCATGTTTCCATTTCTTGCTTTCACTGGATGGGATGGCATTATTATTATTATGCAAAATAAATTAGTAGCAAAAGTCCCTCAGCGAGAAAGAGGAAAGTGGGAGAAATCATGTGCTCTATGTTTAGTTCCAGACTTAAATGCCCAGCAGTCTACTTGATGTATCTTCTTGGGTATCTTAAAGTCAATATGTATAAACCAAAATAATGGTCTTTCTCCCCTAGATTTGTTCCTTTTCAGCATACCCTTTCAGCGAATAATCATGTCATTCACTCACAAACTTGTTTAAAATACTTATTTCCCTTTGAATAACGATCCAGAATCATCTCTTTCCTTCTCCCTCACAAGCACATGAATGTGTTTTCCCTCTGTGTCTTTCTGTCTCTCATCTCACCCCCTTTTGCACCTCTCCCCTCACATGTGGACCTGCAGTAAAGCATTTCACTTCCACTTCCTAATGTGAAAACCAAAACCAAAATCTAACTAAGCTGATAACAGAGGGGGTAAAAGTTAATGTATGTATTAGTTTCCTTTGGCTACTTACAAAATAATAGAAAATATATATTGCTATTTGTCCCCATTTCCTGACAGAGATCTTAAAACTCAAGTAAATAGAGATGAAAGGAGAACCTTTGTTCTAATATTTAGTCTTTGATCCTGGTTCCTGACACAAAGATCTTGTAGATTTCTCAGTGATAGGAATATCCTTTGTTCTAGTAAGACAACTCTTGTTCAGTTCTGAGTGGAGCCTGATCACCAGGAAGATCAAGCTTTGATCAGAAGTTTTCAACCCCACCTCCTGTTCTCCAGAGAGGGTCTGGTAATGGAGTCAGTAACCAGTCATATGTACGTGATGAAGCATCCATAAGAATCCCAACAGTGTGGGGTTTGGAACTTTCATGTTGGTGAATACATTCAGGATTCCAGAAGGGTGGCACCGCCCAACTCCATGAGAACAGAAGCTCCTAAACTCTGGACCTTTCCAGACCTAGCACTATTCATTCATCCAGATAGGGTCACCTATACATTTTATCTTTATTCATTCATCTGAGCAGTCACCTGCATCTTCTATCATGGCTTTTATTACATAATAAACTGGCAAACATAAGTGAACCTTTATGTTTGAGTTCTGTGAGCTTTTCTAGCAAATGATTGAATACAAGGAAGGAATTATGGGACCTTCTGATTTGTAGCCATGTTGGATAGAAGTTATGAATTACTGCAATGTACCACTTGCAATTGGTGTCTGAGACAGGGAATATTTTTATGAGACTGAGCCCTTAACCTCTATCTGCACTAACCCAGGTTATTGTCAGAATTGAATTGAGTTGTAAGACACCTAGCTGGTTCACAGAAAATTGTTTGCTGTGGTGGAAAAACCCATATATCTGGTGTCAGAATTAATGTCTGTATGAGTAAATGAGAAGCACAGTGGTTTTCTCTAGGGGCTGTCTTAACCTGTCTTAACAAACTTCCACAAACTTAATGGCTGGCAACAACAAAATACATTTTATAGTTTCAAAGTAGACTAAAATCAGTGTCAGCAGGCTGTTTCTTTCTGGACCCTCTAGGTAGGGAAGAACATGTTCTCTTGCCTTTCCTTCTTCCAAACACTACCTGTGATTCACCTCCTTCCTCTTCTTCAAAGCCAGTGATGGCCAGCAAAGACTTTCTTGTGCTGCACCCTCCTGACTGACCCTCTGCCTCCCTCTTACATAGTACACAGTCTTTGTTTTCACATTGCTCTTATAATCCAGAAGATTCTATTTGAAGGTCAGCTGATCATAATCTCAATTCTATCTACTATCTTAATTCCCATTTGCCACATCATATACCATAGTCAATAGCTCCAAGGATTAGGAAATGAACAGCTCTGGTAGTAAGTAGTGGTGGGGTGGTGGTAATGATTATTTTGCATACCACAGTATCCATTTGCATATCTTATTGCAATCTCAGGTTGCTATTTCATTAAGATAATATTTTATAAGTTATAAATACAATAGCACTGGTAAATATGGCATATTAAATATTTTACCTGATCCTTCCCTAAATATCACTGAAATAGCAGAGACAAAATATAAGAAAACAATAAACAACAACAACCAAAAAAACAGTAATAATAGAAGGTTTAAAGCTGGAAACACACTATGGTTGGCAGATAACTGATTTGGCAAACAGAACAAGAGAAAAACCTGAAGACACAGGAGAACCAGCATGAAGAATAAGAATATTTGTGTCACAAAACTAAGCAATGTCTCAAGAATCAGAATCAACAAATGTCACTGAAAGAAATTTTTCTTTCAGTTAAATTCAATACTATATAATTCTAAAAGTCAAAAATAAAATGACTAAATCAAGATAAAATTTTATTTCTCTTTTATGAAAAAAAAAATGAGGTAGGCAGCTCAGATCCTATGTGGTGCTGTTACACATTCTGACTCCAGGTCTCTTATTTATCATCCCACTGCCTTGCTGCCATCCTCAGGTTGCCCTCATGAGCGAAGATGACTGTGGGCATCTCAGTCGTCATATACTCATCACAGGTTAGAAGACAGAAGGACAAAACCACTGCAAAAAGACAATTTACTGGGAGTGCTAAATCACTTCAGGTGTGTCCAACTCTTTGGGGACCCCATGAACTGTAATAATACTGGGGTGGGTTGCCATGACCTCCTCCAGGGGATCTTCCTGACCCAGGGATCAAACTGATATCTCTTATGTCTCTTGCATTGGCAGGCAGGTTCTTTACCACTAATACCCCCTGGGAAGCCCTAATCTAGTAGAGTCAGCAATTTTGAAGCAAATGTCTTTAAAAATTCCACATACATCCTCCTGCCTCTCACGGGTAAGAATATAGGTAGAAAACATTTCCAAAGTAAATATATTAGCTTTTCAAGGAAAACCAGAAAAATGCAATCTTTATTCCAAAACTCAGTTCAGTTCAGTTGAGTTTATGGTCTTGTAGCAGGATATTGGGCTTTCCAGGTGGCTCAGTGGTAAAGAATGTGCCTGTCAATGCAGGAGATGCAGGTTTGATCCCTGGGCCAGGAAGATCCCCTGGAAGAGAAACTGGGAACCCATTCCAGTGTTCTTGCCTGGGACATCCCATGGACAGAGGAACCTAGCATACAACAGTCCATGGGGTCACAAAGAGTCAGACATGACTGAGTGACTAAACAACAACAGTAACAAAGTAGTATATTAGCAGTCACTGACTCAGGGACGTGGGAAAAAAATACAAAATGGAAGGGTCAAAACTGTGAATAAGAACCACTTGGAGTCAAGACTCCTTCCATTACAGCGTGGGGCATACAACTTCTCCTTCTCCCTATAATAGGGCTTCAAAAGTTTATTCCAGGAAGAGTTTGAAAATAAAATTTTCTATTCATAACATAGACACCGGTGGGAGATGAGAACCGCTGTGTGCTATCACGTTAAAATCGGCAGGATTAGGTGAAAGCCTGTAAACAGAATGGTAAGGCCTTTTCCCTAATGCTGCCTTCCTTTCCAGGAGAAATGTCCAGCTCACAAAGAAAGCCTACAGATAGTGACATTAAAATTTGTTCCCTAAAGAAATGTCTGCACCCTTGCATTATCCACTTGTCAGAATCAATGACTAACAAGCTCCTTCCAAATAACCAGGGTTCAGAATGAGCCCTTTTGCTCATAATATTGTCTAATAGCCCAGAATAATCAGACATCAGGGGAAAACCCTCTTTCAACAAGAGATAAAAATAAATCCCCCAAATAACATGAGGCAATAAAGGACATAGTTGAAAAATTCATGAAACTGAGTAGTGTGCTTAAAATAGTAGAAGACATTACACTCATGAAATATAAACAATATGGGTGAGTTCAGGAAAAAGCAAATGCAAAGGAGAAAAAATATATATACATACACACAAATATCACACACACACACATGATTTTAGTGTTAGTGACATTCACTGAAACTTTATTCATCTATTTCCCCACAACCCCCATATAGTACTATAAGCACCATTTATTTAGTATCCAATCAAATCACTTGGCTAATATCTTATCCCAAGCATACCAACATCTCTTGATTGGATACCTCCAGTAAAATTGAAGCATATATTCTTACTTTGGGGTATGGGGAGGAAATTATGGGCTGGAATAATTGAATAAAATCTCATGAATAAAATAATACAGTTGTTTATAAAATATATTTTTTAAAATATTTAATGAAAAATGAAGAGCTGACAAAATATTAAGGAAATATCATGTCAGCATTTGGGTGAAAGAACTGAGAAAAACATGTGATGCATAGAACATGTACTTGCTGTATAGAATTTCCTGTTTTGATTGACTTTTGGGACCAGAATAACAACTTTGAAATCCCAGGATGTAAGTAGAGACTGATAGGGACCCAACTCTTTCTCAAAAATACAGAACTCAAAAAATATACAACCTCAGTGGAAGTGTGAAATAGAGATAACTCTTAGGGCACAGCAGATAAATTTTCGTTGATGCTGAGTATATTGTGGGAGAGGAGAAGGATGATAATATATAATCGAACCATTCATTGTTTGGGGCTCCTCTGGTGGCTCAGGCAGTAAAGCATCTGCCTGTGATACAGGAGACCCAGGTTCAATCCCTGGGTTGGGAAGGTCCCCTGGAGGAGGAGACCCACTCCAGTATTCTTGCCTAGGTAATTCCATGTGAAGAGAAATTTGGTGGGCCACAGTCCATGGGGTCGCAAAGGTTCAGACATGACTGATTAAAATATCATAATTGAAATGAGAAAATAATTTGAACAGATTGATTTTTGTTGTTCAGTCACTCAGTTGTGTCTGGTTCTTTGCAATCCCATGGACTGATAATAACTGACATATTCTGAGAGACACATATAAACAGTCTAAAGATTTGTAGAACATGACTCAAGAAATTAGAAGAACAGTGAGTTTTTTTTCTTTATGTTAAGGAATAATACAAATCAGAGCTTTTAGAAAAGTGAAGTATATTTTCTGATATATCAGAAATGCAGTTCCCTTCAGAAAGGTTTTTTGTTGTTGTTGTTGTTAACTCAATTTATGTAAAACATATGGTGAGACAGCTGTTTTACAAACTCCTCTTTCATGGAAAACTGAATAAAAGTAGAAAATTTGGGGCAGGGGCAAATTCAACAGGGACCATTTTAAAATAAGGCCCACAGAGCTAAAATACATCAAGATAAATCACCTGGAGGTGGGCCAGTGCAAGAGGCTGTTTATTCCCCCCTCCTATTCCTCACCCATAAAATATTAATACAAACCCAGTACGTCAAGTAGCATAATTACATGTTACTTGGAAATGACTGACTCTTAAATCCTGAGGTGAGAGCATGGGCATGGGGTGAGGGAAACGGAGCGATTGAGGTTGAAATAAAGAATAATCAGGTCACATGGGGTGGACCTAACAGCCAAGATTAAAGAATATTTTTCTTGAGTTGTTTTAAGTGAGCTGAATAAAGGGGAGGGGTGTTCTCAAATCCCTATTGACACTAAGTGGGTTATACTAGGAACCTTAAGCCAGAAAGAACTATATATGTACTCTGACTAGAAGTGACTTGCCAGTACTATGAATATTTTTTGTTTTATAATGGACCTTATCATACATTCTATCCACAATTAAAGGAACAGAATTTATACATACAAACCAGTTTTTATTATCGTATTACAATGCAATCACCATTAATTCAGGTAGAATTTTACTTAGAATGTCTAAATAATAGGACAGCTCTGTCTATAAGAAGATTGACTGCTGGAGTGGATTAAAAGCTTTTGGAGAAATCCTCTGCTCATTTATATTAGAGTGGGAGAATTTGACTTTCCTTTCAAAAGAAATTGCTGTTTTATCCGGTTTGTGTTTCTAAAGGGCATCCTAAAATAGCCTTGATTTATGCTATTCCATTGTTATGAAACATTTATCCAGCTTAATTTTATAGGTTACTTTATGATCTTCTCAAATATTATTTTCCATTTTAAATTATAACAAGGTTCTTTTAGTAAAATTTTATTGTAGGATGATAGTCTACAAACAATGGTATTTTATATAGTGAAAATATGCATCTATTAATTTTTCTTTTTCTTTTAAAAGTATTACCCTTTAGAAAATGATTTCATAAAGTTGTCACATAATGTTTATTACTCTTCAGAATTCATATTTTACAATTATTTGAAAGAATAGCTATGACAAACCTAGACAGTGTATTAAAAAGCAGAGACATTTTCCCGCAAAGGTCCATATAGTCAAAGCTATGATTTTTCCAGTAGTCATGTATGAATGTGAGAGTTGACTATAAAGAAGGCTGAGCACCAAAGCATTGATGCTTTTGCACTGCGGTGCTGGAGAAGACTCTTGAGAGTTCCTTGGACAGCAAGAAGATCAAACCAGTCAATCCTAAAGGAAATCAACCCTGAATATTCACTGAAAGGACCGGTGCTGAACTGAAGCTCCAAACTTTGGCCACCTGATGAGAAGAGGTGACTCATTGGAAAAGACCCTGATGCTGAGAAAGATTGAGGGCAAGAGGAGAAAGGGGTGACAGAGGATGAGATGTTTGGATGGCATCACTGGCTCAATGGACATGAATTTGAGTAAACTCCTGGAGATAGTAAAGGACAAGGAAACCTGGTATGTTGCAGTTCATACAGAGTCAGACACGACTTAGCAACTGAACAACAAAACAACAATTACTTGAAAGTATTAAATATTCTAAAGTCAAGTAATCTTAACACCTGTGTCATTATTATTCTCAGAGTTTATTCTCCAATCTTTCAAACTTAAGGAAGAAATAAAAGTGACTTGATAGCACTATGTTCAGACAAAGGAGAGAATCAAATACCATTAAGACAAATCATAAGTAAATTGAGTGACTGAATAACTCTAAAATGGGCATGCAGATCAAAATAGCTATTGGCTACTTTCTGTGATCAGAGCAATTTTAAAATAATGCAATATGATATTTTTAATATAATTAAAGTTATTTTCCTTTCCTCTTGTTGTGAAGTTGGGCTAGGGTGGAAGGCACTGGAAACTAAATAGAATGTAAGCACAGGTCATGTGCTGAAGGATATATGAGAAAAAACTCTGTGCCTCACATTCCTAGATGAATCCCAGGAGGAAGAGCTGAACCCACCAGAAACCCTATCCCTTAGGGACACTCCTAGAGCAGATAAGCCTGGGCAGCCCATGGTGTTTAAGCCTGACAATAAATTTGTCCTTTGTTTTTGGATAGTTTCCAAGTTTGGAGGCAGTGACCCACTATTCCCACTACTAAAATCCTAGTAAATATCAGTTAACTGAATGTATAATGTTCTTATTTTGGATATTCTGAAAGATATTGTTATGGAAAGCAGATATAAGTCATAATAAAACCTATCCTTCCAGGTGTGCTACTGTTACTTGAATTTATTATAGAGCCCCCAGCTGGCCCTATGCAACTCTTAATATGGCCATTGCTTTAGAAACCTGTCCCAGTGCACAGAGAGAGCAGCAGGGGCAGTGGTAGACTCTGACGATCCTGCTTCATATTTATTTATTTATTTTTTGGGGGGGGACTTTTATTTTTTTTTTAACTTTACAATATTGTATTGGTTTTGCCATATATCAAAATGAATCCACCACAGGTATACATGTGTTCCCCATCCAGAACTCTCCTCCCTCCTCCCTTCCCATACCATCCCTCTGGGTCATCCCAGTGCACCAGCCCCAAGCATCCAGTATCGTGCATCGAACCTGGACTGGCAACTCGTATCATATATGATATTATACATGTTTCAATGCCATTCTCCCAAATCATCCCACCCTCTTCCTCTCCCATATTTATATAAGTTCTTCAATGTTGGCTATAGTTTATTCTGCAGGAACATGGATTATCTCACCCTCCCAAAGGCCACCACACTGGTCCATTATGTTGATGGATTATCCTCATTTTCTAAACAGAAACTCAAAGAAAGAAATGACTCATATTTGGTAGATTGTTTAATAAGCTGCATTTACTAGAGATGGAAAATAATTCTTGGTTTTCTATCAGACTGTGTGCATGTCCAACTCTTTGAGACCCTATGGACCATGGCCCACCAGGCTCCTCTGTCCCCATGGGATTCTCCAGGCAAGAACACTGGAGTGGGTTGCCATTCCCTTCTCCAAGGAATCTTTGTGGAGACTATATGCCTGATCATGAAGTCAAACATTAAACTGGGACCCTAGCTTTCCACTATGAATTGTGAATAACCTGATCAACAAAGCTGTAAGCTAAGGCTTTCCTAGTATCATTTTCTCATTAAACAGATCTGATTTATAGAGACCTAGGATATACATGTGCCAAGTGTAAGAAAGTTACATGGAATGTTGCTCACTTTTCCAAAATGCCTTTATCTGCCATCCTGCCATCCTTTCCTCAATCCACAGTCAGGGTTTCTTGGGAGGGAGTGTTCACTACAACGGTTTAAGATGCAAAGTGAGCTTTTTTTTTTTTTTTTTTTAAATCTTATTTTATGATCCAGCACAGCCAATTGGGTTCAAAGTCTCTGTGGGATGTCATATTTTCTATTGAGTCTGAAGAAAGTCTAGAAAGAAAACTTATAGAGGAGACCACTATAATTTTGAAGCAAAAACATATCTTTTCAACCAATAACATGTAGCAAGTATTTTTGCTCAATACAAATTCTTCCCTCATTGAAGCTGCCCTGTCTACTACTACTAATGAGTACTTAATATGCTAGAAACAACAGCTAAAAACAATCCCTACCTTAGTTAAAGAATTAGGTGCGTGCTCAGTCATGTCTGACTCTTTGTGATCACATGAACTGTACCCCACCAGTCTCCTCTGTCCTTTGGAAATTTACCAGGTAAGAATGCTGAAGTGGGTTGCCATTTCCTACTCCAGAGGATCTTCCCAACCCAGGGATCAAACCTGTATCTCTTGCATCTCCTGCACTGGCAGGTATATTCTTTACCATATGTCACCAGGAAAGCCCCCATTAAAGAAAGAAGGAACATGTCTATTGCCTGGGGTAATAGATTAGATGCACAATTAGCAACATGAATGGGTCTTAAAAAAGAGTTATTACTGAAAGAAGTATAACATATATAGCAAAACAAACTGTACAGAAATAACAACAAAAATATGTGCACAAGATAAGAAATCCCCTTTTGCAAGAATACATTATTACTGATGTACAGAACAGTCTTTTGGACTCTGTGGGAGAGGGAGAGGGTGGGATGATTTGGGAGAATGGCATTGAAATATGTATAATATCATATATGAAACGAGTCGCCAGTCCAGGTTTGATGCATGATACTGGATGCTTGGGGCTGGTGCACTGGGACGACCCAGAGGGATGGTATGGGGAGGGAGGAGGGTTCAGGATGGGGACACATGTATACCTGTGGAAGATTCATTTTGATATATGGCAAAACCAATACAATACTGTAAAGTTAAATAAAATAAAATTTTAAAAAAAAGTAAAAAAAAATTAAAAAACACATGAGAATGGTTATTTTTATACAAAGACAGGATACTAGGTGATGGCTATAAAACTGAAAGAGTATAGTGAAAAATCAATCATAGACTTAGCATAGACTCCAGTGATTAAAAGATACTATGAACTTAGAAGAATCTTTTATTCAATCTATGCATAATATGTAAGAGAAAAAAATATAAGATCCTTTTTTTTTTTTAAAGAGAAGATGGCCCAGTGTAGCAAGAAAATAGGAAATGAGTAGTTGTAGGATATGGCCTTAGGGAGGGAGAGAGCATCCCACTCATGTAGGTCATGGAAACAAATTTGACTTTTATTTTCTGACTTCACTGTTATCTTCTGGAAGTTTTTAAGCATGGGAGAAACATTATCACACTAAAGCTACTGTGAAATACTGTGCTTGCTACATAAAAATAGACTGCAGGGGAATTAAATTAACAACAGACAACAGCTAGGAAGCTTTTGATTCCTCTGATGAGATGGCTGGCGGACACAGTGAGAAGTGGTCAAAGTGATCATGTCATGTAACAGACTAAAATATGCCAATGACATCTACACAACTTTCTGGTTAAATTCCATAAACTTTGAATGATATCCATAGCACTTCAGGGTTCAACCCTGCCTACCACAGTTTTTGCTAATTTCTGAAATATTATCTTTCCATGAAGAGACATTGCTTTGCTCATATTTTCATGCCTTTTCACAGCTACTTCTTCCATTTAGGAAAAATCTCTCCCCACCTCCTTTTCTTGGCCAGAATGTTTCAAAATACACACACACACACACACAAAAAAAAACATTTCTCTGAGATTTTTTTTAATTTTATTTTATTTTTATGAGATTTTGTTTTAAGCTATTTTCATACCATGAGCATTTTAGAGTAGTTTATGGTTTTAGTCCTCCATTGCTAGTATGTGATTTGCTTATAATATCACTTCTCTATTAATATGGCTTTCACTGTAATTTTCACTTATTTTTTAACTAGAATACAGCATCAGGAAATATAAGTTTATATCTTTTTATAATCACTATATCACATGATATCTTAAATATAGAAGTCTTCTAATAAATGTTTGATTATTCAATCAAAAAATTACCAAAGAGTATTGCCATTCTTCTTTCTTTCTATGTGGTATGCTTTAAATTGATATGTCTGTTTTTAAGCTTTTTCTATAAAGTAAGATAATGTAAATGTGTAAATATGTTCAGGCAGTTATGTGATGCTCCCTACAAAAGTGGACTATATCAACATGGTCAGTTAAATAAGTTCTTATTTTGTAAGAACAATATGTATTTATCAGAAATTATGTATAACACATTGCTAAGCACCATATAAGATATAAAGAGCATTTCTATCCTTGCAAAATGGGGTAAAACTGGTAGAACAAGGAGACACTTAAACCAAAAGCATGATTACCACAGAATTATAATAAAACTATATCAAGATCTCCACAAAAAAGCAGATATTGAGAAGGAAAGCGATGTTTCCTTTTTTAAACGTTTCTATTGTGCTGTGCTGTGCTTAGTCACTCAAGTGTGTCCAACTCTTTGTGACACCATGGACTGTAGCCCAGCAGGCCCCCCTGTTCATGGGGATTCTCCAGGGAAGAATACTGGAGTGGGTTGCCATGCCCTCCTCCAGGGGTCTTCCCAACCCAGGGATTGAACCCAGGTCTCCCACATTGCAGGAGGATTCTTAATCATCTGAGCCACCAGGGAAGCCCAAGAATACTGGAGTGAGTACTCTATCCCTTCTCCAGGGGATCTTCCCCACCCAGGAATTGAACCCAGATCTCCTGCATTGCAAGCAGATTCTTTAGCACCCTGAGCTCCAGGGAAGTCCTAAACTTGTCCATTCATTACATGTTCTTTATTTTAGTACAAGACAATATAAATTATAAACTGTTATACTAGTTAGGAGATCACAAGATGCTATAATAGATACACACTGAGTTCCAGTGATTTAATTTAGAGAATTGTTACTTCTCATTAACATCAGTTCTAATTGGTTCTGAGTGAAAGTGCTGAAATGGGAGTTGGAGTCAGGCAATCTCACACGCTAGTAAAGTAATGCTCCAAATTCTCCAAGCCAGGCTTCAGCAATATGTGAACCATGAACTTCCTGATGTTCAAGCTGGTTTTAGAAAAGGCAGAGCAACCACAGATCAAATTGCCAACATCCGCTGGATGATGGAAAAAGCAAGAGAGTTCCAGAAAAACATCTATTTCTGCTTTTTTGACTATGCCAAAGCCTTTGACTGTGTGGATCACAATAAACTGTGGAAAATTCTGAAAGAGATGGAAATACCAGACCACCTGACCTGCCTCTTGAGAAATTCATATGCAGGTCAGGAAGCAACAGTTAGAACTGGACATGGAACAACAGACTGGTTGCAAACAGGAAAAGGAGCACGTCAAGGCTGCATATTGTCACCCTGCTTATTTAACTTATATGTAGAGTACATCATGAGAAACGCTGGGCTGGAAGAAACACAAGCTGGAATCAAGATTGCCAGGAGAAATATTAATAGCCTCAGATATGCAGATGACACCACCCTTATGGCAGAAAGTGAAGAGGAACTAAAAAGCCTCTTGATGAAAGTGAAAGTGGAGAGTGAAAAAGTTGGCTTAAAGCTCAACATTCAGAAAATGAAGATCATGGCATCTGGTCCCATCACTTCATGGGAAATAGATGGGGAAACAGTGTCAGATTTTATTTTTGGGGGCTCCAAAATAACTGCAGATGGTGACTGCAGCCATGAAATTAAAAGACACTTACTCCTTGGAAGGAAAGTTATGACCAACCTAGATAGCATATTGAAAAGCAGAGACATTACTTTGCCAACAAAGGTTCGTCTAGTCAAGGCTATAGTTTTTCCTATGGTCATGTATGGATGTGAGAGTTGGACTGTGAAGAAGGCTGAGCGCCGAAGAATTGATGCTTTTGAACTGTGGTGTTGGAGAAGACTCTTGAGAGTCCCTTGAACTACAAGGAGATCCAACCAGTCCATTCTGAAGGAGATTAGCCCTGGGATTTCTTTGGAAGGAGTGATGCTAAAGCTGAAACTCCAGTACTTTGGCCACCTCATGTGAAGAGTTGACTCACAGGAAAAGATTCTGATGCTGGGAAGGACTGGGGGCAGGAGGAGAAGGGGACGACAGAGGATGAGATGGCTGGATGGCATCACTGACTCGATGGACGTGAGTCTAGGTTAACTCTGGGAGTTGGTGATGGACAGGCAGGCCTGGAGTGCTGCTATTTGTGTGATCGCAAAGAGTCGGACACGACTGAGCGACTGAACTGAATTCTAACCCATTTCGCTCAGGCCCAGAATAGCAAATGCTCTCACTTTCTCCAGTCACTAGACAGGGGATGAGATCAAATGACAGATGAGGTGGGCAGTTTTTAGGGTTAGGTCTAGAAGTAGTATGCATATTATCTAAGACATAGGTTAGTGAGATTAAATTATCCAGTCACTACCACAAATATACATAGAAGTACGCTTAATAACCCCTGCATAGATCACAGTGTTGTCATGGTGAAGGGACTTGCATAACCCAATTGATCTATAAGCCTTGCAGTGCAGGATCACCCAAGACAGATGAATCATAGTGAAGAGTTCTCCCAAAACATGGTCCACTGGAGTAGGGAATGACAACTCACTCCAGTATTCTTCCCTAGAGAACCCATGGACAGTATGAAAAGGCAAAAAGATATGCCACAGATAGATGAGTACCCACCACAGTCACAAAGTTTCCAATATGCTATATGCTACCTGGGAAGAGCAGAGGGCAATTACTAATAGCTCTAGAAAGAATGAAAGAACTGAGCCAAAGTGGAAATGATACCCAGTTGTGTACGTGTCTGATGGTGAAAGTAAAGGCCACTGCTGTAAAGAACAATACTGCATAGGAACCTGGAAGTTTAAGGCCATAAATCAAGGTAAATTTGATGTGGTCAAGCAGAAGATGGCAAGACTGAACATCAACATCTTATGAATCAGTGAACTAAAATGGATGGAAATGGGCAAATTTAATTCAATTGACTATTATATCTAATACTATGGGCAAAAATCCCATAGACGAAATAGAATAGCCCTTATAGTTAACAAGAATACCTAATGCAGTACTTGAGTGCAGTCTCAAAAATGACAGGAAGATCTTGGATAATTTCCAAGGCAAACCATTCAATATCACACTAATTCAAGTCTATGCCCAAATTGCTGATGCTAAAGAAGCTGTAGTTGACCAAATCTATGAAGACATACAACACCTTCTAAAACTAACACCAAAAAATAAATAAATACTTTTTCACTATAGGGGTTTGGAATGCAAACGTAGGAAGTCAAGAGATAACCTATAATAACAGGTAAGTTTGGCCTTGGAGTACAAAATGAAGGAGGGCAACGGCTAACAGAGTTTTGCCAAGAGAACACATTGGTCATAGCAAACACCCTCTTCCAATAATACAAGAGAAAACTCTACATGTGGACATCACCAGATGGTCAATACTGAAATCAGATTTGATTATATTCTTTACAGTCAAAGATGGAGAAGTTCAACACAGTCAGCAAAAACAAGATCTGGAGTTGACTGTGGCTCAGATTACGAGCTGCTTATTGCAAAATTCAGGCTTCAATTGAAGAAAGTATGAAAAACCACTAGGACATTCAAGTATGACCCAAATCAAATCCTTTATGGTTATATAGTGCAGGTGATTAATAGATTCAAGGGATTATATCTGGTAGACAGAGTTCCTGAGGAACTATGGATGGGGGTACATAACATTGTACAAGAGGCAGTGACCAAAATCATTGCAAAGAAAAAAGAAATGCATGAAGGCAAACTGGATGTCTGAGGGGACTTTAAAAATAGCTGAGGAATGAAGAGAAGTGAAAGGCAAGGGAGAAATGGAAAGATATACCCAACTGAATGCAGAATTCCAGAAAATAGCAAGGAGAGATAAGGAGGCCTTCTTAAATGAACAATGCAAAGAAGTAGAAGAAACTTCCCTGTACCTCAGATGGTAAAGAATCTGCCTGCAGTGCAGAGGGCCCTGGTTCAATTCCTGGATTGGGAAGATCCTCTGAAGAAGGAAATGGCAATCCACTCCAATATTCGTGCCTGGAAAATCCCATTGACAGAGGAGTCTGTCAGGTTACAGGCCATGTGGCCAAAAGAGTCAGGCACAACTAAGCAACTAACACTACTACTAAAGAAAAAGAGGAAAACAATAGAATGTAAAGACTAGAAATCGCTTCAAGAAAATTGGAGATATCAAAGTATAATTTCACGCAAGGATGGGCACGATAAAGGACAGAAATGATAAGGATCTAACAGAAGCAGAAAAAAATAAGAACAGGTGCAAGAAACAAAGAAGAACGGTACAAAAAAGGTCTTAGTGAGCTGGCTAACCAGGATGGTGTGGTCACACACTTAGAGTCAGATATCCTGGAGTGTGAAGGCAAGTGTGCTTTAGAAAGCATTAGTGTGAACAAAGCTAATGGAGATAATGGAATTCCAGCTGAGCTAATTCAAATCCTAAAAGATGATGCTGGTAAAGCACTGCACTCAATATGCTGGCAAATCTGAAAAAATTCAGCAGTGGCCACAGGACTGGAAAAGGTCAGTTTTCATTCCAATCCCAAAGAAGGGCAATGCCAAAGAATGTTCAAACTACCATACAATTGCACTCATTTCACATACTAGCAAAGTTTTTCTCATAAGTCTTCAAGCTAGGCTTCAGCAGTAAGTAAAACAAGAATTTCCAGATGTACAAGCTGGGTGTTGAAAAGGCAGGGGAACCAGAGAGCAAGTTGCCAACATTCACTGGATCATGGAGAAAGCAAGGGAATTCCAGAAAAACATCTACTTCTACCTATGCTAAAGACTCGTATGTGTGAATCACAACAAACTGTAGAAAATTCTTAAAGACATGGGAATACAAGAACATCTGACCTGTCTCCTGAGAAACCTATATATGATTCAAGAGGAAAAGGTTAGAATTGGACATGTAACAATAAGCTGTCTCAAAATGGGGAAGACTGTATATTTTCACCCTGCTTATTCAACTCATATGCAGAACACATCTTATGAAATGCCAGGCTAGATGACTCACAAGCTGGAATCAAGATTACTCGGAGAAATATGAACAACCTCAGATATGCAGATGATAACATTCTAGTGGCAAAAAGTGAAGATGAACTAAAAGGTCTCTTGATGAGGGTGAAAAAGGATAGTGAAAAAGTTGGCTTAAAGCTCAACATTAAAAAATTAAGGTCATGGTATCCAGTCCCATCACATCATGGCAAATAGAAGGGGGAAAATGGAAGAAGTGACAAATTTTATTTTCTTGGGCTCTCCTATCTCTGTGGACAGTGACTGCAGCCATTAAATTAAAAGATGCTTGCTCCTTGGAAGGAAAGCCATTAGAAATCTAGACAGCATATTATAAAGCAGAGACATTACTTTGCCAACAAAGGTCCATCTAGTCCAAGCTATGGTTTTCCAGTCATCATGTATGGATGTGAGAGTTGGACCATAAAGAAGGTCAAGCACTGAACTGATGCTTTTGAACTGTGGTGCTAGAGAGGACTCTTGAGAGTTCCTGGGACTGCAAGGGGATCAAACCAGTCAACCCTACAGGAAATCAACCCTGAATATTCATTGGAAGGAATGAAGCTGAAGCTCTAACACTTTGCCCACCTGATGTGAAGAGCTGACTCATTGTAAAAGATGCTGATGAAAAGAGCCAACTCATTAGAAAATATTGAAGGCAGGAGGAGAATGGGGTGACTGAGGACAAGATAGTTGGATGGCATTACCAACTCGATGGGCTTGAGTTTGAGTAAGTTCCAGGAGATGGTAAAGGACAGGGCAGCCTGGTGTGCTGCAGTCCATGGTGTCTTAGAGTCTGACATAACTGAACAACTGAAAAGCAACACCATAAAGAGTTGGACCATAAAGAGGGCCAAGGGCTGAAAAATTGATGCTTTTGAATTGTTGTCCTGGAGAAGACTCTAGAGAGTCCCTTGGACTGCTAGGAGATCAAAGCAGTCAATCCTAAAGGAAATCAGCCCTGAATATTCACTGGAAGGACTGATGACGAAGCTGAAGCTCTAATACTTTAGCCACCTGATGGGAAGAGCCAACTCATTGAAGAAGAGCCTGATACTGGGAAAGATTGGAAGGTAAAAGGAGAAGAGGCTGGTGGAGGATGAGATGGTTCAATAGCATCACCAACAGAAGGGACATGAATTTGAGCAGAATCATGGGGTAGGACAGAGGAGCCTGGCATGCTGCCTTCCATGGTGTTGCAAAGAATCTGATGTGACTTAGTGACTGAACACCAAAAACACTTAATAAATTAACTTTAATAAAACACAGATAACTGAAGGGCTTAGGGAATTGTTAAATTCAGGATCAATTTGGGTTTTACCCAACTTAAAAAATTCCAAGAAAGCAATTCTATGGATCAACTATGATGTACCACAAAGAAAATCCTATTCAAATACACCTGGAAATATGCATGAGCAAAACTATACAAAAAATACTTCTTAAATAAAATTAACCTGAAATGTTTCATCATTTTTGTAGTAAAATATTTTTAAAATATGATTTGGTATTTTTCTGTCTCTACAGACCTTTTTCCACTTCTGTCATATTTGGTGGTATTGAAACCAAAATTGAAAAGAGGTAACATATTATCAACAAGTATCAAATCTGTCATATCTACAGTTCCACTTCATCATTATGATCATACTACTGTATTATGTAAAAAATAACAAAAATGAGGAAATTATAAATTCAAAAATAAAGAGAGACTACTTCAGTTGAGCTATTCAAAGTTAAACTGGTTAATGGGCAAATCTCAGATGCTCTGTTCTGTGGGTTGTGTTTTTTTTTTTTTTTTTTGTTTCCTTTAGTGATTTGTATTCCATTGGAACAAAAATCTATTTAAGTTGTCTTCTAGGTTACTGATTTATTTTCCTTTGATGTGTGTCTTTCTTGTTTGCACACTAAATGAATACTTTGTTTCAACTGCAATATATTTTATACCATTTCTATTTGAATTTTTAAAATCAACTTCAATTTCTACTAAAATAATATATTTGTTCATGCATAGTATCTATATTTTCCATTGTCTCCTTCAACACTTTTGAATAGTCATTTAAAGTCCTTGTTTTATAATTCGATTCTCAGTTTCTCTGTATTTGTTTCTGTTGATTCTTTTTGACTCATCCAATGGGTTCACTTGCTTCTCTACATTTCTCATATATTATTTCTATTGTATAGCACATATTGCGTATGAAACATCAGTAGAAGTTGAAGTAATGACATTTGTGCCTAGAATGTTGCACACTGGGGCACTACAGCTGAGTATGCAAGTACAGAAGTGTCTTGTTTGTTGCAGTTTTAGATAGGTCCAGTTGACTATTTGTTCCAAAGTGTTGGGAGAGTGAGGTGATTTTTCCTTCAGCAAATCAGAACATGAACACTGCTGAAACCCAGATCTCTTTATGATTATACTCTAAACAGCAGTTTTCTAACTCTGGGGATATGTATTCTATTTTACAATTTATTTTCATACTTTTGTGTTCTGGGGGACTCTCTTGCTCTGAAATCCTGCCCCTAAGGAGAACACTCCTACCCTGGCTTCACTGACTTTCCAGACTCCAGTTTTGGAGGGTTACTGCAGCGCACTTGGTGAGGGTTCAGAGTGTCTCTGAGCAGTTCTGCCTGTTGGGTTCAGTAGTTTCCTGCCATATGTGTGGTGAAGTTCGGAAGTGCTCTTCAGAAAGCTGCTACTTGTATTTGGGAAGTTCAGTTCAGTTCATTCACTCAGTTGTGTCTGACTATTTGCGACCCCATGGACGGCAGCATGTCAGGCCTCCCTGTCCAGCACCAACCCCCAGAGTTTACTCAAACTCATCTCCATTGAGTTGGTGATGCCATCCAACCATCTCATCATCTGTCATCCCCCTCTCCCCATGCCTTCAATCTTTCCCACCATCAGGGTCTTTTCCAGTGAGTCAGTTCTTCACATCAGGTGGCCAAAGTACTGGAGTTTCAGCTTCAACATCAGCCCTTCCAATCAACATTCAGGACTGATTTCCTTTAGGATGGACTGGTTGGATTTCCTTGCAGTCCAAGGAGAGAGAGTCCATGGAACTCTCAAGAGTCTTCTCCAACACTACAGTTCAAAAGCATCAATTCTTCACTGCTTAGCTTTCTTTATAGTCCAACTCTCACATCCGTACGTGACTAATGGAAAAATCATAGCCTTGACAAGACAGACTTTTGTTGGCAAAGTAATGTCTCTGCTTTTTAACATGCTATCTAGGTTGGTCATAACTTTTCTTCCAAGGAGTAAGCATCTTTTAATTTCATGGCTACAGTCACCATCTGCAGTGATTTTGGAGCCCAAGAAAATTGGGAAAACCCTGTGCAAACCAGGAGGGTGTGTCTCAGCCCCCTGCCCTGCTGCTAGCTTTGGGTTTGCCTCCCTGGGCTCTTGGTGCAAGCCCACAGGAGCATGGGTGGGTGAGTGCCAGCAGACTCACTTGGACCTGGGGATACTTGTCATTTCAGCGTGTATAATGCATATGCTACTACTGGTTCATTGAAAAATCTGTTTATTTTTCCTTATTTCTCTCTGTGGTAGATGTTTCCTTCTACCATTCAAACATATGTTAACATAGTCATGGGTCTCTTTGTCTTTAGTAAGGGATTGTATCTACTCAGAACTTTCTTTATGAGATCATTGGGTCCTCAGCACTCTGTTTTTAAATACTATGATTTTGTAGCTTATTCTGCTTGTTACATGCCCTAAATGGTAGTGGTAATCCATATAAGCAGATTTTTAAGTTTACTTTTTTTTTTTTAACTTAAACAAATGGAAGAATAGCTACAAACACTTAGAAAAAAAAAATTTGAAGTTTGCTAAAGTAAATGACCTCAAGATATGAATTTAGCTAAGTAGGCCATAAGAATAAAAATCAGAATTTCTGTAAGGATACTTAACCCATACAAATTTATCAATTTTAACATTTTTATGCATTTAAACTACAAAGCCAAGTTTACATTTTATCTATGCCTTCACTGTCTACTCAAAAGTGGCTATTGGATTGTCTTATTTTGTGAAATATTTAAAATGATAAAAAAATTCGTGGTCAGAAAAATATGTTTATTATACTATATGACTGGAATTTAAACCTGTATTACCATGCTGATTATGATTACATCACAAATAGAATATTTAAAGTGCAAACTACTAAAATTTTTAGATCTAAATAATTTTATGTTTTAGGATAAGAGCATACCCTTATAAAATTAACATTAAATATAATTTATTCCTATTAATTGATGAACCAAGAATTGCATCTATTGTTTCATCTTTTCCCCAAGCTCTATCATATAAATCAGAACATACACTACAGTTTAAAGGAAATAATGATAGACAATTATCTTCAGCCCTTAGAGTCCAATAGCATTTAATAGCATCCTTTTAAGCTTTTTAAGATAATACCAGTCTCAGGTTTATAAAAAATATATAGTAGTCTCCAGAACAGACATAAAGAGGAGACCTCTCACCTTAGGGAACAGTTTAAATGAAGCTTAAATCACACCAATTGACTTGAGTATTCCCCAGAACATTGCATCTATTAATATGCAGAATCAGTTAGATTCAGTCCAATCAGAGCAGATACTTTGAAGTGATTTAAACTACTTTTTTTTTTTTTAATTTAGGTGGGGAGAATATCAAGGACATGAACCTACTCTTGTGTCACATTACATGTCATATAAGCAGAATAAATGTGTTTAGAGAGGATTGCTCAACCCCAAGATACATCACAGCACTCATCACTCGGCTACTCCAAAAACTGATGACTGGCAAATTCTCTTAAAAACATAACCACTAAATAAAATAAAATAAAATACACTGCCCTAGGTAATTAGCATTCCCAGTGGAAATCAATGCTTCACTGTAGACTTTATAGGTTCACATATTTATTTTACTTTTTAAGCAAAGAATCCTGAAGCAAAGAATTCCTGAAGGAACCCTGAAATATTTGAACATTACTTTCAGAAGCTAAAAATCTCAAAAAGTAAAGAAAGCAAAGAATTAACCAGGAAAAGCTTATCTTCATAGTTCCTATAAAATATATAGGAATATATATAGTATTATATAGTACAGCATGAAAAATAATGTTTATAAAAATTATGCACAATTATTTTAGAAATTTGAAAACTAACAGAGAAAAGTATCTGGGACAAAAATCAAAACCTATCTTTATCATTTCTAAGATAATATTATTGTTTATATTTTATTTTCTTTCAGAGTTTTCTATGTAAATTTTAAATTAATATGATCACATATATCTATATAACTATGTCTCTGTGTATATCTGAAACATTTATAATTTTTGCATATATGTTCTCATATAATATAATGTTATGAGATTGAGTCTATTAATATATCATTCTTTTTCACAAAGGATTTTATTTGCTACATATTTTATCTTTTAATTATACCCTTATTTACTTTGTCCTATTTTGGAATAAGTAAGTTATTTCCAATAACTTTGTTGATTATATATAAAAAATAAAAACATATTTTAAGAATGTACATCACATAAAATAGCTGTTTTGTAAAATGTTTAGTTATATCTTTATTCTTTTCTTGAGAAATATTATGGAAAGTAATTGAGTCAAAGCCAAACATGGCAGATATTTTAACACATATGTTAACATATTTACAAATACATTTCCAGAAAGACCATAGCAATTTGAAATCTGATGCAACATGAGGGTGTATGACTCATTATACTTCTAACATTTATGTCATCACTTTTTAATGCTCACTAGTTTGGTGGTTAAAAATAAAAATATATGTCATAGATTCTCTGTTATCACAACAATGATATTTAATGACTTATTTTCATTTCTTAATACTACCTACCTTTTTTGTTTCCATGTGCTTCATATACCCCTGAACCACTCAAGACAAAATAATAACAACACTAAACTATTAAACTTCTAAGCCCTTCACTACTGAAATATGATTAAAAACTCTGTCTACTTAGGTATTCTCTTTTCTCATATCCTTGGTCTTTAAAAGACAACAGTGGGTTTATGTGATATAAGAGTATATGTTAATAGAATGAGAAATATACAAGTGCACACCTGCAATCTGAAAGAAGAGGTCAGTACCACAAGGAAGATGTGCTGGGGCATTTATCAGCGGAGCTGGTTGTGTCCGGCCTGTCCCTGAAGGCTCCCTGGTTTGGGATTAGGCTTCCTTTGTGACTCAGCTGGCAAAGAATCTGCTGGTAATGTGGGAGACCCAGGTTTAGTCCCTGGGTTGGGAAGATCCCCTGGAGAAGGGAATGGCTACCCACTTCAGTATTGTGACCTGGAGAATTCCAAGGGGTTGCAAAGAGTCGAATAGGACTGAGTGACTTTCAATTTCACTTTCACTTTGCTCTCTTGAGTCTCAGACTTCTTGTAAATGAAATGGTTATATATGATCTATTTTTCTAGGAAGGAAATTGCAATGACTTAGTAAGACTCAGGTGTAACAGTTTTTATCAAGTAAAAAAGAAAAAAATCTACCAGTGTATTTTATTAACATGTTACTTATGGGGATCTATTTGCATTTGTATTCTTTTGTACTTGTAAACACCTGCACAGTATAAAATGGATGATTCCAACAGTGATTAATATAGGTCTTTAGAGGGAGCATATTTTGTAGCTACTGCCCTCAAATCATAGCACTGCAACAACTCAAATATATATACATATATCCTACTGAGAGAGTCAATTCCTAGGCAGATTAATAAGAAGCCCAGGGTCCCCAAGGAGAAGAAAGGGGTCTGAGGCTCTCAAAGTGGAGATAGGGGTCTGGAATTCTCAAGAAGGATAAAAAGACAAACTTTGTTTTTTTCCTCTTGTTCCTTCAGTTCAGTTCAGTTCAGTCACTCAGTCGTGTCCGACTCTTTGCGACCCTATGAATCTCAGCACCCGAGGCCTCTCTGTCCATCACCAACTCCCAGAGTTTACTCAGAGTCATGTCCATTGTGTTGGTGATGCCATCCAGCCATCTCATCCTCTGTCGTCCCCTTCTCCTCCTGCCCTCAATCCCTTCCAGCGTCAGAGTCTTTTCCAATGAGTCAACTCTTTGCATGAGGTGGCCAAAGTACTGGAGTTTCAGCTTTAGCATCATTCCTTCAAAGAACACCCAGGACTGATCTCCTTTAGAATGGACTGGTTGGATCTCCTTGCAGGCCAAGGGACTCTCAAGAGTCTTCTCCAACACCACAGTTCAAAAGCATCAATTCTTCAGTGCTCAGCTTTCTTCACAGTCCAACTCTCACATCCATACATGACCACTGGAAAAACCATAGTCTTGACTAGACGGACCTTTGTTGGCAAAGTAATGTCTCTGCTTTTGAATATGCTATCTAGGTTGGTCATAACTTTCCTTCCATGGAGTAAGCGTCTTTTAATTTCATGGCTGCAGTCACCATCTGCAGTGATTTTGGAGCCCCCCAAAAATAAAGTCTGACACTGTTTCCACTGTTTCCCCATCTATTTCCCATGAAGTGATGGGACCAGATGCCATGATCTTCGTTTTCTGAATGTTGAGCTTTAAGCCAACTTTTTCACTCTCCTCTTTCACTTTCATTAAGAGGCTTTTTAGTTCCTCTTCACTTTCTGCCATAAGGGTGGTGTCATCTGAATATCTGAGGTTATTGATATTTCTCCCAGCAATCTTGATTCCAGCTTGTGCTTCTTCCAGCCCAGGGTTTCTTAGTCAATTACACAACTCAGTTTAAACTCTGTATTAGGGATTATACAACAACAATGTATCCTGCTTGAGGACAGTTTCTCCTTCCTGAAAACCTTCTAACTAATCCTGATATTTTAGAATGTATATTATGGGAGTGGGTCTGGAGGATCTTTCTATTGTTAAATTCTAATCTTCTTATCCTAAAATGTAAATTGTGGGAGTAGGTCTGGTAAAATTTTCACAAACTTGAGACATTCTTTTGACTCATTGTAATAACTAATTAAAAGGTTTATAACTCCATTGCTAACACTAGCAAGGGGGTCCTCTTTCTGCCCCCTTCTGATGCCTATGTCAGAAGCTCTATGCCTTTTATACTTAATAAAACTCTATTGCACAAAAGCTCTGAGTGATCAAGCCTCCTCTCTGGCCCCAGATTGAATTCTTCTCCTCTGGAGGCCAAGAATCCCACCGTCTTTTCATGGGTCAGCAACAACTTTCACTACTGGTTCTGTTTTTCTGGAGAACCCTAATACATAAACGATATATTAATATGTATATATGTGAAAGTATGTTTAATGTAGAAATTCAATATTAAGTCACCTTTTGTTCTAATATTATATATTATACATTCTAACTAAATCACATAATATTATTTTACCATAATAATGATGTTTATTGATTTGGAAATTATTCTTGGATTCAGCTTCCATTAAAATCACATTTATCATTTCCATGCAATGACATAAAACAGTCTCAGAGTAATTTATAAGTAAAATTCTTTTTCTCATCATATAATCATAACATTTAATAATTTATAAAATCACCACAGAGTCTAAAATAACCACAATATTTAGATAATGAGAATATGAATGTTCTGTCTTATAGAACTGATGCCATGCATATTTTTGAAGATCAACCATAACTAAAATTAAAAAAATGATCTTTTATATATCTTGCTGCTGTTGTTGTTCAGTTGCCCAGTCATGTCTGACTCTTTGTGATCCCATGGACATCAGCATGCCAGGACTCCCTGTCCCTCATCATCTCCTGGAGTTTGCCCAAGTTCATGTTCATTGCATTGGTGATGTTGTCCATCCATCTCATCCTCTGATGCCCTTTTCTTCTTCTGCACTCAATCTTTCCCAGAATCAGGGACTTTTCCAATGAGTCTCCTGTTCGTATCACATGATCAAAATACTGGAGCTTCAGCTTCAGCATGAGTCCTTCCAGTGAATATTCAGGGTTGATCCCCCTTACGAGTGACTGGTTTGATTTCTTTGCTCTCCAAGGGACTTTGAGGAGTCTTTTTCAGCACCACAGTTCAAAAGCATAAATTCTTTGGCATTTTGCCTTCCTTTTACCTGAATATACCTTTAAATGGCTTCTTGTCTCATTGTAGTTTTATAGTTATCCTCTGTTTACCTGAATGACTTTTCTTTAGGTGACTGAAAAATACTAGAAACTCGGTCTTCCATTGCAGACTTCCATTTATGAACCAAATTCCTAAGATTGGTAGATAGAATTAAAAATATGGAAATACAAAGTATGTAACTAGAAAATATGAAGCAGCCTGGGAAGATAAAAATCAGACAAGATTTTACTGAGGACACTCAAATTTCATTTAGGATATTCTTCTGTAGAGGTGTACAGTCTTACCTACTTCCAGACATGGAGACCCTTGGGACCCTAAGACAACAAGAACATCCATCTCCAGAGAGGGGCTCATAACCTAATTGTGGATATAGAGCAGCAATACTCCAGGATATGGCAACCTCTAAGTGATTCGAGGTGGCGTCAGTGGTAAAGAATCCACCTGCCAATGCAGGAGACACAAGAGATAATGGTTTAATCCTTGAATCAGGAGATTCCCTGGAGTAGGAAATGACAACCCACTCCAGTATTCTTGCCTGGAAAATTCCATGGACAGAGGAGCCTGGTGGGCCACAGTTCATGGGGTTGCAAAGAGTTGGACACAACTGAGTGTGTATGCATGCACACACACAAGATGGAAGGGGAGCACCAACTTCCAAATTTCTCTTGGCCATGTAAACTCCTTCATGACACTACCAAGCCCTCCTCCACCTTAAAGATCCTGGTTTACTTCAAATGCTCTAATTTTAAGTCATGGAGATGATGAAGCAATTCCTTTTCAGGTAATATATCAACCTCAGCCATATACATTGGTTGAATTAGTATCAGGAACACTCTAGGAATGGCTGACATCTATTTATTCTATTTCTTCCAGAGATCACATATTTATGTCACAGATAAGTTCATCATTCATATTTTTTTTTAGATGAAAATATGCAAAGTATAAAGAGAGTCCACTGTCTCTTTTATCCCTTTGAGATTTTAGTTACATTTGGATTCATAATGAGCAGTACGATTTGAAAAGAGAGAGGGAGGGAATATCAAGAGAGTATGTCCTACTAATCACTAACATTTCACATCGTCCATCATGAGGATAATGTCTGAGTGCCAAACACAGAGATGCTGCCTCTGCAATTACAGCTATTTCCTTTTTCATTAAAAAAATTAGGCAGGAAGGAAGGGTCAGGATGGGGAACACATGTACACTCATGGTTGGTTCATGCGAATGTATGGCAAAAACCACAATAATATTGTAAAGCAATTAGCCTCCAATTAAAAGAAATTTTAAAAAATTGCATGTAACTTATTTTCTTAATTTTCCTTTTTTTGTGACTCAAATACTGTTAGTGAGTGAATCCTGAAAAGATATGCTTCCTTCTCTAATACACTGTCCAAATATCTGCTGGAACAGTTTGAGCTATCAGAGTGAGCAGAGGTCTGGGGATGCTTCAGTGTAAAATCCTTTGGGTCATTTAAATAGACTAATTTCTATATATTCCTAAGTGAACAATGCAAAGAAATAGAGAAAAACAATAAAATGGGAAAAACTAGAGATCTTTAAAGAAAATTAGAGATAGCAAGGGAAAATTTAATGGAAAGATGGGCACAATAAAGGATAGAAATGGTATAGATCTAATGGAAGCAGAATATATTAAGAAGAGGTGGCAAGAATACACAGAAGAATTATACAAAAAAGATTTTAATGACCAGGATGGTGTGATCACTTACCCAGAGCCAGACATCCTGAAATATGAAGTTGAGTGGGCCTTAGGAAGTATTACTATGAACAAAGCTAGTGGAGGTGATGGAATTCCAGCTGAGCTACTGCAAATCCCAAAAGATGATGCTGTGAAAGTGCTGCACTCAATATGCCAGCAAATTTGGAAAATTCAGCAGTGGCCACAGGACTGGAAAAGATCAGCTTTCATTCCAATTCCAAAGAAGGGCAATGCCACAGAATGTTCACATTTGAGTCACAAAAAAAGGAAAATTAAGAATACTTCACAATTGCACTCATTTCACATGCTAGCAAAGCACACTAAAAATTCTCCAAGCTGGGCTTCAACAGCACATGAACTAAGAACTTCCAGACGTTCAAGCTGGATTTAGAAAAGGCAGAGAAAACAGATACTAAATTACCAACATCCATTGGATCATAGAAAAAGCAAAATAATTCAAGGGAAAAATCTAGTTCTGCTTAATTGACTATGCTAAAGCCTTTGATTATGTGGATCACAATAAACTGTGGAAAATTCTGAAAGAGATGGGAATACCATACCACCTTATCTGCCTCCTGCAAAACCTGTATGCAGGTCAAGAAGCATCAGTTAGAACCAGACATGGAACAACAGACTGGTTCCAAATTGGGAAAGGAGTATCAAGGCTGTAAATTTTCCCCCTTCTTATATAACTCATATGCAGAGTACATCATGTGAAATGCCAAGCTGGATGAAGCACAAGCAGGAATCAAGATTGCCGGGGGAAATATCAATAACCTCAGATATGCAGATGACACCACCCTAATGACAGAAAGCAATGAGGAACTAAAGTGCCTCTTGATGAAAGTGAAAGGGGAGAGTGAACGAGCTGGCTTAAAACTCACCATTCAAAAAAGGAAGATCATGGCATCTGGTCCCATCACTCCATGGAAAATAGATGGAGAAACAATGGAAATAGTAGCAGACTTTATTTTCTTGGGCTCCAAAATCACTGCAGATGGTGACTATAGCCATGAAATTAAAAGATGCATGCTCCTTGGAAGAAAAGCAATGATAAACAAAGACTGTGTATTAAAAAGCAGAGACGTTCCTTTCCCAACAAAGGTTCATATAGTCAAAGGTGTGTTTTTCTCCAGTAGTCATGTATGGATGTAAGAGTTGGACCATAAAGAAGACTGAGCACCAAAGAACTGATGCTTTTGAACTGTGGTGTTGGCAAAGACTCTTGAGAGTACCTTTGACTGCAAGGAGATCAAATCAGTCAATCCTAAAGGAAATCAACCCGGATAGTCATTGGAGTGCCTGATGCTGAAGCTGAATCTCCAATACTTTGGCCACCTGATGCAAAGAGCTGACTCATTAGAAAATACCCTGATGCTGGGAAAGATTGAAGGCAGGAGGAAAAGGGAATTACAGAAGATGAGAGGGTTGGATGGCATCACCAACTCAATGGACATGAGTTTGGGCAAGCTCCAGGAAATAATGAAGGACAGAGAAGCCTAGTGTGCTGCAGCTCATGGGGTCACAGTGTCAGATAAGACTGAGTGACTGAATAACAACTTCTACATGCCAGGCTTCATGGTGTTTAACAAATTCTCTTACATATGAGTTTCAACATTAATAGTAATTTCTATGATGGACAAGATATTTTGGGGGGTGGTGTTTTCTTATTTTATTTAATTTTTAATCTTTTGTATTAGAATACAGTTGATTAACAATTTTGTCTTAGTTTCAGTGTAGAGCAAAGTGATTCAGTTATACATACACATGTATCTATTCTTTTTCAAATTCTTTTCCTATTTATTTTTTCCATAATATTGAATAGAGGTCTCTGTGTTATACTGTAGGCTCTTGTTGATTATTTTTTTAAATATAGCAATGTGTACATGTCAATATATTTTTGTCTATATCCTACGATGTGACAGGTATTTAACATATGAAAGATATTCAAATAACATCACTGAATTAATTAATTCATCCACGTAAACTGTTTTTGAATGAGTGAAAAAAAATGAAAAAGTTCACTTCTCTCACAAGCATATTTTATCTCTTCTTAGTTGGAATATTTATACACTTCAGCAAAGAATTCTGGGTGGGAAACGCATTTCATCTAGAATTCCCACTCAGAGGCAAATAGACTAAAAAGCAGAGAAAGTATGGGTTAGTTTCCTGTGGTTGCAATCATAAATTACCACAATCTTTGTGGCTTAAAACATCAGAAATTTATTATCATATGAATCTAGAAGTCAGAAGTTTGAAATTAGGGTCACTGGGTTGGAATCAAGGTGTTGGTAGACCCACCCTTCTTCCAAAGCTCAAGATAAGTATCATTTCTTGTTTCTTCAGCTTTGATGACTGCTAGCTATGTTTGGGTCAATGGCCAGATAACGCCAATTTATGACTTCTTGGTCCCATTGCCTTCTTTTCTAGTTTTCAACATGTCCCCCAATCCTTCTTAGCTCTCACAAGAAACACCTTCAGCATTCATGTTTTTATGAAAAATCTGTATGAGGCAATCTAGGACATTTCTATCATGTGCCTCCAAATTTTCTAGCTCATACCCATTACCAAATTCCAAATCTGCTTCCACATGTTTAAGTATTTGTTATAGCAGCACTTCATTTCCCAGTACCATATTTCTTAGCAGAAATATATTTTACAAAGAAGGTATATTACCTCAGGAAATGTCTATGTTGCAAAGCTAAATTTCTTCTATAAGCAAAAGGGACAGAACTGAAAGACATTTTTCTCACTCTGTAAACTTGTTCTAACTTTTTAAAAGTATTGCTTCCTAGAAATTATATTGGAAAACAACTAGAGTTGAGGACATGTATTTCAAAATACATGGATATTAATAAATAATATATTAACATTTATATTATTTTAAAAGCATTTAATTTTACCAGAATGTATTTTCCCATGAGTTAAATGGCATGTTACCATTTCTATCTATGAGAGACTGTTGGGCTAAGATTAGGTGTAAGCATAGAAGGAAATCACTGAGTGATTAGGAAAAACAAATTTAAGACAAAAATAAGAATTATGTTGAGTTTATTATTTCAATGTATCTATTTTGTTCTCATTTTCAACTATTAAACTACACATGATAAAAAGGCATACTTGAAATATGAAGAAAATTTACATTTTCACCAAGGACCATTTGAGGAAAGTGGACACAAGACTAATGTAAGGATGTTGCTTTAAGATGAGAAACAACAGTAAAGGTCTGATAAGAGTAAGCTATTCCCACTTACAATCCCACTACATCCTTATCTTTTTTTTTTCTTTTTTTTTATTTTATTTTTAGACTTTACATAACTGTATTAGTTTTGCCAAATATCCTTATCTTTAATATAAATGTACTCTTACATATTTAATATTTATTCCTATTCAAACAAAGGTTAAGTTTGATGTGGTGGCAGTTCCTAAATATACAAAAGTTATATTTATCAAAAACTCCTCCCAAATTGATTCAGAAAGCAGTTTCAGAATGGGAGTATGAGTAGCTTTGCAGTTCTCCTCCCCTGAAAAACAACCATTGTTGTTTTTCAGTCACTAACTTGTGTACGACTCTTTGCAACCCCATGGACTGCAGCACACTAGGTTTCTCTGTCCTTCACCATCTCCCTAAGATTGCTCAAACCCATGTACCTTGAACTAGTGATGCCATCCAACCATCTCATCCTCTGTCCCCTCCTTCTTCTCTTGCCCTCAATCTTTCCCAGCATCAGGGTCTTTTCCAGTGAGTGTAGTCAGCTCTTCCCATCAGGTGGCCAAACTATTGGAGCTTCAGCTTCAGCAACATTCCCTCTAACGAATATTCAGGGTTGATTTCCTTTAGAATTGATTGGTTTGATCTCCTTGCAGCCCAAGGGATTCTCAAGAGTCTTCTCCAGCACCACAGTTCAAAAGCATCAATTCTTCAGCACTCAGCCTTCTTTATGGTCCAGCTCTCACATCCATATATGACTACTATAAAAACCATACTTTTGACTACACAGATCTTTGTTGGGAAAGTGATGCCTCTGCTTTTTAATATGTCTAGGTTTATCATAGCTATGCTTCTAAGGAGCAAGCATCTTTGAATTTCGTGGCTGCAGTCTCATCCTCATTGATTTTGAAACCCCTCAAAATGAAATCTGACACTATTTCCCCATTTTTTGCATCTATTTGCCATGAAATGATAGACCTGGATGCCATGATCTTCATTTTTCAAATGTTGAGTTTTAAGCCAGCTTTTTCACTCTCCTCTTTTACTTTCATTAAGAGGCTCTTTAGTTCTTCTTTGCTTTTTGCCATTAGGGTGGTGTCATCTGCATATCTGAGGTTGTTGGCATTTCTCCCAGCAATCTTGATTCTAGCTTGTCATTCATCCAGCCCAGTGTTTCACATTATGTACTCTGAATTGAAGCTAAATAAGCAGGGATGGGGGGACAATATACAGCCTTGACTTACTCCCTTCCCAGTTTGGAACAATTCTGTTGTTCTATTTCCAGTTCTGTTGGTTGCTTCTTGTCCTGCACACAGGTTTCTCAGGAGGCAGGTACGGTGGTGTGAGATTCCCATCTCTTGAAGAATTTTCCACAGTTTGTTGTGATCCACACAGTCAAAGGCTTTAGCATAGTCAGTGAAGCAGAACTATATGTTTTTTGCTGGAATTCTCTTGCTTTTTCTATGATCCAATGGATGTTGACCTGATGTCTGGTTCCTCTACTTTTTCTAAATCCACCTTGTACATCTGGAATCTCTTGGTTCACGTACTGCTGAAGCCTAGCTTGAAGGATTTTGAGTATAATCTTGTTGGCATGTGAAATGAGTGCAATTGTATGGTAATTTGAACATTCCTTGGCATTGCCTTTATTTGTTGGAATAAAATATGAATTTTTTCCAGTCTGTGGCTATTGCTGACTTTTCCAAATTTGCTGGCATAATGAGTGGAGTACCTCAATGTTATCTTTTAAGATTTGCAATAACTCAGCTGGAATTCTATCACCTCCATTAGCTTTGTTCCTAGTAATGGTTCATAAGGCACACATGACTTCACATTCCAGGATGTCTGGCTCTAGATGAGTGACCATATCATTGTGATTAAAGCTTTTCTGAACAGATTGTCTGTGTATTCTTGCCATCTTTTCTTAATCTCCTCTGCTTCTGTTGGTCCTTACCATTTTTGTACTTTATCGTGTTTACCTTTGTATGGAATACTCCTTTGGTTTCTCTAATGTTCTTGAAGAGATCTCTAGTCTTCCCATTCTATTCTTCTCCTTTATTTCTTTGCATTATTTATTTAGGAAGACTTTCTTATCTCTCCTTGGTATTCTTTGGAACTCTGCATTCAGATGATGTATCTTTCCTTTTCTCCTTTGCCTTTTGCTTCTTTTCTCAGCTATGTATAAGGCCTCTGCAGACAACCATTTTGCCTTTTTGCATTTCTTTTTCTTGGGGATGGTTTTGATCACCACCTGCTTCTCAATGTCACAAACCTCCATCCACAGTTCTTCAGGCACTCTATCAGATATAATCCCTTGTATCTATCTGTGACTTCTACCGTATAATCATAAGTGATTTGATTTAGGTAATACTTGAATGGCCTAGTGGTTTTCCCTATACTCTTCAAATTTGTTTGAATTTTGCAATAAGGTGTTTATGATCTGAGCCACAGTCAGCTCCCAGTCTTGTTTTTCTTACTGTTTAGAACTTCTCCATCTTCAACCACAAAGAATATAATCAATCTGATTTTGGTACTGACCATTTGGTTATGTCCATGTGTAGAGTCCACGTTGACCATGTTTTGTCAGGTTGTAACTAGCAGGAACATGCCCTTCAGCCACTCAGAGTACATGGATGACATGGCTGGTGCACTTGCTGTCCCACTGCTGGTCTTCATTGAGTGTTTAAACCTTCCCTGGCCATTGAGTGTTAGTCAATGTGTGGTCAGGGCTAGAAGCAAAGGCCCTGCAATAATGGCTGGCAAGAGGTTCCAGGGAAGGCTGGAGCTGATGTTGGAGGATGTCCAGGAGCAGAGGGCACCCTGGCCTCACTGCTGCTGCTGGCCGCTCTGGAGCTGGTCAGGAGCCATTGGCCTTTGTGAAGCCAATCCACTGCCCAGTATCCACGGCAGCCCAGGAGCTGCTGTCCAACACGGAGCCGATCCACTGCCCAGGAGCCGGAGGTACCCAGGCCTTGCAGCTGCCACTGGTCTCTCCGGGGCCAATCTGCCGTCACCACCAGCCCCGCACTGGGAACTGGGGTCACTGGTCACTACCCTGCTCCTGCCTACATATCTGTGATGACCTTTGTGAAGCTGTTTCCCCAGCTACCAATACTTCTACAGGCAGCCATGGCCATATTATCACACTGTCATCTTTATAACCTTGTGAAATTATTGTAAAATGACCATTTAAAATCTCTGGAAACTGTACTCAGGGAATAAAGCAAGTATAGAAACATTTATTCAAGAAAATCTATTAAATCTCTATAAGAACAGTGAGAGTCAATTACATTGAAATCAAACCATCTCTTTCGACCACCACCCCCAACTCAGATCTATATTTCAGAAGCTCTACTCCAGGTGAATTTAACTAAGAGAAAAGGGGCCCCTGTTACCTAGTTTTTTAGTTTAACACTATTCCAGGAGGAGAAAGCTAACAGCATTTCTCATCTTCCCCAATTCCATGTAGCAAAAGTGCTATTTTAGACAAGAGGAGGCAAGAGGTTGAGGGTCAATTCTTCCATCCAGTACCCACTTGTAGGGTAGAAGCACTACCCCAGACACTGAAGGCACAGAATACTGAGCACCAACCACCCTTCCCCAGATGACCTTCAAGTCACATGTTCCATTCTAGAAGAAAAATGGCAAAAAGCCCAGACACTATTAAACTGCCCAGAACTCTGCTCATAAAGCAGGAGTGCTGCTCTGAGAGAGGCAGATTGCTGTCTCACACCCACTTCCAAAACAGTAGTGCAGGACTCCTGCCAGGACTGGAGACAATTTGTAAAAACAGACCTCGGTAGCTCCATAGCTAGTAGCTGAAAATTAGTTAAACCTAATAGCTGTGTGTGAAGCTAACAAAAGCAGAAGGATTAACAGAGATCTGGGAAAGAGACTGTCAAAGAGAATCCTGTTAAAAAACACTGTCATCCTTGAGGACAAGGAGTCAGGGTAACTGACACAAGCTCAAGGCTGCACTCTTTGAAAACCAGCATTAGAGATTTCAATTCTGCAGAAGAATTAGACTTCATTGGAATCACCTACACAAGTTACTAAGCTGATCAAGAGGAAAGCAAACAGCGAGCAGTTGTGGGATGGTAGGGGTCAGAATTTAGCACTACTTTAAGACATTACCCGATGTGTCTTGTTAACCACAGCAGCAACAACAAAAATTATGAAACATTCAAAGGCACAGGGAAAGAGGCAGAAAATGTGATTCATTTACAGGAGGAAAAGCAGCCAATAGAAAATTGCCTATAAGAAGGCTCAGGTTTTAGTAACTATCAAAATATATTTTTAAAAATTTAAAGGAGTAAAGAAAGGAGGCCAAGATATGGTAATCATATCTCACTGAATGGAAAATATGAAAATTTAAAAATTGAATATATCTCCAAATAAAAATGATGTAATCATAAAGTATAATAAATGAAATGGAAATTTTACTAGAGGCTCAAAGATAGAATTAAGCTGGCAGAGAAAAGAACTAGTGAAATTGAAAATATATTAACAGAAACTACTTGAAAATAGATTGACAAAAATTACTTGAAAATAGATTGACAGAAATTACTTAATCTGAGGAATGAAAAGGAAACAGAACAAAGAAAGAATCAGAGAAATGTGCGACATCATAAAATATACCAATTTACACATGGTGGGAGAACCTGGAGGACAGAGACAAAAAGGGGCAGAAAAATGTGCAAATGAATAACAGCTTAAACTTCTCCTACCTGATGAAAAACATTAATTTACACATTCATGAAGCTCAATGAGCTTGAAGGAGGATAAATACTAAGAGATGAACATTCAAAATGTTGACAGCCAGAAACAAAAGGAAAATCTTTAAAGGATCTAGAGTAAAATGATTTATCATATGTGAGGAAACCGAGAATGTTAAGAGCTGTTTATAATGGAGACTAGAAGGCAGTGAGAGGGCATGTTCAAAGTGCTGATAGAAAAAAATCAAATAACTCTCAACCAAGATTCTAATATCCAGCAAAAATAGCCTTTGAAAATGAACATGAAATAAAAACATTCACATATCTGCAAAAACTAAGAAAATGTGTTGCTGGTAAACCTTCATTGCAATAAAATGTTCAAGGAAATTTTTCAGCCTGAAAGTTTGTGACACCAGGGAGTAATTCTAAGCTACATTAAAACAAATAAACAAAAACACCCAAAACTTAATTATGCAAATGTTGACAAAAACAGTATTATTGCATATTTCTTTTTCTTTCTTACTTAATAGCTATTGCAAAAACTGCATGTGTATAATTGTTAGCAATATAAAATATAAACATGCAATGTATTTGATAATAATAAGATAAAAGGAGTAAGTGGGAATAAGCTGTATTGGAGTAGTCAAATACACTAGCTGGTAACTTGGATCACCAGGAAGAAATGGAAAAAGCAAAATAGAACAGAAAAGATAGATAAGAAATAGCAAATATAATATGTTCTACTGTTCCCTTCTCCAGGGGATCTTCCCAACCCAGGGATCAAACCCAGGTCTACCACATTGCAGGTGGATTGTTTACCAGCTGAACCATCAGGGAAGCCCAAGAATACTGGAGTGGGTAGCCTATCCCTTCTCCAGGGGATCTTCCAGACCCAGAAATCAAACTTGGATCTCCTGCATTGCAGGTGGATTCTTTACCAGCTGAGCTACTAGGGAAGATATATATATATATATATATATATATATATATATATATATATATATATATACACACACACACACACACATATACATAGTGTGTGTATACACACACACACATACATATATATATATATATACACACTCCAGGTGAATATATATATATATACACCCACTCCAGTACTCTTGCCTGGAAAATCCCATGGACGGAGGAGCCTGGTAGGCTGCAGTCCATGGGGTCGCTAAGAGTCGGACACAACTGAGCGACTTCACTTTCACTTTTCACTTTCATGCATTGGAGAAGGCAATGGCAACCCACTCCAGTGTTCTCGCCTGGAGAATCTCAGGGACGGGGGAGCCTGGTGGGCTGCTATCTATGGGGTTGTACAGAGTCAGACACGACTGAAGTGATTTAGCAACTTAGCAACCCACTCCTATCTTGTTTCAAGTTCTTTAAGGGAAATAAAATCATATAAAGCAACATTCATAACAAAGTATGTTAGGGAATATACCATATATAGATGTATATGTATAATAATAACAACAGCACAGAAAAGAGGCCATAAAGCTTTATAACCAAAATCTTTCTGTAATTCACTAGAATTAACTGACTGTGAATCTGAAGTAGATTTTGATAAGATTTATACTGTGAGCTTCCCAGCTGGGTAGTGGTAAAAAAAAAATCTTCCCGCCAATGTAGGAGACATAAGAGCCATGAGTTCAATCCCTGTGTCAGGAAGATCCTCTGGAGTAGGAAATGGGAACTTGCTCCAGTACTCTTGCCTGGAAAATTCCATGGACAGAGGAGCCTGGCAGGCTACAGTGTGCAAGGCTGCAAAGAGTTGGGCATGACTGAGTGACTTAGCACACAGCATACACACATAATAAGCATGGTAGGATAATCATTAAAAAAAAATCAAAGTATATAGATAAAATTAAATAAGTTAAAGTGTTACATTAGAAAGTATTCACGTAGTGCAAAAGAGAGCAGTAAAAGAGCAACAGAGGAATAATAATAAAAAAAAAAAAAAGACATAAAAACCAAAACATAATGTGGCTGACACGAATTCAACTATATCATTAAAAATACCAAATGAGATTTCATTAGACATTTCAAATTTATCCACAAATTTAATGCAATATCCTTCAAAATTTCAACTACTTCTTTTCCAGAAATTGATAGATTATAAAATTCATATGGAAATAGAAATTCATACTATGAATAGGCTAAACAATCATAGCAAAGAACAAAGAAAGGTAGGAGGACTTACAAAGACCAGTTTCAAAACTTACTATAGGGCGGTCCTATGATGGTCAATGGAGAAGGCAATGGCACCCCACTCCAGTACTCTCGCCTGGAAAATCCCATGGATGGAGGAGCCTGGTGGGCTGCAGTCCATGGGGTCGCAAAGAGTCGGACACGACTGAGCGACTTCACTTTCACTTTTCCCTTTCACGCATTGGAGAAGGAAATGGCAACCCACTCCAGTGTTCTTGCCCGGAGAATTCCAGGGATGGGGAAGCCTGGTGGGCTGCCATCTATGGGGTCTCACAGAGTCGGACACGACTGAAGCGACTTAGCAGCAGCAGCAATGATGGCGGAGGAGTACGACAGGGAGACCACTTTCTCCCCCATCAAATTCATCAAAAGAACATTTAAATGCTGAGTAAATTCCACAAGACAACTTCTGAATGCCAGCAGAGCACAGCAGGCACCCAGAAAAGCAGCCCATTGTCTTCGAAAGGAGGTGGGAAAAATATAAAAGACAAAAAAAGAGACAAAAGATGGAGGGACGGAGCTCCGTCCCCAAAAGGGAGTCTTAAAAAGAGAGAAGTTTCCAAACACCAGGAAACACTCTCACTGCCGAGTCTGTGGCAAGCCTTGGAAGCACAGAGGGCAACATAATAGGGAGGAAAAATATGTAAATAATTAAAACCCACAGATTATGAGCCTAACGGTAACTCCCCCAGCAGAGAAGCAGCACAGACACCTGCACCCGCCACTAGCAAGCGGGGCCTGGGCAGGGAGGCGCGGGCTGCATTGCTTGGAGTAAGGATTGGGCCTGAATGTCCCAAGGATAATCAGAGTGAACTAATTTGGGCTAGCAAACCAGACTGTGGGATAGCTACCAAGCGAAAAGCCCTAAGACACCGCCAAGTCCGCACACAGAACAAAGGGCGGAACAGAACTAGCCAGCTGCAGACCATCCCCCTCCGGTGACAGGCAGCCTGAGCCAGAAGGGCGCAATCGCAGCCCCAGAAGGACATTATCTACAAAACTGCAAGCAGGCTTATTTGCTAACTAAAACTTCTTGGGATTCTGGACAGTCAACATCCACCTGAGAAGGTGTGCTGGTTGTACACCCAGAAAACCGAGTGGCAGGGACAGGAGAGGTGATAAGTCGCAATGACCGTGCTCACCAAACACCTCAACATCTGAGCTGCTCGGAGCTGGGAAGGGCACAAAACACAGGCCCAACGGAGTCTGTGCCTCTGAGGACTACCTGAGTGCCTGAACCTGAGAGGCTTAGACCTGGGAGGTGCATGCAGCCCAGGTCTGGCCTTGGATGGTTCCCAGAAGAGCAACCTAGAGCCTGAGCTGTGTGGGCAGGGAGGGTGCATGTGCCATGAGCAGGGGCAGGCCAAGTGTGGCTGAGACACTGTGGGCACACACCAGTGTTATTTGTTTGCAGTGTCCCTCCCTCCCCACAGTGCGACTGAACAGGTGAGCCTAAAAAAAAAAAAAAAGTGCCCACCACAACCCCCCTTGTGCCAGGGTAGAAATCAGACACTGAAGAGACCAGCAAACAGAAGCTAAAACCGAAGGAACCGCCTTGGAAGTGACAGGTGCAATAGATTAAAACCCTGTAATTAGCACCAACTACATAGGAAGGGGCCAATAGATCTTGAGAAATATAAGCTGGACCAAGGAACTATCTGAAAAGAACTGACCTCACACTGCCCACAACAACACCAGAGAAAGTCCTAGATATATTTTTACTATTTTTACAATAATTCTATTTTTCTTTTCTTTTTTCTTTTTTTTAACTTTTTTTAATTTTAAAGTCCTCTATTACTCTTTTAATTTTCATTTTTATAACCTACTATTACTTTTCAAAAAAAAAGACTAGTTTTAAAGCAAACTTCATACATATATATTTTTAAGAATTTTTGTGACTTTGTTTTTCTTTTTTTCTTCGTCTTTTCTTTAATATTATATTTTTTAAAATCCAACCTATACTCTAGAATTTTAATCTTTGCTTTTTGGTATTTCTTATCAATTTTGTATCTTTAAGAACCCAATCTTCAGTACCCATTTTTACTTGGGAGCGAGATTACTGGCTTGATTGCTCTCTCCCTCTTTGGACTCTCCTTTTTCTCCACCAGGTCGCCTCTGTCTCCTCCCTCCCCTTTCTCTTCTCTACCCAACTCTCTGAATCTCTGTGTGTTCCAGACAGTGGAGAACACTTAGGGAACTGATTACTGGCTGGATCTGTCTCGCTCCTTTTTATTCCTCCCTTTTATCCTCCTGGCCACCTCTGTCTCCTTCCTCCCTCTTCTCTTCTAACTCCATGAACATCTCTGAGCGGTCCAGACTATGGAGCACACATAAGGAAGTGATTACTGGCTAGCTTGCTCTCTCCTCTTTTGATGCCACCTCATCTCATTCAGGTCACCTCTAACTCCCTCCTCCCTCTTCTCCATGTAACTCTGTGAACCTCTCTGGGTGTCCCTGACTGTGGAGAAACTTTTCATCTTTAACCTAGAAGTTTTATCAATGGTGATATATAGAAGTCTTGAGACTACTGTAAAAATAAGACTGAAAACCAGAAGCAGGAGACTTAAGTCCAAATCCTGAGAACATCAGAGAAATACTGACTCCAAGGAACATTAATCGATAGGAGCTCATCAAACGCCTCCATACCTACACTGAAACCAAGCACCACCCAATGGCCAACAAGTTCCAGAGCAAGACATACCATGCAAGTTCTCCAGCAACACAGGAACACAGACCTGAGCTTCAATATACACGCTGCCCAAAGTTACTCCAAAACCATTGACATCTCATAACTCGTTACTAGACACTTCATTGCATTCCAGAGAGAAGAAATCCAGCTCCACCCAGCAGAACACCAACACAAGCTTCCCTAACCAAGAAACCTTGACAAACCACCGATACAACCCCACCCACCGCGAGGAAACTCCATAATAAAGAGAACTCCACAAACTGCCAGAATATAGAAAGGCCACCCCAAACTCAGCAATATAAACAAGATGAAGAGACAGAGGAATAACCAGCAGGTAAAGGAACAGGATAAATGCCCACCAAACCAAACAAAAGAGGAAGAGATAGGGAATCCACCTGATAAAGAATTCTGAATAATGATAGTAAAAATGATCCAAAATCTTGAAATAAAAATGGAATCAGAGATAAATAGCCTGGAGACAAGGATTGAGAAAATGCAAGAAAGGTTTAACAAGGACCTAGAAGAAATAAAAAAGAGTCAATATATAATGAATAATGCAACAAATGAGATCAAAAGCAATCTGGAGGCAACAAATAGTAGAATAATGGAGGCAGAAGATAGGATTAGTGAAGTAGAACATAGAATGGCAGAAATAAATGAATCAAAGAAGAAAAAAGAAAAACAAACTAAAAGAAATTAGGACAATCTCAGAAATCTCCAGGACAATATTAAATGCTCCAACATTTGAATCATAGGAGTCCCAGAAGAAGAAGACAAAAAAAAAGACCATGAGAAAATACTTGAGGAGATAATAGTTGAAAACTTCCCTAAAATGGGGAAGGAAATAATCACCCAAGTCCAAGAAACCCAGAGAGTCCCAAACAGGATAAACCCAAGGCGAAACACCCCAAGACACATATTAATCAAATTAACATAGATCAAACACAAAGAACAAATATTAAAAGCAGCAAGGGAAAAACAACGAATAACACACAAGGGGATTCCCATAAGGATAACAGCTGATCTTTCAATAGAAACTCTTCAGGCCAGGAAGGAATGGCAAGACATACTTAAAGTGATGAAAGAAAATAACCTACAGCCCAGATTATTGTACCCAGCAAGGATCTCATTCAAATATGAAGGAGAAATCAAAGCTTCACAGACAAGCAAAAGCTGAGAGAATTCAGCACCACCAAACCAGCTCTCCAAAAAATGCTAAAGGATCTTCTCTAGACAGGACACACAAAAATGGTGTATAAATTTGAACCCAAAACAATAAAGTAAATGGCAACGGGATCATACTTATCAATAATTACCTTAAACGTAAATGGGTTGAATGCCCCAACCAAAAGACCAAGATTGGCTGAATGGATACAAATGGATACAAAAACAAGATAAACTAGTAGCCAGACTTATCAAGAAACAAAGGGAGAAAAATCAGATCAATAAAATTGGAAATGAAAATGGAGAGATCACAACAGACAACACAGAAATACAAAGGATCATAAGAGACTACTATCAGCAATCATATGCCAATAAAATAGACAACGTGGAAGAAATGGACAAATTCGTACAACTTTCCAAAACTCGACCAGGAAGAAATAGAAAATCTTAACAGACCCATCACAAGCACGGAATTTGAAACTGTAATCAGAAATCTTCCAGCAAACAAAAGCCCGGGTCCAGATGGCTTCACAGCTGAATTCTACCAAAAATTTAGAGAAGAGCTAACACCTATCCTGCTCAAACTCTTCCAGAAAATTGCAGAGGAAGGTAAACTTCCAAACTCATTCTATGAGGCCACCATCACCCTAATACCAAAACCTGACAAAGATGCCACAAAAAAAGAAAACTACAGGCCAATATCACTGATGAACATAGATGCAAAAATCCTTAACAAAATTCTAGCAATCAGAATCCAACAACACATTAAAAAGATCATACACCATGACCAAGTGGGCTTTATCCCAGGGATGCAAGGATTCATCAATATCCACAAATCAATCAATATAGTACACCACATCAACAAATTGAAAAATAAAAGCCATATGATTATCTCAATAGATGCATAGAAAGCCTTTGACAAAATTCAACAAACATTTATGATAAAAAAAAAAAAGCTCTACAGAAAGCAGGAATAGAAGGAACATACCTCAACATAATAAAAGCTATATATGACAAACCCACAGCAAACATTATCCTCAATGGTGAAAAATTGAAAGCATTTCCCCTAAAGTCAGGAATAAGACAAGGGTGCCCACTTTCACCATTACTATTCAACATGGTTTTGGAAGTTTTGGCCACAGCAATCAGAGTAAAAAAAGAAATAAAAGGAATCCAAATTGGAAAAGAAGAAGTAAAACTCTGTTTGCAGATGACATGATCCTCTACATAGAAAACCCTAAAGACTCCACCAGAAAATTACTAGAACTAATCAATGAATATAGAAAAGTTGCAGGATATAAAATCAACACACAGAAATCCCTTGCATTCCTATACTAATAATGAGAAAACAGAAAGAGAAATTAAGGAAACAATTCCATTCACCATTGCAATGAAAAGAATAAAATACTTAGGAATATATCTACCTAAAGAAACTAAAGACCTATATATAGAAAACTATAAAACACTGGTGAAAGAAATCAAAGAGGACACTAATAGATAGAGAAATATACCATGTTCATGGATCAAAAGAATCAATATAGTGAAAATGAGTATACTACCCAAAGCAATCTATAGATTCAATGCAATCCCTATCAAGCTACCAATGGTATTTTTCACAGACCTAGAACAAATAATTTCACAATTTGTATAGAAATACAAAAAACCTTGAATAGCCAAAGCAATCTTGAGAAAGAAGAATGGAACTGGAGGAATTAACCTGCCTGACTTCAGGCTCTACTACAAAGCCACAGTAATCAAGACAGTATGGTACTGACACAAAGACAGAAATATAGATCAATGGAACAAAATAGAAAGCCCAGAGATAAACCCACACACCTATGGACACCTTATCTTTGACAAAGGAGGCAAGAATATACAATGGAGAAAAGACAATCTCTTTAACAAGTGGTGCTGGGAAATCTGGTCAACCACTTGTAAAAGAATGAAACTAGAACACTTTCTAATACCATACAAAAAAAAATAAACTCAAAATGGATTAAAGATCTAAACATAAGACCAGAAACTATAAAACTCTTAGAGGAGAACATAGGCAAAACACTCTTCGACATACATCACAGCAGGATCCTCTATGACCCACCTCCCAGAATATTGGAAATAAAAAAAAAATAATAAACAAATGGGATCTAATTAAAATTAAAAGCTTCTGCACAACAAAGGAAACTATAAGCAAGGTGAAAAGACAGCCTTCAGAATGGGAGAAAATAATAGCAAATGAAGCAACTGACAAATAATCTAAAAATATATATAAGAACTCCTGCAGCTTAATTCCTGAAAAATAAATGACCCAGTCAAAAAATGGGCCAAAGAACTAAATAGACATTTCTCCAAAGAAGACATACAGATGGCTAACAAACACATGAAAAGATGCTCAACATCACTCATTATCAGAGAAATGCAAATCAAAACCACAATGAGGTACCATTTCATGCCAGTCAGAATGGCTGTGATCCAAAAGACTACAAGCAATAAATGCTGGAGAGGGTGTGGAGAAAAGGGAACCCTCTTACACTATTGATGGGGATGCAAACTAGTACAGCCACTATTGGAAACAGTGTGGAGATTCCTTAAAAAACTGGAAATAGAACTGTCATACGACCCAGCAATCCCACTGCTGGGCATACACACCAAGAAAACCAGAATTGAAAGAGACATGTGTACCCCAATGTTCATCACAGCACTGTTTATAATAGCCAGGACATGGAAGCAACCTAGATGTCCATCAGCAGATGAATGGATAAGAAAGCAGTGGTACATATACACAATGGATTATTACTCAGCCATTAAAAAGAAAACATTTGAATCAGTTCTAATGAGGTGGATGAAACTGGAGCCTATTATACAGAGTGAAGCCAGAAAGAAACACACCAATACAGTATACTAATGCATATATATGGAATTTAGAAAGATGGTAACGATAACCCCGTATGCGAGACAGCAAAAGAGTCTCAGATGTATAGAACAGTCTTTTGGACTCTGTAGTGGGTGGGGTGGGGTGATTTGGGAGAATGACATTGAAACGTGTATAATATCATATAAGAAACGAATCTCCAGTCCAGGTTTGATGCAGGATACAGGATGCTTGGGGCTGGTGCACTGGGATGACTCAGAGGAATGGTATGGGGAGGGAGGTGGCAGGGGTGTTCAGGATTGGGAACACGTGTACACCCGTGGCGGATTCATGTTGATGTATGGCAAAACCAATACAATATTGTAAAGTAATTAGTCTCTAATTAAAATAAATAAATTTAAATTTAAAAAAAGAAATTAATAAAAAAAAGTTTACCTCTAGGGGATAAAGGTACAGGTAACAGGAGGATAGGGGAAGGAATGGATGTGACACCTCCCAACATGTAACTATTTATGTTGTTCTGACTTTTGAATCATGTGAATGTACTATCCATTCCAAAAAAAAAAAAAAAGAAAAACAGAAACAAAATTAAATGTTCAATTCTGTTCAAAAAAAAAAAAAAACTTACTATAAAGCAACAGCAATCAATAAAGTATGATAATAGCAAGAAAGTAGAAAACATGATCAATGGAACAGCATTGAGAGTCCAGAATTAATCTTTAATATTTATAGTCAATTAACTTTTGACAAGGGTACCAAGACAATTCATTGGGGTAGGAATAGTTTTGTCAACAGTTGGTGCTGGAACAACTAGATATTCACAAACAAAAGAAAGAACTTGGACCTCTTCCACACCACAAACAAACATTAACTCAAAAGTAATCATGTCTCTAAATGTATAAACTAAAATTATAAAACTCTTAGAAGAAAATATAAGATTAAATCTTGTGAACTAGATTTTGGCAAAAAATCTTAGAAGGACACCAAAAGCACAACCCATGAAAAGAAATAAATTAGACTTAATCATATTTTAAAACTTTCCAGCTTAAAGGATACCTCAAGAAAGGGCAAATATAACCCATCAAGTGGGAAAGTATATCTGAAAATCATAGAACTGATAATGGAATGATGCTAAGAAAAAATTTTTAAAAAACGTATATTTCCACAAAAAGATAAATGACTCAAAATTGAGAAAAGAATATGAATAGATATTTCTATTAAATTATTACACAAATGGCCACATTTAAAAATATGTGTGACATTATCCAATATCAAAATACAAAGAAAAACCATAATGAAATAACATTCTACCACCACCAGCCACCCCCCCACACACACACACTAGAATGGCTATCTTTAAATACATAATAAGCATTTGTGAGGATATGGAAGATTCTGAACTCCCATACATCATTGAAGGAAATGAAAAATGGTGAAAACTCCTATGGAAAACATGTGGGGCAGTCTCTGTCAAACTTAAAGTTCCCGTGTATATGTGTGTTAGTCACTCAGTCGTGTATGACTCTTTGTGACCACATGGATTATAACCCTCTAGGCTCCTCTGTCCATGGAATTCTCCAGGCAGAATACTGGATTGGGTTGCCATTTTCTCCTCCAGGGGATCTTCCCAACCAAGGTATTAAATCTGTGCTACACTGCGAGTAGATTCATTCATCTCAGCCACCAGGGAAGCCCCTTAAAGATCTCATATACCTAGCAGTTCTACTCTTAGATACATATCCAAGAGAAATGAAAATATACAAGGTAAACGAAGACAAACATAGACTAAAAAACTGTACATAAATGTTCTTATCAACATTATTCATGGTAGCCAAAATTGGTATAATTCAAATATCCATTAACTGATGCATCAATAAATAAAAAGTGACATTTCAATACAATATAATTCAGAGATAAAAATGAATAAAGTATGGGACATAGGCAACCTTAACTATATTATACTTAGGTGAAAAAAATCAGATTCAAAAATTGTAGGATTCCATGTACATTAAAAAGTCAAATTAGGCAAATTTATTTTAAAAAATAGGTTTGTCCTTGTCTAATGGTGAGGAGGGATGTGGAGTGTCTGAAAATGGCCATGAATTTCTTATGGGGATGATGGATGTACAACTGTGAATATACTAATTATTATCAGCCTACATACTTGTATTATAATTATATTATAATTATAATACAAGTATATACATATATACAATATATATAAATATAATATAATACATATTATATATAATATATATTATAATTATAATTGTATATTGTGTGATATATATTTAATAAAACTATTAAAATAGCTAGAAAACCAAATCTGTTAAGGAAAAATATCAGACAAATTTTTACAGAGGTGGTTTCTTAGAAAAAATATATTTTATTTCTTTGCCATAATAGAGTCAAATAGATTAGAAATATATACATCACAATTCTATCAGATATTTTCACATTGCTGGACTTCAAGATATTGGATGATGTATATATATATATATATATACATATATATATAGCCTTACCAAAGTGAGGTTAACTAGATTCATTGTTTATTCAGGCATTATCAGTAATGTTCGAAACATTCAAAAGTTTATTTCTACACACACATAAAAGCCCCATGACTTAAAATGTGTAATTTTTTTGGTAAATGGGAAGTTTAGAAATAGACAATTACCAAGTTTGTAACAATTATCTAGCATAGCCTCAGAGAAAGAAGAGACTATATAAGTAAAATTATTCTTCCACCTATTGGATTTTGACTGTATTATAAAGAGAGAAATCCTCTGTTTGCTTATGCCAAAATGAATATTTCACGGGCTTAGACTTGGTAGAGAGGAGATTGAGCTGAGGCAGCCTGCTGGGTACCACATGAGTAAAGACGCTGTAATTTAACCCTTCAGCTATTGATTTGTATGAATCATCACTAAGATATTCACATAAGAAGGTATATGTGTTTTTCTCTGGCTTCCTCTAGGAGAACAAATGTTTTCTTACTTACTAGTTAATGCACTAGTTAAACACTCCAAAGTGCATAATGAAATGCAAATTTCTGCAGGAAAAAAAAAAATCACCTGACTTATGAAGTAGTTACTCTTGTATTAAACTTTCAGCATGCAGTCATTGGCATGATTTTAGCTTTTATCATTTGGGTCACATATGTTGTTCCCTCATGAATAGACCTAACTGTGATTGTGCCAGCTCTAGCCTCACAATTCTCTGTTATACCAGCTTCCTTGACTTTTGTAGATTTGCTTAAGGCTTTTTATATTGAGGGGATAAGTTTTGCAAAAGGGAAAACCCTGCAGAGCTTTTTGTGCATTGCCAACGACAGCAGAAAGCTTCTGATTTCTAAAGTACCGTATTTTAACTGTCACAGCAGTGACATAAAACTACTGTAGCTAAAAAGGAGAACTGGTAAGCTATTGGTAAATATAAATTTAAAATGTGATATATTTGTAAACAAAACAATTTGCTTAAGCTTTGTAAACTAGCCAATGCCATTTCATTGATAAAGAGATAGTTATGTATATCTCAATGGCAAAAGTAAGTAGGGTATTAATACAAATTGTATTTTAATATCTTGTTTCCTGTCCTAATCACCTAAATAATCTTAGAAGAATCATTTTTAATGTGTTGTTGGATTCTGATTGCTAGAATTTTGTTAAGGATTTTTGCATCTATGTTCATCAGTGATATTGGCCTGTAGTTTTCTTTTTTTGTGGCATCTTTGTCAGGTTTTGGTATTAGGGTGATGGTGGCCTCATAGAATGAGTTTGGAAGTTTACCTTCCTCTGCAATTTTCTGGAAGAGTTTGAGTAGGATAGGTGTTAGCTCTTCTCTAAATTTTTGGTAGAATTCAGCTGTGAAGCCGTCTGGACCCGGGCTTTTGTTTGCTGGAAGATTTCTGATTACAGTTTCAAATTCCGTGCTTGTGATGGGTCTGTTAAGATTTTCTATTTCTTCCTGGTCGAGTTTTGGAAAGTTGTACTTTTGTAAGAATTTGTCCATTTCTTCCACGTTGTCCATTTTATTGGCATATAATTGCTGATAGTAGTCTCTTATGATCCTTTGTATTTCTGTGTTGTCTGTTGTGATCTCTCCATTTTTATTTCTAATTTTATGGATTTGATTTTTCTCCCTTTGTTTCTCGATGAGTCTGGCTAATGGTTTGTCAATTTTATTTATCCTTTTAAAGAACCAGCTTTTGGCTTTGTTGATTTTTGCTGTGGTCTCTTTTGTTTCTTTTGCATTTATTTCTGCCCTAATTTTTAAGATTTCTTTCCTTCTACTAACCCTGGGGTTCTTCATTCCTTCCTTTTCTAATTGCTTTAGGTGTAGAGTTAGATTATTTATTTGACATTTTTCTTGTTTCTTGAGGTATACCTGTATTTCTATGAACTTTCCCCTTAGGGCTGCTTTTACAGTGTCCCACAGGTTTTGGGTTGTTGTGTTTTCATTTTCATTCATTTCTTTGCAAATTTTGATTTCTTTTTTGATTTCTTCTGTGATTTGTTGGCTATTCAGCAGCGTGTTGTTTAGCCTCCATATGTTGGAATTTTTAATAGTATTTCTCCTGTAATTGAGACCTAATCTTACTGCATTGTGGTCAGAAAAGATGCTTGGAATGATTTCTATTTTTTTGAATTTACCAAGGCTAGATTTATGGCCCAGGATGTGATCTATCCTGGAGAAGGTTCCGTGTGCGCTTGAGAAAAAGTTGAAATTCATTGTTTTGGGATGAAATGTCCTATAGATATAAATTAGGTCTAACTGGTCTATTGTATCGTTTAAAGTTTGTGTTTCCTTGTTAATTTTCTGTTTAGTTGATCTATCCATAGGTGTGAGTGGGGTATTAAAGTCTCCCACTATTATTGTGTTATTGTTAATTTCTCCTTTCATACTTGTTAGTATTTGTCTTACATATTGCGGTGCTCCTATGTTGGGTGCATATATATTTATAATTGTTGTATCTTCTTCTTGGATTGATCCTTTGATCATTATGTAGTGACCTTCTTTGTCTCTTTTCACAGCCTTTGTTTTAAAGTCTATTTTATCTGATATGAGTATTGCTACTCCTGCTTTCTTTTGGTCCCTATTTGCATGGAAAATCTTTTTCTAGCCCTTCACGTTCAGTCTGTATGTGTCCCCTCTTTTGAGGTGGGTCTCTTGTAGACAACATATGTAGGGGTCTTGTTTTAGTATCCATTCAGCCAGTCTTTGTCTTTTGGTTGGGGCATTCAACCCTTTTACGTTTAAGGTAATTATTGATAAGTATGATCCCGTTGCCATTTACTTTATTGTTTTGGGTTTGAATTTATACACCCTTGGTATGGGGAGGGAGGAGGGAGGAGGGTTCCGGATGGGGAACACATGTATACTTGTGGCAGATTCATTTTGATATATGGCAAAACCAATACAATATTGTAAAGTTAAAATAAAATTAAAAAAAAGAATCATTTTTATTTTTTAAAAAATGTTATAATTTCTATTTTGGTTGATAGTTTTGTATAGAGTTGAGAATCAATTAGTGTTTCACAATTGAATTACCAGGCTCATGAAGCTCTTCTCAATGAATACACATACATTTGAGATTTAGTGCTTAAAGGCAAAAACTAAATGTAGTTGTTTGAAGTACTTCTCTATAGCTGTAATAAACTGAATATATTTAATTCGGTAATATGTTCCTGCCAAATAAAATACTATGATTGAGACTTTTTCTTAAAGAAAAACAGTAAAGTTTATTTAGAATGATGTGTTTATCAATAAAATGAAATTCATTTCTAAAGCAACTGTCTGAGGAATAATGGCACAAAAATTTTGAAGAAAAACTATGTGCTTTAATCAGATTCTTCCTTTTCCTATTTTTGTCTCCCCATAGGTATATGTGTATGCATTTATATCTGTGTGTATAAACATTTATATACTTATACATACTTATCATAAATATGATATGCATTTATTCCTACATATAATTAATGGCATGTACATGCTTTTTTATATAATAGAAATAACATAAAATACACTCAAATATTTTATTAAAAGCTTGAATTTACAAATATCTTTCAGTTATTGGAATATGTCTTCTCTATTTTGTTTCTTCTATATAGATCAGGTATACAGATGACTTTCAAGGGAGACATTAAAGACTTGATATAAGTGATGCTTGTATGTATACATGCACACTTCCTCTAAGTGAAATTCAATACATTTCATCACATGCTTAAGGGTTACACAAACTATGTTGTTGTTGTTCAGTCACCCAGACATGTCCGACTCTTTGCAACCCCAAGGACTGCAGCACTCCAGGCCTCCCTGTCCCTCACCATCTCACAGAGTTTGGCCAAGTTCATATCCATTGCATCAATGATGCCATCCAGCCATCTCATCCTCTGTTGCCCTCTTCTCTTTCTGCGCTCAATCTTTCCCAGCATCAGGGACTTTTCCAGTAAGTCGGCTGTTTGCATTCCAGGTGACCAAAATACTGGAGCATCAGCTTCAGCATCAGTCCTTCCACTGATCTTCCTTCCTGAATATTTAGGATTGATTTCCCTTAAAATGTACTGGTTTTATCTCCTTGCTGTCCTAGGGACTCTCAGGAGTCTTCTCCAGCACCACAGTTTAAAGGCATTAATTCCTTGGTGCTCTGCCTTCTTTACAGTCCAGCTCTCAAAACCATATATGACCACTAGGAAGACCATAGCTTTGACTATACTGAACTTTGTTGGCAAAGTGATGTCTCTGACTTTCAACACACTATCAACAGGTTTATCATAGATTTCCTGCCAAGAAGCAATCCTCTTTTGATTTCATGGCTGCAGTCACCATCCTCAGTGAGTTTAGAGCACAAGAAGAGGAAATTTGTCACTGCTTCCACCTCTTCCTCTTCTATTTGCCGTGAAGTAACAGGGCCAGAGGGCATGATCTTTGTTTAATATTTAGTTTTAAGCCAGTTTTTTCACTCTCCTCCTTCAACCTCATCAAGAGGTTCTTTAGCTCCTCTTTGCTTTCTGCCATGAGAGTGATATCATCCACATACCTGAGGTTGTTGATGTTTCTCCTGCCTATCTTTTTTTTTTTTTTTTCTCCTGCCTATCTTGATTTCACCTTGTAACTCATCCAACCTGACATTTTTCATGATGTGCTCAGTTAAATAAACAGGGTGGCAACAGCCCTGTCGTACTCCTTTCTCAAACAAGAACCAATCAGTTGTTCCATTCAGGGTTCAAACTGTTGTTTCTTGACCTGCATACAGGTTTCTCAGGAGACAGGTAAGATGGCCTGGCATTCCCATTCCTTTAAGAATTTTCCACAGTTTATTATGACCCACAGAATTAAAGGCTTTAGTGTAGTTAGTGAAATAAAGGTTGATATTTTTCTGGAATTTTCTTGCTTTCTTCATGATCCAGTGAATGTTAGCAATTTAGTCTCTAGATCCTCTCCCTTTTCTAAACCCAGCTTGGACATCTGGAAGCTCTTGATTCGTATAATGCTGAAGCCTAGTATGCATGATTTTAAACATTAACTTACTAGCATGGGGGATGAGAGCAATTGTCCAGTGATTTGAACATTCTTCAGTACTGCCCCTCTTGGGGATTAAGATGAGGATTGACCTTTTCCAGTCCTGTGGCCACTGCTGTGTCTTCCAGATTTGCTATTATTGAGTGCAACATTTTCATAGCATCATCTTTTAGCGTTCTGAATAACTCTACTAGAATTCCATCACATCCACTAGCTTTATTAAGGTCCACTTGACTTCACACTCCAGAATGTCTGGCTCTGGGTAACTGACCATACCATCGTGGTTATCTGATTCATTAAGATCTTTTTTGGACAGTTCTTTCATCTATTCTCTTCTGTTTCTATTAGGGTCTCTATCATTTCTGTCCATTACCATGTCCATCTTTGGCATTTTTGTTCCCTTGATATTTCCAATTTTCCTGAAGCAATCTCTAGTCTTTCCCCTTCTATTGTTTTCCTCTATTTCTGTGCATTGTTCACTGAAGAGGTCATTCTTGTCTCTCCTTGTTATTCTTTGGAACCCTGTGTTAGTTGGATGTACCTTTCCCTTTCTTTCTTTTTTCCCACTTCTCTTCTTTCTTCAGCTATTTGTAAAGCATCCTCAGATAGCCACTTTGCCTTATTGCTTTTCCTTTTTTGGGGATGGTTTTGTTCTCTGCCTCTTGGACGATATTATGGATTTCCTTCCATAGTTCTTCAGGCAGAAGATTAGATCTTTACCAGATCTAATCCCTTGAATCTATTTGTCACCTTTACCACATATTCTAGAGGATTTGATTTAAGTCTTGCCTGACTGTCCTGGTGCTTTTCCTGGCTTTCTTTAGTTTAAGCCTGAATTTTGCTATGAGAAACTCACGATCTGAGCCAGTCAGCTCCTGGTCTTGTTTTTGCTCACTTTATATAACTTCTCCATTATTGACTAGAATAACTTCTCCATTATTGACTAGAAAGAATGTTATCACTTTGATTTCTGTATTGACCATAATATACACAAACTATATTGAATCATTCATTAATCATAGACTTAGCCTATAGAACTTTGTGAAATGTTACTGGATTTTTCTTTAACAGCACAGATGTAACAAAGTTGTTACAAAAAGAAATTTACATATGGCTTCCTGGATGCCAGTCTATGCAGATGGTAAAAAGAATGCAGTCAGATATTTTTATTGTTATTTTGTTCTAGCACTATCTTTAAATCTGTTGAACATAACCTCACGTGAAGACAGATTGTTTCACTATGTATTGGTACCTCCAGCCAAACTCAGAAATAGTGACTATATCTTATATTGCTTCCAACAGCAAGAATCTCAAGATCCTGCTGTTAAAAATTTTTATCTATATACCTACTACTTAAGGTGAGGGGTCTTTGAATCATATTAAAATGTTTTTGACAATGATTATTTCACTACCTGGTTTTCATCAAAAAACATAAAATATTTAAATACTTTTATAGAATAATGTTGATTAATTACCAGTCATATGTCATATGTATGTGTGCTCAGTCACTGTCTTGTCCTACTCTTTGTGACCTCATGGACTGTAGCCTCCCAGACTTATCTGTCCATAGAATTTTCTAGGCAAGAATACTGGAGTGGGTTGCCATTTCCTATTCCAGGAAATCTTCCTAATCCAGGAATCAAACCCACGTCTCTTGCATCTCCTGTATTGGCAGGCAGATTCTTTACCAATTGCACCACCTGGGAAATCCATATATTAATATGCATGTATATCTATTTAATATTTTTATAGGTATATACTATAAATAAATCTATTCATCACATTAACTTATGAGGTAGGTACTATCATCATTTTTACTTTGTAGATGAAGTGAGTGGGATTGAGAGTGATTACATGATTTATTTAAGATCATACAGTGTTTATGACTTTTAACCTCAGGATGCATGAATAAAATATCCCCACTTGTAACTTCTGTGCCATTACTGACTCTCAATAGTAAACTATCTCAAATTAAAATACTGAACCAGAATAACTATGTATACTCCATTTTCTGTACCAATGAAGTGATGTGATGATGGCTACCAATGGTTACATCTGTCTGCTCTGAAACTAATAAATAGTTCAGATCTAGGAGAACTAGAAGTAGGAAATAAATATCTCAGATATTTTTCTTCATTGAAAAAACTTGAACAATGATTCTGAATTTCACTAACACACAACTGTGCTTTAGATAGAATTGAAAAGGTAATTAAGTACTCACAGGGCTTCTCTGGTGGCTCACACAGTAAAGAGTCTGCCTGCATTGTGGGAGACCCAGGTTCAACCCCTGGGTTGGGAAGATCCCCTGGAGAAGGAAATGGCAACCTGCTCCAGTATTCTTGCCTGGAAAATCCCATGGACGGAGGAGCCTGGCAGTCTATAGTCCATGCGGTCACAAAGAGTCAGACACGACTGAACAACTTCAGTCAAGCACTCACTCACCTGATCTTCCTTAACACATAGATAGAAGTAAAACAAAATATATTTGTTACTTTCTAAGATAGCAAGTTTCCCTGGTGTGTTAGATGGTAAAGAATCTGCCTGCAATGCAGGAGCCCAGGGTTTGAACCCTGGATTGAGAAGATCCCCTGGAGAAGGGAATGGCTACTCACTCCAGTATTCTTTCCTAGAGAATTCCATGGACAGAGGAGGCTGGTGGGCTACAGTCCATGAGGTCATAAAGAGTCAGACATGACTGAGTGGCTAAAACACACACTCACAAGGTAATAAAGGTTTCCATCAGAGTTCTACATTTCACAAACTACTGTTAATTTGTTTATGCACATCTGAACAAAGAACATCATTCTGTTCTCAGTCTGGTGGAATGAAATTCAAGTTAATGACCTTGAACTCTACTTCAGGGCCATTAAGGAGCCTGTTACACTGCAACCTTCAGTCATATGACTGGTGTTCTTATTTGGTGACAACATTAGAATTAAAACCTTCAGTTAGTTTGAATGTCCTCAAATATATAACACAGAGCTATCCTATCTGGAGGCTAGTAGATAATTTCAACTGTATACTCTGACATGGATATGCAGATTCCTTAAACAAACTCTGTTCCAGTCTTTCAGTTTCTCTGTTCTACAAATTGTTAAATATTTGTAGTACAACCTTAGGTGCGACTTCAAGTATCTAGTCATTTTGCCTATTTCACAGGCTGAGTTCTCATATACCAAAATATCATTGACTAGCTGCGCAACATATAAATGTGTTGCTCTTTGAAGAAAATATTTTAATCAACAACTTGTTTGAACTTTTATATCCATAGGCAAGAGAAATTCTAAAACATGTAATGAAATATCAAAGCATGTATTCAATGATAGCTCTGGAATCAATAAATATTGCAAGACTTGTAAGGTGTTTTAGAAGATATTGCACACAGAATAAGGAAAATGTATTGATGTCTACTCCAGTAGTCAATATTCAGAATCCTATATTTAATTTTGATTCTTACTTCATTTGCACTGGCCACACTCAGCCAAGTTTTAGCAAAGTTTACTTTTTCATATGTCTAGAATAGGCTGTATTTCTATAACCCCATCATCATCATATTTATTCTATTCAAAGTCACTCTGTATCTTGATTTTCATGGAAAAATCCATTAAGTTTCATGGGAAGGAATTTTTAGCTCCTCATTTAAGCAGGATACAGTAAGTCTTTAAAACCACAAAAAAAACACAGCATTTTTGAGTCTTAAACATCATTATCAGATCATAACAAACATTTCACTCTACTGTTTTAAATACTTCAGAAATGTCCTTGCCCTACCCTAACAAACATATTTCCCACTATCTTTAGGACTAAGCCATTCATTCAACAATTCTATCAGACTGACCTCTCAATATGATCAATATACGTCATGATCACCTTTGGCTTCATTATTCATCCTCGCTTTAGTCTGGCTTTAGTCTTGTCTGGCTGCCATCTATGGGGTCGCACAGGGTCGGACATGACTGAAGCAACTTAGCAGCAGCAGCAGCAGCAACCTTCCCCTAGACAGCTTATTAAAAAGCAGAGGCATTACTTTGCCAACAAAGGTCCATCTAGTCAAAGCTTTGGTTTTTCCAGTAGTCATGTATGGGTGTGAGAGTAGGACCATAAAGAAAGCTTAGCACCTAAGAATTGATGCTTTTGAACTGTGGTGTTGGAGAAGACTCTTGAGATTCCCTTGGACTTCAAGGAGATCAAACCAGTCAACCCTAAAGGAAATCAGTCCTGAATGTTCATTGGAAAGACTGATGCTGAAGTTGAAACTCCAATACTTTGGCCACCTCATGCAAAGAGTTGACTCCTTTGAAAAGACCCTGATGCTAGGAAAGATTGAAGGTGGGAGGAGAAGGGAATAACAGAGGATGAGATGGTTGGATGGCATCAACGACTCAATGGACATGACTTTGAGCAAGCTCCAGGTGTTGGTGATGGACAGGGAGGCCTGGAGTGCTGCAGTCCATGGGATCGCAAAGAGTCAGACACAACCGAGTGACTGAACTGAACTGAACCTTCTTCCCCTGGGCTTCCCTGGGAGTTCAGTGGTAAAGAATCCATCTGCCAATACCAGAGACAGAAGACGTGGGTTCAATCCCTGGTTCTGGAGATTCCATGGAGGAGAAAATGGCAATCCACTCCAGTATTCTTGCCTGGAAAATCCCAGACAGAGGAGCCTGGCAGGCTACAGTCCATAGGGTCACAGTCTGACATAACTGAGCGACTAAAGAATAAGAACCATTCCCTATTGCTCTCGCTATTTAAATCCTTCCATTATCCACCTTTTTGGTTTCGGTTCAGTTCAGTCACTAAGTCATGTCCGACTCTTTGCAACCCCATGAATCACAGCATGCCAGGCCTCCCTGTCCATAACCAACTCCCGAGTCAGTGATGCCATCCATCCATATGATCGTCTGTCATTCTCCTGCCCCCAATCCTTCCCAGCATCACGGACTTTTCCAGTGAGTCAATGCTTCCCATGAGGTGGCCAAAGTTTTGGAGCTTCAGCTTCAACATCAGTCCTTCCAATGAACACCCAGAACTCATCTCCTTTAGGATGGACTGGTTGGATCTCCTTGCAGTCCAAGGGACTCTCAAGAGTCCTCTCTTAACACCACAGTTGAAAAGCATCAATTTTTCAGTGCTCAGCTTTCTTCACAGTCCAACTCTCACATCCATACATGACCACTGGAAAAACCATAGCTTTGACTAGACGAACCTTTGTTGGCAAAGTAATGTCTTTGCTTTTCAATATGCTATCTAGGTTGGTCATAACTTTCCTTCCAAGGAGTAAGCATCTTTTAATTTCATGGCTGCAATCACCATCTGCAGTGATTTTGGAGCCCAGAAAAATAAAGTCTGACACTCTTTCCACTGTTTCCCCATCTATTTCCCATGAAGTAATGGGACCGGATGCCATGATCTTCGTTTTCTGAATATTGAGCTTTAAGCCAACTTTTTCACTCTCCACTTTCACTTTCATCAAGAGGCTTTTTAGTTCCTCTTCACTTTCTGCCATAAGGGTGGTGTCATCTGCATATCTGAGGTAATTGATATTTCTCCTGGCAATCTTAATTCCAGCCTGTGCTTCTTCCAGTCTAGCGTTTCTCATTATGTACTCCACATATAAGTTAAATAAGCAGGGTGACAATATACAGCCTTGACGTACTCCTTTTCCTATTTGGAACCAGTCTGTTGTTCCATGTCCAGTTCTACCTGTTGCTTCCTGACCTGCATATAGGTTTCTCAAGAGGCAGGTCAGGTGGTCTGGTATTCCCATCTCTTTCAGAATTTTCCACAGTTTATTGTGATCCACACAGTCAATGGCTTTGGTATAGTCAATAAAGCAGAAATAGATGTTTTTCTGGAACTCTCTCGCTTTTTCGATGATCCAGCAGATGTTGGCAATTTGATCTGTGGTTCCTCTGCCTTTTCTAAAAACAGCTTGAACATCTGGAAGTTCATGGTTCACGTATTGCTGAAGCCTGGCTTGGAGAATTTTGAGCATTACTTTACTAGCATGTGAGAGGAGTGGACCCTTAAAAGCTTTTGTTTATGTTGATTTAATATAATGACATTTACCATTTTAGAAGTTAAAACTGGAAACATAATTGTACGATTTTTTGCAAGGTATTTTCTTGGTTGAGTATGAGAAAATCCAGCCTCACACAGATATATAACTGAACACAGAGAACCTGGCAGATCCCCTGCAGTATGCTTGGCCTCCCGTAGGGGTCCTCAGATTACACTTGGAATTTGCTACTTGACGCTTCTAGTTCAGATCCACTCCCTCTATTCTTTGATACTTTTTTCTGAATCCTTGAAAAGATTAATGCATGCAGTGCATGCAATGTCATTGCACTTATGTTTACTTTGTAACTTCTTTATAGTGCATGTCTTGATTTTTTTAAACTACAGAGTGTATTTTATTTATATTTCCATTTGAAGCAATACAGTGTAGTGTTCCAAAACTGGATTTCTGTAGCAAGATTTCCTGGGCTCATTTCAATTTTTTCCCAACCATTAACTAATAATAGAGTGAGTTTCTTAACTCTGTATGCCTTAAATGTTTTATCTATCAAAGACAAATAATAACAGTGGTTATATTATACAGTTGTTTTGAGGTATAAACTAGTATGTATGTGCACACATAAAATGTACAAAGACATAGAGAACACACACATACAAACAACTGAATCACTTTCACTAGTATTTTTTCCAAAATATGGTAGAAAAATTACTGTATGGTTTCCAGCTGCAAAACATCAAAAGTATTGTTCTAATTCATATTTATAGTAGTATTTTTAAATTATGAAAACCAGAAGCTAATAGTCACAGTACATAAGGTTTGGAAGAGAGCTAGAGTTTTGAAATATATCCCTCTTACCAAAATATAAAGGGAAATAAAAGTCATTTCTGCACAATTAAACACAATCAGGTGATCTTCTCTTTTAACTTAATCACAGTCAAGCAATGTGTCTTTCATTAATGGGGTCTATCCTTCTTATTTCCTGCGGTATTCCCCCTTGTCACTTGTGTCAAGTTCTCAAGATAATTAGGAAGAAGCTTACAAAGAAAAAATAATATTTAGGTTAATTATGCACAAGTTAAAGAATGTGTTTATTACATTACACAATCTGTAACTAAACTTAAAAAAAAAAAAACAAGGAAGCTACCCAAGTATCTCAAACATATGAGGCTATTTGAAAATGCTGTCTTGAGAATTAAAATTTTGAAAAATAAGATTTTATAGTTTCTTTCATAAAAATAAGCTATTAATAATATGGCTGGTGTTTGGGTGTCTTCTGGTTCCTGCAACACGTATGCACATGCACACATACACACAAACACATTCACACGCACTACCCATTGTGCTTTACCTTGTTTTACCACCAAGAGATCGTTTCATCTAAGCTCCAGTGTCTTTTGGTTTCTATTAGATTTCACCAGTGGGAAGATCCCACAGGAGACTGGAGGTCTAATGGAACAATGCATAACTAAATATGCCAGGTACTAGATGATGAGGAAAACAAATTATATCTTGTATTTGTATTTCAAGGTGTGTGCCCAAGGCAGTAGCACTATTTGCTAAACTGTGTCCTTTCCTGTCGGGTCACCATGGGTTAGCTGCATCCCGACCAAATCATTCTCTGTACTTCCGCTCTCCCCTGGTTCTAGCAGTGTTTTCACTCCTCTATCCTTCCGATTCTCTCCCATTAATTCCTCTGGGAACACACCTGTGATTACATTTCCTTACCTTCTAATCACTTTGAATAAAGAGCAGTCAGTGATACAAGTTGAGATGTCTCAAAATTCGCTTCGTGTTGAATGAGCTTCAATTCCTTTAGTTATTTTTTATTTTTTTTAACACTAGGTCCTTTTTGGTTGTCTATTTTAAATATAGCAGTGTGTATATGTCAATCCCAAAATCCATATCTATCCCTTCCTCCCCATCCTGGCAATGTGGATGGACCTGGAAATTATCATCATTAGTGAAGTAAGTTATATACAGAAAAACAATATCATATGATATTGCTTAAATGCAGAATTTAAATAAATAAATATATATATATATAAACTCATTTACAAAATAGAAACAGACTCCCAAACTTAGAAAATGAACTTATTGCTATTGAGGGAAGAATTTCCATCATTATAAATATAACTTTTCAATTTATGCTTATTTAAGGAAAAATTTAATGGAACAATGAATAATTAAATATGCCAGGTGCTATACTAGATGATGAGAAAAACAAATTCTATCTTGTATTTGTATTTCAAGAGCTTACAATACATAGGCTCGGTTATCACACTGATAATATAAAATTATAGTACATTAAAAACTTTGAACCATAGCATCTCAGGGATCATTTAATTCAATACTGTACTTTTCTAGATAAGAAAACTAATACTCATAGAGTTAAATTCTAAATGAATATTGGTGCTCTTTACAGTATATAGAGGAATATCTACTTTTTTCCCTTAGACAATCAATCTCAGTAATTTGTGAACCTACAGATCTATATATTTTGCTTTCATTTTCATAATTGCATTTGAATCAGTCAGTTCAGTTCAGTCGCTCAGTTGTGTCCGACTCTTTGTGACCCCATGAATCGCAGCACACCAGGCCTCCCTGTCCATCACCAACTCCTGGAGTTCACTCAGACCTCACGTCCGTCGAGTCAGTGATGCAAACCAGCCATCTCATCCTCTGTCGTCCCCTTCTCCTCCTGCCCCCAATCCCTCCCAGCATCAGAGTCTTCTCCAGTGAATCAAATCTTTGCATGAGGTGGCCAAAGTACTGGAGTTTCAGCTTTAGCATCATTCCTTCCAAAGAAATCCCAGGGCCGCTCTCCTTCAGAACGGACTTGTTGAATCTCCTTGCAGTCCAAGGGACTCTCAAGAGTCTTCTCCAACACCACAGTTCAAAAGCATCAATTCTTCGGTGCTCAGCCTTCTTCACAGTCCAACTCTCACATCCATACATGACCACAGGCTCATTTGAATATTACCTAACAATTCACAAAAGTGAAGTTATAACACCTATAAAGCCAAACAAAGAAAATGTAGACTCTTTCCTTATCCTTGACTATGTAGAGTTTCTCAGAAAAATATAGTTGTAAGAATACCACCATAAGACTGATTTTTCAACTAAAGTATAACCTATTTTCAGAAAATATAGATATATATGTACTAAATACTAATATTTAAATTAAAAGCACTGATATGAAGTTTGATTATAATATGTCTAGCATATACAATAGGTGATGACCTAATGTATAAAATAATAAGCAATCATTTTAATGAAATATACAACAAGGAGTTGAACCATCTACTGAATTCACAATGACTTCCAGAACTTTTAACAACCGATGTTGAGAATTTCTCAAAAATATATCTCATATTTTGCTGAAGAGTGAGAGAAACAGATGCATTTTATTTATAGTATATTTATGTTGTTTTAACTTAGTTTCCAGTAAATATTTAAAAACAACACTGACACAGCTTCAGAGTTTATCTCTTTATATTCATAACAAAAATTAATAAGTCATGGCCAAGTAAGGTCTTACTGAAAATATCCATGTTTATGCATTATATAAAAATCTTGCCATTGGATACTATAAAAAAGAAAGCTGAGCCCAGAAGAATTGATGCTTTTGAACTGTGGTGTTGGAGAAGACTCTTGAGAGTCCCTTGGACTGCAAGGAGATCCAACCAGTCCATTCTAAAGGAGATCAGCCCTGGGATTTCTTTGGAAGGACTGATGCTAAAGCTGAAACTCCAGTACTTTTTGGCCACCTCATGCAAAGAGTTGACTCATTGGAAAAGACCCTGATGCTGGAGGGATTGGGGGCAGGAGGAGAAGGGGACGACAGAGAATGAGATGGTTGGATGGCATCACCGACACAATGGACATGGGTTTGGGTGGACTCCAGGAGTTGGTGATGGACAGGGAGGCCTGGCATGCTGGGGTTCATGGGGTTGCAAAGAGTCGGACTCGACTGAGCAACTGAACTGAACTGAACTGAACTATAATTTCACAGTCAAGAAAATAAAATTTATAATATTCTTTAATAGTTTTAAGCCAACAAAAGTGTTTAATATATGAAGAAAAGAGGTTTGAAATTTTAAATGAGAGCTTTCTCAAGTAAAGGAATTCCTGCTTTAAAACACACTGACCTTTTAAATTTTATTATACTGTACTCTTTGATGCTTCTTAATTTAGTTCAATTTAATGTCATGTTTTTAGGTCTCATATAGAAAAAATCTTATGTGATATCTTTAATAAAAAAGAATTTATTAGAGGAGGCGATATGATGAGACTTAAGGACAAGTCAGATATAGTGAAAGTGTCAGTAGCTCAGTTGTGTCCAATTCTTTGAGACCCCATGGACTCATGGGGTAACCCGTAAGACTCCTCTGTTCATGGGACTCTCTAGTCAAAAGTACTGCAGTGGGTTGCCATTCCCTTCTCCAGGGGATCTTCCCAACCAAGGAACTGAACCCAGGTCTCCCATGTTGCCGGCAGATTCTTTACCATTTGAGCCACCAGGGAGGCAATGAAAATCTGATGTGTTCTGCCTCATTTGGTTGCTTTAATACCTCAAGTCAACTCAGATATTAAAGCAACCAAACGAGATAGAACATATCAAAATTTCATTATTTGTATCGCTATTCATTTTCACCCTATTGCTATGAAAAGATTGTGCCTTTCATATTTCTGATATTGCCATTCAGCATTGTTACTTTTTCACCTAAAAATGCTTACGATATAAAACTTAATGGTTCATAGTTTCACCTTTAATTCAAATTTGGAAGGAATAGAAAATAAAGACCATTCTAGAAATATGTAGTTTCAATACACAAATCTTAAATATTCAAATGAAATTCCAAAAAAATGTATGTATTTGTGTAACCACTATCTAGGATAAAATGAGAACTTAAGCACACTCCAGAAGTCTCGTCACTGCCTCCTCTTAGCCATCACCCTCCAGAGGTAAGCATTACTTGACCTCTAGTCAACACATTGATTTTATCTGTGTTTGAATATCATGTGAGCAAGATTATACCATAAATGCTATTTTACATCTGGCTTTTTTCTCTCAGCAATATTTCTGAGAGAGGCTTCCATATCACTGCTTATAGCAACAGCTTGTTGATTTTCATCACTTTATAATACTATATTGTATGAATACACAAAAATGCATTTATCCATCCTACAACAGATGGATATTTGGCTTGCTTCCAGTTTAGAACACATGAATAATATTTCAAAGAAAACTGATGTGTGCATTTTGGTGAAAATGTTAAGTATTTTTGTTGGATCTATTACTATAAATGGAATTTAAATATTAACATATTAGGTTGAAAATTTCAGCTTCAGTAGGGATTTTTAGGCAACTTTCCAAAGTGTTAGTACTAAGTAAAACTCCTATCAACACAATTTCAGAGGTCAAGTTCTTTTAAATCTTCTTGATATATTTTAAAATATATATATATATTTAAAATTTTACTTTGTATTGGGGTATAACTGACTAACAATGTCATGACAGTTTCAGGTGAATAGTAAAAGGACCCAGCTATACATACCTTGGATACATGTGTAAAATACATTAAACAAAAAAAATTTTAGCCAATGCGGACTCATAGAGACAATATGGACTATCTCATTTTTTATCTCATTTATATTTCCCTAATGAGGAATGACAAAGGTCTGCTAGTCAAAGCTATGGTTTTTCCAGGAGTCATGTATGGATGTGAGAGTTTGACCATAAAGAAAACTGAGCACCAAAGAATTGGTGCTTTTGAACTGTGGTGTTGGAGAAGACTCCCAAGTGTCCCTTTGGCTGCAAGGAGATCAAACCAGTCCATCCTATAGGAAATCAGTCCTGAATATTAATTGGAATGGCTGATGCTGAAGCTGAAATGGATGGCATCACTGACTGGATGGACATGAGTTTGAGCAAACTCTGGGAGTTGGTGATGGACAAGGAAGCCTGGCTGTGCTGTAGTCCACCGGGTCGCAAAGAGTCGGACATGATTGAGCACCTGAACCGAACTAAATGAGTCATAAAGTTCACAAAATGATGTTACATTTGGTGCTTGGATATCAATCAGCTTTCATAAAGTATCTTCTGAAGGCTTTACCCATTTATAAAAATAATGTTTGGTATTTATCTTTTAATTAATATACAGGTCTTATTTTTAGTTGTTCTTTGATATATGCTTTTTTATATATTTGAGAGTGAAATTGTTAATTGCTGAGTCATGTCCAATTCTTTATGACCCTCCATGGACTGTGGTCTGCCAAAGGTCCTCTGTCTGTGAGATTTCCCAGGCAAGAATACTGGAGTAGGTAGCCATTTCCTTCTCCAGGGGATTTTCCCGACCCAGAGATCAAACCTGCTCTCCTATATTGCAGGAAATTCTTTACCATCTAAGCCACCAGGGAAGCCATTTTATTGAGACATAATTCATATACTTATAATTTTATTGACCTATAATTCGTATACTTGTCACACATTTAAATGACAGTTCAGTGTTTATTGGTGTATTAGAGGAATTGTACAAACATGCCCAGAATCAATTTTAGAAGATGTTTAGTATCATAAAGGAAGCTCCAAACCAGTCATAACTCCCTTTTCCTCTCCGTGCCCCCTCTTTAGACCAACACAACCAATCTAGTTTATAGCTCTATAGATTTGCCTGTCTGGGTATTACCTACATGTGAATTCATATGTGATCTTTTGTGATTAATTCCTACAATATATGGTCTTTTGTGACCTCTCCTGTGCCTTCTTTCACTTAACATGTCCAAGTCCATTCAAGTTGCTGCTTGTCTCAATACTTGATTGCTTTTGATTGGTAAATAATATTCCACTGTGTTAATTTATCATTTTTTTATTTATACATTAGTTGATTGATTTTGTTTATCCCAAATTTGGGTTTTATAAATATTACCACTATAAGCATTCTTTTACAAGTTTTTGTAAGTATTTATTTTCATTTATCTTGTTTATATAACTAAGATTGAAATTGCTGGATCAGCAGCATGGTAACATTGTTCAATCTTTGAGAAACTGCCTGTTTGCCAGAATGTAAATCCCTTTTCACACTCCCACCAGCAATGTATAAGTATTTCAGCAAATCTACATCGTTGTTTACAATGTTTGCTATCTGTCTTTTTCATTTACTGACATCCTAGTTATGTGAGTAGTATCTCCTTGTAGTTTTGATAGTTAATACCGGTGAGAATATTTTTAAGTGATTATTGTCCATTTGCATGTCTTCTTTGGAAAATGTCTATTCAGATACTTTAGACACAAGATTTAGCCACTACTAAATTGTATTTTAAATTGAATATTAAGAGTTTTTTTATATATTTTAGATAAAAATCTCTTATAAGAAACATGATTGCAAATATTTTCTCTTACTGTGTGTGTTGTGTCCCTTTAGTGAATTTTTCATTTCAGTTATTGTATATTTCAATCCCAGAATTTCCATTTGATCCTTTTTTGTAATTTCTAATTTTTAGTGCTAGTGTTTGCTTGATGGGTTATTACCATATAAACATTTAAAATTCTTTAAGTGTGGTTTCATTGGTTCTTTGAAGATATTTATAATGGCTGCTTTGAACACTTTCTCTACTAAGTCTACATCTTTATTTTCCTGCAGATGATTGTTTTTGTCTGCTCTTTCTCCCTCTGTGATGTATCATACTTTTCATTTTTTTCTATTTTTCAGTTTTCATAATTTTTTGAAAATAGAACATTTTAGATGATCACCAAGTCTGCATGCCCATTCCATCTTCCCTTGTGGGGTTCATCATTGTTGCTGTTGTTATTGGTTATCCGTTTACTGGTAACTCAGCCTAACTATCTTCACAGTGTGGAGGTTCTGATGTTGCTCCTCAGAGGTATCAGCCATGGGCATGTCTACAACACTACATGATGATAGCGGTTTCAGCCAGGCTCTCTTTCATCACTGCCTCCCCTCATCTCTGTTCTCTGCCTCTGTCAGTATCATGCCAAGATGCTAGATTCCACTAACCATCAGTCAATGGCTCTATTGGGGCATACTTTGCTCTGTAGTTTAATCCAATCAAATATGGATCCCTTTGCATGGGTAGTTTTTGAGGCCATATTTTGAAAACTCTTTTTAAGTTACCTGACCCATGGATGTCTATATATATATTGCCTAACTCCATGGCCATAATATCTGAATCACTGCTCTAGTGCACAGAAGTGGTAAAGTTCTCTGAGAGAGATTTTCCTGCTTTATGAGAAGGGAGGGGGGCGATCGTGGTAGCATCTGTTTTTTTTGAGCTTGTCTCTCTTGGACTAGAGACTTTGACCAACTAGCAAACTTGGGTAAGAAATCAGGGCTTTAGTATTGTCAGCCTGCCGTGTCTGGCATCGAGCTCCCTTCTTTTCAGTGGGGCTTGGGTGTAGGAGAGGAGCCCTCAGCCATCACAGCCTCCTTTACTTGAATATTTGCCTCTGCAGACACAGCAGAATGAGAAGTTCTCTACTGCCTGAGTAGGAACAGAGACAGAAGAAAACTCATGGCTGCCACAGCTGTCTGGAGTGGAGAGTCCAACTTATTCTAATCTTTGATGAGAGACAAGTGAAACTCTGAAAGAAGGTGATTTTCTGTCACAAGTATTTGACAAAAAAAAAAAAAAAGTTGCATACACAAACTACTCCTTCATAATGATCATTTAAATTAAGTAAATAATTAAATTATTTGTTTACTGAATCCACTTCTGTAGTGGATTAATCAATGAATTAATCAAGTTAACTTTCTCATACTTCTATATCAGTTTAAGTACAACACACAGAAGCTATATAAAAGTATTCTTTCAAATCAAAATGGTATCGTATCCACAAGAAATGGTAACTGCTGTAACTGAGATATGGCTTTAAAATGGCAGGGGAAAAAAGTAAAAGAACAGAAAAACTATAAAATAGAGCAAGTGATTTCCCAAAGTATAAAAGGTGAGTTTCTTTAGGCCAATCTAGGAGCCATCATGTCAGAGATCTCAGAAAGTTGGCCCATTTTCTCAGCTTTCCTGTCCTGTTCACCTGTCACCACTTCATCACTTCCCTACCCCCAACCCAAGCTTCCCTCGACACATTCTCATTATCCTTAACTGCTCACACTGGCAGTCACAGATAAATGACTGGAAATTCTTATTTATATTGTATATTATATACAAAATCATGGTCAATTTTTTTTTTCCTGCATGCATTTGAAAAGTTAAATTCTTAATCATGATTTTGCAAAGTTTGAACTCCTTCATCAGTACAACTTCTGATTTTGTCTTTACTATTAGAAAATGATATTTCATACCTAGTATGAAAATTTTAAAAAATAAAAATAAATAATGGAGTCACATAGCCCAGTGGCATTTATCAGTTGTCACTCTGAATCTGTGTAACACCAAGACAGTATTCAGCTCCTGTAACATCAGCAGAATTAAAACAGTAAATTTCTCTCCAGTCTCAGATCACTCAACTGCAACTTCAAAATTCCAAAGACCTATCACAGTATTTGCTTCTGAACCATATCTTTTTACAAAAACAGACTACTCCAGATTATTTTTTCACAGATATTGTTTCTGTAGACAAGTGAAGTGGACAGCTATGCTATTATGCTTTAAGAGTCATTACTGGTGTTTGACAGAAAACAACAAAATTCTGTAAAGAAATCATCTTTCAATTAAAAGAAAATTTTTTTAAAAGAGTAGTTACTGAACATTTATAGGGAGCATTCCAAATTTCTTTCCTTTACCAAGTATCCTGGTTTTAATTTCATAGGTTTAGATCCATCCCATGAAAAAATGAAAAAAAAAAAATAATAAATGGAAAAAGAGAGGCAGGTCATCTTGGGTCAGGCCAAACTGGAAGAGACTGATACATCAAATATAAGAAAATATGAGTCACTGGAAACCTGCTGGGTTAATTAAAGGAAAAGATTGAAAGACATACACAATAATGTGGATTCAAAAGATGATTCTAAACAAATGAGCAGGCAAGGATGACGGAGGGCCATTAGAAAAGATACAGGCCATCAAACAGATGGGACCAGGAGGAGCTGAAGGAATTCAAAGGGCTGCTGGTCTTGATCTTCTTAGGGACCTGTGAGAAAGAACATCCACATGTGCATTAAGTGGCTGAAAGAAGATGAAGGGTTTGAGAGGAGTAAAAAAAAAAAAAAATAATTGGCACTGTAGAAAATGGGAAAAGAAGCCAATTAGGGCTAAATAAGATTGCTGAGTAGGGCTGCACACCTATCCAAGGTGAGAAATCATACACTTTGATGAGGCAATTAACACTGTTAAGGTCACTTCTCGCTGGTAGGTTTTGGCTACCCAGGGGCATGGGGTTATATAACCTGATGAAGGAGCATTCAGCATGTATGAGAGTTTACAGACAGAGAGGGATGGAAAGATCATTTTAAAAGGGCCTCATAAGGACCCTCTAAATCAGCTGAAGAGTGACTTAAGACACTAAAAAAACCCTGTCCTTAAAATAATCTCACCATCCTTCTCTCTTTTTATGCCCTCATTCCTGCTGAATACTCCTTCATCAGGTTATATTTCCCCTATACTAATGGGCTCTCCTGATGGCTCAGATGGTAAAGAATCTGCCTGCAATGCAAAAAAAACCCAGGTTCGATCCCTGGGTGGGGAAGATCCCCTGAAGAAGGGAATGGCAACTAACTCCAGTATTCTTTCCTGGAGAATTCCATGGACTGAAGGGCCTGATAAGCTGCAGTCCATAGAGCCACAAAGTCCATGGGATCACAAAGAGTTGAATGCCACCCAGAAACTAACACTTCCTTTCACTTTCAGATCAATACTAATAGCTAAGAATTTTTCAAAGTGTCTGCTATGTGCTAAACTTGTGTTCTACATTTCACATCTCTTTTATCCCATAAGGAATCTGTGGAGGGGGTTACAACCTCTTTTAGAAATGGCTACACTGAGTTCTGAAAGGTTAATCGGCATTCCAATGTTACACAGTCAATAAGTGGTGCATCCTAATTCAAACACAAGTTTGCTTAGAACCACAGCTCATGATGAGGTAATTATGTTCTCTTGCTCTTCCAGAGGATTTATTCACTGACAGTTTCAAGACTTGGCTTTAAAATTAAACAGGTAGGTTCAGTTTGTGAAGATTCAGCTAGTTTATACAATTCTGATATGTGGAGTTGTCAGAATGTGTTTTCTACTTCAATACAAAGTGTTATAAAATGAATGAGAGCTTTGAGGTTGACTGACTGTATCTAAGAGGTTCTGAAAGAGAGCAGAAGGGCATTTTTAGTGCCAGATGCAGTATATAATAATTTTTGCTTGTATTTTCAATGTCTTCTCCAGGATTCTACTTCTTACTATCTCTTTTGTTTTCGGTGACAGAGTTCACCTCTGTACTCTCATATTATCTCATCTGTAAAATGAAGCATTTAGAATTCTTGAATTATAAAGTCTTTGCATTGTTTAATTCTACACATCATTTTTTTTTTTCCTTCCTCAAGTCTGATTTTGGGTTTGGACTGTTTGGATGAGAGAATATTTGAGCTCTCACAAAATGTGCAAGGATGATTAAAGTTTTATTACATGCATAAATCTCAGAAATGTATACTCCTTCTATCATATATATTAGCAAATAAATTGTCATCCACCCTTAGAAAATAGAATTCACATTTTAAGGGATGCTGAGTCAAGGTGTCATAATTTACACATTTAAGTCAAATTGAAGCAATATGAGAACTTTGAAATAAACAAAAGCAAAAAGAAAATAAGTCTGGACTTAGTAAGCAAAGACTTTATTCAAAGGAATTGTTGTCATGTGGGGAAAACCTACAGAAGGATGGGGACCCTAGCAACAAGGGGCTTTTTCTGATCATAAATCATCAAGTGAGTCAAGGGTTATTAAAAACCAAAAGCATTTTCTTTTACAGAAAGAAGTCAACAAAGCTGAAAATAATTGTGTGTTTGGAAGTAGAATGAAAGGTGTTGCAACTGGGAAGAAAGGATGGTGTGATCAGAAAGCAGGTCTGAGAATGTCTTAACCTAAAGCCAGCCTATTTCCCAAGAGGACCGCTTGAGGGTGGATTGTCTGTTGGCTCAGGGTGAGGATGAGCCAGAGGTTCCAGAGTCTGGGGGTAGGAGATTATCTTAACCTTAGTTTGAATAATAAGCATTTATTCCAATGAATCAATGAAAACAAGCAGTTCAGCTAATCATTTATGAACCAGAGAATGGAAATTTGGGGTGGGGGGTCTGATTTTAGTCTTGTCCTAGGTAAACAAAGTGGGGACCTAGAAGTCTTTATCTAAAGTCATATGGGGAAAGGTGGTTGTTTAGAATAAGTGGTTTTCTATAGCATAAGGGTTGAATAATTTCTTAATCTTTGCTGTTTTTCAAGATTATAGGACTTAGGCAAGATGTACATGGTTAGAGGTATAAAGCAATTAGTACATAGGCAAAGTATTGTTGGAGGAATCAGATCAGATCAGATCAGTCACTCAGTCGTGTCTGACTCTTTGTGACCCCATGAATCGCAGCATGCCAGGCCTCCCTGTCCATCACCAACTCCCTGAGTTCACTCAGACTCATGTCCATCGAGTCAGTGATGCCATCCAGCCATCTCATCCTCTGTCGTCCCCTTCTCCTCCTGCCCCCACTCCCTCCCAGCATCAGAGTCTTTTCCAATGAATCAACTCTTCGCATGAGGTGGCCAAAGTACTGGAATTTCCGCTTTAGTATCATTCCTTCCAAAGAAATCCCAGGGCTGATCTCCTTCAGAACAGACTGGTTGGATCTCCTTGCAGTCCAAGGGACTCTCAAGAGTCTTCTCCAACACCACAGTTCAAAAGCATCAATTCTTCCATGCTCAGCCTTCTTCACAGTCCAACTCCCACATCCATACATGACCACTGGAAAAACCATAGCCTTGACTAGACGAACCTTTGTTGGCAAAGTAATGTCTCTGCTTTCGAATATGCTATCTAGGTTGGTCATAACTTTCCTTCTAAGGAGTAAGCGTCTTTTAATTTCATGGCTGCAGTCACCATCTGTAGTGATTTTGGAGCCCAGAAAAATAAAGTCTGACACTGTTTCCACTGTTTCCCCATCTATTTCCCATGAAGTGGTGGGACTGGATGTCAATAGACTGAAACATTTTACAAATACATTGTATTATCATTATGCATTTAATTTATTATTAAAATAAATAATTTTATTTAATAATACATTGTATTTAATCATTATGCTATACTGACTCTGAACAAGAAATACAGACTCAGGGATTTCCCTGGCTGCCCAGTAGTTAGGAATTTGCTTTTTAATGCAGGGGACATGGGTTTGATCCCTGGTTGGGCAATTAAGCCCATAGGTCACAATTAGAAAAGCCTGCATGCCACAACAAAGAGTCTACACATTGCAACAAAGACCCAGTGCAAACCCTCAAAAAAAAAAAAAAGAATGAAATGCAGATTCAACGCTTTTTACATAATGATTATAATGATATGAAGCAGAGCAATGCCTTAGTGTGTCCAAGTAGAAGCTGTTATATGTACCAGGATTGTACATTAAATATCAATATAAAATAAACTTCATACTCAGTATAGAAACAGAATACAATCAGAATCCAGCTTTTTTGTCTGTTCATGTTAAGAATAAACTGTATTGAGAAATAATTAAGAAAAAATTCAGCATCACACAATCTAAAATGGAATTTCTACCTGTAATTTAAAGTATTAAAAGAAAAGGCAGATGGACTGATTTGTACACATATGCTTTTAAGAAAAATTTGTAAGTTTGTATTATTTATTCAAGTAAATGTGTTATGTCTACCAACATAACATCTTTTTATACCTCTTTCCAAAATCAGATCAGATCAGATCAGATCAGTCGCTCAGTTGTGTCCGACTTTTTGTGACCCCATGAATCACTTTCCAAAATAAAGCAGATTAAAGATTTTTATCCATATATTCTTTTGTGTTATTTTCAAACTGAAATTTTAAATTGGTGATAGAAAATCTCCTATAAACAGGCAAAACAATCCTGAGAAAGAACAAAGCTGGAGGAATCAGACTTCCTGATTTCAGACTATACTACAAAGCTAAAGTCATCAAAACAGTGTGATACTGGCACAGGAACAGAGATATAGATCAATGGAACAAGCCAGAGGTCCCAGAAGTAAACCCACACACTTAATGGTCAATTAACCTATGACAATGGAGGCAAGAATATATAATGGAGAAAAAAGTCTCTTCAATAAATGGTACTGGGAAAACTGGACAGCTACATGGAAAAGAATGAAATTAGAGCATTTTCTAACACTGTACAAGAAAATAAACTCAAAATGAATTAAAGACCTAAATGTAAGATTGGACATTATAAAACTCCTAAAGGAAAACATAGAACATTGTTTGACATAAATTACAGCATTTTTTTTTGATCCATTGCCTAGAGTAATGAAAATAAAACCAAAATTAAACAAATGAGACCTAATTAAACTTAAAAGTTTTGCACAGTAAAGGAAACCAGGAATAAACAACAAAGGAAAACCTACGAGCTGAGAGGTAATATTTGTGATCGATGATACCAATAAGGAAGCAATTAAATTAAATTATTTGCAAACAATGCTACCTACAAGGGATTAATTAAATTTCCAAAATATACCGTTTATATATATATATATAAACCCAATCAAAAAAACAGGCAGAAGACCAAAAGAAACTTTTTTTCCAAATAAGACATACAGATGGCCAACAGGCACATGAAAAGATGCTCAACAACACTGATATAAGAGAAATGCAAATCCAAACTACAATGAGGTATCATCTCACACCAGTCAGAATGACTATCACTAAAAGTCTATAAGTAATAATGCTGGAGAGGATGTGGAGAAAAAGGAACCCTCCATACACTATTGGTGGGAACGTAGACTGGTACAGCCACTATAGAGAACAGTATGGAGGTTCCAAAAAACAACCAAAAGTAGAACTAGCATATGATCCAGCAATCCCACTTCTTGGCTTATACCAGGAGAAAATTCTAATTCGCAGGGATCCATGCATCCCAATATTCACTATAGCACTATTTTCAATAGCCAAAACTTAGAAGAAACACACATGTCCACAGACAGGTGAATGAATAAAGAAGATATGGCATGTGTGTGTGTGTGTGTGATAAAATACTCAGCAGTAAAAAAGAATGAAATGATGTTATTTGCAGCAACGTAGATTGACCTAGAGGTTGTCATACTAATGAAATGTCAAAGTATCATATGACATCACTTATGTATAGCATTTTTTTAAATAATACAAATGAACTTGTTTACAGAACAGAAGTAGATTTATAGACATAGAAAACAAACATGTTACCAAAGGGAATTTTTAAAACTGATACAAATGAACTTGTTTACAAAACAGAAATAGATTCACAGATAGGGAAAACAAACTTATGGTTACCAAAGGGAATAGAGAGATAAACTAGAAGTTTGGGATAGAAAATAAGGCCTTACTGTATGGCACAGGAACTATATTCAATATCTTGTTATATTTCTCATCTGTTTTTACTTTCATTTTTATAACTCTGGAATTCTCAGCAAAATAACATTTACTTCTGCATATATAAAGTTATTTCTGGTTCTGTTCATTCTGTCAATGGGAACAATACGTCAATGACCCATTTGGCAAAATTATATTCACAACTCTCTTTCTTGCGAAAGACGATTCTGTGATTTTTCTGGGTCTATCTCCTCAAGATTTTCAAAACCTCATAGAAAATAGAGGATTGACAAATAACTTCTGTGTGATGTCAACTGAAAGAAAAGCATTGATAGGCAACTCTACTGTCAGGCAAAGTAACAGAAGGCCTTTCAAGGGTGTGCAAACTGTGGAGACACGGTCTGGCCAGACACCACACACCATGCCCTGTTCTTGAGGCAAAATGAAAGGTAAAAACACAAACAAGGTATGAAAACCATTCGGTCCAGACTGGGCAGTGGGGAGCCGAAACAGTTCTTTTGGTTCAGCACTTTCCAAACGTCAAGCCCAAGCAGGAGGAAACACTGTCAGGCAGTTGTCTTTTTCTGTTGCTCTCAGGACTGTTAGCAGTCATCTCGGTGTTGCTCATGCTAACCCTGGCCTCTTTTCTTTCTTTTTCCTATTGTCAGTGAGTTTATTCATTCCATACATAATCTCCTTGGGTCTAGGGGTCTATATTATTAACTCATAGTAAAGCAGAATGTATTTATTTAATCAGGAAAACTTAATTTCCATAAAGGATAATATCAAAGGGAGACAAAGGAGATTAACATTGCATTACTTTTGTTCATGTCCCACTGTGTGTTTTTACCAGAAGGGATTCTTCCATTTAAAATATATTTTATATGTCAAGCACAGTCATATCATTGATGTTAAGAAATCCACAGGTCTTCTCTGGTGGCTCAGTGGTAAGGAATCCGTCTGCCAATGCAGGACACATGGGTTCAATTCCTGGTCTGAGAAGCTCCCACATGCCGTGGAGCAACTAAGCCCATGTGTTGCAACTACTGAGCCTGTGCTCTGGAGCCTGGGAGCTGCAACTGCTGAAGCCCATGAGCTTAGAGCCCATGCCCTGCAACAAGAGAAACCACTGCAATGAGAAGCCCATGCAATGTGACTAGAGAGTACCCGTTCTGCACAACTAGAGAAAAGCCCAATGTAGCAAGAAAGACCCAGCACAGTAAAAAATAAATAATAAAGTTTAAAAAAGAAATCCTTGCATTTATGAAACAAGTGCATTTAAAAGAAGAAAGAGATTCTCATAAGATCCCTATGGAATTGAAATTATTAATCTCATTAAAGCTCAACATTCAGAACACTAAGATCATTGTATCCGGTCCCATCAATTCATGGCAAATAGATGGGGAAACAGTGGCTGACTTTAATTTTGGGGGCCCCAAAATCACTGCAGATGGTGATTGCAGCCATGAGATCAAAAGACATTTATTCCTTGGAAGGAAAGTTATGACCAACCTATACAGCATATTCAAAAGCAGACACATTATTTTGCCAACAAAGGTCCATCTAGTCAAGGCTATGGTGTTTCCAGTAGCCATGTATGGATGGGCCATAAAGAAAGCTGAATGCCAAAGAATTGATTCTTTTGAACTGTGGTATTGGAGCTGACTCACTTGAAAAGACCCTGAAGCTGGGAAAGATTGAGGGCAGGAAGAGAAGGGGACAACAGAGGATGAGATGGCTGAATGGCATCACCGACTCAATGGACATGAGTTTGGGTGAACTCTGGGAGGTGGTGATGGATAGGGAGGCCTGGCGTGCTGCGGTTCATGGGGTTGCAAAGAGTCGGACATGACTGAGCGACTGAACTGAACTGAATCTCATTTAAACATGGGATTATTGAGGCTGTAAGGGGTTAATTAAATTTAATGACATCACACACTATGGGCATCAGAGCAGAAACTCACAGAGTTCTTCCTCTATGTAATCCAGGCTTTTTCACTACCTTTTTAATTTTCTATACATCTTAGTTTCAAATAGACATTGTATATGCCAATACAATTCCTAATAGTCACCATCATATAGATCATACTGAACATTTACTATGAGTAGCACTGTTTAAGTGCCACACAACTATTTTTTCATTCAAACCTCACAGTTGTCCTAGGTTTTTGTTAGCTTTCTTCCTCATTTTGCAAGATGAAGGTGAAGGAAGGCATGATAGTTAAATTTACACAGTCAGGGAGAACTATAATTGGGTGAGAGTCAAACCCCAGAAGTTTAACTTCAGAACCCATGTGCGATCATCATTTAATAAAATGACACTACATATAATAATAAAAAAATAGTGACCTGGATAACTGTACAAATATATGTTACAGTCAGTAAATAACATGGGAATAACAAATGTAGTACAGTGTTGGATGGAGCCATAGTGACCTAGACTGAAATGAGAATGTGGTTTACTATCTCATCCAACTGTTTACAAATCCTTTGCCCTCAGCATCCCGGTACATATTTTGGTGCACAGATGTACACATTTATGCTTAATATAGCTAAGAGTAGGACTGTTGAGTTAAGAGTATGCATATCTTTGGCTTTAGTGTATTTATAGAATGATGTAACAACACTATTATTGACAGACTGAAGGTTGCTAAGGTTTTCTGATGGACACATTTACAATTAGCTATTTATTTATATTTCTATATAGCAACTTGATTGGGTTAGAATGCTAATAACATCAGCATCTGAATAGCACCTGAAACATTTTCCCAAAATGACTATGTTGTTGATATCCTGTTAACAATAGAGAACTCACTTTTTCAACAATGTAAATAAATATAGCAAACTCTCTTTATGTATCAGAATTATAAGATAATTGAAGTTGTGTAGAATTTGTCCACTGTAACTTTTAGGTTTAACACAAAATATCACTGTGCTAACCCATTTTTATAAATGTGTTCTATGTCCCCAAAACTATCCCAAAAGCAGGAGATACAGGAGTGAATCTATGACTGCTGTCCAGGAACTTGAAGTCCAGTGAGGCAGACAGACACAGTTGTTAAATACACAAATACACTATTTCAATTCATGTCAATGATTACATCAATCACTAAAATAATGCAAAGATTTTTTGAAGGAGAAATGTGGACATGGTGGAATGGATAATTAACCTGGCGGAGGAATTCACTGGGAAAATGCATTCTCAGTTTTTCCATAAATATCTCTTTGATCTTGAACAAGGGCTTAAAAGAGACATTTCTAGATACCATCCAATAGAATCCTTTCTAAACAGAAAAGTAAAGCAATGTGCAGTAAAACCATCATATCAAAACATTTCTTGTATATGTCCTTATTTGAAGGAGTGCAGTTAAAAATAGACACAAAACCCAAAAGCCCTCCATTATTTTAATCATTTCCATCTCTCCAGTGTGTTTATTTTAGAGATATCTATAAGGTCCAGAGAAGTATGTTGTAATGTCTATCACTAAACTAAGTGGTTACAGATTCCGGTTTTATTAGATTTCCTGATTGCTTTTTCATGTTCTTTCTCTTTTCCTTTGATGCTTTCATTTTATTATTTTCTCTCATTGCTTACTTGACACCTGTCTGTAGAACAACAAACTTCACTTTTAATTTTCTGATTCTAAACTCTCAGAGTCTGGATTCCACCCTTGTTCAGTTGTTCAGTCTTGTCCAACTCTTTGCAACCCCATGGACTGAAGCACACAAGGCTTCCCTGTCTTTCACCATCTCCCAGAGCTCTCTGGAACTCATGTCCATTGAGTCTATGGTGTCATACAACCATCTTGTCCTCTGTTGTCCCCTTCTCCTCCCACCTTCAATCTTTCCCAGCATCAGGGTCTTTTCCAATGAGGCAGTTCTTTGCATCAGGTGGCCAAAGTATTGGAGCTTCAGCTTCAGCATCAGTCCTTCCGATGAGTATTCAGGACAGATTTCCTTTAGGGTTGAGTAGTTTGATCTCCTTGCAGCCCAAGGGACTCTCAAGTCTTCTCTAACACCACAGTTCAAAATCATCAATTCTTTGGTACTCAGCCTTCTTTATGGTCCAACACTAACATCCATACATGACTACTGCAGAAACCATAGCTTTGACTACACAGACTTCTGTCAGCAAAGTAATTTATTTATTTATCTGTTCCTTCTTTAAAAAACAAATATTGAGCACTTTCTTTTGTTAGATACTATGCCCAGTGCTGTTGAGTCAAAAATGAAAATATTTGATCATCTCTAAAGAAAATCATGGAATCCAAGCCACAGTTATCAATACTAGCATTAGTAATTATCAATACTAGCACTACATGAAATATAGATGGGAAACTCTTAGCAGATGGATAAACTGGAATTGTTGAAAATATCAACAAATTTTTAAATTATCATATTCTTTAATAAAGTATGCATTAGAAAGCACTGCAAAGCATAGGTATATTGCTGGTGAACCACAGCCATGTAACCAAAGCCAGATGCACTACAGGATATTAATAATGGCCCAGAAAAATCCCACAGTCCTGGTCCAGTCATCACCATATTCTTGTAACACCTTAAAGTAGTAGTATTTCTTTTTGAAATTTATATCAATGGAGTTATGTAATCTGCATAACATTATTTCTGTTGCATGTAATAATAGTTTACTTTTCTATTGCTATGATCATTAGCTGCACATATTTTTTGGTGCACACCTGTATACGTTTCCTATGAGGTATGGGTATGCACATCCTCAGCTTTAGTAAGTTTATGGAATAAAGTTATTTATAAGTAAATAGGCAGATTGATGATGACTAAGGGTTTTTAATCCACTCTTCTCTAAACAAAACAAAAAAAAATCACACCTATGCATTATAGGATCTCACAATTCTCAGTTAAAAAGCCTCTATATACTAAAAAAATTACTTAAAACCTCATCTAAGAAACATTTATATGAACACTTTAAGCTCATTCAATTATATGCCTCCATAGAGTTTTATGTATTCTATACATATGTATTTGATCATTTGGTTGAAGCTGTATTTAACCTTATGTTTTGTTTTATAGTATGTCCTTTTATTAGAGCTAGTGCCTGGAGGCAGAGCCTGATAACAACGGGAAAATATTACATACACAACAGTATTTTTTACTTCTTTTTTTTTTTTTCTCAAAATATTTATATAACATTCCTGGAATCAGAGAAGGGAAGTAAAGAATCCATCCCTTTTCAGAGCCTCACCTCTCTCTGGAGGGTAAAACAATTTGCTGCTTCCCATTATGCATAAAACACTGCACTGTAGTTTAGCATAGAAATAGAAGAGGATGACATCTGTGCTAGAAGCTGGCAAGGAACTGTAAGAAAGCAAAATGCAATTACCCAATTTGGAGTCTGACCAGGAGAACGGAAGTCATTCTTTTTTTTTTCTATGTAAGTTTTAGACACTTTTAATGAACAAATGCTCTGTGTACTTTAGTTTTCCTCTTCTTACAAAAACAAAACCAAAACACAACCAATACTTTTCTACATTTAGTTCTCAGCAACAGTCTTTCTTTGATTTAAAATTGAAAAACTGTCTGTCTGTAAAACAACATACTAGAATTATTTTGGCAGGTGTTGACAAGTAGTATATTGAGTGACTGCATATTTTCTTAAAGGACAAAAAACAAAACAAAAAAATTTCAAATGAAAACAATTCACACAATTCTTCTACATGAAAGTTTAAAATGTAGGGGCTAAACTAAGAGCCTTTAATATTCCTTTAGATACCTCATTCTTGGGTTATGATTCTTTATTGTTTTCATTTAACTAATAACAAAGAATTTAGGAATTATAAGCCTATAAGGACCATGGGCTTCCCAGATGGCACTAGTGATAAAGAACCCACTTGCCAATGCAGGAGATGTAAAAGTCACAGGCTCAACCTTGGGTCAGGAAGATCCCCTGGAGGAGATCAATGAAACCCACTCCAGTATTCTTGCCTGGAGAATACCATGGACAGAGGAGCCTGGAAAGCTACAGTCCTCGGGGTTGCAAACAGTCGGACACAACTGAAGACACTTTGCATACAAGAACCATGGAATAATCTCAAAAATATTTTTATTGAGCAGGCTCTAAGCTATCATAAACGGACTGCTGTGCATTTTTTCTAAATGTAAGGGGACACATTTTGGTTGCAGTTTCTTTGTTATCAAAACAGATTTAACTTGGTAGCAAAATGGTTTGAAGAACATTACAGTGTCATTGTATTTATGATTTTTTTTTTAATTTGAATTGTTTTGGTGTTGTAGAGTATTAATCAAGGGAATCTGTTTCATATTGGCTCAGCCACTGATTGAGTAACGTCAAAAAAAAAAAAGCTCACTCTTTAGGTGCCAATTTTTTTTTTTTTTAATAAACTTATGCAGGTCATTAGGAAATGAAGTTCATTTTCCCAACAAGACTATTTCGAAGGCAGAGATGCCAATATTTATAACTTGGGAGATGCTGCCCTGTTTACTACTTCACTTGCTGACACTGACTGTGACTAAATCAGTAAAAGAAATATTCAGATCTTTTCTTTTGTGTCCTCCATTCTTTAGCACAAATTTCAAACTTATCACCTATCTTCTCACGAGGGTCTCACCCCAAATTACTAGCTATTTCCCTGGAAGTCTTTTACCTTCAAGACTAGGTCACTTATCTTTTCCATGGTCCTCCACCATTGTGCAATTCACTATAATGCTTATCAAGAAGTGATTTTTTGTGTGTATTCTCTTTATTTCCACATACTTTTTTTGCTATATGACAGTAGAAGGTCCTCTCATACTGATTGTCATTATATCTTTGCCAAGAAGCGTAGCTCTTCCTTAGTAGGTAATCAAAAATTACTTGCTATATTATATGATTACATATTTTCCCAAGGAAATGATCAAAAGCTCAAGGATAACTAAAAATGGGCTATTTCGATTCTTATCCAGAGACAATGGTTTGGAGAAGGAAGACATTCTTATGACATGGGTTCCTATTAACCACTTCCTATTTTGTACTTGTGCCTTATACCATCCCTCTCTAAGGGTCTCAGTCACAGTCTTATACCACCCTTATTATTACAATTATGAAAATATATGTGAATATGCTATGTATCTATAAAGGTCTATATATGCATTTCATTGTCATCATTCTCATTTCAACTTTAAGCATAAAGCACAGACAATAGAATCAAAGACTAACATCACAAACAAATACTATAAAATTAAAAATTATATCACATTATATAATATTCAAGTTGCTTACCATTTTTATGTATTTTATTCTTACAGAAATTTAGATATAACCAAGATGTTTATGGGGGCTTCTCTGGGGGCTCAGACAGTAAAGAATCTGCTTGCAATACGGGAGACCCAGGCTTGAGCCCTGGGTTAGAAAGATCCCCTAGAGAAGGGAATGATGACCCACTCCAGTATTCTTGTCTGGAGAATCCCACGGACAGAGGAGCCTGACTGGCTATGGTCCGTGGGGTTGCATAGCGTCGGACACGACTAAAAGACTAACACTTTCACTCTTTTCAAGATGTTTATGTGATAATGACATTTCTTCTTTATCATTATCATATTTTGCAATCTATTAGGAGTTCATTTTAAGGACCTATTATTTAACCTAGATTGTCAATGTCATGTCATTGTCAAAACCAAAAACCACTCACAGCCATCAGCCCCTCTTCACCCACGAGAGCTGGAGTTTCACTTCATCCTTCTTTGATCTAAACCCAATACAAGGGGCAAAAAAGACCGTAAGTCTCCTACATGCTGATACCCCAACAGAGTGTGGTTTATTTGGCTTTAGCCTTTGCAAGCTGACCTCGGTAGCTTCAACCTTCCCAATTTTATGTATTCAGTTTGAAAGAGTCCGATTTTTTCAAAAGCAGCTAGCTGTTAACAGAAAGAAGAGAAAAACAAGATTTATCTTATCCTGCTCCATCCAAAACAAGGTGCTGTGCTTTCTGTGACTTCAATTTGACAAGTAAAGCCCTGGGCAGGCATGGTGCATCAGTGCTTGTCACCGTAAGGCAACCGAGTGGAAAAGATAGTGCAGGAATGAACAAGTGTAGCAGGTAACTAATTAAGATTAGGAGGCAACAGCAGATTTTCTAAATCCAAGACACCCAATCCTGCCATGTCTGCTGTAATACAAAACATACACAACAGGCATGGAACAAACTCATCTTGGAAAATATGTTTAAAAAATTCTGTAAATTTCTAAAGCAAAACTGGTAAAGTGAAAAATCTGAAAGTGAGACAAAAAAAATCTTAAATCTAGTTTTATTTTACATGTTTGTCATACTCATAAACCAAATTTCCTCCAAGTGAGGAGATTAAATATTTCTATTCCAAATTCTCAATATTAAAAATAATACTCTTTCTCCCCTGTTCCTGTAAGCATATAAAAACATCTTCACCTTAACATATTTAATACGTGAAAGTCAATATATTATGTGGAACCCCATGGAGTCCAGCTCCTTCACTGTGAATGTTCCTCCATTTCTTTCTTTAGAGCATTTCCCCTGATTTTTTTTTCTCCAGAGTTGTTTCTATCAGGTTTCTCTTCTTATTATTGATTTTATTTTCTTCCTGTATCTGTCCATGAGCCTAAAATTACATGGGGAGCTTCTTTTCTGTACTAGGTTCTGTTTGTATAGGATATATTGCATGGCAAAGTACATGCAGGAGGACTTACATGCAATTATAACTTTGAAATCAAGAGATACAGACTAGGAAGCATCCAACAGAGCTCCTCTCGTTTTGTTCTATCCCTCCATACATGTTCTTCCATGTTTAAATTTATTCCCAAATTCAATCGTTTCCAACTCCTAGTCCTAATCTTCCATTGTGGAAATTGACAAAGGTTACAAATGTAAGTATTCTAGGTTACTTGTATTTTCCATATTTTTCAATGAAGTTTAGAATCATTGATATGATCCAGCTGAAAATGTGCTCGGGAATGAAGATAATATATTTAAAAGGACACAATCACTGTCCTTCAGGAGGAAATAATGAGTAAGAAAATCTCACAACTGATGTAATACATTTCTTACTTTCTTATAGGTACCCAACAGTATTCCCATGAACTTTCTGGCCAGACTGCTGAGAAACTGAGATAAATTTATACTCATATCATTTACAACAATGGAAGTTCAATGCCAAGATACAGGAGTCTGAAAAGGAATTAGCAGAATAGCAGTGGTTCTGTTTAAGAATTCTTCACACACAGGCATAGTCAATGACCTCCTAACCAAGGAGAGTGATTCTGAGTGGAAGGATATTACTCATTTTCTTTTTCCTGAAATTATACTTCCAAATGGAAAATAGTGACTGATTGCTTCTGGCGCTGACATTCATAATGTCTTCATTGTATTTCCATACAGAGTTGCCTTCAATTTATGGAGTGGTCCCTGTTGTAGCTCAAAAGTTGCATCAATTCCTGGGTCAGGAAGATCCCCTGGAGAAGGAAATGGCAATCCACTCCAGCAGTCTTGCCTGGAAAATCCCATGGATGGAGGAGCCTGATAGGCTACAGTCCATGGGGATGCAAAGAGTTGGATATGACTGAGCAACTTCACTCAATTTCACTTATAGATGTTTATTCACCTGGAGTGACTTTTCAAGCCTTAGAGTCCATTATCACATGGCAATGTGAACTTGTGTCAATTTTTTCATAGCAATCCCATTAATTGGCTTACTTCTTGCCAGTTTGCAACCTGTGGACTAGCTGGTAACCATTTGTTATAGTATTTCTGTAATTTCTTTCAGTTTCAGTATTCTTACATTTTATTCTGTGCATCAAATGGTAAAGGCTTTAGTACAGTGAATACTGATCAGTAAAGATAAAAACTGGAAGTAAATATTTCCTGTAATCTCTAAGTACCTAAATATCATACTCATTAGTAACAGAAAGGGGCTTCCCTGTGGCTCAGCAGTAAAGAATCCACATCCAGTGCAATGCTGCCACAGCTGCTGCTGCTGCTAAGTCGCATCAGGCCTGTCCGACTCTGTGCAACCGCATAGACGGCAGCCCACCAGGCTCCCCCGTCCCTGGGATTTTCCAGGCAAGAGTACCGGAGTAGGGTGCCATTGCCTTCTCCTGCAGTGCAATGACTTGAGTTCAATCCCTGGGTCAGGAAGATCCCATGGAGAAGGGAACAGTGACACAATCCAGTATTCTTACCTGGGAAATCTCATGGACAGAGGAGCCTGAAGGTCTGCAGTCCATGGGGCCACAAAGAGTCAGACTCGACTTAGTGACTAAACGAAGAGTAACAAAAAGAAAACTAATGTGAAATTTAAGCCTACAACCAAGTCCGTCACAGTGCCAGGATCTTATTCCTTCCTTCCTCTTTTACCACCTCCAGGTTTCTCTTGCCTTTTGCTGAATTTTCAAGTGACTCCCCTTACCTAGTGGAGATAATCTAGCCTCCACTTTCAGAGATTCTCAGCACCCATTGTGCATATAACTGCAATGCTCTTCCATTAATTCTCACTGTAGTAACTGCAGTGAAAGAAGAAACTGGAGTCTGTTAGTCTCTGCCTATAAATCCCATGAGCTCAAACCATACTGTCAGTTCAGTTCAGTCGCTCAGTCATGTCTGACTGTTTGCGACCCTATGTATCGCAGCACGCCAGGCCTCCCTGTCCATCACCAACTCCCAGAGGTCACTCAGACTCATGTCCATCGAGTCAGTGATGCCATCCAGCCATCTCATCCTCTGCCGTCCCCTTATCCTCCTGCCCCCCATCCGTCCTAGCATCAGAGTCTTTTCCAATGAGTCAACTCTTCACATGAGGTGGCCAAAGTACTAGAGTTTCAGCTTTAGCATCATTCCTTCCATACTGTAAGTCTCTTTTATTTCTGTTCTTCTAATGACATGAGAAGCCTGAAACTTCCAGCTGACCAGACTCCCTCCAGCAGTCATAAAACTTCCAGATTATCTGAAATCATAATTTTGAGGATCAAGTAACTCATTTAAAAGTGGGTCATTTCATATGATTGAGTGTCACTAACTCCAACCCTTCATAATCAGATGAGTCATGGGGAACGTGGACTTGCTAAAAATATGTCCCTATGGATTCCTTTAAATTTGAGCAGTTTGACTAGGTACAAGGTAAATGACTCAGATAAATACACTGCCTCCCATAATTAAAAGAGTGCCACAGCACATGAATCTCTTCCTTAGTGATATTTGGTGAGTATCAAACTCACTCCCAGTCAGTGAAATCCCACTGGTCTCTGTCTGCAATAATTTTTTCCAAGTGTCTGCCATATGTGTATCCTTTCACTGGGTGTAAGGAGTGCTTCCAAGTCATGGGTGGTAAAAGGTCAGCTTTGTATTATATATTTTGCATTTTTATACTCACTAAGTCATGTCCAGCTCTTTTGTGACCCCATGCACTGTAGACTGTCAGGCTTCTCTGTCCCTGGGATTATCTAGGCAAGAACTCTGTATATGTATTTATTAAAATATTTATCATGATATGCCATAATATAATTTATATTATGCTCTCAAATATGGAACAATATTTTATATATAATAAAAATTAATTACCAGAAGAATGCTAAATACTTACAGAAGAGGATTCCTGATTTTAGCAGTAAAGTCAACAAACATTGAAATTCTACAACTATAACTTGAATTATGAGTAAAACATCAATTACCCATTTTAAATGCCAATATGAACACCCCTAACAGAAATATCCTTCCTACACTTGGTATTGCTTTTTGATTCTAGTGGGACCATGTGGAATGGTGTCTCACAATGGTTTTAATTTTAAAGTTATGTTATACCATGTGTTTAGTGTAGCATATTATTTAATAAAGGTATGTGCTCTGGCTAAATAGTAGACACGTACAGAAATAATGCTAATAAAACATGGACAGATGGGCTTTCTAATATAAAAATAAATTAATTTTATGTTCCAAAGTGCTCCAATATAACTTGCTTTCAAATACAGCATTATCTGTTCCATTTGCCAGGGTGGGAAGTTGTAAAATGCATCCAGGCATCGGCCCTACACAAAGTTTACAGACAACATCCATAAACTACAATTAATACGTTATAGGCACTGCTCACATAATTATTATAAATAAGATCATATTTTAATACATAATCTAATAAGGATGGTTGCTCCAATTTTATAGCCTTAGCAACTTTCTCCAGTCTGTTCTGGGTATTGTGAGAAATAGAAGGAAATTAGACCTTCCTTGCTGTTCTGCATGAGCAGCCTGTTAATAGAGTATGTATTAACAGTTTGGTTAGTAATGGGTAAGCCATACTGTGATTAAGCAAGAACCAGATTCTGTAGGAGATTAGGGAGAGATGACTGTCTGTTGGATTAAATAATCTTTCTATAGTGCAGGGCTGACATGCAGGTAATATGTATTCAGATGTGGTTGCAGAGAGGAAACTAACAAAAATCAAACTTCTATGATCTTATTCTCACACTTTTCCAGGCTGGAATCCCCTGTGTTCACGGAGTATGGGATAGACGTATGTGTCAAAATTTGGAAGATGAGATTTGAGGTTCTACTGTGATAGATTTAAAGTGTTAAATTGTGTGTGTGTGTGTGTTTATTCTGTATGTAATGTGGGCTAAGTATAAGCCTAATAAAGCTTGAACAAATGGAGCACACATGAGGAAAGAGGAGAATGATTATAAAATAGCAACAAAATAATCGAACAGCTTATGATCTATTGGTCAAAGAGAACATTTTAATAATTCATCTGAGAAGAGGCGTGCTAACAAGGAGCATGAAGAAAACGTTACTGAGGGAGGCAGATCTAGGTAAAAACAAGTGGACATGCTGGGCTGTTGCATAATATGAGAAAGCTCTAATGGGAAGTAAGAAGAGAAGAGGTGTCAGAAGAGGGGTCCTGACTGGAGAATAAGATCATAGAAATGTTAGTTTAAGTTATGAAAAGAAATCAGAATTTTGAGGGGGAAAAAATAGGTGTAATAAAGAGAGATTCTGAGACTGGTGCTTTGGTGCTATTTATTATAAGCTGCTGAGTAAGGGTACATGAGTCATCCAAGGCAGCAGAGAAAATTGAAAACTCAGGCACATTTGGAGATTAAAATGATATAGAAACCAGGTTATTCAAGGGAAAGAAGAGAGACAAGAATATTTATTTAACATTCTTTTTTTTTTTTTACAACAAAGTTATGACTTACTGATTAGTATTACCAATTTATAGAAGGCTACTGAGAAGACGCCCATTAACACTAAGAAGTAAAGACATTAAATACCTTTCTTAGATTAAATGAATAACATAACTGTGATTCTACTCAAATCAAATAACTCCTTTGCCCCCAAAACATCCTCAGATAGAGTGAACTATGGATCATTGATGAAACAGGATAAATTATTAATACATTTGCTGTACTAACAGATTAACCCTGCAACCTCAATAGCTTAAGTCCATGAAGATTTGCTTGGTTTTCTCTAACTGCTTGTCCAGCATGAGTCAGTGATGTGGTTTGGGATGGTGGACCCTGATCTACATAATCGTTCTCAAGTCAGATGTAGGCTGTACCACAGGGAGTGGCATCCCTGCTGAAGGGGAAATTCAGGTGTAAACTTCATTGCATCTTCATGATCCATTCTGTAGTGATGAACTGAGAGCAAGTGGGGAAATATGGTTGAGCAAAGGTTTTATATGAGGGGTTCCATTGCTTATCTAGATTGTGAAGAAATGATGAGGAGAAAATGAGAGCAAATGACCAATCATGATCAAAGGATAGCTGGGATTAAGATAATCTAAAGAGGAAAGATTCTGAAGACAAGAAAGATATATTCATGAAACAAAGTCCCAAATAAGGCTCCCCTTGTTGGCTGTATGAAAAAAAAAAAAAAATCACTGCTTTAAATTGTAATATTCAGTCTCTATAAAGTATCTTGAATCTAAAATTTCAGATTTTAAAAGTATCCCTAGCTTATAATGCATATTCAATAATGGTTGAGTATCTATTAATGATTAAATCATTGAAAATTAATTGTTTTCAAATCGTTTTTCAAATGTTAAAAAGTAACGATTTTTCAAATAAGTGGATGAATAATATAATTAAATTAAAAAGATATTTAATAACACATTTTCTAGTATGGTTGAACACAAAATCAGAATGTCTTCAGAGCTTGGAAAATTTTTCCAAAGATTGCCAAGGCCAAAAAAAAAAAAAAAAGGATTAAGTGTATCTTATGACCAACCTAGATAGCATATTCAAAACCAGAGACATTACTTTGCCAACAAAGGTCCGTCTAGTCAAGGCTATGGTTTATCCAGTGGTCATGTATGGATGTGAGAGTTGGACTGTGAAGAAAGCTGAATGCCAAAGAATTGATGCTTTTGAACTGTGGTGTTGGAGAAGACTCTTGAGAGTCCCTTGGACTGCAAGGAGATCCAACCAGTCCATCCTAAAGGAGACCAGTCCTGGGTGTTCACTGGAAGGACTGATGCTGAGGCTGAAACTCCAATACTTTGGCCACCTCATGCGAAGAGTTGACTCATTGGAAAAGACTCTGATGCCGGGAGGGATTGGGGGCAGGAGGAGAAGGGGACGACAGAGGATGAGATGGCTGGATGGCATCACTGACTCGATGGACGTGAGTCTGAGTGAACTCCAGGAGTTGGTGACGGACAGGGAGGCCTGGCGTGCTGCGATTCATGGGGTCGCAAAGAGTCTGACATGACTGAGCTACTGAACTGAACTGAACTGAATTATATTTTTTAGAAACAAGATATTTAGTGAAATGGGGATTTCTAGGGTATCATATACAATGACATATATACTAAAATTTTATATTCTTTGGAATGTAGAGGGGATATTTGTAATTCCTTAAAACTTTGATCAATTTTGTTAAGCCACCAAATAAAAATATATTCAATCACTACTAATTTTGTTAAGTTAAAAATTGTTTTTTGAAATGTGACATCTACTGTACCTTAGTTTCTCTTCTCTAAGGTATTAATTTTCTAATAATTTTTGTGTATCATTTTAGAAATTTGTATAATATATATATAAGATTAGAGAGATCATAAATGCCTTACAAGATAGACATCCTATTGTTATTTAAGAAGGTAATATATACATTTTCCTAAACCTTCTATACAGATGTCTATAAAAAGAAATATAAGTATGATGTAAAAATGAGAAATCAAAAAATTTTTTTCAAATACAGGTATACTACTTTTCTAGGTGCAATTGATTATTAAAGAGCATATACTCATTTTTCAAATGTTTCAAATTCACAATTTAAACAATGAACACTTTTGATCAGTATTCATGTGACACACTGTTTTTCATTAGGTAAATGTTACCAAGTTGTAATATAGTGTATACTTACTGACTGATCCCACTCTTTCTTCATATGATACTGCTTCAAATTTTAAACCACAAAAATAAAAGTAAAAGTTTATTCACCTGGAGTTCTAAGCCTGTTTACTTCTATTTCTTAAAACTTGGATAGCAGAGAATAAAATTATTTTAGGGATTTTATATAATAATTTAAATATCTGTGGGTTTTATACAGGAGAAAATATACATTCATTACTTTAAATTGTTTGCAGACTTGGTGTATCTCAAAGCCCTTGGCTAAGTGCCAAGGTCAACTTTAAATCTTACTATGATATATATCCAATAAAATACTATAGGGATTAAATAAGTAAAACTACAAGATGTATGGTATAGAAATCAACATGTCTGTGTAGATTATCAGTAACTAATTCACTTTCAATTCTAATGTGGAAAGACTTATCAGATTGTAAGTATTGGAAGAAACTATAGTTCTTTAATGCTTGCAGTCACATCCAAGATCTATTTGACACTTTAAAACATATTGAAATATTTATGAAAGGATTAATAAGTCAATGAGTGAATTATTGATACTATTTATTAGACAGTCATATAAATTAATTCTTCATCTGTGAAAAGTAACTGAGATTCAGGAATTCCTGTGATTGGGTACATGTCATAGATAATTCTGCTTCTTAGATCATCACATTTCCTATATTTGATGGTTACCTGTTCTTTTTAGGGCATTTGTAGAAAATGTGCTTGCATGTAAAGATTACATTAAGTTATTAGAAATATAAATTCCCTAGAATTATGACTACTTTTCTCTATATCATGAATGCTATGCTTTGAAAACATATTCAGAGGTAAGGAATATAAAATAATTGTATTAGTACTGCACTAAAAATCATATAATATTAATTTACATTTAAAATGTTATTTTTAATTATAAGTTTTGTTTGCACACTAAGATGGTGGAGTAGAAGGACATGTGCTCATTTTCCCCTGCAAGAACGCCAAAACTACAACTTGCTGCTGAACAACCATTGACAGAAGAATGTTGGATCCCACCAAAAGAAGATACTTCACATTCAAGGGCAAAGGAGAAGCCCCAGCAAGATGGTAAAAGGGACAAAATCACGTTTAGAATCAAACCCCATATCCACCAGAGATGCTCAGAGGGCTCAAAGAAAAGCTTGTGGACACCAGGAGGCCCCCACAGAGACTGAGCCAGACCTGCCTTTGCGTGTTTGAGTATCTAATGTGGAGGTACAGGTCAGCAGTAGCCTGCCTTAGGGGAAGGGGCTCTGGGTTTCCCAGACCTGTGTGTGGCATAAGCCCTCTTGGAGGAGGTCACCAATAACCCCACCATAGAGCTGCCAGATGGAGAAGGCAATGGCACCCCACTCCAGTACTCTTGCCTGGAAAATCCCATGGATGGAGGAGCCTGGTAGGCTCCAGTCCATGGGGTCGCTAAGAGTCAGACACGACTGAGCGACTTCACTTTGACTTTTCACTTTCATGCATTGGAGAAGAAAATGGCAACCCACTCCAGTATTCTTGCCTAGGGAATCCCAGGGACGGGGGAGCCTGGTGGGCTGCCGTCTATGGGGTCACACAGGGTCAGACACCACTGAAGCGACTTAGCAGCAGCAGCAGCAGCAGCAGAGCTGCCAGAACGTACACAGACTGGGGAAACTCTTGGGGGACACAAACAAAACCTTGTGCACACCAGGACACAGGAGAAAGGAACAGTGACCCCACAAGAGACTGACCCAGACTTGCCTGAGAGTGTCCAGGAGTCTATGGTGGAGGCGTGGGTCGGGGGTGGCCTGCTGCAGGGTCGGGGGCACTAAGTGTGGCAGTGCTGGCACAGGACCTTTTGTAGGAGGTCGCCATTATCTTCATCACCTCTACCATAGTTTGGTCTCAAGTCAAACAACAGGGAGGGAACACAGCCCCAGCCATCAATAGAATATTGGATTATTTACTGAGCATGGCCCCACCCATCATAACAAGACACAGTTTCCTCCAAAGTCAGTCTCTCCAATCAGGAAACTTACATAAGCCTCTTATTCTTATCACTCAGAGGGAAGACAGAATAAAAACCACAATCACAGAAAACAAATCAATCTGGTCACATGGACCAGTCTTGTCTAACTCAGTGAAACTCTGAGCCATACAATGTAAGGTCACCCAAGATGGACGGATCATGGTGTAGAGTTCTGACAAAATGTGGTCCGCTAGAGAAGTGAATTGCAAACCACTTCAGCATGCTTGCCTTGAGAACCCCATGAACAGTATGAAAAGGCAAAAAGATATGACACTGAAAAAAGAACTCCACAGGTCGGTAGGCACCCAATATGCTACCGGAAAAGAGTGGAAAATAACTCCAGAAAGAGGGAAGAGATGGAGCCAAAGCAAAAACAATGCCCAGTTGTAGATGTACCTGATGATAGAAATAAAATCTGATGCTGTAAAGAACAATATTGCATAGAAACCTGGAATGTTAGGTCCATCAATCAAGACAAATTCAAATAGGAGATGGCAAGAGTGAACATCGACATTTTAGGATTCAGCAAACTAAAATGGAGGGGAACGGGAGAATCTAACTCAGATGACCATTATATCTACTATTGTGGGCAAGAATCCCTTAGAAGAAATGGAGTAGCCCTCATAGTCAACAAAAGAGTCTGAAATGCAGTTCTTGGGTGATGTCTCAGAAATGACACAATAATCTCTGTTCATTTCCAAGGCAAATCATTCAAAATCACAGTAATCCAAGTCTATGCCCCAAACAGTAATGCTGAAGAAGCTGAAGTTGAACCGTTCTATATAAGACCTTCTAGAACTAACACCCATAAAAGATGTCCTTTTCATTATAGTGAAATGGAAGGCAAAAGTAGGAAGTCAAGAGATACCTGGAGTAACAGGCAAATATGGCCTTGGAGTACAGAATGAAACAGGGCAAATGCTAATAGAGTTTTGCCAAGAGAACCCACTGGTCATAGCCAACACCCTCTTCCAACAACACAACAGAAGACTCTACACATGGAAATTGCCAGATGGTCAATACCAAAATTAGATTGATTATATATTCTTTTCAGCCCAAAATGGAGAAGCTCTATACAGTCAGCAAAAACAAGACTGGGAACTGACTGTGGCTCAGATTATGAACTCCTTATTGCCAAATTCAGAGGTAAATTGAAGAAAGTAGGGAAAACCACTAGACCAATCATGTATGACCTGGAAATGACAAACAGATTTAACGGATTAGATCTAATAGAGTGCCTGAAGAACGAATGGACTGAGATTCACGACATTGTACAGGAGGCAGTGATCAAGACCATGCCCAAGAAAAAGAAATGCAAAAAGGTAAAATGGTTGCCTGAGGAGGCCTTACAAATAGCTGTGAAAATAAAAAGAAGTGAAAGGAAAAGGAGAAAAGGAAAGATATACTCATTTGAATGGAGAGTTCCAAGAATAGCAAGGAAAGATAAGAAAGCATTCCTCAGTGAACAATCCAAAGAAATAGAGGGGAAAAATAGAATGGGAAAGACTAGCGATCTCTTCAAGAAAATTAGAGATACCAAGGGAACATTTCATGCAAAGATGGCCTTAATAAAGGACAGAAATGGTATGGATCTAACAGAAGCAGAAGATATTAAGAAGAGGTGACAAGATTGCACAAAAGAACTGTACAAAAAAAGGTCTTCATGACCCAGATAATTACAATGGTGTGATCACTCACCTAGAGCCAGACATCCTGGAATGCAAAGTTAAGTGGGCCTTAGGAATCAACACTCCGAACAAAGCTAGTGGAGGTGATGGAATTTCACTTGAGCTATTTCAAATTCAAAAAGATGATGCTGTGAAAGTATGCACTCAATATGCCAGCAAATTTGGAAAACTCAGCAATGGCCACAGGACTGGAAAAAGTCAGTGTTCATTCCAATCCCAAAGAAAGGCAATGCCAAAGAATGCTCAAACTACCGCACAATTGCACTCATCTCACACACTAATAAAGTCATACTCAAAATTCTCTAAACCAGGCTTCAACAGTATGTGAACTGTGAACTTCCAGATGTTCAAGCTGGATTTAGAAAAGGCGGAAGAAGCAGAGATCAAATTGGCAACATCTGTTGGATCATCAAAAAAGCAAGAGAGTTCCAGAAAAAACATCTATTTCTGCTTTATTGACTATTCCAAAGCCTTTGACTGTGTGGATCACAACAAACTGGAAAATCATTAAACAGATGGAAATACCAGACCACCTGACTTGCCTTTTCATAAATCTGTATGCAGGTCAGGAAGCAAGTTAGAACTAGACATGGAACAACAGACCAGTTTCAAATAGGGAAAGGAGTACATCAAGGCTGTATATTGTCACCCTGCTTATTTAATTTATATGCAGAGTATATCTTGAGAAATGTTGGGCTGGATGAAGCACAACCCTGAATCAAGTTTGCCAGGAGAAGTATCAATCACCTCAGATATGCAGATGATACCACCCTATGGCAGAAAGCGAAGAAGAACTAACAAGCCTCTTGATGAAAGTAAAAGAGGAGAGTGAAAAAGTTCGCTTAAAGCTTAACATTCATAAAACTAAGATCATGGCATCTGGTCCCATCACTTCATGGCAAGTAGATGGGGAAATAATGGAAACAGCGACAGACTTTATTTTCTTGGGCTCCAAAATCACTGCAGATGATAGCTGCAGCCATGAAATTAAAAGACGCTTACTCCTTGGAAGAAAAGTTATGACCAACCTAGACAGCATACTGAAGAGCAGAAACATTTGCCAACAAAGGTTAGTCTAGTCAAAGCTCTGGTTTTTCCAGTGGTGTATGGATGTGAGAGTTGGACTATAAGGAAAGCTGAGCGTGGAAGAATTGATGCTTTTGAACTGTGGTGTTGGAGAAGACTCTTGGGAGTCCCTTGGACTGTAAGGGGATCCTACCAGTCCATCCTAAAGGAGATCAGTCCTGGGTGTTCATTGGAAGAACTGATATTGAAGCTAAAACTCCAATACATTGGCCACCTGATATGAAGAACTGACTCATTGGAAAAGACCCTGATGCTGGGAAAGATTGAAGGCAGGAGGAGAAGGGGACGACAGAGGATGAGATGATTGGAGGGCATCACCAACTTGATGGACATGAGTTTGAGCAAACTCCAGGAGTTGGTGATGGACAGGGAGGCCTAGTGTGCTGCAGTCCATGGAGTCACAATGAGTCGGACATGACAGAGCGACTGAACAGAAATTGATCTTCAGTAAGTAGAGGTACATTAATTCATCAGAGTATTTATCAGTGTTGTTTTCTTATCAACTACCTCTCACCAGGAGTAATTTCATACTTTTTTTCTTCTAATCATATTTTTCATTAAATTTAATATCACATATATACTGCACAGCTCTGTGTACTTGATGCATACCTGAGCTATATGCATAAAAGAGCAAGATTTCTGTCACCACCCTCCAAGACCCATATCACATCTACTGAGGATGCATTTTTCATCACATGAGGTAGTCACAACTCAGAGATGTCAGGGGACCTCCATGGAGTCAATCAAAACAAGGGCAAGAATTGAACTTATTCTAGTGAACTCCAAAGGACATATTTAACCATTATAATTTCCCATTGCCACTTCATAATTATTGTGTGTTTGTGTGTGATAAGTCATTTCAGTTGTGTCTGACCATTTGCAGCCCTATGAACTGTAGCCCACCGGGTTCCTCTGTCTAAAGGACCCTCCAGGCAAGAATACTGGAGTGGGTTGCCATTTCCATCTCCAGGGGATCTTCTCAACCCAGGGATCGAACCTGCACCACTTTACAGCTCCTACTTTGGAAGGTAGGTTCTTAACACTAGTGCCAACTCATGTAGAAGGCAAAATATAAAGAAATCTATTTAATTTTAAAAATTAAAAGTCTTTGCTTCTAAGCTATAAACCTCCTGCCTTGGATCAACTACCCCTGGTCTCTTCCCTGAGTCTCAATTAGTAAATAATTACAAAATCATAGTAAAATGGAAAATGTACAAATACACAAATATGCAAATACACAAATATATAGATAACTGAACCAGCTATTTTTCACCTCCCTGGGTATATTGTTGGCATAGAAATTTTCATAAGTATTTATATATATACTCACATTTTTGTAATTTAGGGGTTATTGGACTATTTTTTGGAAAACTTGCTCCAGAGACAGAGACATTTGTTTTGCACAGATTTTCTACATATGCCAGAAATGTACTGAAGTGTTACCTCTTTTTCCCTGACCCTGTTTCTGAGGGCACCAGAATTACATCCATTATTTGCAATAGATCATTATTCATACCTGCTATGTCTGTCATTCTCCCCAAATCTAATTCTTATGTGAGATTTTAGTGAAAACTGAGGAAAGTGGACCAAGAAGGGAGTGAGTCCCCTCAGACAATCACCTAGTGAATTTCTCTTCAAAAACTCATGAATGATTTTTCTTTAAAAAAAAAAAAAAAAACTATCTTAAGATTCACACAGTTTGGGTCCTTTTAGTAGGTATAATCAACTCTGCATTCTCATGGAAAATCCTCCATTCATCTTCATAAGATTTATCTATTTCACACTTTTATCAAGGGTGACTCTTTTTCACCACCCTTTTCACAGTTTTCAATTCATCACCCCTTTCTTCGCTGCTTCTAAAGTATAAATCCCCTACCCTCGGGCTACTACCCACAGTCTCCACTCTTATTCTCAGGCTCTCTGGAGGCATTCATTTTGTGGTGCAGAAAAACACAAAACAAGTTTAATAACTTCAGTAGGTTGGTAAGTGTGTCTTAGTAACTGAACTCCTATCAGATATACACCTCTGTTCCTGGGTTCTATGTTTAACCTATATCCTTGCTTTCTAATTCACAGGGAAATGCATTCAATCCCATGCTTGCTCATATATAAAACTTTCTATTTGCTCTTAACTTCATTTTTCTTCTCCAGCCTTCCAAAACTAGATGTACTATCACAGTTCAAGATTAATTTTCCCATCTAAGTTTTTGATCTGATTTCATGTCATCTTGGACTAGATATTATGCATTTACCCATGGGATCCTCATTCATTCTTGAATTTGCAGCATTAGCATTTTGAAAATAGTATTCTATTATCTTTTAGCCATTATTAGTGCAGCTGTGAAATTTACTGTCCACTACATGATAAATGATAGTTTCCCTATGTGGTAATGTATATTTTCCCATTTTTTTTTCCCCAATGAAAATTTTACTTTACAAATGAATAGCAAGAATTGTATATTGAACCCCATACACTCAGCTTTAAGAAGTATACACATTTTTTCAATCTTTTTATCAATGTTTTTCTCTCCATTTTTTCTTATTTGGAATATTTTCCAGCATATATATATATATATATTATTTTTTTTTTAAACAGGTAAGTAGTTCAATATTGGAAAAGGAAATGGCAACTCCAGTATTCTTGCCAGGGAAATCCCATGGACAGAGGAGCCTGATGGACTATTTAGTCCATGGGGTCACAAAAGAGCTGGACAGGACTCAGCAAATAAACAGTAAAGTAGCCAATATACATTACAATGCCTAAGCTTTTTTTTGTTGTTGTTAAATGGTAATCTCAATGCCATTATCAACCTAACATAATACATAATAACAATAATATTTTAACATATTTTAATGCAAAGTGCATATCCAAATTTTGCCATTTGATTAAAATGCCTTTTAACGTTGACTCATTCAAATAGGAACCAAAACAAGAACCACAAATTGCATGTGTATGCTACATCTCTTAACTCTCTTAATATGTATCAGTTGCTTTATTTTTTATTTTACATGCCATTTATGTGCTGAAGAAATTGAATCACTACTGCAAATACTTCCTGGATGTGCCTGTTTGTTTCCTTATAATATCCTTAAACTTGCTAACTCATTTTTTTAAGTTTTAAATTTTTAAAAATTTTCCTGTTAAAGTAAGTGAGTAATTTGTAGGTAGATCTAGGGATTTGCTTAGATAAGGAAATTTTTTGGCAAGCACAATTCATAAGTGGCATTCTGTACTCCCACTGCATCATATTAATATACACAAAACATATGTGGTATGACTTTAAGGTTGCTAAGATTGAGGACTGATTAGAGAGTTCAGGTGTTGGCAGTATGATCTAATCATTAGAATTTCTTATTAACCTTTATCAGGATTGTTGCAGAATCCACTCATGATAATTGACTATAACTATTATTGCTTTACAGGAGACATCTTTCTTCATTTGTTATGCAAAAGAATGTTTTCTCCACTTCCTGTGTGTTTATAAGAAAGAAAGAATATATTTCCCCTTATTAATTTTGAGGGTAAAAAGTTGATTTCCTAAAATCCTAAATTTGATATATTTGATGTATTTCAATAAGTATCAGTCATTATTCATGTTAAAGCACAAATTGTTCCATTCTCAGGTAGGGGAACCCCCTTCAAGTGCATTTCTCTTTTTTAACATAATCCCAGTAGCTTCTTGCTTTCTGATTTAAGATTCCTTGTTCTTTTCAGAATGAGAGCTAAACCTTTCACCACCTCCACCTTGCCCCATTACTCCCCCACAACTCCAGTTCTTTTAGGCATTAAGAACCCATATTATGGGTGTTGGTAATGCAAATTATTATTAGAACGTCATTTTCCAGTCAATTCCAGTAGAGAGCTAAGAAATGTATGTGTCTCAAAAGTAACTTGAATTTGAAGACAATGTTAGTACTTTGAACAATTTTTACTCTGGTTTTACTTTTTATGCTGAAAATATTGGCTCTTAAAACATCAGCGTATTTTCTTGACTGCTTTATGCTGCAGTATACATATAAGACTTTCAAATGACAATAATGATACCGATGCTAAAATAAGATTCCTGAATGAAATGTCACATTTTTTTGCATATCTGTTTACACTCTGCACCTAGGTTTACCATCAATTTATATGTGCTTATGTAGTGTGTCCCCATTCATTTTCAAGGTTTAGAAATTATATTTTTTCTTTCCTTACTGCTTTCTAAAATATATATAATAGTTACATTCTTTTAAAAGTCAAAACAAAACAAGATAGATGTAGTGAAGTCTTACTTTTCTCTTTTGCCCCCTTCATCCTATACTTTTGATCTTTTCCTGGGCATATATCCAAAGAAAAACATGGTCTGAAAGGATACATGTATACATGTGCCTCAATGTTCATTGCAGCACTGTTTATAATAGCCAGGACACAGAAGCAACCTAAATGTCCATCAAGGGATGAATGGATAGACAAGATGTGATACATATATACAATGGAATACTACTCCGTCACTTAAAAGAATGAAATAATACCATTTGTAGCAACATAGACATATAAATTGTCATACTGAGTGAAGTAAATCAGATAAACAGAAATACCATATGGCACAGAATCTTAAACACACACACACACACACACACACACACACACACACACACACGATACAAATGAACTTACTTACAAAAAAGAAACAGATTCACAACTTAGAGAAGGAACTTATGGTTGCAGATGGGAAGGATGGGGGCAGGGGATAGTTAGGGCATTTCGGATGGACATGTTCACACTGCTCTATTTAAAATGGATAATGAACAAGGACCTGCTGTACAGCACATGGATCTTTGCTCAGTGTTATGTGGCAGCCTGGATGTGAGGGCAGTCTGGGGGAGAATGGATAATGTACATGTATGGCTGAGTCCTTTCACTGGTCACCTGAAACCATCACAACATTGTCAATCATCTGCACTCTGTTACAAAATAAAAAGTTTTTTTTTTTTAATTAAAATAAATAAATCAAAATAACCTGTCTTGGAACAGGGTTAGTTCATTATAATTTAAAGAATTCATTAGTTTTCATTTAAATACCATTAAACAATTTTTATTTTTCCATTAACTTGTGTACTGAGATTTTAAATTCATTACAAGATTTTTACTTCTAGAAAATTTTTGTACAGTCCTTTTCAAATATGCCTTTTTCCCTTGTAAACAATTTATTGTTTTTATCTGAAAGAGTCTAGTATTTCCTTTATCTCTTAAGATTTTTACGTAGACATTTCAATGGCTCATTGAATTTAGACATGGAAGTAATGCTCCTTAGGTGGAAGTAATGGCTCCCAGACAGAGTCAGGCAAGTCCAGGATTAGTGGAGCATGCGACTGACACATTTGGGGAAATCTATCATAAGAAAAAAAATACATTTGACCATATACACTCAGCACTTTAAGTGCCTGGACTCTTCAAGTGAGTCCTGGAGCTTGATACTTTATGGCAATTCTTCCTCTAGGCAAATTCCAATTCCTGCTTCAAGGACATATTATGTGCTTTTTGTTTTTGTTTCTTCAGTGCAAAGAAGTCCAGATGCCTTCCTCAAGTGGATCCCTGCGTCATCATTCTGGCCTTGGCTATAAAAGCAGAATCTCTCTCTTTGTGCCATATCTTCTACCCCAAGTAATAGGTCGAAACTGATCCTGCACCCACCTCTCCACATGAGATATTCACATCCTAATTTCTGGAACTGGTGAATGTTACTTTATCTGGCAAGAAAGGGCCTTTTCATCAGATTAGATTAAGGATCTTGAGCTATATTATTCTTATTATGAGTGGGCCATCAGTACAGTTATATGAATTCTTGTAAAAAGGAGACAAAGTTGTGTGGGGATGGGAGGGAGGGACACTTTAAACTCACAAAGAAGGAAAGGCAATGTGAAGGAAGAGAAAATCTAAAGGTTCTAGCCTTAATGATAGGAATGAGGCAGTGACAAGCCATGGAGGAATGGCAGCCCTCATAAGCAGGAGAAGATAAGGAAGAGGGTGTCACCTACAGAGCCTCTGGGAGGAGCATGGCCCTGCTGATACTTTGATCATGGCCCAGGGATTCTGTCTCAAAAGTTCTGGCCTCCAAAAGTGTAAAAGAATAAATGTACGTTGTTTTAAACCACAATGTCCAAGGTAATTTATTACAGCAGCCTTAGTAAACAAATGGGCCCTGTTGAACAGAAATTGATACTTTTGAATTGTGGTGCTGTAGAAGATTCTTGAGAGTCCCTTAGACAGCAAGGAGATCAAACCAGTCAATCCTAAAGGACATCAACCCTGAATATTCATTGGAAGGACTGATGCTGAAGCTGAAGCTCCGATACTTTGGTCACCTGATGAAAAGAGCTGACTCATTGGAAAAGACCCTGATGCTGGGAAAAATTGAGGGCAGGAGGAAAATAGGGTGACAGAGGATGAGATGGTTGGATGACATCACTGACTCAATGGACATGAGTCTGAGTAAACTCCAGAAGATAGTGAAGGACAGAAAAGCCTGGCATGCTGAAATCCATGGGGTTGCAAAGAGTTGGACAGGACTTAGCAAACAAATAACAGTAACAGGAATTTTACTTGGTCTCTTTCAGAATTCATAAAGTAAGACTCAAATACCAATGCACTTGCCCAAGGTCTTCAAGTCACATTAAAATATCTCCATGCTGTGATTAGAAATCCTCTACCCTCATTATGTATAGAAATACCACAGACTCGCAGCTTGAAGGTTAGTTATTTGGAAGCGAGGGGAGAGACTTCTACTGGCAAGCACTGGGGAGTCACCTGAATCACCATGAATACCTTGACAGTGGTTTGGAGGAATAAAGAAGAATCCTAACAATCCCTCCCAAAGGCTCGTCTCTGAATCTTCTTCAGCTTATTTACCCAATATCCTGGTGGGTGTCCTGTGGATTTCCAAGGTCCTACAGGCTTCTGAAAATTGTTCTGACCCACTTAGAAAATGACCTGAATCCATAGTACCTCAAAATACATTCACACTGCAGATCATGCTTGAGAGGAGGAAGCAGATTTTCAACAAAAAAGAACTATTAATTTAGATAAACAGTCTACTCCTTTAGATTTACATTTTATAAATTTGCTTTTAAAAGAACATCATGCATTTTCTTTAAGCTTTTTAATTTGATTTTCTGTCTAATTCTAGATGAGGTTATTTATTACTCTTTTGCAAAAGAGCCTATAATTTACAAGTCCTTATTTCCAGATGCTATATTTTTAAATGCAACAGAAATAGGCATCATAAAATGAATATTTATTCAAGTGTTTTTTTTTCATTACATATAGGTAGTCATATATTTGGTAAAGCTAAATGCATTTTCAACTTTTTTGTTTTTATGTTATTTCCTTTTAAAAATGTCCACTGTCAGAAGGACTTTTATGCTAAAATGCAATCATTTATGTTATATATTCATTGGTCTCTGTTTAATAGTCTCACTTGTCAAGTGCAGTGATTTAAAAAAAAAAGTGAATTTCAAGAAAAGCTTAGGAAACATCTTTTGAAGCATTCAATTGATTTCTCTCACTCCATCTCCTCAACAGGAGATATATTGCTTTCTGAAAAGCAATAATATAATACTGATAACACTGGGAAATAGCTATAATGTTAAGAAGTCTCTTCGAATTACTACTTTCTGAAAGTCAAATGAAGTAAGATTCACTGTTTGTTCCTTAATTCATAAGAACAATCTGAGGAAAGACTTTAAAGTATAATAACTGATGAGTTTTTTACTAGAAAACAATCACATTTCATCATAGGTTCCATAAACCATCATCCCTGCAGATTAGGGGAACTATATATTACTGTTATTGTGCTTAATTTTCCTTCTGGATATAGGTTTAGTATTGAAAACAAGTATATAATTAGGGACTTGTAACTTAGAAGCAGGATGTGCACTTCTAAGAAACTAATAGAACTATATGAATTTACTGCCAAAAAAAGAAGTTGATAATTCAAAAATCACGAAGATAAGATTGACAATAACAACAACTTTCAACCCATATTACACATGTGCTAACTATGCATCAGCTTCTGGGGAGAATGTGGCAACCAAGTTAATAAAAGTTAGATCAGCGAATCCTGCCGTCACCTTTCTGTCCTTCCAAGTATCATTGGAGAAAAGACAGTCAGTGGATATAAATTTATAGCAGTGCTACACAGAAGAAAATGTGCTATCAGAAGTAACTGCCAAAAAATATTAATTTCTCACTGAGAAGTGTGATTAGAAGTTAGGGATTTCCTTGGTGATTCACAGTTAAGAATCTGACTGCCAATACAGTATCAGTTCAGTTCAGTTCAGTTCAGTCGCTCAGTCATGTCCGACCCTTTGCGACCCCATGAATCACAGTGTACACAGGTTCAATCCCTGGTCAGGGAAGATCCCACATGTTGTGTGGTAACCAAGCCCGTGTGCTGCAAATACTGAGCTCATACCCTACAACCTGTGCTCTGCAACGAGAAAAGACACCACAGTGAGAAGCACACACCCCTCAATGAAGAGTAGCCCCACTTACTGCAACTAGAGAAAGCCTGCACATAGCAATGACAACCGAAGCGCAGCCAAAACAAATACATAAATGAATAAATAAAATTTAAATTTCAAAAGGATAAAAATTATAACTAGATGGTAGAACAACAACAACAAAAAGATGTGTTGATCCTGAACGCTAAATATTTATGACAATGCTTGGCCCCAGTTTGGATGCCCTTTGCTTAAGCGTTTGGAAATTTTTCCCTACCAACAAAAGAGTTAAAGAAACAACATCTTAAAATAAGAAAAAATAGTATATACAAAAATAGTATGAGGATATTTATCCACAGTCAAGAAGAGGCTTTGATAAAAATTTTGATAAAAATTAAGAGGTTTTGAAATATATAAATAAACCTGTTTAAACTGAAATAAACCATTTAAAAACTCAGTATTTGAACCTAATAGCACAGAAGCAGGGCTGCAACTTAAGTCACTGGGCAGCAAATGTGAAATAAACATACAGTTAAAATGAAAATGTCACAGATTATAAATATACTGAAGTCCCAACCCTTGTCTCAGAGCAGCTTGAGAATGCAATTACATGATATTATACATGTTTCAATGCCATTCTCCCAAATCTTCCCACCCTCTCCCTCTCCCTCAGAGTCCATAAGACTGATCTATATATCAGTGTCTCTTTTGCTGTCTCATACACAGGGTTATTGTTACCATCTTTCTAAATTCCATATATATGTGTTAATTTACTGTATTGGTGTTGTTCTTTCTGGCTTACTTCATTCTGTATAATAGGTTCCAGTTTCATCCACCTCATTAGAACTGATTCAAATGCATTCTTTTTAATGGCTGAATAATACTCCATTGTGTATATGTTCCACTGCTTTCTTATCCATTCATCTGCTGATGGACATCTAGGTTGCTTCCATGCCCTGGCTATTGTAAACAGTGCTACGATGAACATTGGGGCACACGTGTCTCTTTCCCTTCTGGTTTCCTCAGTGTGTATGCCCAGCAGTGGGATTGCTGGATCATAAGGCAGTTCTATTTCCAGTTTTTTAAGGAATCTCCACACTGTTCTCCATAGTGGCTGTACTAGTTTGCATTCCCACCAACAGTGGAAGAGGGTTCCCTTTTCTCCACGCCCTCTCCAGCATTTATTGCTTGTAGACTTTTGGATCACAGCCATTCTGACTGGCGTGAAATGGTACCTCATAGTGGTTTTGATTTGCATTTCTCTGATAATGAGTGATGTTGAGCATTTTTTCGTGTGTTTGTTAGCCATCTGTATGTCTTCTTTGAAAAATGTCCATTTAGTTCTTTGGCCCATTTTTTGATTGGGTCATTTATTTTTCTGGAGTTGAGCTGTAGGAGTTGCTTGTATATTTTTGAGATTAGTTGTTTGTCAGTTGCTTCATTTGCTATTATTTTCTCCCATTCTGAAGTCTGCCTTTTCACCTTGCTAATAGTTTCCTTTGTTGTGCAGAAGCTTTTAAGTTTAATTAGGTCCCATTTGTTTATTTTTGCTTTTATTTCCAATATTCTGGGAGGTGGGTCATAGAGTATCCTGCTGTGATGTATGTTGGAGAGTGTTTTACCTATGTTCTCCTCTAGGAGTTTTATAGTTTCTGGTCTTATGTTGAGATCTTTAATCCATTTTGAGTTTATTTTTGTGTATGGTGTTAGAAAGTGCTCTAGTTTCATTACAAGTGGTTGACCAGTTTTCCCAGCACTACTTGTTAAAGAGATTGTCTTTAATCCATTGTATATTCTTGCCTCCTTTGTCAAAGATAAGGTGTCCATATGTGTGTGGATTTATCTCTGGGCTTTCTATTTTGTTCCATTGATCAATATTTCTGTCTCTGTGCCAGTACCATACTGTCTTGATAACTGTGGCTTTGTAATAGAGCCTGAAGTCAGGTAGGTTGATTCCTCCACTTCCATCCTTCTTTCTCAAGATAGCTTTGGCTATTTGAGGTTTTTTGTATTTCCATACAAATTGTGAAATTATTTGTTCTAGCTCTGTGAAGAATACCGTTGGTAGCTTGAGAGGGATTGCATTGAATCTATAAATTGCTTTGGGTAGTATACTCATTTTCACTATATTGATTCTTTCAATCCATGAACATAATATCATGTATGAAACGAGTGGCCAGTCCAGGTTCGATGCACGATACTGGATGCTTGGGGCTGGTGCACTGGGACGACCCAGAGGGAGGGTATGGGGAGGGAGGAGGGAGGAGGGTTCAGGATGGGGAACACAGGTCTACGTGTGGTGGATTTATTTCGATATTTGGCAAAACTAATACAATATTGTAAAGTTTAAAAAATAAAATTAAATTAAAAAAAAAGAATGCAATTACAAAAAAAGAAGTAGACATCATTAAAGTAATATCATAAGAAAGGGGACTTTCTTGGAACATAGTGAAAATAATGAAACAGATACAAAATAGTAAAATGTACAAACTCCAATAATTAAAAATAAAAATCAAAATTTTTGAGAAAACAAAACAATAAAAACAGCAAACAGGTAACCTGTTAAATGAGGCAGATGTTATATCTGCCTCTTATTTATTTCCAGCATAAAGCAATATGATGGACCTAAACCCTTAGCTCTGAAGAAAAAAATAATTTTGAATATGGATCCTATGTTAAAGAAATGAAAATAACAAGTTTAAGGGTAAAATAAAGAGATTTCCCTAATTGAAGAACTAAAATATTGATAAAAGATATTTCTGTGAGAAAATATTGACAAGCAAACTAACAGGTAACTTATAATAAAAATAAAACTGGTTAATTAAACTTCAAAGGTTACCTTTTTTTCAACATAGAGTGAAAATGTTAAAAAGTGTACACAATATTATTGTGTGATTTCACAATATATAGAAGATTGCAGGGGGAAATGGGGGCAGTGAATGCTTCCAATATATGGGAAGAAACGATAAGAACTTAATAATGTTAAATATTCTTTTCAAAATAATTGAGGACAGAGGAAACTTTAGAGATAATAGTTCAACTTAGGGCACTGTATATGGTGATGATTTCACATGTGTATATTTCAATTCAAACTTAAAAATATATACATTAAATATATACAGACTGTATACCAATCACACCTCAATAAAAATATTTTAAAAAATAATTAAATCATTTTCCCACTGCATTGACCAATTACCCATTTTTTCTGTAAGCATAATAATTGGGATGTTTATTATGATAAGGGAATATATTTTCCAATAATCTTTTTGTCTAGAAATACAGGTAACAATCCGTGGAAATTTTTAAAATGCTGATTTCACCTAGTTTTGCACAGTTTGGTCATTTAAGAGACAAAAAAATAAACAACCCAAGCAAGACCAGTTTATTTGAAAAATCAATGGAGAAAATGTGCAGAAGTTATCAAAGAACATAAATTATATTTTTAAGTATAAACAAGTATATTTGTCAGGGGCTAAATCAGAAAATGGGAACATTTGATAGCCTCTAATATTCACCTAGCATTATTAAAAGGTCATTTTCTGGCTGTAGATCCCATAAAAATACTGTATTTTTTCTTTGTACATACTAAGTCGCTTCAGTCATGTCCAACTCTTTGTGGCCCCATGGACTGTAGTTCACCAGGCTCCTCTGTCCGTGGGATTCTCCAGACAAGAATAGCGGAGTGGGCAGCCATTCCCTTTTCAAAGGGATCTACCTGACCCAGGGATCAAACCCGTGTCTCTTATGTCTCCTGCATAAGCAGGCGGATTCTTTACCACTGTGCCACCTGTACAGGGATAAGGGACATATTGGTCCTCACTTTAGTTGTAACAATAGAACATGCTTGAAAGAAAAATTAAATTATAACTGTGAGGATATACATATATATATTTTCCCCCACAAATGAATATCCACATGGGAAGAGAAGTGGGCTCTTTCACAGAATGCCAGAGAGTGACCTAATATCTCGAGGGCAAAATTATCTGTCTTAGGAAGACAAAATTCAACCATGAACAGGAGGAGGTATAATTTAATAAAAATATGAAGGTAGAGTCTTAGTAAAGAATTTTGCATTTAGAAATAGCAAGGAAAAAAGAAATAGCAAGAAAGTTTGAAATCAGAAGCATGTTAAAATTTTTTAATTACTCATGTGTTTTATTTTAAATGTTTGTGTTATCTGCAAACACAATCAAATATATTGTGGTTACATAATGGAAATAAAAATAGTAACAAAACATTGGTACTTTGGAAATCTATGCATACCTTAAGGGCATAAAATAAGCAGACAATTATTAAATATTAAATATTTTCTAGAACAATTACATGCTAACACATGTAATTGTGCCTTAAAAATGAAACTGGTTTAAAGGAACAGAATATGAAAAAGAATATATCCATGCATACTGAATCTCTTTGCTATGCAGAAATTAACACAACAGTGTAAATCTACTATACTTCAATAAAATATAAAAAAGAAACATGATTTATAAACAAAATCTATTCAACAATATATATATATATATATCAGAAAAAAACTGATCAGTGCTCCCACTATTGGGACTAGAATCTAGGCTAAATGATCAAGCCATTATTTTGTCAAATAATTAACACTAGCAAAGAAAATTGTTTATCAATAAAATAAATGCAATATTACTATTGAATAGCTAAAATTTCCAGTGAGGTCTTATGATACTGGATGCCTGGGGCTGGTGCACTGGGACGACCCAGAGGGATGGTATGGGGAGGGAGGAGGGAGGAGGGTTCAGAATGGGGAACACATGTTTACCTGTGGCAGATTCATTTTGATATATGGCAAAACCAATACAATATTGTAAAGTTAAATAAAATAAAATTTAAAAAATTATTTCTACTGTGTTAATTTTCCTTATTTAAATTCTATAGTCCTTGGTTTCTACAATGAATATGTGTTATTTCAATAATTCAATAAACAGAAGTAATTAATGGGAAAAAAAAGAAGACTGTAGACTTACAAAGATCAGTTCTAAAACTGGAGACTTTCCATTAAACTGCATATTTTTCTAAACACTATCAATGCACTGTTGACAGTTTTTATGACACTTTTCAAAATCTTAAAGAAATATAAAAACACAGGGAAATATATATAAACTTAAAAATCTATAAACAAAGAGAACACCATCAAAAGAAAATAAGCATAGAGACACAAAAATAATTAGAAATATGGGAGACTATTAAAAGATATTAGCTTTGAAAAGGAAAGAGTAGTAATAAGAGAACCCTAAATGTCAGAATAGAGATGACAATCTGGTCCCATCACTTCATGGGAAATGGATAGGGAAACAGTGGAAACAGTGCCAGACTTTATTTTGGGGGGCTCCAAAATCACTGCAGATGGTGATTGCAGCCATGAAATTAAAAGACGCTTAATCCTTGGAAGGAAAGTTATGACCAACCTAGATAGCATATTCAAAAGCAGAGACATTACTTTGCCAACAAAGGTCCGTCTAGTCAAGACTATCGTTTTTCCAGTGGTCAGGTATGGATGTGAGGGTTGGACTGTGAAGAAAGCTGAGCACCGAAGAATTGATGCTTTTGAACTGTGGTGCTGGAGAAGACTCTTGCAAGTCCCTTGGACTGCAAGGAGATCCAACCAGTTCATCTTAAAGACCAGTCCTGGGTGTTTTATTGGAAGGACTGATGCTGAGGCTGAAGCTCCAATACTTTGGCCACCTCATGTGAAGAGTTGACTCATTGGAAAAGATCCTGATTCTAGGAGGGATTGGGGGCAGGAGGAGAAGGGGACGACAGAGGATGAGATGGCTGGATGGCATCACCAACTCGATGCACGTGAGTTTGGGGGAACTCCGGGAGTTGGTGATGGACAGCGAGGCCTAGCGTGCTGCGATTCATGGGGTCATAGAGTCGGACACGACTGAGCAACTGAACTGAACTGAACTGATGGTCCAGAAACAGAGGATGAGATGGCCGGATGGCATCACTGACTCAATGGACATGAGTCTGAGCAAAATCTGAAAGACAGTGAGGGACAGAGAAGCCTAGAGTTCTGCAGGTCATGTGGTCACAGAGACAGACACAACTTGGTAAATGAACAACACTTTTGACTACAACTTCCCTCTTAAAGTACCTAAACAAGCCAAACATGCTCACAAATATATTAATAACATCTGTCTGCATCCTCTTTTGTATCTAAATCCTACCAAATTTCTGTGTCTAATATTTATCCCACTTCATCCATAATCTCTCATAATTACTTTCCTTAATACCTACTGCACTTACTTACAATTTATAATTGTCATTATATATTTTTGCTAACTTTTAAATATGTTCTTACTTCCTCGAAAGTGCCGTATGTCACTGAAAAAAATACATCACAATTATTTTAAGAATTAGAATGTAACTCTAATCCTGTAATATGTAACTCTAATCCTGTATTCTCTGCAAGTGAAGTTCTGTTTCTGGCTTACAAAATAAAGATTTGTGTCTAGATAACTTACTCAATGGACATGACTCTAACATTTTAAATTTCTATTTTTTTTTCTATACTCCAAATATCTGAAAAATGAAAAATGGAATTTCGGACTTGGAAGGAACATTACAATTCACCTAATTCAGCCTCTTTTGGCTATAGAAATGGCACAGCTGAAAATTCAATTTATATGATTTATTCATTTGTCCATCAAAAACTTATTGAAAGTTTTGTATACTAGACATTATGCTAAGCATCAGGAAAATCAAGATGAATAAGTTTTTCAGGAATGTGCAGCAATGTGAAAGAAATGAAATAAGCATATGATTATTATAAAATTACTAAAGACACAAATAAAGCTTTGAATGGGAATTGTTGAATTTCAAAGGGTAACCTGAAGGAGTCAGAACAATAATTCTGGAAATGTTTATGCTTGAACTGAATTATAAAAGACTTGTAAGAGGAAGACAGATTTAAAAAGTGAAATTCAAATTTTTGAGAACTCACATTCTACTGTTTATATACTCACTTAGGAGAAAAGGGGCATTAGCCATCATTAATTCAATTGAAATTAAAACCCCCAAAGATTAAGTAGTTGTTGTATTTATAAGCAACATGTTTAGATAGAACTCTGAAAAGATAAATATAAAAAAAAAAAGAATGTAAAATTCTAAAAACAGACTGGTTGTATACTTTTGGAAACACATCATGTTCTTTGGGCTGAAACAGATTAAAGAAGACCAGCAGAGTAATACATCTTGTAGAGGAGGACTCAGAAACAGTAGCATTTTAACCAGTCAATAAATCAAACCCTGGGCAAGTGCAACCCAGAGAGAATGCCAGTACTGAGATCCAGGTAGTCAAGCAGGTGAGGCTAGAGTCCTGATCAAGGTTGATGGGGCCTTGAGATTCAGTCAGGACTTTCAAATTAGAACAAGTAGCTAAAGTCTACTTTGTTAGACTTAAAGTACTTAATGTTGAAAAATGGGTGAAAAGCAGAGAATAGCAATGTGAACAATAAGGCTTTAACCTCTGGTCTTAAGGCACAGGCTCCTTCCTCTCAGATGTGATTCTCTTTACCCTGATGGATGTGGGTGATTAAAAATCATTAAGATCTGCATCTCTGAAGGTCAGAGCCCTAGGATGCCAAAGGAGGCATTGCAGCTGGGTCTGTTACATCAGTTCTGACAGGATGATACCCGAAAACATATAAATAAATAACCGGATATTTATTCCACGTAGGCTATAGATTCGAAAACTATCACTGACCTTCTAGCTTCACAAATAAATTTTATACTGAATGTGAATACTGTTGATTCATTTATTACTACTTCTGCCTAAGAGTTCTTTTCCAGCCAAGAAAAATTAAACAACATACCACTTGTGATTCCATCTGCACCTCCTGCTTTCTATCCAAGACAATCAGATTTCCCCAATAAAATCAAAGAAAGGTAGGAAGTTCAATTGTGGCTCAGAGTCTAAAAGAAGAGGCGCTTTAGTGATGACAATGAGATGACTGTGGAACAGAAACTTTTCAGCCTGTGAACGCAACCACAAGGTCTTCTGTGGACAGGTGTGTTCGTTCTACAGAAAGACAGTAAGATAAAGTGATATAAGCATGAATTCAAAGTAAGGAGCATTGCCTTCTAGTTCCAGCTCTACCACTGAGTCCTGTGACTCCATTTTCCAATCTGCAAAATAGAGTGTTTCAAAGAAATGGCTATGAAGGGTCCCTTTCATTTGAGTATTTTATGAAGCGGATTTTTTGTTTAAAGATGGTGGAGTAAAGTCTTATTTATTTCCCTCTTTTGTACCCTACAAAACACAGCAGCAACAAGAAATACATAAAAGGATGAAGAGTTGCCTCAGTGTCAAATTGTGATAATACAGCATGGCTGGTGCTCTAATGGCCATCCCAGGCTGAGAGCTGGTGATGCTATCTCTGACCCCAAGCAGTTCTGCAGGGTATATACATTATCTGATCATAAGAGACATCCATACAAAGTAATTTTGATTCAAGGACAAAGTTTTTGGCAAAAGCTATTTTTTTTCAAAATTCAGAAATTATCACAAATGAACCAATAGTAGGCATCTGTCTTAAGACATTAAAAAGAAAAGAAAGTAAAGGACAAAATTAACAGGCAGATAATAGAAACCTCACAAGCATTCTCATTCAAAGAAAGAAAGAAGAGTTCATCAAAATATGAAAAAGATTATATGTAACATTAGGTATCTTCTAAAACATCAACTTAGAAGAGTTTAAGGAAAAATACAGAGTATTAAAAGCATCAGACAAACATCCTAGAAAGATATGTATAAGAAATTCAAGAGTTTAAACTGCATTGAAAGCCTCATGATAAGCATCAAACTAAAAATTAAAGCAAGTGATACAGTAATTGGTATCAGGCTTGAGGAGAGCACAAGACATAAAATGGAGTAGGATGAACACATGAGAATATTTACCGATTATTTCCATCTAGTCAAGGCTATGGTTTTTCCAGTACTCATGTATGGATGTGAGAGTTGGACTATAAAGAAAGTTGAGCACCAAAGAATTGATGGTTTTGAACTGGTGTTGGAGAAGACTCTTGAGAGTCCCTTGGACTGCAAGGAGGTCCAACCAGTCCATCCTAAAGGAAATCAGTCCTGGGTGTTCATTGGAAGGATTGATGCTGAAGCTGAAACTCCAATACTTTGGACACCTGATGTGAAGAGCTGACTCATTGTAAAAGACCCTGATGCTTGAAAGATTGAAGGCAGGAGGAAAAGGGGATGACAGAGGATGAGATGTCTGGATGGCATCACCAATTCATTGGACATGAGTTTGGGTAAACTCTAGGAGTTGGTGATGGACAGGGAGGCCTGGTGTGCTGTGGTCCATGGGGTCGCAAAGAGTCGGATGCAACTGAGTGACTGAACTGAACTATTTAATTACATAAACCAATAAATAAGATTTATCATGAATAACTAGTATTTCTATAGAATAAACAAAAATGAAAGAAAAATATTCATGTGTCTAAGAGAAAAAAAAAAAAACATTTACTTAAATATTGTGTTATATTGAATGCCTTACTTTTATCAGAAAGGGAAAAAGAATGATCCAAGTAAAGGCAATGAATTTAATCATAAAGATGAAATCAAATGTGAGTTTAGGTAAAAATAATTAATAATGCATCACTGACATGTGGAAAATCAGACCTCAGAATTTCTGCAGCCACACTCTGCTGATCTACAGATGACAAAAAGGTAATTCTAACAAAAATCTGATAAAAATAATGAAGCATGTAATAAATATCAAGTGATAAATATCCAATGATAAATATCCAATGATCTTCCAGGTATGATGGGAAAATACAGATGCTTGCATCATACCAGAATCCAGAAAATAAAGCAGATACAAAAAACTATTAAAATTTTATATGAAGATCAATTCTCAGGACAGGATATTATTTGAAGCAAAGCAGAATGAATGCATTAAGAAAGATTTTTGTTAAGCATCAAATATGTTTAGGAAGGAACAGAAAGAAAATGTCTGAAAAAAGAACAGAATATAAAAGCCATGAACCTTTATATTTTAAAATCAACACTCTAAGTAACAAATCAGAAGATGTTAAAGTTAGAATAAATAATATATACTGATTTTCTCACTTTCTATAACAATAGCTTGCCATACTGAGTCTAATTTAAAATGCAAATTTGTAAATGATGCTAATATCTTATTTGTATTTTATTTTTTGGTTTGTGAAGAATATTTGCCAATTAATATCTCATGATAAAAAATACCAATTACCGTGTTTCCCTGGTGGCTCAGTGTTCAACCTGTTGGACACTGCCAATGCCAATCCAGACACAGGTTTGAGCCCTGATACAGCAAGAATCTACATGCCATGGGACACCTAAGCCCATGTACCACAGCTAGTGAAGCCCTCATACCCTGGAGCAAGAGATGCCACTGCAATGAGAAGCCTGCACCCCTCAACTAGAGAGTAACACCTGCTTACCTAAACTAGAGGAAAGCCCACGTAGCGGTGAAGACCCAGCACAGCCAAAAACAAATAAAATTACTTTAAAAATAATCAATTACTAAAAATCCCAGGAAGAGTAGCCTCCTGATGCTAAGCTGTCAATTCTAGAGCTCCTTTATGTTACTGACCACTTGAGGCATCAAGATCCTTTTCTTCTATAAATTGCCTACAACCCATGGGGTTGCAATAAAACACTTTCAGTTTCAGACCTGTTTTAACATAAGTTTTAGGGTAAAGGGAAAAAAGTAAGGTGCCTGAGTTTCACCACTAACAGGTGTATTTGCTGTATGCTATCTTTCACATTTTATTACCTCTCTCTAGATCTCTGCATTCTACATTCAGCCATCATGAGTTATTTGTAACTCATCCATAACTCATGTTATTTGTAACTCCCTCTGCTGCTCCTATGTCCCTTGGAATCTCACTATCCTCACTTTGTCTGAATTAAGAGGTCAAACTCTAAACCCCCAGAATGCTGGAAGCTATGTGCATTGTTCTTAAGTGTAAGTATTCTTATTTATTTATTTTTGGTTAGACCATGTGGTCTTGAAATGAGTTATCATACCCCTATATCAAACACAGCACCTGAAGCAGTAACTGTCCCTTGACAAATACATAATAAAATTTTGCTACTTAAGCATATTTCTGAGGTTGATAAGTTACAATCTATGACTACAAAATACTTTTAAAGTATTTAATACATTTATGTTCAATCTACATGATAGCATATATAAAATTCTGGGTTTGACCACTGCAGTTAATCACAGCCAATACTAAATGAAATTAGTGTACAATACTAAATAAATTTAATTTAATATTTCATACTGTAGGGGAGGAAAACTATTTTTTCCCTTTACTCTTGAGTTCTCACTTGAAACTCCTGTAATAAAAGGCAAATTAAAGAGAGAAAAACATACAGATGTTTATTAACATGTATATCTTATGAATACTAGAGAAATACCCAGAGGAAAAGAATATTTCAAAAAGACAACCCTCAGAATGGGATAAAATAATAGCAAGTGAAGCAACTGACAATTAATTTCCAAAACGTACAAGCAGCTCATACAACTCATCAGCAGAAAAACAAATAAAAAGTGGGAAAAAGACCTAAATAGACATTTCTCCAAAGAAGACTTACAGATGGCTAACAAACACATGAAAATATGTTCAACATCACTCATTATTTAAAAAATGCAAATCAAAACTACAATGAGATATCACCTCACACCAGTCAGAATGGCCATCATCAAAAAGTCTATAAATGATAAATGCTGGAGAGGGTGTGGAGAAAAGGGGACGCTCTTGCACTGTTGGTGGGAACGTAAATTGATACAGCCACTATGGAAGATGGTATGGGGATTCCTTAAAAAACTAGGAATAGTTTAAAAAACCCAGTTATCCCACTCCTAAGCATATATCCTGGGGAGACCAAAATTGAGAAAGACACATGTATCCCATTGTTCATTGCAGATCTATTTATAATAGCTAGAACATGGAAGCAACCTAGATGTCAATCAACAGATGAATGGATAAGGGAATTGTGGTACATATAAACAATGGAATATTATTCAGCCATAAAAAGGAACATTTGAGTCAGTTCTAATGAAGTAGATGAACCTAGAACCTATGATACAGAGTGAAATAAGTCAGAAAGAGAAAGATAAATATCATATTCTAACACATATATACAAAATCTAGAAAAATGGTACTGAAGAATGTATTTACAAGGCAGCAATGGAGAAACAGAGAATAGACTTACGGACATGGGGAGAGGGGAGGAGAGGGTGAGATGTATGGAGAAAGTAACATGGAAACTTATACTACCATATGTAAAACAGATACCAAGGGGAATTTGCTGTATGGTTCAGGAAACACAAACAGGGGCTCTGTATCAACCTAGAGGGGTGGGATGGGGAGGAAGATGGGAGGGAGGTTCAAAAGGGAGGGGATATATGTATACCTATGGCTGATTCATGTAGAGGTTTGACAGAAAACAATAAAATTCTGTAAAGCAATTATCCTTCAATGAAAAAATAAATAATTTTTGATAAAGAAGTATTTTAGAACTCTAGCTAAATACTAATATCATCACCTAAAGACAACAGGAAAAGGAAAAAGGTTTTCTGGGGCTAGGGGAGGCAGTTACAGAGAGACTATCAGAAAAAGCATAGTAAATGAGGGTAATATTTGTTATACAGACTTAAGTCTTTGCTTTCTCCATTGATAAGGGTCCATAGTTTTCTCTAGGGAACAAATAGGTAAGTCTTTAGGGGTAAAAATAACAGAAGCACTTCTTCCAGTGATGTCAAATCAGCCTGTGTCCTACAAATCTTCCAAACTCAAACTAGAAACCATAGATACATTTTTTCAAACTGTTACTTTAAGGCTGCCAAGGTCTGAGGATGCAGGATTCTGGACAGAAGGGAAGAAGAGGGGTTGCCCTGGACTTCCTGACTTCCTCTCCCTTGAGGCATCCAACAATCCACCTGTGGTGTTGTAGAAGCCAAGATGCTGAACGACTTTTGCAATCTCTGAAAAGGTGGGATAACAGAAATTAAACGTAAGATCCATCAAGGGGGAAAGTGAGTTAGTCACTCAGTCATGTCTGACTCTGTGACTCCATGGACTGTAGCCCACCAGGCTCCTCTGTCCATGGAATTTCTCAGGCAAGAATACTGGAGTGGGTTGCCATGCCCTCCTCTAAGGGAGACGAGTACTCAGCGTTTAGCTTTCATTTACAAGACATGGAGGAATAAACTGCTAATGTAATGGCAGCCTATAAATAGACGAGCTCTCCTAAAGACTGAAATCACAACAAAGATGAGCTCAATAACTGACTGAATTATGGTAACCTTCCCATAACTTATATAAAGCCCCAGAGATTGGAAACTGAAGATAGCTGTCAGTAATCTCACTAGACCTGGAAGAAAGATGGAGTTCATGGAATTCAGGGCTTGCAGAGATGGGGCATTTTTGATGAAGACAATAGTCTTCAGATATACTCAAGGAGATGCAAGCAACTCCCAAAACGACTGATATCTGGCTTTAAATAAGCTGAATTTCATATTGGATAAGATGGACCATATTGAAATGCCTGTGAGAAACAAAACAAAACCGCAATAAAAGACGATAATCCAATATATTACATTATTTCTGGAAAGTCCAGAAATCAATTTTAAAATTGAGTAAGAAGAGATAAAAATAAATAGGATTAGTATAATGATAATAATAAAGATGAAGATTTTTTAAAAAAAGACAAAAAATAGATCCAGATGAAAGCTTGGAATTTTGAGACATAGTCTTTAAGTTAAGTTAAATTAGTATTTAAAAACAATAGAGGTGAAGTTGGAATTTTTTTAAATCAGGAAGTTGGGTTATATAAAATGATTTTAGAAAACTGGAGAATGAAAAACATGCTGTAAGTGAAATTAGTAATTAAAGAGCTAGATTAGAAAGCAGATGAGACATAGTGAAATACAAGTTTGGATATGTGAATAATAAGTCAAATATAAATAACCAGAGAGAGGAAAACAGAACAATGGGGTACCATGAACACACAGAGAAATACAAGTTTGGATATGCGAATAACAAGTCAAATATAAATATCCAGAGAGGAGAAAACAGAAAAAGGTTTACCATGAACAGGTCTAACATACATATAATTGGACTCCTAGCAGGATAAACAGAATGAGATAAAAAAATTATCTGAAAAATAATAGCTGATGATTCCAAAACTAGTCAATTATACAATTCAAAGATTTAAGGAAATTTTCAAACTCTAAATAGAATATATATAGTGAAAATAACACATATTATAGGAAAACATTTAAAATGTCAAAAAGAAAATATTATAAGCAACTAGATATGTTTAAAAATAATAAGAAGAATTGACTCAGCAACATAAATGAGAGGAAAACAAGGCCATGGGATGACTTCTTTTTCAAGAGCTGAAATAAAAATAACAATTGAAACCAACAAAGAATTATACAAGTAGAAAAAAAAAGAAAAAGAAAAAAACCTGCAAAAATTAAGGCAAAATAGAAAAAATTGGGGGGCAAAAAAATACTGAGAGTCTTCAACAGCAGCAGATTTGGGGAGGGGTTTCAGGATGGGGAACACGTATACACCCATGGCGGATTCATGTTGATGTATGGCAAAACCAATACAATATTGTAAAGTAATTAGCCTCCAATTAAATAAATAAATTTAAATTTTAAAAAATGCAAAAGAAGTTTTGAAAATAAAAGTATGTTAAAACTGATGAGTTGGACTTCATTGAAATTAAAAGCTTCTGTTCTAAGATAATGCCAAGAGACTGAGAAAATAAGCCACAGATAAGGAGAAAAATTTTGCCACGGTCTATTAAAGGACTCATCTCAAATGTACAAAATATCTTTAAACCTCAACAGGAAAACCAACAACCTGAATAAAAAATGGACAAAAGACCTGAACTGAAGAAGATAAACAGATGACAAATAAGTGAAATAAGCATATGAAAAGGTGCTGTACAACATAGGTAACAGGGAAATGAAACTTTAAAAAATGAGATATTATTACACATCTATTAGAAAAATAATACAGAACATTGATAGTGCCAAATGCTGGTAAGGATGTGGAGCAATCACATCTTGGTATTTACTCAAAGCAGAAAATTTAGGTCCACAAAAAAACTTGCACATGGTTGGGTTCAGTAACTTTATTCATAATTGTAACAATTTGGAAATAATCAAGATGGCCTATGGTAGGTGAATACATGAACTGTGGTACATTCAGACAATGACATGTTATTCAATACTAAAAGCAACTGAAACATTAAGCCATGAAAAGACAAGGAAAAACCTTAAATTGACATTTTTAAGTGAAAGAAGCTAGATTAAAAGATTGCATACTATGTAGTTTCAAGGATATGACATTAAGTAGAAATATCAGGATTTCCAGGAGGAGTGGGAAGAATTTATATGCAGAATCTTTAGGGCAATAAATACACTTCATGTGATACCATAATGATGGGTACATGTCACACATTTGTGCAAGCTCATAGAATGCACAACCCCAAGAATGAATATTAATGTAAATTATGAACTTTGGATTATTTTAATGTGTCAATAGAGGTTCATCAGTTTTAACAAAGGTGCCACAGTGGTGGGGGACTTTAAAATGGATAAGGCTACGGACACATGGCAAAATGAAAAAAAAAAAAAATATGATGCATATGTGTATGTCTATATATATATATATATATATGCGTGTGTGTGTGTGTGTGTGTATACAGTTAGTCACTCAGTCATGTCAGACTCTTTGCAACCCCATGGAGTGTAACCCACCAGAATCTTCTGTCCATGAGATTTCCCAGGCAAGAATACTAGAATGGGTATTCTAATATCCATACCCCAGGGTATCTTCTTGACCCAGGGATTGAACCTGGGTCTCATATTTCAAGCAGAACTTTCAGGGAAGCCAGAACTGGGGCGGGGGTGGGGGGGTGAGGGGTGGGGGGTGGTGGGAGGGCTTCCCTAGGGGCTTAGTGGTGAAGAATTTGCCTACAATGCAGGAGACATGGGAGATGTGTGTTTGATCCCTGGGTCAGGAAGATCCCCTGGAGGAGAAAATGGCAAGCCACTGAAGTATTCTTACCTAGAAACATACCATGGACAGAGGAAGTTGCTGGGCTGCAACCCTAGGGTTACAAAGAGTTGGATGTGACTGAGCACACACACATGTATACACAGAGAGAGTGAGAGAAAGAAATGAAAGAGTAAGACAATCAGAGAGATAGAGGAAGACAAAGAACAATTAAGGAACTAGTTCATGAAATTATGTAGATACAAGTCCAAAATCTGCATGATGTTGGATTTCAGGCTTGTGGGCTAAAGATGCAGGGAAGACTTGTTCAGGTCTTTACATAGCCTAATTAACTGAATTCTCTTCTTCAAGAAGGTCAATTATTTTAAGATCTTTCACTGATTATAGAGGCCCACCACATTATAGAGAGCAATCTGCTTTCCTTAATATCTACTGATTTAAATGTTAGTTCCACAAAAACAACAGAAAAACCTTCAGCAAAACATCTAGAGTAATATTTAACCCACAGGCTGACACATAAAATTAACCATCTCACCCTATTTCCCAAAATACAATATTCCTGATTATCCTCCTTAATCATCCTGTAATTTCACCATTATGGTATTAGCCATATTTAGATGTCCTGTTCTTCACTGCTAGAGTGTATTCTGCATGCAAGAGTCTACCTGATCTGTTTCATTGTTGCTGCCCCATTATCAGAAAGTTCAGTGAAAGTGTTAGTCACTCAGTTGTGTCCAACTCTTTGTGACCCCACGGACTGCAGCCCACCAGGCTCCTCTGTTCATGGAATTCTCCAGGCACTTGGCAAATACTTAATACTTACATTTAAAGTGAAAAAATCAAAAATTGCATATCAGAGATACTCAGAAGAAAAACTTAGAATGTTTGGTCATTGAGACAGGTGGCATATAAAAATTAATTCCAATCATCAGGTCATATAACTGTGGGTACTAATAGCATATAAAAAGCTGGTTGAAGACCAGATGTAGCTACTAAGGTTTTAGCCGGATACCAGGGAGGAAAAAATCAAGGATATCTGAAAGTATAAAAGGTGATTACTGAGTAAAGGATGGGACAAGATATGTAAGGGTAATTGTAAAGGTTACAAGACAGGTGGAATTTCCAAGAGGGCTACACAAATAAGATGCTACCAAATAAATCACTCAATTGTAGAAAGTGTGCACTGTGCTTATTTTGATTTTTATCATTTTTATTAATAATGCAGTTGATACACTCTAAGTCAGAGTGATAGAAGCAGAGATACAGAGGAAAGTGAAAGAGAACTTGGAAATCGTAAGAGTGTAAGTCATTTATTCCAGTTTACGCAGCTAATATGTGGCACAGCAGACACAGTCAGGTGCTTTGGCATCAGCATCTGTCTTAGCCTGCTGTCTCTTTAGACTCATGCTCACATTTAGGGGATGAGTTCAGAGAAAAAAAACACTGAGAAATTATTGCATACCTAGCCAAGATAATATAATATTACAGACAAGATAAAGTTCTCAATAAAAGCCAGTCAGTGATGCCACAGAAGTGTAAGGAAGAGGAGGACTGAGTAAGAAATCATGTGGTTCCCTTTAATTTTAACAGCTGCAGTTTAATAAAAAAATGAAATAAATGAGGTACCTTAAGTTTAGAAAAGGTGTCTTCTAAGATATTAATTATTCTTCCTCTCTGTTCTCTGAACTGAAATAATTAGCTTTCATTAGCCTTTTTCCTGTTTGTCGTTTTGACTTTTAGATCTCAAGGGCATCGTCTTCTTGGTTGTTCTTTCAAGTATCTGTTATAATGGTAACCATCTGCTATTTAGAGCACTTCTAATGACATAATAGTCTCTTTGCTGCCAGTCAATTAAAATAAACAAGAAGGAAATTCTGGTTTTTTCCAGGCTGCCAGAATATTATTCTAAAATTTGGCATTTATATTATCCAGAAAAAAGAAATGAAGAATGTTCCAAACAATCTGCATGCTAAGTTGCTTCAGTCCTGTCCAACTCTTTGTGACCTTATGGACGGTAGCCTCCCAGGCTCCTCTGTCCACGAGATTCCCCAGGCGTGAACAGTGGAGTGAGTGGGCTGCCATGCCCTCCTCCAGGGCACCTCCCAACCCAAAGATCAAACCCGCATCATTTGTGTCTCCTGCATTGGCAAGCAGGTTCTTTATCACTAGCACCACCTGGGAAGCCCAAGATCATTTTTTTTTTTTACCTGATAATTTCACTTTTAAAGTGTTTATTAAATACAGAACATCAAATTTTGCTTATCTCTGGACCTCCTTCATGTATGTCAGGTTTTTGTTGGGATCATTTAAAGTCTCAAGTGTTCATAGGCTCAATGCAAGAAAAAGGTTGCATAGATTTGGACTGGTTTCCATCCGTTGGTTCCCGCTTAAGAAATAGTTCAGTTGAAGGTCAGTTAAAAGTGTGAAAAGAAGCTGTAAAATGAAGTGCTCCACAGTTCACAGGTCAACAGTTTTCAGTGTCTGAATGATTGACCTCCACTCACCAACAAAAATTGCCCATAAAAAACATAATATAAATGACATAAGAGTGAGAAAAACCCTATTAAGTGATGCAGAAGTAAGAACATACTAAATTAAAGGAAGAAATCTGAAGATCTTTTCTATTACCCAAATTACTCTTCTGGTGAAGAATAGAAAATTGCATAAAAACTCAGTTTGGAAGTAGTCTATAGTTTCACGGTATTTTTTTTTTCTCTATATAAGTTTATACCTAAATACCTAAAGTCTTATATTCATCCAAGCAAGGCTGTATTTTCTTAAAAATCTTCAGTACCCATCTTCATTGCTAATTCCTCTGATCTGTTATCAGTCGGCATCTTGTTAAACCTTCTGAAATATTTCACTCCTCCGACCACATTCTGCATGTTATTTTTTTTTCTTTCACACTGTTATTCTAGAAATCTTTTCTCAATTTTTTTTGCCTAATAATGCACTGCTCTTGTATCTGCAATTATTAATTATAAGCCCACTTTACTGGCTCTTCTCTTGCCGCCAGATTAAAAAATAATAAGGGGAGAAAAGAAAAACAAACCTCTAGGCACAATTTTCAGCTCTTTTTTTCTTGATTTACTTGGTCACTTAGACTATTTAAATCACAGGACAGCTTTGCAGACCAACTCTCTGACATGACTCTTAATTCTTCAATCCTTAACACACAAAGCACTCTGCTAAATCTCTTTCTGTGGCTCTTTTTAGAGGAATTTGTGGTTCTCTTTCTAGCCTATTCACTCTGATATCTGCTCACTTTTCTATAACAAATTCTGCTCCTTCAAAACACAACATAATGCACATACTCTTTGAAGGATTCTGCTACTTCATGGGAAAAAACTACTTCAGTTTATCTGTTCAGAGAGTATATAACTATGTTCAGCACCCACTGCCCTCAATTGTGATTTTTAATTTTTTTTAATGTTTCTACCATATTACATGGTAAACAGAGAGAAGAGCCCGAGTCTTATCATCTTTATCTTTGCCATTGGGTTTAGCCTTACTCTTTCAACACAGAGAGCCCTTAGTAAATGCTAGTTGTTTTTCTTTGACAATTGCATTTTAAATCTCCCTAAAACATTATGAGAAACAACAAATAAACTGCCATGATGTTAGTGTCTTTAAACAGGGAAGTGCAAGAATAAATTCACTTTACATTTTTTTTCCTCTTAAGAAAATATATTTAATTTTAGGCTTTCATTGTGAGATCTATATTTAGTGTTTTCTCTGGGACTAGATGCTCTCCCTGTAAAACAATCGGCTTTTTCTGAAGAGTGTAAATGAAAATTGGTAGGTTTTTTTTTTTTTGGCAATATGAATACATTTTTAAACATATTAAAATAACTTAGGCTTATATTGAAGATATATCATTAATCTTAATAGTCTCAAATATGTTCTTGGTATATTGGATTTTTTGTATGTTGTTTAATTAGAACATGAACAAACTTTTATTTTTAATGCACATATTTTATACACATTCTTTCAGTACTACTCCAAAGACTCATCATCTTTTCCAGAAATTTTCCTATTTTAATTGCTTGTCTTCTGTTTCTTAATCTTTGGCTGTTTTTTCAACTTTGAAAACATAGAGGTGCAGGATAATTAGCTGGAAGTTCAGTTCAGTTAGTTGCTTAGTCATGTCTGACTCTTTGTGACCCCATGGACTGCAGCATGCCAGACTTCAATGTCCATCACCAACTCCAAGAGCTAGTTAAAACTTATGTCCATTGATTCTGTGATGCCATTCAACCATCTCATCCTCTGTCGTCCCCTTCTCCTCCTGCCTTCACTCTTTCCCAGCATAAGGGTCTTTTCAAATGAGTCACCTCCTCACATCACATGGCCAAAGTATTGGAGTTTCAGCTTCAGCATCATTACTTCCAATGAATATTCAGTACTGATTTCCTTTAGGATGGACTCATTGGATCTCCTTGTTGTCCAAGGGACTCTCAAAAATCTTCTCCAGCACCACAGTTCAACAGCATCAATTCCTCGGTGCTCAGTTTTCTTTATAGCCCAACTCTCACATCCATACATGACTACTGGAAAAATCATAGCTTTGAATAGATGGACCTTTGTTGGCAAAGCAATGTCTCTGCTTTATAACATGTTGTCTAATTTGGTCATAGCTTTTCTTCCAAAGAGAAAACCTCTTTTAATTTCATGGCTGCACTTACCATCTGCAGTGATTATGGAACCCGAGGAAATATTCTTTCACTGTTTCCATTGTTTCCCTATCTATTTGCCATGAAGTGATGGACCAGATACCATGATCTTAGTTTTCTGTATGTTGAATATTAGGCCAGCTTTTTCACTCTCCTCTTTCACTTTCATCAAGAGGTTCTATAGTTCTTCACTTTCTGTCATAAGGGTGGTATCATCTGCATGTCTGAGGTTACTGATATTTCTCCCAGCAGTCTTGATCCCAGCTTGTACTTCATCCAGCCAGCATTTTGCATGATGTGTTCTGCATATAAGTTAAATAAGCAAGGTGACAATATACAGACTTTATGTATGCTTTTCCCTATTTGAAACTAGTATGTTGTTCTGTGTCCAGTTATAACTGTTGCTTCTTAACTTGCATACAGATTTCTCAGGAGGCAAGTAAGGCAATCTGGTATTCCCATCTCTTTAAGAATTTTCGTCAGATTGTTGTGATCCATGCAGGAAAAGGTTTTGGCTAGTCAATAAAGCAGAAGTAGATGTGTTTCTGGAACTCTTTTGCTTTTCCTGTGATCCAAAATTTATCAGCACCTTGATCTCTGGTTCCTCTGCCTTTTTGAAATCCAGCTTGAAAACTGGAAGTGCATAGTTCAAGTAATGTTGAACTCCGGTTTGGATAATTTTGAGTATTACTTTGCTAGCCTGTGAGAATAGTGCAATTGTCAGGTAGTTTGAACATTCTTTGGCATTGCCTTTCTCAAGGACTGGAATGAAAACTGACCTTTTCCAGCCATGTGGCCACTGCTGAGATTTCTAAATTTGCTGGCATACTGAGTGCAGCACTTTCACAGCATTATCTTTTTGGATTTGAAATAGTTCAACTGGAATTCCATCACCTCCACTAGCTTTGTTCATAGTGATGCTTCCTAAGGCCCACTTGACTTCACATTCCAGGACATCTGGCTCTGGGTGAGTAATCACACCATCTTGGTTATCTGGGTCATAAAATTGTTTTTGAATAGTTCTTCTCTGTATCCTTGCCGCCTCTCCTTAATATCTTTTTCTTCTGTTACGTCCATAGAGTTTCTGTCCTTTATTGTGCCCATTTTTGCATGCAATGTTCCCTTGGTATCTCTAATTTTCTTCAAGTGATCTCTAGTCTGTCCCATTCTATTGTTTTCCTCTGTTTCTTTGTACTGATCACTGAGGAAGGCTTTCTTATCTCTCCTTGCAATTCTTTGTAATTCTGCATTTAAATGGGTATAGCTTTCCTTTTCTCCTTTGCCTTTAGCTTCTCTTCTTTTCTCAGCTATTTCTAAGGCCTCCTCAGACAACCATTTTGGGTTTATCCATTTCTTTCTCTTGGGGATGGTCTTGATCACTGCCTCCTGTACAATGTCACGAACCTCCATCCACAGTTCTTCAGGCACTCTATCAGATCTAATCCCTTAAATCTATTTGTTACTTCCACTGTATAATTTTAATGGATTTGATTTAGGTCATACATGAATGGTCTAGTTTTTTTCCCTACTTTCTTCAATTTAAGTCTGAATTTGACAATAAGGAGTTCATGATCTGAGTCACAGTCAGTTCCTGATCTTGTTTTCACAGCTTCTCCATCTTTGGCTGCAAAGAATATAATCAATCTGATTTTGGTATTGACCATCTCATCATGTCCATGTGTAGAGTCTTCTCTTGTGTTGTTGGAAGAGGGTATTTGCTATGACCAGTGCGTTCTCCTGGCAAAACTCTGTTAGCCTTTGCCCTGTTTCATTTTGTACTCCAAGGCCAAATTTACATGTTACCAGGAATCTCTTGACTTCCTACTTTTGCATTCTAGTGCCCTATAATGAAAAGGATGCCTTTTTTTAGGTGTTAGTTCTAGAAGGTCTTGTAGATCTTCATAGAACCATTCAACTTCAGCTTCTTCCACATTACTGTTTGGGGCATAGCCTTGGATTACTGTGATATTGAATAGTTTGCCTTGGAAATGAATAGAGATCATCCTGTCGTTTTTGAGATTGCATCCAAGTACTTCATTTTGGACTCTTGTTGACTATGATGGCTACTCCATTTCCTCTAAGGGATTCTTGCCCATAGTAGTAGATATAATGGTCATCTGAGTTAAATTCACCCATTGCAGTCCATTTTAGTTTGCTGACTCCTAAAATGTTGATGTTCACTCTTGCCATCTCCTGTTTCACCACTTCCAGTTTACCTTGATTCATGGACCTAACATTACATGTTCCTTTGCAATAAATATTGCTCTTTACAACATTGGACTTTACTTCCATCACCAGTCACATCCACTACTGGATGTTGTTTTTGCTTTGGCTCTGTCTCTTCAGTCTTTTGGGGGTTATTTCTCTACTCTTCTCCAGTAGTATATTTGGCACCTACCAACATGGGGAGTTCATCTTTCATTGTCATATATTTTTGCATTTTCATAGTGTTCATAGGGTGCTCAAGGCAAGAATAGTGAAGTGATTTTCCATTCCCTTCTCCAATGGACCACATTTTGTCAGAACTCTCCACCATTACCCATCCATCTTGGGTGAACTTACATGGCATGGCTCATAGTTTCATTGAGTTAGACAAGATTGTGGTCCATGTGATCAGATTGATTAGTTTTATGCCATTGTGGTTTTCATTCTGTCTGCCCTATGAGTGATAAGGATAAGAAGCTTATGGAAGCTTCCTGATTGGAAAGACTGACTGTGGAAGAACCTTGGTCTTGTTCTGATGGGCAGGGCCATGCTCAGTAAATCTTTAATCCAATTTTCTGTTGATGGGTGGGGTTATGTTCCCTCCCTGTTATCTGACCTGAGACCAAACAATGGGGAAGGTAATGAAGATAATGGAGACCTCCTTCAAAACGTCTTGTGCAAGCGCTGCCACACTCAGTGCCCCTGACCCTGCAGCAGGCCACCACTGACCCAAGCCTCCACCAGAGACTCCTGGACACTCACAGGAGAGTCTGGATCAGTGCCTTGTGGGGTTACTGCTCCTTTCTCCTGGGTCCTGGTGCACACAGGCTTTTGTTTGTGCCCTCAAGAGTCTGTTTCCCTCGTCTTTGTAAGTTCCTGTGGCTCTATGGTGGGATTAATGGTGACCTCTTCCAAAAGGGCTTATGCCACACCCAGGTCTGGGGCACCCAGAGCCCCTTCCCCTGAGACAGGCCACTGCTGACCTGTACCTCCACAGGAGACACTCAAACACTCAAAGGCAGGTCTGGCTCAGTCTCTGTGGGGTCTCCTGGTGTGCACAAGCTTTTCTTTGAGCCTCTAAGCATCTCTGGCAGGTATAGGGTTTGATTCTAAACGTGATTTTGCTTCTCCTACCATATTTCTGGGGCTTCTCCTTTGCCCTTGGACATTGGGTATCTTTTTTTTTGGTGGGATCCAACATTCTCCTGTCAGTGGTTGTTTGGCAGCAAGTTGTAATTTGGAGTTCTCACGGGAGATGAGTGCACATCCTTCTACTCCACCATCTTGTGAAATATTTTCTCAGCCTTTTGGCTAAGATCAAGTGTAGTATCTGTTCTTATCAGTTTAATTAGGTGGAAAGCTGTCTATAAAATATCTTGATTGTTGAATGGAATTCCATGGGTCTGATCCATTTTCACAGGAGATCAATTTAAATATAAGCATGCTTTCTCAAAAGTGTCATTTACTGACATCTAAATTCACCAAATTCAATAATTGTATTTAAAAATGAATCATATTGCATGTCTTTAAAGCTTATTTCATGGCAATGGTTTTACCAAAATCAGAAAGACTAAAATGTGATTAGTTTGGTTATTTTTCTGTGATGTGGCTTTTATTCTGTCTATTCTCTGATGGATGAGGACAAGAAGCTTATGGACGTGTATTAATGGGAGGGAAGGCTTGTGGGGAAAACCGGGTCTTGTTTTGATGGGTAAGGCCATGCTCAGTAAATCTTTAATCCAGTGTTCTATTGATGAGTGTGGCTGTGTTTCCTCCCTGTAGTTTCAGTTCAGTTCAGTTGCTCAGTCGTGTCCGACTCTTTGCGACCCCATGAATCGCAGCAAGCCAGTCCTCCCTGTCCATCACCAATGCCCAGAGTTCACTCAGACTCACGTCCATTGAGTCAGTGATGCCATCCAGCCATCTAATCCTCTGTCGTTCCCTTCTCTTCCTGCCCCCAATCCCTTCCAGCATCAGAGTCTTTTCCAATGAGTCAAGTCTTTGCATGAGGTGGCCAAAGTACTGGAGTTTCAGCTTTAGCATCATTCCTTCCAAAGAAATCCCAGGGCTGATCTCCTCAGAATGGACTAGTTGGATCTACTTGCAGTCCAAGGCACTCTCAAGAGTCTTCTCCAACACCACAGTAGTTTAGCTGAGGCCAAAAGATGTTAGGGGTCATGGCAACCTCCTCCAAAAGGAGGTATGCCAGGGAGCTGCACCTTCCAGGACTGCTCCTGTCAGTTTCCCTGACCCTATGGCAGGTCACCATAGACCCACACCTCCACTGGAGACTCCCAAACACTCATAGGCATGTCTGCTTCTGTCTCTTATGGGGTGACTGCTCCTTTCCCCTGTGTCTCGGTGCCCTCCAAGAGTCTCTGTTTCCCCAGTCCTGTGGAAGTTCTGTAATTAAATCCTGCTGACCTTCAAAGTCAGATTCCCTGGGGATTCTCAGTCCCTTTGCCAGATCCCCAGGGGACTGGGAAGTCTGTTGTGGAGCCTAGAACTTTTGCAACAGTGTGAGAACATCTATGGTATAATGGTTCTCCAGTTTGTGTATTGCCCACTCAGCATCTCTATAGTGGGGATAATAGTGACCTCCTCCATGAGGATTTAAGCCACACACCATGCCTCTCAGGACTGCTGCTGCCAGAGCTTCCATCTCTAAGGCAAACTGGTGACCTCTACCTCTGCAGGAGACCCTCAAACAGTGAAAGGCCCAGGGACCCATAAATATTCCTGGGATTTAATTTGTCCCCAGGAAACATGTATGGAACAAATACATGAATGATGATATTTTTCTATTGTGGTTTACTTTTTTTTTTTTTTAAGGAAATTATATTAGATGACAACTTTTCTGCTTTAATAGTCTTCTTTTTAAAATGTTGTTAAATTTATAACAATGCACCAAAGATTGCTTCAGTGCTTTTTAAAATCCAAATGTCTAGAAATTATTATCTTAGAGGGCAATTTTTTGAATGTGATCACAAAAATTCTTAAGAATTTTTAATTCCACTCCCATCTCACCCAAACTTTACTCTCTTCTGTAATGAAAAAACTACCTTAATGACTGAATATAGGATTCAGTCTGATGCAAAATTCTGACCCAGGAAAATGAAAGGAACTAATCAAGTCAAAGCCATGGCTTTGACTTCTAATCACATGGCTGGTTCTCTTAACATCAGCCCCCATCTTGAGACTGTTTTATCCAAAAGTCACCTGATTAACATTCAGTTCAATTCAGTTCAGTCGCTCAGTCGTGTCCGACTCTTTGCGACCCCATGAACCACAGCACGCCAGGCCTCTCTGTCTGTCACCAACTCCCAGAGTCCACCCAAACCCATGTCTGTTGAGTTGGTGATGCCATCCAACCATCTCATCCTATATCGTCCCCTTCTCCTCCTGCCCACAATCTTTCTCAGCATCAGGGTCTTTTCCAATGAGTCAGCTCTTTGCATGAGATGGCTAAAGTATTGGAATTTCAGTCCTTCCAATGAACACCCAGGACTGAGCTCCTTTAGAATGGACAGATTGGATATCCTTGCAGTCCAAGGGACTCTCAAGAGTCTTCTCCAACACCACAGTTCATAAGCATCAATTCTTTAATACTCAGTTTTCTTTATAGTCCAATTCTCACATCCATACATGACTACTGGAAAAACCATAGCCTTAACTAGACAAACCTTTGTTGACAAAGTAATGTCTCTGCTTTTTATTTTTTATTTTTTTTTAATTTTATTTTATTTTTAAACTTTACATAATTGTATTTAATATGCATTTCCATGATGATTATCAGTGTTGAGCATCTTTTCTTTTTTTTTTTTTTTTAATTTTATTTTATTTTTAAACTTTACATAACTGTATTAGATTTGCCAAATATCAAAATGAATCCGCCACAGGTTTATATGTGTTGTCTCTGCTTTTTAATATGCTGTCTAGGTTGGTCATAACTTTCCTTCCAAGGAGCAAGTGTCTTTTAATTTCATGGCTGCAATCACCATCTGCAGTGATTTTGGAGCCCCCAAAAATAAAGTCTGACACTGTTTCCCCATCTATTTCCCATGAAGTGATGGGACCAAATGCCACGATCTTAGTTTTCTGAATGGTGAGCTTTAAGCCAACTTCTTCACTCTCCTCTTTCACTTTCATCAAGAGGCTCTTTAGTTCTTCTCCACTTTCTGCCATAAGGGTGGTGTCATCTGCATGTCTGAGGTTATTGATATTTCTCCCTGTGATCTTGATTCCAGCTTGTGCTTCCTCCAGCCCAGTGTTTCTCATGATGTACTCTGCATAGAAGTTAAATAAGCGGGGTGACAATATACAGCCTTGACGTACTACTTTTCCTATTTGGAACCAGTCTGTTGTTCCATGTCCAGTTCTAACTGTTGCTTCCTGACCTGCATACAGATTTCTCAAGAGGCAGGTTAGGTGGTCTGGTATTCCCATCTCTTTCAGAATTTTCTACAGTTTGTTGTGATTCACACAGTCAAAGGCTTTGGCATAGTCAATAAAGCAGAAATAGATGTTTTCTTGGAACTCTCTTGCTTCTTCCATGATCCAGCGGATGTTGGCAATTTGATCTCTGGTTCCTCTGCCTTTTCTGAAACCAGCTTGAACATCTGGAATTTCACAGTTCACGTATTGCTGAAGCGTGGCTTGTAGAATTTTAAGCATTACTTTACTAGTGTGTGAGATGAGTGATTAACATAAGACAACTTAATATGTCTCTCACACTTAGAAAACTGCAAGACTTTAGGAGCTCTTTGCCAGGAACAGGGCTGGAGACTAAATATCTATTTCTTATTATAAATTATAATATCATAGCACCCCTATCTTCTCCTCAAATATTTTACAATAACACTGTTATGAAAAGTTTTTCAAGAATGTCAGTTACATGATTAGTTGTGCTGATCAGGGCACCCTTTAAATAGAGATTTAGATGTATTTATTTAAAAAAAAAAAAAGAAGAAGAAGTATTCCCTCCATCTTTAGGATGCAAATGTCCAAATCTATACCTAAGAACAATATAGTTATGAATATCTACAGCCTCAGTTAGGAAATGTGAATATCATCATAGAAATTATATGGAAAATGATGCCTAGCTTTGTGTTTCATGGCATTTACAATGAAAAAAATTGAAAGATAAGTTTGAAATATGCACTGGAGCTAGCACAAATTCTTTGGTTGTGGTAGAGTGTTTCAAACATTTTGCAAGGAAATCAACATACTTCATAAGTATATTTTTTAAAACTTTCTCTTGTTTTATATTTTGCGAGTGCCCATAGGGAAGTGTGCAATGACATTAAGAGTCTATGTGGATGGTCCCTGCTGACCAGCATTTCTGCTCTGGCAACTTCACCATCACTCTTTGAGTGTGTGTGTGTGTGTGTGTGTGTGTGTGTGTGCATGTGTGTGTTTCAGCAAGTAATATTAAGAATTTATGTTAAAAAATGGGAAAAAAAAGGAAAAATAATATTGACATACTCAATATATTTGTCATTACATGATAAAGTCATAAAAAATTGGATTCTTGTCTTTTTTATTTCCTTTTTTTCTTTTCAGATTAATTATTTTATATATATCAGCCTATTAACAGTGTTTTAAAGTTTCAGGTTGTCATGTTGCATGCTGATTGTTTAAATTTTCTTCTCAGTTTATCATAGAAGGAATTCTCTCTAATGTTTTCTTTTAGTTTTCTTTTTTTGAATCTTTCCTTTTTTATTGAGGTATAATTGACATGAAACACTATATTGTTAGATTATTTTTAAATGTTTAACCCAGAATAATTTCACACTTCATCAGATAGTATTATAATTTAACACACAGGTTATAATCCAATTAGGGCTTCCCTGGTGGCTCAGAGGTTAAAGAGTCTGCCTGCAATGTGGGAGAGCTGGGTTTGATCCTTGGGTCAGGAAGATCCCCTGGAGAAGGAAATGGCCACCCACTCCAGTATTCTTGCCTGGAGAATCCTATGGATGGGAGAGCCTGGTGGGCTACAGTCCACAGGGTCGCAAAGAGTCAGACACGACTGAGCAACTTCACTTACTTAAATTCACTTACTACAATCCAATTGAGTAGGGAAAATATACAAAATTGAAAAATATGCAGACAAAATACTGCTGAATAACTAGCATTTTTAATTTTGGCTTTCATTTGTTATTGTTCTTTGTTGTTTCTTTTGCTGTTGTTCCCATGAGCACCATCTTATAGTAACTACAACTTTAAGTCTACTGAAGTTATCACAGTAGCTTCTTTACTTGCTTTCCAGAACAAATTAAATGTACAAGCAGTGTACTACTTAGCAAACATGTCCTTAAAAAAAATAAGTCCTAAATAAACATAGTCATGCATATATATATATATATATATATATAATAGTGCATGACCTGAATAACCAAAGAAAAGTACAAACTTGAACTTAATTGTGCTTTGCTTGTGATGACTTGTGATATTTTATGATGTTTAGGGATGTTTCAAACTGTGTGTGTTTCCTTGTAGGAGGTTTTTTGTTTTTTTTTTTCCCCCAAAGCTTCTTCCTCATTCTTGCCTGGCATAGAGTTGATTATCAATAAACATTTATTGGAGAGAACTGACCCATTTTACTGAATACATTCTTGTTGTTCCCCATTGTGTCCCTTTCATTATAAGAATTTCTGCTTAAAAAACCCTGCTTATATTTTAAAAAGAAAATGTCGATGTTTCATCCATGAAATATGTTTAATCTTTTACCTTCTGCTCTCGAAAGTTAGTTCATGGAGAGCATCACATCTACAGTGCAGATTATGCAATTAATTATTTCTTAAATGTTAGGTGAGATCCAGATGATTGGCAAAAATTACATAAATTATTTTTGTTATATTTCTTTCACATTTCAAGTGCAGTCTATCACATAATCATTTTGGCTTTGTTCTCAAAACATATGTTTTCTTTGTCTCCACTGCTATAGCCTTGTCTCATTATCATTTCATACCTGGAACATTCAGAGAGTTCTCTCAGCTTCTACCTTTTATCCACAAATCATTACCAACACTTCCACTAGAATAATCCCCATAGAGTACCAGTGAGACAGGTTAATCTTATACTCAGTACCTTACAATGGTTCCTTCACTAGAGTAGAGCATCTTTGTAGCTGCTTACAGGGGTCACAATACCTGAAACATTCCTGCCTCCTTTCCATTCTGCCTGATCTCCTCTTATTCTTTTCTTTTTTATGCCTTTCTGTTCACATTGGCCCCCTTGCTGATGCTAAAACACAAGAACACACCAGGACTTTGCTCTACTTCTTATCTCTGCTACACAACACAGATACTTACACTCCCAAACTTCACTTCATTTTTTCCATAAGCTTTATACACTTTTATAATAGTACATAATTTACCTAATATATTTTCACAGGTATTTCCTTTTAAAATATAAAATCCTCAATGTAAGAAATGTTTATGCATTTATATTTTACAGTTTTACAGAAATTTTTTACAGATATATCCCAAAAGGCTAGAGTAGATTGACAAATATTTGGTTCTCATTATTTTAAGTATGAATGAATGACTCAAATAGTGAATAAATGATTCTGAAAAGCAAAGTCCTGGAGTTATATTTAAACATCTCTGGATATTTGAATATTCAATCAGAAATGATAGTCTTTTCATTCCTACTCATTTATGAAATTCATGTACCAGATAAGTTATTACAAAAATTACTTTTAAACTAAAAATTGGTATATAGTTCCTGATTTCTCTTCAGAATGGCAAGGCTTTCTCTCACAAAATAATCAGAATACAAAAGAGCCAGGGTGATCTTTATGGTATATTTAAGAAGAAAATTATTCAGAAATCCACCAAGCTACTTGTCCAAGGGGACAAGTATCTCCATCATATCAACTTAGATTTTAATAGCAATATCTGAAATTCTGGAAAAATATGGCAGAAAAAATAAGCAAAAGATTTCCTATAGAACAAGTAGCACTCAACTACTAATGACACAGCCTATAAATTACTAAGTATTTGCTGAGTGGCAGTTATCCAGTCTCAGTATATATAGTATATAAGAAACTTAGATTAATGGGAGCTCAGAAGCAAAAGTAAAAGCAGAAAGACAGTCCTATTACATGGGAAAAGTAGGCTAGGGACTAAGTCTTGTGAATCCCTCAGCTTGTGAGCACTGTCAAATGTGGACATATTATAGGGCACATGTACATACTATGGCTGGTACTACAGCTGGTCTGCTCTCATTCCAACAGCATCTGTTCTCATACACCATCTACTTTTGTAGTTTTTGTAACCTATTTGTTGCTGTTGTTGTTCAGTAATCAAGTTGTGTCCAACCCTTTGCAACCCCATAGACTGTAGCTTACCAAGCTCCTCTGTCCTGTACTATCTCCCGGAGTTTGTTAAATTTGATGTCCATTGAGTCAGTGATGCTGTTCTTCTGCCACCCCCTTCTCCTATTGCCTTCAGTCTTTCCCAGTCTGGCTCTTTTCCAATGAGTTGGCACTTTGAATCAGGTGGCCAAAGTATTGGAGCTTCAGCCTCAGTAACAGTCCTTCCAATGGATATTTGTAACCTATACCCCACCACTCATTTATTGGTACAGAATAATTCAAGGTGCTTTATGCTTGTACTAAGATCCATTTCTTGAAAAAACATCACATTATGTGTGTATGTTTAATGTCTTCACAATCATGTTAATTGCTGCTGGTCAACACATCATGTAAAAACCTATGGCAAGTGTCAATAATTACATCTTCTTATATTCAGAGGAATGAAAATGCCAGTATGTTTAAACATCCTCATAAGATTACAACTTTCCATACACCCCCGAACACATATGAGAGTTAATTTAATATCTTGTATAATGGAAACCTCTAGCAAATCTAACAACTCCCTAATGGCATCTTGCCACAGCTGCTTGATGGGGGAAGACAATGTGTCAAATTTTTACTCCTATTTAAGCTCTAGAGAAACAGCTTGTTTGTTTATAGCAAAACAATACTTTATCAGTAGCAGTTAAAATATATCACCTGCCATTTTTAATATTTATTATGTCATAAGTGACTGATGAAAACAGAAAGGAATACAATTTTAAAGACAGAAAGATACAGCTTTGCCAAATTCCTTTGAGACTCAGGTTAGGAAAGCTATTCAGTGACAGTGACTTTGAAAGAAGAAACATTATTTAATTAAATTTCCAATGATGAAAAATAATGTAATGACAGATAAGGGGAAACTACTACTTTTTGCTTTCAGACTATAAATTCAAATTGTTATGTAGAAAACATAGTCACTTTTCTTTCTATGACATATATGTGAATAGACAGATTGAAAGGTAAGTAAAGAAGAAAATGCAAACATCAGTTCTGTGATAGTACATACAAAAAGATCAAGAAGCGATTCCAGAAAAAGAGATCTCAAGCAAGGACTATGTGCACTGACATCTTACCTCTTTCCTTGAAGGAGATCCTCACACATGAATATCCACCCTACTTGCCATTGTGGTGGTTGTTGTTAAGTCGCTAAGTCGTGTCTGACTCTTTGCGACCCCATGAACTGTAGCTCTCCAGGCTCCTCTGTCCGTGGGATTTCCCAGTCAAGAATACTGGACTGGGTTGCCATTTCCTCCTCCAGGGATCTTCCCGACCCAGGGATCTAACCCACCTGTCCTGCATTGGCAAATGGATTCTTTCTCAATGAGCTACCTGGGAAGCCCATAAGATGAGCATTACTTCCTCTTACATTTCTAAGTTGTTGTTTTTTTTTTCCCCCCTACCCATTGAAATTGCTTCCTCTATTTTTCTCTAGTGGAAAACAAAAAAGTAAAATGATCTAATAAAAAACTTTAACAAACATCTATATTTTGAAAAAATTTTAGCCTATAATTAGAAAAAAGAAAAACAATTTCCAGCTTTAAAATACACTTTGTTATTATCTTTTAATTCCACAAAATTAAAAAAAAAAAAAAAACAGACAACAAATTTGAGAGGAAGGACCAAAGAACACTGGTTTTAAAAGCTGGATAAATGAGTAAGTAATAGAAAAGGAACTAAGACATTGGCAAACACAAGTTTCCTATGAATAATTTCATAAGTGACTAAGAACTCATGAAGTATTTTGGTTTACATCTTCAAGAATCATGTAACCCAAGTTTTTGAAACTCTTGAAAAATCATAATTCTATCTAGAACTCTACAATTTTAAGAATATGAGGCTATCTTGGGAAAATTATGAAGCTCCATACAGATGTCCAGGAAATCATAATTCAAGTGGTAATACTGATACCTCTCACCAAGACACAAGGTACCCTGTGACTTACCCACATCCAACTCTCTCTTTGCCCTCACTTATCTATTTTAGTGAAAGTGATGTAGAATAGGTCAGAATATCCTGCATGCAATATTCTCTTTCCCATCTCTATGATTTTCCTAGTACTCTGATAGGAAGGGATTTCTCCCATCTTGCTTCTTTAATGAAAAAAACCCTATTTATCTTCAAAGAATCAAATCAAATATTTTCTCTATAATTCCTCTCCTGGACCTCTGAGATGGACTGAGTTCCCCTTATTACTGACTATACAACCCAAACACACCATTATAATATCTCTCCTTGGCAGACTTTGGAAATTATCTGTTCTCTGTGGTTTGTCTCTTCTACTATGCTGGAAAGTCCTTAATTAGAAAAAGCTGGCTTTCTTTATCTCTCTCTTTCCACTGCCTGTTACAATGATTGACACTCAACAGGTGCTTTAAAATGTCTATCATAAAATACTGACATCATTCTCATAAGTAGGGTCTGGAAATAGGGACAAATTGCCTTAGCATCTGTGGAGTTAGCATTTTACTTCTTTTTGTTTTATATAGGCTATGGGATTCATTTTACACCATTTCCAAAATAATAAAGAAAATTTTAAAGAGGATTATATCCTTCTGCAGATGGAGAAACAGTGCTATAACTACTTTTGCCTCTGTATCTTCTAAAATATAAGCAGTTAGCATGATGGTTTAAGGTAACTTGATGCATAATGTGATATTAAATCCTGTGGGATAGCAGGAAAACCAATGCCTGGAAGATCTTACATACTGGGATTATGTGGTTTGCTTTCTGCAGGTAAAGCCTCTTGTGAGCATACTCAGTTGCTAAATAATGTCTGACTCTTTTTGACCACGTGGACTGTAGCCCACCAGGCTCCTCCATGAATGGGATTTCCCAGGCAATAATACTGGAGTGGGTTGCAATTTCCCACTCCAGGGGATCTTTCCAACCCAGGGATTGAACCCACATCTCCTATGTCTCTTGGATTAGCAGGTGGATTCTTTACCACTGAACCACCTGGGAAGCCCCAAAAGCCTCTGGGCTCATGTAAAGAAGTTCCATGATATCTGTTCTGATTAGGACTAAGGCACTCTTCATGTTACGTACTAAGTAAACACTGTGGAAGAAAGAAAGAGTGAAATGGAGGGGGGCGGGTATTGAGAGAGAAAGGAAGAAAGAAAAAAAAGAAGGGAGAGATGGAGGGAAGGAGTAAGGACAGAATTGGATCTTTCAAATTGAAAATGTATCAATCACAACTTGAGTGTTCCTCCTGGGATTGTGACACAAAGTACCTCCTCTTACACACTCCAATGCTTCCTCCATCATAGAATCTACAAATAGCATCACTCATTGGAACTAACTGTGAGGAAGAGCTGGTTGATATCACTGTATTTCTACAATGATGCAACTTCATTAAAATCAAAGGGAAGTTTGAACTCTTAAATAATCAGAAAATAAGGATTGGGTCTACTTCTAAACAATTTAAAAACAAGGATAGGGAATTCCTTGGCAACCCAGTGGTTAAGACTTGGAGCTTTCACTGTTGAGAACCAGGGTTCAATCCCTGGTCCAGGAACTAAGATCCCACAAGCCATGCGGCCAAGAACAAATAAATAAAAAGTGAGGACCATTTTCCTGTTACTCAGTGTAACTTTTGCTTCTTACCGCTAAATATTTTCCTGCTGTTTGACAAGAAATAAAAGAAACATGACTAAATCTTTCATAGTGTATATTTTATTGCAGTCTATATTTTACATTTGATATAAACATTTTACAGCAGGTGTTTTACACTGCAATTTTTATTCATTTCTTCTGATAAAAGGAAATACAAGTGATAGGCTTAGATACCCTGGTATCTAAGATTTTAAAGCATTAATCCTGTCATTGAAAGTTATAGATTATATTAACACTAGGCTTCAGGCAATGAAAATATTCTCTATATTTTAGTATCAATGGTCTAAACCTTAATTTTCCTTAAAACATAAAAGCCAACAAATTCTGTTACTGGGTAACAACTTGACCTAAAATCGAACCTATATTTATCCAATTAAATGAGAAAAGTGAAAAACAGATACATAGAGACTTTCAGATGATGAACATTTAAAATTTATATATAGTCATATGCAAATATTAATTTTAATTATTAGCACTTAATGTCCTATAAAAACATAAATTATAGCTTTATTATACTCAGATAGCAATGTTAGCCCAATCATTACACTGCTAAGCAACTCACTAACATTTTATTTTTCTGATTTCTTCACACAAATAACATAATTTGTATTCATATAATCAAAAATTTGTGGAATATTAATATTGTTGACATCATCTAGGGAATTCTCTTAATTAAACTTGGCTCTCTAAAATATGTATTTGATGTCAAATTCTGAAGTAAAATAATATTAATCCATATCTCTTATACCTCTGGAATTGTAAATTCAGCCCTTAACTCAAAGCTTGCTTGTTTCTCTTGGGAAAAATATTCCATGAGTCTTGAATATATGTTGATTAAGCACTCACTATAAGTCAATAATTTGAGTCATTTTGACCAGTGTTATTTCATCTCTTGATCAACTGATAGGATTGGTGTTTTCCATTTAACTGACATAAAAGATAACTTAATACAATAATAAAAGTTATTGTCACCCAGAAGCTATTCTTTTGCACTAAAATAAATACAAATTGTACAGGCAAACACTTAAAGGCATATTGTTGCTATTGTTCAGTCACTAAGTCATGTCTGACTCTTTGCAGCCCCATGAATTGCAGCACATCAAGCTTCCCTGTCTTTTCACTGTCTCCTGGAGTTTCCTCAAAATCATATCCAATGAGTCAGTGATGCTATCTAACCATCTCATCCTCTGCTGCCATCTTCTTCTTTTACCTTCAATCTTTTCCAGCATCAGTCTTTTCCAAAGAGTTGGCACTTTGCATCATGTGGTCAAAGTATTGGAGTTTTAGCTTCAGCATTAGTCCTTCCAGTGAATATTCAGGACTGATTTCCTTTAGGATTCACTGGTTGATCTCCGTGTTGTCCAAGGGACTCTCAAGAGTCTTCTCCTACACCATAATTCAAATGCATCAATTCTAAGGTGCTCACCCTTCTTTATGATCCAACTCTTACATCCACACATGACTACTGGAAAAACCATAGCTTTGACTCTATGAACATTTGTTGGCAAAGTGAGATCTCTGCTTTTTAATATACTGTCTAGATTTGTCATAGCTTTTCTTCCAAGCATCTTTTAATTTCATGGCTTCAGTCACCATCAGCAGTGATTTCTGAGCTCAAGAACATAAAACCTGTCATGGCTTCTACTTTTTCCTTTCTATTTGCCATGAAGTGATAGGACCAGATGCCATGATCTTAGTTTTTTGAATGTTAAGTTTTAAGTCAGCATTTTTACTCTTCTGTTTCTCCTTCATCAAGAAGGTATATCAACAAGGTGAAAGTATATATGAATATATTTTTTGAGATATTTTGTTTTTGACTAAATATATAACTATAGAGGGCTTCTCCCTACTCTGTTTATAGTTACTATTAACACTTGTCTTTTTTATAAATAATAGCTAGTCCTAGATGATTTTAAGAGAGAATAAGAGACAGTAAAATGTATCTATAATTTTAGGATGGCCTCAGGAAAGTTCAGAGAAGACAGATGACCAATATTGAAGAGGAAAAAAAAAATCTTGTTTTATAAAATTCACAAAACTTCATATTAAAATCCTCCATATTTCAGCCACAGTTTAAAATGTAGAATACAAAACTAGATGTAGAAAAAAGCTATATGTTCCTACTAAAAGTAGTGGCTTTCAAATCTTAATGTGCATGAGACTCATTTGTTAAAATAGAGATTACTGGGCATTTGTTCCACACCTAACCTCCCTCCAGCTGAGTCTCCAATTCCCAGGGTTAGAGCCAGAGAATCTGCATTTCAGATAAGTTATCAAGAGATCCTAGAAGAGAGATCACACCTGCAGATCAATACTGCCTGTACATTATGGTCATGGGGGGATATGTGCTCAGGCACAACACTCAAGTTTCTCATGTAATTGATTTTTGGGAGACAAGACATCACTATGCACTTTCAAAACTCTCCAGGTGTTTCTAAAAAGTCTTGAAGAAAAGTGCCTTCTTCAGGAATGATGTGAAACTTGGCCACTGACATAGAGATTGAGCACCAAAGCTTGCAAAAAAAAAACTAGAAAAGGATGTTTAATGACAGTAATTAATTACATTTGCTTAGCATTCTCCCACCTTACAGTGTGCTTGCCTATCCTTTACCTTGTTTAATTTTGATCTTTGTAAAAATTCAATATCTGAAAAGAAAGTATTAAAATTTCCATTTTTCAGAAGAGTCTGAATCTCAGTAATCCTTCCTAATTGCCCCAGGTCACAGTGTTCATATGCAGGCATCATAACCCAAGCATTTAGGCTATAAATTCAACAGTTATTGCTGTATAATATATGATTACTGCCTCCACAAGACCTTGAAGAGACCAATCTAGGCAGAGCTAAGTCTACCTAGACTTTTCTAGGTATATGTGAAAACTGACATAGGGTATTTGAAGAAAAAATAGATATTAGTATGGTAGGGCAAGATTATGGAGTATCTTGAAAAAAATCAAGTCAGGAACTGAAAATTTACAGCAATTAATGAATGAGAATAGTATAAAGCAGTGTCACAGGAATTGTGCAAATCATATTATATATATACACATCTGCAATATCTGGAATCCATGTGCAGAAAGCTGACACATTAACTCAGTGTATAGCTATAAGAGGAAATGCAACTTATCATTTTCTCTAATTGCTACAATCAGCCTATTACAAACCCCAACTCCCAGAATAAAAGGCTGGTGGGCTAGGATGGGACAGAAGCAGGACAACTAAACTCAATGCAATATTTAATTCCAAATTTTATCCCTCTTCTGCTTTCAAATCTCTCTTTGATATTGAGGGAAAAGTGTGCTCCTTTTGGCTGTGGTAAGTCTTCCTGATCTCACAATCAGTTTATTCTTGCACCATTTTAGCCATTTCATTGTGGCCAGTGACAAAAGCTGGCTAATGTCAAGTAGAGCAGGCATTTTCATATTTAGTTGTTCAATGTCTCTTTCCTGGTGAGTGCTTTCTCATTGGTGTTAAAATGTGAAATGCTCCAGAGTTTGTGTCCACTCTCATGTTGATCTTCAGGCTGTGGCTCCACACCTCATGTGTGACCTTTTTATTGACCATTTCACTACCTATCCAAAAATAAATATGTATTCTCGTCACAGACCACTTCTCTTCCCATACAAAGTAGATGATACCCTTACCCCTACCTCCATCCATGGAGAAGATTTGTCCTCATTACTATCTTTTGAGGTCACTACTGAATGTGGCTGTGATGTAAAAATAGCTCATTACCAACATTTCCAGAGCCAATTCATCCATAAGTCCAAATTAGGCTTTTCATCCCTCCTTTACCTGTTAAAAAGAGACCTCCCCATGTGGTCATGGGTATGGGTCAAGGGAGAGGCCTTGGGGCCACTGAGGTGGGTGATATAGCAGTCTAGGCTACCTTGTGCTTCTGTGGCTTCCTTGTGCCTCTGGTACTGGTCAAACTTGATGGTGGACTCTCTTGTGATGGAGTATGGATATGTGTGTGTGTGTGTTAGCTGCTCATTCCTGTCTGACTCTGCCATCCCAAGGACTATAGCCCACCAGGCTCCTCTGTCCATGGAACTCTCCAGGCAAGAATACTGGACTGGGTTGCATTGCCTTCGCTAGGGAATTTTCTGGATCCAGGGATCAAACCCAGGTCTCCCACATTGCAGGCAGATTCTGTACCATCTGAGCCACCAGGGAAGCCCCAGGATAGGCCTGTCTAATTTCATGACTGACAGACCCGAAGTCATAGTGTGCAGTTCCAGGTGCACGGTCATTTGGTGCTAACTATTCTGTCTCTTCAGGAACCAGTAACAAGACTGAAGCTGAGGGTCGCAAGGGGTTTAATTCTTAGCCTCCCTCTGGAATCTCAGGGGCATACATTCTACTCCTCCCTCTGGGATTCGTGGTGAGTTCCTCATTGCATTGCTTCCTACCACTGATATTTCTGACACCATAGATTTCACTGGCTTTTATGGCCACGTAACAGGGTTACTGGAGAAGGCAATGGCACCCCACTCCAGTACTCTTGCCTGGAAAAATCCCATGGATGGAGGAGCCTGATGGGCTGCAGTCCATGGGGTCGCTAAGAGTCAGACATGACTGAGCGACTTCACTTTCCCTTTTCACTTCCATGCATTGGAGAAAGAAATGGCAACCCATTCCGGTGTTCTTGCCTGGAGAATCCCAGGGACGGGGGAGCCTGGTGGGCTGCCGTCTATGGGGTCGCACAGAGTTGGACACGACTGAAGTGACTTAGCAGCAGCAGCAACAGGGTTCAGTTCAGTTCAGTTCAGTCGCTCAGTCGTGTCCGACTCTTTGTGACCCCATGAATCGCAGCACGCCAGGCCTCCCTGTCCATCAGCAACTCCCGGAGCCTACCCAAACTCATGTCCATCAAGTCAGTGATGCCATTGAGCCATCTCATCCTCTGTCGTCCCCTTCTCATCCTGCCCCCAATCCCTCCCAGCATCAGTGTCTTTTCCAATGAGTCAACTCTTCGCATGAGGTGGCCAAAGTACTGGAGTTTCAGCTTTAGCATCATTCCTTCCAAAGAAATCCCAGGGCTGATCTCCTTCAGAATGGACTGGTTGGATCTCCTTGCAGTCCAAGGGACTCTCAAGAGTCTTCTCCAACACCACACTTCAGAAGCATCAATTCTTCGGCACTCATCCTTCTTCACAGTCCAACTCTCACATCCATACATGACCACGGGAAAAACCATAGCCTTGACTAGACGAACCATTGTTGGCAAAGTAATGTCTCTGCTTTTGAATATGCTATCTAGGTTGGTCATAACTTTCCTTCCAAGGAGTAAGCAACAGGGTTATTTTCCTCAAAATCCACATTGGCTACATAGCCCTTTCTTGCTCTGAGACACTCAAATGTGGCCTAATTTCCAATACAGAATGCATTGTCTCTTAAACCCAAGGCAGACTACCAGGCACTGTGCTTCCTTTGTGGAATGGGGCTGCAGATGGAACCATCTGTCCTTTGCAGGGGGAGCACAGAGACCTTTTAGTTTATCATACAAGTCTGCCCCCAGAGAAGGAGAGGAAAAAGTGGGGAGGATTGCGTGCAAGAGTCTTATATCACAATTTCCTTCTAAGAACATCTGGGTTGTGGCCACAGGGGGCCCTGAGCCAAAGTTGCCTGTTAGAAATACCTGATACCTCACAGAAGTGGGCCTGCCTTATTACCACTTTTCAGGCTCAGTCACTGGCCTGGAGAAGCCTCTGAACATTTGGACTAGGTAAAAAGTCAGTGGCAAATAAAGAGTGTTGGGGATGCACTTCAATTTAGCTCTCAAAAGCAAGAAATAAGAGACACACATTTTCATGACCTCAATGACATAAACAACCTCCTAAATCTGTTTTGTTTTGTTTTGTTTTGCCATGAGGGTTGTGGTGCATCAGGAGCACTGAATCAGACTCACACACCAGATGCCACATTCTAGCTGCTACAACTGCTGTGCTACCAATCCTCACCTGGGAATAAAGCCTTTGCACAACTGTCTCTTCCCAAGCTTCCATGAGAAAAGCAGACTAAAGCCCCGCCCCTCTGACCATCCTCTTCAGCCTTTGAACCCATCTCTGTGTCCAGGAGATAAGCACTGTTTCACTGGTTTGACCCCCCTTCCTTCCCCAGTCTTCTGGGACTTAGAATCATTTTTTTTTTTTTTTATTCCCTTCACTTTTTTTCCCCTTTTATTCCCTTCACTCATTGGGGAACTTCAATATTTCAAAGCTTTACTTCTTTTTTTTAAAGCATTGTTTTAAAATATTTGCTGCATTTGTTACAATACTGCTTCTGTTTTATGTTATGGTTTTTTGGCTGTGAGGCATGTGGGATTTTAGTTCCCTGACCAGGGACAGAACTCACATGCCCCGCTTCGGCAGGTGAAGTCTTAACCTTTGAACTGCCAGGGAAGTCCCCAAATCCTTATTTCTGCAGCTTGAGTTTACTAAATTTCTATGATTTAATCAATAAAAAATGTTCTTTGTCAATGGAAAATGAATCGACTAAGAAAATCTTCTGAAAAAGCTTGATTTTCAAGACTACTGTTGAATGTAATCTAGATATCAAAATGTAAACATATTTATTCCTTATTTCTCATTGAATTCCTCCTACAAATTCTATTTATTTCTGTAGCAAATGGATGGCTCTGGCAGATTAAAGAATAATCCTGAACATGAGAACATAAAATAGAAAAGTAAATGATTTTTCAAAGTATTATGTTTATTATGAGTCATGACAAATAAATGACAAAGCTAAGCAAAGGATTATAAGAGCCAAAAGGGGAAATGCTTTAACCAAGAAAAATAATCAGAGAAATAATTATATAAGTTTATAGCTCAAATAACTGAAACCTGCAAATTTTTGTCATCTTGTGGCCACTGTTAAGGGATTTCTCTAGCCTGCTGATGCTAGGGGTGTGCCAGAACAGGTGGTCAGGGATAGGAGTAATATCATGTAATTTACCTCTGATGCTCACAGCCTGGCTGGCACATTCTTTTGCCTGAATATTGAGACATGATCTTTTCTAGGTGTTTTCACATGAAAGCTTTTTTTGTCCTTCTCCAGGGATGTCTTTATTCTCTTTCATATACCTACCTTTCTTTTTTTCTATGTCCCTTTAATTTTTTCCATTATTTTGTCTGTCCTACTTTCCAACTCTTTCTAGTTTAGGGACCTCTCTTTGGGCTTGTCATTATTCATGAATATCAGCAGGATGTGGATATTTTTCACCTGGGTCTACTGCTGGATAAGAAGGAGGTAGAATTTCAGATTCTGAGCACAGAGAAACATAGAAAAACCACCCACCCAGTTAGTGTAAAATGAGCTTATTGTTCTTTCCGTGCTTACAGATACAGTACAGCTCTCTAAAACTGAAAGGACAGTTTCTTGCTAACTCTCAGTTTTTGGTGAAGCAGTGTGAAAGTGGGCTGAGAGTAACTTCAGAGTTTTATTCTGAAATATAAATCTTCCCGTCTAGGAAGAAGAAGGACCATCTCAATCCAAACAAAAAGGGTTTTTCTTAGTTTTAGTCCCTTTCTTCGAATTTACTTTGCCCTCCTCAACTTGGCCATTATGATGCTGAAAACTCAACCCAAAGGTTAATCTAGAGTATGCAGGGCATCTGCACACTTGCCCAGAAAACAAGTCCAGGGGGAATCAATCTCTTTTACTATTTCACTTCATTACTGATCACCAAGCTCTCCACTACTCCCTATTCACCCTAGATTTCATCTTTCCTCCCTGTATCTCTGTGCCTCTTTCTTCATAGGACTGAGTTCCTACCCACTTTTACTAGGTTGCCCAAAAAGTTTATTTGGGATTTTCCTTTAATATGTTGGGTTTTCCAATACGATGTTACAAAATTTTTGGCCAACTCAGTATTAGTTCTTCACACTGTTACTGCCATTGGTCCTCAGCCTAACGCATTTCATAGCCATTGCTGCCTAGGCTTTGGCTGAATCATCTACCCAGCCATGTTTGCTTTTTGGTGTTGTTGTTGCTCTTTCCCCTGATTTGGACAAACTATTGCTGTTTATCTGGAATGTGAATCTATGTTTTTGTACTCATTGGCTATGGTGCCAATTCTTGGTTCTGAATACATAAAGTTAGTGTATTTAAACAGGTTTCCTCTCCATATTAGCACTTCACTCTCCTAGCCAGATCTGGAACTGCATCCAGACACTTGAATGTGGTCTGTCATAAGACACGTGTTGGAAATTATGGTTTAGGAGGCAGTGGCACCTGAATGCTATGCCATACCTGAGGAAAATTAACCTCTGGGACTTGGCTGAGCATGAGAAGAAAAATTGTATGGGCAGACAGATTTTCACTGGACATGGGAGTTCGTATCTTGACTAGAGCATGTTTGTTGCCTGTGGCATTGTGGTACAAGGAGGGACTTAAGTGACCATGTTAAGGCTGAAATCTCTGTGATGGCCTCACAATTCAAGATCTATCAACCCAGAATTCAAGCTTAGAAAAAAAATCCTTCTCCAAATTTTCTTCCCATTTTTGTCTGTAAAAAATTTGTTGGTACCCATTCACTATATTAGCATATCTTTCATGTTTCTAAGCAAGACAAAAGTAAAGCACTTAGGAAATTACTCCTGACTCCAAAAAAGGACTACATTTTCATTTTTATAAGGAACAGTAAAATGGAGACCCCCATTCAACATTGCCTTTGCCCAGAAAAATAAATATTATGTATGTGCGTGTGTGTATGTGTGTGTGTGCTCAGTCATGTTGGACTCTTTGCAAGCAGACTAAAACCTGCCACACTCTTCTGTCCGTGGGACTTCACAGGCAAAGAACTGGAGTGGGTTGCCATTTCCTTCTTCAGGGGATATTCCCAAGCCAGGGATCTAACTCATGTCTCTTGTATCTTCTGTGTTGGCAGGAGGATGTAATGACAATATCTTAAATGTACTCTGTGGGTGTTAGTTGTTCAGTCATGTCTGACTCTTTGTGACCCCATGAACTGCAGCACACTAGGCTTCCCTGTCCTTCACTATCTCCCAGAGTTGGCTCAACCTCATGTCCATTGAGTAGATGACATCATACAACCGTCTCACCCTCTGTTGCCTCCTTTTCCTCCGGCCCTCAATCTTTCCCAGCATCAGGGTCTTTTTCAGTAAGTCAGCTCTTAGTATCAGGTGGCCAAAGCATTGGAGCTTCAGCTTCAGCATCAGTCCTTCCAATGAATAACCAGGGTTGATTTCCTTTAGGATGGACTAGTTTGATCTCCTTGCAGTCTAAGGGACTCTCAAGAGTATTCAACACCACGGTTGAAAAGTATCAGTTCTTCAGTTCTTAGCCTTCTTTATGGTCCAACTCTCACATCCATACATAACCACTGGAAAAACTACAGCTTTGACAATACAGACCTTTGTCAGCACAGTGATATCTCTTGTTTTTAATATGCTGTCTAGATTTTTCATAGCTATTTTTACAAGGAGCAAGTCTCTTTTAATTTCATGGCTTCAGTCACCATCCACAGTGATTTTGGAGCTCAAGAAAATAAAGTCTGTCACTGTTTCCATTGTTTCCCCATCCATCTGCCATTAAGTGATGGGACTGGATGCCATGATCTTCACTTTTTGAATGCTGCCCTTTAAGCCATTTTTGTTTGTTTGTTTCACTCTCTTCTTTCACCTTCATCAAGAGGCTCTTTAGTTCCTCTGTGTTTACTGCCATTAGGGTGGTGTTATCTGCCTATATGAGGTTATTAATATTTCTCTGTGCAATCTTGGTTCCAGCTTGTGATTCATCCAGCCTGACATTCTGCATGACATAATCTGCATATAAGTTAAATAAGCAGGATGACAATATACAGTTAAATAAGCAGGATGACAATATACAACTTTGATGTACTCCTTTTCCAAGTTTGAACCATTCTGTTGTTCCATGTCAGAGAAAGAAATGGCATCCCACTCCAGTACTCTTGCCTGGAAAATCCCATGGATGGAGGAGCCTGGTGGGCTGCAGTCCGTGGGGTTGCTAAGAGTTGGACACGACTGAGCAACTTCACTTTCACTTTCATGCATTGGAGAAGAAAATGGCAACCCACTCCAGTGTTCCTGCCTGGAGAATCCCAGGGATGGGGAAGCCTGATGGGCTGCTGTCTATGGGGTCGCACAGAGTCAGACACGACTGAAGTGACTTAGCAGCAGCAGTTGTTTCATGTCCAGTTCTAACTATTACCTCTTGACCTGTACACAGGTTTCTCAGGAGGCAGGTAAGGTGGTCTGGTATTCCCATTTCTTTAAGAATTTTCTACAGTTTGTTGTGATCCACACAGTTAAAGGCTTTAGTGTAGTCAATGAAGCAGATGTTTTTCTGGAATTCCCTTGCCTTTTTTTTTTTTTTTTTTTTAATGATCCAACAGGTGTTATATTTTAACTTATAGCAAAACCATCTTTGGACATATTCTGAGTTGTTGGAGAAATCATATCCCTATGAAAGCTAAATAATAATTCTGGGCAATTATGTAGAACTTTATAGCAATGATAATGAAATGACACAGGAAAGAATTGTCTTATAAGAATAAACAGTGATGGCCTTCATGGTTAAATAAATGTGTCAGGATTGCTTTTTCAGAGGTACTGAAAATATCTCCCTCTCTTGAGAATAAAAATTTCTGCTGCAGATAAGATTGGTCCTCTCCCTTGAGTGAATGCAGCACTCAAATCATAGACTACAGAGCTGAATTTCATGTATTTAAATTCTGGTTCTGCCACTTAAAGACTGTATGTGAAAAAAGAAATGACACAATGTGCTATGTCTCAGTTTTCCCATCTACCTTCTGGAAATAACAATTACACCCACTTAAGAAGTTACTAAAAACACTAAACATATTAATATAAGAAAATATGTAGACCAGTACCTGGAAATATTAGTACTGACTTTTAGTTGTTATCATCATAATACCTACTATATCACTCAATCAAGGCATGTTCATTGAAAACCAAGTCATACCAGGAGGTAATAATAGTAGATTAATGATTGAATTTTGTTTCTATCTATGAGGAGTATCTTGAGGAAAAGAGAATTTGAGAGGGAAAAAAAGAGGGGAGGATGCTAGCATAAGGGAGGAAGAATCATATTTATTCAGTACTTAAGCTCTGTGACATTTTTCATACCCTATGGCATTTTCCCTCAAACCAACATTAGTAATAGCTCAGCTTCTCATAACTAGTAGTGGCAGAACAAGAATTAGAATGACTTTACTTACTAGTAAATATATTGTTCTTTAAAGAAAAGAGAAAGAGAAGAAAACAAGGACACAGTTATTTTAAGCAGAGCTTATAACAGCAATAACTAATGTGACCAAATTTAGTAAACAACTGTTTAAATTTCACTTTGCTGATATGTACTATCCACCTCTTCTAGTTGTATCATTTGTCAAAGAAAAAAAAAAGTGGATAGTAGATTCTTTTCTGATTGAATGATTCATTGGGTTAATATTTTATGTTTTATGTTTACAAAGTCTTCAGTTCTTTTCTGCTGCTCAGTTAAGTTCATTTCAGTTCAGTCGCTCAGTCGTGTCCGACTCTTTGCAGCCCCATGAATCGCAGCACACCAGGCCTCCCTGTCCATCACCAACTCCCGGAGTTCACTCAAACTCAAGTCCATCGAGTCGGTGATGCCATCTGGCCATCTCACCCTGTCGTCCCCTTCTCCTCCAGCCCCCAATCCCTCCCAGCATCAGAGTCTTTTCCAATGAGTCAACTCTTCGCATGAGGTGGCCAAAGTACTGGAGTTTCAGCTTTAGCATCATTCCCTCCAAAGAACACCCAGAACTGATCTCCTTAAGAATGGACTGGTTGGATCTCTTTGCAGTCCAAGGGACTCTCAAGAGTCTTTTCCAACACCACAGTTCAAAAGCATCAATTCTTCGGCATTCAGCTTTCTTCACAGTCCAACTCTCACATCCATACATGAACACTGGAAAAACCATAGCCTTGACTAGATGGACCTTTGTTGGCAAAGTAATGTCTCTGCTTTTGAATGTGCTATCTAGTTTAGTCATAACTTTCCTTCCAAGGACTAAGTGTCTTTTAATTTCATGGCTGCAGTCACCATCGGCAGTGATTTTGGAGCCCAGAAAAATAAAGCCTGACACTGTTTCCCCATCTATTTGCAATGAAGTGATGGGACCAGATGCCATGATCTTAATTTTCTGAATGTTAAGTTTTAAGACAACTTTTTCACTCCTCTTTTACTTTCATCAAGAGGCTTTTTAGTTCCTCTTCACTTTCTGCCATAAAGGTGGTGTCATCTGCATATCTGAGGTTATTGATATTTCTCCTGGCAAACTTGATTCCAGCTTGTGGGTCTTCCAGCCCAGCGTTTCCCGTGATGTACTCTGCATATAAGTTAAATAACCAGGGCAACAATATATAGCCTTGACATACTCCTTTTCCTATTCCTATTAGTAGTCATTAAATCACTACAATTATAGACTGTGTACAAGGCTATGGCTTTTCCAGTGGTCATGTATGGATGTGAGAGTTGGACTGTGAAGAAAGCTGAGCACTGAAGAATTGATGCTTTTGAACTGTGGTATTGGAAAAGACTCTTGAGAGTCCCTTGGACTGCAAGGAGATCCAACCAGTCCATCCTAAAGGAGACCAGTCCTGGGTTTTCATTAGAAGTACTGATGCTGAGGCTGAAACTCTAATACTTTGGCCTCGTCATGTGAAGAGTTGACTCATTGGAAAAGACCCTGATGCTGGGAGGGATTGAAGTCAGAAGGAGAAGGGGATGGCAGAGGATGAGATAGCTGGATGGCATCACTGACTTGATGCACGTGAGTCTGGGTGAACTCCGGGAGTTGGTGATGGACAGGGAGGCCTGGCGTGCTGCTATTCATGGGGTTGCAAAGAGTTGGACACGACTGAGTTAACTGAACTGAATGTAAATATGAAATTTTAAAAGTATGTTTAGTAAATTGGCCTTTGGTAAAGTGTAATGGTAAACAGCTCATTAAGCTGTTTTTTCAGTTTTGTTAACTATTCCAGCAAATACTTTAAAACGTTAATGAAAATATCCCAATTGTAGTTAATGACCTTTATTATGAATTAATTTATCTTGAGTATTTTTAAAAGTTAAATGATGTTTTAATTCTTAAAGACTAGTAAACCTCAAATAAATATCTTTGAATGTGGAATATAGCTCTTCATTTACTGTCTTCTCACATGTAACATACCCAGAAGGAAGCTGTTGACTTTTTTGTTTTTCTTGATAAGAAGCTTATAAAATACCTGCTTAACTATTTTTCCTCAAATTAGCAAGACAGCACAAGTATGTAGGTAAGCCATAGGCAAGGACTAAAGGCCAACAATTTAATTAGAAAATATGTATAATTGTACTTTTATCACAGTCTTCCTGGTTCTAAAATGAAGGAAGCTTAGATGAACCTCATTTGCCTCTACTCTTATTTGGAGAAATTTTTATAGTGTCAAACTGTTGGACTTTTTTTTTTCACTTTTTATATACTGTTTCTTGGTTAAAATGTTTATTCATCCACCTTTGCCCCATCAGTAAGTACGTGCTGTGAGTGCTAAGTTATTTCAGTCACATCTGACTCTCTGCGACCCTATGGACCATAGACCACCAGGCTCCTCTGTCCATGAATTCTCCAGGCAAGAATACTGGAGTGGGTTGTTGAGCCCTCCTCCAGAGGATTTTTCAGACCCAGAAATGGAACTCGGGTCTCTTACGTCTACCTGCATTGGCAGGTGGGTTCTTTACCACTCTCGCCACCTGGGAAGCCCAGTAAGTGACTATCCATTCTTTATTCTCACTTATTCGTTCTTTAAAAAAAAGAAAAACTTATTTTATATCAGAGTATAGATGATTAAAAATGTTATGACAGTTTCAAGTGGACAGCAAAGGGACTTAGGCACATTATACATGTATCTGTTCCCCCTAAATTCCTCTCCCATCCAGGCTACAACATAACATTGAACAGAGTCCCCTGTGCTATATAGTATGACCTGTCAGTTATCCATTTAAATATAGCAGTGTATACATGTCCATTCCAAACTCCCAAAGTATACCTTTCCCCCATCCTTCAACAGGCAACCACACATTCATTCCCTAAGTCTATGAGTCTGTTTCTGTTTTGTAAATAAGTTCATTTGTAGCATTTCTTTTTAGATTCCACATATAAGGGATGTTATGCATGCACCCCAATGTTCACTGCAGCACTGTTCACAACAGCCAGGAAATAGAAACAACCTAAACGTCCACTGACAGATGAATGGATAAAGAAGATGTGGTATATATATATACAGGGAGGCTGTATACTGTCATGCTGCTTATTTAACTTATATGCAGAGACATGCGAAATGCCAGGCTGGATGAACACAAGCTGGAATCAAGATTGTCAGGAGAAATAATAACCTCAGATATGCATATTACACCACCCTTAAGACAGAAAGCAAAGAGGAACTAGAGAGCCTATTGATGAAAGTGAAAGAAGAGAGTGAAAAAGTGGACTTAAAACTCAATATTCAAATAACTAAGATTATAGCACCAGGTTACATCACTTCATGGCAAATAGATGGGGAAACGATGGAAACAGTGACAGACCTTATTTCCTTAGACTCCAAATCACTGCAGATGATGACTGTAGCCACAAAATTAGCAGACACTTTCTTCTTGCAAGAGAAGCAATGAAAATCCTAGACTTCATATTAAAAAGCAAAGACATTTCTTTGCCTCAAAAGTCCATACAGTCAAAGCTATGGTTTTTCCAGTAGTCATGCACATATATGAGAGCTGGACAATAAAAAAAAAGCTGAGCACTGAAGAACTGATGCCTTTGACCTTTGGTGCTGGAGGACTCTTGGGTCTCCCTTGGACTGCAAGGAGATCAAACCAGTCAACCCTAAAGGAAATCAACCCTGGATATTCATGGGAAGGACTGATGATGAAACTGAAGCTCCAATACTTTGGCCACCTGATGCAAAGAACTGATTCATTGGAAAAGACCCTGGTGCTGGGAAAGATTGAAGGCAGGAACAGAAAGGGATGACCGAGGATAAGATGGTTGGATGACATCACTGACTTCATGGACATGAGTTTGAACAAGCTCCTGGGGTTGGTGATGGACACAGAAGCCTGGCATGCTGCAGTCCACGGGGGTCTCAAAGAGTCAGACACAACTGAGTGACTGAACTGAATTGAACTATAACAACTAGGGGAGAAAAAATCAAGCTCAGTCAATGAAAGTTTTAAAAAGTGAAACAATGGTTGCTATTTTTAAATTAATAAAATCATAGTTTCTCTTATGTTATACTGTATAGAAAATTAATATATCATTACTATTGGTTGAGTGCATGCCTAAAATTATTTGAAAACTGAGAGTAAAGATAACTGATTTATCTTTTTTCTTATGCCATTGGTATTAATTGGAATAACCATCATGGTCACCGAAGCCTCTCTTTAACTGATGTTATTTTTAAATATATTTTAATTAAATTTCACAAAGATAATTTTTTCGATCATCACTGAACATCTGTTTAAGTTTGTGATGCAGTTGATGTTTATGTTATTCCATGTTACCCAAAAGTTATTTTGCTTTGCTTCTTCCTACTGTTTTGTCTTAGTAAAACATTCCATTTTTTGAAAACATAAATTGAAATGGGAGAGAATAACATGCAATAAACTCAGAGAGCTTATTTTCTTTTACATATCTCAGGCCAGATATAAGAGTAGTAACTCCATCATGTCTGTGAGAAGCACCATGAACATACCAGGTCCTCCTGTGTAACCCAAGTGGGTGCCGCTGCAGAGAAAGGCAGCCCACCGTGATGAAGCAGAAGTATGTTGTGGCTCCACAAAAATGACAACTGTCTCAGTATAAATTAAGAATAGAATTCACTCTTATTGAGGACTTACTGTATGCTACTTTAGCCTTTAAATTATTTGACTTTATCCCCACAATTAACACAATGATGTGTATTATTTTGTTTACTTTAAGGATAAGGAAAACAAAGCCTTAGAGAGGTTGACAGAAGTGCCCAAGGTTATTGTTTAATTGGCAGAGCTTGCTGTTGAGCTCAGGTCCATCTGAGTTTTCACATAACCTTCTTTGTACTCCACTATGGCCAAGCCCTGTCTATAAACTTACATAAATAAAATGTACCAGGAAGTAGAAAATGAGCTTTTATTATTTTATCAATATTTATGTTTACAATACTATGTATTAATGAGTATACCACATTTGAAAATATCCCCCCAAAAGGACATATATATTACAGTAAAATGAAACACAATTGCAACGTTAACTGAAATTTCATGTTAATTTAAAATATATGACTGAATTATATATATCCATCTATGTGTACACACATATACATTTTGTAAAATTGAGATTTTTATATGTGTGTACATATAGATGGACATAATTCAATTACATATATTAAGTTAGCAGGCAAATTTTGTTCATCTCATTGCATTTTTTCTTGGCTAGTAGCACCTATTACTCCAATTGTTATACCGACTATGTTATATACCTGCAAATAAAAGATGCAACCAAATGTTTTTAACCGCTTTTTAGTTTTTGAACATTTAGGTTGTCCTCACCAATTTTACTACCATTATCCAAGATGTATCAGGAATTTGCTTGCTTAAATGTGTATTTCAGATATATCACTCTGTCTTCAGTATACAGAATAGATTGGAAGTGTCTCAAGGCTGTGAAAAGAATATTTAAAACATTGTCAGAGCTTTTTAGCCAAGACATGATGGAAGCCTTAGGGTATTCCCTTAGGAGAGTGAGGGTACCTGCTCAGTCACTTCAGTTGTTTCTGACTCTTTGCAACCCTGTGCACCATAGCCCACCAGGCTCCTCTGTCCATGGGATTTTTCAGGCAAGAATACTGGAGTGGGTTGCCCTGCCCTCCTCCAGGGGATCTTCCTGGCTCAGGGATCAAGCTCACATCTCTTATGGCTCCTGCATTGGCAGACACATTCTTTACCACTAGCACCACCTGGAAAGCCCCGGGAGAGTGAGGGTAGGATTGAGAAATATTTGAAAGATGAATTTGGGAACATTTGACAATATCATATGAGGAATGAGTGATCAGGAAGAATCAAAGATAAAAGTCTAAATTCTTGTTTAAGTTATTGTTTAGTTAGTAGTATTATTGAGATTGAGAACTCTGGAGAAGTGAGTTGAAGGAAAGGATCATACATTCAATACAAAATGCCTTGAGTTTGTTGTGTCTACCAGAAATACAAGTAAGAAAGTACACACTTAAAAAAAAAAAAAAAAAAGATATTGGCTTCAGATACAGTTTTGGGAATCATCAGCTTACTTATAGATAGAATAAGAAAAAATCACTGGGAACTCTTAAGTACAGAGGGATAAAAACTTATTAGGATGGAAAATAGGTCTAGTGTGGGTAACTGAATGAATAATAAAAGAATAATACACTGAATTTAAGAGAGTGGCATTTTATATCAAGGTCTGAGTACTGGAGCAGGTTTGGTAATTGTAAATTCTAGAATATGACCATATTTTGCTGAGAGGGGATGAATAGAAAAGTCATTTAACATGGAGAGGTCAAGATAATGAAAAGCTATAAATATCTTCTATAAGAACATTCAAAACTAGGGGGATAATGGAAGTTCTTGAAATATAGATAAAATTATGGTATCAGGTACTTGAAGACAGTAATGATTAAGAGAATTGTGAAACAGGGACAAGAAGGAAAAGACAGTGGTAGAGTAAAGCAGCATGAGCCACAAAGAACAGGTAATTTTCCAAAGAATAGAGAAGTGATCATTTCCTGCTTTTGTGTGGGTGATGTGTTACACAGCACTTTAACCTTCTGTCTCAACACTAGTCTCCTTAGGCTCTGACACTAGTTGATCCTTGGGCCTAAAGGACACTTCATTTCCCAGTATAAATGGCCTTTGAATGTAGAATGAATCCCCTTTTGGTGGATTCTTTTTAAAATACCTTTCTCCTCAACCTGATTAGTTGTTTAAAGCATCCCACACAGGTACTACACATACACACACATACACATTGAACATAGTATTCTCCTGGTATTTATAAATTATATAAAATGGATGCAGGTTGTAAGTGTGATACTGCTTAATATTCACTACTTTTTTTAATACCTACAGGATTCTCCTCTTCACATGATTTAAAATAAAGAGACTTTATTGTGTATTTTCAAAATAAAGAATTTTATCATATAAAAGGTACATGAGACAGTGCTGGACATACAACTAGTATTCAGAAAATGTCAGTAGTGAACCGTGAACTTCCAGATGTTCAAGCTGGTTTTAGAAAAGGCAGAGGAACCAGAGATCAAATTGGTAACATCTGCTGGATCATCGAAAAAGCAAGAGAGTTCCAGAAAAACATCTATTTCTGTTTTATTGACTATGCCAAAGCCTTTGACTGTGTGGATCACAATAAACTGTGGAAAATTCTGAAAGAGATGGGAAAAACAGAGTACCTGACCTGCCTCTTGAGAAAGCTGTATGCAGGTCAGGAAGCAACCTTTAGAACTGGACATGGAACAACAGACTGGTTCCAAATAGGAAAAGGACTACGTCAAGGCTGTATAATGTCACCCTGCTTGTTTAACTTATATGCAGAGTACATCAGGAGAAACTCTGGGCTGGAAGAAGCACAAGCTGGAATCAAGATTGCCGGGAGAAATATCAATAACCTCAGATATGCGGATAACACCACCCTTATGGCAGAAAGTGAAGAGGAACTAAAAAGCCTCTTGATGAAAGTGAAAGAGAAGAGTGAAAAAGTTGGCTTAAAGCTCAACATTCAGAAAACGAAGATCATGGCATTCGGTCCCATCACTTCATGGGAAATGGATGGGGAAACAGTGTCAGACTTTATTTTTGGGGGGCTCCAAAATCACTGCAGATGGTGACTGCAGCCATGAAATTAAAAGACGCTTACTCCTTGGAAGGAAAGTTATGACCAATCTAGATAGCATATTGAAAAGCAAAGACATTACTTTGCCAAAAAGGTCCGTCTAGTCAAGGCTATGGTTTTTCCAGTGGTCATGTATGGATGTGAGATTTGGACTGTGAAGAAAGCTGAGCGCCGAAGAATTGATGCTTTTGAACTGTGGTGTTGGAGAAGATTCTTGAGAGTCCCTTGGACTGCAAGGAGATCCAACCAGTCCATTCTGAAGGAGATCAGCCCTGGGATTTCTTTGGAAGGAATGATGCTAAAGCTGAAACGCCAGTACTTTGGCCACCTCATGCGAAGAGTTGACTCATTGGAGAAGACTCTGATGCTGGGAGGGATTGGAGGCAGGAGGAGAAGGGGACAACAGAGGAAGAGATGGCTGGATGGCATCAATGACTCGATGGACGTGAGTCTGAGTGAACTCTAGGTGTTGGTGATGGACAGGGAAGCCTGGAGTGCTGCAATTCATGGGGTCGCAAAGAGTCAGACAGGACTGAGCAACTGAACTGAACTGGACTGAAATATCAGTAGAATGCTTCAGCAAATTCTAACAGCCAGGGAAAAGCACTCAGGACAATCCACAATTTCTCCATTATTGAAAATGATCCATGAGTCTCAAATTTAATACTGACTTTTCAGAAATATTTGTGAAAACACCTCATCTATTTGAGGTTATTGTATGAGCCTGGTTGCCATTTTCCTACATTTAGGACCAAAATATAGTCCCACTGTATCTGCATATTTTTCCTACACCCTTCAGCCAAAAAGTGGAAATAAGAAATATAAACATGGATAGTGATGAAAAAATATGACTTCTCTCAGACAACAAATAGGAAAAGGAGTACATCAAGGCTGTATATTGTCACCCTGCTTATTTAACTTATATGCAGAGTACATCATGAGAAACGCTGGGCTGGAAGAAGCACAAGCTGGAATCAAGATTGCCGGGAGAAATATCAATAACCTCAGACATGCAGATGACACCACCCTTATGGCAGAAAGTGAAGAGGAACTAAAAAGCCTCTTGATGAAAGTTAAAGAGGAGAGTGAAAAAGTTGGCTTAAAGCTCAACATTCAGAAAACTAAGATCATAGCATCTGGTCCCATTAGTTCATGGGAAATAGATGGGGAAACAGTGGAAACAGTGGCTGACTTTATTTTTCTGGCCTCCAAAATCACTGCAGATGGTGATTGCAGCCATGAAATTAAAAGATGCTTACTCCTTGAAAGGAAAGTTATGACCAACCTAGATGGCATATTAAAAAGCAGAGACATTACTTTGTCAACAAATGTCCGTCTACTCAAGGCTATGGTTTTCCCAGCGGTCACATATGCATGTGAGAGTTGAACTATAAAGAATGCCGAGTGCTGAAGAATTGATGCTTTTGAACTGTGGTGTTGAAGAAGACTCTTGAGAGTCCCTTGGACTACAAGGAGATCCACCCAGTCCATCCTAAAGGAGATTAGTCCTGGGTGTTCATTGGAGGGACTGATGTTGAAGCTGAAACTCCAGTGGTTTGGCCACCTGATGCAAAGAGCTGACTCATTTGAAAAGACCCTGATGCTGGGAAAGATTGAAGGCAGGAGCAGAAGGGGACGACAGAGGATGAGATGGTTGGATGGCATCACCAACTCAATGGACATGGGTTTGGGTGGACTCTGGGAGTTGGTGATAGACTGCGAGGCCTGGCGTGCTGCGGTTCATGGGGTCGCAAAGAGTTGGACATGACTGAGTGACTGAACTGAACTGAACAGATGTCAAATCAGGTGGAAATCACTATCAGCATAAACAAGTAACACTAAAAATCACTTTTTTTTTAATCACTATACATTCTGATCTCAGATAATAAGTGCACTGATGTCTAATAAAATCGAGTAAGTGATGAAATGTTGCACAATGACTATTCTACACAGAGTATCAGGGAGGGTTCTCTAAGGAGGTGAATATTTGGACATAGACATTAATAATGCAGGAAGTTAAAGCATATGAATACAAGAAAAGCCACTCGAATTGTCACAGCAAGTATAATACTATAGCTTTGATAATTTAAGGAAAAAATTCTAATTTGAAGTATTCTCATAATTTCGGTCTGTTGGTTAGAATTAGAAAGTTTTCTTTTAAATTATTTTGGGTTTTTATCACCTGCTGTGAATTACTTTCTAGGTTTTGCTTTATATTTGTAGCACAAATTTTCATATGTTGCATTTAATTTTTCCTTAGTTGAATATGGATAGAGGATAGATAGGTAGGTGGGTGGTTATGTAGGTGGGTAGTTATGTAGGTGGGTAGCTATGTAGGTAGGTAGACAGATTTAAAGTTTCTTGAAACTGATTCTTTGAAATGTGAATTATTTAGAATTGTATTTTTAAATTTGTTAAACAATTGTGGATTTCCCAGATATATTATTACTTAATTTTAGTTTGTTTTCATATAACCTGAGACTGTTTTTTATATAATTTATATTCTCATAAAGTTATATTTTATTACATGATAGACCATTTTATTACATGATAGACCATACATTACAAGATAGACCATGTCTATCTTGGTTGATGTTCCATGCACAGTAAAGACAGGTGTATATTCTACCATTGTGTGAAGTGTTCTATAAATGCTGATTACATTAAGTTGCTTGATAGTGTTTTTTTATGAAGTTTTTCATTAATTACTGAGTTTTTCATTAATCAATATACTGTGAGTACTGAAGTTAATTTGTCACTTCAGATCTATCAGTGTTTATCTCATGCATTTTGATTTACTCTTGCTATGTGTTATATATCTGTTATATATTCTTTGAGAAATTATTCCTTTATTATTACACATGTACTTTTTATCTGTGAAAATAGTCTTCATTTAGAAATTAATATAACTATTCCAGTTTTCTTTCAGTCAGTATCTGCATGGCATTTTTTCTCTAATCTTTTTACTTTTATATTCTAATTTTGTTTATATTTAAATGATTCTGGTAGACACAATATAAGTGGATCTTGGTTTTTTATCTAGTCCAATAATCTATGTCTTTTAACTGGTATGTTTATTTGGACCATTTACCTATATTTAATATACAGGCACACCTCATGGTATTGTACTGTGCTTTATTGTGCTCTTCAGACATTGCATTTTTTTTTTAAACAAATCAAACGTTTATGCCAACCCCATGTCCAGCAAGACAACTGGTGCAAATTTTCCAACAGCTTCAGCACAATTTGTATCTCTGTGTCATATTTTGTAATTCTTATAATATTTCAAACTTTTTATTATTATTACATTTGTTATGATGCTCTGTGATCATTGATCTTTGATGTTACTATTGTAATTGGTAGGAGGGGGTGTGTGCATGAACCATACCTGTAATAGATGACAAACTTAATCTATAAATGTGTGTGCCCTGACTACTCCACCATCTGGCCATTCTCCAAATCTCTCTCCCTCTCCTCAATCTCCCTATTTCGTGAGACACCACGGTATTGAAATTAGGCCAGTTAATAACTTTAACAGTGGCCCCTAAGTATTCAAGTGAAAGAAAGAGTCACATGTTTCTCACTTTAAATCAAAAGCTAGAAATGATTAGGCTTAGTGAGGACAGCATGTTGAAAGCCAAAACAGACACTAGACCTCTTACACCAAATGGCTAGCCAATTGTGATGACAAGGAAACATTTTTGAAGGAAATTAAAAACATTACTCCAGTGATCATACAAGTGATAAGAGGAAAGAGACTTATTGGTGATATGAGAAAGTGTTAGTGGTCTAGACAGATGATCAAACCAACCGAAACATTCTCTTAAGGCCAAAGCCTGATCCAGAGCAAGATTGTAACTCCCTTCAATTCTATGAAGGCTGGGAACAGTGAGGAAGCTGTAGAAAAGTTTGAAGTTCAAAAAAAGAAACCATCTTCATAACATAAAAGTGCAAGGTGAAGAAGCAAGTGTTGGTGTACGGAATCTAGAAAAATGGTACTGAAGAATTCATTTACAGGCAAACAGTGGAGAAACAGACATAGAGAATGGACTTATGGACATGGGGAGAGGGGAGGAGAGGGTGAGATGTATGGAAAGAGTAACTTGGAAACTTACATTACCATATGTAAAATAGATAGCCAACCGGAATTTGCTGTGTGGCTCAGGAAACTCAAACAGGGTCTCTGTATCAGCCTAGAGGGGTGGGATGGGGAGGGAGAAGGGAGGGAGGTTCCAAAGGGAGAGGATATATGTATACCTATGGCTGGTTCATGCTAAGGTTTGACAGAAAAGAGCAAAATTCGGCAAAGCAATTATCTGTCAATAAAAAATAAATTAATTAAAACAAAAAATGCTGGTGTAGAAGCAGCAGCAAGTTATCCAGAAGATCTAGCTAAGATTGTTAATGAAGGTGGTTACATTAGACAACAGATTTTCAGTGTATACAAAACAACTTTTTACTGGCAGAAGATGTCATCTAGGACTTTCATAGCTAGAGAGGAGTCACTGCTTGTCTTCAAAGCTTCAAAGGACAGGCTGACTCTATTGCTGGGGGCTAATGCAGCTGGTGACAGTAAGTTGAAGCCAATGCTCATTTACCATTTTGAAAATCCTAGGATCCTTAAAAGAATTTTTCTAAGTCTATCTTGCCCATGATCTACAAATAGAACAATAAAACCTGTATAACAGCACATTCATTTTCAAGATGACATACTGCTTACACCTACTTCTCAGAAAAAAAGATTTCTTTCAAAACATTACTGCTCATTGACAATGCACCTGGTCACCCAAAAGCTCTGATGGAAATGTATAAGATTAATGTTGTTTTCATGCCCACTAACACAACACTCATTCTGTCGGTTCATAGATCAAGAGATAGTTTTAAATTTCAAGTCTTATTGTTTAAGAAATCCATTTTGTAAGGCCACAGCTGCCATAGATAGTGATTAGTGATTCCTTTGATAGATCTTGGCAAAGTAAATTGAAAATCTTCTGGAAAGGTTTTAGCTTCAAGACACCATAAGAACATTCAAGATTCATGGGAAGAGGTCAAATATTAACATTAACAGAAATTTGGAAGGATCTATAGGATACCCCATTAGACAATCCTGACATGGAAATATTTACAGATGGCAGTTCTTTCGTTCAGGATGGAAAGCGTAAAGCAGGTTTTGCCGTGGTGACTGCTAAACAGGTTTTGGAAACAAAATCTCTCCCCCAGGGAACCAGTGCTCAGTTAGCGGAGCTTGTGGCTCTGACCCAAGCTCTAGAAATAAGCAAAAGGCAGCGGATGGGCCTGATAATCTATGTGAGTCTACTTCTGCTGACTCCAAAAATCCTGAGTCTGCCATTTGATCCTCAAGACAATGTCTTCCTGTCCTGGGCTCACTCCTATGCTGCATTCCACAATCGGTCTAACTGCTGGGTCTGTGGAGCGCTCCCCTCTTCATCAGTGGAAGGCTCCCCATGGTGGACATCCCCACTTAAAGGAAAAGACTTTCTCCAAGTCTGTGAATACCTTCGACAACAATCACATTCGATGCCTCTTCTTCATCTGATGACATCTACCAACCCTAAAATGGACTGGTGCAACACGTTGCACTTTAACTATGGACATAATGTGACTTTTAATTTCGATTTTAACTTGTTTTAATGACTATGTTGCCTGCATCTGTAATTGTATAACTGGATTTGTTTCTAGCCGCATGACAGCTTTTAAGTTACAAATGGTTGCTCAAACTCCTGCTACTGCTGTAGCTTCCTCCAACTACTATTTGGGGCCCCTGGATCAGATATCCTCAATATGAGGATTAGGAGAATATGTTGCCTCACCAATTTAGGAACAATGCCCCTTGTCAGCTTGGAAGCAGTTATGGAATGAGAACGACGCCCCTTTTCCCTAGGCAACATAATTCTCCTAAAAGAAAAGGGGGGAATGAGAGAGTCATTTCCTGGGAAGGTTGATAGGGAGTCTAGGGGTCCCCAAGGAGAGAGGGGTCTGGAATTCTCAAGGAGGAATAAAGGACAAACTTTTTTTTCTTTCAAAAAAAAAAAAAAAAAGAAGTTGGTTTCAACTCTCATGGATGACTTTGAGGAGTTCAAGACTTAATTAAAAAAAAAAAAAAGGAACTATAGATTCAGTAGAAATAGAAAGAGAACTAAAAATTAGAGCCTAAAGATGAGACTGAATTGCTGCAACCTTATGGAGAAGGAAATGGCAGCCCACTCCAGTACTCGTGCCTGGAGAATCCCATGGAGGGAGGAGCCTGGTAGGCTACACTCCATGGGGTTGCAAGGAGTCGGACACGACTGAGTAACTTCACTTCACTTATTATAAAACTTGAAGGATAAGAAGTTGCTTCTGAAACTACTCTTGGTGATAATTCTGTGAAGATTATCGAAATGACAACAAAGGATTTAAATATTACATAAACTTAGTTGACAAAGCAGCAGCGGGGTTTGAGATGATTGACTCCAATTTTGAAAGAATCTCTACTGTGGGTAAAATGCTATCACAGAGCATCACAGGCTACAGAGAAATTCTTTGTGAAAGGAAGGATCAATCCGGATATGGCAAACTCCAAGACTATGCATTTTAAGAAATTGCCTCAGGCACCCTAACCTTCAGCAACCACCACCCTAATCAGTCAGCAGCCATCAATACCAAGGCAAGACTTTCCAACAGCAAAAAGATTATGACTTGATGAAGGCTCAGATGGTTAGCTTTCTTAGAGGTAAATTTTTTTTTCAAATTTAGGTTATGTACATTGATTTTTAGACATAATACTACTGCTTACCTAATAGACTATGCTGCTGCTGCTAAGTTGCTTCAGTCGTGTCCGACTCTGTGCGACCCCATAGATGGCAGCCCAACAGGCTACCCAGTCCCTGGGATTCTCCACGCAAGAACACTGGAGTGGGTTGCCATTTCCTTCTCCAATGCATGAAAGTGAAAAGTGAAAGTGAAGTCACTCAGTCGTGTCCGACTCTTTGCGACCCCAAGGACTGCAGCCTACCAGGCTCCTCCACCCATGGGATTTTCCAGGCAAGAATACTGGAGTGGGTTGCCATTTCCTTCTCCATAGTAGACTATGGTAAGTCACTTCAGTCGTGTCCGACTCTGTACGACCCCATAGACGGCAGCCCACCAGGCTCCCCAGTCCCTGGGATTCTCCAGGCAAGAACACTGGAGTGGGTTGCCATTTCCTTCTCCAATGCATGAAAGTGAAAGTGAAGTTGTGTCCAACTCTTAGCGACCCCATGGACTGAGGCCTACCATGCTCCTCCATCCATGGGATTTTCCAGGCAAAAGTACTGGAGTGGGGTGCCATTGCCTTCTCCTATAATAGACTATAGTATAGTGTAAACATAATTTCTATATGCACTGGGAAGCCAAAAACTTTGCGTAATTTGCTTTATTACAGTGGTCTGGAACTGAACCCACAATATCCCTGATTTTTGACTGTAACAACTTTGTTGAGATATAACTCAAATGCACACACACATAAATCCTCTTTACAAAGCTTATAATTCATAATTGAAGTAAATCTACCACCTTTCTACATGTACTCTATTTTAATATTTATATTTCATTTATTTTAACTTTTTTCCCCCCATCTCTGGACTTAATTGAGCATTTTAATGATTCTATCTCACATCTCTATTGACTAATTTTTATACTTTTAAAAAATTTAATGTGTTGTCTTATATTTCACAGTATACATTTTTAATAACTTGAGTCTACTATCAAATAATAGTATACTATTTCATATACTGGAGAAGGAAATGTCAACCCACTCCAGTATTCTTGCCTGGAGAATCCCATGGACGGAGGAGCTTGGTGGGCTACAGTCCACAGGTTGCAAAGAGTCAGACACGACTGAGTGACTTCACTTTCACTTTCACTTTCATATATAAAAGAAAGCCCTTAAAACTACACAATGGCATTTTTCCTTGATGTACTTTCTGCTATATTTATCATATATTTTATTTTTACATGTGCTATAAAGAAAACACATTGCTACTAAATTTGCTTTAAAAAGTCAATTATTAATGAGAGCAATTAAGGTAAGTAAAAATAATTCATTTTATTGTATATTAATTTATGCTTTCAAAACTCATTTCTCTCTTGGAACCTTGTTCCAAGTTTTAAATTTATATGCAACTTTTTCCTGAAGAATTTCTTTTAACATTTCTTATAGGGTATGGAAAATTCTGAAAGAGATGGGAATACCAGACCACCTGACCAGCCTCTTGAGAAACCTATATGCAGGTAAGGAAGCAACAGTTAGAATTAGACATGGAACAACAGACTGGTTCCAAATAGGAAAAGGAGTACATCAAGGCTGTATATTGTCACCCTGCTTATTTAACTTATATGCAGAGTATGTCATGAGAAACGCTGGGCTGGATGAAGCACAAAATGGAATCAAGATTGCCTGGAGAAATATCAATAACCTCAGATATGCAGATGACACAACCCTTATGGCAGAAAGTGAAGAGGAACTCAAAAGCCTCTTGATGAAAGTAAAAGAGGAGAGTGAAAAAGTTGTCTTAAAGCTCAACATTCAGAAAATGAAGATCGCATCTGGTCCCATCACTTCATAGATAGATAGGGAAACAGTGTTTGATTTTATTTTTGGGGGCTCCAAAATCACTGCAGATGGTGATTGCAGTCACGAAATTACAAGATGCTTACTCCTTGGAAGGAAAGTTATGACCAACCTAGACAGCATATTAAAAAGCATAGACATTATTTTGCCAACAAAGGTCCGTCTAGTCAAGGCTATGGTTTTTCCAGTGGTCATGAATGGATGTGAGTTGGACTGTGAAGAAAGCTGAGCACCGAAGAATTGATGCTTTTGAACTGTGGTGTTGGAGAAGACTCTTGAGAGTCCTTTGGACTGCAAGGAGATCCAACCAGTCTATCCTAAAGGAGATTAGTCCTGGGTGTTCATTGGAAGGACTGATACTGAGGCTGAAACTCCAATACTTTGGCCACCTCATGTGAAGAGCTGACTCATTGGAAAAGACCCTGATGCTGGGAGGGATTGGGGGCAGGAGGAGAAAGGGACAAGAGAGGATGAGATGGCTGGATGGCATCACCAACTCTATGCATATGAGTTTAGGTGAACTCCAGGAGTTGGTGATGGACATCGAGGCCTGATGTGCTGCGATCCATGAGGTCACAAAGAGTCAGACACCACTGAGCAACTGAACTGAATTGAACTGATAGGGTGGTCTTTTGGTAATATGTTCTCCCAATTCTTGTTTGCCTGAACATTTTCTTGGAAAATCTTTTCAGGGTATAAATTTCTGGACTGAAAGTTATATTTACATATATATGCAAAACCCAGAACACTGACAAAATCAAATCTGGTGTGGATGTGGGGTAACAGGAACTCTTATTCATTCTTGATGCAAATTCAAAATGATATGGTCACTCTGGAAAACAATTTGGCATACTATATATATATATATATATAAAATCACTTTGCTATAAACCTAAAACTGATACAACATTGTAAATTCACTATTCTTCAATTTAAAAAAATGATATAAAACAGTCCCATATATACTTCTTTTAAAATGGAATTCTTAATTTATTTTTGGTATGGATTTCTCCTTAATATTAACAACATTTCAGGACATATATAATCTCAAATGGCAAAATGAAGTGAATGAAGTATACCATAAAGAGAAGAGAGTTTTCAGATATCAGGGCAGAAATTACTGGTCACTTTAAGCAGTTACATAGTAGTTTTATATGTTTTTATAAATAAGAAAAAAATGACGAAATAGTTGATGTTTCCTTGGTGCTTTGTTAATAAGTACTGATAAAAAGAATTTATCAGACCTTCTGTCTACCATAAATCTGTACTGATGTTTATCAACTTTGAAAGAAAACCAAATTAGCAACTTGGCAAAACTTATTTAAATAACTGTTGTTACCTAACCATAATTAAAAACAACTAGGTATTGACAAAACATTTTCATCATGATTAATTTCAGGGATAGTAATTTGGAGAACTCACTTTAATAACACAGTTTCTTCCTTCTAAGGCCTTTCAAAATCATTCTTGTAAGTTCATAATGAAATGATGAAAAGGGTATAGGCTTATAAGAAAATGTCATTAACAATTTTGCTTCTCTGACAGTGTTCCAGTGTTATGTATGAAATAAAGGACTATATGTGTGGTTCCATCATTGAGAGTCTCAAATTGACCCAAATTCCAATACAATTTAGCTTTATTTTATACACATTTCCTTTCTATTACTGCATTTTGTATAATTTACCTAGAGTAAGTTTTACTTAAATTTTCATCATTGATTGTCCCGTGCTTAGTCGCTCAGTCGTGTCCGACTCTTTGCAATCCAGTGGACTGTAGCACCCCAGGCTCCTCTGTCCATGGGGGTTTTCCAAGCAAGAAGACTGGAGTGGTTTGCCATGCCCTCATCCAGGGGATCTTCCCAACCCAGGGATCAAACCCAGGTCTCCTGCATTGCAGGTGGATTCTTTATCATCTGAGCCACCAGGGAAACTCAAGAATACTGGTGTGGGTAGCCTATCCATATTGATTAAATATTCTCAATTGCTTATTTTGGAAACAGTTCCATTAAAAAGAATATAAGGTTACTTATATATAGTTACACATTTAAAAATTTACTATGATTAAAGCCAAATATCTAATAATTTAAGTGAAATGGATATTTATAGCAAGTTTTAGATATTTAGATATATTAAATGTTATTATAATTATATATAACATAAATTATTAAAAATTACCAAAATATCAAATAATTGATACTGAATCTTTTTACATTTTATGCCAAACGTTAAAAATAGCTTTATTCATAATTAGGAAAATATAGAAACAATACAAATACCCATCAACTGGTAAGTACATAACTATGCTTTATACATACAACTGAACACTACTCAGCAATAAAAACGCACAAAGCACAAACTACTGATAAATGCAATAGCATGGAGGAATCTCAAATACACTAAGCCAAGAATAGAGTCCAGACTTAAAAGGCAATGTGATGTATAATTGGGTTTACATAGCATTCTTGGAAAGACAAATTATAGGGGCATGAAATATGTCAGGAAAAGGTTTGAGAGAAGGAAGTTGACTAGAAAAATAAGAAATTCTGAAGAAAGTTTGTGCTTCCTGGATATACATCCAGGAGTGGAGATGCTCTTGAAATAATTCTTGCACCCCAGTGTTTAGAGCAGCACTATTTATACTGCATGGATCTATGTCAACCCACTGTAAACAGTGTTGCTCTAAACATTATATAAATATATATATATATACATTTTATATAAAATAACATAAATCAGAACATTTATGTTATATATAATTATCTTATTATATAGAAGCTGGATGAAGCACAAACTTGAATCAAGACTGCCAGGAGAAACATCAATAACAGCAGGTATGCAGATGACACCACCCTTATGGCAGAAGGTAAAGAGGAACTGAAGAGCCTCTTGATGAAAGTGAAAGAGGACAATGAAAACGTTGGCTTAAAACTCAACATTCAGAAAATGAAGGTCATGGCATCTGGTCCCATCACTTCATGACAAATAGATGGGGAAACAATGGAAACAGTGACAGACTTTATTTTCTTTGGCTCCAAAATCACTGCAGTTGCTGACTGCAGCCACAAAATTAAAAAACGCTTGCTCTTTGGAAGAAAAGCTATGAACAACCTAGACAGCATATTAAAAAGCAGAAACATTACTTTGCCAACAAAGTTCTGTCTAGTCAAAACTATGGTTTTCCAGTAGTCATGTAAGGATGTGAGAGTTAGACCATAAAGAAGGCTGAATGCTGAAGAATTGATGCCTTTGAGCTCTGGTGTTGGAGAAGGTTCTTGAGAGTCCCATGGACTGCAAGGAGATCAAACCAGTCAACATTAAAGGAAATCAATCCTGAATATTTATTAGAAGGACTGATACTGAAGCTCTAATACTTTGGCCACCTGAGGTGAAGAGCTGACTCATTAGAAAAGACCCTGATGCTGGGAAAGATCAAAGGCAGGAGGAGAAGGAGACAATAGAGGATGAAATGGTTGGATGGCATCACTGAGTCAATGAACATGAGTTGAGCAAACTGTGAGATGGTGATGGACAGGGAAGCCTGGCTGCTGCAGTCCATGGGGTTGCATAGAGTTGGACACAACTGAGTGACTGAATAACGATTTATAATAGCCAAACATGGAAACAACTCTAATGCTCATGAACAGAGATTGGCTTAAAAAGATGTGGTGTATATATATATATATATATGTATTTAAAACAATGTGATATTTTATATATTATTTATATATATATATATATAAAATGGAATTTTACTCAGTCTTTAAAAAGAAGAAATATTTCCATTTCAAACAATATTGATGGACATAGAAATATTACACTAAGTGAAGTAAGTCAAGCAAAAAAAACAAGTACTATGTGATGTAATCTACATGTGGAGACTAAGAAATAATATGAATGATTCTATATACATAACAGAAAGTGAATCACAGACATAGAAAACAAACCTTAGGGTTACCAAATGGGAGAGGGAGGGAGGGGTAATTTAGGAGTCTGGGATTAGTAGATACAAGTCACTATACTTAAAATAGATAAGAAACAAGGACTTAGTTTTTAGCTAGGGAACCATATTCAATATCTTACAGTAACCTAAAATATAATGTAATCTGAAAGAGATATAGCTAAAATGTATAAATATATATGTAGCTGAATCACTATGATGTGCCACTGAAACTAACACAGTATAATACATCAACTATATTTCATTTAAAAAAAAAATAGAAAATGCTTAGGCAGAATGCAATAAAACTAATGTAAATCTTGATTTTGGTGTTATTTATAGCTCATAGAGTTTAAAAAAGTATATGAATTATACTGTATTAGACTTTGAAATGTAAACATGTATGATGTGAACTAATGACAACAAAAACAATGAATTATAAATAGGATGGCTACATAAAAGTAAAAATTCACCAAGAAATTAAAATGGTAAATTAGCTATTCTCCCATTAGTATGTTTACCACTTAAGACCTTGCTGTTAATAATTGACCTGCCTACAAAAAAGCTATGGTATATAAAAGGTACCAATACAATTAACAATTTTAGTCAAATAAAAGTATAAAACTATACCCTAGCAGGGCTTTCCAGGTGGCGCTAGTGGTAAAGAACCTACCTGCAGCTAGAGACACAAGTTCCATCCCTGGGTTGGGAAGATCTCCTGGAGAAGGGCATGGCAAGCCACTCCAGTATTCTTGTCTGGAGAAAACATGGACAGAGGAAACTGGTGGGCTACCGTCTACAGGATCACAAAGACTGGAACATGACTGAAGCAACTTAGCATGCATTCATACCTTAGCAGGATAGAGAAGGGACATTCAAATAGGTTCATTGAGTAGTGTTGACTAAAGGAGCTACTTATGAAGATGTTGGCAGTTAGGAGAAATAAACAAGGAAGACGGGGTTTTCCAGGAGGGAGCTACAGCATGAAATTATCATCCCAAAGTAAAAAGGAACAAGAGGAAAGAGTATCTTTGAACCCAACAGAAGATGTAGTTATAGTGGCATCAGTTATAGTGACTGAAGAGCATGTGCATCTGAGAGCAGCTGCGGCCTTCAGGGGAGAAACAGAGCCATGGCCTCATGGTGGGGGAAGACCAGGATGAAATACCTTACCTTTACTCTTCTCTTTTTCTTAAGATTTAGGTGTAATGGACACAAACAATTGCACATATATAATAGATACATTTTGATGAGTTTGGACCTAAGTACACACTCATGATACCATCACCATAATCAAGGCACTAAACACATCTATCACTTCCAAAAATGTCCGTGTGTTTGTGGGTGTATTTTGTGGCCAGAATACTTAACATGATGTCTACCCTCTCAATAAGTTTTCAAGTACACAATATCATACTGTTAACTATGGGCACTGTGTTTTACAGCGTTCCTCTAGAACTTACTCATCTTCCATAACTGAAACTTTATACCCACTAAGCAAAAACTCCTATTTCCCATTCTGCTCCTCCTTGGCAATCACCATTCTAGTCTCTGCCTCTAAGACTCTGTTTTAGATCCTATATAAATGGACACATGCGGTATTTTTCTGTGACTGTCTCATCTCACATAGCATAAAATCGTCTGGAGCCACCCATGTTGACATAAATAGTAACATCTTTTTTTTAAGGCTGAATAACACCCCTGTACACATGTAACATATGGCCCATTTTCTTGATTCATCTGTTGATAGACACTCTGACTGCTTCTGTGTCTTAGCCATTGTGACTACTGCTACTATGAACATAGGGGTATAGATGTCGCTCCGAGATTCTAATTCCAATTCCTTTGGATATATACCCAGAAACAGCATTGCTGGATTCCATAGTGGTTACAATTTTGTTTTGAGAAACTTTGTTTTCCATAGTGGCCACACCATTTAACACTCCCGGAAACAATGTATATGTTTTCTAATTTCTCTACATCCTCACCAGTACTTATCATTTGTGGGTTTTTTGGTTTTTTATAACAGGCATTCTAACAGGTGTGAGGTGATAGCTCACGTGGGTTGATTTTCATTTCTCTGGTAATTAGTGATGTCGAGCACCTTTTCACATACTTCTGGGCCAAGTGCATGTCTTCTTAGAGAAACATTCATTTAAGTTATTTGCCTATTTTTAGGCCAAAATATTTGTATTTTTTTGTCATTGAGTTGTAAGAGATATTAATATACTTTGCATATTAATCCCTGATTAGATATATAATTACAATTATTTTTTATCATTACACAGCTTGCCTTTTCAGTCTGTTGATTATTTGCTGTATAGAAGCTTTTAGTCTGACGCAGTCCCACTTGTCTAATTTTTGCTTTGTTTGTACTTTTGGTGTTAAATCCAAGAGACTATTACCAATACCAAAGTCAAGAAGCTTTTCCTATATGTTTTCTTCAGGGAGTGTTAGAGCTTTATGTCTTACATTTAAGTCTTTAAATCATTTTCAGTTGATTTTTCTGTATATGGTAAAATGTCTTTTTCCATTTTTAAAATCAACATGAAGATACCTTGTATTCTAAATATTTTATTTATCCACTTTCCTCAGTAACTGAATTGCCCTTTCAGTAGCTATCCGAGATTCATACCTTAAAGATGACTGATGTAATATTTATGGGTGTGTTTAAAGTTATTGATTACTTCAGCATAATTCCTATCTGACAAGAAGTTTAAAATGTCAGGAGTTTATGTGTGAAGTCCCTATGAACTTCCCTGGCCCCTTCACACCCGAAACCGGGGTAGGAACCCCCTCCCCTAGGCTTCCAGAGGCTCTCCTGCCTGGCAGGATCACTGTGTTTGTAACACTGCTCTGTCACTGACTGTTCTCACGCATGCTTCATTTTCTCATTTGAAGTGAAAGTCAAAGTGTTAGCTGCTCAGTCATGTCCAATTCTTTGTGAACCCATGGACTGTAGGCCACCAGTCTTCTCTATCCATGGAAGTTTCAAGGCAAGAGTCCTGGAGTGGGTAGCCATTTCTCCAGGGGATCTTCCCAACCCAAGGATCGAACCCCAGTCTCACACATTGCAGGCAGATTCTTTATCATCTGAGCCACCTGGGAAGCCCATTTTCCTGCTTATGGAGGAATTTGAATGCTGCCTTTATACCCCAACACTGACAGTTTCTGACATAGCATATATACTTAATCAATGCTTGTTGAATATGTGCAAAAAATGTTTTAGACACTAATTTCATTGTTTATATTGTTAAATGATATGAGTATCAAAATCACTAAAGGTCTATTTTTTTTTCAATTGTCTCTTACTCTGCAATTGCCAAGTTGAGACTGTAACTTTCTATCTTGCCATTTCATATCAATTTAGCAAACTTGCACAAATTACCTCTTATTTTGGTAAATATAATAATGAAAACAATAACTTTACATAGTTGTAACCTAAGAGCAGAGGTAAGCACAAATTGCATTGAAATACAGGCAGAATGTGGCAAGTGTCATAACTATTTAATGCAAAATATTCTATCAACACAAAAACTGGAATATTTTTTCTAGAAGTCTTCTTGAAGAAATTTGAATGGATGGTGTTTATATATTTGATGAGAGAGAATAGAGAAAGGGTTTACAATAATATAAAAAATAAGGAGATAGAGTGATCAGAAACTGTCAGAGATATGTAATTTAAATGAATTACAGATATATAAGAGCCTTCAATTGGAGGGGAAAGATGTGTGTATGTGTATGTTCATTAGAAGCAATGAAAATCCAAGTTAGAGCCATGGCAGTGTGAACACAGGTTAGCATAACTGTGTTAGGATGTCATGGAAATAAATCTCAAAGGTGGAATATCTGCACATGTTCTGATACTGTGAGACTAAAACAGATCATCAAGGAAAAATAGTAAGAAAAGATGAGAGGCCTGAGCATAGGACTGTATGTGAAAGATACTTCTAAGAATCTCAGTTTTTATGTATTAGAACTTAATTTTAATAACTATTAGTACACAGTATTACACTATAAAACTTTATGTTTAATAACATTATTAGTCAAAATAGTTAATTTGTTAGATTTTTTTTCAATTTCTTCTTTCTTCTGTTTTTTTTTTCTTTTTTTTTTTTTTTTTCCTTCTGGAATTCTGCGTATGAGGCATTTTAAGAGCCCGTGGTTTTTGATAACTGTATTTAGCTTCTTTTTTAGTTAATACATAATACTCTTGCACCTGCCACTGAAATGGTTATAAGTGACTCATTTCACATTTACATATTTCATATCCTATTCAAAAATCTCCAGGTATTAATAAACTTTTTAAGTGGTACAATCAATGACTCTCCTGAAAGCCATGGAAAACATATAACCCCTCGTAACTTACTACTTTTTGAGACCACTGTGCCTTACATCAGGACACTAGTAAAAGTGCATAATCATCTTTCCGTTATTACGACTTTGGGCTCCAGCCATTTATAAGCCAATTTTAAATGTTTCATGAGAGCTAAGGTGTGATGTTATGACTTAGGTTCTTTTTTATTACTTTTTAGTAATGTGTCTCATAAGTTCCACTGTTACAGTGTCATAACATTGAGCAGGGATGCTGTGCAATACTTTTGCATATTAAATCTGCAATTTACACATAAAATAAGTGCTTAACTGTTTGATTTATAAGAAGAAAATTTAGGAAGTTAATCTAATAGTACTTTAAATTTCTTGATGTAGATATCAATTATCCAAACTAAAAAGACTTGGTAGATAATTTAGCTATTTCTCTGCCCATGAGCAAACTTCTACCTTAACTGTCATATATGTTAAAAAGAAAAGGCCCTATAGGTTATTTACTTCTTCAATAATGTATATTCACCATGTGATTTTTTTTTCTCAAAATGTATTGCTATACTTAACACTATTCCAACTATTTCAATGACTTTCACAGTCACTTGGAAAAGAAAAGAATCACTGTCCCCCATTCTTTTACTGAAACCCTCGTATACATGAAGGACACTAATAAGAACCCATCAAGCATTTCTTCTCCTGCCTAAGTGATATTTTTATTTTATTATATACTTTTAAATTATACGTTTTAACATATAATTAAAAGAAAAATAGTTTTATGGGAATATGTCAGGCTAAAGCTAATGACTTTATTGAAAGACTTCTTAATATCTTTGATTGGATCAAGTGGATAGTAGGCAGTATCTTGTCATACAATAAGTAGACATTCCTCACGTTAAAATATAATGACATATTTTGAACAAGACAAAAATAATCTACAGACTGGAAGGAAATATCTTCAAATGATGCTACCCACAAGGGATTAATTTCCAAAATATACATACAGCTCATATAGCTTAATATCAAAAAACAACTCAAAAAATGGGCAGAAGAACTTAATTGACATTTCTCCAAAAAACACATACATGAAAAGATAATATCACTATTAGAAAAATGTAAATCAAAATATAATGAGTTCGGACCGGTCAGAATGGCCATCATTAAAGTCTGCAAGTAACAAATGCTGGAGTGGGAGTGGAGAGACGGAAACCCTCCCACATTGTTGGTAGGAATATAAAATTAGTGCAGCCACTGTGCAGAACAGTACAGAGGCTTCTTAAAAAACTACAAATATAATTTACCATATGATTTAGCAATACCATTCCTGGGCACATACCCAGAGAAAACTTTCATAGATTCACAAGCAAACAAACAAAACTTTTGGTACCAAAGGGGATAGCAAGGGTGGTAGTGAGCAGGGGCAGAGATAAAGCAGGAGTTTGGGATTTAGAGATACACACTACTGTGTATGAAACAAACAACAAGGACATACTTTATAGCACCAGGAATATATATTCAATGTCTTGTAATGATTTATAATGGAAAAGAATCTGAAAAAGTATACATAGACACACACACACACATATCTATATAACTGTATCATTCTTCTGTACACCTGAAACAAACACAACATTGTAAATCAACTATACTTTAATAAAAAGGTTAAAACATAATTTTAAAATATATACTAACATATCTTTAAGTGTGGATATTATTATTGCTTTTCATTATAAAGCACAGATTTTCTTTCTCCTTTGTGTCTATCACCTTTGTCCTGTGGAAAGTTACTATAAGTTTTTAAACATACAGAAGGAATTTTCATTTACTAATACACTAAAACAGAATGCATCACATTGTTTACTTAAGTCAATCTTTCTCATTTAGTATTTACTAGTGAATATCATCCCTGATACTTTGTCATCATTTCTTTGTACTCATTATTTCTTCATGCCATTTTCCCCAAGTGTACAGAGTTGTAGCTGCTAGAATGTGGGATCCTAACTCCAGCTTGCCCTGTACAGTTATATTCCAAACAGAGCGGGACATGAAACCTTACATGTTTTTATATGTGTTATTATTTTAATTAGAAGAGTATGCTTAATATACCATAGTATGAAGATATACAACTTTTTTTTCAGTTTTTCATCTATAATGGCTACATTTTAATGATACCTATAATTAAAAGTAGTTCCTATGCTTGTAATTTTATGTCTTTATTTTCACTTGTAGTGTGACTTAAACTTCCTAAGAAAACCAAAATAAAGCAATCACATCTAAATGCAGTTCGATGGGTCATTCTATTTTCTGGCCGTCTCAACTCCTCCCCTGTCTGACAGAAGCCATGGAAAGAAGATGAGAAACTTGTCATTGTCTCTTCACCCACTGTGATAAACACATGTTTTATTCATCTGTACCTCAATTCTCTGAAGCTGCTTAGGAGAGGGTATTATGAGAAAAATAGGTTACAACGTACTGTTGATAAAGACATTGTACTTATTCTTGCAGGAAAAAAAAACACTTTTTAGAAACCAACTGATCCAACTGATTAACTTTAATTAAATATAACATGCTATTTTGTGATAGCAATACAATTATTTTATCTGAACATTAGGCATGAAATAAGCTAGAAGAACAACATCATTCAGAGCCAAAGAGTAGCTGTTATTTTATTTAGTTTTCATATAATCATTAGATCAAAATGTGAGAAGTATTAGAGCATCATGCTAAATTTTTAAGCAGAGGATTTTAAATAAAAATTATTAAACAACTTTAATGCAAAAAAAGAGATACACTCTTCTAGCTGGGACTTAAATAAGTATAAAACTGATATAAAAATAGACTCTTGGATTTATTGATTATTGTTTCTGAAAAGCAATTAAGCCGTTGTTAAATCTATTGGGGAATGGGTGAAAACTGATATAAAAATAGACGCTTGGATTGATTATTGTTTCTGAAAAGCAATTAAGCCATTGTTAAATCTATTGGGGAATGGGTGAAAAATTTTAGTAACTATATATACTGAAGAGCAGGCCACATGATTAATGTAACTTATTTAGTGTTCATAACACATTATGAGATAGATATTAGTATCTTCATTTTATGCCTAAAGAGGAGCTTTAATATGCTTCCCAAAGGCACACATTTAATAAGCAGGGATATTTATATTTACAATTGTGCATATCTCACTATGGAATACAGTTAATGTCCACTATATGACAAATGTAAAATCAGGGGAAAATACATATGTTAGTGCTTCATAATTTTATCAAACATAGAGTACTTAGTGTATATATAGTGATTCAAAGAATTACTTTATATTTTATTTGATAAATAGTAATTGAACATACATGATATGATCATTTTTAGAAGCAGGAACATATTTAATGAAAAAACCTTATTGGTGGGGATGTAAAATGTGATGAAATCCATGATGAGTCTATGCTGGGGATATAAGACATTTGGAACTGAAGAGCCTCTTTAAGCTTAGATTAAAAGACACCTCTTTGCTGATAACTTCAGTTCAGTTCAGTTGCACAGTTGTGTCCGACTCGTTGCAACCCCATGGAATGCAGCACGCCAGGCCTCCCTGTCCGTCATCAACTCCTGGAGTTTACTCAAACTCATGTCCATTGATTCAGTGATGCCATCCAACCATCTCATCCTCTGTCATCCCCTTCTCCTTCCACCTTCAATTTTTCCCAGCATCAGGGTCTTTTCAAATGAGCCAGTTCTTCACACCAGGTGGCCAAATATTAGAGTTCTAGCTTCAGTATCAGTCCTTCCAACGAATATGCAGGACTGATTTCCTTCCTTTAGGATGGACTGGTTGGATCTCCTTGCCATCCAAGGGACTCTCAAGAGTCTTCTCCAACACCACAGTTCAAAAGCATCAATTCTTAAGTGCTCAACTTTATTAATAGTCCAACTCTCACATCCATATATGATTACTGGAAAAACCATAGCTTTGATTAGACAGACCTTTGTTGGCAAAGTTATGTCTCTGCTAATTCTGTCTAGGTTGGTCATAGCTTTTCTTCCAAAGAGCAAGCATCTTTTAATTTCATGGCTACAGTCACCATCTGCAGTGATTTTGGAGCCCCCCAAAATAGTCTGTCACTGTTTCCATTGCTACCCCATCTATTTGCCATGAAGTGATGGCATCAGATGCCATGATCTTAGTTTCCTGAATGCTGAGTTTTATGCCAACTTCTCACTCTCCTCTTTCACTTTCTTTAAGAGGCTTTTTAGTTCTTCTTCACCCTTCTTCATAAGGGTGGTGTCATCTGTATATCTGAGGTTATTGATATTTCTTCCAACAATCTTGATTCCAGCTTGTGCTTCATCCAGCATTAATGATAATACTGAATCCACTAAGAAAAGTACTAAAGGGAAAAGTTGAGGGGGCAGGGATAAGGGATCCTGGGTTGTGACTGATCCTCATACTTTATTCTCCAGGTGTTATCATATGCTTACGTCTTGCTGTGTCCTCTTATTACTTGGTATCCTTACCACTAGAGTGTGTGCTTTGCCATATACTTGCTTTAGCCAATGACATATCAACAGATATGACTTTACCTTTAAAAAGGTGAGTTTGGGGTTCACCTCTTATACATGATTTTCTATAATAGCAGTACCCAGGTAACCAGTGCTTCAGGACAGAAAACTTGGAGAACACCATACACTCAAGATAAGTTCTGTTCTAGAGAGACAAGAGACACAGAAAGATGATCCAGGCCAACCTGAAGTCTAAGGAATAGAATACAGCTGATTGTAACTGCCACATAAGATATTGAACAGATTACATTACTGTTGTTTGAAAACATTAAGTTTTGGGGTTCTTGTGGCAGTAGCTAACTAATATTCTTGTTAATGATGCCTATGGTTGCCATCATTTAGTATATTTTTAGGATCCCACAGTTGATATCACAATAAAATAGGGGGCTTGAGAGTGACCATTCACTTCTTGGATGCACAACAGCATGATATTATTAAATATCCCAAAAGGAATAATAGCAAGAGAATGAATGTCTGTGAGGATGACTATGTGATGACCAGCAGGTTTTCAATGATTACTGACTGAATGTTTGACATATTCCAGGGACTGTGCTAGTATCCAGCCCACACAGAATTTAAAACCTAAATTTAGGTATCAATAAGATTCTGAGACTTAACTGTCATAGGTCTTTCTGAATTAATTGACTAGCATTTCCTAATACTCTCACATAGCTTCTGTATTTGTTAGAACTCAGTTCAGAATGTCACTCAGCAGCACACCCAAAATTCTGAAGTTCGGGATAGGGAATAAGCGTAAAACAGTTAATTTGTGACAGAATATATCACTTTCCTTCTTCACATTTTTTTGGATTGGACATTGCTAATTCTGAAGTTATTTCTTTTAATGTTCTCATTTTCTGTACACAGCCCTTCCTAAAACAGTGTTGGTATCCCTCCTTCTTTTTCTAAGTCTCTGCTATTGAGTTGAATTTTGAGATCCATAGATTCAACTACGATTTCTTAAAGGAGGACCCATTTCTCTGCTTTTCTGTCCAGGAATCCTATTTTTTTGCCTGCTCTTTCACTAGTTCCTCCATTTCCTAAAACTTTTCCATTTAAGTTCCCAATCCCTATTAATGGTACAGGATTATCCTTATTACAAAAGGGTTTAAGACAGACATTAACCTTTGATTACATATGGTTGACACACACACAAAAAAATGTGTAGTTGGTGGAAGCTACCAGTAGAAATTTTATCTTTTCTAGTCAATCTCACCTTTTTGGTTACCATCACACTCTCTTGAATCTAGATTACCTTCAACTTACACCTTTGCCATAACTTTTTAGCATGCAGTATCCTGTGGCTATGAACCATCCTGCATTTCCCAGTCAGATCAAATATCTCAGCACTGTGTTACTCTCTAGAAAGAGATGTATTATACATTCAATGTTTCCTGAGAGCTTGTCAAGGCAAACACACATCTCACCAATCAGGATAACACTTTGTGTCATCCTTCTTTGAAAATTCTACAATGGTCCTCTACTCATCACTAATTGTTTTCCCAAATTTTCAAAGATATTTCACACATTATACATTCTCTATGAAGCCTTTGCTATTCCTTCTAATAGAGAAAACTAACACAGCTTTACTTTGAACCACAATACCATTCATCATATCCAGTCAGATATTATAATTACTCAGATAATCATTTTAAATATTGACAAGGCAGGGGCACTGCCTTATTAATTTAAAAAAGATACACTAAATCCCTTGCATCTGGTAGCAAGTGTCTCATGTTGCTATAGTTAAGTACATTATTACTAAAGTGAAAGAAACTGAAAATATTCTAGTAGGTATGATTCTAGTGATAGACTTTAGCTAGCGCTAAAATAAAAAAAGATAATAATAATAGCTTTATTGAGGGCTTACTATGTGCTTGACATTGTTTTAAACTGGAACAACACAGAAAGTTTGGTTGTATCATTTAGTCACCTTTTAAAGATGATGAATTTGAAGCACAGTAAACAGAAAGAAATGGCAACCCACTCTAGCATTCTTGCCTGGAAAATGCCATGAACAGGGGAACCTGGAGAGCTACAGTCCATGGGGGCACAACTTAGCAACTGAGCCACCACCAAAGTCAATTTACTTACCCAAGATCGCACTGACAATAAATGACCAGGAAGGCATAGAAATCGAAGCTAAGAACACATGCAGCCCACCCTCCTGTTCTTCAGAGATGTGAAGTGGCCCAAAGGAATACAAAAGCTAATAGGAAGGATGTTCCATGGTCAATGGTTCTCTACAAAATGTGGCCAGGCATTGTGAATAATGAAGTTAAGTAAATATGCATGAATTTGGAACAATTCTAGTCAGGTTTGTCAGGAGTAGATATTTTGAGGGCACAAAGAAAGTATGTTATTTATAGGTGATTCATAGAATCATAAAACATTTATTTTACTATGTATGGGATAGAGAAATTATGCTGTGCATTATAGAATGTGGGGAAAAACTGCATTCCATGGGCTTCATCAAGTTCCTTTTTTAAGGGACAGGAAAATTTAATAAAGAATATGTAACAGAGATCATATATGGTCTAAAAGACTAAAAAATTTTATTATTTGAATTTCTGTATAATTTCAGTTCAGTCGCACAGTCGTGTCTGACTCTTTGTGACCCCATGAACTGCAGCCCTCCAGGCTTCCCTATCCATCACCAACTCCTGGAGATTGCTCACTCTCATGTGCATTGAGTCAGTGATGCCATCCATCCATTTTATTTTCTGTCGTCTCCTTCTCCTTCTGCCTTCAATCTTTCCCAGCATTGGGGTCATTTCCTTGCATCAGGTGGCCAAAGTATTAGAGTTTCAGGTTCAGCATCAGTCCTTCCAATGAATATTCACAACTGATTTCCTTTAGGATGGACTGGTTGGATCTCCTTGTAGTCCAAGTGGCTCTCAAGAGTCTTCTCGAACATCACAGTTCAAAAGCATCAATTCTTTGGCACTCAGCTTTGTTTAGAGTCCAACTCTCACACCCATACATGACTACTGGAAAAACAATAGCTTTGACTAGATGGACCTTTGTTGGCAGAGTAATGTCTGCTTTTTAATATGCTGTCTACTTTGGTCATAGCTTTTCTTCCAAAGAGCAAGCGTCTTTTAAATTTATGGCTGCATTCTGGTATAATGTATTGTGTTTAGACTGTTCCCTTTCCCTCTTAGGCACTAGCCCCCAAAGTCAGGTAGGTAAAAATACTGTTTTTACATTAAGGACTTTACCTGTTGGGGAGTTTCCTCGTTGGAATCCTGGAGAGCATGCCACTGGCCTGGAGCAGTGTGACCTTCCCAACCAGGGAAGAGAAAAGAGGTGTCTCATCCTCAGGCCGAGAGACCGGCCAGATGTAGGACAGCAGGACCTTCTGGGGGCCCAAAGGGAAAGCTCTGAGTGGACCCCAGAAAGGGATATGGGAGCCCTATTTCAGATGGCCTGTGTCCTTCCAACACCAGGTATCCTCAAGAGAGCCCATGGTTTAGGCCCGGCCCTGAGGAACAAGGATGTGTACTGACTGGAGGAGCCAACACTGAGGTGTGTTGAAGCCACCATACAGCTCCCAGAACCTGGGTTTTATACAAGTACACACATGGAAAGTGAACAGTTCTTGGTGAGCCCAATGGGGCCCATCCTTAAACAAGAAGCCAAATAACCACACACAGTTTTCCAAGGAAATGTGTTTGCCCCTCTAACCAGCATCCTTGAGGAGGAAGGAAAGAGGGCAGTGGAAGGACACAGCTCAAATGAAGACACTGTGAACGTGTCTCCACGTCTATCTACATTCATATCACCATCATCACCATCCAGTGTTCTTGTCTACAGGGTGAGCAACATTCACCTGGCACAGCAGTGTGAGACAGGCCAGGCCAGCCGTCCCCGCAGCCCCTTCCTCAGCACCATAGTGGGAGGGAGAGTGCAACTGACCGTGGCCAGAAAGGACACCGAACTACCCCATCCCCTCCACCGCCATCCAAGAGGCGTCCTGACTCTTCCAAAATCCGATGTATTAATAAAAGACAAGGTCAGTAAAATCCATCTCTATGCCACCTGAAGCTATCAGCCATCATGCATGAACATGGCACTTCTAAAAATTTCATATATCTGAAACCATCTTAAAAAAAATTCCCAGTGACTCAAGTCATCTTACAGTACTTCATCTCAAATATTAAAAAAAAAAATTTTTTCTGAGTAAAATGGCCTCCACAGAGCCCAATAATTTACTTAAAAAGGGTTTCTTTTTAATTAAAAAAAAAATTTTTTTTAATAAAAATTGAAGACGTAAAATGTGGGCAGAGGAACAAGAGGGTTGCTTGATTTGCATTTCAAATGGTGAGGGGACTGGGAGGACACTGCCGAGGAGAGGGAACCCTGACTCCTGAGGCCCCTCTGCCCTCGCAGCTCTGCTCTCCCAGACTCTGGCTGCACCACCAGGAACACAGGACAAAAGTTTTAAGTACAAGAGACCAAATGCGAGGCTTCTTTGTCGTGGCCATGACCGGCTAGGCCATCGCGTGTGCAAACGCAGCAGGCCCCGCCCTGATGAATCACACAGGGTAGTCCTAAAACCCTTGTGGAATGTTAATTTAATAACCTAATGGCTTAATATTTTGCTACCTTAAAATGCAGAAATAATAGAAACAATCTGTGAGTTCTTTTCATACAGATAAGGACTTCAGCTTTAGTGACTGATGGAACTTTGCCTGCACTCACAGCCATTTTTTTTTTTTTTTTTAATGCCAGGATTCTGAGCAGTGTGAAGTTGCCGATCTAACTTTAGTAAATTTGCTTTTAAATGTCATTTACAGATTATTTCAGTTGTTAACTGCGGACCTAAATTATTACAATTTGGAAACACACAGGGACTTAATGACTCTCACCCACCCACATACATGTGTACACACACATTTCTTAGTAAAAAACTGAAGTGAGATGAAGGGGACTGACATGAATAACAAGCTCAACCTCTTTGTGCCTGGAAAGGAGGACTGGAGCAGCCGGAGACTCACTTCCCCCTCTCCTGGGCCTTTCTCTATGCCTTAGTCTCTCCAGCACACAGATGCATGCCTGCGTGCATGTGCGTGCAACACACCCAAAGATGGCAGTGGCACTCTCTCCCTCACCGATCCTGCGAGTGGGAGGGTGCTGTGGAATTTGTTCTGGTCTCTAGGATGTATCCAAGAGGATTCCAAGCCATGTGAAAATTGCCCTGCTTTCTAGAGAGTGGAATGTGACCCTGTAACTTCAGAAGCACAATCATTTAATAATTTTTTTTCTAATCATCCTGTCTACCCACAATAGAGATGTCAACAAGTTCTAGGAATTAAATATATCTCTTTACAACCCAGAGCATGTCCAGTTTTTGGAAACCGTGTTTTGATGGTTTCTTTAATACCTTTCCTGTATGGGGCTTCTTCCCCCAAATCTTAGAGTCCCTTCCAGTGAAGAGAGGTGGACGCTCTCTGTGTGAGCTGTATCTTGTCCCTCTGGACCGACTCACCAGGAACCACCTGCAGGTCCTGAGTCTGTCTGTGTGGTGTCCTCAGCCTCCAGCCATACAGGTGCGCTCCAGGGCCTTTTTTTTTTTTTTTTTACATGAAGCAATAGAATTATAAAAATACCTAAATTTTTTTCAAAATGTAATGTTTTCCATAAAATCTGTTGGCAAAACCCCTACTCCCTCCCCATCTAAATTCTTTGATTTTTGTTAATACTTGCTTGTGTTTGGGGAATTTTTTCTCCCTCACACCCAGAAGTAGCACAGACACATTCTGATGTTGAGTAAAATAGCACGTCACAATAGGTGGTAGTGTCCCTCGTTTTTCTGTTAGTGACTTTTAAAAGAATGTACGAAGATAGTCATGAATGTACTAAGTGTTCTAATCCTGCTTCCGTTCACTTTGGCTGTGTCTACATGACAACACAGGTTTGACAGGGAATAAAGTTGTGCCCAGTGTCATGGGTGTTAGTGTGCCCCTTCCCCTCAGTGTTGGACCCCACCCTTCCTTGCTTTTTAAGTTTGGTGGAAGGGGGTACCACATCAGCAGCAATCATCAACCAACCAATGGGATCTACTTAGTGGTAAGCGGATTAACTGTTAAAATGCTAAGAGTCACTGGCCTGACCACACCATAGTATGGCCACTTGGGTTCCTGCAGACATGGCTTCATTTTCCACCTTTGCCCCAAATGTTTACTTCTTGCCTGATTGAGGAGGAGGGTCTCAAGACCTCAGATTGGAGGCCATTGAGCTCTTAACCCTGCCTCACCATGGAGAGAGATACTATGAAGTGGTGGGACTTCCCTGGTGGTCCAATGGTTACCACTCCCTGCTTCCACTGCAGGGGGCATGGTTTCTATCCCTGGTCAAGGAACTAAGATCTCACATGCTATAGGGCCAAAAAAGAAGTAGGGCCCCTGGGCCAAGGGACTCTTAACGTTGTTCAGAGATACTTGTCTCTTGTAGATCCAGCCTTAATGTTTTTCTGACATCCTAGTGATAGCAGACCCTGTGCAAAGTGGATATCAGAGTTAATACTGTGAGGAGACAAAATAATGAGAATAGTTTTACCAAAGATAATGAAACATTGCATAATGTCTGCATTTTACCATTGATTTGAGTGCACCCTTAGAAAACTGAATGTAACAAAAACCCAGGACATTTTTTGGAAATTGTATGCTCTCTAGCAACTGTGTGAATTTTTATACAAGCACTGTTTTATAAGTTATATAAAATGTTATAAAAATAAAAAAAGTAAATAAATAAATAAATTTATGGCTGCAGTCACCATCTGCAGTGAATATGGACCCCTAAAAAATAATGTCTCTTTATTTTAAAGGGTTAGGGTTAGGGTTTAGGGTTTAGGGTTAGGGTTAGGGTTAAGGTTTCCATTGTTTCCCAATCTATTTGCCATGAAGTGATGGGACCAGATGCCATGATATTGGTTTCCTGAATGTTGAGTTTTAAGTCAACTTTTTCACTCTCGTCTTTTACTTTCCACCATATGTTGAGTTAGGGTTAGGGTTAGGGTTAGTCAAAGGCTTTGGCATGGTCAATAAAGCAGAAATAGGATGTTTTTCTGGAACTCTCTTACTTTTTTGATGATACAATGGATGCTGGCAATTTGATCTTTGGTTCCTCTGCCTTTTCTAAATCCTGCTTGAATATCTGAAAGCTCACAGTTCATGTACTGTTGAAACCTGGCTTGGAGAATTTTGAGCATAACTTTGCTAGCATGTGACATGAGTGCAATTGTGCAGAAGTTTGAACACTTTGGCATTTCCTTTTTTTGAGATTGGGATGAAAAGTGACTTTTTCCACTCCTTTGTCCAAGGCTGAGTTTTCCAAATTTGCTGGCATATTGAGTGCAGCACTTTCACAGAATCAATTTTTAGGATTTTAAATCGCTCAACTGGAATTCCATCAGCTCCACTGGCTTTCTTTGCAGCGATGCTTCCTAAGGCCCACTTGACTTCAAATTCCAGGATGTCTGGCTCTAGGTGAGTGATCACACCATCGTGGTTATCTGCATCATGAAGGTCTTTTTTGTATAGTTCTTGTGTGTATTCTTGCCACCTCATCTTAATATCTTCTGCTTCTGTTAGGTCCGTACCATTTCTGTCCTTTATTGTGCCCATTTTTGCATAAAATGTTACCTTGGTATCTCATTTTCTTCAAGAGATCTCTAGTCTTTCCCATTCTATTGTTTTCCTCTATTTCTTTGCACTGATCACTGAGGAAGGCCTTCTTATCTTTCCTTGATATTCTTTGGAAATGCAATCAAATGGGTATATCTTTCTTATTCTCCTTTGCCTTTAGCTTCTCTTCTCTCTCAGATACTTGTAAGGCCTCCTCAGACAAACATTTTGCCTTTTGCATTTCATTTTCTTGAGGATGCTCTTGATCACTGCCTCCTATACAATGTCATGAACCTGTCTGTAGTTCTTCAGGCACCCTGTCTATCAGATCTAATCCCTTAAATCTATTTGTCACTTCCACTGTATAATCGTAAGGGATTTGATTATACCAGTCATACCTGAATGGTCTAGTGGTTATCCCTACTTTCTTCAATTTTAAGTCTGAATTTGGCAATAAGGAGTTCATGATCTGAGTGACAGTCAGCTCCTGGTCTTGTTTTTGTTGACTGTATTGATCATCTCCATCTTTCCTACAAAGAATATAATCAATCTGATTTTGGTATTGACTATCTGGTGATGTCCATGTGTAGAGTCTTCTCTTGTGTTGTTGGAAGTCAGTGTTTTGTATGACAAGTACGTTCTCTTGGCAAAACTCTGTTAGCCTTTGCCCTGCTTCATTTTGTACTCCAAGGCCAAATTTCCCTGTTACTCCAGGAATCTCTTGACTTCCTACTTTTGCATTCTAGTCCCCTATAATGAAAAGGACATCCTTTTGGGGTGTTAGTTCTAGAAGGTCTTGTAGGTCTTCATAGAACCATTCAACTTCTGCTTCTTCAGCATTACTGGTTGGGGCATATACTTGGATTACTGTGATATTGAATGGTTTGCCCTGGAAATGAACAGAGATCATTCTGTTTTTTGTGATTGCACCCAAGAACTGCATTTTGGATTTTTTTGTTGACTATGAGAACTACTCCATTTTTTCTAAGGGATTACTGTCCATATAGTAGATATAATGGCCATCTGAGTTAAATTCACCCATTCCAGTCCATTTTAATTCACTGATTCCTAAAATGTCGATGTTCACTCTTGCCATCTCCTGTTTGACCACTTTCAATTTACCTTGATTCATGGACCTAACATTCCAGGTTCCTATGCAATATTGCTCTTTACAGCACTGGACTTTACTTCCATTACCAGCCACGTCCACAACTAGGTGGTGTTTTTGCTTTGGCTCTGTGTCTTCATTCTTTCTGGAGATATTTCTCCACTGATCTCCAGTAGCATATTGGGCACCTACAGAACTGTGGAGTTCATCTTTGAGTGTCCTATCTTTTTGCTTTTTCATACTGTTCATGGGGTTCTCAAGCAAGAATGCTAAAGAGGTTTGCCATTGCCTTCTCCAGTGGACCCCATTTTGTCAGACCTCTCCACCATGAGCCGTACACCTTGGGTGGCCTTACATGGCATGGTTCATAGTTTCACTGAGTTAGACAAGGCTGTGGTCTATTTGATCATTTTGATTAGTCTTCTGTGATTGTGGTTTTCATTCTGACTGGCCTCTGACCAATAATGATAAGAGGTTTATGAAAGGTTCCTGATGGGAGAGACTGACTATGGGGGAACTGGGTCTTGTTCTGATGGGCAGGGCAATGTTCAGTAATTTTTAACCCAATTTTCTCCTGATGGGTGGGGCTGTATCCCCTCCCAGTTATTTGACCTGAGACCAAACTATAGTGGAAGTAATGAAGATAATGGCGACCTCCTTCAAAAGGTTCTGTGCATGCAATTCTACACTCAGTACCCCCTGACCCTGCAGCACGACAATGCCAACCCATGCCTATACCAGAGACTCTTGGACACTCACAGGCAAGTCTGGATCTGTCTCTTGTGGGATCACTGCTCCTTTCTCCTGGGTCCTAGTGCACACAGGGTTTATTTGTGCTTTCCAAGAGTCTGTTTCCACAGTCCTTTGTAAGTTCCAGTGGCTCTATGGTGGGGTTAATGGTGACCTCCTCCAAGAGGGCTTATGCCACACCCAGGTCTGATGCACCCAGAGCCCCTGCCCCTGTGGCAGGCTAGTGCAGACCCATACCTCCACAGGAGACACAGAAACACCCAAAGGCAGATCTGGCTCAGTCTCTGTGCGGTCTCCTGGTGCACAGCAGTTTTTCTTTGAGCCCTCTGAGCCTCTCTGGCCCATATGGGGTTTGATTCCAAACGTGATTGCTCCCCTCCTACTATCTGGTTGGGGCTTCTCCTTTGCCCTTGGACGTGGGGTATCTTTTTTTGGTGGGACCCAACAATCTCCTCTCAATGGTTGCTCAGCAGGGAGTTATAATTTTGGAGTTCTCACAGGAGAAGATGAGCGAACTTCCTTCTTCTCTGCCATCTTGACATTTCTGTGTAAAATGTCTCTTAATCTCTACTATCTCTACTTTATTTTTAGTTCTAGATGAAAGTACCAACCCATTTAACTACAACTTGTTCAGTTTCCTTTATCTAATAATTTTGATAATAATAACAGTAATAACACCATAGATAATGCAATGTGGAGATTAACAATAATTGAAGTAAACAGCAATACATAAAAAAAAAAAAACTCAGTAAAGTGAGAGCTTAGTAGAAAGAAGCAATTAATTCTGTGTTTGAGGAAAATGTATTACATATATTTTAATCAAGCCATCCCATTTACTAGTTAACACTCAGTCAAAGAGAATAATGTATAAAACCCTCATAGTTGTTGGAGATTAATATGTTCCTGGGGTATACTTAAAATGTCAACTGCTTTATTGTAATCTGGGCCACTTAGGTCATGGTCAGAATAATTATGAAACAGTTCATGTCATGGGTACTTCAATTATAGACATTTACTTAGAAAAAGTATTGATTTTGTACCTTGGAGAAAATGAAAATAATCACAAAATATAGCCTAGGTTTCTAAGAGTTGCTCTTCTCATTTGTGAGAATATATATATATGCACTCTGGGAGATGGAGGAAAACAGAGGAGCCTGGTATGCTGCAGTCCATGGGGGCACAAAGAATCTGACAGGACTTAGTGACTGAACAACAATAAATACATACACAAGCAACAATAGCTCAATATAAATGATTGCATCCTTGAGTGCAATATAATTTTCTTTTTTAATATATAAATCCTAAAGTATTATACTTAGAGTATAGCCATACATATTGGTTTGCCTGGAACAGTAATAGTTTACACCCATTTTTCCCAGCATAATTATTAATACTGTCCTTTCTAGTCACAATATCATCTCGATTTGGATAACAACTTGTGTGGTCCCAGGGTATAATTCAGAGAAGACCCGCTGTTCTCAGTCACGTGAGAAAAACCATTAAATACGTTAACTATCATCAACTGTCATACAAAACATTAACATATTTTATGCTACTGCTGCTGCTTAATTGCTCAGTCATGTCTGACTCTTTGAGACCCCATGGACTGTAGCCTACCAGGCTCCTCTGTCCATGGGGATTCTCCAGGGAAGAATACTGGAGTGGGTTGCCATGCCCTCCTCCAGGGGATCTTCCCAACTCAGGGATCGAACCCAGGTCTCCTGCATTGCAGGTAGATTATTTACTGTCTGAGCCATCAGGGAATCAACATATTTTATAGCTGGGATTATTTATACTCTATTCAAAGAGACAAGCATGGGGTGTAACAAAAAGGTCATATTTTCAGATTATAGAAGGAGAAAGTAGTTACCCAGATAAACTAGAAAATGTCTAATGCTTATAAGACTTGAGGTGACAAGAACTACCATATTAGAGAACAGGTCAGGGGTTTTTAATTTGAGATAAAGTGACTGTAGCTGGGACTGTTGGACCCTTTCTCCTGGAGTGTTTGCAGTATGACCCAACTTCATCCAACCTCATATGCCCTCCCTCTCACTCCAGTGCTTGCCCTGCAACAAGGACAAAAAGGCAGACAGTTCCAAATGTAACACCCAGGAAACCAAGCACATCAGATGTTTATGGTAGAAGTGAAACATATGCAAAGATGATCAGCCAAACTCCTAAAGAATCAAAGTTAAGCTGATGTAAAGAAATGTAAGCACTAAAGGAATTACTCCCAGGAGACAATGGACTCTGTGAGGCACACATGCTAAAGAATGTTCATTTTACATTGGGGTGATTGAGTCTGACACATACACAGGATGACTATATATGAAATAGATAACTAAGAAGTACCTATTGTATAGAAAAGGGAACTGTACATGTATAACTGATTCACTTTGCTGTACAACAAAAGCATTTACAGCACTACAAATCAACTATATTCCAATAAAAATTAATTTAAAAATATAAGATTAAAAATTAAATACCATAAGGATGAAAAAAAGAATTTGATAAACATATTTCTTAAATGTATAGAGATCCAAAGTCTTTCAATGTTACAATGACATGTTACTTTGAATGAGTTATACACACTTAAGATATAGCATTTGCCTTATATGCTTAAAATTATTTTTGATGTTGATTTTATTGTGTTGTCTTTGTCACTTACTGAACTCTAACCTTCATTTTCAAGAAAACTTTACTATCAGAAGTAAAGTCAGTTATTAAAACAGTTGTATTTGTTTTCTTGACTATTTCTTCTTTTTTTTTTTTTTTCCTTTTGAACCTTTTATTTTGTATTAGGGTATAGCCGATTACCAATGTTGTGATAGTTTCAGGTGAACAGCAAAAGGGCACGGCCATATATATACATGTATCTATTCACCCCCAAACTCCCTTCCCATCCTGGCTGCCACAATACATTGAGCAGAGTTCCATATGTTATACAGTAAGTCCTTGTTGGTTATCCATTTAAAATATAGCAGTGTGTACAAGTCCATCCCAAACTCCCTAACTATTCCTCCCCCCACCACCTCTCTGGGAACCATAAGTTTGTTCTCTACGTCTGTGAGGATGTTTCTGTTTTAGAAGTAAGTTCATTTGTACCATTACTTTTTAGATTCCACATATAAGGGATATCACAATATTTCACCTTCTCTGTCTGACTTATTTCACTCAATATGACACTCTCTAGGTCCATCCATATTGCTGCAAATGACATTATTTCATTCTTTTTAATGGCTGATAATATTCCATTGCATAGTACCACATATTTATCCACTCCTCTGTTGATGGACCTTTAGGTTGCTTCCATGTCTTCACATGTAAACAGTGCTGCAATGAACATCGGGGTACATATATCCTTTCAGATCATGTTTTTCTCTGCTTACATGCTCAAGAATGAGATTGCTGGGCCAAATAGTAGCTCTATTTTGTTTTTTAACGTACCTGCATACTATTCTCCACAGTGGATATATCAATTTACATTCCCACCAACAGTGTAAGAGGGTTCCCTTCTCTCCATGTCCTCTCTGGCATTTATTGTAAAATATGTATTTAAAATGCTATTGTCTCTGTAGTCAGTATATAGGAAAAATTTTGTAATGCATGGCCTTTATTTTCTGGTAATTTAATCAAAGATGTAGATTTCAATTATGATAGCACTGATATGGCATTTAATTATCCCATATGTATCATAAAAACTATGTACAAAATGAGAAGTAATTTCTGTTTTACATACTATCTTTTCTTATTTTATGTAATAGATAATATATGTAAGATACATATAATATTTTTATTATTATTTTATAAATAACATATGTCTTCTTCTTCCTGATAACTATAAGAGTATGTGAAAACAAAGAAATATCCTGAAAAGGGAAAAATAACTCTACAATGTAAGGATATGGCAATTTCTCACTTTTTGAATTTAATTTTGTGAAGTCTCAGTACCATATTGTTCTCAATGTGACTTTAGGTGCTTATAAAGAGCCAATAAAAATGTTATAATATATTGTAAGCCATTGAGTCTGGGACTTTAATCTGATTATACTGTCTACAGCTCTTTAAAAGTTAGTACAAAAGACATCCAAATCTAATAAAATCTAATCTGAGCAAGGAATTATTGAGTTTTCCAAATCCATTAAGAAACCTAATGGCCATGTGTTGTGAACTAAGGCAAATGGAGTAATCTAATTTTGCCTTTTAAATCAGAGAGAGTAGCATGATTGTCAAAGACCTGTCTTTAGATATTAACTAAGAAAGCCACAATAATAAGCATCATTACATTACATTAAAAGAGTAATGCACCAAGATTGCTAAATCTCTGATCTTTAGTTAACAAAGGGACCATTGTAAACTTGCCAAAGGCTGACCTCAGTGAAGAGTCAAGACTACAAGAAGGGTGCAATTAGCAGGGACTAACCTACACACAAGCCCACAAAGGAGTAAAAGAAGAAAAAATATCAGGCAAAATTTCCATAAATGCCCATAAAATACATTATTAAGTTAGGCTTCCTTGACAAAGTTTTTTTTTTTTTTTTCCTTCATTTTCAGCTATCTTATCATCTTTTTCCATTTTTCTATTATCTCTAATGACAGAGTATCTTTGCCATTGCAATAAAGACAACATATCTGCCTTTGTGAGGCTTCCAGAGACAATGCATACTAAAGATTCTCCTTTAGTATGTTTATATTTCATTGAGACACAATGAAGCTAAAAATATTCTTAAAAACATAAGATAGTCTAAAAAACATGATACAAATGAACTTACTTACAAAACATAAACCGACTCAGCAACACAGACAATGAACTTATGGTTGCTAGAGGTGGGTAAGTGGGTGGAAGGATGGGGGAACAAATAGGGAGTTTGGATGAACAGGTATACACTGTTATATTCAAAACTGGGTAACCAACAAGATCCTATTGTATAGCAGATGGAATTCTGCTCAGTGCTGTGTGACAGCCTGGATGGGAGGGGAATTTGGGAGAGAATGGATACATGTATTAATATAAATATATGGCTGAATCCCTTTGCTGTTCACCTGAAACTATCACAACATTGTTAATCTGCTATATCCCAATACAAAATAAAACATTAAAAAAGTAAGATAGTCTTCCACTGTGCCTGATAAACTTACTGGCAGGACAATAACAAGCTTTCTACATGGTTCTGCTGTTCCAGATCTTTTCCTCTTCCATTCAAACAGTCATTCAGAAATATGTTAAATGCCACTACAATGGCCTATAACAGACAGTAGAGAAACCACAATACTTGGCATCAGTAATTGACCAGGGAAGTCTCCTTACAGATTACTAAATGATACCAAAAATTAACATTACCATGAAAAGCTATTATAAGAGCTCTGACTGTGAAAGTATATAGTTTGAAGCATGTCTCATGAATATAAACATCTGATCCCATCTTAAGTCTCTAGGGAAATATGCAAAAAGAGTTATACAAGCTGCAACAAGGGCATGAGAGAAAGTGGGCCAGATAAATAAGTGGGAGTGTTAGAAAAAGATATTACACATTGAGAAGAAATTGTAAAAGACCAGCTACATCAGAAAATGATCAGATCAGATCTTAATTTTTCTTACCATATGTGCACAAAATAATCATGTGATGTGAAAGAAGTGTTAACTAATGCTACAGTGGTAATCAGACTACACTACATAAATGTATCAACTAAATATGTTATATATCTTAAACTTGCACAGTGTTATAAGTCAGTTATATCTCTATAAAAAATGTCAACTGTTGGTGAAAAGGAAATATGAATTGGGAAGTGGGTACAGTGAAAAAGATGAGGCTAAAGAGGGAAGGAGACCCAGGTTAAGAATCTCACCATTTATCTTTAAGCTAAAGGAAACAGTCAAACAATATTAACAATGACTCAGACATAAACGTATTTATATATAAGAATGATCACTTGGACTTCCATAAGGTCATTTTTTTTTTCTAAGAGCTGGGAGAATTTGAAGTGAATATACTATTAAAGTAGACTGCTGCAGTAAACCTTGCTGGAGAAATTCACATATCCAGAATGAGCTAAATTCAATTGTTTGGAAGGAAACAAATTTATTTATTTTTCACCTTATATTCAAGCTTGCTCTTGTCATATTTTTCCTCATCCCCAAACCATCTTGCTTGCATCCTATATCTTCCCAAGCACTTGAAGGTGGTAAATAACAATATCATATTCAACATGAGAAAGGTCACTGCAATATCAAAATATCAATCTCACCCAAGTGAACACTTGATTTTCCTAATTTGTCTTGTCCAGGAAATTCTCTAATAGTGGGGACGTAGAGGCAGTCATACCTCACCCAGGTTTTAGATGAATGAAGGAAAGAATATTAAGGGATCGAAATAGGCCTGCTTGACTAGTGTTGCTATTATCTAGAGCTGGTGCAGCCAATGTCTGTGGGGCAGGTGCTCCAGGCTAGTCATTTCCTTGGAGAGCTGTTTTGCACATTCAGAATATCTCTACCCATGCCCTACAGACCTCATGGTTGCAATCCATTTTCTAGCAAGGCAATCATAGTTACTCAGCATCAGAGTGACTGTCTCTTATTATTCTTCCCAGAGGCAATAGCCTAGGGTGGGGGAACCATACACAGACTTTTTCAGATGGGGTTGTTCGATCTAAATAGTTGTCTTAAGAATCTGATAAAGATTCCTTTAATCTAATCCTCTTGGTTTGAGATTGAAGGAAGGGTTGGAACACAAGAATGAACAGCCATGGTAATTGGAAAGCTTTTGTAAAACATCTCCCTAAATTTTTCTGATGAACTGTTTTCTCATCTAGGCTGGACCGTGGTTGATGAGCCTGAGGGGTCTCATTAGAAAGCATTGGAACTGTACTTTGTATCTTTTTAGAAAATTAAAGCAATTATTTGACCAGTTTTCAATAGCATGGTGCATCATCTTAAATTGAGACAACTGCTGAGGTCTCATTTTACATCTTCATCCTAAGGAAATGGTGGTAGAGATTCACTTGTTTTTAAGATATATGATCAATAAGATTCAATGATTAGAGGGATGGAGTAAAAGACAAGAAGTTCAGTTTGACTACTCAAATTTCTTTAAGAGAATGGTGATACAACTCATTGAAATAAGGAGGGCACAGACACAGTATTAAGGGGCTAGTAAGACTAGAGACCTCTTCAAGAAAATTAGAGATACCAAGGAAACATTTTATGCAAAGATGGGCTCAATAAAGGACAGAAATGGTAGGGACCTAACAGAAGCAGAAGATATTAAGAAGAGGTGGCAAGAATACACAGAAGAACTGTACAAAAAAGATCTTCACGACCAATCATGATGGTGTGATTACTCACCTAGAGACAGACATCCTGGAATGTGAAGTCAAGTGGGCCTTAGAAAGCATCACTATGAACAAAGCCAGTGGAGGTGATGGAATTCCAGTTGAGCTATTTCAAATCCTGAAAGATGATGCTGTGAAAGTGCTGCACTCAATATGCCAGCAAATTTGGAAAACTCAGCAGTGGCCATAAGACTGGAAAAGGTCAGTTTTCATTCCAATCCCAAAGAAAGGGAATGCCAAAGAATGCTCAAACTGCTGCACAATTGCACTCATCTCACACACTAGTAAAGTGATGCTTAAAATTCTCCAAGCCAGGCTTCAGCAATACATGAACAGTGAACTTCCAGATGTTCAAGCTGGTTTCAGAAAAGGTTTCAGAGGAACCAGAGATCAAATTGCCAACATCCATTGGATCATCAAAAAAGCAAGAGAGTTCCAGAAAACACCTGTTTCTGCTTTACTGATTATGCCAAGCATATGACTGTGTGGATCACAATAAACTGTGGAAAATTTTGAAAGTGATGGGAATGCCAGACCACCTGACCTGCCTCTTGAGAAATCTATATGCAGGTCAGGAAGCAACAGTTAGAACTGGCCATGGAACAATAGACTCCAAATAGGAAAAGGAGTACGTCAAGGCTGTATATTGTCACCCTACTTATTTAATTTATATGCAGAGTACATCATGAGAAACATTGGGCTGGAGGAAGCACAAGCTGGAAGCAAGATTGCTAGGAGAAATATCAATAACCTCAGATATGCAGATGGCATCACCCTTATGGCAGAAAGTGAAGAAGAATCAAAGAGCTTCTTGATGAAAGCAAAAAAGGAGAGTGAAAAAGTTGGCTTAAAACTCAAAATTCAGAAAACGAAGATCATGGCATCCGTTCCCATCACTTCATGGCAAACAGATGGGGAAACAGTGGAAACAGTGGTTGACTTTATTTTTCTGGGCTCCAAAATCACTGCAGATGGTGATTCTAGCCATGAAATTAAAAGATGCTTACCCCTTGGAAGGAAAGTTATGACCAACCTAGACAGAATATTAAAAGGTAGAGACATTAGTTTGCCAACAAAGGTCTGTCTAGTCAAGGCTATGGTTTTTCCAGTGTATGTGTGTGAGTTTTTCCATGTATGTATGTGAGAGTTGGACTATAAAGAAAGCTGAGCACTGAAGAATTGATTCTTTTGAAAAGTGGTGTTGGGGAAGACTCTTGAGAGTCCCTTGGACTGCAAGGGGATCCACCCAGTCCATCCTCAAGGAGATCAGTCCTGGGTGTTCATTGGAAGGACTGACATTGAAACTGAAACTCCAATACTTTGGCCACCTGATGCAAAGAGCTGACTCATTTGAAAAGACCCTGATGCTGGGAAAGATTGAGGGCAGGAGGAGAAGGGGACGATGGAGGATGAGATGGTTGGATGGTATCATCGACTCAATGGCTTGGGTGGACTCCGAGAGTTGGTGATGGACAGGGAGTCCTGGCATGCTGCGGTTCATGGGATTGCAAAGAGTCAGACATGACTGAGCGACTGAACTGAACTGAACTGACTCTCTTAATCAGTGGTATGACTATCAGAAAGTACAGTATCTCAAAAAATGAAAACAGCTTCAACTGTATGTGTGCACACACGCAGAACATGTGGAAAAATAGCAAAACATTTTGAGTAATTATTAACATAAGTTCTTGCTTCAAAACAGATAAATGCAAGGTTCCTTTTCTGAAGATAAACATCAAATTTGATGCCAGGTAGGACTCAGAAGAGGACGGCAGAAGATGAAATGGTTAGGTAGCGTCACTGACTCAATGGACATGAGTTTGAGCAAAATCTGAAAGATAGTGAAGGACAGGGAAGCCGGTTGTGCTGCAGTCCATGAGGTTGCAAAGAGCTGGACCTGACTTAGCAACTGAACAACAATGACACAGATATCAGGCTTGAAATCTGATCAGACAGATAATGGACATATAATCATCTTGTGTCTCTTATGCATACATTACATGTGAGCAGGATTGTGCTTCAAATTTTATAGCCTAGAAATATATAGGCTGGAATAAATAATTTTATAATTATCTATAAAATAATTGTGCAATAACTCAGCCCCATAAAAAGGTAGTATCTTGGGTCTCCCTACTCTAAGGATAAGTGAAAGTGTTTTTAAAGACAGAAACCTTGCCTTTCATGCGTGCTCAGTCATATTCAACTCTTTACAACCCCATGGACTCTAGCCTGTCAGGCTTCTCTGCCCATGGAATTTTTCAGGCAAGAATACTGGAGTGGGTTGCCATTTCCTACTCCATGGCATCTTTCTGACCCAGGGATTGAACACTATCTATGAATTACATAAATATTTGAATACACTCAGGTAAGAATTGTAGTGGTAAAGCAAGAGACACAGTACCCTGGTACAAGCCTGAGGAGTTTATTTATTTTTATTTAAACAGATTTAATTTAGTGTCTGCTCAATACTGAATAATTTTAAGCTAAAAAAAAAAAAAGAAGAAGTTATAATTAACTGTTAACGTTAATGAATTTAAACCTTCTCAAGGTTCGATGCAGGATACAGGATGCTTGGGGCTGGCACACTGGGATGACTCAGAGGGATGGTATGGGGAGGGAAGTGGGAGTGGGGTTCAGGATTGGGAACATATGTACACCCTTGGCGGATTCATGTTGATGTATGGCAAAACCAATACAATATTGTAAAGTAATTAGCCTCCAAATAAAATAAATTAAAAAAAAATAAAGTAACATAATGCAAAAAAAAAAAAAAAGTGTCCAACAAAGTAGATATGAATTAGTGTGATGTTTCTTGTTTTGGTCTCAAACATTCTAAACATCAATCTAAGATGTTTGTGATAATTTCAAATATGTACTTTGTCCTTGTTTCTCCTAGAAAAAAGAAGCACTTAAGTAGTGATTGACAATAGTAGATATTTAATATATAACTTTGGAGGATTTTTTTTTTGGTACTTTTTTAAATGTTCAAATGTTTAAAGAATGTGTCTTAACCATAAATATAAGCTGAAGTGTTTCTCAAACTATAATGTGCCTGAAATTCACTAGAGAAGCTTATTAAAACTTCAGATTCTTGGTACACAAAAGGTAGAGATCACATGTGAATTATTTGGCAAGGCAAGGCTGATGGGCCCAAGAAAATAAACTATAAGACTCTGACGTAGGTGGTTAAGAAGTTGGCACTAATAATAGGAAGTTGCTGTATAACACAGGAACACAGGGAGCTCGTCCTCCGTGGATGGGAGGGAGGTTCAAGAGGGAGGGGATATATGTATACTTATGGCTGATTCATGTTGCTGTATGACAAAAGCCAACACAACATTGTAAAGCAATTATCCTCCAATTGAAAATTAAAAACAGCAACAGACACACACACAAAATCAATGAGCAAAAAATGCAGAATTTAAAATGATGCATACACAATGATCACAACTATATAAAATTATTTCTGTATAACCAGCAGGAGTGGACAAACTACAAAACTGGCAATTTAGAGTGCTGTGTGCTTAGTCAGTCAGTCATGTCCAACTCTGTGACCCCATGGACTGTAGCCTGCCAGGCTGCTCTGCACTAGCTTTGTTCGTAGTGATGCTTCCTAAGGCCCACTTAACTTCACATTCCAGGATGTCTGGCTCTAGGTCAGTGATCACACCATCGTGATTATCTTGGTTGTGAAGATCTTTTTTGCATAGTTCTTCTGTGTATTCTTGCCACCTCTTCTTAATATCTTCTGCTTCTGTGAGGTCCATACCATTTCTGTCCTTTATCGAGCCCATCTTTGCATGCATGGTATCTAGAATTGAAATGCCGTTGGACTTCCCTGGTGCCTCAGACGGTAAAGGTCTGCCTGCAATGCGGGAAACCTGGGTTCGATTCCTGGATTGGGAAGATCCCCTGGAGAAGGAAATGGCAATCCATTTAGGCACTATTACCTGGAAAATCTCATGGACGGAGGAGCCTGATAGGCTACAGTCCATGGGGTCACAAAGAGTCAGACACGACTGAGTGACTTCACTTTCACTTTTCATGAAACAAGTTAACTACTCTGTGGTCTTTGAACAATATGTATGAAAATGACCTGTGAAAAATTCCAACCCTATGTTGACTCTGTAAAGAGACAGGAGAACTCTATCTCTCCCCTTCCCTATCACCCTCCTCCTTAAGTCCTCACTAGTACCTTCTTACCTCCAGAACTTTAGACAGTACGTTTCTGTTGTACAAGCCACCAGTATATGGGCAGACTAACACACAGCTAAAACTAATCAAAATATATTAATTGTAGACCTAGCAGAGCTCAGAATAGGGAAATTAACCAGGGATAAAGAGTTGCATTATATAAAGATAAAAGGACCAATTCTCTAAGAAGATAAAATAACCCTTAACATTATCTACATAAGAATAACACATCAAAATTCAGAAAACTAAAACTGAGAGAACTGCAAGGTTATTTCTAGGTACTGGAGCTTTCTGAGCTGTATTTTCTAAATCCCACACAAATCATTTGTTAATGAGTGATGAACAATGTGAACTCTAAAGTTGGAAGATATTTTCTCTCTAGAAATGGTGATTTTTTTTTCTTAAAGACAATATGTTTTCAATACAAAACCATGAATATATACAAATTTAGGAAGCAAAAAAAAAGAAAAATTATAACAAACTACATCCCAAACTACTTACTTTGTACCACTGAAAGTGCATCAGATCATTACCCTAATAGGTTATTCTGATATCTGTTCATGTCATTGCTAGAAAATAATTCATTGATAGTCTCAGGGGATGGACTTTCAAGACACAATTATATATAAAAATGAGAAGAATAACAATAATGTATTATTACTTTAGAAATATATAATATTAGGATTCAAAGTTGGAGAATGTTAATTATAAGAGATACAGAACATTTTAAATTTAAACTTTCATTCTTTATATATCATTATACTTGAAATTTAAATTATGTTCATACAGTTTTTAAAATTCCATTTTAGAGAAAAAACTTCTTCCCCTGATTTTCTTCACTCTCCTCTCAATTCCGCCTCCCCCCCCGAAATAAAAAGCTAAAATGAAAAACAAAAATAAAAACATGAAGTTTCTTGCCTGCTTTTTTGGAGTCTTCTATTTTTATCAAGAAATAATTTCAACATTTCACAGTGCAATAAATCCATTTAGCCTCCCTGACTCCAGGTTTTTGTGTCTTTGCTCATTATTTCCATCATTAAAATAAAGGCCTTGAGCTCTCAGTGGCTCCTGAGCAAAGTGTCTTAGAAGGTGAGGAAGTTGGGGTGGACAGTAGAGAGGCAGACTCAGAGGGGAGGAAGCTCGGCACAAGGATAATGGCAAGCTGCATGCAACGTTTTAATTATTTAAAATAAAAAACAAATTTAGAAGTCATTTTCCAGGACAAGAAGATAAAGCACTGTCTGTTGTTTAGTCTGAGCTATGAATACCTCTTCACTGCACATATTAGAAAAGGGGATACATTGTTCTCCTTTTCTCATCTCACAGGAATATGATGACAACTTTTTGACAGAAAATCATTCTGCAAAAGATATTGCTGGTCTTCCATGCCCACATGTTTTCTTAACCCTTGTAAATTATTGTAAACATTTTTGTGTGAAGATGAAAGGGTTAGAAAATATGTCTTTGGCAAACTTGTAAAATACTGTATTTTATTCCAGGTAAATCAAATAATTCAAACCTTTCTTCTTTTTCCTTCTGCTTCTATTCAATTGACCTCTCCCTTTTTTCTCTTCATGAATTAGTTTTAATACATCAGTGGCCTTGTCAAATTCCAATTTCATGTATGTTTTCACAAACAGCTTGAAAATTACATCCCATTTCCAGAATCCTGTCATCTGTTAGGTCTCCAATGTTCTCAAGGTAGAATATGTCCTTAAATGTATTTTTGAATTCTCTAATTTTTTAAATTGATAAAGCACATGAGTACTCAGGATGTACCTCAGCTACAGCTTGGCCTGCTGAATTATAATCACACAAACAATATTCCCAAGGGGTACTTGCTGTTCTTGCTTGTTTCCTGATGGTGACTGGCACTTGATCTCAATTCAGGGTTCATTTTCCCTTACTGCTGATCTCAAAAAGACTTATGTCTCTGAGTTTAACAATCCTAGAGAATTATTTCTTTCTCTTTACTTTTCACATGTCAGGAGATATCTGATCTTACATTTAATGCTTACCCCTGAAGGAGATCCTATGTTAAACTAGAATTCTTAGCATTGATTTTGAAGAAAATTAAGTTAATTTAAAAGTACAATATTATTAATTGTTTTCATCAGAATATAATTTTATGCATATCTTTTATTTATGTCTTTACTCAAATGATATACCTTGAATTATAGAAGAACAAAAGAAAAAAAATTATCTGTGTTTTCACATTGTCCAATTAGTATTCTATTAATTATACCTTATTTCCTTTTGCTTCTTAAGAAACTACATTTCAGCCACGATCCACTTTTCACTCTATTTTTAATTGACAGTGTGATTTTCTTTCAATTAAACTGCAGTCACAAAGCACCTGAGGTAGAAGTCTAAATAATCTGTGTTAACCTGATTATAGATGGTTATAATAATTTGGTAGTGACTTTCATTATTTCAGATTATGAAAAATTTGAGCAGAGGACCTTGGTGGTATGCTGGAAAATGGAGATATGTACTTTCTATAATCTACTTCCACAGACTCTCTTTCTTTTGCCTTCTCTCACAAGGAATGGAGCACTGATAATGCAAGTATGTATAACAAGGAAAGAGAATTAAAAGCATATTTACTCAAAAGATCACTAGATAAAAAGACAAGTGAGTTAAGTTTACGGAGACCAAAATCATAAAAATACCAGTACTCAGTAAACATGAAACAACATTTTCAGCCACACTACTATGAAAACATATGAGTTCATAATGAGTAAGATTTTCAAAACTAAAAATAATAACTAGAGTAAGGATGCAGCAAAATTACTATCTGCATTCATGGCTTGTGGAATGATATAGACAAAACCTCTTCTGAAAAAAGGTTTAAAATATAGATCAAAAGGTTTAGAAATAGTTACAATTTTTGCTTGGTATTTAATTTTGTAAAAGTTTATCTTAGAAATTAAGTAATGTATATGTGCATATTCTTGAATAAGACTTTATTTCATGCATATATATAGACACACATGCAAAATACAACACGTATATACAGATACCTCTGGAGGAAAAAAATAGATGGCATACTAAACGTTGAATCAATTAAAATGTATCCATAAAACAGGACAGTATGGACTGTTTAAGATGGGTTTTCTGACATCCTTTACAGAAAAAACTATTATGGTTGAATTTAATTACCATCCGTCTTCAGGCTATAAACCTCAACATATGATCTCAGTTAAAAGTTGTTGGTGTTTGCATATTTAAAAAGAGGGAAATGATAGAAGATACATATAAATTATAACAGTTGTTGCCTCTAAATGATAAGCTCTTGATGTTTTTAAAACAAATCTTCTTCATAAATTCATAGGTTATCAAGTATTTTAAGAACCTCTCATTAAAATTTATAGACTGTCAATAAAATACAGGCATATAGATACAGGGCCTTGCTTTCTGAACATCTTGAACTTTCCTTTTTCAATTAATGACAACTTGCCACCAAATCAAAATTTGATTAGCTTTTTAACTTTTATTTAGGATTTTATAAGGGCTTTTAGAATATGTATTTTAAAATAGTATATACCAACAGGGAAATATTATATTACTATAATAAGAGAGTTGGCCTGATGAATAGATAGATGTGGGTTAAAACCCTCTGATGACCTCCACAAACTGACATTTTCAGACTCAGTTGCTTCATATTTAAAATTAAGACAAAGGCATACACATCAACTTTTATACAATTTATAAGCTCTAAAAAAATAGCTGGTTAAAAAATGTATGTGTGTCTGTATCTAGGCATAGGTATGTATGTGTGTATGTATGTGTATATATATACATACATATACATATATTTGAGCTGGTATTCTGTTTCATATATATATACATACACACACATACATATATATACGTGTATGTATATATGTTGGAGAAGGCAATGGCACCCCACTCCAGTACTCTTGCCTGGAAAATCCCATGGACGGAGGAACCTGGTAGGCGGTAGTCCATGGGGTCGCAGAGTCCGACACAACTGAGGGACTTCACTTTCACTTTTATGCATTGGAGAAGAAATGGCAACCCACTCCAGTGTTCTTGTCTGGAGAATCCCAGGGACGGGGAAGCCTGGTGGGCTGCTGTCTATGGGGTCGCACAAAATCGGACATGACTGAAGTGACTTAGCAGCAGCATGTATGTATGTGGTAGTAGTCGCTAAGTCCTGTCCGACTCTTGGTGACCCCATGGACTGTAACCTGCCAGGCTCCTCTTACTGGAGTGGGTTGCCATTTCCTTCTCCATTATATATATATATATATATATATATATATATATATATATATATATATATATATGAGCTGGTATTTTTCTTTCTGTTATTATTTTAGAAAACTTTAATTTTTAATTTTCAAACTGTTGTGCTCTTATTCTATATACTTGGTACTGAACTAGAAAGTGAACCTGAAAATAAATACATACTGCTGCTGCTGCTAAGTGGCTTCAGTCGTGTCCGACTCTGTGCGACCCCATAGACGGCAGCCCACCAGGCCCCGCCATCCCTGGGATTCTCCAGGCAAGAACACTGGAGTGGGTTGCCATTTCCTTCTCCAATGCATGAAAGTGAAAAGTGAAAGTGAAGTCAGTCAGTCGTGTCCGACTCTTCGCGACTGCATGGAAATATTATATATACTAAATATAAAGTAGCCACTCTAATATTCTTGATATCCAGAACAATTTTAATACAGTTAAGCTGTTAAAGGGTTATTGAAACTATTTACAAAATGATAGCCCAGGGTTTCAGAGACAAAGCTATATTTAAGTTACAAACAGGATGGTATGTTTTATAACTTCCTCTCCAGTATTCACAAAATTATTATTGATTGAATTTCATGCTTGCAGAGATTCTCCACATGCTTTCTTTTATATTATTAAGTGTACTGCTTGAGGGATCTTAGTTCCCTGACCAGGGATCAAACATGTGACCCCTGCAGTGGAAGCACCACGTCCAAACCACTCTACCACCAGGGAAGTCCCTCCGTGTGCTATGTTTGAGAATGAACATGTGACATATATTTATATTTTACTGATGATACAATTGATTACAAGAGTCTTCTAAAAATACTGCCACTCTTACAAAATGAAGTTAAATGCTAGTAAATATTTCTATTAAAGCTGTCTTTAAAATACAGTACAATATAAAAACTATTTAACAAGACATATGCTTCTTCCCTTTATATGTATGGATGAACTTTTAGTTACTATTAAAATTTTTGTCTTAGGGTGTTATTCTTTAAGAAGAAGAAAAAGTACCTGTGTAAGATCTTACCTAGTAAGTACAATATTACTAGAAGAAAAGTGTTTCTGATACTGGTTTCACAATTTATAATAAATGCTAGAAAATTAGGATTTTATATTAAAGATGGTATAGCAAGTTTCTTTACTACTTTTCTTCTCTAAAATAACAAAACAAACAACAAGGAAAGGGGGAAAGAAACAGAGAATGAGACCCAAACCTTCATCTTTGGTGATGTGAGGAAACATGGTGATGAGTAGTATGAAGATTAAATAAAGGCAGGAAGACCCCGAGAATATTCTGAGTAAAATCAGCAGAAATGAGGACTCTGCAGCCAACACTACCCAAGCTGGTGTCCACAAAAGGAAAGAAAATAAATATGGCCTTTCTAATATGATGGCCAAGATCAGGGGTTCAAGAATCAAAGAGAGAAATAAGAAGATTTTTTTAAAAGTGAGAAAGTGGGGGAAGAAAAAGTAAGTGCTTGGGAAGAAACTAAAATATATTAAATGACTGTGTGGTAATAATGTTTGAATATGAATTTATATGCTTATAATAAACTATTGACAGATTACCATGGCACTGATGGAGGATGTATTATTTTAAAGCATTACATAAGATTCAGCTGAAGAATCATAAATGCCCCTTCCATTGTAAAGTAATTTTAAGCAGATTGATTTGACAAGCCCTAATTATACCCTTTGTGCTAAAGCAGATCCTAATCATCTTTCTGAATCATTTCAGACTGATTTGAAATATAAGAAAGCTGCTAACATCCTTTAGCTAATTCTTACATCTGTTTCCAAATCAGAACTTGTATGATATTTATTTAAGTAAATTTGGAAATTTAGAGAGAATAATTTAAATCAGAATTCATTTTTTAATATTGTCTAATGTGACAAGGTGATAACTAATTAAAAATAACAAGGAGCAATTTCTCCATCTCTTCTTTTTTTTTTGATGTTCTTTCTCAAGACTTTAGCAAGCACAGTAGAAAAGGTTTTATATATATATATATATATATATATATAAATATATATACATACATACATACATATATACACACACACACACACATATGAATACAGGCATTATGTATATTTTAGATAACTTATGAAGTTTTGCCTAACTAAAAAATTCACGACATTTTGATTCTACTTGTTCAATTTAGTATGAATAGAATGCTAGATTTCTAATTTAAAAAAAGATATGAAACAAGCAACAAAAGTTTACCATATAGCACAAGGAATTATAGTCAATATCTTATAATAATCTATAATGGAAAATAATTTAAAAATAATATATGTGTATATGTATAACTGATTCACACATACAAAAAAGAATTCTAAATTTTTAAATTTAGTAACATTTATCTTTTCACCAGTTTTTCTAAATATCCTGTGGACATTTAATAACAATATATGAGACACAAAATTTTAAATATATCTGTGTACAAGCCATCTTGGAGGAGGTCGCCATTAACCCCACCATAGAGTCACCAGAACTTACACAGGACAGGGAAAACAGACTCTTGGAAGGCACAAACAAAACCTTTTACACACCAGGACCCAGGAAAAAGGAGTAGTGACCCCAAAGAGACTGACCCAGACTTGCCCATGAGTGTCCAGAAGTCTCTGGTGGAGGCGGGGGTCGGCAGTGGCCTGCTGCAGACTCCTGGGCACTGAGTCCAGCAGTGCATGCACAAAGTGGGTAACCATTATCTTCATTACTTCTACCATAGTTTGGCCCCAGGTCAAACAACAGGGAGGGGACACAATCTTGCCCATCAACAGAAAATTGGATTAAAGATTTACTGACCATAGACCCCTATCAAAGAACAAGACCCAGTTTCCTCCTCAGTCAGTCTCTCCATCAGGAAGCTTCCATAAGCCTCTTATACTCATACACTTATGAGCCTCTGGGCTAGTGCACTGGGACGACCCAGAGGGATGGTATGGGGAGGGAGGAGGGAGGAGGAGGGTTCAGGATGGGGAGCACGGGGATACCTGTGGTGGATTCATTTTGATATTTGGCAAAACTAATACAATTATGAAAAGTTTAAAAATAAAATAAAATTAAAAAAAAATCAAAATTATCATTTTAAACTATTCAAAGAGAAATACTCAGAGATAAATATAGTGAGGATATGGAACACTTTAAGAATGATACTTTAAGTTATGCAAAATGGCTGCTTAAATTACACAGTATCTGAGTATCTCTGTCCCCAGGCAGCTATGTTACTCTATATTTCTCTATGCACTGAATTTTTGTAAGTTTTTATCTTGATCTTTTTCTACTTTTTCACCTCTCTTTTGAATTTTTTTAAATTTTATTTTATTTTTAAACTTTACAAAACTATTAGTTTTGCCAAATATCAAAATGAATCCGCCACAGGTATACATGTGTTCCCCATCCTGAACCCTCCTCCCTCCTCCCTCCCCATACCATCCCTCTGGGTTGTCCCAGTGCGCTAGCCCCAAGCATCCATTACCGTGCATTGAACCTGGACTGGCAACTCGTTTCATACATGATATTTTACATGTTTCAATGCCATTCTCCCACATCTTCCCACCCTCTCCCTCTCTCACAGAGTCCATAAGACTGTTCTATACATCAGTGTCTCTTTTGCTGTCTCGTACACAGGGTTATTGTTACCATCTTTCTAAATTCCATATATATGCGTTAGTATACTGTATTGGTGTTTTTCTTTCTGGCTTACTTCACTCTGTATAACAGGCTCCAGTTTCATCCACCTCATTAGAACTGATTCAGATGTATTCTTTTTAATGGCTGAGCAATACTCCATTGTGTATATGTACCACTGCTTTCTTATCCATTCATCTGCTGATGGACATCTAGGTTGCTTCCATGCCCTGGCTATTATAAACAGTGCTGCGATGAACATTGGGGTACACGTGTCTCTTTCCCTTCTGGTTTCCTCAGTGTGTATGGCCAGCAGTGGGATTGCTGGATCATAAGGCAGTTCTATTTCCAGTTTTTTAAGGAATCTCCACACTGTTCTCCATAGTGGCTGTACTAGTTTGCATTCCCACCAACAGTGTAAGAGGGTTCCCTTTTCTCCACACCCTCTCCAGCATTTATTACTTGTAGACTCTCTGAGTGACCCTCACAGTAGAGAAACTTTTCATCTTTAATGTAGATGTTTTATCAGTGGTGCAGTATAGAAGGAGAAGTTTTGAAACTACTGTAAAAATAAGACCAATAACTGGAAGCAGGAGGCTTAACTCCAAACTCTGACTCCAGGGAACTCCTGACTCCAAGGAACATTAATTGACAGGAGCTCACCAAACGCCTCCATACCTACACTGAAATCAAGCACCACACAAGAGCCAACAAGTTCCAGGGCAAGACATACCAAGCAAATTCTCCAGCAACAAAGGAACACAGCCTTGAGCTTCAAGATACAGGCTGCCCAAAGTCACCCCAAAACCACAGACATCTCATAACTCATTACTGGACATTTCATTGCACTCCAGAGAGAAGAAATACAGCTCCACCCACCAGAACACCGACACAAGCTTCCCTAACCAGGAAACCTTGACAAGCCACCTGTATAAACCCACACACAGCGAGGAAACACCACAATAAAGAGAATTCCACAAACTGCCAGAATACAGAAAGGACACCCCAAACTCAGCAATTTAAACAAGATGAAGAGACAGAGGAATACCCAGCAGATAAAGGAACAGGAGAAATGCCCACCAAACCAAACAAAAGAGGAAGAGATAGGGAATCTACCTGATAAAGAATTCCAAATAATGATAATGAAATTGATCCAAAATCTTGAAGTTAAAATGGAATCACAGATAAATAGCCTGGAGGCAAGGATTGAGAAGATGCAAGAAAGGTTTAACAAGGACTTAGAAGAAATAAAAAAGAGTCAATATATAATGAATAATGCAATAAGTGAAATTAAAAACACTCTGGAGGCAACAAATAGTAGAATAACAGAGGCAGAAGATAGGATTAGTGAATTAGAAGATAGAATGGTAGAAATAAATGAATCAGATAGCATAAAAGAAAAACGAATTAAAAGAAATGAGGACAATCTCAGAGACCTCCAGGACAATATTAAACACTACAACATTCGAATCATAGGGGTCCCAGAAGAAGAAGACAAAAAGAAAGACTGTGAGAAAATACTTGAGGAGATAATAGTTGAAAACTTCCCTAAAATTGGGAAGGAAATAATCACCCAAGTCCAAGAAACCCAGAGAGTCCCAAACAGGATAAACCCAAGGTGAAACACCCCAAGACACATATTAATCAAATTAACAAAGATCAAACACAAAGAACAAATATTAAAAGCAGCAAGGGAAAAACAACAAATAACACACAAGGGAATTTCCATAAGGATAACAGCTGATCTTTCAATAGAAACTCTTCAAGCCAGGAGGGAATGGCAAGACATACTTAATGTGATGAAAGAAAATAACCTACAGCCCAGATTATTGTACCCAGCAAGGATCTCATTCAAGTATGAAGGAGAAATCAAAAGCTTTTCAGACAAGCAAAAGCTGAGAGAATTCTGCACCACCAAACCAGCTCTCCAACAAATACTAATGGATATTCTCTAGACAGGAAACACAAAACGGTGTATAAATTCGAACCCAAAACAATAAAGTAAATGGCAACGGGATCATACTTATCAATAATTACCTTAAACGTAAATGGGTTGAATGCCCCAACCAAAAGACAAAGACTGGCTGAATGGATACAAAAACAAGACCCCTACATATGTTGTCTACAAGAGACCCACCTCAAAACAGGGGGCACATACAGACTGAAAGTGAAGGGCTGGAAAAAGATTTTCCATGCAAATAGGGACCAAAAGAAAGCAGGAGTAGCAGTACTCATATCAGATAAAATAGACTTTAAAACAAAGGTTGTGAAAAGAGACAAAGAAGGTCACTACATAATAATCAAAGGATCAATCAAAGAAGAAGATATAACAATTATAAATATATATCTTTTGAATTTTTATACATATCTACTTTTTGGAATTATATTGTCTCATCTCTTTTCTCTTGCTAACAGCTAAAAGATCTGTGGATTCATCCTCTAAAGTGAAAAATAACTCCTTACCTTAACTGTGTCTAAGCTTACATCTTTAATATTTTTGTCCTTGAATCAGGAGAGAGGGTAGTCAAAGGCCTTGTTCTCTGTTAACCTGTACAAGTTGAATACAAAAACATATACTATTAAAGCGTATAAGGATGACGGGGAAAACGTCCAATTAGAATTCATTATATACTTGCATTAAATGATGTTAGAAAATATTTGATTATATAGCCAAAAAAAAAAAAAAGATTTTAATGCTACTTTAAACATACAGGTGTGTGTGTGCACAGATGTGTGCATGCTATAAAGTAAGTAATTACAAAATTGCATGGGTTTCTTGAAGAGGTAGATAATTCTGTCACATGTTTTTCTAGTTATAAATATATAATAATTTATTATGTATTATAAATTACCTTCTTTTTAGCTTTGGAAGTTAGGTAAGGATCTCAGATCTTGCTCTATTCCTGAAATTACATTATCCTATAAAATATTTGGAAGAATTTCAATCAACAGGGCATAAATGTGAATGAGGCTGAGACTCAGTATGAGTAATAATACACTAGAAATGAAAGATGCACAACTTTCTGGAATTCTACAAGCATATGTTTAAAGATAGGGAGTTGGACTATTCAATTGTTACCAAACTATCACTATACTAACAGCTTATATAAATTCTATAGAAACAGCTAAGTCTTATGGAATACATAGCATGCATCAGGCATAGTACTAAATATTCAAGTTTTATGATATCTTAAACTTCAGCTCTCTAAAGATATATATACTCCTATTATCCAATACTATAGTCAAAGAGAACTAATCACAGACAGGCAAAGCTGTGGCAAAGCTGAGATTCAAACCTCTGACATTAGGCCTCCTGGTCCCCATTCGTAAACATCACACACTATTCCTTTCATTCTCCTTCTCTACTTTCTGAAATGAAATCCCTTTTATTAGCTAAAACCTTCTCAAAATACAAACACATTTCCAGTTTCCAGGCCCATGTGTAAGGAGCTTGGAAGTTGCTGATCCATCGTAACAAGTTAAAAAATGCACAGGCTGAAGAACCAACAGTGCTTGGGTCCATAAGGGAGGGGAGAGCACAGAGTAAGACTCTGCCCCCAGGACTGGAGAGAAGAAAGGAGCAAACAGGGAGTACCAAACTAATTATAACCAAACTGAAAGATGCACAAAGGTATTCAACAGCAGAATGGATGAAACAGAAGCAGAAATCAGCAAGCAGGGAGACAAAGCAATTAAAAGCATTCAGACAAAGTAGCAAAATTAAACAAAAAATAATTAAAAGATGTGAGAATCTTTTAAGGGAATTCTGGGACAATATCAAATGGAATAACACTTGCATTACAGAGGCTCCCAGAAGGAGAAAAGAGAGAAAAAGAGCCACAGAATTATTTGAAGAAGAAATAGCTAAAAACCTACATAATCTGGGGAAGGAAACAATCAGGTATAGGAAGTCCAGAGAATTCCAAATAAGATGAAGCCAAAGAAATATAAAGCAAGACACAATATAATTAAAATGATGAAGATTAAAGATAACACTTTCTTTTTTTTTTTTTAATAGTAGTCAAAACTGCATGGTATTGTCACAAAAACAGCCACAGAGGTACAGTTCAGTGGAACAGAACAGAGCTTAGATACAAACACACACTTATACAGACAGTATGACAAAGGAGGCAAGAATATAAATGGGAAAATGTCTCTTCAATAAATGGTGTTATACAATTTGGATAATCACATGCAAAAGAATGAAACTAGACCCTTTTCTTACACCATATATAAAAGCAAACTCAAAATGAAGGAGGGACTTAAATGCAACACCAGAAATCCTAAAAACTCCTCAAAGAAAACATGGGCCCTATGCTCTTTAACATTGGTCTGAGCAATATATATACATATAGATAGATAGATAGATAGATAGATATTTTATCTATCTCTTCAGGTAAGAGCAGCAAAAGCAAAAATAATCAAATAGGACCATATAAAACAAAAGTTAACCTACTGGATGGGAAAAGAATATGAAAATGATACATCTGTAAGGGTTTGATGTAGGAAATACACACAAAAAACCTTAAAGAACTCCATATCAAAACAATCACACAATCTCATTAAAAATGGACAGAAGATCTGAATAGACATTTTTCTACACAAGACATACAGATGGCCAATGGACACATGAAAAGATGCTCAAAACCATGAGTTATCAGAAAGATGCAAATGAGATGCCCCCTTACACCTGTCAGCCTGGCTATAATCAAAAAGATAAGAAACAGTAAGTATTGGTGAGAACGTGGAGAAAGATAACACTTTTACACTGTTGATAGAAACGTACATAGGTGTAGCCACTCTGGAAAACAGTATGGAGGTTCCTTATGAAATTAAAATAGAGTTTCTATAAAATCTAGTGATCCACTTTTGATTGTTTATCTGAAGAAAATGAAAACAATTTTTAAAAATATATGTGTACAGCTATATTATTGCAGCAGTGTTTACAATAGCCAAGATATGGAACCAGTAAGTGTCTGCTGAGAAGATGAATGGATAAAAAAATGGACATATACACACATATATACATATATATGTATGTGCATATATATACATATATACACACATATATATACACATACATACATGTGTGTGTGTGTGTGTGTGTGTGTATTTTCCCAGGTGGTAATAGGGATAAAGAATCTGCCTGTCAATGCAGGAGACAAAGGAGACGCAAGAGATATGGGTTCGATCCCTGAATTGGGAAAATCTGGAGGCAACCCACTCCAGTATTCTTCCCTGTAAAATCTGATTGACAGAGGAGCCTAGTGGGCTACAGTTCATGGAACCACAAAGAGTCAAACATGAATGAGCACATGCACATATTCTCACACACACACACACACACACATAAATTTATCATCAATGGACTATTACTCAGCCATGAGAAGAATGAAATCTTGTGATTTATGTTGACATGGATGAATCTAGAGGGTTTTATGCTAAGTGAAATCAGTCAGAGGGAGACAAATAATGTATGATTTCACTTGTATGTTATCTAAAAAAAATCAAATGAATAAGCAAAACAAAAACAAATTCTTAGATAAGGAGAGCAAGTTGATAGTTGTCAGAGGGGAGTGAGGTTGGGGGTTAAGGTGTGTGTAGGGAATAAGAGATCCACACTTCCAGCTATGAGGTAAAGAAGTCTTGAGGACAAAATGCACAGTGGCAATAAAAATGTACTATCTCTGTATGGTACATTTTTGCATGCTAAGTCATTTCAGTCATGTCTGATCCTTTTGTGACCCCTTGGACTATAGCCTGCCAGGCTCCTCTGTCTATGGGGATTCTCCAGGTAAGAATACTGGAGAGGGTTACCATGCCCTGGTCCAGGGGATCTTTTGACCAGGAATGACAGACAGTAACCAGACCTGTTGTGGTGATCATGTTGTAATGCATAAGCATATTGTGTCACTATGCTATATGCCATCCAACCAGTCCATCCTAAAGGAGATCAGTCCTGGGTGTTCATTGGAAGGACTGATGCTGAAGCTGAAACTCCAATACTTTGGCCACCTGATGCAAAGAGTTGACTCATTGGGCAAAACCAATACAATATTGTAAAGTAATTACCCTCCAATTAAAATAAATAAATTTATATTAAAAAAAAAAAAAGACCCTGATGCTGGGAGGGATTGGGGGCAGGAGGAGAAGGGGACGACAGAGGATGAGATGGCTGGATGGCATCACTGACTCAATGGACATGAGTTTGAGTCAACTCTGGGAGTTGGTGATGGACAGGGAGGCCTGGCGTGCTGTGATTCATGGGGTTGCAAAGAGTCGGACACAACTGAGCAACTGAACTGAACTGACTGAACTGATGCTATATGCCTGAACCTAATAGAATACTGTATGTCTAATTAAAATTAAAAAGAAAAACAAAATTAGCATTAATGGAAAAAGTTAATTAAAAATGATGTTAGCTCTTGAGACTCTCAAAGAAAAATTGCACAAGATAAAGTTAGAAAGGCAAAGAATATTCAAGATAATCACAATAGAAGTCAAGACTATTGCAATAGGGAAAACAAATTTAATTCAATTCTGTTGAATAAAGGGCCTGGAGTTACTTTAAGAACTGGGCTGATGTAGTGAAAAAGTTCTGGTGATATTAGGCAGGCTCAGCAGTGGGATTAGACCATCTGAGCTTGCTGAGTAGCACTTATTGAAGTTAGACTCACCCTTCTACAGTCCAGAAGCCAGGGGCACTGTCTTGATGATTACATTTCAAAGGGATCAATAAGAGGTCCCCGAGGAAGACATTTCTGGGTTGACAAACTTCAAAAGGGTGAAGAAGATTTACATCATAAAAGGGAAGAGAGCATTTACAGTCTTATTTTCTAAAGTAAAGCCTCCAAGAAAAGGGAGGTCAAAGGGCCGAAAGTCAGGAAAATCTTCTAAGCTTTCATCAAGCCAAGGGGAATGGTAGGCTATCTTTGTCAGGAAATTAACATCATATCATAACAAAACAAATTATAGCACAACATTGGGCTGGCCAACAAGTTCATTCAGGTTTTTCCATAACATCTTATAGAAAATCTGAGCAAAGTTTTTGGCAAACCCAATGTAATGCTATTATATTAATAAGATATGACTAAGTGCAATAAAATAAGAGGAAACATGAACTAAATAGTAAATTAAAAAAAAAAACCCACAGATTATAAGTTAATTTTGTGCATCTGAAATCCACAAAAATAAGTATAAAAATTTTTAATATATTTTAATATATTTACATAAATTATCTGAATTGGATATAAAATTATTGGATTAATATATATTAATTATAATCTGTGAGCATATATTAGACATATTTTTATGATGTTAAACCAGGCCTTTGGTATAATTGCTTGGTTATATATTAGATATTTGAAGAAAAATATGTTATGTATCTAAGAATGATAGTGAAAAATTCACTTTATATTTAATTTCATTAATAGTAGAAAGAATTATTTACCTGTAGTCCAAGTGGAAGTGTCTTTCTTTAGATATTTAATGGGTTATAAATACTCAAAGGTAACTCCTTACTGATTTTAGCAAGATTTCCCTACATAAAGTAGAAAGAAGTATTCTTGAATCTAGATAATTGCATTAAATTTTCCTGTTAGCCCACATCGATAATATTCTTCATAACACAAATATTGAAGCTACAAATCTGTGTTTTATTTAGCAGTAACATTTCATCTTTGTATCAGAAAAACACTTTCTCTCCCTTCGGCCCTTGTTATTATCCTTTTAGAGGTTAAACATCATGTGGGTGTCATGAAACCCACCAACTAATAGACTTGACATGAAAGCCTACAATTTGCTCCAATTATCACCCTTTATAACACAGTTTCTAGAAAGAAACTGTGACTGTAAGCCATTATCTTAAGTTCAGAGAAACATAGACGAAGTAAAAAATGTCAATCAAGAAAAGAAAATGCAATGCTTTTGTTTGATAAAAGATAAGGAACTACAGTGAGACAAATCAGAGCCTGGTAACCAGACCATATGATTTAAGTGGTTGCAAACCTGTTTTTTTCAAATGAGCCACATTCTTTGTGTCTTTTCCAGACTCTCATCCATTTCAGATTGGTAAATTCTCTTGGGAAGATGAGCGTTACAACAAAATTGATCAACACATTAAATGGAAATAATTCTGCAGATGTAACCTTTTCCACAAAAGCTTAAGATGCATACTTGATAAAAGGTCATTGAAGACAGCATTCTATTTTCCATGCTAAAAGAGGTGTTTTAAGAGAAGAAAGAAATCACTCTTCCCTGCCAAAGTCATATTTTTGGTGAGTGTTAATTTCTTAGCTTGATTGATACAGCTTAAGTATCTCTGGAACCCTGGATTCCAGGCAGACGTTTCTTTCTTTCTTTTTATTTTGTAGTGGGGTATACCCAGTTAAAGAGGTTGTATAGTTTCATGTGAACAGCAAGCAGAATTCAGCCACGTATGTACATGTATCCATTCTCCCCCAAACTCCCCTCCCACCCAGGCTTCCTCATAATATCTAGCAAAGTTTCATGTGCTATACAGTAGGTCTTTGTTGGTTATCCATTTTAAATATAGCAGTGTGCACAAATCCATCCCTAATTCCTTATCTATCCCTTCTCCCCATCCTTCCCATCAGCAACCATAAATTCGTTCTCTGTGAGTCTCTGTTTAGTAAGTTCATTTGTATAATTTCTTTTAGATTCCACATATAAGGGACATTATTCAAGGATTCCAATGTTCACTGCACCGCTGTTTACAATGGTCAAGAAATGGAAGCAACATATATACAATGGAATGGTATTCAGCCACTAAAAAGGATGAAATAATGCCATTGGAAGCAACACAGATGGACTTAGAGATTGTTATACTGAATGAAGTCAGACAGAGAAGGAGGAATATTACAGGTAGACTTTTCTTAAAGGGAAATAAACAAGCACCCTTTTTATAGGTATAGTTTTCAATGATCTTATAGGTTTAGAAAAGCAATTCATTTCACCTTCTTATGTTATTCTAATCACTTTGTATTTCTAGAAATGCAAACTTAAAAGTTGAGAAGAAATTTTAAGAGGACAAAACAGATATTCAAACCTTTCTCAAAAAATGACCAGAAGGTTATAAACATTTATATAAAACATGATTATAAAACTTGTTACTCACAGGTAAGAAATACTTAAGGAAAAAGGCTTTGTAAGAACAACTAATGATTTAATATCACCATTAGTCTTTTGCAAACCTTCTGTTTCTATCTCCCTAAAATTAATATTTAAACAAAACCATTTCAGATTTAGAAATGTTCTTTAAATTTTTAAAAACAACCAACCAAAAAACAAAACAAAACCAGACAACTTCCTCCCCTTTGGCTTACAAGTTCTCAATGCTTATAACTCTGAAAAAGCATCATAATCTATTATTGAGAAAAAGGATGGCATGTTTTTAAAGTTTAGACTTAATCTAAATATTTGTTGAGAAGACAGTGTAAGCAGAAGGGTAAATATTTATCACAGGTTTTCATATATCTTGGAAAGACAATACCTGGAAAAAATTTCTCTTGGATGAAAGTATTTAGTTTGCAAAGTGAACTCGGGAGGAAAGCAGACACATTTAGAAGAAGGCTGTGATAAGCATCCAATTTGACTTATGGAAACAGAAGGAGAAATCAACACAGGGAAGGACAGAATGCATCTTACAGCAATTATCTGCAAAATGGCAGCAGCTGTTCAAGCTTTTGGATGACTGGGATTCTGAAAAGTCCAGATAGAAACATATGGTATAGTGCATCACAAACCAATTTAAAGCTATTATTGTCCATGTTATTTCTTTATGTTATTCTCAGTGAAAGTTAATATGTACATAGATTTCTCTCTGGTGTATCATGAACAAGCAATAAGTCTTAGGGCCCACAAACATATAGACCCAGACAAAAGAATCCTTTATGCAAAAAAGCCTATAATTTATATTAAAATTTTTATAACATTTATACTCTGTATCTATTTTGCATAACATAAAAGTCTACTGCAGTTACATTTTTGGATATTTATGTAAAATTCAGTTAAGAAGAAGAGAAACCACTAAGCTGTTAAAAGCTACACAGCATCTCTTTTCTAATAGATACTTTGCATTCAAGAAAAATAAAATTTTCCATTAGCACCTCCCACTTATTTATGTGGGCCCATTACAATTTTAACACTTATAAGAGGAAGTGTTAATGGTGACATTTTAAAGCACTGGTTTAAAAGGAGGGGGGTGACTTTATAAAAAAAAAGAAATCAGAACAAATTCCTTTTTCTAGCTTGTTAAAATTACATGAGATAAAATTATATTTTATTAAAAGATGAAATCTCATTAAAATCAGAGTATAAATGCACAAGATGAATCCAAGATATATTGCCATGTATAATAAACTCTGTCATTAGTGAGTATTGCTACATGATTATAGTATTCAAAATATCAAAAACTGTCTAATCAGTTAAGAGTATTTGAGGTACCATTTTACAAAATGAGTGAAGACTATTAAAACTGTTCTGTAGTATATGATGGAGAAGGCAATGGCACCCCACTCCAGTACTCTTGCCTGGAAAATCCCATGGATTGAGGAGCCTGGTAGGCTGCAGTCCATGGGGTTGCTGAGAGTCAGACACGACTGAGCGACTTCACTTTCACTTTTCCCTTTCATGCATTGGAGAAGGAAATGGCAACCCACTCCAGTGTTCTTGCCTGGAGAATCCCAGGGACGGGGGAGCCTGGTAGGCTGCCGTCTATGGGGTTGCACAGAGTCGGACATGACTGAAGCGACTTAGCAGCAGCAGCAGCAACATAGTATATGAAATTTTTGTCAGTTTGTTTTTCTATATAGCTTTCAGTTTAAAAGTTTGCTCATCGTTTAGAAGTTGTATAGCATATTTTTGAATGGCAAAGTAATAATCCAATGTTTCTGAAAATTTTTGTCTCTGTTCCACATTTTATCTATAAGAAAATTCAATTTCTTTGCAATTATTTATATTCTTAAAAGATACAAATAATAGCTTTTGTTAAAATATTATAAAATAAATAATATGAAAAATGGCAGACATGTGTGGCACATATATGGTTTGTAAAGATTTAATTCTCCAGCTAGATTGAAGATATAGGTTATATAATAAAAATACATTAGTAAGAAAAATAGTCTAATGATTCACTCCTATTTCAAGACTCACAGAATCTAATATTAAAAATGAATTTTTTAAGTTATAAAAACTTAAATATTATAAGAAGTAACATGTGATGTACTTTGTAGCACACAGATTTTTGAAGAGAAAAACCCTGAATAGTTTAAATATTAGCTCAATATTTTATCAGCTGAACGACTTCATTAGTCAATGGCTTTATTAATCAATCTCCATCTCATGTTTCTCTAGTAGAAAAAAAGAAGGAAATAAACAATAATCACCTCACTAGTTGCTTACAAAAAAAAGCTTATTCAAACTTATTTTTTAAACTCTAATGCATATTTAACATAACTGCTTACAACTCAGAGTCACATAACTAATTAAACCTCAATAAACTGAAAAACAGATGTTCAACTCATGGACAATTACATCTATAGTTATTGACCTAAAGTGAAGGGTGTTGATGCAATGAGGAGTTTTAGAAAGACACATGAATCTTTTATAACACTCTATTTGAGGCATTTACTGAGTAGGTCAAAATTTCAGATTTAAAATAATATCTACAGGAATTTGATGTATGGAAAAACCAATACAATATTGTAAAGTAATTAGCCTCTAATTAAAATAAATAAATTTAATTAAGAAAAAATAGATACACATCATATATAAATATATACATGTATGTGTATATGTATTTATACATACATGCATGTGTGTGTGTGTGTATATATATACACACACACACACAGATACATATATATTCTCTCATTCACTTACTATGTATCATCTAGAAGTTGTGAAGTGAACCCAGTTAAGCCATTAATCAAGATTATTCTAGTTTATACTTTGCAGAATTCACTTATCCTAACTACCTTCTAGATTTTTGCCCACCCTGCTGAGATTCCCAGACAGACAATATAACAAAATGGGCAATCTATCTTATAATTCTAATACTAAGAGCTAGAATTTTATTGAGCACTTCATATGTACTCACACTGTGTTAAGCACTTTATTTTATTTAATATCACCTCATGAAATAAGTAATTTTGGAATAACCATTTTAGTTAACTGAACTAAAACAACAAGGTAATCACTAATTTGAAATGCTTTTGGTTAAAAAGTATAGGTGCCAAAAGTTTTGGTCTCCACAACTTGTTTCCAAGACAAATGCACAATCATCTATTACACATGAATTCAGTAGTAAGCAGATATAAAACAGTCTCCAGTTCTCTGACCTGCCAGGTAATCCAACATAATGACAAATAAGTTTATTCAAATAAGATGCAATCTTATTCTAGAGTCAGGATTCCATTACCTTATTTTCAGACAACTATATCCCTTCAATTTTTCTTTCACCCAATAATTAAACACTAGACTATTCAAGGATCAAGCTTTGGATTCTATCCCTAAAAAGTACAAACTGCAGGACTTCCTTTGTACACAGAAGTGTTAAGAAGTGATGCCAAAATGTTCCAGTTAACACACTTAGCTTAAATATAACTTATTTTATCCATGAGATGTCATGCTATCCTTCACTATGCAAAGGTAGTCACTGATTTCATCAATCAAAGTTTGCGTCTATGTGTGTTCAGTCACTTAGTTTTATCCGATTCTTTGTGACCCCATGGACTATAGCCCACCAAGTTCCTTTGTCCATTGGATTTTCCAGGCTAGAATACCGGAGTGGGTTACTATTTACTTCTCCAGTGGATCTTTCCAACCCAGGAATTGAATCCATGTTTCTTGTGGCTCCTGCATTGGCAGGTGAATTCTTTACCACTGAGCCAACTGGGAAGCCAATGAAAGTTTAAAAGGTAATATTTCTTACATTAAATAGAAAGGCTTCAGATGTTCATTGCCTATAAAGAAAAATGAGTTGTTTAGTAACTGCCTCTAGAGTGTGGTTACTGTTATCAAAGGCTAGCGGAGCATTCCTGAAGGATGAAATTCTGACTAGAACCAGTAAGCTTACTTCGACTGCGCATAACACAACTAAAGCATACATTGGTGGCTGCGCGGCACAGGAGCGGCCGAGAGGAGATACCCTACATCCACGGTCAGGAGCGGCTGCCAAGAGGAGACAGCCCAAGCCAAAGGTCAGGAGCAGCGGCCAAGAGGAGATACCCCAAGTCCAAGGTCCAGAGGAGCAGCTAAGATGAGCTACCCCACATCCAAGGTAGGGAGCAGCGGCCGAGAGGAGATACCCCAAGTTTAAGGTCAGGAGCAGCAGCCAAGTAGAGATACCCCAAGTCCAGTCCAAGGTCAGGAGCAGTGGCCATGAGGAGATATCCCACGTCCAAGGTAAGGAGCAATGGCTGCACTTTGCTGGAGCAGCCATGAAGAGATACCCCATGTCCAAGATAAGAGAAACCAAAGTAAGACGATAGGTGTTGTGAGAGGGCATCAGAGGGCAGACACACTGAAACCACAGTCACAGAAAACTAGTCAATCTGATCACATGGACAACAGCCTTGTCTAACTCAATGAAACTAAGCCATGCCATGTGGGGCCACCCAAGAGGGATGGGTCATGGTGGAGAGGTCAGACAGAATGTGGTCCACTGGAAAAGGGAGGGGCAAACCATTCAGAATTCTTGCCTTGAGAACCCCATGAGCAGTATGAAAAGGCAAAAAGATAGGACACTGAAAGATGAACTCCCCAGGTTGGTAGGTACTCAATATGCTACTGGAGATCAGTGGAGAAATAACTCCAGAAAGAATGAAGTGAGGGAGTCAAAGCAAAAACATTACCCAGTTGTGGATGTGACTGGTGACAGATGCAAGGTCTGATGCTGTAAAGAGCAATACTGCATAGGAACCTGGAATGTTAGGTCCATGAATCAAGGCAAATTGGAAGTGGTCAAACAGGAGATGGCAAGAGTGAACATTGACATTCTAGGAATCAGCGAATTAAAATGGACTGGAATGGGTGAATATAACTCAGATGACCATTATATCTACTACTGTGGGCAGGAATCCCCTAAAAGAAATGGAGTAGCCATCACAGTCAACAAAAGAGTCCGAAACGAATCCCCAAAATGACAGAATGATCTCTGTTCGTTTCAAAGGCAAACCATTCAATATCAGAGCAATCCAAGTCTATGCCCTGACCAGTAATGCTGAAGAAGCTGAAGTTGAATGATTCTAAGAAGACCTACAAACCTTTTAGAACTAACACCCAAAAAAGATGTCCTGTTCATTATAGGGGCCTGAAATTCAAAAGCAGGAAGTTAAGAAACACCTGGAGTAACAGGCAAATTTGGCCTTGGAGTACAGAATGAAACAGGGCAAAGGCTAATACAGTTTTGTTAAGAGAACACACTGGTCATAGCAAACACCCTCTTCCAACAACACAAGAAAAGACTACATATGGACATCACTAGATGATCAACACAGAAATCAGATTAATTATATTCTTTGCCACCAAAGATGGAGAAGCTCTATACAGTCAGCAAAAGCAAGACTGGGACCTGACTGTGGCTCAGATCATGAACTCTTTATTGCCAAATTCAGATTTAAATTGAAGAAAGTGGGGGAAACCACAAGACCTTTCATATATGACCTAAATCAAATCCCTTATGATTATACAGTGGAAGTGATAAATAGATTTAAGGGACTAGATGTGATAAACAGAGTGTCTGAAGAACTATGGACATTGTACAGGAGACAAGGATCAAGACCATCCCCATGGAAAAGAAATGCTAAAAACAAAATAGCTGTCTGAGGAGGCTTTAGAAATATCTGTGAAAAGAAGAAAAGCGAAAAGCAAAGGAGAAAGGGAAAATATACCCATCTGAATGCAGAGTTCCAAAGAATAGCAAGGAGAGATAAGAAAGCGTTCCTCAGCGATCAATGCAAAGAAATACAGGAAAACAACAGAATGGGAAAGACTAGAGATCTCTTCAAGAAAATTAGAGACACCAAGGGAACATTTCATGCAAAGATGGGCTCAATAAATACAGAAATGGTATGGACCTAATAGAAGCAGAAGATATTAAGAAGCAGTGGCAAGAATACACAGAAGAACTATACAAACTAGATGTTCATGACCCAAATAACCATAATGGTGTGATCACTCACCTAGAGCCAGACATCCTGGAATGTGAAGTCAAGTGGGCCTTAGGAAGCATCACTATGAACAAAGCCAGTGGAGGTGATGGAATTCCAGTTGAGCTATTTCAAATCCTGAAAGATGATGCTGTGAAAGTGCTGCACTCAATATGCCAGCAAATTTGGAAAACTCAACAGTGGTCACAGGACTGGAAAAGGTCAGTTTTCATTCCAATCCCAAAGAAAGGCAATGCCAAAGAATGCTCAAACTACCGCACAATTGAACTTACCTCACACGCTAGTAAAGTAATGCTCAAAATTCTCCAAGCCAGGCTTCAGCAGTATGTGAACCATGAACTTCCTGGTGTTCAAGCTGGTTTTAGAAAAGGCAGAGGAACCAGAGATCAAATTGCCAACATCCGCTGGATCATTGAAAAAGCAAGAGTTCCAGAAAAACATCTATTTCTGCTTTATTGACTATGCCAAAGCCTTTGACTGTGTGGATCACAATAAACTGTGGAAAATTCTGAAATATATGGGAATACCAGACCACCTGTCCTGCCTGTTGAGAAACCTGTATGTGGATCAGGAAGCAACAGTTAGAACTGGATATGGAAAAACAGATTGGCTCTGAAAAGGAAAAGGAGGACATCAAGGCCGTATATTGTCAACCTGCTTATTTAACTTATATGCAGACTACATCATGAGAAACACTGGGCTAGAGGAAGCACAAGCTGGAATCAAGATTGCCAGGAGAAATATCAATAACCTCAGATATGCAGATGACACCACCCTTATGGCAGAAAGTGAAGAAGACCTAAGGAGCCTCTCGATGAAAGTGAAAGAGAAGAGTGAAAAATTTGGCTTAAAGCTCAACATTCAGAAAACCAAGATCATGGCATCCAGTCACATCACATCATGGCAAATAGATGGGGAAACAGTATCAGACTTTATTTTTGGGGTCTCCAAAGTCACTGCAGATGGTGACTGCAGCCGTGAAATTAAAAGATGCTTGCTCCTTGGAAGGAAAGTTATGACTAACCTAGACAGCATATTGAAATGCAGAGACATTACTTTGTCAACAAGGTCTGTCTAGTTAAAGCTAAGGCTTTTTCAGTAGTCATGCATGGATGTGCGAGTTGGACTATAAAGAAAGCTAAGCACTGAAGAATTAATGCTTTTGAACTGTGGTGTTGGATAAGAGCCTTGAGAGTCCTTTGGACTGCAAGGAGATCCAACCAGTCCATCCCAAAAGAGATCAGTCCTGGGTTTCATTGGAAGGACTGATGCTGAAGCTGAAACTCCAATACTTTGGCTACCTGATGTGAAGAGTTGACTCATTGGAAAAGACCCTGAGGCTGGCAAAGATTGAGGGCAGGAGGAGAAGGGACAACAGAGGATGAGATGGTTGGATGGCATCACTGACTCAATGGACATGAGTTTGGGTATACTCCAGGAGTTTGGTGATGGACAGAGAGGCCCAGTGTGCTGCAGTTCATGGGGTCACAAAGAGTCAGACACGACTGAGTGACTGAACTAAACTGAACTGATACCACATTGTAACACCCGCTGTAGCACCCATCTGAGAGATGAGAAAAGAGAACAAGGTGACTGCTTCCCATTACAGTCTAAATACCAGAACCAAAAAATTAGACCCAGAGTTCTCTGACTTAAGCATACATTAGTTCTGTTTCACCAGAGTTATATTTGGCAGCAGAAACTCACTAGTATACAAACCTAGAAACTAAAAATATACAAACTCCTTTTAGTGTCAGTATGCATATACTGAGTCACTTCAGTCGTGTCCTACTCTGGGCAACCCCATGGACTGTAGCCCAGCAGTCTTCTCTGTGGGAATCCCCAGACAAGAATACTGGAGTGGAGCCATGCCCTCCTTCAGGGGATCTTCCTGACCCAGGGATTGAACCTGTGTCTCTCACATCTCCTGCATTGGCAGGCTGGTGCTTTACCACTAGCACCACCTGGGAAGCCTCTTAGAGTCAAGCTTCTGCAGAAATATATTCCTTCCTCTCAAAGACAAATTGAAGAGTGACCGGTAATGAAACCCTGGTAAACTTAGAAATTATAGGCAATGTGGATGTCCTCAGTAATTTTGTTTTCTACTCTGGCCAGGTATTAGTTGTGGGGTTTTTTGTTTTGTTTTGTTTTGTTTTTTCTTTAGAAACTGCTGAAATGATGATGTAACACCTGGATATAATTTGTTTAAAAAGGAATAACTGAATGCTAAATCTTTCAGGCCAGAGAAGTTGAAAACATTTTCAAAGATCCAAGACACTGAACAGACTTACAAGATTATGATATCCCCAGTTTAAATTTCAAAAACTCATGGAGCTTATGGAAGTATTCTCTACCAATAAAAAGATAATCCCCACATTTATAATACTAGACAGGTTTACTGAGGAGAGAGGGGTGAGTAGACACAGTAGAAAGGAAATAAGAGAGAAAACAATTTTTAACATTGCAAGAGTGAGAGTGAATCTAAGTCTGGTGTCTAGAGTCATTTACCGGTAATGTAAACACGCGTTTGTGAAATCTTCCTCTTAGAGAAAAATGGGGCATTATATGCCCCATCACCTTGTCAAAAATATCTACTTTTATTACAGTGACTATTCTCTTGGGGAAAAGCACAAGAATACTCTTGTCTTAGAGCACAATTTAGACATCATATCTGGTAGATGGCGGATGCATGCCCTTCTGTCTGCCACTGAGTCTATAGTCACAAGTCTATATATATTTAGATTGTTGAGATTTATATTAGAAACCATTGTGAGCCCCACACTCCAGGGAATTCTATTGTACTATTGTGCCCTCAGGTTGATCTCCTTACACCTTGAGGTGAGAGAAAAATACTTTTTGTTCTGCCCCTGACCTTCCATGTCCTGGGGTAGAAAATGCCACAGGACTCCAGCAGTTTTTATTGCAGTGATTTGGTTCTTTCTCTTCACTGTCTCAATACTTATTTAACCTTAATTCTGCTACTCGACTGCCACAGCTGACAGAACACCACAACCAGAATGAATCTGTACACAGGAAATATATAGTAAATATTTTTGCTCATATAACTGAAAAGTCCACACATAATGATAATGATTCAGGCAACCTTTCTTTAAAGTAGAACATTTTATCACCAGGACCGAGTTTCTCCCTTATGATCTCATAACTTTATTTTCTCCCATTTAGACACTTCTGCCAAAATACAGACTGTATAAAGGATGTGAATAACACACAAACTTAAAAATAACAATGTTAGGAAGTTCAGGAAAGCAAAAGTAAATGACAAAAGTTCTTATATGCATGACAAATTGCAAGAGATCAGAATCTAGAAAAAAGGCAAAATTGACATCCTAAAACTGAAAAATGTTATACCTGATGCTAAGAACTCAATAGTGGGGGACAGGGATGCTTGACATTCTGCAGACCATTGGGTCACAAAGAGTTGGACATGACTTATTGACTGAAAAACAAGAACTTAATAGGTAGCTTCAAAAGCATATTAGATACTCCAGAATCTCAAATAATCTCAAGCAGCATAAATGCAATAAAAAGCAAAAGCAACAATAATAAAGATATCCTACCATAGCTCATTTTAACTAAATTAAAATCTAGAAAATAAAAACCCATACACAGATAAGGACAGAGGGAAATGATGTATTATCCTCAAAAAAGCAAAAGTAAGTTTGATGACTAACTTTTTAACAGAAATGGCAAAAATGAGAGCAATAAAAAATAGTTATAAATATAAGTGAAATCATTATAAAAGGGGTATAGAGAAAAAACTACTTTCTAAAATTAAGCAAAAGTGTCGCTAAATATTGAGAATAAACAAAGGTTTTCTGGGGAAAAAAAAATCTTGATTTTCACCATCAGAACCTATATAGAGTAATACTAAAGAGAATACTTCTAGGAGAGGGAATGTAAACCCTGAGAGAACAGAAACACAGGCATAAATATGTGCATATTTTCCTAAGCTTTAATGGGATTGACAGTACAGGGGAATCAGAAATCATTCATATTCTACCATGAAAACCAGAAGTCAGAAGTCCCAAATACAAACTTAATAAAACACAGTCCAGTAGGTAGATAAAATATATTTTGATGACTGCCATCTTACAAAATTAATGTTTATTCCTTCAGTCACTCAGTTGTGTCCAACTCTTTGAGACGAAATGAATTGCAGCACACCAGGCTTCCCTGTCCATCACCAACTCCCGGAGTATACTCAACCTCATGTCCATGGATTCAGTGATGCCATCCAGCCATCCTATCCTCTGTCGTCCCCTTCCCCTCCTGCCCCCAATCCCTCCCAGCATCAGGATCTTTTCCAATGAGTCAACTCTTCGCATGGGGTGGCCAAAGTATTGGATTTTCAGCTTTAGCATCAGTTCTTCCAATGAACACCCAGGACTGATCTCCTTTAGCATGGACTGGTTGGAACTTTTTGCAGTCCAAGGGACTCTCAAGAGTCCTCTCCAACACCATCAATTCTTCGGCACTCAGCTTTCTTCATAGTCCAACTCTCACATCCATTAATGACCACAGGAAAAACCATAGCCTTGACTAGACAGACCTTTGTTGGCAAAGTAATGTCTCTGTTTTTAATATGATACCTAGGTTGGTCATAACTTTCCTTCCAAGGAGTAAGTGTTTTTTAATTTTATGGCTGCATTCACCATCTGCAGTGATTTTGGAGCCCAGAAAAATAAAGTCTGACACTGTTTCCACTGTTTCCCCATCTATTTTCAATGAAAGATGGGACCAGATGCCATGATCTTCATTTTCTGAATGTTGAGCTTTAAGCCAACTGTTTCACTCTCCTCGTTCACTTTCATCAAGAGGCTTTTTAGTTCCTCTTCACTTTTGGCCATCGGGTGGTGTCATCTGCATATCTGAGGTTATTGATATTTCTCCTGGCAATCTTGATTCCAGCTTGTGCTTTCTCCAGCCCAGCATTTCTCATGATGTACTCTGCATATAAGTTAAATAATCAGGGTGACAATATACAGCCTTGATGTACTCCTTTTCCTATTTGGAACCAGTCTGTTGTTCCATGTCCAGTTCTAACTGTTGCTTCTTGACCTGCATATAGGTTTCTCAAGAGGCAAATCAGGCGGTCTGGTATTCCCATCTCTTTCAGAATTTTCCACAGTTTATTGTGATCCACACAGTCAAAGGCTTTGGCATAGTCAATAAAGCAGAAATAGATGTTTTTCTGGAATTCTTTTGCTTTTTCCATGATCCAGCGGATGTTGACAATTTGATCTCTGGTTCCTCTGCCTTTTCTAAAACCAGCTTGAAAATCTGGAAGTTCGCGGTTTACGTATTGCTGAAGTCTGGCTTGGAGAATTTTGAGCATTACTTTACTAGTGTGTGAGATGAGTGCAATTGTGGAGTAGTTTGAGCATTCTTTGGCATTGCCTTTCTTTGGGATTGGAATGAAAACTGACCTTTTCCAGTCCTGTGGCTACTGCTGAGTTTTCCCAAGTTGCTGGCATATTGAGTGCAGCAATTTCACAGCATCATTTTCAGGATTTGAAATAGCTCAACGGGAATTCCACCACCTCCACTGGCTTTTTTCATAGTGATGCTTTCTAAGGCCCACTTGATTTCACATTCCAGGATGTCTGGCTCTAGGTCAGTGATCACACCATCGTGATTATCTGGGTTGAAATGCACTTTTTTTGTACAGTTCTCCTGTGTATTTGTGCCACCTCTTCTTAATATCTTCTGCTTCTGTTAGGTCCATACCATTTCTGTCTTTTATCGAGCCCATCTTTGCATGACATATTCCCTTGGTGTCTCTAATTTTCTTGAAGAGATCTCTAGTCTTTCCCATTCTGTTGTTTTCCTCTATTTCTTTGCATTGATCACCGAGGAAGGCGTTCTTATCTCTTCTTGCTATTGTTTGGAACTCTGAATTCAGATGGGAATATTTTTCCTTTTCTCCTTTGCTTTTTGCTTCTCTTCTTTTCACAGCTATTTGTAAGGCCTCCCCAGACTGCCATTTTGCTTTTTGGCATTTCTTTTCCATGGAAATTGTCTTGATCCCTGTCTCCTGTACAATGTCACAAACCTCCGTCCATAGTTCATCAGTCACTCTGTCTATCAGATCTAGTCCCTTAAATCTATTTCTCACTTCCACTGTATAATCATAATGGATTTGATTTAGGTCTAGTGGTTGAATACCTGAATGGTCTAGTGGTTTCCCCTACTTTCTTCAATTTAAGTCTGAATTTGGCAATAAGGAGTTCATGATCTGAGCCACAGTCAGCTCCCAGTCTTGTTTTTTGTGACTGTATAGAGCTTCTCCATCTTTGGCTGCAAAGAATATAATCAATCTGATTTCAGTGTTGACCATCTGGTGATGTCCATGTGTAGAGTCTTCTCTTGTGTTGTTAGAAGATGGTATTTGCTATGACCAGTGCATTTTCTTGGCAAAACTCTATTAGTCTTTGCCCTGCTTCATTCCATATTCCAAAGCCAAATTTGCCTGTTACTCCAGGTGTTTCTTGACTTCCTACTTTTGCATTCCAGTCCCCTATAATGAAAAGGACATCTTTTTTGGGTGTTAGTTCTAAAAGGTCTTGTAGGTCTTCATAGAACCGTTCAACTTCAGCTTCTTCAGTGTTACTGGTTGGGGCATAGACTTGGATTACTGTGATATTGAAAGGTTTGCCTTGGAAATGAACAGAGATCATTCTGTCGTTTTTGAGACTGCATCCAAGTACTGCATTTTGGACTCTTTTGTTGACCATGATGGCTACTCCATTTCTTCTAAGGGATTCCTGCCCGCAGTAGGAGATATAATGGTCATCTGAGTTAAACTCACCCATTCCAGTCCATTTTAGTTCACTGATTTCTAGAATGTCGATTTTCACTCTTGCCATCTCCTGTTTGACCACTTCCAATTTGCCTTGATTAATGGACCTAACATTCCAGGTTCCTAGGCAATATTGCTCTTTACAGAATCAGACCTTGCTTCTATCACTAGTCACATCCACAACTGGGTATTTTTTTTGCTTTGGCTCCATCCCTTCATTCTTTCTGGAGTTATTTCTCCGCTGATCTCCAGTAGCATATTGGGCACCTACTGACCTGGGGAGTTCGTTTCAGTATCCTATCATTTTGCCTTTTCATACTATTCATTGGGTTCTCAAGGCAAGAATACTGAAGTGGTTTGCCATTCCCTTCTCCAGTGGACCACATTCTGTCAGACCTCTCCACCATGACCCATCTGTCTTGGGTGGCCCCACATGGCATGGCTTAGTTTCATTGAGTTAGACAAGGCTGTGTTCCTAGTGTGATTAGATTGGCTAGTTTTCTGTAATTATGGTTTCAGTGTATCTGCCCTCTGATGCCCTCTCACATCACCTACCGTCTTACTTGGGTTTCTGTTTCCTTGGATGTGGGGTATCTCTTCACAGCTTCTCCAGCAAAGCACAGCTGCTGCTCCCTACCTTGGACGGGGGGTATCTCCTCATGGCCACCCCTCCTGACCTTGAACTTTGGAGTAGCTCCTCTAGGCCCTCCTGCACCCGTGCAGCCGCTGCTCCTTGGGCATGGGGTTGTTCCTCTCTGCGGCCGCTCCTGACCTTGGACATGGGGTAGCTCCTCTCGGCCTCAGCCCCTGACCTCAGACATGGGGCAGCTCCTCTCAGCCACCATCCCTGACCTCGGACGTGCTCCTCTCGGCCACCGCCCCTGTCCTTAGACGTGGGATATTCCTTACATTGCTTTAAAAATCAGAAATTGACCCTCACAGCATTTCTCTGGAGACAAAAACTATTTTCACCTATAGATAGAAATCTAAGGCAGACATCTGGGAAGTGAATTGCCAGTTTTACACCAAACTGCTAATTGAAGTGAGATGGGTACTGAGTTTTCCCTACTTCTGTGGCATTGCTGATTTTAAGGTATGGCCAAATTGTATCTTCAAGATATCCGTAAGCACAATACTGATATGTACATATTTTTCAAAGAAATTTTTGTTCATTTTCTTGATGTATGTCATACTGGTCTTGTACTATTCTAATTCCATTGTTAGAGAAACATTTGGAGCTTTGCCCATATTGACACTGTTAGAAGTATTCATAGGAAAATCATCAATGATACTTGGTAATACTGATTCCTTACACTAATATTATTTTAGTCTTGTTAAAATAGGAGAGTATAAAATGAAAAGGAAATGAACTGTTAAGAGTCCGTTATTTGGATTAAGTGTCTTGAATACTCTGAACTATCTCATTTAGTGTGACAATATTTCTCTATACCTGCAATTTTTATTATCTTCATCTGATTCCATAGTTCTATATGAGTAGCTCCAGAGAACATTAGCACTCATGTCACTACCAGAAGAATTCCAGATATAATTTGGCAAGAAAAAATAGGGCATTTTCATTCCGTAAATTGCTCTTAATTGCTGCCTTATTTTGAGTATGATATGATATCTTCCTCTGAATAAATCACATGCATTTCCTTATAAGAACGTACAAACCATTGTAACTTGTAAAGTCCCATGTTTTCTAATTTCCTCAGGAAGATAATGTAAAAGTCCTTTCTTGTTGCTACTAGTATTTGTTAATATATTCATGTTATTATTCTGTTTCAATGTTTTAAAATCCCACTATTATTACTGAATTAAAATATATCAGGCATAGAATGGAAATTATCTTTATTAAATAGGAACTGCTCCACTTAGAGATAGGAATAGAGCAGAGATGCTGATATTGAGGAGAATTATCTCAGTGACGTACAATGACAAGTAGCAGGGAAGGTAAATAGGAAATTTACAGAACAGAATATAACACAGACTGCAAGAATCTGAATGCTGAGTTTGACTCTTTTCTGATAAAAATAAGGAATAAATGATAGAACTTTAAATAGACCTTGCCAAAGATGGGCAGAGAGTTGCAGCAAATTAACAGAGACAACTAGGTTAGTTTTTACATTTCCTCTATGTGTTACTTTAATTTCTTTGGCTCCTTTATCAGTCTCTACTAATCTTGTTCTTAGCCCACTAAATTCCAATTTTAAGCTTTCACTTTGCTCAAATTTAGTGACTCTCTATTTTTTCTCTACCAGTTTTTCCCTGATCAGCATATACACACACCCAATCATTAACCTTTCCCATTTATGTCACACATACGGTCTCAAACTGGAGTTTTATTTTCACTTTGATATTGGCATACTGCATCATAAACCAGATAGTACCTCAAATTATGGAATCCTGCATTCCATCCAAAACATGAGAAATATATAAAGATAAAACTTACAAATTCCCTTACATAAATATATTTACAAGTTCTATACATTTGTCATCTATTAGGAGCTAAAAGATCCAGCATTCTGGAAGCCAGAATCTTAATGTAACTGATGTTTCCATCCTAAGTTCAAAGATCTGTACACAAACACTGACTTCCAAAAATCTTTGGGTAATATAGAAACATTGAAGAATTAATTAGGGTAGGTTAAATGCATCAATTGGAGAAGGCAATGGCACCCCACTCCAGTACTTTTGCCTGGAAAATCCCATGGATGGAGGAGCCTGGAAGGCTGCAGTCCATAGGGTCGCTGAGAGTCAGACACGACTGAGCGACTTCACTTTGACTTTTCACTTTCATGCATTGGAGAAGGAAATGGCAACCCACTCCAGTGTTCTTGCCTGGAGAATCCCAGGGGCGGGGAAGCCTGGTGGGCTGCCATCTATGGGGTCGCACAGAGTCGGACACGACTGAAGTGACTTAGCAATAGCAATAGCAATTGCATCAATTAAGGTTTATATGGCAAATATGTAAATTATTGCATTTAATTTAGGCATGGCCACATAGCAAGTAGAATCTACTTGGTGCTACAAATAATGGTAAAGAATAAGGAAACAAAAACCTATTTTTAACGTTGGCACCTACTTTCTTATGTAATTATCTGTAGTTCATGAACAAGTAGCTTGGATACTGATCCAGGTGGGTGGTTTAACTCCAGATTTTTTGAAAAATTATATACACACACACATATAGGTATATGTATATATGTGAAAGTGTTAGATGCTCAGTTATGTCTGACTCTTTGAGACCTCATGGACCAGAGCCCACCAGGCTCCTCTGTCTACAGAATTCTCCAGGTAAGAATATTGAACTGGGTACCTATTTCCTTTCACCAGGTGTCTTCCCAACCAGGGATCAAACCCAAGGCACCTGCGTTGCAGGCAGATTCTTTACCATCTGAGATGGTAACATTCTTTACCATATATGTGTATATGTGCATATGTATATACATATACACACACAGATATGTATATATATATACATATGTGTGTGTGTGTGTGTGTATGTGTGCACGCATGCATGTTCAGTTCAGTGCAGTCACTCAGTTGTGTCCAAATCCTTGTGACCCCAAAAACTACAGCATGCAACGCTTCCCTGTCAATCACCAACCACCAGAGCTTGCTCAACTCATGTCCATCGAGTTGGTGATGCCATTCAGCCATCTCATCCTCTGTCATCCCCTTTTCCTCCTGCCTTCTATCTTTCTCAGCAACAGGGTCTTTTCTAATGAGCCAGTTCTTCGCATCAGGTGGCCAAAGTACTGGAGTTTCAGTTTCAGCATCAGTCCTTCCAATGAAAATTTGGGACTGATTTGCTTTAGCATGGACAGGTTGGATGTCCTTGCAGACCAGGGGACCCTCAAGAGTCTTCTCCAACACCAACGTTCAAAAGCATCAATTCTTCGGTGCTCAGCTTTCTTCATCGTCCAACTCTAACACCCATACATGACTACCGGAAAAACCACAGCTTTGCCTAGATGGAACTTTGTTGGCAAAGTAGTCTCTGCTTCTTAATATGTTGTCTAGGTTGGTCATAGCTTTTCTTCCAAAGAGCAAACATCTTTTAATTTCAGGGTTGCAGTCACCACCTGCAGAGAATTTGGAGCCCAAGAAAATAAAGTCTCCCACCCTTTCCATTGTTTCTCCTTCTATTTGCCATGAAGTGATGGGACCAGATGCCATGATCTTAAGTTCCTGAATGCTGAGTTTTAAGCCAACTTCTTCGCTCTCCTCTTTCACTTTCATCAAGAGGCTCTTTAGTTCATCAAGTTCTGCCATAAGGGTGATATCAAGGCATATCTGAGGTTATTGATATTTCCCCTGGCAATTTTGATTCCAGCTTGTGCTTCATCCAGCCTGGCATTTCACATGATGTACTCTACATATAAGTTAAATAAGCAGGGGGACAATACAGCTTTGACTTACTCCTTTCCCAACTTGTAACCTGTCCCTTCCACATCCAGTTCTAACTGTTGTCTCTTGACCTGCATACAGACTTCTCAGGAGGCAGGTAAGTTGGTCTGGTATTCCAGTCTCTTTAAGAATTTTCCACAGTATGTTGTGATCCACACAGTCAGAGGCTTCGTCATAGTCAATAGAACAGAAGTAGATGTTTTCCTAGAACATTCTTTTTTTTTTCAATGATCCAATGAATGTTGTCAATTTGATCTCTGGATCCTCTGTCTTTTCTAAATTGAGCTTGAACAACTGGAAGTTCATGGTACATGTAATGCTGAAGCCTGGCTTTGAGAATTTTGAGCATTACTTTGCTAGCATGTGAGATAACTGCAATTGTGTGGTAGTTTGAGCATTCTTTGGCATTTCCTTTCTTTGGGACTGGAATGAAAACTGACCTTTTCAAGTGCTTGTGGCCACTGCTGGGTCTCTCAAATTGTTATCATACTGAGTGGAGCACTTTCACAGCATCATCTTTTAGGATTTGAAATAGCTCAAGTGGAATTCTGTCATCTCCACTGGCTTTGTTCATGGTGATGCTTCCTAAGGCCCACTTGACTTCACATTCCAGGATGTCTGGCTCTAGGTGAGTGATCACACCATATGGTTATCTGGATCATGAAGATCTATTTTGTATAGTTCTTCTGTGTATTCTTATCACCTCTTCTTGATATCTTCTGCTTCTGTCATGCCCATACAATTTCTGTTCTTTATTGAGCCCATCTTTGTATCAAATGTTCCCTTGGTATCTCTAATTTTTCTGAAGCGATCTCTAGTCTTTCCCATTCTATTCTTTTCCTCTATTTCTTTGCATTGATCCCTGAGGAAGGCTTTCTTATCTCTCCTTGCTATTCTTTGGAACTCTGCATTGAAGTGGATGTAACTTTTCTTTTCTCCTTTGCCTTTAGCTTGTTTTCTTTTCTCAACTATTTATAAGGCCTCCTCAGACAACCATTTTTCATTTTTTACATTATTTTTCTTGGCGATGGTCTTGATCACTGCCTCTTGTACAATGTCACAAACCTCTATCCATAGTTCTCAGGCACTCTGTCTATCAGGTCTAATCCCTTGAATCAGTTTGTCACTTAAACTGTATAATGGTAAGGGATTTGATTTAGGTCATACCTGAATGGTCTAGTGGTTTTCCCCACTTTCTTTGATTTAAGTCTGAATTTGGCAATAAGGAGTTCATGATCTGAGCCACAGTCAGCTACCGGTCTTGTTTTTGCTGACTGTATAGAGTTTCTCCATCTTGGCTGCAAAGAATATTACAATCTGGTTTCAGCATTGACCATCTAGTGATGTCTATGTGTAGAGTCTTTTCTTGTGTTATTGGAAGAGAGTGTATGCTATGACCAATGTGCTCTCTTGGCAAAACTCTATTAGCCTTTACCCTGTTTCGTTTTGTACTCCAAGGCCAAATTTGCCTGTTACTCCAAGTATTTCTTAACTTCCTACTTTTGGATTCCAGTCCCCTATAATGAAAAAGACATCTTTTCTGGGTTTTAATTCTAGAAGGTCTCATAGGTCTTCATAGAACCGTTCAACTTCAGCTTCTTCAGCATTACTGTTTTGGTCATAGACTTGGATTACTGTGATATTGAATGGTTTGCCTTGGAAATGAAAAGAGATCATTGTGTTGTTTTTGAGACTGCATCCAAGTACTCCATTTTGAACTCTTTTGTTGACTTTGAGGGCTACTCCATTTCTTCTAAGGGACTCTTGCCCACAGTAGTAGATATAATGGTCATCTGAGTTAAATTCACCCATTCCAGTCCATTTTAGTCACTGATTCCTAAAGTGTTGATGTTCACTCTTGCCATGTCCTGTTTGACCACTTCCAATATGCCTTGATTGATGGACCTAACATTCCATGTTCCTATGCAATATTGTTCTTTACACCATCAGACTTGACTTCCATCACCAGTCACAGCCACAGCTGGGTGTTGTTTTTGCTTTGGCTCTGTGTCTTCATTCTTTCTGGAGTTATTTCTCCACTGAGCTCCCATAGCATATTGGGCACCTACCGACCTGGGGAGTTCATCTTTCAGTGTCCTATCTATTTGCCCTTTCATGCTGTTCATGCAGTTGTCAAGGCAAGAATGCTGGAGTGTTTTGCCAGTCCCTTCTCCAGTCGACCACATTTTGTCAGAACTCTCCACCATGACCCATCCATCTTTGGTGGCCATACAGGACATTGTTGATAGTTTCATTAAGTCAGACAAGGCTGTGGTCCATGTGATCAGTTTGGTTAGTTTTCTCTGATTCTGATTTTCATTTTTTCTGCCCTCTGATGGAGAAGGATAAGATGCAAACGGAAGCTTACTCATGGGAGAGACTGACTGTGGAGGAAACTGGATCTTAGTCTGATGGGTGAGGCCATGCTCAGTAAATCTCTAATCCAATTTTCTGTTGATGGGTGGGGCTGTGTTCCTTCCCTGTTGTTTGACCTGAGGCCAAACTATGGTGGAGGTAATGAAGATAATGGTGACCTCCTTCAAAAGGCCCCATGCATTCACTGCTTCATTGAGTGCCCCCAACCCTGCAGAAGGCCACTGTCAACCCATGCCTCAGCCAGAGGCTCCTGGACACTCACAGGCAAGTCTGGGTCAGTCTCAGATTAATGGTAGACCACTCAAAACCACCTTATAATTTTTTTTTACCAAGGCATTAACACATAAAAACATAAGAATAAATAGATGAATAAATGAATTTCTGCATAATTATTACTTCAGGAAATAACTGGAATAGTCCAGGTTGGCATAACTTAAAACAGCTTGGGCTCCTTCTTATGCTAAAAAGCATGATGTGTGTGTGATGTGGATACACTTATGCACTTGCATATATACATTCATAGAAGAACTATTAACTTATAGCTAGTGAGCTAACACTAAGGTGGGAACAGAAAGGAGTACAACGTTTTCAGGAGTTGTGTATCATATAACCTGGGGATTGGTTCAGCCACTCATTTCTTTTTTAAATAAAGTTCTTTTTTTTTAAGATAATCCTAAATATTCTGCTGTAAGAAACAATATAGAGGGATTTCATGTACTCTTTGCTCAGTCTCCCCAGATGGTAATATTTTGCAAAATAATAGTTCAATATCACAATCAGGATATTGGCATTAATACATTTGAGACACAGCACATTTCTATAACCACAAAGATCCCTTGTATCATTTACTTCCCTCCTGACCACCTGACTTCTTTAAACTCTGGCAATTGGTAAACTGTTATCTGTTTCTGTATACTAGCATTTCACGCTATTTAAACATGTTAATACAGTATAAGGCTTCCCTTGTGGCACAAACGGTAAAGAATCTGCCTGCAGTGCAGGAGACTGGGGTTTGATCCCTGAGTTGGGAAGATCCCCTGGAGATGGGTATGGCAACACACTCTGGTATTCTTTCATGGTGAATTTCATGGACAGAGGAACCTGGCAGGCTACAGTCTCTGGGGTCACAAAGAGTCGGACACAACTGAGCAACTAACACCTTCACTTTTACTATAGTATACTAAGATTTCAAAAATGTTATGTAAATGGAATCATAGAATATTGAACCTTTTTGGATTGGCCTTTTTATATAAGATGATTTTCTGGGAATGTGCCCATGCAAATTGTTGCATGTATCAATTTTGTGCCGATGTAGTTTAAGTATATTCTAAGGAATGGATGTATTATAGACCCATTCATATCTTGAAGGATATTTGGGTTCTTTATATTTATGCCTGCTTCAAGTAAAGCTAGCATAGACATGGCTGTAAAGGAATTTGTGTGAACATAAGTTTTTATTTCTTTGAGATAAATCCTCAGGATTTTAAGTGCTGGACCATATATTAATTACATTTTTTTTGAAAGAAAAAGACAATGTATAGTCCAGAGTTGCTATAGTATTTTGCTATGCAATTAGTTGCTATACTATTTTTACACTAAATTATTCTGATGTATATATAAATCAATTTTACTGCATCCTCAGCAGTATTTGATGTTGTTTTGTTTTGTTTTACCTATAGGTATGGAAGTTTTAATTTGAACTTCCCTACTGCCTAAGTAAATTGTACACCATTCCACATGCTGATTTGCCACTTGTATGTCTGCTTCACTGAACATCTTCATTTTATTCCTTAGTTTTGAGATTTCTTTATAAATATTAGATATTAGTCCATTGTTGGATGTGTGGCTTGAAAATATTTCTCTCACCTTAAAGTTTATCTCCTTAACATCTTGTTTCTTTATCTCTCTAAGAGAGGAAAAGTTTCTTATTTTGTAAAATCCAGTTTATTCTTTTCTGCTTCTATGTATTAGTCTTTTAGTGTCAAGTCTAGGAATACTTTGCCTAGCTTTAGGTTCTAAAGATTTTCTTCTGTTTGATTTCACTAAAGTTTCAGAATTCCATATTTTACATTTATGTCTATAATCTATTTTGAATTCACTTTTGTATAAGTTGTGAAGGGCTATAGTTCACATTTTGCCTATAAATATCCAATTGATGTCACACTGTTGAAAATGCCATACTTTCTCAGTGGACTGCTTCTAAAACTTTATCCAAAAGTCAACTTAGTATATTTGCATGGATTTACATGTGGGTTATCTTTTCTTCTACTTTGATCTATATGTTAATACCTCTGCCTATAAGACAGTCTTGTGTATATGATAAGCCTTGAAATTTTCATTCAGTTCGATGTATTCTTTCATTTCTTTGACTCAGAGGTTATTCGGAAACGTTTAGTTTCAGGTAGTTGGAAATTTTCCTATCTTCCACATTGATTTTTTTAGCTTGATTCTGTTGTGTTTTTGAGAACATATTCTGTAAGATTTCAGTTCTCTTAAACTGTTCAGATACATTTTATGACCCTGTGTGTGTTGTGCTTAGTCACTCAGTTGTGTCCAACTATTTATGACCCCACAGTCTATCTTAGTACATACTCAATGGGCATTTGAAAAGATATATCCTGTCATTATTCAGTGGGATGCTCTATCAATGCTGATTAGAGGTTGTTAGTTGATGGAGTTGTTGCATTCTTCTATATGCTTGCTGATTTTCTGTTCAGTTGCTCTATCAACTGTTGAGAATTGAGTGCTAAATTTTTCAACCATAATTTTGGATTTGTCTGCTTCTCTTTCCAGGTATATCAGTTTTAGCATCATACATTTTGCAGTTCTGTTGTTAAGTGTATATACCTGTAGGGTTACTCTTCCTGGTGGATTGACTCTTATATAAAATTCTCATCTCTTGATAATTTTCTTTTCTTTAAAAACCTAGGGACTTCATCACATCATTCCTCAGATTCCAGAGCCCCTGTTTGGTCTGCCTATTTTGCTCCACCTCTCAGAGTTTTCTTAAGTTTATTTTGTACATAATGTCTAAGGGTTTGCTTACATTTAGTCAAAAGAACAGGAAAAGGTGTTACTCTAAATTCCTAGAAATAATCAAAGTTCTTTCTCACCTCAGAAGCACTAAATATAACTTTCCTCATATCTGAAATGCTCCCAGATTTATGCTGCCTACTTTTACTTACCCTTTAGGTAAAATGTTAACCATAGATATCTTAGGAAAACCACCCTGGTATCCAAGATTTGACTATTCAACTTTATATACAGTAAGATGCTCTTATTAGTTTTTCTTGATATACACATTTCACTTGATATACTGAGACCTAAAATCCCCAACTGACTTTGTTTTGTCCCTTTACTCCCAGATCCACAGGTGTAGTAATGAGTACACATTATACGGTTGATCCTGAGGTACCTTGGGCTTTTCATCCTGACACTGTTTTTGAAAAAGAGCAATGAACTCAGCTTAGTACATTTCACACAGTAGGTGGAGAAAAGGAAACAATTACATGCAAACACAGATACGCACACTGGCACTCACTCACACATCCATACAAAAAAAACCCAGTCACTCATGTACATCCTAAGGCCAGATTTTCATCCTGGTAGGTGCAAGGTGTCTAGAATTCATCCCAGGAAATTATTGCTGCCTGTTCCTTGAAGCTCAGGGCTTTAGTTTCTCTCTCAAACCCATCCATTCTTCACTACTTTGCCATGGATGAAATGGCTCCTTCACTCAATCCCCTCCATCAGGAAATACTCCTCTTTTAAACACCATGGGAGATGGCTGAGGGCCATCCTAAAGGTAAAGGTCATGTCTATTTTTTTAACTATGTAATACAATTTTTAGCACAGCTCCTAAACTCTCGATAAATAGTTATTAAATGATTGAATAAAAAGGGTGGGAAGATTTGGGAGAATGGCATAGAAACATGTATAGTATTATGTATGAAACGAGTTGCCAGTCCAGGTTCGATGCACGATACTGGATGCTTGGGGCTGGTGCACTGGGACGACCCAGAGGGATGGTATGGGGAGGGAGGAGGAAGGAGGGTTCAGGATGGGGAACACATGTATACCTGTGATGGATTCATTTCGATATTTGGCAAAACTAATACAATATTGTAAAGTTTAAAAATAAAATTAAAATAAAAAAATAAAAGAAAATGAAAAAAAATCACTTAAAAAAAAAAGATCAATGAGAAAAGTAAAATATGACTAAATAAACTTTCACGAATCCTTTCGTCATAACTTTCAAGAGTGCTATTGAATTTAGAGGTCATATGAGACTTTCAAATTAAATATGGTGGCTTGAATGTACTTTATCTCCAGCTCCCTTTCCTTCTAAAACTTCACTAAAATTGCTACTAAAAATTCATATTTTTTAAAAGGCATAGATTAAAGGTCAAAAAGGATGAAGTGAGAGATAATAGAAGGAAATAGAAATATTTCAAAAAATTTGGAAGCTGGAAAGCACTGTAATGGTGGAAACCATGCTGAAAACAGTGAATTTAAGTGTAAGTACATATACCACAAGGTATAAGGGTCTCCAACCCTCTACCCATCCTGCCCACCCTGACACACAGAATGCTCAAACCAAACCACTATAAGAAGAAAGAGAAGTGCAATTCTTTGGGAAAATGGATCTCCAATAAAATAAAAATGTTACAGGTATTTTTTAAAAAAAATTAATTAACTTTAATTGGAGGCTAATTACTTTACAATATTTGTGATTTTTTTGCCATACATCAATATGAATCAGCCACAGGTGTACATATGTTCCCCCATCCTGAAACCCCCTCCCACCTCCCTCCCTACCTGATCCCTCTGGGTTGTTCCAGAGCACCAGCTTTGAGTGCCCTGCTTCATGCATCAAACTTGCACTGGTCGTCTATTTTACATATGGCAACATACAGATTTCAATACTATTATCTCAAATCATCCCACCCTCACCATCTCCAACATAGTCCAATAGTCTGTTCTTTACATCTGTGTCTCTTTTGCTGTTTTGCATATAGGGTAGTTATTACCATCTTTCTAAATTCCACATATATGCATTAATATACTATATTGGTGTTTCTCTTTTGGACTTACTTCACTCTGCATATTAGGCTCCAGTCTCATCCACCTCATTAGAACTGGTTCAAATGCTTTCTTTTTAATAGCTGAGTAATATTCCATTGTGTATATGTAGCACTACTTTTATCCATTTGTCTGCCAATGGACATCTAGGTTGCTTCCATGTCCTGGCTATTGTAAACAGTGCTGCAGTGAACATTGGGGTACATGTGACTCTTTCAATTCTGGTTTCCTTGGTGTGTATGCCCAGCAGTGGGATTGCTGGGTCATCTGGCAGTTCTATTTCCATTTTTTAAAGGAATCTCCACACTGTTCTCCATAGTGGCTATACTAGTTTGCATTCCCACCAGCAGTGTAAGAGGGTTCCCTTTTCTCCACACCCTCTCCAGCATTTACTGTTTGTAGACATTTTGATGACAGCCATTCTGACCAGTGTGAAAGGGTACCTCATTGTGGTTTTGATTTGCATTTCTCTGATAATGAGTGATGTTGAGCATCTTTTCATGTGTTTGTTAGCTATCTATATGTCTTCTTTGGAGAAATGTCTATTTAGTTCTTTGGCCCATTTTTTGATTGGGTCATTTATTTTTCTGGTATTAAGCTGCATGAGCTGCTTGTATATTTTGGAGATTAATTCTTTATCAGTTGTTTCATTTGCCATTATTTTCTCCCATTCTGAAGCGTGCCTTTTTACCTTGCTTATAGTTTCTTTCATTGTGCAAGAGCTTTCAAGTTTAATTAGGTCCCATTTATTTTTGTTTATATTTCCATTACTCTAGGAGGTAGGTCATAGAGGATCTTGCTGTGATTTATGTCAGAGAGTGTTCTGCTTATTTTTCCCTCTAAGGGTTTATAGTTTCTGATCTTACATATAGATCTTTAATCCATTTTGAGTTTATTTTTTTTGTATGGTGTTAGAAAGTGTTCTAGTTTCATTCTTTTACAGGTGGTTGACCTGTTTTTCCCAGCACCACTTGTTAAAGTTACAGGTGTTTGAAATTCCTCAGTGGCATGTTCAGTGCCCAGCAATGGATAAACCACCATACCAAAATGTTAGGTCCTCATTAGTAAATATGAATATGAAAGCAAAGAATAACAAATATTTGTGAAAAATCTCTACTGTAACAGATCAAGGCCAAAAAAAAAAATCAACCTAAAATATTAGGACAGAAAAAATTATTTTGAAATTTCAAATATATGATTTTTTCTAAAACAGAAGATACTTCATTATCGAAACACAGAGGAGTCTACTGAAAAGAGAAGACCAAATAATTAGAAATATAAAGTACTTTTGGAATAAAAATATGAGCTCAAAAAAGACAAATTCTCAAAAAACAAATAGAAAAAAGATTAAGGAAATCTTCTGAGAAAAAAAGGCAAAATTAAAAAGCAATAAAATATCAGTGAAAGAGATAAGAGGTTTAGAAAATTATTTTAAGAGATTCACTGTACAAATAAAACAAAGTTAAAGAAGAACTAGATGTAAACTATCAAATTGTAACACATTATTTTTGAGTAAAGTTATGGATGTTGATGATGAAATAACTTTCTGGGTACTGTATACAATGAATAAAACATACACATCCAACCACATCATTCTGGATTTTTAGAAGATAGGAATCATAATGACAATAAATTTTCATTAGTAACAATAATCTGTAAAAGAAATGGAGCACTAACACTAAACATCTAAACAGGACTACTTATAACAAAACTAAACAAAGTCTAGGAGCTACCTGAATATCCAGTGATAGAGTGGGTAAATACAGCTGCATATAGCCCCTTAGTGAATTGCTATACAGTAGTTATCATTCAAAATAAGAAGTTAAAACTATTTCTAAAACAGAAACATTAAAAAATAATGACATAATGTAGAGGAACGGAGAAGGCAATGGCACCCCACTCCAGTACTCTTGCCTGGAAAATCCCATGGATGGAGGGGCCTGGTAGGCTGCAGTCCATGAGGTCGCTAAGAGTCGGACATGACTGAGCAACTTCACTTTCACTTTTCACTTTCATGCATTGGAGAAGGAAATGGCAACCCACTCCAGTGTTCTTGCCTGGAGAATCCCAGAGACAGAGGAGCCTGGTAGGAGGCCGTCTATGGGGTCGCACAGAGTCGGACACGACTGAAGCGACTTAGCAGCAGCAATGTAGAGGAAAACTTTCAAAAAAGAATTAAGCATAATAAAAATCATATAATCAAAGAAGTGGGAATTTATATTCAGGAATGATTAGACAAGGATCTGATATTTTTATTAGTCTAATAATTCTTCATTTTTAAATGATGTGTATGTATTACCTTTGTAAATAAATCATAATTTTAAAGACTCATATCTAAAGAGAAGTCTAGTTGGATTAAATATTTAAAACTACTCAATCTAAAATTTATGGTTGTTTCTAGATAAAATTATATTGTTAAAATATTTTCTATTTTTTTTTCCATGATCCCAATTTGGTCTTAATGTGAGCCATTTGAGGAGCTAGTGCAAAGACATACAAGTATTTTGAGAGTCGATGAATGCTGATATTTATGTGGATTTGAGGTGTTGAAAAAACAATGCTTGACTAATACTTGTTTTTAAACATTAGTAGCATTTAAATGTATTACCATTATTGTGTTGCCCCAAAATAGGACTAGAAATCTGGCAGAAATCTAGACGGCATTTTCAAACATTCTCATGAGGAAACGTGTTGTGGCACCTAAAAATATAAGAAGGGGTTATGAAAGTCTTTTCTAGAAGGTAGAATCCTATAGTATGGCTTTGGAAAAGAGACAAATATCAGTTACTTATTGAAAATTATGTATTATATATGTGTGCCATAATAATATCTGAAAGTACAGAATATATGTTAATATGTATATATTTTTCAATGCACATGTTCAATAGTGGGTATGCTTTAAATTATTATGTAATGTTCAGTCAAAAAAAAACAAAAAAGAATACATAAATTATTCTTTACATAACTGGCACTTAGGAGATAAGAATTATGTTATTGCTGATGGTTCAGCCAGTAAAGAATCAGCCCGCAATGCAGGAGACAAAGAAGATGCGAGTTGGATCCCTGGTTTGGGAAGATCCCCTGGAGAAGGAAATGGCAACCCACCCCAGTATGCTTGCCTGGAGAATCCCATGTACAGAGGATCCTGGCGGGCTACAGTCCATGGGGTCCCAGAGCTGGACATGACTGAGCAACTAAGCACATGGCAGGAGGTGTTCATGGTGCTACCAGGGTATGTCATTCTTAGTGGGAAACACACATTTGCTTAGGAGGAAAGAATTAAGGTAGAAATGGTTTAAAGAAATGCTCTAGCTGTTAAAATAAATGACTTGGAAATGAGTCTGAAGTAGCTTCACATAGGCTCTTAAGCCAGTTTGCTAAATATAGACATTGAATTTTGCTGCTTCTGCTAAAGGGCAATCCAGAGAGGGCTTTGCTATGATTTAATAAATACTGCTTCAGAACAGCCAAACATTGCTTCAGAGAAGCCAAAAACACCCTAGTTACTTGGACATCAAGGAGATCCAACTTGTCAATCCTAAAGGAAATCAACCCTGAATATTCATTGGAAGGATTGAAGCTGAAGCTGAAGCTCCAATACTTTGGCTACCTGATGTGAAGAGCCAACTCATTGGAAAAGACCATGATGCTGGGAAAGATTGAAGGCAAGAGGAGAAGGGATGACAGAGGAGGAGATAGTTGGATGGCATCACTGACTTGATGGACATGACTTTGAGCAAACTCTGGGAGATAATGAAGGACAGGTAAGCCTGGTGTGCTGCAGTACATGAGGGATCAAAGAGTTGGACACGACTGAGCAACTGAACAACAACAATAATTTTTAGTCATAGATGAGCAGATCTTATTTGTATGTGTGTGCATTCATGTAGGTAGATGTAGATATAGATATGATTTGCATTTGTTCATTTAACTCAATTGCCTCATCCATGAGCCTTCACCAGCCATTGTATTTGACAAAAACAATTAAAAAAAAAAAAAACAGATGGAAAAGGCACATTTCCTGACTTCACCTCACCTTAAGGAATTCACCAACTTGAAAACACAGAAAGACAAACATGATCAAAAATAACTATAGTTTCAGTAAAAGAAATTCACAACATATTGTGAGAGTACCAAAAATAAGTAATGTAATACCAAATAATAGTGAATTATTAAGACTGAAGGGGTTTTCTGAAGTTAGTCCCAATTCTTAAAAGAAAAGCTGCCTTTTCTAGAAACACAGTAAAAATGGAATTATTCCAGTTGTGTGTGTTCCAGGGGGACATCACAAGTATGATCTGGGAGTTGAAAGAGTATTTATATGTTTGTAGGACTGAAGTAGAAATTCCTAGTTCACTATTGCTTGACCACAGACTTCAAAATAAGAAGTGTCACAAAACAACATTGGAAAGTAGACAGGGAATAGTTTACAGAGGTACTTGAATCATGAGCTAATTTTTATTTTATCTTATGGATTCCTTGGTGGCTCAGACAGTAAAGAATCTGACTGCAATGCAGGAGACCTGGGTTTGATCCCTGTGTTGGAAAGATCCCCTGGAGGAGGGCAAGGCAACCCACTCCAGTATTCTGGCCTGGACAATCCCCATGGGCAGAGAAGTCTCGTGGACTACAGTCCATTGGGGGGTCACAAAGAGTCAGACATGACTGAGCAACTAAGCACAGCACAGACATGGCATCAACAAAGGAGAGAAATTAATAGCAGCAACAGAGAAGTTAACTTTGAGCACCACAATATAAACACAGAAAATAAGATGAAAGCTGCACCCAGGGCCACAGTGGACATGGAAAAAATAGGGACAATTTGAGAAAGTTCAGAACTAGGTAGTTGGTAAGATATAGGATATAAAAGAAAACCAGATAACTTTTAGGCACTTGATTGGTTCATGCTGTAGCTAATGAGAAAACAAAAAATAGTAAAATATTTTTAAAATACAGAGATTGTAAGTTCAGTTTTAAACATATTATCTTGAGTTTTCTGCAAGAATTATCCAGCATAATCTTGTCAAACAATATCCACTTTTATCTATACAATCTTGGGTTTTGGGAATTTTCCCATAAGTATGCCACTCTGTTGGCCAATATAATTATTCTAACCAATAGAATCTAGAACCAAATTCATTTCTTTTTCTCTATACAATATTTAAATAAGGAACCTATAAAAAGCACTCCAAGCAGCAATAAGAAGTCACTTCGAAGAACTGACCTCAACCTGCGTTCCCAGGACCTGAACACAAACTTGTGAACAAACTGTGAACAAATCTTGCAAGCCTTCAGGGTCTAAGTTAGAGTCTCCCAAAGATTTGGTATTAACTTTGACACCGATTTGAGGTATTTATCTAGGCACTGTAGGATGTGTTAGAGATTTATGGACTGCACACCATCCCATAAGGAGGAAGACTAAGGTCACTCTATCACCCGGAACCACACTGGATGGTGAGCCAAGGTTGACTTGAATGCCTTCCAGGGCTGACGTGGAGCCACTGAGCATTCTGGCTCGAGTCAGACGGCATTTTGTCATGTCTCTTTAGCCTGCTGAAATACATAATACTGGTTCATCAGTCTTGATTTTCATTGTCTTGAAATTTTAAAGAGTACTGCTAAGTCATTTTTCAGAATGACTCTCAGTTTGAGTGTGACAGTATTTTTTGTACTTGCATTCAAATTATGCATTATTGGAAAGAAAAGCACCAAAGTGATGTGTCTCTCTCAGTGCCTGTCAGGAGTACATGATGCTAAGTCCCCTTTCTGGCAAGACTAACTTAGAAATTTGGTTAAGATAGTGTCAGGTTTCTCCACTGAATTGTTCCATTATTCCCTCTATAATTAAAACATATTTACTTAAAGAGAGATACTTTGAGAACATGTATATATTCTGTTTTTATCTTAATACACATTTTTGGATCTTGTCTGTGGGAAATACTGCTGTGGAGTTTTAACGGTGATTTTATTCTTCCTTTATTTCTTACACATTAATTAATTGAAATTCTTTTCTAATAGAGTTATGCAGTCTTCCTACTTATTTATTTATATTACTTGATTATTTATTATACTGTCAGAGTCAGGAATATTTATTTTGTTCTTTGACTTATAATCCAATACCATTTATCTTCAATTCTAAAGTTGTTTAAATTACTTCCGCTTTGGCCATTGGTAGTGTCTGTGCCCTTCTGACATGCCCCCACTATTTTTCTTTCTTTTTTTTTTCCCTTTTTTCCTCCCTTTACCACTCCCCTATTCTCAGCCATAAATTCCATAGCAATAAAGTTTCCTCCTTTAGCTCTATGAATTAAGATAATTAAGTAACTTTCCTCTTTGGTAACAGTAACTTGTTCAAGTATGAGAATTTAATTGAGTTTTGTCTAACCAAAGAGAGTGGAATGTAGGATTTTTGTTAGATTTCTCAAAAGAGACTCTCTCTTTTCCCCTAGAAGATAAATTTTGACTATGTGACGTATTTGCACACTGCCGCTTACTTGCTTCAGTAATGTCTGACTCTGTGTGATCCTAAGGACTGCAGTCTGCCAGGCTCCTCTGTCCATGCGATTCTCTAGGCAAGAGACCTAGAGTGAATTGCCATGCCCTCCTCCAGGGGATCTTCCCAACCCAGGGATCAAACCCAGGTTTCCTGCATTGCAGGCAGATTCTTTACAGCTGAGCCACCAAGGAAGCCCCACGAGGACACTACAGATACTTAATTACAAAGCAACATCTCCAACACTCTCAGGGGAGCAACAGTCACCCTGTGAAGGCTGATGATTCAGTTGAAACAACAAAACACAAACATTCAGATGTGGGATGGGGGAGCCTGTAATGAAATTCTTAGAGCCACTGGATTTAAGTCATATGTGAAATCAACAAGTACATTGTATAGATGAGTCAGTTTTGGGTTAACCTTTGTTTTGTAGCTTATCACTAATAAGTATGTCCTCAAATCAAGCTCTATCTGCATTTACCTTTCCAGTTGACATTTAGATGTCCAGTGACTAGAGAGAATGCATTGATTTTGAAATAATGTTTTTAGAATACTCATCTACTCATCTTGTGGAAAACTTGTCGGCCCCAAGCGTTTTCAAGTATTAATCATAAGCAAATTATTTTATTCCATCAATCCACCTGAACAGCATATACTTTGCTGTTTTTGTTATTTCTCCAGACTATAATTTACTACCATGAAGTGGCTGGTTCATTATTTAGAGGGCCTTTGATGTAAACTCTGTAAGTATGGGTTACATGTTGCTTTTATCAAGAGGCAGAGTAATGTACATACAAACAGGCAATGGACAACAAGAGATAAATACGGAGTGAAGCTACCTTCTGGTTTACCTTCCTCTATGTTCCCACTACACTCTTCATTTCCACACACAGCCAGGCCTGCAGTTAATCAAATGAGTCAGTAAGCAGTAAGTGAGATAAAGCATTACTTCTCAATCTGCTTAATTATATAGCAGGAAGCAAGCCCATGACTCGGAGTTACTGAAACTTAAATGATTTCTCACTCTCAGCAAGCTTCCTGACCACCTCTATGAGTTACTGTGCCCACTGCAGAAGATGTATCCATGTATTCTCTGTACTGTTGTCCAGTTAAAAACTTGGGATTATTTATTTGTCTCGAAACTGACTGAAAAGTTCCAAGTCCTCATTCTTGCTAAACTCTGAATCTGTATGAGACTCAGGCATCTTACCAATCAAGGCTATAATTTAAAAAAAAAAAAAAAAAAAAAAAGGTAACCAATCACATACATTTTGACTCTATGCCCACTCTCTCTGCAGTTTCACCTTGTCTTCACTGAGGTTTCCTATCATTACGATGGCAAACTGCAGACAGAGGAAAGACCTGCAATCCAACACAATGGGCCTAACAGGATTGTAATTAGAACAGGAAGAACAGAATAGCATTTCTGGAAACAGAACTCCATCCTCAAAAATAATCCAGAGCATATCTCGACTTTCTACTGGGAAAGCCTGGGAAACAAGGCAAGTGAAAGGCCAGTACCTTCCTTTGTACCTTTTCTTGGAAGTGTTCCCTCAGTGACTTTCCCACCTGCTTGACTCAAAAATAAACTTCAAGTAGCATTTTCTGTTTGAATCAATACCTCAGGACAACATTCACCTTACTTCTTTCAAAGTGTTTTGCTTTGATTCAATTTTCATTAGCCCTAGAGTCTTGATTCTGATGACCTTGAACTTAGAGGTTGTTAGGTGCCCAAGTTAAGTGATTAAGAAACAAACTCAGTAGTACAAAGTAGTACAAAGGTTCTTTTATTTTGTAATGAAATAATTTTTCCTGGCACTTCAAAGTCAAAGAAATATCATACAGTTAGATAATGCTAGCATTTTATGTGCCTGCACGTTGAGAATAACACTAAATTTCACAGAACATTTTGGCACAGATTTTCATCAAGTGACACAACTCCATTTTCTCCTAAAACTAATGAGGATTACAAATGCATCTTCATTTTGTAATGTAATTATGACAACCAGGAGATGATGGAATGGCAGTTCCTTTGTTTGCTCTATTCTGAAAACATTTCAAAATAATGTAAGTAAAGCAGCTGCTGCTGCTAAGTTGCTTCAGTCGTGTCCAACTCTGTGCAACCCCATAGACGGCAGCCCACCAGGCTCCCCCATCCCTGGGATTCTCCAGGCAAGAACACTGGAGTGGGTTGCCATTTCCTTCTCCAATGCATGAAAGTGAGAAGTGAAAGTGAAGTCACTCCGTCATGTTGACTCTTCGCGACCCCATGGACTGCAGCCTACCAGGCTCCTCCATCCATGGGATTTTCCAGGCAAGAGTGCTGGAGTGGGTTGCCATTGCCTTCTCTGAAGGAAAGCAGCACATGTGTCCAAAATGATTTGATATGCTTCCTAGCTTTAATGAGAGTAAAATCTATTTCAGCATAATTACATTTAGCACAGATTCTAGCTTCCCTGGTGGTTTAGACAGTAAAGAATCTGCCTGTAATACAGGTGACATAGGTTCAGTTCCTGGGTCAGGAAGATCCCCTGGATAAGGGGATAGCTACTCACTCCAGTAGTCTTGCCTGGAGAATTACCTCAACAGAGGAGGCTGGTAGGCTACAGTCCATGGGGTCACAAAGAGTCAGACCCGACTGAATGAGTAAACACTTTTACTTTCTGCTTCTGCTGCTGCTAAGTCGCTTCAGTCGTGTCGGACTCTATGCGACCCCATAGACGGAAGCCCACTAGGCTCCCCCGTCCCTGGGATTCTCCAGGCAAGAATACTGGAGTGGGTTGCCATTTCCTTTTCCAATGCATGAAAGCGAAAAGTGAAAGTGAAGTTGACCCCATGGACTGCAGCCTACCAGGCTCCTCTGTTTTCACATGAAGTATGGATAGTATGATACTTGGACAGTATGATACTATAGAAAGTATGATTCAATTTTCTCCAAAGTGATAAGGAGTAGAAACAGCAGTTTAATTATTAATGTACTACTAATTCAGCACAACATTCTTATCAACAGTGATTTGATTACTGCAGGTACCTCATGATCCACATATTTAGGAAACCACATAAATATCCCATAGTTAGTCAGGACATGATACCTTCTTTAAATTCAAATAATGCTAAAAAATCATGTTATATGCTGTCATCATTTAAAAATTTTAGCTTTATTACATCGAAGTTGATATTCTATTTTATGCAAATATGACAAGCTATGAAATAAATAATACGCTATACAAAAATATGACTTATTTTATGATAATATACTCTTAGCCTCAGCAAGTTTAAGCACCTAACTTTTAGTGAGTAGCACCAAATATCTATTTGTCCTCATTTATATTTGCCATAAGAATGACTGCAGGGTGTGCAAGACTGATATTCATGAGAAAGGCATGAATATGGCCGCACATCTTTATCTCGGCATGCATTAGTAGTTATTTTCATTGGATTTTAGAAGGAAAGTTATGTAAAGCCCAACTTAACAGACACTGGATATCCCATAGGAGTTAGGAATGTGAACTTGAATGGTGTATCCTCATTGGTTCTTGATAGCATGTGTTATTTGACTTCCTTTGTGATCTATACTGATCAGGCCAGTAAAAGATTGTGGGTAGGAAAACTAGCTCTATTGATTACAAAGTTAAGAAATGCCTATATGGTATCTACTTTTAGGGCAAAGTTTCTCAAAATGTAATATAATTATAATTCCTCCCTCTAAAACATGACTCTATGTTGAATCAATACTCACATGTAATATCTACAATCTCATTCTTTTCTTCTGGTTTCTTAATTAATAAAAGATTCATTTAACTTCATAAAACTTTTGGGATCAACACTTGCTCTTATAGAAAATTTAAGACAGCTGATTTAAACCTCTATCAAATTCAATATCCATACTTGCTCAGGGATAGTTTCTGTCCATTTATTTTAGTCCTCTGAATAGATCATACTTTCCTATTTCCTCACATACTTTAAGCTTTTTTGTCAAAATATAGACATTTTATATATTATAATGTGATAATATTGGAAATCAAACTTTCCCCCTCCCCAGAGTTTGTTCTTGTTGATTACTGAGAATTTTAGGTGTCCAAGTATCAGTATTTAGTGACTTTTCCAAATTATCTTTCCAAAGACTGTATTTATTTTCATGCGTGGTCACTGAAGTGCCTATTCCATTATTTCATTGGTCAGCTAGTTGACAAAGATTTCTTTAAATGCTTGTGAGAGCAAAGAAAATATTCTATTCTGGTTTTTACAGAATGGCTCTGTGCAGGGCACTTATTTAATGCTAAGCCTAGTCATCTACAACTCTGCTTCAGTTTTCATGTCCGTTTTCACACAACACAAAGATCAACATTGGTGTAAACCTAAGCTCCTCGGGTATTTTCAGAGTATGCATCCAGCCCTGGGCATGTGAGTGGCACACCAGACTCCCTGGTATACATGGCAGTCCTTCTAAGCCATTATTCCTTCAAGAACATCTTTCTCAGCCTCCTCCTCCTCATGCATTTGAGTTTAACCACTACTTATTCTGCCTGTCTCCCTTGCTCCAGGAAGCTTTGGGTGGGATATGCCTTTGCATGCTACCTAAGCTGCTGTTAAGAAAGCTCCTGTGGCTCAAAAGGGGGTTGGAAAAAAGGTCAGCCTCTACACTGGTCTCCCAGGGACCTCCAGACCAATCAAAATGCATAAAAACATTTTTTTTAGATCAAGATCTATATTGTTCTCCTCTTAAACCTTCCCTACCACCCACTACCAGCAAGCTGCCCCAGGAACATGGGCAATGGTTGGTGTTAATCTGGGGAGTGAGAAATGGGAGGTGGGCTAATTCATCAAAATTTAGTAGCCTCCTTCTTCATTTAAACAGACCCATGGTTATCTAAATTTTTTTTTTTTTTTAAATTTTGGTTCCAGACTTAGGAAAAAGTTGACTTTGTCAGCTTTTGCCAGCCTAACATTTCAGGAGAAGGACCAAATTTTGGAGATCTCCACTGTGTTATTTCTGTGACATCAATACACACAAAGATCTTTCAACAACTTGTGCCAAAGAGGGGGACAAATACCAATTATAAAATATCTAGAAACAAATTATAGTCAAATTGTAACTTCATGACCTACAAAGATGACTTTTTAAAAATCCAGAAAAATTGTCATAAATAGTTCAAACCAAGAAAGATAAATAATTAACATTCAGCTGAAAATATTTATATTTATCAAAAAATGATAAGGAAATTATAAGATTACACAAAATCTATTTTTTTTTTCACAAAATCTATTTTTACAAATGCCACGAAATCTGAAAAGCACATCAAAGATCAAGTCAAAGGAAAAGGAAACAACAAAAAAAGATTCATGAAAAACTTACTTAAGAAATGTAAGAGAAATTTTACAAAATTAGATATGAAATTGAATAAATGATGGCTGATATAAAGAATGATAGAAGTATAATATCTCATGAATAAAACACATTGAAATCTTGCATGTTACAAGATACTTTTAGGAAAATGTCAACTACTAGAAAATGACACTAAAAGAACTATAAAAGAAAATGTAACCAAATAATTCACATGTAAAATTTTGATGATTAATTCATCTAACAACTTACCCATCCATTTCAAAAAAAGTATTAAATACAGAATGAATCACAGGATATTATCACTTTATGAATACAGACTATACCAAATCTACGTCTATAATTCCAGAATTTAAGAGGGTGTTCACAAATATGAAATCAGCAAAATACCAATTTCCTAATTTAAATAAAGGAGTACAAAATAATGACAGCTACACACCAATCCACTTTGACCATGAATGTGAAAATCCAAATCACAGCAAATAGATTCCAGTTGTACTAGGCAAGATCAATATGCCAATAAATAGATTTTAAAGGAGTTTTGTATTCATAAACATGAAATATATTGACAGGCAAAAAAATGCAAGCCCTAGGACAAATTTCAGAGAAACAGAAATAACCTCTGATAAAGTTCAGCTGCGATTGCTGCTGCTGCTGCTAAGTCGCTTCAGTCATGTCCGACTCTGTGCAACCCCATAGACGGCAGCCCACCAGGGTTCCCCGTCCCTGGGATTCTCCAGGCAAGAACACTGGAGTGGGTTGCCATTTCCTTCTCCAATGCATGAAAGTGAAAAGTGAAAGTGAAGTTGCTCAGTCATGTCCAACTCTAGCGACCCCATGGACTGCAGCCTACCAGGCTCCTCTGTCCATGGGATTTTCCAGGCAAAAGTACTGGAGTGGGGTGCCATTGCCTTCTCTGTCAGCTGTGATTAAAGTACAGTAAATTTATTTAAAGCCCAATACCAGGGAAGCCTTAAATTAATTTATAAATACATGTGTATTTATATATGTGTGTATCTATGTTAAAAGTATAGATTATATATAATCAATCTCTTCTCCTTATAAGTTTAATTCAAATAAAATTAATACAATTCAGCATCAGTAACATTAAACACTTTAATAGTAATAGTATTAATTATTCATGTGTGGATATTTAAATAAAAAATATTTATACAATGCATGTGTATATTATTGTATAACCCTACTTATTTCAATTAAAACTTTTAACAACATAGTAATTGGTTTATGCTTTTGTATTATATTCAGATGACAGAAATCATGAAAATTTACTATGCCAGATGGTTAAAAATTAATATATGAAACTCAGTAGGTTACTTATATACATGTTACAATGAAAACAAAGCACACAAATATACTTAAGAATAAATGTGCAGATATATTCTCTATGAGAAAATTGTTAAAATTTCTATCAAGTATGAAAATATGAAAAAAAAAATCATAGCTTGTCTTAGGAATATCCAATAATGTAAATATGTGCATTTGACTGAAATTGCCACTTAAATTTAAATTTCCACTTAAATTTAAATTTAAAAACCTATAGTTTTTAATTTTGTTTGAATTCTATAACTTGATTCAGAATTTTAAAAGAAGCAACCCTAGACATTCAATACTAGAAAATATATAGAAAGAAAATAGTTACAGTAAAGAGTAGACACTTTCTTTATAAAAAATGCATTATGAAACTGCAGGAAAATAAACTATTTAGTAATGGAATATAAACAGACTAATAAACAGGTTGGTTCAGGTATAGATCAAATTGAATATGCAAATTTATGATATATGAAAGTGGCATTTCTTTTTAGAGACAAATGATGCTTTGAAAATCCATTGAGGGCAGGAGGAGAAGGGGATGACAGAGGATGAGATGGCTGGATGGCATCACTGACTCGATGGACGTGAGTCTGAGTGAACTCCGGGAGTTGGTGATGGACAGGGAGGCCTGGCTTGCTGTGATTCATGGGGTCGCAAAGAGTCGGACATGACTGAGTGACTGAACTGAACTGAACTGAAGAAAGGTAGGAATAAAGGGAGAAGGGAAAGAAAGAGGAAATAATACTTATTAATAATCAGTCCTTGAAACAAATAACTATCAAATACACCAGCATTTAACATACACAGAAAAACTGTGTAGTTACTAGAAAAAAAGCCTAACTTGTTTTGTTTTCTTATTTTTACATGTGTTGGGCAATGTTTTATAGAATATTAAAAAGCCATTAAAAATCACTGATAACTGGAAGTTCAAAATGTCCCCAAACAAAAAAAAAACCAACTGGAAAAATTAATTCCAAGATTATATATATATATATATATATATAAAATCTGTTAGCATCATTTATGAGAAAGAACAATAAGCTAACAAAATGGACAATAGGCATGACATACATAGAAAAATACATAAATGAACAATAAATATATAAAAGGAAATTTAGGTTCATAAAGAAAGAGAAACAGACCAAAATAACAATGGCAAAATGTTTTTCAGCTGTGAGATTAAAGAAGATATTTTATAATGCCTACAACAGAGTCCTCGCTCATTAAATTTTGATGTGATTTTAAAAATTAGTTAAAATTCTTAAATTAGTAAATTTAATAACATCCACCAACATAAAAAATTGGTTAAAAGCAATTCTACTGCCAGACTTCTGGGACATACTAGCAAAAACATTTGAAGATTAGAAATTCATAACTACAGTGTCCTCAAAATGGAAGCTACTTTTTCTTTAGTAGGACACAAAAGAGCCAAGTTACAACCGAGCTGTTAACAGGAAGGAAAATTCAGTCACGCCTGACTACACTCTGTCTCAGCCCACACAGAATGCACAGTCAGTCTTGTGGATGCCAGCTCTGACTCATCACCTTCAGGGACCATGCCTGTCCATTCCCACAGTTCTCTCCAAGTCATGCCTGCTATATACATTCATCTCATTATGCCTGCAGATGGCCTCTCTATATTCCATTTGCTCTGCATCAGAGTGACTTATTTTCTTTTTTTTTTTAATTTTATTTTATTTTTAAACTTTACAAAATTGTATTAGTTTTGCCAAATATCAAAATGAATCTGCCACAGGTATACATGTGTTCCCCATCCTGAACCCTCCTCCCTCCTCCCTCCCCATACCATCTCTCTGGGTCTTTCCAGCGCACTAGCCCCAAGCATCCAGTATCGTGCATCGAACCTGGACTGGCAACTCATTTCATACATGATATTTTACATGTTTCAATGCCATTATCCCAAATCTTCCCACCCTCTCCCTCTCCCATAGAATCCATAAGACTGTTCTATACATCAGTGTCTCTTTTGCTGTCTCGTACACAGAGTTAATGTTACCATCTTTCTAAATTCATATAGAGTGACTTATTTTCAAAGAGAAATCAAATTTCTCAATCAAGCTCTGATCATAACAATGAACTTCATTCTTCTGACTCTGCCCAAGGCCCCACATGACCTGATTTCCACTTCTCTTTCCCACTAAAATTAATATTCTGAATTCTATGAGAACATGACACTTACTTTGTTTCCTGTTTCATACACAATTCCTGACAGAATTGTTGTTCCATAAAAATTTACAGAATTAGTAAACCTTAGTCTCCTCCATGCTATTTTGTGCAAGATACCCTCTTCTTTGGGAAGTCCCCTGGAGGAGGGAATGGCTACTCATTCCAGTATTCTTGCCTGGAGAAACCCATGAACAGAGAAGCCTGGCAGGCTACAGTCCATGGGGTCGCAAGGAGTTGGACACAACTGAGCAATGAACCCTTGATAACTTGATAACAGTTTCCTCTATGCCATTTTGCATAGGATACACTTGTTGACATGTTTCTCAGCCACAGTAATGTAAGTTTCACCTTTGGCATTTGTATTTATTGTGACTTCTGCCTGGAGTGAAACTTGTACCTGTGACTTTTCTTGTACTAAAGGTCTAAGTTTAAATGTGTTTCTTATGAGAGGCTTTCCTTAACAACTCAATTAAAATGACTAGATCACCTTACAAAAATTTACAATATTTACATCATTTGTCAACATTTGAGGTTTTTGCTGGTTTGTGGATTTAGGAGGTTGCCTTTATAGTATGCTGATTTAAGAAAGCTGTGGTACATATATACAATGGAGTATTACTCAGCCATTAAATAGAATACATTTGAATCAGTTCTAATCAGGTGGATGAAACTGGAGCCTATTATACAGAGTGAAGTACGCCAGAAAGAAAAACACCAATACAGTATACTAATGCATATATATGGAATTTAGAAAGAAGGTAACGATAACCCTGTATGCGAGACAGCGAAAGAGACACAGATGTATAGAACAGTCTTCTGGACTCTGTGGGAGAGGGCGAGGGGGGGATGATTTGGGACAATAGCATTGAAACATGAATATTATCATATGTGAAACGAATCGCCAGTCCAGGTTCGATGCATGATACAGGATGCTCGGGGCTGGTGCACTGGGATAACCCAGAGGGATTGGGAGGGAAGTAGGAGAGGGGTTCAGGATGGGGAACACGTGTACACCTGTGGCAAATTCATGTTGATGTATGGCAAAACCAATACAATATTGTAAAGCAATTAGCCTCCAATTAAAATAAATAAATTTATATTTAAATAAATAAACTAAAACTAATAAACTATCCTTTTGAGGTAGCATTTATTAATTCAATCATACACTCATTCATTTGAAGAAGACTATTGAGCAACAACAGCACGATGGTCATTATTCTGATTCTTAGAATAAAGCAGGTCAGAAACAAATGCCTGCTTTCTTGAAGCTTACTTTCTAGAGGGTAAAGACAGGTAAACACATTTTATATAGTTAAATACAATATGTTTTAAATACTAATAAGTATCAAGTTGGCAAAAACAGTGTTAAATAAGGAGTCAGAGTAAGCCTCACTGACAAGACTATATTATATTAATAGTTAAAATCCAAACTATGTCTCAAGAAATTTGGAATTAGACATGTGCATTTTTTGATTCTTCAAAGAGAAGAGCCAGGGTTCAGGGAAGAACAGCCATATTCATATTTCAAAACATCAAATGTAATATACCTCAAGTGTTAAGAAACCAGACAACTAAGAAGTACAATATAATGCACATTTCAATTATTCATAAATTAACCATGTGTTTCTGAAAAGGAGCATACCACAGAAATTTGTAAGAGTCTTAATGGAAATCTAATATTTTCAATGACTCTTGCTTTTTGAAAGACCCTTTATGAAGTTGGGGCTTCTCAAGTGAAGCTAGTAGTGGTAAAGAGCCACCCTGCCAGTGCATGAGACTTAAGAGACACAGGTTCAATCCCTGGCTTGGGAAGATCACCTGAAGGAGGGCACAGCAACCCACTCCAGTATTCTTGCCTGGAGAATCCCATGGACAGAGACGCCTGATAGGCTACAGTCCATAGCGTTGCAGAGTCAGACATGACTGAAGTGACTTAGCACTGCAAGGAAGTGTAACCTAACTGAGCAGGACCCTAAAAGGCCATCCCTGGAAAGACCCCTCCCCTATATCCTGTGCTTTGGCTCCTTTCTAAAGTCCTTTGATGGGCTTCCCTGGTGGCTCAGACAGTAAAGAATCCACCTGCAACACAGAGAATGTAGGTTCAATCCATGGATCAGGAAGATGCACTGGAGAAGGGAATGGCAACCCACTCTGGTATTCTTGCCTGGGAAATCCCATGGACAGAGGAGCCTGGTAGGCTACAGTGCATGTGGTTGCAAAGAGTCAAACATGACTCAGAAATTAACAAAAAGTACTTAGATAACAGTATCTGATACAGATTTCCTGAGTTCTTTTCTGCTTAGTCGCTCAGTCATGTCCAACTCTTTGTATTTGGACTGTAGCCCACCAGGCTCCTCTGTCCATGGGATTTTTCAGATAAGAATACTAGAGTGGATAGTCATTTTTCTCCTTCAAGGGATCTTCCTGACCCAGTGATCAAATCTGTATCTCCTGTGTCTCCTGCATTGAGCCATCAGGGACTAAAACTTCCACCAAATGGAAGACCATAGTTATTTGATGACAATGAGCACATAGTCAGGCATACTTGAGCCTCAGGACTGATGATGTTAACCCCTGTGACACCAAGCTGTTACCTCATCATCAACCAATCAGAATTGTGCAAGAGCTCATCACGTACCCTGAGATGTGTCTCCCTTACCTACTATAAAAATGCTTTCCTGAAACCATTGGGGAGTTCAGGCTTTTTTGAACACTAGCTGGCCTGGACTCCCCACCAGGCTCCTCCGTCCATGGGATTTTCCAGGCAAGAGTACTGGAGTGGGGTGCCATTGCCTTCTCCTTCCTTATATGGCACCTTACAATAAATACTTCACTTTCATTCAACATAACTCAGTGTCAGTATATTGGTTTAATTGTATGTGGATGAGCAGATCCAAGTTTGGTTCAGAAACATAAAGTCACAAAAGAACAAATATGATGAAGTAATTATGATTTATGGTTAAATTATACAGTGTTAATCTTTAATTTTATGATTTCTGGAGTGAAATTGGATTTACCTTCTTGACTCATGAAGGGAAGCATGCTAGATTTTTACAACAATAGCCCCCAGTGAATCACTTCTCTGCAAGGATTCACCAAGCACTTACATAGTCTTTTTCCTTATATTCAAGTTGTGCTTGGTCATGTGATTACTTTGGTCAATGGATCATTAGTAAAGACAATGTAATCAAGAGTTCATGGCTGACTGATGTTGAGGTTTGACAGAAAACAGCAAAATTCAGTAAAGCAATTATCCTTCAATAAAAAATAAATTAATTAAAAAAAAAGAAAATGAGAAACTAGGCCACGTAGCAAATAGCCATCAAGAACTAATGGACATGGGAATGAAGCCTCTTAGGTTATTCATTCTCAGTGGAGCTGTCAAGTGATTACAATCACATAAGTGACTCCAGGTAAGACTAATAGAAAACAACCCAGGAGAGCCCAGCCCAAAACACTGACCTCTAGATTCATGAGTAAGCAAAATGCTTAGGTAAGCCATTAATTTTTCAAGTTGTTTTTCAGCAAACTCATGCAACAGGAGACTGGGAGATGTAAAGACTTGTACATTTTACAGTTTGATTAATCTCTTATATACTCTACAACTGCTTTTATTAAGTTATAATGATACTACAGGTAAGTAGAACCAGCATCATATGCTTTCCAAAAGAAATGCAAAAAGGGAAAATAGTTGTCTAAGGAGGCCTTACAAATAGCTGAGACAAGGGAAAATGGAAGATACACCCATCGGAATGCAAAGTTCCAAAGAATAGCAATGAGAGACAAGAAAGCCTTCCTAAGTGAACAATGCAAAGAAATACAAGAAAAAAATAGAATGGGAAAGACTAGAGATCTCTTCAATAAAATTAAAGATACCAAGGGCATGCAAAAATGGGCACAATAAAGGACATAAACAAAGTGGATCTAACAGAAGAAGAAGATATTAAGAAGAGGTGGCAAGAATACACAGAAGAACTGTACAAAAAGATCTTCATGATCCAGATATCATGATGGTTTGATCACTCTCCTCCAGCCAGTCATTCTGGAATGCAAAGTCAAGTGGTCCTTAGGAAGCAACACTACAAACAAAGCTAGTGGAGGTGATGGAATTCCAGCTGAACTGTTTAAAACCCTAAAAGATGATGCTGTGAAAGTGTTTCACTTAATATGCCAGCAAATTTGAAAATAGCAGTGGCCACAGGACTGACAAAGGTCAGTTTTCCTTTCCAATCCCAAAGAAGGGCAATGCCAAAGAATGTTCAAATTACCACATAACTGCACTCATTTCACACAGTAGCAAAGTAATGCTCAAAATTCTCCAAGCTAGGATGCAACAGTACATGAAGTGAGAACGTTCATGTGTCAAGCTGGGTTTAGAAAAGGCAGAGGAACCAGAGATCAAATTGCCAACATCTGTTGGAGCATAGGAAAAGCAAGGGAATTCCAGGAAAACATCTACTTCTGCTTTCCTAACTACTCTAAATCCTTTGACTGTGTGGATCACAATAAACTGTGGAAAATTCTGAAAGAGATGGGAATACCAGACCACCTTACTTGCCTTCTGTGAAACCTGTATGCACATCAAGAAGCAACAGCTAAAACCAGACATGGAACAACCAAATGATTCAAAATTGGGAAAGGAGTACTTCAAGGCTGTATATTATCACCCTGCTTATTTAACTTATGTGCAGAGTATATCATGAGAAATGCCAGGCTGGATGAAGCATAAACTAGAATAAAGTTTGCTGGCAGCAACATTAATAACCTCAGATACACACATGAAACTACCCTTAAGGCAGGAAGTGAAGAGGAACTAAAGAGCTTCTTGATGAAGGTGAAAGAGGAGAGTTAAAAAGCTGGCTTAAAACTCAACATTCAAAAAACTAAGGTCATGGCACTTGGTTCCATCACTTCATAGCAAATAGATGGGGAAACAATATAAACAGTGACAGACTTTATTTTTGGTCTCCAAAATCACTGCAGATGATGACTGCAGCCATGAAATTAAAAGAGGCTTGCTCCTTGGAAGAAAAGCTATGATAAATCTAGACACTGTGTCAAAAAGCAGAGGCATCACTTTGCCAACAAAGGTCTGAATAGTCAAAGATATGGTTTTTCCAATAGTCATGTATAGATGTGAGAGTTAGACCATGAAGAAGCCTGAGCACTGAGGAACTGATGCTTTAAAACTGTGGTGTTTGAGAAGACTCTTGAGAGTCCCTTGAACTGCAAGAATATCAAACCAGTGAATCTTAAAGGAAATCAACTCTGAATATTCATTAGAAGGACTGATGCTGAAGCTCTAATACTTTGGCCATCTGATGCAAGTGCCGATTTGTTAGAAAAGACCCTGATGATGGGAAAGATTGAAGGCAGGAGGAGAAGGGGACAACAGAGAATGAGATAATTGGATGGCATCACCGACGCAATGGACATGAGTTTGAGCAAGCTCTGGGAGATGGTGAAGGACAGGGAACCTTGGCATGCTGCAGTTCATGAGGTCACAGAATCAGTCACAACTGAGTGACTGAGAAAAATTAAAACTTCTTATTCAATGTATGGCCCAAAATGTCAACTTTCTAAAGGAGGGTCTTCATGCCAAAATTTCCTCCTGAACTCTAAAATAATGTCAGTTCCATCATCACAAGCTAGATTTTAAAAAATTATGTTCATTTATTTTAACAAAAAAGTAAGAAAAACAATTTAGGTGGTATAAAGTGAAATGTTGAAGATCCTCAAATGAGCTTCACATTTCCTAGCAATGTGAACTTTGACTTATCTTCCAAAATGGTAAATGCCATAACTTGTCATTCTCCCTTAAATTCTTTCTAAAAGTGCATAGAAAGTGTACTCTTGCAGCAAAACCTTTCAATTCTCAAATACAAGAAGGAAATGAACAAGATTCACAACAAATTAAATTCTTCCCTGCTTCTTTCCCCAGTGACAACCTCAATTTTCCTACGCTCTTGAGACAGAGAAACTCTAATCTAACTGCCAGGTGTTTGGATTTTATTAAAACCCTCATTTGAACTATTTTTTTCCTCTCATTTAAATTTCTGGATGTTCCAGATTCATACTTCTATATCCCCTCAAATTGGGTGATGAGATTTTATGGTGGTAGTGGGAATTTTCCTGGCTCATTATTACTGGGCTTTAATTCAAATCGTCAATTGTGCTTATGTTTCCTCAAGAGTTAATTGTATTGTTGTCTCCTTTTGGGGAACTAATTCTGAAAAACCTATTCATGAATCTCATTGTTTTGACTAAAAAAAAAAAAAAAAAGAAACTAGGTAAGTAGTTGTTAATGCCATCCATAAGGATGGGTAAATTGATATAGTTTCTTCTCAGCAATTGACACACAAAACGTGGTACTTGGACCAGGGGCATCGGTTTTAGAGCTTCTCAGACAGAAATCTAGATGCCCTAATCTGAAATCTATATTTTAAGATCACCAGGTTATTCTATGCACATTAGAATTTGAGAAGCAAAGTTATAATATATGCCTTTCATCATTACCATAAAAGCTATTTTTCTAAAAACTCACTAAAGTGGTATCTATATATTTGCATTATTTAGGGTAGATGCTAAGCATATATTTTGGAAAAAGTCCCTCAAAAATAAGATGGCTTAAAGTAGATAAAGTTCACTTTTTACGTAATAGTCATTAGGTGAGTGGTCAGGAGTGATTTCTGCCATTTCTGTGATTTGTGAGAGCCATTTCTGCCATATTGAACTTGCAATTCAGGAGTTAAGTGCTGATGACCTGGACAAGATGACTATAGAGAGATCCCACAAAGTGGTCACAACCTAGATATATTTGGAAGGACTTAGAGATACCATTGCCTGGAGAACTAGATACATGTGTAAGAGAAAGAAAAAATAGTCAAAGAATATTGAAAAACGAGAGGAATGAAGTTTCCATTTATGAAATAGAAAAAAAATTTGAAATGGAAAGTTATTTTGGGGTGAGGTGAATAAGTCAAAACTTGTGTTTGGAGGTTAGGTTTAAGATGCTTATTAAGCACTCAAGTGGAGATGTCGTGCAAGATACATGCATCTGAAGTTCAAGACGCAAGTGCAAGTTGCAGGTATACACTGGTATTTCTTCAAGACATAGTTTTTCAATCCAAGAAATGGGATTAAACCACCAAGGATGTGAATATAGATAAAGAACAGAAGAGTCAAACACTGGGTGCTGAGTCACTCCAACACTGAGAAATCAGAGAGATGAGCTAATAAAAAGACTGATGGCGAGAAGATACTGCTGTGGGAGAGACTGAAGTGTGGTGAAGTCCAAGGTTTTAAGTAGGGAAGAGTGATCAAGCTCCTATGGCTATTCTGCTTCTAAAATAACCTGTCTAAGGCAGAATATGTAATGTTGATAATACAAAATGTAGATGAGAAGCGATTCAAAGAAAGGTATGTAAAGTATAATATCAGTAAACTAGAAGCACAGAATCAAATGTCAGGGGCTGAGCTGTGGCCTCTTTGTCAGTGATCGTATGTGTCTGATATCAATAGAATCAAACACCAATACTTGCAGATTTCAGAAGGAAAATAACATGATCTCTGACCTCAAATAGTTTCTACAATTTTTCAAATGCAGTATCGTTCAAATAAGAAAAATAATCAGGAATGTGTGGGTAAGAACAGGAATGTTAAAAAAAATATGAATACATTTAGAAGAATTCCAGATAACAATCATTTTATCAACTAAATGATATGTACAAAGTAGAAGACACAAAGTATAATACACAGAATAAAAAGTCAAAAGTAAAGAACTATATAATAAATGAAGTTAATGAATAGAATAAGAATAAGAAACTGAATGATAATAAAACACAAGGTAAATTGTGGGAGTGGGTCTGGTAAGACCTTTACAACCTTGAGACATTCTTTTGATTCTGTAATAAACAATTGAAAAAGTATATAGCACCCTTGCTGAGACTAGCGAGGGGGGAACCCTCTGTCCCCCTTCTGATGTCTATGTCAGAAGCTTTCTCTGCCCTTTTTCACTGTAACAAAACATCTGCCACACAAAAGCTCTGAGTAATCAAGCCTGGTCCCTGATCCCAAGGCTAAATCTTCTTCGGAGATCATGAATCCATAAGCTATCAATAGTGAGAGTAAAATTCATCTACAAATCAGTTGGACATTATCTACCACAAATCTCATAGGATAGTCCTAAGATTTCTGGAGGGTTCCTAAGAGCTCTCTTAAAGGTCTGTAAGGTGAAAAATGTTTACACAAAGCTAAGACATGATTTTCTGCTTCACTCTATATGAAGTGAAGTGAAGTTGCTCAGTCATGTCCGACTCTTTGCGACCCCATGGACTGTAGCCTACCAGGCTTCTTAGACCATGGGATTTTCCAGGCAAGAGTACTGGAGTGGGTTGCCATTTCCTTCTTCAGGGGATCTTCCCCACCCAGGGATTGAACCTGGGTATCCCGCATTGTAGGCAGACGCTTTACCCTCTGAGCCACCAGAGAAGCCCTATATACTCTATACACTATATACTCTATATACTCAGGGGTAAATAGTGCTCCATGATGTGTAGAATTTCAACAGACAGAATGTATCAATAGAAGCAGATATGGGAGTCACCTGTCTTTATCAGACCTAAGAGCAAGGACATTAATGAGATTTGCAAAAATGCAAAAATCAATGTCATTTGCTCAGTATTTAATTTCTTTGGAAAATATATACATTTTTTTCACAAAAAAAATATATTATTTGTGCTTCCCGGGAGGCTCTGTGGTAAAGAATCTGCCAGCAGTGCAGGAGACATGGGTAATCCCTGGGTTAGGAAGATCCCCTGGAGGAGAGAATGGCAACACACTCCAATATTCTTGCCTGAAAAATCCCACAGACAGAGGAGCCTGGCTGGCTACAACCCATAGGGTCACAAAAGAGTTAGACACAACTTAGCAAATAAATGATAATGAGATTAGTGTTATTGCTTTTAAGGGAATAAATATGGCTCAGATGGTAAAGAATCTGCCTGTAGTGCAAGAGACTCTGGTTCCATTTCTGGGTCAGGAAGATCTCCTGGAGAAGGGGATAGCTACCTACTCCAGTATTCTTGCCTGGAGAATCCCACAGACAAGGGAGCTTGGTGGGCTATAGTCCACGTGGTCATAGAGAGTCAGACACAACTGAGTGACTTTAACTTTCATTTTATTTTTCTTTTATAAAGTTTAATGTTATTGCTTTTAAGAGAATGTATACACTATAATATACATATTCTCATTTTAATTTATAATATAGTAACTACCAAGATCAAATTTAATATGAAAAACAATAGAATTAATTCAAATAAATAAAAGGTCTTCAGTTTCTCAATAATTCTTAAGAATGAAATGGAGTTCTGAGATGGAAAATATAATAGCTGCTGAACTATTAATACCAAAATTGAACTACATAACAGCAACGCATATGCAACAAGAGACATTTCTGCAGTGACCAAATATGGATGTAGGCTACTTTCTATGAGAAATGAATGATTGGCTAAAGTGTACTGGCACAAAGACAGAAATATAGATCAATGGAACAAAATAGAAAGCCCAGAGATAAATCCACGAACATATGGACACCTTATCTTCGACAAAGGAGGCAAGAATATACAATGGATTAAAGACAATCTCTTTAACAAGTGGTGCTGGGAACTCTGGTCAACCACTTGTAAAAGAATGAAACTAGAACACTTTCTAACACCATACACAAAAATAAACTCAAAATGGATTAAAGATCTAAACGTAAGACCAGAAACTATAAAACTCCTAGAGGAGAACATAGGCAAAACACTCTCTGACATACATCACAGCAGGATCCTCTATGACCCACCTCCCAGAATATTGGAAATAAAAGCAAAAATAAACAAATGGGACCTAATTAACCTTAAAAGCTTCTGCACATCAAAGGAAACTATTAGCAAGGTGAAAAGACAGCCTTCAGAATGGGAGAAGATAATAGCAAATGAAGCAACTGACAAACAACTAATCTCCAGAATATACAAGCAACTCCTACAGCTCAACTCCAGAAAAATAAATGACCCAATCAAAAAATGGGCCAAAGAACTAAATAGACATTTCTCCAAAGAAGACATACAGATGGCTAACAAACACATGAAAAGATGCTCAGCATCACTCATTATCAGAGAAATGCAAATCAAAACCACTATGAGGTACCATTTCACACCAGTCAGAATGGCTGCGATCCAAAAGTCTACAAGTAATAAATGCTGGAGAGGGTGTGGAGAAAAGGGAACCCTCTTACACTGTTGGTGGGAATGCAAACTAGTACAGCCACTATGGAGAACAGTGTGGAGATTCCTTAAAAAACTGGAAATAGACATGCCTTATGATCCAGCAATCCCACTGCTGGGCATACACACTGAGAAAACCAGAAGGGAAAGAGACACGAGTACCCCAATGTTCATCGCAGCACTGTTTATAATAGCCAGGACATGGAAGCAACCTAGATGTCCATCAGCAGATGAATGGATAAGAAAGCTGTGGTACATATACACAATGGAGTATTATTCAGCCATTAAAAAGAATACATTTGAATCAGTTCTAATGAGGTGGATGAAACTGGAGCCTATTATACAGAGTGAAGTAAGCCAGAAAGAAAAACACCAATACAGTATACTAACGCATATATATGGAATTTAGAAAGATGGTAACAACAACCCTGTGTACGAGACAGCAAAAGAGACACAGATGTATAGAAGTCTTATGGACTCTGTGGGAGAGGGAGAGGGTGGGAAGATTTGGGAGAATGGCATTGAAACATGTAAAATATCATGTATGAAATGAGTTGCCAGTCCAGGTTCGATGCACGATACTGGATGCTTGGGGCTGGTGCACTGGGACGACCCAGAGGGATGGAATGGGGAGGGAGGAGGGAGGAGGGTTCAGGATGGGGAACACATGTAAACCTGTGGCGGATTCATTTTGATATTTGGCAAATCTAATACAGTTATGTAAAGTTTAAAAATAAAATAAAATTAAAAAAAAAAAAAAAAACATGGGGCTAGTTAGATAAACTACTGTACATTCATATGAGGAGCATAGTCATGAACATGGATAAGGATTTTGAAAAAAAAAAAAAAACTGTGATGATATAGGAGATGCTTATTAACACTGCCACATGAAAAACTAATACAAAACTCTCAATTCAATATAAAACAAATTTTATACAAGCACAAAATATGTATATGACATATATATGCAAATAAAAAGGAAGAAATATGTGTAAAAAAAAAATAAATAAAAAAAAAAAATAATAAAGTGTGCTACATTAACGAAGTACTATGAAAATCAACATATTATAGATATAGACAATATAGGTGAATTACACAAAAAAATTTGAAAACTACAGACAACATAATATTTACCCTACATTCCCATTTATATATGATTCAAAATTATTCAAAACTAAATGACACTATTTAGGAATTCATACTTAAATTAAAAACAAAAACAAAAAAAACTATAAAGGATTGGCACACAGAAAAAAAAAAAAAAAGCCTGGTAGTGTACTATGTGGGATAGGAATAAGAAGAGATGAGTAATTGGACTGTGAGGAGCTTGTAATTTTCCATTTACTGATGTGGGTGGCCAACACAGATGTTTTCTTTCTTACAAAATTCACATTGCTGTACAGTTAAAATAGTACTGGGAGCTTATCCTAATTTAAAATGGCAAAGTTGAAAGTTAAAAAAAAAAAATAACAATTTGGAAAGAAACAAAAAGTTCTCTGTTAAGTCTCAAAAACAAAACACCTTTCAGGGCTTTGTTCTGATGCTTAGAAATTTGAAATATATGATGTGACATGTCATAATATTAGCAAGAAATGCTTTAAGAGTGAGAATAGTAGGAAGAGTGGAAAACGTTAGAAGTACTTTTTATTTTCCAGCTGATCTATCAGAAAAAACTTTCTAACCTTAGGACTATAGTATTTATACGAAAAAAAAAATCTTCAACATTTCAGCAAACGCAAATATTTCCTCTCATAAAGACTCTCCAAGCCAATGAATAGATCAGAGTGTGGACTTTTAAGTCTCCACAAATCACATAATTTATCAATGAAATGTGTTAATATGTAGACCTTGAAAGTGAGTGTTCGTTGCTCACTCACATCCTACTCTTTGCCACCCCATGGACTATAGCCTGCCAGGCTCCTCTTTCCTTGGGATTTCACAGGCAATAAAATGGGAGACGGTTGCCATAATGGCAGTAAGATCAGATGAGATCAGTCACTCAGTCGTGTCCAACTCTTTGCGACCCCATGAATCGCAGCACGACAGGCCTCCCTGTCCATCACCAACTCCCGGAGTTCACTCAGACTCACGTCCATCGACTCAGTGATGCCATCCAACCATCTCATCCTCTGTTGCCCCTTCTCCTCCTGCCCCCAATCCCTCCCAGCATCAGAGTCTTCTCCAATGAGTCAACTCTTCGCATGAGGTGGCCAAAGTACTGGAGTTTCAGCTTTAGTATCATTCCTTCCAAAGAAATCCCAGGGCCAATCTCCTTCAGAATGCACTGGTTGGATCTCCTTGCAGTCCAAGGGACTCTCAAGAGTCTTCTCCAACACCACAGTTCAAAAGCATCAATTCTTCGGCGCTCAGCCTTCTTCACAGTCCAACTCTCACATCCATACATGACCACTGGAAAAACCATAGCCTTGACTAGACTATGTTGGCTAGAACCTTTGCTGGCAAAGTAATGTCTCTGTTTTTGAATATGCTATCTAGGTTGGTCATAACTTTCCTTCCAAGGAGTAAGCGTCTTTTAATTTCATGGCTGCAGTCACAATCTGTAGTGATTTTGGAGCCCAGAAAAATAAAGTCTGACACTGTTTCCACTGTTTCCCCCATCTATTTCCCATGACGTGGTGGGACCGGATGCCATGATCTTCGTTTTCTGAATGTTGAGCTTTAAGCCAACTGTTTCACTCTCCTCTTTCACTTTCATCAAGAGGCTCCTGAGTTCCTTTCACTTTCTGCCATAAGGGTGGTGTCATCTGCATATCTGAGGTGATTGATATTTCTCCTGGCAATCTTGATTCCAGCTTGTGTTTCTTCCAGCCCAGCATTTCTCATGATGTACTCTGCATGTAAGTTAAATAAGCAGGGTGACAATATAAAGCCTTGATGTACTCCTTTCCTTATTTGAAACCAGTCTGTTGTTCCATGTCCAGTTCTGACTGTTGCTTCATGACTTGAATACAGATTTCTCAGGGGACAGGTAAGGTGGTCTGGCATTCCCATCTCTTTCAGAATTTTCCACAGTTTATTGTGATCCACACAGTCAAAGGCTTTGGCATAGTCAATAAAGCAGAAATAGATGTTTTTCTGGAACTCTCTTTCTTTTTCCATGATCCAGTGGATGTTGGCAATTTGATCTCTGGTTCCTCTGCCTTTTCTAAAACCAGCTTGAACATCAGGAAGTTTACGGTTCACATATTGCTGAAGCCTGGCTTGGAGAATTTGAGCATTACTTTACTAGTGTGTGAGATGAGTGCAATTGTGCGGTAGTTTGAGCATTCTTTGGCATTGCCTTTCTTTGGGATTGGAATGAAAACTGACCTTTTCCAGTCCTGTGGCCACTGCTGAGTTTTCCAAATTTGCTGGCATATTGAGTGAAACACTTTCACAGCATCATCTTTCAGGATTTGGAATAGCTCAACTGGAATTCCATCACCTCTACTAGCTTTGTTCATAATGATGCTTTCTAAGGCCCACTGGACTTCACATTCCAGGATGTCTGGCTCTAGGTCAGTGATCACACCATTGTGATTATCTGGGTCTTGAAGATCTTTTTTGTACAGTTCTTCTGTGTATTCTTGCCATCTTTTCTTAATATCTTCTGCTTCTGTTAGGTCCATACCATTTCTGTCCTTTATCGAGCCCATCTTTGCATGAAATGTTCCTTTGGTATCTCTGATTTTCTTGAACAGATCCCTAGTCTTTCCCATTCTGTTATTTTCCTCTATTTCTTTGCATTGATCGCTGAAGAAGGCTTTCTTATCTGTTCTTGCTATTCTTTGGAACTCTGCATTCAGATGTTTATATCTTTCCTTTGCTCCTTTGCTTTTCGCTTCTCTTCTTTTCACAGCTATTTGTAAGGCCTCCCCAGACAGCCATTTCGCTTTTTTGCATTTCTTTTCTATGGGAATGGTCTTGATCCCTGTCTCCTGCACAATGTCACGAACCTCATTCCATAGTTCATCAGGCACTCTATCAGATCTAGGCCCTTAAATCTATTTCTCACTTCCACTGTATAATCATAAGGGATTTGATTTAGGTCATACCTGAATGATCTAGTGGTTTTCCCTCCTTTCTTCAATTTAAGTCTGAATTTGGCAATAAGGAGTTCATGGTCTGAGCCACAGTCAGCTCCTGGTCTTGTTTTTGCTGACTGTATAGAGCTTCTCCATCTTTGGCTGCAAAAAATATAATCAATCTGATTTCAGTGTTGACCATCTGGTGATGTCCATGTATAGAGTCTTCTCTTGTGTTGTTGGAAGAGGGTATTTTTTATGACCAGTGCATTTTCTTGGCAAAACTCTATCAGTCTTTGCCCTTCTTCATTCTGTATTCTTAGGCCAAATTTGCCTGTTACTCCAGGTGTTTCTTGACTTCCTACTTTTGCATTCCAGTCCCCTATAATGAAAAGGACATCTTTTTTGGGTGTTAGTTCTAAAAGGTCTTGGAGGTCTTCATAGAACCGTTCAACTTCAGCTTCTTCAGCATTACTGGTTGGGGCATAGACTTGGATTACTGTGATATTGAATGGTTTGCCTTGGAAATGAACAGAGATCATTCTGTCATTTTTGAGATTGCATCCAAGTACTGCATTTCGGACACTCTTGTTGACCATGATGGCCACTCCATTTCTTCTGAGGGATTCCTGCCCACAGTAGTAGATATAATGGTCATCTGAGTTAAATTCACCCATTCCAGTCCATTTCAGTTCGCTGATTCCTAGAATGTCGACATTCACTCTTAATGTCAGTACTTATATACAAATCTAAGATGTCAAAAATACTATTCATCAAAACATTCTAAAACATACAAATATGTTCCATATGTTTAGATGAGAAATAAAAAAAGAACTGCTTTACTTATTTAACTTTCTTCTTAATAAAGACATTTTTATTAAATCATATCTTATTGTTCCCAGTGGTGACGCATTTATTATGATTATATTTATTTTACAGAAAAATAAATAAGTCAAAGGCATTAGAATGAAATATGCTGTGAGGATAAAAATAACACTTGTGTGGCAAAGGATGCTTTTTGAGATTTCAAGGAAACATTTAGGTTTTGAAAGAAGCAATATTCCAAATGATTCGAGATCATAAAAGACACTAGATAGTCTATCTCATTTTCATTTACTTTACCCAGAGTAGGCAAATATATACATACAAATATATACCAGTCTTTGTGTTATTATAGACTTCCCCAGTGGCTCAGCAATAAAGAATCTGCCTGTCGATGCAGGAGACGTTGGTTCAGTCTCTGGGTTGGGAAGATCCCCTGGAGGAGAAAAATGCCAAGCATCTCCAGTATTCTTGCCTGAAAAATCCCATGGATGGAGGAACTTGACAGGTTACAGTCCTTGGGGGTCTCATAGAGTTAGATGTGACTTAGCAACTGAACATGGACATATGCACGTACCCTCTTGATCAACAGATTTGCTCTACCAAGGTCAGCCTTTCCTCTTCTAAAGAACTATTTTTAGCAGTTTATATAACAAGTCCTAAAGTTCCATTTGTGCATAGCTGGTCAATGTTAACTAACTTCTTAATTCCTACTTCTGAGAATCTGTCATAAAGCCTTCTTACAATTATTCAAGTGATCAATTTTACCATAGAAAAAGTTGGATCATAGAAAAAGCAAGGGAATTAAAAAAAAAAAAATCTACTTCTGCTTCACTGACTATACTAAAGCCTTTGACTGTATGGATTGCAATAAACTGTGGGACATTCTTAAAGAGATGGGAACACCAGAACACCTTACCTGTTTCCTGACAAACCCATATGTAGGACAAGAAGCAAAAGTTAGAACTAGACATGGAACAATTGACTGATTCGAAATTGAGAAAGGAGTACGTCAAGGCTATATTTAGTCACCCTGTTTATTTAACTTATATGCAGAGTACATCATGTGAAATGCTGGGCTGGATCACTCACAAACCAGAATTAAGATTACTGAGAGAAATATCAATAACCTCAGATATGCAGATAATACTATCCTAATGGCAGTAAGCAAAGAGGAACTAAAGAGCCACTTAATGAAGGTGAAAGAGGAGAGTGAAAGAGCTAGCTTAAAACTCAACATTTGAAACGAAAATCATGGTGTCTGATCCTATCTCCTCATGGCAAATAGATGGGGAAAAAGTGGAAATAGTGACAGATTTTATTTTCTTGGCCTCCAAAATTACTGAAGATGGTGACTGCAGCCATGAAAGTAAAATATGCTTGCTCCTTGGAAGAAAAGCTATGAGAAACCTGGACAGTGTATTAAAAAGCAGAGACATCACTTCACCAACAAAGGTCCCTATAATCAAAGTTATAATTTTCCCAGTAGCTATGTCCAGATGTGAGAGGTGGACCATAAAGAAGGATGAGCAGTGAAGAATTGATGTTTTTGAACTGTGGTGTTGGAGAAGACTCTTGAGAGTCCCATAGACATCAAGGAGATCAAACCATTCAATCCAAAAGGAAATCAACCCTGAACACTCATTGGAAGGACTGATGCTGAAGCTGAAGCTCCAATACTTTGGCCACCTGAGGACTGACTCATTGGAAAAGACCCTGATGCTGGGAAAGATTGCTGAACAGGTTTTGGAAGCAAAATCTCTCCCCCAGGGAACCAGTGCTCCGTTAGCGGAGCTTGTGGCTCTGACCCGAGCTCTAGAGTTAAACAAAGGGCAGCGGATGGGCCTGATAATCTGTGTGAGTCTACTTCTGCTGACTCCAAAAATCCTGAGTCTGCCATTTGATCCTCAAGACCATGCCTTCCTGTCCTGGGCTCACTCCTATGCTGCATTCCACAATTTGTCTAACTGCTGGGTCTGTGGAGCACTCCCCTCTTCGTCAGTGGAAGGCTTCCCATGGTGGACATCTCCACTTCAAGGAAAAGACTTTCTCCAAGTCTGTGAATACCTTCGACAACAATCACATGCGATGCCTCTTCTTCATCTGATGACATCTACCAACCCTAAAATGGACTGGTGCAACACGTTGCACTTTAACTATGGACATAATGTGACTTTTAATTTTGATTCTGATTGTTTTGTTTTTGCTGTTTGCTCCCTACATCTGTAACTGTATAACTGGGTTTGTTTCTAGCCGCTTGAAAGCTTTTAAGTTACAAATGGTGGCTCAAACTCCTGCTATTGCTGTAGCTTCCTCCAGCTACTATTTGGGGCCCCTAGATCAGATATCCTCAATATGAGGATTAGGAGAATATGTTGCCTCACCAATTTAGGGACAATGCCCCTTGTCAGCTCGGAAGTAGTTATGGAACGAGAACGATGCCCCTTTTCCCTAGGCAACATAATTCTCCTAAAAGAAAAGGGGGGAATGAGAGAGTCAGTTCCTAGACAAGTTGATAGGGAGTCTAGGGGTTCCCAAGGAGAAAGGGGTCTGGAATTCTCAAGGAGGAAGAAAGGACAAACTTTTTTTCTTTCTCCACATTCCTTAAGGTTATATAACAGTAATGTATCCTGCCTAAGGACAGTCTTTGGATTCACCCTTCTGTTATCTTAAAATGTTAATTATGGGAGTAGACCTGGTCTTTACAAGGATGTATTTTGCCTAAGGACAGTATTATCTTAAAATGTAAATTATGGGAGTAGGTCTGATGAGGTCTTTACACCTTTAAGATATTCTTTGGATTATATAACTTCATTGTTAACACTAGCAAGCGGGTACTCCTTCTGCCCCCTTCTGATGCCTATGTCAGAAGCTTTCTCTATCTCCTTTATACTTTAATAAAACTTTATTACACACACTTTATTACACACAGAAAAAGAAAGATTGAGGGCAAAAGGAGAAAAGGGCGACAGAGGTTGGATGGCATCACTGACTCAATGGACATGAGTTTGAGCAAACTCCTGGAGATAGCAAAGGACAGGGGAGTCCTAGTGTGCAGCTCTGCAGTTGCAAAGAGTTGGATACAACTTAGTGACTGAGCAACATTAATCAATAGAAAAATATTATTTATTTAAATCTAACTTACCTAAGAAGTCCATCCACATAAGAATTAAGCACTTCACATAAAACACATACATATGCACAACATCAAGTCTTTAAAAGCAGACCTTATTTAAGCCCTTATTCAGTTAGTGAAACCACATCTACAGCTGAAATTTCTTTTTTTTTAACCTTTAAATTTATTTATTTTAATTGGAGGCTAATTACTTTAAAATATTGTATTTGTTTTGCCATACATCAGCATGAATCCACCATGAGTATACACATGTTCCCCATCCTGAAACCCCCTCCCAGATTCCTCCCCATGCCATCCCTCTGGGTCATCCCAGTGCACCAGCCCCGAGCATCCTGTATCCTGCATCGAACCTGGACTGGTGATTCATTTCATATATGATATTATACATGTTTCAATGCCATTCTCCCAAATCATCCCACCCTCTTCCTCTCCTACAGAGTCCAAAAGACTGTTCTATACATCTGTGTCTCTTTTGCTGTCTTGCATACTAGGTTATCATTACTATCTTTCTAAATTCCATATATATGCGTTAGTATACTGTATTGGTGTTTTTCTTTCTGGCTTACTTCACTCTGTATAATAGGCTCCAGTTTCATCCACCTCATTAGAACTGATTCAAATGTATTCTTTTAAATGGCTGAGTAATACTCCATTGTGTATATGTACCACTGCTTTCTTATCCATTCATCTGCTGATGGACATCTAGGTTGCTTCCATGTCCTGGCTATTATAAACAGTGCTGCGATGAACATTGGGGTACACATGTCTCTTTCAATTCTGGTTTCCTCGGTGTGTATGCCCAGCAGTGGGATTGCTGGATCATAAGGCAGTTCTATATCTAGTTTTTTAAGGAATCTCCACACTGTTCTCCATAGTGGCTGTACTAGTTTGCATTCCCACCAACAGTGTAAGAGGGTTCCCTTTTCTTCACACCCTCTCCAGCATTTATTGCTTGTAGACTTTTGGATAGCAGCCATTCTGACTGGTGTGAAATGGTACCTCATGGTGGTTTTGATTTGCATTTCTCTGATAATGAGTGATGCTGAGCATGTTTTCTTGTGTTTGTTAGCCATCTGTATGTCTTCTTTGGAGAAATGTCTATTTAGTTCTTTGGCCCATTTTTTGATTGGGTCATTTATTACAGCTGCAATTTCATAACATAAATTCTCTTCTGTACTAACTAAAGATACAAAAGAAGGAAGGGAAAAGCCTCTGATTTCAGGAGTATACATTTTAATCATGCAACTATTTTTTCATGACAATCAAAGATTGTGTTCACAAATGAGTATCACAAACATAAAATGAATGAATTATTAGGCTAGTAAAACTTCCCCAGCCCCATTTACAGCATATATCAGGTAAAGGATATGATGGTATCTTGCATAAAGCATTGCCTGTTATTTATCCTTGTTTAACTGCATAATACCAGGATAATCACCTGTAGTTAGGCTGAGGAAAATATTGCTTTTGTTTAATTTTTTTCTTTTTAAAAAATGATTATATTTTATATTAAGCACCTCTACTCTTAGTTTTTTAAAAGCTATGTCAACTCTAAATACCTTGATTATCTATGTCTTATTAAGTAGGGTCCTATTAATCAAAAAGGATAAAAAGATTTAACTGAAAGTTGAAGTACTACCTTATTGATTAGTAGAAAAGTCCTTCATTATTAGCAGAAAGTAGTCAATGTAATTTAGAGACTGATAGGCTATTTCAGAGTTTGTCACATCACAAAATCTAAGTAACTAGTGAAGGTAAATTTCTTAAAATGAGATTTAAAAAAATAAAAGTTTTCATATCATGGTGCACAATAAAAATGGTAACTTAGTTTGATTGCCACAAATACTGCACGATTTACACCAAAACTCATTTTTTAGAAAGTAATTTTTTAAAAGAAATAAGTTTTTCCTTGGGCTTAAACTAATGCTTTCAGCCTCAACTTTGAATCATAGAATGTTTTTATAATCATAGATCTAATTCTCAAGCTATGTTAGGTTGGAAAAAAGTTCATTTGGGTTTTTCCATAAGATGTTTTGGAAAACTTAAACAAACTTTTAGCCAACCCAATAGTTGGGAATATTGTATGGACATGTAATTTTTCCAAAAGGATTTTCATAAAAATATACTTAAGAATATGAATTTCACTTTAAATTTAAATAAGCTTGAATTACTAACAAATAATTTTATCTATGATTTAAAACTTTGGCAAACATTTAATCATTCAATAACACGTATTAGGGAAAGAGTTGCTCTCTTAGTCCTAATGCATACAGCATTTTTATAGAGAATTATTCTATATAAAACCGTGCACACTAGGAGGATATACATATCGAACATGGGAAGGAAACACACACATACACACTATGCTCACACATACATACTCCTTTCCCAAACTGTAAATGCCAAAGGTCACTGAACCAACACAAATCCCTATTTCAATTTTATTGTAAATGTAGAAACACTAGAAAGAAGATGACTAGCTCAGCCAATAGGTGTTTCCTTGGAATACTTATTTAAACTTCTGAACTTGGTATATTTAAAACAGATAACAAGGACCTACTGTACAGCATAGAAAACCCTGTTCAATGTTATGTGGCAGCCTGAATGGGAGAGGAGCTTGGGGGAGAACGGATACCTGTATATGTACAGCCAAGTCCTTTTGCTATCCACCTGAAAACTGTCATAGCATTGTCAATTGGCTATACCCTAACACAAAATACAAAGTTTAAAAAAGTAAATAAATGTTTGAGCTTGGTAATTCTTTCTCTTGGGCAATCACAAGGCAGAAGAGGAGACCTTCTCATCTAACCACTAGAATCTTAAACATTTATACAGAGGCCTTAATTGGGTCCTGTGTGGAATACCATGCAGAACGGTCTCAACAATGCACTGCTCTCTCAAGGCCCTTGAAAAAGGCCCCTGCTATGTGAACAGTGGGCAGAATGTACATGCCAAGGACAGGAGAGGGTGAGCATTCTCCAACTGCCCAAGCTCAGCTCTCAGTTCAACCATTGGTCACATTCTCTTGATGACCTCTCCCAACACCCTGACCTTGGGGACCTCCTCTGCCAATCCCACATGCCCCCCTCACCTCCTGCCATGCACTGAAGAATTCAGCAAGGGGTTTCATCATGGGGGATGGTTCATTTGGTGGCTATCTGACTGCCTTGGAACAGATGTCACAGCAATAATAGAGGCACATGTAATAAGAAACAGATTAAAAAATGATTACCAAAATAAATAAAAATTTTGTTTTCCAATAGGAGCTCCATGATCCAAATCATTGATGTGTTAATTCCCTTCAACTGGAGGTCAGATCACTCGAGATGTTCATTTGTGGCCCAATGTGGTTTAATAAAGATGATTCATTAACACAGTCATCAGGTATGAACATACAGCCTCCTTGCAAAGTCATAAAAATGTCCAAGGGCATTGTATTTTGGAGGACAGCTTCCTCATTAGACATACATCAGTGTTCAGTAAAGACAAGCTTGGCCAACCATCATTTAAGGCTTGGTGGGTGAATTTAGTCAGGGCATGTATTTGCTTATGTCCTTCAGGCCAATGAGGGTAACAAAGATGGCAGCAAAATGATCATACCAACACAAAAAAGAATGTGCCATCTGGCCTTGTAGAGAGAAGGCTGGAAATTTTTGTTACTGTGGGGTAGATTCTCCCTGTACCTAGGAAAAACCCAGAATACAGCAGCCCAACCTCCCAGGTAGAAGGTATGGCCAAAAATTTGTACTATACAACCACTGAGTCCCATTCAGGTGGACCCAATAAATACCTGAGTGGCACAACCCATCAATGCAAAATCAGTTGCTATCCTCTAGGGTCATAGGATATCCTTCTTATATGCCCAGTACAGTTGGGCTAACTCTATTTAGAATGATTTTTCTGTATCCAAACCCAGTTGCTCAAATGTCCATAGACTGGTGTAAGCCACAAAAATGCATTCCAAATCTGAGCACAGATATTCAAGACCCTAGCGGTTATATTTTTAGGATCCTTCTGATTATCAGTGAGATGGTTGCCTGTGCCATTTGATGGACAGAAATACTCATGCCCAGTGTTACTGATAGTGTGGCCACAGGCCAGCTCCCTGGACCAGCGTTGTGATAGCAGATGAAATAAGGGCACTATGTACTTCATCTGGGCCTTCCAATCTCCTTCCTGTGGTGGTGATGGTGATACTCATCATGTCAATCCTATAGAGGGGCAACTGCCCACCTACTCAAGAGCTAGGTTGATTTCTTTATCAGGTATGCACAGGTAGGCCCACCTGTAGGAAGGTAGGTAGGTATTTCCATTAGGTGCCAAACCTCTGACTGGACATCCCAGGAGCATAGAAGTCTAAAGAAAAATAAATCCCTATTTAAAAGAAAATGCTTTTTAGAGTTTTCTTAATTTTTAAGCTAAAAACAAAACCTTGTGACTTAAAGTCAATAGGAAGAAGAAGACATTAGAAACAAAGTCACAGATGGTTCAAATTTTGGATCTACTACACGAGAACCATAAGATAATAAGTATTTGTATGCATAAAATGCATATAAATCTATAAGAGATGTAAAATGTGACATATATAAAATAATAAAAATATGATTCACAGAAATATATGACTTATCCAGACAGGAGAAAAATTAACAAAGAAGAAACAAACATAAATCAAACAGCAAAATTGACTTAAACAGATACATATCTACAGTTTTTCTATATATAAACTGCAAAATCCAGAAATTTTAAGAAAAAACTTATGATAATATAAAAATACAAAAATATTTTAAAATAAATGGATGTTCTATTCAGTTCAGTTCAGTTGCTTGGTTGTATTTGATTCTTTGCAATCCCATGGACTGCAGAACACCAGAATCTTTGTCTATCACCAACTTCTGGAGCTTGCTCAAACTCATGTCCATTAAGTCAGTGGTGCCATTCAACCATCTCATCCTCTGTCATCCCCTTCTTCTCCTGCGTGCAATCTTTCCCAGCATCAGGGTCTTTTCCAATGAGTCAGTTCTTCGCATTAGGTGGCCAAAGTATTGGAGATTCATCTTCAGCATGAGTCTTTCCAATGAATATTCAGGACTGATTTCCTTTAGGATTGACTGGTTGGAACTCCTTGCAGTCCAAGGGCCTTCTCCAGTCCAAGGGTCTTCTCCAGTCCAAGAAGACTTCTCAAGTGTCTTCTCCAACACCACAGTTCAAAAACATCAATTCTTTGGTGCTCAGCTTTCTTTATGGTCCAACTTTCACATCCATACATGACTACTAGAAAAACCTTTATTTTGATTAGACCACCTTTGTTGGTAAATTAATGTTTCTGCTTTTTAATATGCTGTCTAGGTTGGTCATAGCTTTTCTTTTAAGGAGCAAGCGTCTTTTAATTTCATGGCTGCAGTCACCATCTGCAGTGATTTTGGAGCCCAAGAAAATAAAATCCTCACTGTTTCCATTATTTCCTCATCTATTTGCCATGAAGTGATGGAACCACATGCCATGATCTTAGTTTTCTGAATGTTGATTTTTAAGCTAGCTTTTTCGCTCTCCTCTTTCACTTTCTTCATGAGGCTCTTCATTTCCTTTTCACTTTTTGCTGTAAGGGTGGTGTCATCTGCATATCTGAGGTTATTGATATTTCTCCCAGCAATCTTGATTCCAGCTTGTGCTTCATCCAGCCCAACATTTCTCATTATGTACTCTGCATATTAGTTAAATAAACAGGATGACAACATACAGCCTTTCGCAATTTGGAACCAGTCTATTGTTCCATGTCCGGTTCTAACTGTTACTTCTTGACCTGCATACAGATTTCTTAGGAGGCAGGTAAGGTGTTCTGGTATTCCCATCTCTTTAAGAATTTTCCATAGTTTGTTGTGATCCACACGGTCAAAGGCTTTGGTAGAGTCAATAAAGCAAAAGTAGATGTTCTTCTGGAACTCTTGCTTTTTCTATGATCCACCAGATGTTGGCAATTTGATCTTTGGTTCCTCTGCCTTTTCTAAATCCAATTGAACATCTGGAAGTTCTTGGTTCACATACTGTTGAAGCCTCACTTGGAGAATATCGAACATTACTTTGCTATCTTGTGAGATGAGTGCAGTTTTGCAGTAGTTGAATATTTTTGGCATTGCCTTTCTTTGGGATTGGAATTAAAACTGTCCTTTTCAGGACTCTATATATACACATATAGTCCCAATTTATAATTGGGTTTGTGTATGTGTGTATCGGAGAAGGCAATGGCACCCCACTCCAGTACTCTTGCCTGGAAAATCCCATGGACGGAGGAGCCTGGTAGGCTCCAGTCCATGGGGTCACTAAGAGTCGGGCAAGACTGAGCGACTTCACTTTCACTTTTCACCTTCATGTATTGGAGAAGGAAATGGCAACCCACTCCAGTATTCTTGCCTGAAGAATCCCAGGGATGGGGGAGCCTGATGGGCTGCCATCTATGGGGTCACACAGAGTCAGACACGACTGAAGTGACTTAGCAGCAGCAGCAGTATATGAATATACACACACACACACAATGTGAATGCTTCCCTGGAGTAGGAAATGGCACCCCACTCCAGTACTCTTGCCTGGAAAATCCCATGGATGGAGGAGCCTGGTGGGCTGCAGTCCATGGGGTCACTAAGAGTCGGATAAGACTGAGAGACTTCACTTTCACTTTTCACTTTCATGCCCTGGAGAGGGAAATGGCAACCCACTCCACTGTTCTTGCCTGCAGAATCCCAGGGATTGGGGAGCCTGGTAGGCTGCCCTCTATGGGGTCGCACAGAGTCGGACACGACTGAAGTGACTTAGCAGCAGCAGAGCCACTAAGCAATGAGAATGCTTACCTAAATAAGACTTTTGAAGATAAATTGATGAAAAAATAACATTTTAAGCTAATAATCATTCTAGATTCAAAGAAAGAAAATTAGCAAATATTCCATTTGAAAGGAACAAATGTACTGTCCTAAATTTGCATGCAAAAAATAACATAATTTTAATGTTATTATGAAAATTTGATACAATGACAAGAAGTAGATCCATGTACAAAAATATTTGAATATTTTATCATCCCTATCCAGTTGTTCTTTAAGAAGGGGCAAATAAACATCAGTAACATGATATAATAATTAAACATACGAATATACTTGACTTAAATAAGATATAGACCATTACACCCAAAGACAGCAGAATACACATTCTTTTAAAGTATACCTCAAACATTTACCAAACTTTACTATACACTATGTAACTCCAGATTTAGGAAGTTCAAATATTTGAAATCATACAGGTATTTTCTGACCACAGTAAAATTGAACTAAAAATCAATTAGAGAAAGATGAGCAGAAAATTCTCACATGTACACCCGTGGCAGATGCATGTTGATGTATGGCAAAACCAATACAATATTGTAAAGTAAAAAAAATAATAATAAAAATAAATTAAAAAATAAAATAAATTTCTCAAATATTTAGAAATTAAATAACATTTTAGAAATAAGTAATACATTTTAAATATCAAAACTTATTTTTGTTTGAAAACTTTGAGAAATGAGCTAGTAGTGGACCACTGTGTTCCAGGATTTCCATAGGTGAGTTTAGAAAGAGCAAAATCATTGTGAGAGAGGCAGTCTATGTGGCAGAAAGACAAAGGGACATTTAGATATTCATTATAAAGCTGTACATGTATTACACAAACATATTTTTATGCAAGTAGGCTACATATTTTGAGTGCCTTGAGGATGCTGACGAATATCATAGGCTCAGAAGAATTCTGTCAAGCCCAAACCCACCTCTGAAAAATAACAGTTATCACCAATTCTAGGAAGAAACACCACCTATACTTCAGTTCAGTTCAATTCAGTCGCTAAGTCATGAATCACAGCATGCCAGGCCTCCCTGTCCATCACCAACTCCCGGAGTTCACTCAGACTCACGTCCATCGAGTCGGTGATGCCATCCAGCCATTGCATTCCCATCCCCATCTACATCCCCATCTACTTCTCATCCTCTGTCGTCCCCTTCTCCTCCTGCCCCCAATCCCTCCCAGCATCAGAGTCTTCTCCAATGAGTCAACTCTTCGCATGAGGGGGCCAAAGTACTGGAGTTTCAGCTTTAGCATCATTCCTTCCAAAGAAATCCCAGGGCTGATCTCCTTCAGAATGGACTGGTTGGATCTCCTTGCAGTCCAAGGGACTCTCAAGAGTCTTCTCCAACACCACACTTCAAAAGCATCAATTCTTTGGCGCTCAGCGTTCTTCACAGTCCAACTCTCACATCCATACATGACCACAGGAAAGACCATAGCCTTGACTAGACGGACCTTTGTTGGCAAAGTAATGTGTCTGCTTTTGAATATGCTATCTAGGTTGGTCATAACTTTCCTTCCAAGGAGTAAGCCTCTTTTAATTTCATGGCTATACTTAACCAAGTACTAATACCTGAACGAGTAAAACAAGCTTTTGCTAGATGACACCTAAATGGTTTACACAAGGAAATAAAATGTAGGCTCCGTCTTTGACTGACCTCTCTCAGGGTTTCACAATCTTGTTTTCAAAGGCTTCCACTACAGCTTTTATTTTCATACTCATCACATCCATGTGTTACCCTAAGGTGTTATGCTGTGCTCAGTCGCTTCAGTCATGTCCATCTCTTTGCGACCCTAAGGACTGTGGACCACCAGGCTCTTCAGTCCATGGGATTCTCCAGGCAAGAACACTGGAGTGGGTTGCCATGCTCTCCTCCAGGGGGTCTTCCTGACCCAAGGATCAACCCCTCTCTCCAGGGTCTCCTGCACTGCAGGCAAATTGTTTATTGCTGAGTCACCAGGGAAGCCCATGTGTTACCACACACGGTAACAGGCACCACTTCCAAAGAATACGCCAGGACCAGGGTCTTCTGTCACCCACGCTGCATTTGCATTCCCATCCCCATCTACATTTTAGGCTCCTGGGACAGATGTTTGGTTTCTAATGGTGTACAGAGGTGAATATCAGCATCTTTGGAAATTACAGCGAGTTGAATTATGAAGTATCTAGGCATGACCTGCTCACTTGTGATGACACAGGACAGCTGGGATCTATTATACACAGGGAGATCAGAAACAAGAACATAATGTATTCTCAGAGCCCCCAAAGACACATCTAGACCAGAAGGCTGTAAAATATTCACGTCGAGCAGCAGGTTTAAGTTACTCTGTGTTATGTAATTAATTCATATCTGTTCTTCCTAAGGGTTCCATTAAATCCTATAAGCTTTTACAACTTTATCTCAGGAGGACTATGAGTAATTAAAAGTCTGCTACACACTTTAGAAAGCAAGAAAGCATAGATGGAAAGGATCCTTTCTTCACTCATGGCAAAGACAAACAAAAGCTGTGGTCAGTGGTTCAGAGCCAGTTAATATTTAGAGATGAAGTCAGAAGACATGGTGGCAGGGAAGACTGACAGACTTTTCATAGGGCAAAATCACGGGTGACTCTCAAAGAAATATTAAGAAATATTTTTTTAAAAAAAGAAATACTTTCATTTTCAGCAAAACAAAAGACTAGTCCTTAATATTTTATTAAAGATTTCTGAAGCCAAAAATGACAATGTGAGACTGAAGAGATAGCTGGAGGAAGGATATTTACAAAGTTAGAAAACTATTCAGAATAAATAGCATGAAGAAATGAAGAAAACAATTTCTAAAGCAGGATTTCTTCTTTTTCTAAAAAGAATAATTTCATAGAATGGAGAAGATAAAACAAAAATAATGAGAAAACTGATAAAAATAAGAAGCCTATTAAAAATACTAACCCTAACCGGAAAATTTTTTGCTTTTTAATATTCAGTGTTCACATTACTTATATTACCACAGTTTGATTATTTCTAAGGAAGGTAAAAAAAAAATAATGTTTTCATGATACTGTTTTTAATTTGTGAATATGGAAATTTTCAGAAACAAAACACAGAAAAAATGACATAATGTCTAATTACTTATCACTCAACTTCAAAAGTAAGCAGTTTTTCATTCATTTAATCATTACCCATCTACACCTTTTTAATCACAAGTATTGAGTTGGCCAAAAGTTCATTTGCACTTTTCTGTAACATCTTATGGTAAAACCCTAAGGATCTTTTTGGCCAATCCAGCATTTTGAAAAAAAAATCCTAGATGTTATATTACCCACAGATACTTCATCATGGAAAACATAATAATCTTATATATTACTATGAATATAGTAATGACCATAATACACTACTTCCTACCAAAATTAATGTAATTCTTCAACATCATCTAATAAAATCTTAATGGTTACATTTCCCCAAATACCTCAAACAATCTTTGTAGTTAGTCCATTCAAATTAGGTTCTAATGAAAGTCAGTTTTTAATTCAGAGCTCTTTATTTTGTTCTATTGGTCTATGCATCCTCATAAAAACAAAAACAAAAAAATCTCATAAAAACAGATGCATAGACCAGTAGAACAAAATAAAGAGCTCTGAATTAAATCCACATATATGTGGTCTACTGATTTTCAAAAGAGTGACAAGAATAAATAATGGGCAAAGGGTAGTCTCTCATATAAATGGTGTTCTGAAAACTGGATAGCCACATGTGAAAGAATGAAATTGGATTCATATGTCACACCACATGTAAAAATAAACTGAAAATTAATTGAAAATTTAAAAATAAGACTGAAACCATAAGTCTTCTAGGAGAAAACAGGGAAGAAGCTGCTTGATGTTGATGTTGGCAATGATATTTTTGGATGCTATGCCAAAAGTACAGAAAACAAAAGCAAAACTAAACAAGTGAGATTACATCCAACTAAAGAGCTTCTGCATAGCAAAGGATACAATCAATAAAAGAAAAGGTAACAAATGGAATGAAAGAGTTGCAAACATATCAGATAAGAGGTTAGTAGGCAAAATACATAAGTTACCTCTAAAACTCAATAGCAAAGAAAAAAATAATTCAGTTTCAAAATGGGCAACATACCAAATAGACATTTCTCTGCAGATGACATACAAATGGTCAACAGGTATGTGAAAATGAGCTCGGTATCACTGATCATGGTCAGGAAGCAACAGTTAGAACTGGACATGGAACAACAGACTGGTTCCAAATAGGGAAAGGAGTTCGTCAAGGCTGTATATTGTCACCCTGTTTATTTAATTTATATGCAGAGTACATCATGAGAAACGCTGGACTGGAAGAAACACAAGCTGGAATCAAGATTTCTGGGAGAAATATCAATAACCTCAGATATGCAGATGACACCACCCTTATGGCAGAAAGTGAAGAGGAACTCAAAAACCTCTTGATGAAAGTGAAAGTGGAGAGTGAAAAAGTTGGCTTAAAGCTCAACATTCAGAAAACGAACATCATGGCATCCGGTCCTACCACTTCATGGGAAATAGATGGGGAAACAGTGGAAACAGTGTCAACAGTGTCAGACTTTATTTTTCTGGGCTCCAAAATCACTACAGATGGCGACTGCAGCCATGAAATTAAAAGACGCTTACTCCTTGGAAGGAAAGTTATGACCAACCTAGATAGCATATTCAAAAGCAGACACATTACTTTGCCAACAAAGGTCCGTCTAGTCAAGGCTATGGTCTTTCCTGTGGTCATGTATGGATGTGAGAGTTGGACTGTGAAGAACGCTGAGCACCAAAGAATTGATGCTTTTGAAGTGTGGTGTTGGAGAAGACTCTTGAGAGTCCCTTGGACTGCAAGGAGATCCAACCAGTCCACTCTGAAGGAGATCAGCCCTGGGATTTCTTTGGAAGGAATGATGCTAAAGCTGAAACTCCAGTACTTTGGCCCCCTCATGCGAAGAGTTGACTCATTGGAAAAGACTCTGATGCTGGGAGGGATTGGGGGCAGGAGGAGAAGGGGACGACAGAAGATGAGATGGCTGGATGGCATCACCGACTCGATAGACATGAGTCTGAGTGAACTCCGGGAGTTGGTGAGGGACAGCGAGGCCTGGCGTGCTGCGATACATGGGGTCGCAAAGAATCAGACACAACTGAGTGACTGATCTGATCTGATCTGATCTGATCACTGATCATTAGAAAATAAAAACCAAAACCACAGTGAGAAGTCAATTTGCACCTAGGATTTTTATTATTATCAAAGAAGCCAAAAGATAAGAAGTGTTGGCAAGAATATAATTTATGGAAAAATTTCCTGACATTATAATAAACTGTATGAAAGTTCTTCAAAAAATTAAAAATAGAACTACCATGTGATTCAGCAATTTCATTTCTGAGCAGTTATCCAAAGGAAATTAAATCAGAATCTCTGGATCCCAACACTCCCACATCCATTATAAAATATCTAGAGCCTCAAATATGTTAAAATTCAGGATTGGGGCAAGAATACCTTACAGGTGGTGTTTTGTCATTTCTAGGACATTCCCATTAGGAAACATATACAATATTATGTGTTGTCAGTCTCATAACTGGTGATGCTACAACAAATAAATAAGCCAGATGGTTTTGACTTGATTCCTTTATCACAAATCACCCATTAACCATTCACCTGGTTGTAGGAATATTAAATAAATGTATGAACTCCAATAGGAATGTTAAATTTGTAACTATAAGAAAGGCTATCACTTCTTTTTCAAGTATTAGGTGAAATCATTCTGCAAAGAAAAAATTCTCCACTTTTCCTCATGGACTGTTTGGTTATTCTATCTGACACAATGTATGCACAACTAGTGTTTACCTTGGCCTTACTTAATAATCTCTACCCAAAACTCGACTATGGATGCTACTTCTCTTATTTTGAAATTAGTTATTTTTATATTTTTAAAAATATATATTATGAAGGACAAAAATAAATTATTATCTCCAATTAATTATTCAATAGGAAGAAATTCATTACAGAACGTTCTGTGACAAAAAAATGGATTATTCCACATTACTATAAAAATGCATGACAATGTTCTTTTAACTCTCATGTTTGTACATCAAACTTCACTTGAAATGATTTATAAGTTAAAAACAAAATGTGAAGGGAGATGTGAATATTAAAGACTAGCAAATTCATATATAGAAATGAAAATAGCAATTGAATTCATCATCCTAGTTGATATTTGGGAATCTAAAATTAAAGTTTTTAAACTATGGAACAAATTTTATTTCCTGCATCAGGCACATCATAGCTTTCCTGCACTTGGCAACACTAGGAAGCATTTCAACACTACATGTATGGACCATTATAAATAGCAAAGTCACCAACAAAGAGCACAAAATGCGAACCATAATAAAATGTGAACTATAACAAAATGATGTGGATGAAACTGGAGCCTATTATACAGAGTGAGGTAAGCCAGAAAGAAAAACACCAATACAGTATACTAACACATATATATGGAATTTAGAAAGATGGTAACAATAACCCTGTATACGAGAAAGCAAAAGAGACACTGATGTATAGAATAGTCTTTTGGGCTCTGGGAGAGGGAGAGGGAGAGGGTGGGATGATTTGGGAGAATGGCATTGAAACATGTATAATATCATATATGAAACGAATTGCCAGTCCATGTTTGATGCACGATACTGGATGCTTGGGGCTAGTGCACTGGGACGACCCAGAGGCGATGGTATGGGGAGGGAGGTGGGAGGAGGGTTCAGGATGGGGAACACATGTATACCTGTGGTGGATTCATTTTGATATATGGCAAAACCAATACAATATTGTAAAGTTAAAAAATAAAATTAAATTGAAAAAAAAAAATGTGAACTATAACAGGCTGCAAAAAAGACCCTTATCTACAGTAAGAGAGCTGAGAGAAAGCAGAGCATCACCTGGTTTGACTCCAGCAGGGAACATGTGTCCAGGGACTCAAATTCATGACCACTCTGCATTTGCCCTCAAATGGTCACCAAAGCACTGTTTGGTTTTGAGGTTGAAAATATATTTTAATGAGTAGATGAATTCACAAATAAACATTCTGTGAATAATGAGGATCAACTCTTTTTGCTTCATTCTGCAACCAATATAACATATGCCTACAATATATACTTAAAACAACTTCTGAATAATAATACAAATATCATTAACAATATTAAGGTTATTAAAATCATGATAGAATTTATTTGAGGTTCTTTTTGTGACCAGGATATAAAACAGTGAGTACATACACAAAAAAGTCTTTTTTAAAGTCACTTGAAGTTCATCTTTTCTCTGGGTTATTATACCACTGATTTGACATATATTGAGATTCCTCTGCTTGTTTGCAGTTATGCAGGATTGATTTTTATTCGTCCTTTGAGATAGCATTTTACCATTTTCATTTAAAATAGTTATATGGCTTCAAGGTACAATTCATTTTTTTATTGTATTATACTATAAGGTACATTTCATTTTCCACCCAATACCACACTCTTTTCTCCTTTAAAAAACTTTAATTCAGGCTTTTATTACCATTTTTTTCATTTCCAAATGTAAATATAAAATACATACGCACACATATATCAAATATGGTGGTGATGGTGCTCAGTAACGTCTGGCGCTTTGTGATCCCATGGACTATAGCCCATCAGGCTCCTCTGTCCATGGAATTTTCCAGGCAAGAATACTGGAGTAGGTTGCCATTTCCTGACTCAGGGATTGAACCTACATCTCTAGCATTTCCTGGATTGGCAGGCAGATTCTTTACCACTGCATCACCTGGGAAACCCATATATCACATATATTCCATTTATATAAACATACACATACATGTATGTATATATTTGTGTGTATATAAATTTTTATTGTGTGTATATAAATTTCCCTTGCTCTATTGTCTGACACAAACATGTCACACTTAAAATATACCTGACAAACCATTATATATTATATCATATCACTGTATAAAAACATACAATCTTCATTATGTTTTTTTTACAGCTGCATGGAGTTTGCCTTGATTATGTATCAAAATGTGTTCATCAGTTAATTTTGAAAACCACAATGTTATGTACCTTACTTATTTCAGACCAAGCAGACCAGAGGTAGCTAACATTTCCATATGGTACTACACAACAAAATAAAACTTTCACAGCACACTTGAGTTAACTAGAGAGGGTTTTGAAGGATATTTATAGAAGTCTCAAAAAAATAATTATATTGTCTTTATACAAACTAATTGTGTAATCAAAAAATAAAAGTTAATGGCAATGTATGTTAAAATCATTTACAATATTCAAATGAAAAAATTTTAAATTTTAATGAGGTACTTAACTGTAATTAACATCAACTTTAACAGCTAAAATGATCATCTATAATTTTTATCATAATATTAAGTGATGCTGTCTAGAATTTCTGACAGCATCAATAAGATGCTTTATCACACAGGTTAAGAGCAAACTGCAAGAGAGATCTGACTGCTTTTTTTCCTTTCTAACCACTTAACAAATTCTGTTCTTGCAATTTAATACAATTTGAAGAGCTCAATCAATTTTTATTATATGTGTGTAATTATTCTTTTAGTGGCTCTTTTGTTTCTTGGATAAATGTTGAAAAATTTTGTAATGATGTTGGCAGATTTTAAATTGTATAGGACTTTTTCATATTATACATGTCAAAATAATTATCAAGATTTTTCTCAAATATAGGCACAGTGTCTCCTCTAGCCTTTTGAATATATACGTATGTGTGTGTGTGTATATAACACACATAGTCATAAATGTTTATATATATATGAAGTGAAGTGAAGTGGCTCAGTCGTGTCCGACTCTTTGTGACTCCATGAACTGTAGCCTACCAAGCTTCTCCATCCATGGAATTTTCCAGGCAAGGGTTCTGGAGTGGACTGCCATTTCCTTCTCCAGGGGATCTTCCCAACCCAGAGATCGAACCTGGGTCTCCTGCATTGCAGGCAGATGCTTTACCGTCTGAGCCACCAGGGAAGCCCCTATATATATATATAAGTACCTACTATATATATGTATGTGTGTGTGTGTGTGTGTGTGTGGCACTATCAAGTTTATATACAGTCTGTACCCTATGATATTTACAGTTTATTTATTAGGAACTGATCTTAATGATAACAAATGTTATAGAACATAACCAAAAAAGCAGTAGATTAAACTGCAATGCATATCAATGGGTGGGAATTGAAAAGAATTTTAAAATAAATTATACACCTGGAGAAAACTATAACATTAATATAAGAAGAAAAAAAAAAAAAACATTAATATAAGAAGAAGTCAAGCTAGAATTGTGTCCAACACAAAATTTTATGAAGGAAAAATTATTTCACAGACTGTAAATGACTTTCCAAAAATGTACATCTGGATAACAGCAAGTTGAAGATTGGAATCCAGGACAATGTTCCCTCTATTCTCACATACTAATGCTACCTAATGGATGCTTATGTGCCTGTATATCCAGTCCTCCTCTGCTGCACACATACAGAAAACTTTCTAGGAACTGTGTCTTCTTTTAACATCCTTATAAGGCAAGCTCTTTGACTCATTTTGCACAATTTAGAATGCACATTCTCTCAAATTTGATTAGTCTAGGATTTAAAGGCAGTGTTCGCTCTGACAATCTGGAATTGGAACTATGAGATCCAAAGGCTTAATCTGATTTGCTGCTGCCAAGAAAAAGTAAACACGCTGGTATTGTAACCTAGATGGGAGTGGAGGGGAAGCTCTTTTGTAATCAATGTTAAAAGTGAAGCAGATACATAAAAAGAAACAGAGAAAAGACAAGAATAGTATCCTGGTTGCGTACCATTCCTTAATTGATTTCTTTGCCCACACTTATGGATTAACTTTTTGCATTCTCAATGTAGCTCTAGGGTGGTCTTTGTGGTTTATAAAAAGAATCATCACAACTTTACTGTAAGCCATAATATCTTCTTTAAGAAGAAATCCGAAGGTATATTTTTTGTTAATTTTTAATTGACATATACCTAGCTTACAATACTATATTAATTCCAGGTGTACAATATACTGATTTGATATTCTTATAGGTTATATATACTCCATTTAAAGTTACTACAAAGTGATGACTATATTTTCCTGTGCTGTACCATATATTGTTGTTGCTTACAAATTTTATATATAGTAGCCTGTGTCTCTTAATGAACCAATATTAAATGTAAAAGTACATAATTTGACAGAAAATTCAGAAGTGTTAGATACTAGAAGACAATTAAAAAAGAAAAGAATAATAAAATGGGAACCAATATGATATACTCAAAAAAGGGTAAGTAAACCAGTTTTTCAAAACAGGAATTCAAGTAAAAAGTATTGAAGAATAACTCAAGCCCATCAAAAATGAAAATCCTGAGTAATGACAAAAGAATGGCCCATCTCCACATAACCACATCTGAAACATATACTACATAACCAAATCTGAAATATATACTACAGTATATTTTTAAAATATATATAGTACAGTATATATATTTTTTAAATATTTTTCTGTACAGATTAATATATAGGCGATGATATAGGAAGTATTAATTAATACATGTTGGGCTAAAATTGACAATTAGTTTCAATAAAAAACATACAAAAATAACATCAAGTTCAGTGGTAGATGGACCTCAAAACTGAATCAGTCAGAGGTCCTGCAGTCTATAATGTTGACTTAATTATTATGGGATAGAAAGACTGTAGTAGTTGCTGAAACAGACACAATTGCTAGAATTTAAGCACAATGGCCCTTAGAGGGAGGAGAGTGTGTCATTTCCTGTGTGTCTCCCTTGGGAGTAAGGAAATGCTCCAGGAACGCCCCAGCTTTTCTCCAGATGCATTATTTGGACTTAAGCCACATGGTTGTCCCTTAATCAGCAGGTAGGAAAGGCAGTGGAATCATCAGGATTGGCCGATGATCTAACATACAGTAGACGCAGGGGTAGTATTGCAAAGTCACACGCATGCATGCACACAGACACACATACACACACATCTACACGCTTGAATCAAAGTGTTGAACATTGACTCTTAATTTATTATGCCAGATGTTTCCCTTGTCAATATTTTCAAAATCTTATTGCTAATGGCTATTTAACATTTCAATAGGTATATATAAGGCAATTAACCACTGTTCAACCTGGCTACAGTTTATAATATTTTACAATTATAAATAAGGAATAGAAATGTGCTTTTTCTTCCTATGTTAATAGTTTATCATGATCTTACAAATGGCAATATGAATAGTTTTAAAATTTTACCAAATTTTACTCTAAAAAGACTCTTCCTTTTTATATTCCTATAGGTAATAAATGAGAAATCATAACTATAGTATTCCCAGAGGTAAGCAAAAAATAGCTTTTAAATGCTTCTATTAATTTTATATATAATATTATTTTTATACTCTGTTATTAAGGTTGGACTTTTTGTTTCTAGTCCTATACATTTATGTTAAATACTAACTGTGTATTTCTTTCACCAATTTTTATAAAGTAAGCATTATAAAATTTTTTATATTTTTAAATTTTCTTAGTATTTTTAAAGATATTTGTTTTATATCACAATTACTAAAATTTTTTTTTCAAAGAGACTATATTTCCAATACCACTTGTTGAATTTTAGAAGCATACTGGAAGTAACACATCCTTTATCCAATCAATGTTTTAATACTCTAGGATGTATTCTAGAGTCTACAATACAATAGACTCTATGTCTTCTAGGGTCGGCTAGGTGTTCTAGAATGAATCAGAATAAATTACAATATTGTTTACCCTGATTAACTTCTCTGACAATTCAGTTGTAATATCATAGTTTTTCATGATGAAAATCTAATATATTGGGGTATCCTGTAGAATAAATATCTCTATCAACTAAGTAGAATTACAATAAGTCATGGTTGGACATGAATTTTCATGTGATTTAATTTCCCAATGAGCACAAATATCATGAAGTGGTTGTAAAACTATACTTATTGATCTTTAAGGAGTAATTCTTAAATAGAAAAAAAGAATTGTTAAAGATCTTTAGCTAAAATATTTCCTTTATGGACCTTTGCTGGGCTCTTTATATGCATTAAACAATTCTCAAAACAATCTGATGCCATACTGTTCTTATTATTCTCATTTTACAAAAGAAAAAGTTGTTTAAGAGGCTTGGAAAATTATAAAAGCTTATTGTCAAGAGGGTCCAAAATTCATGCTGAGGAAGCTTGGAACATATGCTTGTTCATAGTCATCCAGTTATACTGCCTGTAATAATCCTCCAGGGTTAGAGATATCTGTGATTGGGGAGTGAGAATGTTACAGGGACCACAGCTGTTCAAGACCTCGGGATCCCAGTAGAATTGGGGGGGCAGTGAGATAATCTCTTCCTCGGGTCACCTTGTTCTTGTTCAGAATTGGGAGTTACATGTCAGTCTCACCCTTGGCTGACTCCACTTTCTAATCCTGCTTATGGGGCACTGAGAGAATGAAATAAAGAAGTATGGCAGGGGTGAAGGGCTAATGCAGATTTATTCCTGGAATAGATTATTGCAGTTTCTTTAATTGGCTAAACAGCTAACCTACAGGGAGGAATATTTATTGCTCAGCAATAAGATGATAAAAACTAGCAAGAAAATCTTCAAGTTTCTTTACTTGCCCCCTCCACACCAATGTCAGGCATCACTGTCCTCAAATATATTTTGTTATTAAAAGGCAGTAGAAACACAAATTATGCCTAACCACCCACTGTCTTGTACCTTCTTGTGATGTGGTCTGAATTGTATCACATAGATCTATTACCTGCTCAAAATTTGTCAAGACCAATAAATACTCAGGGCTTCCCTGGTGGCTCAGATGGTAAAGAATCTGCCTGCAATGCGGGAGACCTGGGTTACATCCCTGGGTCAGAAAGGTGCGCTGGAGAAGGGAATGGCAACCAACTTCAGTATTCTTGCCTGGGAAATCCCATGGACAGAGAAGCCTGGTGGGCTACAGTCCATGGGGTCCCTAAGAGTAGGAGATGACTGAGTGATTAAACGCTTTCTCAATAAATACTCAGCAAGTTGTAACCATGAAACTTAGTCATTATCTGAATATTCTTTTTGGTTCAAAATTCATAACTTCTCTCCCAGCCCACTATACCTAACTTTACTTTTGCTGGCATGTTCCCTCTTCTATTATATTCAACTCCCATGGTGTGCCTCCCATTGAATGTCTAGTGTTTTCCCCTAAACACCCAGACTTGTTTATTTAGTATAATATCTTCACCAAGAGAACTAGGCTAAGGTCTCTGATCCCTTGTAAACTATCTTTTTCACTTTATATGCTTAGCGCATTGCATCATTTTCAAAGAATATAAATCCAATTATAATTTCCAGTTACAAGTTGCAGAAAATCCAAATCAAATACCCTTAAACTACAACTATGATTTATAGGAATTGAATAATTCTGAAGAATAAATCACTGGTGTTATTTATAGGCACAGTTGGATAAATTGGGCATGACATCACCTGATCTCAGGTTCCATTTTTTTATCTTCCTCCTCAGAGTGGCTTCCTTTGTTTTTCTTTCAGTCTCTAAGTCGTGTTCAATTCTTTGTGACCCCATGGACTGTAGCACACCAGGCTTCCTTGTCCTTCACTATCTCCCAAAGTTTGCTCACACTCATGTCCACTGAGTTGGTGATGCCATCCAACCATCTCATCCTCTGTCGCTCCCTTCTCCTCCTGTCCTCAACCTTTCCTAGCATCAGGACTTATTCCGGTGAATAGGCTCTTTGCATCAATTGGTCAAAGTATCAAAGCATCAGCATCAGTCCTTCTAATGAATATTCAGGGCTGATTTCATTTAGAATTGATGGGTTATATCCAAGTTAAATATCTTGGTAAGGCAAACTTTTGAGATTCATCACTCCTAACATAGCAATCCAGAGGAAGAAATATTCAGTGTCACACATTTCATCTTAATCTAAGATTTTGCTGTCAACCTTCCAAGTAATCTATGAATTCTCCACAAAAGTAGTTGAAAACAAACAAGCAAGAAACAAAGCCCGAAAAACAATGGGAAGGGAAAAGAAGATATTTAAGCTCTATACACAGAGGACATGCTACTCATATACTAAGATGTTCCCAGGCTTGAAGGGAGATGACTTTGGCATGACCATTTCAAATATATTTAATGACAAGTAAGTAGCATACTTGTCATTAAAAATCTAAACACTGACAGATAAAAGATTATAGAAGCTTATAAAAATTACGTTATCTAAGCTTTTACTTAAAATTTTTAAAAAATAATCATAAAACACTATAACATGTCACTTTAAATGTGTTTCACAATGTTGTACTTACAATGCATTAAAATATGTTAACTATCTACATGATTCTGAGTCTGTCATAGTAACAGATATTTGACAGATTTTGATTTTAGCTTCTCCAACTTATATTTGCTCTCTCAAGAGTTTCATCATTGAATTAACTGAATCACTGACATGATAGCAAATATTAAATGTATTTGAAATAAATTTATAAATACAAAGGACAGTAAGAAACTACTACAATAAACTATATGCCAATAAAATATACAACCTAGAAGAAATGAATGAGTTCTTAGAAAGATATACTCTCCTAAGACTGAACCATAAAATATGTGCCAGTTACAAGTACTGAAATTGAACCTAATTAAAAAAATTCCCAGCCACAAGTCCAGGACCAGATGGCTTCACAGGCAAATTCTACCAAACAATTAGAGAAGAGTTAACAAATCTGAAACTTTCAAAAAATGCAGAAGGAACACTTCTGAACTCATTCTATGATGTCAACATGACCTTGATACCAAAACCAGATAAAGATACTTCAAGAAAATTACAGACCAATATCACTGATAACATACACACAAAAATCCTCTACAACATACTAGCAAACTGAGTCCAACAAACATTAAAAGAATCATATCCCATAGCCAAGTGGAATTTATCCCAAGGATGTAACAATTTTTTAATATCTAAAAATCTATCAGTGTGATGTACCATATTGACATATTGAAGAATAAAATCCACATGATCAAAAGATGCTCAACATCTCTAATTATCAGAGAAATGCAAAACAAAACTACAGTGAACTATCACCTCACACCTGTCACAATGACCATCATCAAAATGTCTACAAACAATAAATGCTGGAAGAGGGGGTGGAGAAAAAGGAACCCTCCTACACCAGTGGAAACATACATTGGTACATTCACTGGGGAGAACAATATGGAGGTTCCATAAAGAACTGAAAATAGAGGTGCCACATGATCAAGAAATTTCACTCCTTAGCATATATCTAGAGAAAACTCTGATTCAAAAATATACATGCATCCCAATGTTCACTGTATCACTATTTATAATCGCGAAGACATGGAAGTGAATGGACTCATTTGTTCATTATATAATCTAACAAATGTTAATGATACATTAAAATCTACTATTTTTTTATTTTTATCTGGTTGCTCTATTGAAATATTTACAATGTGCAGCAGTGTTTATTTAGAATTATAATGAACTGATATTAAGAATTCTGAGAAACAATTGTGAATTAAACAGGATAAAATGTATTTCTTCCTCATACAAAAATGTCTACAGGTTGGAGTTTAGGTTTGATACAGTAGATCAATGGTTTTATCAAGAACAATGCTTCTAACTTTCTCTTCTGACTCAAAGTTCTATCCTCATGGCCCAAAATAAGTTGATGAAGCTCTGTCTACACATCTGTACTCCAGGTATCAGGTATCAGTGTAAGGGTAAATGTGACCTCCCCAGCTGTCTGTACCTACACGCACCTCTTATGGAATCATCCACAAACTTTCCAATAGGTTTAGCTTTTATTCCATGTGTTAGGTAATAGTCACACTACCCAACCAACTCTCAATGATTTCCAAAACATGTCTTTTACCTGTATATATTGGATTCCAATAGAAAGGTTATTAGTAAGAAAAAAGGGAAGAGTGGTAGGGCAGAAAATAAGTTGCCTCTTCCAAAAAATGTTGCTGTTATTTTTCTATCACTTCTTAGTATTTAATCTGAACACATATTGACTTCTTTGCTCTTCTTTTCTAATATTTTTACATAACTTTGTAATTCTAACAGATTACAAAGATGGCAATAAGGATTATTAAAAATAATGATGGTGTTTTTTAGTAGATGATTCTGCCAGATTGTGATAAGCACTACTGACATGTTTAACTTGCCTGGGACTTTTAATGAGATCAACCAGACAACCTAACAGTTTTCACTTTATATTTGATGACATGTAATTTGCCACTTAAATATTTTAAACTAATAGTTTTTAAATGTAACTGTCCATTTTACAACTAAAATTTTCTCTATACCTTTCATTTAACTTTGTATAAAACTAACTTTTAATGATAAACATTTAATTTGAACTTTTATAGTCAATATTATATCATCCTTTTGTTTTTACTTATTGTCTAGTATAAATCTTTTGTAAGTTGAAAAGTCTGCATTCAGCAAGTATTTACTGAGGGCTTACTATTTGCCTGGCACTGTATCTGATGATCCAATTAAAAATAACTTTTAATTAACTCTGAGTTGAAAATGTTTATGCATATTTTTATAACGTGCATGATTTTAACATCTTGTTTTGTGCATTTAGCTTGATTTGAACTCTTTATTCTATGACATGTGTTCTTTACTTTCTGCTGATTTGGAATGCATGCCACTCAATTTGTAATTACACTGACAATTATTATTAAACTAATAAAAACACTGAGGGTTTCCCTGATGCTCAGTGGTAGAAGAATCCACCTGCAGTGTAGAAGACAAGGGTTCAATTCCTGGGTCAGGAAGATTCCCTGGGGAAGGAAATGGCAACCTGCTCCAGTATTCTTTCGTAGGAAATCCCACGGACAAAGGGACCTGTTGGGCTGCAGTCCACGGGGTTGCAAGAGTCAGACGCAACCGAGTGACTACTGACCACACAGCACAATAAAACATTAAATCTGTATTTTATAAATGGCAAAGTCAAGAATGAAAGAATATGATTTTCTTTTCACTCAAACTATTCCATCTACATTTTAAAATGTGAAAACTGAGGAATTTGGTAATGATGAGAGGTTATGATGCTATTTGAGGGCATGATGATTACATATAAAAGAAGCTTCTATCCCTTCAAGAATGATCTTCTCATAAAAAGGGAGATATACGGCACAAACTGGGGGTTTCCCAGGTGGCGTTACTGGTAAAGAACCCACCTGCCAATGCAGGAGATATAAGACACCATGAATTCTATCCCTGAGTCAGGAAGGTCCCGTGGATGAGGGCATGGCAACTCTTTCCAGTATTCCTGCCTGGAGGATCCCATAAGAGAGGAGCCTGGAAGGCTAAAGTCCATAGACACCAAGAGTCAAATACAACTGAAGTGGCTTAGCATGCACAACACAAGGCATATACTGAAAATTGAGTCAGAAGTAGGTAAAGAAGGTGGATGGAGATTGAGTCCTCCCAACAGAAGACACAGCACCAGTGCTCCACAATTACTCTACTCAGAATCCCCAGAAACCCTACAACGTATCACCTTCCTATTTTCCAAACTCGTTAGTGAACAATTTTCACTTTGGCTGTCCAGGATCCAAGTCCCAACTTGAAGTGAACCCCTAGATAAATGGGAAACAAAGTGCCACTTCCTTGTAAGGAAAGCACGATGGTCAGAAATTACCTCTCCCTGTTCATGTCCTTGACCTCAGACATCAGTCAGCCAGGGCAACACAGTGCAACACGAGGCCTTGTCATTTTCTGGCTGTGTGACGACTGCAGGAATTCTCTTCTTCTGCCTCAGCTTCCTCCAATGGAAAAGGTGGATAAGATGACTACAGTGACACTCGCCAGCTCCTTAGGTTATAGTGTTGTGCAGTTGCTAAGTTGTGTCCGACTCTTTGCGACCCAATGGACGGCAGCGTGCCAGTCTTCCCTGCCCTTCACAATTTCCTGGAGTTTCCTCAAACTCATGTCCATTGAGTCAGTGATGCCAGGTTATGATGAGTTTTGAGTTAAAATATATAGAGAGCTTAGAACAGCCAGCAGCACATGATGAATATTCAGTTCAATCTCTCAGTCGTGTCCAACTCTTTGTGACCCCATGAATCACAGCACGCCAGGCCTCCCTGTCCCTCACCAACTCCCGGAGTTCACTCAGACTCACGTCCATCGAGTCGGTGATGCCATCCAGCCATCTCATCCTCTGTCGTCCCCTTCTCCTCCTGCCCCCAATCCCTCCCAGCATCAGAGTCTTTTCCAATGAGTCAACTCTTCACACGAAGTGGCCAAAGTATTGGAGTTTCAGCTTCAGCATCAGTCCTTCCAATGAACACCCAGGACTGGTCTCCTTTAGGATGGATTGGTTGGATCTCCTTGCAGTCCAAGTGACTCTCAAGAGTCTTCTCCAGCACCATAGTTCAAAACATCAATTCTTTGGTGCTCAGTTTTCTTCACAGTCCAACTCTTACATCCATACATGACCACTGGAAAAACCATAGCCTTGACTAGATGATGAATATTAGATTTGGTAATTAAAAATATTCCTGCTACAGGACTTTGAATCCTGTGGAGTGATTCAGTGTTGTGAGATCCTTGGGATGACTCAGAATGGCATCTTCAGAGTCAAGACAACGTGTAAATACTGAATGAAGGGCCTGTGGGAGGGTGGTGTCTCTGTCCGTCCTCCTGTGGTTCCCATCTGAGACAGGTTTCCTCCAGCTTTCCCTGCCATTCTCAGAACTACTAGGTATCTTCTGAAACTGATTCCTTTGCTGCCTAAGTTACAATATTTCTGTTTGGGCAAACAAGTACCCTGATTTACCATAAGCACCCTATTTTGTGCTTCACAATACTTTCTGCACACAATCTCAACTATAATCTCATGTTTAAATTTTATTAGCTAGATTGTAAACTCCGTGAAATGAGAAGCTGCTGTTAGCTAGACTCCCTGTGGTTTTCCCAATATTTAACAGAATGCCTGAGACATATTCCTTAGAAATGCATATTGGAATACATGGGAGGGGGAGGAGGGGAGAAAGAGTAAATACAGACTTTAATCGACAAAATACTAAAGGGAAAATAATCTAGTGCTAGTTACCCCCAATATGAAATATTCAGTTAAAATGATTACCACCTACTATCATGGTAAGTGAGTGGACTTGGTGGGAGGCTTGTGCAAGATTTTCTGTTTTTGAAAGATTGTACAAGCATTTCAAAATGCTCACCAGCAAACGAAAAAGCCTGGAGGTACAAATGCAAATTAAATGTCATTTAACCTTGCAGAAAGAATCTCAATATCTTATGTGAATTATGAGAGCTTCTTACAACATCACTATTCTAAGAAGATAGCCCACATCCTTTCTGTGGATACATGAGGGGATACTAGCTGCACCCAGAATGGACAGTTGTATGTGGTGAACTGGGAGATGAATGATTCGCACAAACACATAAAAAGTAAACATAATAATGCTACAAGACCCATGGGATTTCTGTTGATTTCAGTTTAACTTTTTCAGAATTCAGAAACCCAATCTGAATACAATACCAGAAAGACAATCTGACTGATAAGTTTGATCCCTGGAGATTCAGTTCTGCTTTCCTTAAAGATCTGTTTTGAAAAGGCCAATGCGCCTGAATTATTGGCATCAAATCTGGTGGTAAAGAGAATGACTTTCTTTTTTTTTTTTTCTCCAGATCCTTTACCTTTTAAAGGAACCACAAGATAAAGAAATTAATGGGTTTTTCCCAAAAGGCCAGGGTTTTAATACAGCTCCAAAATAATATATGCATTACAACTTCATTTTCAATCCATGGGTAAAGTTGAATTCCCCATTCTTTTTTCTTATCCTTGTGGCCCAAGATGGGGAAAGGGGTTTATTTAGGAACTAATTACTGATTCCTCCTTTTTATCCCACTTGCCTCTTTCTTTCTTTCTTCAAAGATGCCCTACTATTGATAAACCTTCAGTTTTCAGTCTCCACCTCTTTATCCTTTTATATCTACAGATCTACTCTGATTTATTTCTTTTGCCACTCTGCATTATTTATTAGGCAGTATTTTTTTCATATTACCTTCACAAATATTTTGAATAAATGATCTTAGTCAAATACTTTTCTGCCGTACCTATAAAGTTATTACTATGATAATCATAGCCCTGAAACTATTATCTTTGACCATCTTTGATATCTTTGTTGTTGTTCAATCATTAAATCATATCCAACTCTTTGCAACCTCCATGGACTGCAGCATCCAACCATCTCATCCTCTGTCATCCCTTTCTGCTCCTGCCCTCCATCTTTCCCAGCATCGGGGTCTTTTCCAGTGAGTCGACTCTTCACATCAGGTGGCAAAAATATTGGAGTTTCAGCTTCAGCACAGATCTTCCAATGAATATTCAGGACTGATTTCCTTTAAGATGGACTGGTTGGATCTCCTTGCAGTCCAAGGACTCTCAAGAGTCTTCTCCAGTACCACAATGGCTTACTAAATGCTAAATCCAAAGATCATCAGTCATGATTTCTCAGTAGCATTTACATTTTCATCCTAACCTTTCAAAAATATTCCCTCCAGTAGCAAACTCTAAACTATTTTGAACTGGCTCTCACTGACAGTTTTTCCTGTCTCATTATTACTTTTCTCCTTCTGCAACATAAAATGTGATTCTCAATGAGTTAATTTTAAGAATCACATGAGAAACTTTTTCTGACTATATGTATTTTTAACTTAGATATCCTGAGATAACTGGCTTAACTTTCAGGGCTTCTGCATAAACAGGTTAAAATAATAATCACTGCTAGATTCAGTTGGTATTACTGATAGAGTGTACCATTCTCCTTCCATATACTAGGCAACTGAAAAAAAAAAGCCTAAGAATTATTGGAGAGTTAAATAAACATGAGACAAGCATACTGAAAACCTCAATTCACCAACGCATAAAGTCCTTTCACTTTTCTTCATTTATTTCATCCAACTGTACTAAGTGAAATCTTCTTTTCCCCCAGTGGCAGATATTTTACCATGTATTGGGAAGATTATATAACTCTCTTGTACATTTCCGTTATTAAATGTTCATCCACCTTAAAACCATAATGTTCTATCTAATTTAAAATATCTTCTCTCTCCACTGCTAATCATGCTAGTGGGACAAATATCCTGAAATACAAATAAAGTAATTTCCTCCTTTTTTAAAAAAAAATCTGTTCTCTCACCTCTGGTATGTTGAAATGCTAAGAGTAAGAATGTGTGAATATGTGACACATTTTTAATTAGCATTTGTATTTAGGTCTAAGTTGATGATCACTTTTTTCTGAATCACAATGTTGGTTGCTGGTTGCTCAGTCACTCAGTCATGTCCGAATCTTTGCCACCCTATGGACTGTAGCCCTCCAGGCTCCTCTGTCCATGACATTTTCTAAGCAACAATACAGGAGTGGTTTGCCGTTTCCTACTCCAGGGGATCTTCCCAACCCAGGAACCAAACCTGTGTCTGCTTTGTCTTCTGCATTGCAGGCAGATTTTTTACCCGGTGAACCATTAGGGAAGCTCTGATTCACAATAATAACCTCTTTGTAGCAGGTGTCCAAATGCTGGTGTTCTCACAAGGCACAGGTGTGAGCTCTCCCAGGTTCCCTGAGGGGGCAATTCTCTACTGCAGAATCCCTTAAATTATAAAAACTAGCTTTGGTTCAAACTTTTTCAGTCACTTACATCTCATGTTCCATATGGGGTGCCCCAATCCAAAGTCATATATTAATCCATATTAAATATAAGTAATAAGTGGTGGGCTGCCATCTATGGGGTCACACAGAGTCAGACACGACTGAAGTGACTTAGTAGCAGCAACAGCAGCAGCAGCAGCAGTAAGCCAAAAAGGTTGACAACATGGAATGATTTTTTAAACACTACTGAATAAACCAAAAGCATAGAGAAAGAGAAAAAACAAAAACAAACAAACAAACAAAAATAAGTAGCAAAATGGTAAACTTTAACATCTTAATCAGGTTAAATACAGATGTTCTACAACACCCCAATAGAAAGAAAATGCCATCTATGCATAATTATATAAACACAAGAAGACATGAGTAGGTTAAGAAAAAAGAATGGAAAATATAGTATCTAACTACTTAGTAAAAGAACAATAGAGTGACTAAAATACTAGACCAAATAGACTTTAGAACGAGGAATAGTACCAGAGATAAGAGGAACATTATCATTGTGAAAAGTTTGGCAATTTTTTACAAAGACATGTTAACCCTAAATATGTATGTGTCTTACAACAGAATTTCAAAATACATAAAAAGTTGTGATAAAACTAAAAGGATAGATAAACCCAAAATTATAAAGGTGTTCTTTAAACTTCTCTTATTAAGCAGTACAATGAGGTTAAAAATTCAGTAAACATATGAAATATTTAATAACACTATTAACCAACTTGAACTAATGGGTAATTATAGATTAAATAGAAAATTCTAGAATGTTCCACCCAAGACGAGCAGAATATATACTCTTTTTCAAAAGCATAAGGAATATTCACCAAAGTAAACTATGTCCTGGACCATAAATAAGTCTAAGCATATTTAAAAGAAGTTAGACTATATAAAGCATACAGTTGACCCTTGAACAAACAATATAGGAACTGGGATGCTGACTGTCCGCACAGTCAAAAATTCCCCTATAATATGTTGGTACTCTGTATACGTGGATTCTCAGTATCTATTGTTATCCTCCATATTTGTGGTTCTGTATTAGCAATTCAACTAACTGTGAATGTAGTAGCACAGTATTTACTATTGAAAAACACTCATGTATGAGCAGGCCTATGCAGTTCAAACACATGTTGTTCAAGGATCCACTGCATTTTATAATAATGATGGGATTAAAACAAAATTAACAAGAAAAAGGTCCCACCAAAAACTTGCAAAAGAAATAATACATTAATAAATGAAGCCACTTGAAATATTACAACATGTTTTAAATTGAATTAATATGAAAACTCAACATATCAAAAGTTGCAAGATGCACCTAAAGCATTTATTAATGCATAATTTATATATCTTTAAAAATAAGTACATAATGTCAGTGAAGAAGTATCTCAAATGAAATATCTAGCTTCTAAAAACATTAAATGAAAGTAAATTAAAATCAAAACCAAAAATAAAGAAGATAATAAAGATAAGAAAGGAAATCAGTAACTTTAAAAGTATAAAAAGAATAGAGAAAATGAACAGAACCCTTTAGTTTCGTGAAAAGCCAAGAAAATTGATAAACTTCCCAGCAGACTGTTAAAATTAAAAGCAGAGAACATACAGAGAAACAGCAGAAATGAAATGGGGATAGTACTACAGATGCTACTGACCTTACAATGATAATATGGACATACGAAAAACTTTATGCCAATATATTTCCCAACTAATAAATGGGGCAAATTTTTTGAAAGACACAAATTTAGAAAGCTATTCTATGAAACAAATAGATAGCCTAAGTAGTCTTTATATAAAATAAATTTCATTATGCAATATCTCACTACATAGAAAACTCTGAGAGAGTAAACTGGTAAATTCTTGCAGACATTTAATGAATAAATAATTTCAATTTTAGACAAACTCAGAAACTAGAAAAAGAAGGAATACTCTGATTTCATTGTGAGGACAGTATTGACCTGACACCAAAATCAAAGTGTTCACTGGATCTAAATATTAAAATATATTTTTATCATTCTGCCTTGTAATTCTAGTATGAAGGATAAAAAGGAAATCAAATTTTAATAAATGAATACCTATCTCATGATATAAGTAGTTCTTAGGCACCACCAGAGCAGAAGATACAATGATGTGCAAACAGAATCACTGTGATGATAACCACTACGTATGATACATCAGCCTCTGACATGCCAAAATTTTGTCATCATTTTAACATTTTCAGGGACCCTAATGTTTTTGTTGTTTAGCACTATCACAATTTTTATATGATCTCCAATATACCAGTTCACGGAGATAACACATGTCCATTACCAGGACAATAAAAACATTGTTTATAAGTAAAAATCTTTCTCAAAATGGCCCTTCTGGGAAAAGAATGACCACCCACTCCCTTTTAGAATCACTTCTAGATGTATTTAGAAAAAGAAAAGGAACATTTTGTCAGTTTTCATACATATTTCTAAGCAGTAAACTTTAAAAATAACTGTGTCAAAATTCAGTTTTATGCATGCATGCTTAACTCAGTTGTGTCTGACTCTGAAGGATCTTCCCAACCCAGGGATCAAACCTACTTCTCCTGCATCCCCTGCACTGGCAGGCAGGTTCTTTACCACTAGCACTACCTGGGAAGCCAAACGCAGTTTAAGAAATTCTTTCAAACATAATTATTTTATCCTTAAATTTGTAGAATTGAAAAGTTTCATCCACTCAAAAGATTAATCATGGAAAATGTTCATTTCTGATCAAAAGCAAAGAATTATTTCCTCAATGTACTTGATTTACATACTTGAGGAAGATGATTTATATAGCCATAAACATCAGACACAACTGAGCTACTCAAAGACACACACACAAACATTTCCTAGATTTATGCTTTTCAATTAAAAGAGAAGGCATTGTGATTTCATATTTAATCAAAATAATTTAAATTGAAAAGAAAAAAAATTATATGCATGTTCAAAACAGCTGTCCTTTTGTTCTCTGTACATTCCTTGCCCAACCAGCGCCTGCTTCAACTGTACCCTACTCAAATGACTGACCTTCCTATGTATTTGCGCTAGACCCCAACTAGTGATGGTTCTTGTCAAAAGGGTAGTGAGTGGTGTGTCCCTCTGCTGTTTCCCTGGTAACTAATGAGCCCACCTGACATCAATTCCCCCGTAACTGGTAACTGGTAATCTTCCATTCTCCTCAAATAAAGATTGCCACCATATTGTGGACTTAAAAAAAAAAAAAAGCACAATGTGAGAGTTGCGACTTGTTTTCTTTCGGGCAATATGAGGACTGCAGCCCAAGAGGCTGCACCTCGGATAGCTCTGAGAAACTGTTCCAAAGAAGCAGAGGGGGAAGGTAAATATATGTGATTTTGGTGAAGAGGGAGTTCAATGCAATCGAGCACTTATCCTACAGAAGGTTTTCTGCTAGTCACAAGGAGCTAATGTCACCATGAATGGATTTAGTGCTTTTCTAGATATAAGGAGATGCAAGAATTGGGCTCACAAAATCAGTTCCTAAAAATATTTAACTATCTGAAGACCTGTTCCACCAGTTTTCCTGGAACACAAGTGCCTCAGCTTTGTTCGCTACCCTGAACTCCTTTCAGAGCATGACAAAAGTCAACAAATAGAGCAACACAGGATTCAGTCCAGCAGAGGTAGATTGTAAATGCCCTTGGGAGACCCAATGTGTAGTTGACAATGTCCTGCCTCTTGTGTGCTGTACATTGTAGAGTGTCTATCCAGGACCCTGCTTCCAACATGTAAGCCCCTTTCCCCATTTATTAAACCATTGATGTCTCTGTCACTGACTTTGACTGTTTCTTTGACCTTGAAGCTGCAATCACCATCTGCAATCAGCTTCACTGCAGATGGTGATTGCAGCCATGAATTAAAAGATGCTTACTTCTTGGAAGGAAAGTTATGACCAACCTAGACAGCATATTCAAAAGCAGAGACATTACTTTGTCAACAAAGGTACATTTAGTCAAGGCTATGGTTTTTCCAGTAGTCATGTATGGAAGTGAGAGGTGGGCTATAAAGAAAGCTGAGCACCAAAGAATTGATGCTTTTGAACTGTGGTGTTGGAGAAGACTCTTGAGAGACCCTTGGGCTGCAAGGAGATCCAACCAGTCCATCCTAAAGGAAATCAGTCCTGGGTGTTCATTGGACGGACTGATGCTGAAGCTGAAACTCCAATACTTAGGCCACCTGATGTGAAGAACTAACTCATTTGAAAAGACCCTGATGCTGGGAAAGATTGAGGGCAGGAGGAGAAGGAGAAATCAGAGGATGAGATGGCTGGATGGCATCACCAACTCAATGGACATGAGTTTGGGTAAACTCCAGGAGTTGGTGATGGACAGGAAAGCCTGGTGTGCTGCAGTCCATGGGGTTGCAAAGAGTTGGACACGACTGAGTGACTGAACTAAATGACCTTGAAGCTGGGCAAGTGCAGGTCTTAGACACCTGTGGGGTTCAGCCCAACAGTATATCACAAGCTCCTATCTTCAAAATCTCTCTCCAAGTGTAATAAGCTATTCTCTAAACAATGCAGTGTTCACAAAGGTTTGCTGCTGCTAAGTTGCTTCAGTCGTGTCCGACTCTGTGTGACCCCATAGATGGCAGCCCACCAGGCTCCCCCATCCCTGGGATTCTCCAGGCAAGAACACTAGAGTGGGTTGCCATTTCCTTCTCCAATGCATGAAAGTGAAAAGTGAAAGTGAAGTCGCTAAGTCGTGCCCGACTCTTAGCGACCCCATGGACTGCAGCCCACCAGGTTCCTCCATCCATGGGATTTTCCAGGCAAGAGTACTGGAGTGGGGTGCCATTGCCTTCTCCATCACAAAGGTTTAGGAGGTACATTCAGGGAAAGAAAAGACTTAGAAAATATACTATTCTTGTATTCTAATCATTGCTGGTTGAAGAGTTAGAAAATATCACAAAACACAAAATACTCAAACTTTAGAATAGAGTTGTTCTTATGAGGAGAAATTGAAATGTATAATTTCTAATTATGAATTGTAGGGATTGGAAATCTATTATTTAAATATTTTCCTCAGTTCAGTAGCTCACTCATGTCTGACTCTGAAATCCCATGGAGTCTCTTCTTTCACTTTCATCAAGAGGCTCGGCAGTTCAAGTTCTGCCATAAGGGTGGTATCAAAGCATATCTGAGGTTATTGATATTTACCCAGGCTATCTTGATTCCAGCTTGTGCTTCATCCAGCCTGGCATCTCACATGCTGTACTCTGCATATAAGTGAAATAAGCAGAGTCACAATATACAGCCTTGACATACTCCTTTCCCGATTTGGAACCAGTCTGTTGTTCCATGTGCATTTCTAACTGTTGCTTCTTGACCTGCCTACAGATTTCCCTGGTAAGTAGTAAATATTATACACATACACACATACACATATTTTCATAGCATTCTATGAACATAACAGTTTAAAAGACACTCCATTCTTTAAAATATACTTTGGCCATCTCATGTGAAGAGTTGACTCATTGGAAAAGACTCTGATGCTGGGAGGGATTGGGGGCAGGAGGAGAAGGGGACGACATAGGATGAGATGGCTGGATGGCATCACCAATTCGATGGACGTAGTTTGAGTGAACTCCAGGAGTTGGTGATGGCAGGGAGGCCTGGCGTGCTGCAATTCATGGGGTTGCAAAGAGTTGGACATGACTGAGTGACTGAACCAACCAACCATTCTTTAAAATTATATAAGCAAGTATTGTAAGTGCATAAAAAGAAGCTTTTTTGATTGTAATGTATGTGCCTGACATTAAGCTTTAGATTGCTGAGAAATCCATTTCAAAGTCATCCTTCTTTAACAAATATATTGCCAACTGAATCGGTTTCCCTAGGTGGCTCAGACGGTAAAGAATCTGCCTGCAATGCAGGAGACCCGGGTTCAATCCCTTGGTTGGGAATGTTGGAGGAGTTTGTAACTTCCTCACTTCTGCTTGCCACAGCAAAAATTTGAAGGAATGGATGGACCAGTGTTACAGCTCCATGTTACAGCTCAGTTTTATTTAGCAAGCAAAGGGAAATACATCCTTGAGGCATGAGGATGGGCCGACCCAAAAGACTGGAAGAGAAGAGAAACCCCTGGCTCAATTTTGGCTCCTCTTTTTATTTGCTATTTCTCCTCCCCCTGAGCCTGCCCTATGTAAATCTGGCTAGCCAGGAGATCTGTTCTCACTCCAGTCCTCAGACCTTCCTTTGTTCTATTTTTGTGGGCCTTTCCCTTCATTGTCTTTTAGCCACCACCATTCTGGACTCCTTTTTCTTATTCTAATTACTTAACAGGAGGATCCCCTGGAGAAGAGAATGGCAACTCACTCTGCTATTTTTGCCTGGAGAAGCCCATGGAGAGAGGAGCCTGATGGGATACAGTCCATGGGGTTGCAAAGAGTCAGACATCATTGAGCAACTAACAATTTCAAGTCACTGCTGCTGCTGCTAAGTCGCTTCAGTCGTGTCCGACTCTGTGTGATCCCATAGACGGCAGCCCAACAGGCTCCCCCGTCCCTGGGATTCTCCAGGCAAGAATACTGGGGTGGGTTGTCATTTCCTTCTCCAATGCATGAAAGTGAAAATTGAAAGTGAATTCGTTCAGTCGTTTCCAACTCTTAGCAACGCCCTGGACTGCAGCCTACCAGGCTCCTCTGTCCATGGGATTTTCCAGGCAAGAGTACTGGATTTCAAGTCACAACTACTAACAAAACAACTAGATAAGGAACCAGGCCACCTCACGCATGAAGTTTCCTTTATAGAAAGCTCTGGGTGATATAGATAACAAAAAGCTTTTCCCTTCCCTCATCCTAATTCCTACTCTTAAACTCTAAATACAGTAATAGCGAGCCCACAAAATTCTAGGCACCCCATCCTCATCCCCAGGAAAGGCAGAATTCCAGGTCCATATGCACACACACTCTTGAAACTGAGCAGGGTCCTATGGGCTTCTAGGTATGAAAACCTTTCACTTCCTTGCTTTTTGGCTCCAGCCTCCATGACCTTCCTTGAGTTCCAAAGCATATACTCTAGGACAGTTGATATCCTGGAAGGGATGGGATGCAGAGATAAGGGAAGTGCAGCCAGGAAACAAAGGTGCAGTCTTGGGGCAGGTCCTGGTTCCCTTTCAAGGGATACACATAACAGTATCTTTGAGCTCTTTAAGGTATCAGCATTCTCCAAACCAGAGAAAGATCACCTGAGGCTACATTAAAAGAACCAGAGGAACTCATCAAGACGATTACTTGAGGGATTTCCCTGGCAGTCCAGTGGTTAAGAATTTGCCTTCCAATGTAGGGTGTGTGGGTTCAATTCTTAGCCAGGGAAAAAAGATTCCTCATGCTGCCAGGCCAAAAAAAGCCAAAACCTAAAACAGAAGCACTGTTGTAGCAAATTCAATAAAGACTTTAAAAATGGTACATAAAAAAAAAAAAAAAAAAAAAATTTGATGAAATTAAAGGAGCCATTCAAGAAACTAAGATCAAGGCATCCAGTCTCATCACTTCATGGGAAATAGATGGGGAAAAGGTGGAAACAGTCTCAGATTTTATTTTCTTTGGCTCCAATGTCACTGTGACTGCGGCCATGAAATTAAGAAACACTTGCTCCTTGGATGAATAGCTATAACAAACCTAGATAACATATTAAGAAGCAGAGATATCACTTTGCCAACAAAGATTCATATAGTCAATGCTGTGATTTTTTCCAGTAGTCATGTACAGATGTGGGTATTGGACCATAAAGAAGGCTGAGCACTAAAGGCTGATTCTTTTGAAGTGCTGTGCTTGAGAAGACTCTTGAGAGTCTTTTGGACAACAAGGAGATCCAACCAGTCCATCCTAAAGGAGATGAGTCCTGGGTGTTCATTGAAAGGACTGATGCTGAAGCTGAAGCTCCAATATTTTGGCCACCTGATGCAAAGAGCTGACTTATTAGAGAAGACCTGATGCTGGGAAAGACTGAGAACAGAAGAAGGGAACTACAGATAATGGGATGGTTGGATGGCATCAATGACTCAATGGACATGAGTTTGAGCAAACTCCGGGAGACAGTGAAGGACAGAGAAGTCTGGCATGCTACAGTCCATGGGATCACAGCCTCAGACCCAACTTAGCAACTGAGTAAAAACAACAACAACGGAGTAATGTTCCTGAACACACCCTAATCTTATGAGTATCCCTGCTTTTGAAGAACCATTGTTACAAAACTCCTCATCAAATCCTCCTAAGTTGGGACACAGTTGCAGGGGGGTGGGGTGGGCAAAGCAATAAAGCTTTTTTTTTTTTTTTTTTTCTATTTCACTCAAAGCTCTGTCTTCAAGATGTTATTTGGCACTGATAGGCAGAGGTGGCAGAGGTTAAAGTGGTGAGATAGCATCACCAATTCAATGGACATGAGCTTGAGCCAACTCCACAAGGTAGAGGTGGACTGGGAAGCCTGGTGTGCTGCAGTCCATGGGGCTGCAAAGAATTGGAGACAACTTAACAACTGAACAACAATAACACAGGGGCCATGATTTTGGCATCTCTCTCTTTCTCTCCCACCCCTACATGACCTCCCTATGTGACTCTTAGGCCCACCATGTAGCCTCCAGGACCTGGGAGAATAAACCTTGTTTTTTCAATTACCTGCTGGTTGTTACTGAGGTGTATCTTACAATATCTTGCACTAATAAAAAGAACCACAAGCTTGGCTCCTACTGTCTGAATGTCTGTGGGAGCTCTGTACAAGCAGTATGGCCCTGTGAGTGCCTCAGGCACTCCTAGCCAGTAGCATCACTACCCATATTCAGAGACCAACATGCAATGGAATGTATCATTTGTAGTTAAATTTCTAAGCTGCATTCTAGGAAAAATTATCTATTGGAAATGGTAGAGAGTGGATATGACAGCAAAGGCTAATCATAACTATTCCCAGCTTGATGACATATTGCAGCACCAACACCATTCTGTTGTTTGAATGGAAAAACATATTTACTTTCTCAAATTTTTATTAACTATATTTTAAATAGGGCTTCCCCTGTTGCTCAGTGGTTAACAATCTGCCTGCAATGCAGGAGTCACAGGAGACACAGTTTCGATCCCTGGGTCTGGAAGATCCCCTGGAGGAGGGCATGGCAACCCACCCCAGTATTTTTCCCTGGAGCTGGCAGTCTACAGTCCATAGGGTCACAAAGAGTCAGACACAACTGAAGCAACTTAGTACACATACACGTATTTTAAATAACATCAGGATTTCTTCTAAGTCGCTTCAGTTGTGTCCAACTCTGTGTGACCCCATGGACTGCAGCCTACCAGGCTTCTTCATCCATGGGATTCACCAGGCAAGAACACTGGAGTGGGTTGCCATTTCCTTCTCCAAAACAACATCAGGATTAAGGCCCTATATTTAACTTTCTCAGATCCCTATCAACTATTTTCTACATAGTTGACTCATCCTTATAAGTGGGTGTGTCAAGCAGTTACTGCCACAATACTATACACAAAGCATTAGAAAACAGCCTCATGTGTCTATGCATCAGATGGTTGAAAGATGTAGAGTCAGACTGGGCTCAGCCTGGCTCTCTGCTTCAGTTTGGATCTGGGTCTGTTCCATGTAACTCCTTGGAGGAAGGGACTAGCTGGCGTAACTTCTCACTGCAATGTCAGACATGCAAGAAAGGCATCATGACCACACAAGTGTATCAACTCTCTGTTGCCATCATATCTCCTCACTTCCTATTGGTTAAAGTAAGTCACATGGTTGGTAATATTAGGGCCCCATTCATCCTGCAGATTTGAACAAGTAAAAGCAGAATCCAGGTGTGTGACCAGAAACTTAATTCACATTTTGATAGTATGAACATCGTGTTTAGAGCTCAGTCACTCAGTTTTGTCTGACCCTTTGCAACCCCAGGGACTATAGCCTGCTAGGCTCCTCTCTCCATGGGATTCTCCAGGCAAGAATACTGGAGTGGGTTGCCATTTCCTTCTCCTGTTACAGTGTAAAACCAACAAAAATTTTTATGAAAAGAATATAAAAGAATTATATATAAATATAATTTATTTATTTATGAGGTTTATTTTCTCTATTAGTAGAATATTATTAAAATTTAATATTCTACTAATAGAATGAAAAAATAAACCTTCATTTTGAGCCTGTTTGGCCTAAAGGGAAAGGAAATTTTCTAGAGTAGCTTTTGGAAATATAAAATGCTAACTTATAGACATAAATCTTGGAAGAAATTATAACATAGATGGACCCTATCACTAGTTTGGATTCAATACAGGTAGCTTTAATTCTAATAGTACTGAAGACTAATTGTGTAGGCTACTGTTCTAGGTACTAACATTTAGCATTATTAATAGTAAAAAAAAATTATAACAAATTGTGCAAAGATGATGATATAATACCACATTCATTAGTTAGAAATTGTAACCATTAACATACAAGAGAAAATCCACTGGCTTAAGAAAGATATAGAAAATTAAGTTCAAATAGCTTGTCCAGGATCTCACATACAGTAAGTGGTAGAGTTAGATTTCAAACTCATAGTCTGTCAACTAAACCCACATGCTTAACTACCTGATTGTATTTCTCCTTCATAACTTCGTATCTGGTATATCTTCATTAGTGCTTCATATCTGGTGTAGCCTTCATATCCCACCTAATTTATATGTCCCACCTGTGGATCCTCCTGGAAAAAGTAGACAATAACTTTCAACAGGTGTGCTAAGCCACTTCAGTAGTGTCTGACTGTTTTGACCCTATGGACTGTAGCCCACCAAGCTCCTTTATCCATGGGATTCTCCAGGCAAGAATACTGGAGTGGTTGCCATGCCCTCCTCCAGGGGATCTTCCCAATCCAGGGATTGAACCTGCATCTCTTAGGTCTCTTGCACTTGCAGGTGGGTTCTTTACCACTAGTGCCACCTGGGAAACCCCACTTTCATATATCATTTATGTCATTTTCAAGGCTGATTATCTTCTTTAGGTATTCAGAAGGCAAATTTAATATATGCAAGATTCTTTTACAAAACTTAGATCCATTCTTTTTGAAGTTAATATGATGCTGTTTCTATGTTTACAAGTAAGTCCATCTGATAAGTAAATATTTAATATGATTAAAATTAATTCCTTATAATGAGCAATTCAATATTGTAGCTATTGTTAATTACAAAAATTAGTATTGTTCAAAAAATCACCGTTTAACACAATCTATGTAATTATATTTTTAGCTATCAAATAACAAGCAGTAACAAAATTGTCCCACAGTCCCTAAACATTCCACTAAAATGTAAAAATAACACAGAGGGAAAAGAAAGTATCTAAAACCAAACAGCAAGTGAAAAAGATATAGCTATGTCTCTTCACCGTGTTATGTTCAAACTAATTATTTATCCTTAATACAGTAAAGAGGAGCTGGGACATTGTGATTCATTCTTAGTCTCTTCTTATAATGAAACTCAATCAAAATAAGTGATGTATTTCTAATGGGTTAATCATATTTTAAAATGTTTTAATATAGTTAATTTTGATAATTTCTTTAAAATGATCATATCATAAATATACATTTTAACATTCCAATAAAACATGTCTCAGATAGATACATTTTATTCATGGCAACACAGTAGCCAATATCCCTTTCTTTCATCTTTACATGGCATACATTAGAAACCATTCCAACACGAAGCCTTGGAAAAAACATTATTACTGAATCAAAGACCCGGCACTGATTCACCTGCTGTGTGACTCTGAGAACATAATGTATAAAAGTGCTGAGTCATTTTTTAATCTTAGAAAGTCAGAAAATATGATTAATGCATCTTTTAGCATTATTTAAGATTTAAACATAGCAATACTTGTTCAAGTGCTTATAAACTCTAAATAACATGCAAACATAAAATTAAATTTCATTATGACCACAGCCTTAAAAGCTAGGGTATCTGCAGATACTTGAACTGAAAAGTTTGGAATATTAGAAGAGGTAATTTATGAGTATAGCTTAAATGTAATAACACAATTTAATAGAACCTATTCCCACAGTGGAAATAATTATATCAAAAGGAAAGCAAATATGTGCAAAAAATAATTAACCATGGTATATTACTTATCAATTGCTGCATGACAAACTGCCATGAAATTTAACAGCTTAAAATTGCAAACTATTTTATTTTTTTCAGGTTCCCAGGTGGCACAGAGGTAAAGAATCTGCCTGCCAATGAAGGATACACAAGAGACACAGGTTTAATTCCTAGGTTGAGAAGATTCCCCTGGAGGAGGAAATGGCAACCCACTCCAGTATTCCTGTCTGGAAAATCCCATGGACAGAGGAGCCTGGGGAGCTACAGACTAAGTAGACACAAAGAGTTGAACTCTATTGAGCATATATGCACACATTTTTATTTCTGGCCACACTACATGGCTTGCAGCATCTTAGTTTCCTCACCAGGAAATGAATCCAGCCCTCAGCAATGAAAATGCCGAGTCTTCACCACAGGACCGCCCAGGAATTCCCTAAAATTACAAACTTTCAATCTCAAGTTTCTATGGGTCAGAATTCTGGGAGTGGTTCTCCAGAAGCCTAAGCTGGGTGGTTCTCATCTGGAAGTCTCACCAGGATGCAGTCAATGTACTGGCTGTGTCTGGGGCAGTCTGAAGACTTGACGGAAGACTTGCCAAGATGTCTCATTCACATGGCTGTCAACAGGTGGCCTCAGATCCTCACCATAGGAACCTTTCTAAAGTACTTCTTGAGTGTTCTGACAACATGACAGCTCTCTTTCCCCAATGCCAGTGATTCAAGAAGAAAGTAAGGAGGAGGCTGACAGAATCTTGATGACAAGTTTTACCCCGTCAGTTTTGTTGTATTCTACTTGTTAGAAGTAACTCACTAAATCCTTCAAGCTAGGCTTCAACAGTATGTGAACCGTGAACTTCCAGATGTACAAGCTGGATTTAGAAAAAGCAGAGGAACCAGAGATTAAATCACCAACATCTGCTGGATCATGGAAAAAGCAAGGGAATTTCAGGAAAATATCTCCTACTTCACTGACTATGCTTAAGATCTTAACTGTGTGGATCACAAAAACTGTGGAAAATTCTTAAAGAGATGGCAATATGAGATCACCTTACCTGTCTCCTGATAAACCTGCAAGCAGGTCAAGAAGCAACAATTAGAACCATAGAACAACAGACGGGTTCAAAATTGGGAAAAGAGTACATGCAAGGCTGTATATTGTCACCCTGCTTATTAAACTTACACACAGAGTACATCATGTGAAATTCCAAGGTGGATGAAGCTCAAGCTGGAATCGAGATTGCCAGAGAAATATCAATAAACGCAGATAGGCAAATGAGACCACCCTAGTGGCAGAAAGTGAAAAGGAACTAAGGAACCTCTTGATGAAGGTGAAAGAAGAGAGTGATAAAGCTGGCTTAAAACTCAACATTCAAAAAACAGAGAACATGGCATCCAGTCCCATCACTTCATGGCAAATAGAAGGGGAAAAATGAAAACAGTGACAGCCTCCAAACTCACTGCAGACAGTGACTGCAGCCATGAAATTAAAAGATGTTTGCTTCTTGGAAGAAAACTATGACAAACTTACACAGCAAATTAAAAAGCAGAAACATCACTTTATTGACAAAGGTCTGTCTAGTCAAAGCTATGGTTTTTCCATTAGTCATGTATGAATGTGAGAAGAAGCCTGAACACAAAATAATTTACACTTTTGAACTGTGGTTTTGGAAAGGATCCTTGAGAGTCTATTGGACAGCAAGGAGATTCAACCACTCAATCCTTTAGGAAATTAACCCTGAATGTTCTTTGGAAGGACTGTTGATGAAGCTCCAATAGTTTAGCCACCTGATGTGAAGGACTGACTCACTGGAAAAGACCTTGATAATGGGGACAGTTGAAGGCAAAAGGAGAAGGGGGTGGCAGAGAATAAGATGATTAGGTAGCATCACTAATTCAGTGGACATGAGTTTGATCAAACTCTGGGAGATAGTGAAGAACAGGGAAGCTTGGCATGCAGTCAGTGGGGTTGAAAAGAGTTGGACATGACTGAGTGACTGAACACCACCACCACCATCAAAAGGAAGGAGAATCAAGCTCTACTTCCTGAAAGGAGAGCTAGCAAAAATTTTGTGCACACTTGTAAACACTTCAAATTTCAGTCTCACTATTATGATCCAGTAATACAGTGGGTCTCATTCAATCTGCATCAAGTCAATTATTTTAATTATCATGAAGTTCTTACTAAAGCTACTATGCATGATGTGCATGCTCATGCTCAGTTGTGTCCAACTCTCTGTGACCCCATAGACCCCATAGACTGTAGCCCACCAGGCTTCTCTGTCTATGGAATTTTCCAAGCAAGAATGCTGGAGTGGGTTGCCATTTCCTTCTCCAGGGGATCTTCCTGACCCAGAGATTGAACCCATATCTTCCAAGTCTTCTGCACTACAGGCAGTTTCTTTTTTTTTTTTTAACCACTGCACCACCTGGGAAAGGATGCTGAAACAGATGGTGGGGATAGTGAAACGTATTTACCTTTTAATGTATAAATCAGATATGCATAAACGTATTTACCTTTTAATGTATAAATCAGATATGCATAAAGGATAGAAATACACAGTATACTGTGGTATAAAACTTCACATGAGAGTAATTAGAAAAATAATGTCTAAGAACTCCTGGTAGGGTTAAAAATAAACAGGTTAAAGACAAGTGATTTAACTTCTGTTTTAATAAGATAGAGATTTAATTTGTCTAATTATTGTAACATCTTTATATATGTCAGGTATAGTTGCTGAACAGTTAAATACTTTAAGAAGCAATTATCTGGTTTTACAGTTAATTCAACCAAAATCTTTCACATGACCATGAAAAAAATATTACATCTATTCACACACACTGAAACACACATTTGTATAATTAAAATGGTATTTAGAGCACAAGTTTAATCAAAAGCATGAGTTTAATGCTTCTATATGCATTATCACAATACATCATCAGAGTCAGTGTGAGGAATAAGAAAAGCCAGAGTAAATGTACTCCTGAGTTACTATCATTAACACTACAAACTTATAGCCAATATTTTTTTTTTAATTATAAGTCTAGTAGTTGAGAAAAATTTTGAACTTAATAATATGTGATAATGCATCATGCTCCTGACAAAATAGAGCCAAGGGAGAAATACAGGTTTCAAGGCGAACATTCATAATTATATCTTTAAATGAGTTGATGACAACAACAGGAATAACTATATATAAATATAAATAATTTGCTTCATGTTGATCTGGAGTTAAAGTTCCTGGTTTTCTTCTAATAACAAAGGGTTCTTCCCCCAAACCAATGCCTAAGCGTGATAATTATCTACTTTGCAAGCATCTTTTAAACTGTTATCTCTTTGGAATTCTATCTTAAGAACAGACTTTTCAACTTCTCTCCAAATTAAACACTACAGAATAGTGGTGTAAAGTTGCATTGCATAAACATGGAGTGTTAAAACCAACACCATCCCTTTCCAGATGTGTGATTTTTATTCAAGATCATTATTAGTGAGTATCTACCATATGACAGGCACTGTTTAAGGAGAAGCAATACAACATGAAATAAGATGCTCTTTATATACTCATGGAGTGTGAATGTTCTGAACTGCCTAATATTCACTTAGTTCTCCATCTCTCCATCTATAAAATGGGGAAAGTATTGTACTCTAGACATAATGCTGTTGCTTAAATATGACAATTTCTGTACTGAGCTTTGAGGTGCTGTACACTACAGCAGATAGAATTTAGTCAATAAATAATTGATATCCCTGTGATTTTAGGACCCATCTTAGTAATTCCCATAGAATTCTAGACAGAGTATTTATTCTTTATTAAGACATTATTGTTTTCCTTTATTTCTGACTCTGAGACTGAATTTCACTCTTTTATTTTGATTCATAGACTACTAATGGTAATTTAATGGGAGAAAAAAACATTCTTCTACAGAGTGTTTGCATAACATCAATGCCCACAAAGGTATGTTAAATCAGATAATTAAAGAATATGGAGAAACAGACATGGAAAATAGACTTATGGACATGGGGAGAGGAAAGGAGAGGGTGAGATGTATGGAGAGTTACATGGAAACTTACATTACTACATGTAAAATAGATCAGATCAGATCAGTCGCTCAGCCGTGTCCAACTCTTTGCAACCCCATGAATCGCAGCACGCCAGGCCTCCCTGTCCATCACCAATGCCGGAGTTCACTAAGACTCACATCCATCGAGTCAGTGATGCCATCCAGCCATCTCATCCTCTGTTGTCCCCTTCTCCTCCTGCCCCCAATCCCTCCCAGCATCAGAGTCTTTTCCAATGAGTCAACTCTTTGCATGAGGGGGCCAAAGTACTGGAGTTTCAGCTTTAGCATCATTCCTTCCAAAGAAATCCTGGGGCTGATCTCCTTCAGAATGGACTGGTTGGATCTCTTTGCAGTCCAAGGGACTCTCAAGAGTCTTCTCCAACACCACAGTTCAAAAGCATCAATTCTTCGGTGCTCAGCCTTCTTCATAGTCCAACTCTCACATCCATACGTGACCACAGGAAAAACCATAGCCTTGACTTGACGAACCTTTGTTGGCAAAGTAATGTCTCTGCTTTTGAATATGCTATCTAGCTTGGTCATAACTTTCCTTCCAAGGAGTAAGCGTCTTTTAATTTCATGGCTGCAGTCACCATCTGCAGTGATTTTGGAGCCCAGAAAAATAAAGTCTGACACTGTTTCCACTGTTTCTCCATCTATTTCCCACGAAGTGATGGGACCGGATGCCATGATCTTCATTTTCTGAATGTTGAGCTTTAAGCCAACTTTTTCACTCTCCACTTTCACTTTCATCAAGAGGTTTTTGAGTTCCTCTTCACTTTCTGCCATAAGGGTGGTGTCATCTGCATATCTGAGGTTATTGATATTTCTCCCGGCAATCTTGATTCCAGCTTGTCTTTCTTCCAGTCCAGCGTTTCTCATGATGTACTCTGCATAGAAGTTAAATAAACAGGGTGACAATATACAACCTTGACGAACTCCTTTTCCTATTTGGAACCAGTCTGTTGTACCATGTCCAGTTCTAACTGTTGCTTCCTGACCTGAATACAAATTTCTCAAGAGGCAGATCAGGTGGTCTGGTGTTCCCATCTCTTGAAGAATTTTCCACAGTTTATTGTGATCCACAGAGTCAAAGGCCTTGGCATAGTCAATAAAGTAGAAATAGATGTTTTTCTGGAACTCTTTTGCTTTTTCTATGATCCAGCAGATGTTGGCAATTTGATCTGTGGTTCCTCTGCCTTTTCTAAAACCAGCTTGAACATTAGGAAGTTCACAGTTCACATATTGCTGAAGCCTGGCTTGGAGAATTTTGAGCATTACTTTACTAGTGTGTGAGATGAGTGCAATTGTGTGGTAGTTTGAGCATTCTTTGGCATTGCCTTTCTTTGGGATTGGGATGAAAACTGACCTTTTCCAGTCCTGTGGCCACTGCTGAGTTTTCCAAATTTGCTGGCATATGGAGTGCAGCACTTTCACAGCATCATCTTTCAGGATTTGGAATAGCTCAACTGGAATTCCATCACCTCCACTAGCTTTGTTCGTAGTGATGCTTTCTAAGGCCCATTTGACTTCACATTCCAGGATGTCTGGCTCTAGGTCAGTGATCACACCATCGTGATTATCTTGGTCATGAAGATCTTTTTTGTACAGTTCTTCTGTGTATTCTTGCCACCTCTTCTTAATATCTTCTGCTTCTGTTAGTAAAATAGATAGCCAACACGAATTTGCTGTATGGCTCAGGAAACTCAAACAGAGGCTCTGTATCAATCTAGAGGGGTGGGATGGGGAGGGAGATGAGAGGGAGTTTCAAAAGGAAGGGGATATATGTATACCTATGGCTGATTCATGTTGAGGATTGATAGAAAACAGCAAAATTCTATAAAGCAATTATCCTTCAATTCAAAATAAATTAATTTTTAAAAAAGAATAAGATGTTGAGTAAAACTGCAAACTATTGTGACTTCATTAACCAGGTTTAGAGCTGTTTCCCTTTAATGGCAAAATATTCTTTCAGACTCCATTTAGGGCCCTATTTCAATACAGACCTACAGCTTTCTTGTTGTTCAGCTGCTAAGCCCTGTATGACTCCTTGCAAACCCATGAAACTGCAGCTTATCAGGCTTCCCTATCCTTCACTATTTCTTAGAGTTTGCTCAAACTCATGTCCATTGAGTCTGTGATGACATCTTTCTAGAGGGCATATAAAGCTATTAGTCAAGAATGTTCATCTGGGACAAGTCGAGTGGATTCAATGGCCAACACAACCCAGAAGCCATGTGACCTTCATAAGCACTCTTACCCACCCCATATTATTAAGTTCTCTCATCTAAACAAAGGAGATGATAATTGTTCATTGTTGTTCAGTAACCAAGTCATGTTTGACCCTTCATGACCCCATGGATTGCAGTATGTCAGGCATCCCTGTCCCCCACCATCTCCTGGAGTTTACCCAAGTTCATGTCCATTGCATCAGTGATACCATTCAGCCATCCCATCCTCTGTGGTCCTCTTCTCTTTCTGCCTTCAGTCTTTCCAGCATTAGCGTGTTTTCCAATGAGTCAGAAGCTTGCATCAGGTGGCCAGAGTATTCGAGTTAATAATACATATTTCATAGAGTTGCTGTGAAGGTCAAATGGAAGGTTCAAATTAACTCACAGAATTAACATAAATTAAATCTCAGAGAGAATTATTAATATTATCAGATGTTGAATATCAACGTGTACAGACACCACAGTTGGCTTTATTATATAAGGCACATGAGTTAGGCAATACATTTGAAAGATACTAAAAGAAGATCTAATGACTTAAGCAAAGTATAAAGGTTTATGTTGTTTCAGTTCAGTTCAGTCGCTCAGTCATGTCCGACTCTTTGAGACCCCATGGACTGTAGCACACCAGGCTTCCCTGTCCAGCACCAACTCCTGGAGTTTGCTCAAACTCATGTCCATTGAGTCAGTGATGCCATCCAACCATCTCATCCTCTGTCATCCCCTTCTCCTCCTGCCTTTGCCAGCATCAGGGTCTTTTCCAATGAGTCAGTTCTTCACATGATGTGGCCAAAGTATGGGAACTTCAGCTTCAGCATCAGTCTTTCCATTGAATATTCAGGAATGATTTCCTTTAGGATTGACTGGTTTGATCTCCTTGCTGTTCAAGGGACTCTCAAGAGACTTCTCCAATAGCACATTTGAAAAGCATCAATTCTGCAGCACTCAGCTTTCTTTGCATAACATGAAATCCAGAGGTAGATAGTACAGGGCTGTTATGGAGGGTCCAAAATGACCAGAAGAAGCTCGATCTTTTTTTTCTTTTAACTTTCTCCCTGGCCATCCTTGCCTCATGATGCTTATGCTCAAATTACTTATTCATGGCCCAATATGGTCTCTGAAATGATTGGTCAACATCTATAGAAAGCATGTAAGAAGAAAAGAGAAACAAACAAGTGTACATCACAGCTGAAAAAGAACCTTTCATGGTCTCCCAGAAGACAGTTCAACTGACATCCTTTCATAGCTCATAATAAAATCAAGATGCAATATTTTAAAGGGAGAATAGATATTGGACAGTCAAGTAGCAGATAGCTCCTATATAAGGTTTTCTCAAAAAAAAGGGAGGGGCGGTGTTTAAAATTTTAAATGAGCTTAAACAGGCATTTGATTCAAATAAAACAAAATTTTGCATCAGGGCACCCACTTTAAATTTAGACTTGCAGAGACAGCACATTGCAAAGCTCAAAGCTTAAATACACTGAGTATCCCAGCAGGAGTTTCAGCTTTGTAAGTCAACTTTCACACCACAAAACTATAATAGTAGAATGATTATTGTTTAAGTGGTAAAATCAGGTAGCCATTTAGCATGTACATTACAGCAACATGAAATAAAAAGAATTAAGACTTGCTCTAAACCTTAGAGCAAGATGGCATTACACAATCAGAATTTCAAAATAAGCATTACATTCGGTCATCATGATGATAAAGAGAAAATGATAGGGAGAGATCAGGAAACTATACATCCTATCATTTCTGTCTAAAATGGCATAGCTTTTTCATTGAGGTGAAATTGTTAGATGAGAAACAGCTATTGTTACCATGGTAACAACATTAAAAATAAAAAGAAAATGTGGGATGTTTCAAACTGTAAGTTCAATTAAAATGCTTACTGAAAAATCAAATAGATCTTGAAACAACACTACAAGATATGTTATGAGACCATAAATTATAAATTATGAACATTCTAAAACTTATTAAGAAAAATAAATTAATTTCATTAAAGGGTGAGTATTGAAAAGTATGGTTTTAATAATAGCAAAAGAGTTCTAGTATTCTAATTGTTGGACATCTTTTACTGAAAAGTTAAACAAGATGTGAAAGCAATCATCATAAATAACAAGTTGTTTAAACAAACCAAAAATAAATAGCAAAGACTCACATGAACATACATAAAACTGCACTGTTCCTTTTCCATTGATGTGCATTTGTATGGGATGAGTGTAAATATAATTGCTATGGACAATCCTGCATTGACAGTTTCAACAACAAACATAATGTAGATACCTCCAATTCCATTTTTCCCATCTCGCTACTGTCCTTCCCCAGACAAGTAGGGACCAAACACTGATAACAGCCTGAATCATTCCCCAGAGAGTCTCTTCCACCAAAGTATGTCTTGATTTCCATCAGTCTGCTCTCTTTATTGTACCATCCTAGTGAGAGCCAACTCTAGATCTTCTCTTGGAGTCATGTAACACCCTCCTAAATGATCTTCCTGCTTCTGCTCTTGCCCTTTCAGTTGATTATTCACAAAGTAGCTGGAATAATCGTCATAACTTTATGTCACTCTGCTTTAAACTTCTCCATGTCTTCTCATTGCCCTCAGAATACAAGATAAATTTCTTATTTTGTTCTGCAAAACTCTGAACGATTTAGCTCTTATCTAACAGTTGACTTTATCCTTTACTCTAGCTACTGTGAGCTGACAAGCTTTGTTTTCTTCTGTCTTAGAGCACCTAAATTATTTCTGTATATGAATACTTGCACTGCAGTCCGCCTTGATCAGGAAGTTTTCCTCCCTTACAACTAGTTCCTTCACTTGTTTACTTTTCAGTTCAAATTCCTTAGAAGGCTTCTCTGTCCTACCTATTTAAAAAAAACACAACTTACTGTCATTTAGTTCATATCGCTTTTCTATTTTACTCTCATAATAATTCTTAATACTATCTGCATTAGTCTTATTTCATTAATAATTAAATTACTTTGCCTGTGCTTACTCAAATATAAGGTTTTTGAAAATAGATACCTTATTTGCTTTTTACAACTATTTCACAATACTTGATCAGTGTCTGACATTCATTAAACAACTCAATATATATTTGGAATAGGTTTTAATGAAAATTTTACAAAAATAAATATAATAAATGAAAGAATCACTTGTATAAAGGAAAGGATCTATGGTAAATATGTCATCTAAAAATCATATTCATTGCAGAAATACATGTCTGTGGGCAGCAGGAATCATTAATGTCATTGCTTTTCTTTAACAAATTATTAAAGGCAAGTTATGAATCCCCAGACTACGTGAGAAGAATATAGAGAAAATAGAACAAAATATTAAAGTTATTAGGAAAAAGAATAATGCTGAAATGTGGAGTTAGAAGAAATTTGACATTTTTCAGACATCTGCTGAAAAGAGCTTTCAAAAAAAAAAATTAAGAGCACTGTGTGCCAGTACTTAAAAGAAACAGAAATTAATGGGAGAGAAAAAATAATAGAGGAACAGTAAGGTAAAAGGTTCTTTACAATCTCTTGAAGTCATTACTAGCTACAAACAAATGTTTATTATATCCAAGCCTAACTTCTCTCAATGAAGCTTTGAAGGCAAAAGCATAAAAATAGCATAAAATAACAAAGATGATTTCTAAAGTCAACACTCAAAATTAAACAACAGTAAAATCTTCCAGAAATTTCAGCAGAGTAAGAAGAGTATAAGAAAGTACAGATTCTGAAAGTACATTAGACTTCCAAAATAGGGTCTAATAGCATGAATTCATAATCCCCTCTTCTTTCTCATGATGTTGAAACTATGCAACTCAGACTGGGGCTTGAACCCACGGGTGAAGACTCAAACCCAACCAAAACCTAGATTGGGACTAAAAGTCAGTCTTTAACTAAGACACACCTGGTCTCAGGACTTAATGAAGCTCAGGTTCTTGGTCTTGTCTCAGAAAGAATTCAGTTAGAGACAAAGTGATAGATAAAATCTGTGAAAGTGAAAGTGTTAGTCCTTCAGTCTTGTCCAACTCTTTGTGACCCCATGGGCTGTAGCCCACAAGGCTCCTCTGTCCATGGAATTCCCCAGGCAAGAATACTGGAGTGGGTAACCATTCCCTTCTCCAGAAGAACTCCTCAATCCAGGGATTGAACCCAGGTTTCCTGCATTGCAGGCAGATTCTTTATCATGTGAGCCATCAGTGAAGCCCTGATGGCAAAGAGTGAATTTATTTAGAGAGAAACAGTCCACAGAGTGTTGGCTGTTTCAGAAGGCAAGAGTGCTCTCAGTACTGTCAGTTTTTTTCATAGGGGTGGGTAATTCCATAGGCTAATGAGTGGGAGGAATATTCTGGCTATTTGGGGGAAGGGGGTGGGGATTTCCAAAAATTGGGCCACGGCCCACACTTTGACCTTTCTGATTCGCCTTGGAACTGTCATGGCGTCTGTGGGTGTCATTTAACTTGGGAATATGTTCCAATGAGCATATACTGAGGTTCAAGTTCTAGTGGGAGTTGACTGTCATCTTCCTATTTGGTCTGATCAGTTTATGTCATGTCCTTGGGTTATATCCTTCTCTTAAAGGTTGTGCTCTGTCCTCTTCTCTCCTGTTTCAATCAAATTTCAACCTTTCCTTTTTGTAAATGTATTTTTTGCTTTTTCTGCATTCTTGATATTTTCCATCATTCTCCAAATTCATTTCCTAAATCAAAGCCTGGATGGCACTGGAAAAATTACTTGATTTACCTGAGAATTAATTCTCTTGTGAATTAGATGAAAAGTGATAACTCTACCCATATATGTTTTAGTTATATTGATTCCAGTTGCTCTTAGCAGTAAGTGGCAGCTTGCAGCAAGCAGTAGCTGGAAGCAACGTCTTAGTTTACCAGACCAGGAGTCCTAACCACTGGACCACAGAAGCCAGCTGTAATGGCTAAGGTCCCTAGTCTTGCCTGCCTAGTCAAGAACAAAATCAGGCAAGAAGGCAGAAGGTAAAGAGTAAGTAAAAAGTTTATTGAAAAAAAAAAGTACATGCAGAAAGGCACATGCGTGAGCTCAGAGTGCAAGTCGCGCCTTTGGGAAGTTTAAATCCTTTATAAGGGGGCAGTTCTCCAAGTTGAGTCTTTGTCTTCCCTCTGGCCGAACACCTTGCTTTGTTTCCCCTGGTTGATTTGTCTTAGGACCCTCCCCTGGGGTGAGCATGCACACCTTAGCCAAGATGGATCTCAAAGTGAAGGTTTTTGGGAGGAGCAAGATTCATTATGGCCTGGAATTATCCTCTGACTTTGGAATCCAAGGGTCCTTTCTGGGCATGTGTTGTTGTTGTTCAGTCTCTCAATCATGTCCGACTGTTTGCAACCCATGGCACGCCAGGCTTCTCTGTCCTTCACCATCTCCCATATCGTGCTCAAACTCGTGTTCATTGACTCGGTAATGACATCCAACCATGTCATCCTCTGTTGTCCCCTTCTCTTGCCTTCAATCTTTCCTAGCATCAGGGTATTTTAAAATGAGTCAGCTCTTCACATTAGGTAGCCAAAGTATTGGGGTTTCAACTTCAGTATCAGTCCTGGACATGTATACTGAAGCCCACCAATCTTTTATCTCAGGAAAGGCAGAGAGGAGGCTGGCTGATTGTAAATGTCAAATCTAGAGCCTGTCTACCTCTACCTCAATATGTCTTAATTTGTATTTCTCAAATATTTCGGTTTTTGGATTTTTTACACACTTGAAAATTATCAGGACACCCAAAATAGATTTTATACTGGATAAATTTTAGATGTACATTTGTCATCTTGGAAATTAGAACTGAGAAAAAAAATTAAAAGTGTATATATTAATTTACTTAAAATAATTGTGATAAACCTGCCACATATTAATATAAAGACATGTTTTATAAAAATTAGCTGCAGTTTTTAAACAACAATAAAGCTAGTGAATTACAGTTTTACAAGTTCCTTAATGTCTAGATTGATAAAAGAGAGCTGAATTCTTTTATCTGCTTCTGCTTTTACCATGTTGCTATACTTTGCTCTGTTTGAAGTTTATGAAGAAATTCTTACCTTATAGTACTTTGATAACATTATTTTAATAATCTTTTCAGATCATCTTAGATCTTATTCCTAGATACTACACCAAAACTCATTAAGTGGTAGTGTCTTAAAGAAGAGAAGTGGTAAACTGGACTCCATTAAAATTTTTAAAACTTCTGCTCTTTAAAACATGCCATGAGAAGATGAAAAGGCTAGACAAAGACTGAGAGAAAAGAATGAAAATCACAATCCGATAATAGAGTTATATTTAGACTCTAGGAGATCTTGAAACTCAGTAACAAACCAAACCACTGAATAAAAAATAGAGGATTTGGGCAGATACTTCACTAAAGAAGATAAACAGATAGCAAGATTGTGGACATACAGAAAATACAAACTAAACTACAGTGAAGCAAATCATTCACCATTAAGACATAGTCCTGCTGCAGTTGGCCTGAAAGAGAGAAGAAGCTGCTCTTGAGCATGGGAAACTTGAGCCTGATGGATTTGTTCATTATCTTGATTGAGGGGATGGTTTCTCAAGTGTATACCTTAGTCAAAACACACCAAACTGCATGCCCCAAATATATGAAATTTATGATATTTCAATTAAATCTCAGTAGACATATTAAAATTGACAAATATTCAAGTGTGCAAATTTAATAACATTCAAAGATATTCATTTTTATTAAATGAAATTTGTTTTTGTTTTTGTTTTTTTGAGGGGGAGCAGTACATGACAGTGAAGAATAGTGACTACTTACATGTTTTGGTGTACTGCCTTGATTTGCACTAAGGTACCAGCAATTTTACAGTCTATGATTTCACACCATCAGAGTAAATGTTATCACATAGAGTTGTTCTAGGATAAATCAGGAAATTTTAAAGAATGTATTCTACACTGGATTATGTCAGCACTCGTTGTTAATGAGCATTATTTATACACACACAAACACACACACATCTTCAGGAAAAATGTGGAACTGACTCTGGATGATAGAAAAACATAAGTCCAGGTATACTTCATGCATAAATTCATCCACAGATCAGCTATTAACTTACTGTTTGCAGTTAAATCTGAAAGTTTAGAAGTTGCTCTCTTATTGGAAAGTGGCAGTGCCATCATTGGCTTTACTGATTTTTCACCCAGCAAGCATTCAGTCGTGTCAACAGTTCAATGCATTCTTGTTCTCTCAGTCATTGTGTATTCTCTCCTGTCAATAAAATAAGATAATTTAATGGCAGACATTTCTCTGACTTCGTCATTTCTAACTTGAAATGCAAACAATGGTTGGCTACTAAGAGATTACCACACCTACTTTTATACTATTGCTCTCTTTTAAAGATAATTCTGAATCTTTGGACTTAGCATGGAATTGAAACTTAACTGGCTGCATATACTATTGAAATAAGTTATATGGCATGAGATAACAATTTGGTGAATTATTAATATACCCAAATCCAAAAGAAATCTATAATTTAATAATTGTGCTTTTCATTGGCAATTTTTAATTCTTTCTCTCTTCCACTAATGAGAGAAATTTTTGGTATGTCAGTTTATACATAATTTTTCTATAGTTTTAGATATAGGTAGTATAATCTTACAATAAGAAAGTGAGTTTTCTCATTTTTTATTAAGTCAATGATCCACCTTTTAATATAAGTTGCTCAGTTTAATGGAAGAAAAGGAAAAAATGTGGAAGTGCTAAAAATAATAGTTAAAGGATGAGGGGGAACAGACTCATACTGGTTTAACTTTCCACAGACCTATCTTTAGTCAACTGACCTATTTTGAGGCCTACTTTTCCCCTAACCTTACCCCCCACCTTCTTTCCTCCTGATTCTAAATTTGGAGACTGAGGTTTACTGTATAGATTAGTTTTCTTTCCTCACTCCTGCTCCAGAGTGAGCAATTCTAGGCTTCGAGTTTCTTGGCTCTGTTTTATTCATCATCATCCTTTCCTCTCTTTCTTCTAGAAATTTATTAAAATCTTTAATCATCCAAAGAATCCTTTTCAACAAATGGAGTCATTTCCTTTTGTGTCTGCTTATTGTCATTACATTGTTTCTTTAAAGAACAGGAAGCAAAGGTATATACTCAAGTCATCATCTTGATGCATAAGCTGCATCAATTTAGTTGCATTTCATTTGAACACTTCTTTAATTCTTATAAATTACAAAAATTACAATTAAGAATTTTAGGGAGCATTTCTCTCAGGGTCACTTGAGATTCTGCCTCTTGGGCTTGAAGTATTAAAAGTTTTCATTGAATAAAACATAACTTTCAATTTTGAGGTTGGGAAAATATTTTTTAGTCGAAGATTATGACCAGCCAACAAAGGTACCAGAGCAGATTCCCTTACTTTGCTTGAACTCTACAAGGATTCAGAGCCTTGGTACCAGCAGAGGCCTCCTGTGCCCATCCACCTCCATGGAGTTCAGATGAATTTGGGTGAATCTATCCTGGCTCTAGGATTTACTGTTATTGGTTGATGATACTGTTTTATTAAGTGAGGGAATAGGTTATCCTTGAAACTTAGTTTCAAGAAGAGGTACCTGGGTTATCCTCAATTGAAGGACTAGGTAAATTTTGCTCAGTTTAGGCACTGAGTGGGTTATCCTCAGTGAAGGGAACTGGGAAATCTCAGTTTACATACTGAGTGGTTGTGAGTTAGTCACTCAGTCATGTCCTACTCTTTGCAACCCCTTGGACCAAGCTCCTCTGTCTGTGGGATTCTCCAGGCAAGAATCCTGTAGTGGGTTGTCATCTCCTTACAACTGAGTGGTTATCCCCAGTTTAAAGATTGGAAAGATCTGAGTATCTAGGGGGTAATACCAACCTGTGAATGTTCCTTGAATTGGCTACCTTAATAGAGTTTGTTGAAATGAAACTAAAATCTTATGAGAGCATTAAAGGAAAACATGGGGAGAACGCTCTGACAAATCACAGCAAGATTTTTTTGGCCCACTTCCTAGAGTAATGAAAATAAAAATAAACAAATGGGACCTAATTAAACTCAAAAGCTTTTGCACAGCAAAGGAAATCATACACAAAATGAAAAGACAATCCTCATAATGGAGGAAGAAAATATTTGTAAATGAAGTGTCTGACAAGGGATCAATCTCCAAAATACACACACATAGTTTATGCAGTTCAGTAAAAAAAAAAAAAAAAAAAAAAAAAAATGGGCAGAAGACTTAAATATGCATTTCTCTAAAGAAGATATACAGATGGCCATAAAGCACATGAAAAGATTCTCAATGTCACTAATTATTAGAAAAATGAAAATCAAAACTACAATGAGGTATCACCTCACACTGGTGAGAATGGCCATCAACAAAAAATCTCCAAACTATAAATGCTGAAGAGAGTGTGGAGAGAAGGGAACCCTAACACATTCTTGGTGGGAATGTAAATTGTTATAGCCTCTATGGAGAGCAGTATGGAAATTCCTTAAAAAACTAAAAATTGAGCTACCATATGATCCTACAATTCCACTCCTGGGCATATATCTGGAGAAAACCATAATTCAAAAAGGTACCTGCATCCCAGTGTTCACTGTAGCACTGTTTACAATAGCTAGGGCTGGAAGCAACCTAAATGTCCATTGACAGAGGAATAGATAAAGAAGCTGTGGGATATATATATATATATATATATATATATAATGGAATATTAATCAGCCATAAAAAGAACAAAATAATGTGATTTGCAATAACATGGATGGACCTAGAGATTGCCATACTAAGTGAAGTTAAAGAAAGACAAATATGATATTATATTACTTATATGTGGAATATTAAAAAAATACAAATGAACTTGATCACAAAACAGAAACAGAGTGACAGATGTAGAAAACAAACATGATTATCAAGGCAGAAAGAGGGGATGGGAAAAATTGGGAGATCAGGATTGATACATATACAGTACTATGTATAAAATATATTACCAATAAGACCCTACTGTATAGCGGAGGGAACCCTACTCAATACTCTGTAATGAACTATGTGGGGAAAAAAAATCTATAGAAAAGTGAATACATGTTTATCTTATTCACTTTGCAATACAGCATAAAGTAACATAACAATGTAAGACAATTCTACTCCACTAAAGATTTTTTTAAAAGAATTTTAAATGAACTCATCCCGTATATATATATATAGAGAGAGAGATGATAGATGGATATGCAGAAAATAGCACAAAACATAGAGAGTGTCAATTATTCTCTGTGGAAAAACATAAAACTTCAAAAATGAGTATGGTCACAAATTAAGAAATAATCTGCCTTCTCAAAAGGAATAGCTATTACAATTAAAAAATCATAGGCAATAAAGTAATGGGCTTACCATAGCTGACAATAAAAATGGATAGGGCTGGAATATTTAAAGCATTTTTTTTTTCAGTAATTATATATACTTAGCAGATTGGTGCAAATATAAGTATTGGTTTCAGATTTATTTTAAAGACGTATCACATGTAGGGCTTTGGATTTGAGCTGGGTTGGTTGAGGGGCAGGTAGAGCACAGACTTTCGACTGTGGACTAAAATGTCTATGACCTCTCTAGAGTGGAGTATCAGGGTTCCAAGTAGAAGTATTTCTAGAAAAAGTGTTCCAGTTGGCACTGTGAAAGCTGCATAGTGAAGCTGTGTCCTACACACTATTCAGTTTCCATGTTGTTTATGGAACACCCCAGTCACCAATGGGAGCTGGATGACTTCCCTGGTGTCATCCAGCTAAGTGGCTAAGACTCCCTACTCCCAATGCAGGGGGCCTAGGTTCGATCCCTTGTGGGGGAACAAGATTCCACATGCTGCAATTACAAGTTCATGATGCAGCTAAAGATTCTACTTGCCACAACTAAAAGATCCTACATGCCAAAACTAAGATCTGGCGTAGACAAGTAAATAAATAAATAATTTTTAAAATGAAACAAACAAACAAAAACCAATGGAAGCTGTGTCTGCCTTCAGCCTTCCCAGCAGAAACCAGATGTGTGACTTTAAAAAGCCTGAGGCATGGTACGGAGAGGGAGGAGGGATCAGGATGGGGAACACATGTATACCTGTGGCGGATTCATGTTGATACATGGCAAAACCAATACAATATTGTAAAGTTAAAAAATAAAATTTAAAAAAAAAACCATCTTAGAATCAGATATTCCAGCTTCAAGTATTTTGGCCCTATCTATACAAGTCACCCTGAGCCATTCAGGCTATCCAGATGAGGCTCCAGATATTGTAGGCTAAGAAGGTCGGACCCCACTACCCCCTCTCTGGCTGACAGAGTCCATAGGAATATTAAAATCATTTAGGTCATTTGATTTTGGGGTGGCTTACAACACACAATATATACTGGGAACACCAGAAACTAGACAAATTGAGTGGCACTGGCCAAATAATGTTGTATTATCCATCACAGAAAAATGTATACCACTTAGAATTGCATGTAATCAAAATTTTTGCCAATAAAACATTCTCACAAAATGGCAAAGGACATTGGAAGAGCATTATTTGCCTATTTAAAGCAAAATAAAATCATCTGAAGCCTTCCCTTTATTCTGTGTAGTAGTATTGATTTTAAAATATTAAAATAATCCTTCAACCAACCACTTTTCAAAAGTGATAGGTCTATACAGCCACATAAAACTGTTCTATTTCACAGTTTACTTTTTAATCTTTTTTCTTTTTTTATTGATCTCCAAAAGCTTCCAGAGGAGACACTTTTGATGTATAATAAAGTATCTATTCTTTAGAAAATCTATTTTTCCCCCACATAACAATTTGAAAGAGGATCACTGCTGTAATTTGATGTTACTTTGCACTTTTTCAGAAAAATATTTTAAGTAGATTATTTTGCTAAATCACATCATGATTAAAATGCATACTTAAATAGATGATATATTGATGGATACAAACAAATTTGATTTAGTAAATCAGTTACTTTATACAAAAATTTTTTTGAGTTCAATTGAAATTCAGGATATTTCTCTATTGAATCAAATGCTTTCTTAATTCGAAGTTGAAAACAAAGGAATGGAAGTTGTGTGGCAATTATCTGACAACAGCTTACAAATAATATCATTCTGTTTAAATTTAATTTAGAGTACATAAAAAGGGACTTCCCCGGTGGTTCAGTAGTTAAAGTGCTGTGCTTCTAATGCAGGGGGTGCAAGTTCAAACCCTGGTCAGGAAACTAAGATCCCACATTCAACAAAGCAAAACACACACACACACACACACACACACACACACACACACAGAATATTGACAGCATATAGATTGTGAGTTTTAATTTCAGGATCATTGCTTATGAGAAAGAGAAATACTTTTCAAAGTCAATTCTTACAAATTTAAACCTATAAACTATTTCCAAAATCACCTTCTATCTATGGTGAAAAGAAATACAAACTCATTTTCTTTTTCCTCCTACTAAATCTTGACAGCCTTGGAGATGTGGTTCCTTAAACCTAAAGCAAGGGTTTCTGTGGTGGCTCAAGGGTAAAGAACCCTCCTGCCAATATAGGAGACTCAAGAGACATGGATTCAATCCCTGGGTCTGGAAGATCCCCTGGAGGAGGAAATGGCAACCCACTCCAGTATTCTTGCCTGGCAAATTCCATGGACAGAGAAGCCTGGCGAGCTTCAGTCCATGGGGTTGTAAAGAATCAAAAAAGACTAAAGGATTAAATAACACAAAAACAAACCTCAGGCAGGCACTGGCAAAAGGGGAGGGAAGCCCTGGGCCTACCAATTTAATGCAGCCTTTCTTTAAAAAAAAAAAAAAAAAAAATTCCTGCATACGTACATCTTATTAAACCAGTTAATCCTAAAGGAAATCAACCCTGAATATTCATTGGAAGGACTGATGCTAAACCTGAAGCTCCAGTACTTTGACTACCTGATGTGAAGAGCAGACTTCTTGGAAAAGACCCTGATGCTGGGAAAGATTGAAGGCAGGAGGAGAAGGGGACAACAGAGATGAGATGACTTGATGGCATCGCTGATTTAATGGACATGAGTCTGAGCAAACTATAGGATATGGTGAAGGACAGGGAAGCCTGGTGTGCTGCAGTCCATGGGGTTGCAAAGAGTTGGACATGACTTACTGACTGAACAGCAACAAGGCCCACATAAGGCTGTTTTGAAGTACTAACAGGCTGAGAAATCAATATGTGTTCAAAGCACATAGCAGAGAACTATTACAAAGTACTTTATTTATATAGTATTAAAGATATTAATGATATTTTAATAGCTAAAATTAAGATCTAGATCCTGGCACTTAAAATAATCCTGGTAAAGACGTAAAAGTTGAAATCTGCATTTCAAAAACTACTTGCAAAATAAATATGCAAATATCGTTTATTATTTTTTATTGAAATCCCTATGAAAAAGACATGCAAGGTGGATAAATAAAGGAAGATAGTCCCCTAGAGCTCCACTGAAGTAATTTCTCTGCATATAAGTTACTTCCAGGTGAGAGACTCTAGATTCATATTAAAGAACATGGAACACGTACATTAAAGGGCAGCACGGGGGTCTTTGCTTGGCTCACTCTTCTAGATGGTGGTCGAATACATTGCTCCTCATCTGGAGTTATTTTACTTACCTCTGAGTAATATGTTTCATTTCTTAAATGAAAGAGCAAGAGAAATTCAAGAAACTAATTATCAAACAGATCAAAACCAAAATGCAGAAACCCCAAGTTGAAATTTAAACACAAATGAATTGTGTGTTTTTTTAAGCTGAATAGTTTTTATTTTTTGACACTCATTCCCTCAGTCTCTATTAACTGCTCACTCTTATCAATCTTTTCCTGAAATATTTTCCAAAACATTTCCCATTATTTTACTTTTATTTTTGCTTTCCTTTTTTACTATATTTCCCCCTTACAGTCAAGCATATTGTGTAATTTTCTGTGACACTCAGCAGGTTCATGACCACTAGAAGAGTATTTGATCAAATCCAAGCTTATGGCTAAAGTTTGTTGAAGGTGACAGGAAGAAATCTAAAGAGAAGAAAATAGAGAAAGAAAAACATAATTGCAAGGCAAACTGGAATACTGTAAGATGGCTATAAAGTGAAAATGGCCTTGGTTCAAAGCTGTGCAAACCCCAAAATACATGTTTCTTTATTATTTACTCCTATGACTGCCCCTCATCACAATAAACTTTGTTTTGAAATATAATTTATATCAAATAAAATATTTCAATTTTATTTTTAAATTTCTATGAGTTTGATAGATGTGTACACCTGCACTACACAGTTAAGATGAATAAATTTCCATAATGCCAGAAAGTTCCCCTGTCAACTTTCACTGTTTTGTACTTAAGTTGACTGTTTGTCTCTCTTCCTAAAGTGGATAAAAACTCTTTGAGGGAAGGCAGTATATTTGTTAATGATTATTCCACATCACAAAGTATAGTGTCTAAATCAAAGTAAGTGACAAATGCTCATATGCAAAATTAATGACTAATATGAGGGAGACTAAATAGATGATGTGGAAGATGACAGGGTGGTGACTTTTATGGAAAGGATATCAATTGAGACTGAACATACTATATGTAAAAATACAACTTTCATTACATGGCACAAAGAAAGAATATCATTAATTTTTGGTTGTATGTGATTGTAATTGAATTTTTCTTGCAATAACCTAACTAAAAGAATCGATGCCTTAATTAGGTTTTATATTAATCAGGGATTGCAACTGACAGAAAAAATAGTCCTAAATAATTATCAAAATAAATAAATTATTAATAAATGTATCCAGGAGAAAAATGTAGTAACATTTTCACTTGACCAAAAAAATGATTCAAAACTCACTGGGATTTTCTTTCTCTATTTTGTTTCCTCTTCAAACCCTCATCCCCATCCAGCATGAAGGACATACAGTTTGTAGAATTCAGAGATCAAGCTTTAATGCCAATAGCATCGAAAATAAAAGTGGTTTCTTTACTTTGAGTCAGTTTAAAATACATTGAGGCCATGAACTGATATGATTGATTTAAGTTAAAAGCATTCTTATTACTATGCCTCTAGCTCACAACAACTTTTATTAAGAAATCATGACAGAAAGACAAAAGAATTCTTTCAAGATTTCTTCAAAATCATGTCTTCTTAAGTTAAATTAGAGTTAATATAAAATTAAGTTGTTTGGAAATCTTCCTTTTTAATTAGAACATGACTTATTTGAGGAAAAAAAAAATCATAGGCATTACTGTAACTCAAAATATGCAGTATATCTCTTTTAGAGAAAAAGGCACTTTGTACCTGAGGGTAATAGAACATATATTCTAGGTTTTATATATATATATATATATATATATATATATAAATTTTATATATATATAAAATATCAGGACACAGTGTGAAGAGAACAGAGTGCCTCTAGAAACTCAAGTGCAATCATTGAGACAACCACCGAACCTCATCAGTACAGACTAATAGAATGGCAGGGGAAAAATCAGATCAGATCTAGTGGGACTAAGGAGAATGGTTTTGTAAAAGAAGTGACCTCCATGAGAGCAACCAGATGGTCCAATGAACACCGAGAAACACATGTAGCTAACCCCATCATGGTACCCAAAATTTTAAATAATAGTAACTTTGGGGGTGATAGAATTTTCAAGTCATGGGCATAAACATCAGAGGATATTCCTATTAAAAGACTGAAAATCATCTGAATAACACCTCCCACTGGAGCTTCCTGAACCTGCTGTATCTATGCCCTCTGTAGTCACCTCCACATTGAGTCTAGGTTTGGCCGTGTGACTTGCTGTGGCCAACAGGACAAGAAGAAATTTAACACAAGCAGAGACATAAAACACTCTTTTACACTGGAGCTTAAACTATGCACACTTCCCACATGTGAAGACGCCCAGGATAATAAGCTACAGACATGCGTCTTAGAAGACAGGTAGCATTAACCACCTAGTGTGCAGAGAGGCCACATGGCCTCAAATGAATGACTGAAGCCACATGATATCTCCCATTGAGAACAACCATGGCAACCTCCACTTGAGTCCAGGCCAAATTTCTGAGCCACAGAATCATGAGAAAATGTTTATAATAATTTAATGATAATTTTAAGCCAATAATTGTTGGGGTGTGTGTGTGTGTGGGCACTGTGCTTGTTGTGCTTAGTTGGTCAGCCATGTCCGACTCTTTGTGACTCCGTGCATGGGGATTCTCCAGGCAAGAATACTGGAGTGGGTTGCCATGCCCTCTTCCAGGGGATCTTCCCCACCCCGGGATTGAACCCAGGCAGACTCTTTACCTTCTGACCATCAGGGAAGTCTAGGAGTACTGGAGTGGCTAGCCTATCCCTTCACCAGGGGATCTTTCTGATCTAGGAATCGAACTGGGGTCTCCTGCATGCCAGGCAGATTCGTTACCAGCTGAGCTGTGTGTGTGGAATTACAGATAAATATTTGATTTGGGTTTCTCTGATGGCTCGGTGGTAAAGAATCTGCCTGCCAATTCAGGAGATGCAGTTTCAATCCCTAGGTCAGGAATATCCCTTAGAGAAGGAAATGGCTACCCACTCCAGTATTCTTGCCTGGATAATTCCATGGACAGAGGAGGCTGGTGGGCTACTATCCATGAGCTCACAAAAAGTTGAACAAAACTGAGCAAGTAAATAACAAGAGCAACATAGAAACAGTACCTTGAAATGGAGCACTGTCACAGCAAAAGCCTAAAATGATGTGGCATTGTCAAGGAATATAAGGAGATTGATAATAAAGGAGAAAACCAGGAGGAGGCCTGAGTCAGTTTGGAGGAACTGCAAATAAACTGCTACTATTTCTGTAAAAGTGGTGAAGAAAGGGCTGCTGGAGGGGCATGGGGGGTTGAGGACCAATATATGCTGAGGTAGAATAATTAGCCGGCATGAAAGAGCCTTAAAAAATCACTGTATCTAATGAATTGTTGGATCTGGCTAAGGACATGTCCTGGCAGTTTTTGCAAGTATCATCTGGCCTCTTTCAGCTGAGTTTCCTAAGGTATGAGGACAAAGAGGAGAGACAAAAAGGAACCCTTCATTTTGCAAGTGTTTTCGAGGAAAAATAGAAGTGACTCGCTGGTTTGGAAAATAAAGCATTTACATTTTCAGTCTATCTAGCAAAAATCCGTAAAGCAGTAAGTTGCCTCAAGGGAAAGATCAGCAAAGTTGTGGTAGAAGGCCTTTTCTTAGAATCTCAGAGTGGTTTAAGGGTATGCCAAAAGATTTGTTCAGCTTGACAAAGATGGATTAAAATATCATATTAACATTGCTACACAGTAGCCTAACATCCAGAAGGAGATAGAGGTGTATTATGAAATGAATGACTTCAGGGGCACAAAGCAAGTTCTCCAAAATATCCCAGGAAATTCATAAAGGTCTTTAAATAAGTGTACTACTAAAAATCCTGACAGCTTGGATGGAGAAGCAGGAACTGAGAGGATTCAAAATTAAATGAGGCCTCTTGGCCCTACTTTTGAAATGCATTTTGAGAAGGAATGCTTTGCCAAAAGCATGGACTATTTCTTTTTTGTTTGTGTTTGTTTTTTAATTGAAGCATAGTTGATTTACAATATTAGTTTCAGATGTACAATATATTCATTCAATATTTTTATATAGTCCTTTTATAGATATAAAATATTGGCTATATTCCTGTGCTGTAGCAATATATCCTTTTCACTTATTTCTTTTATTCACAGTAGTCTGTACCTGTTAATTCCCTACCCTAACCTTGCCCCTCCCCTCTTCTCTTTTCTAGGAGTACCTGCTATTTTGCTCTCTTTTTCTGCGAGTTTGTTTCTGTTTTGTTATATTTCTTCATCTGTTTTATTTTTTAAGGGAGGGTAATCTAAAGGGTGGAGCCAAGAACTACAGAGAAAATCAGCATAAGGAGCTGTGTCCAGGGAGGAAAACTGAGGTCTAGTCCGAGACCAGTCCTTGCCCCTAGAATAGGGTCCAGAAACAGGTGTCTGGATTTCAGAAGTTCTCTGGACCAGTTATTATGCTGTCTCTCCTACATTAAATCGGCCCCTGTATTAATTTTCAATTGCTACACTGTACATTACCACAAACTCACTGCCTAAAATAACAAAACTTTTTGTCTCATTGTATCTGGGGGTTAGGAATCTGGGTACCATTTGCTGAGCCCTCTGCTGAGAGTCTCCTGAGGCTAAATTCAAGGTGTCAGCCAGGGCTGTGACCTCTTGTGTTACCTCTTCCAAGATTGCTGTTAGCAGAATTCAGTTTTCCATGGCTGCAGGATGAAGGACCTGAGCTTCTAAAGAACACTCGTCATCCCAGGTTTCATGGTTCTCTTTACAAACTGGTAGTTTGCTTCCTCTGAGGTCAACAGGAGCAGAAATCTCTGATGCTTCACCTCTTTTTAAAATGCTCACCTGGTTAGGTCAGATCCACTTAGTATAATTGCCTTTTTGAGTAACTATAGATGAGAAAATTGTTAATCTAATGGTAAGAAAAAGTGAAAAACCTGCTTAAAACTCGTCATTAAAAAAACTTAGGTCATGGCATCCAGTCCCATCACTTTGTGGCAAATAGATGGGGGAAAAGTGGAAGCAGTGACAGATTTTCTCTTCTGGGGCTCCAAAATCACTGTGGATGGTGACATCAGCCATGAAATTAGAAGACGTTTGCTTCTTGAAAGGATCATTATGACAAATCTAGGCAGCATATTAGAAAGCAAAAACATCACTTTGCCAACAAAGGTCTGTATAGTCAAGCTATGGTCTTTCCAGCAGTCATTTACGGATGTGAGAGTTGAACCATAAAGAAGGCTGAGTGCCAAAGACTTGATGCTTTTGATCTGTGATGTTGGAGAAGACTCTTGAGTTCCTTGGACAGCAAAGAGATTCAACCAGTCCATCCTAAAGGAAATCAAACCTGAATATTCATTGGAACGACTGATGCTGAAGCTGAAGTTCCAATACTTTGGCAAACTGATGTGAGCAACTGACTCACTGGAAAAGATCCTGCTGCTGGGAAAGATTGAGAGCGGGAGGAGAAGGGGTAAACAGAGGATAAGGTGGTTGGATGGCATCGGCAATTCAATGGACATGAACTTGGGCAACCTCCAGGAGACAGTGATGGTCAGAAAGGCCTGGCATGCTGCAGTCATGGCGTTGCAAAGAGTCGGACACAACTTAGTGATTGAACTGCAATAACAGCAACAATTGTAGGAAAGATATTCTATCATATTAACTGTTCATCTACACTCAGGGAACATATTCCAGGAAGAGAGAATCTTGAGGGCATTTAGAATTCTGCCTACCATATCAAGATTGTGGGCTGAATAATCTGTTGTTTAAAGTTTTTTTTGTGTATGTGTGTGTTTTTTTTTTTTTTTTGAAGTCGACCATTATCAAAGTTGTTATTGAATTTGTTACAATATTGCTTCTGTTTTATGTTTTGAGTTTTTGTTTTTGTTTTTTTTGTGGAGAGGCATATAGGATCTTAGCTTTCTGACCATGGATTGAACCTGCACCCTCCTGCATTGGAAGGCAGACTTAACCACTGGAGCACCAGGGAAGTCCCCTGTTGCTGTTCAACTCAGAGGTCTGTGAATGAAGTTTGGGACCTCAGAATAGCTTCATTTACTCACATCCAGGCGATGTGCTCACAAATTTTGGATTTTGAGCCTGGTGCCATAATTAGATAAGATTCTGGAGATCTTGGCAGAAGGTGTGCATGTTGCATATGAAGGGTTATGAATCACTGGGTTCAGTGGAACACTGTGGTGGATCGTTACAGTAACACTGCTCCACAGTGCATCACACTTCTCTGTATACATGCAATTGTGAAGTTTCTTTCTATTTGCACTGAATTTGCCTTGCTTTGGCCAACAAATCCACAGGAAATGTCACACACAGAGCTGGAAAGTTCTTGTTCTTCAAGCTAAAAATCAAAATGACTGTAATCTCAACTCAGGCTAAATGCTTGCCAGCAGGTTTGCTTTCCACAGTGATATGGATTAGTGAATCTGAATCATGTACATCACTTATATTCTCAGATTAAGCACATAAGAAATTTTTATAAATAATGAGAAACAATTTTTTATAAATAATGTCTCACTGTTGGACAAGAGAATTATATATATATATATACACACACACACACACACACACACACATACACACACACACACACACACATATATATGAAATGCTAGAAGAAACTTGTGCTAATTGGATTGGAATCAGAGGATTTTAATATGTATCTCAGGTTTTACATGCATATATATAGGTTGGTAGATGAATGGATGAATACGTACATAGATAGAGACACAAATATAATAATAAACTCCTGTCTGCTGATGGTGTGTAGAAGTAATGAAACCCAGAAGCAATGAAAATACTAGTACCCAGATCTTGGTTCTAATTACTTTTCTCCCTTACAGAAAACAGAGAGTCTTATAGAGAATTTGTTACTCTAATGAGTAGAACCAGGACAATGTAAAATTAACCTGGAATATCTTGCTAGGGGGAAAAAAAAAAGAACTGCTCAAAGATTGATGGATACTGATCTAAAGGTAATAGGAGCCTGATTGAACTTCTCATTGTTAAAAAAAAAAAAAAAAAAGGCTATTTTTTTCACCCTATGCTTAGGATGTTAATTCCAATAATAGAGAAACACCTCATATAAAATACTAATTAGGAAAAGAAAAATAAAATCTCAACAATATGACTGATTCTTAATATTGAAAAAGGCAAACACTGAGATCCTGTGGGCAGGTGCAAAGTTTTGTTTCCAGCACCTTTTCAAAATGTTGAAATATAATGGTAAAATAAACTGAAGAAACTTTCTTCTAAGTAAAATGAAAATGAACAAATTACCTATACTCTTCAGAAACTATTCATTATTTGATCTAAATGATAATAACAGCTAAAACTTACATTGTACTGCTCAAAGCACCTCATATACAATAACTTCATTCCAACACTAAGCCTTCTGTTTAATACTATTATTTCCTCAATTATTAAGATGAGGAGACTGAGACACTAATTTTTCATACACCTGCAGCTAGTTAATGGTAGAACTGGAATTTGAACCAAGGCAAACTCACCCATAATGTTAAGACTCTTAACCACTACTCTGTTTAAATTTTAACTAACTGTAATTACTATGTTAATACTTTAATTAGCATGATAACATCTTCCAAAATTATCCATTGTCAGTTATTTTTCTCCTGAAAATTCTCAATACAGAAATCTCTGCACCTTTAAAAATGAAATATGCCAGAATCCTTACTTATTACGACCCAATTTGCTTCTCTATTATGCATTTTGGGAATCCATTAAAGCTCCTCTTAAAAAAATGAATAAAGACCTCATAATAGGCAAAGGTTACTTCTGTTTTCATCCTCTGAATAAATTAGTATTTAACTGAACTTTTTAATGTCCCCAATGTGATTCATCTGTTTTCATTAAATGCAGTCATTACTCTGGTAACAACATTTATAAACCAAAGTTTTAAATAAGCTAAACTGTATTTAATTGTATGTTCTTCCATCAAATGTTGAAAACTTCTAAAGACATTTTAGTACAAAATACAGTTTAATTTTCTTCCAAATAAACAAAGGTAGTTTTAAAATAATATAATTCTGCTGCTGCCTATTATATACATATTCTGAAGACATATTGCTTGATATTGATCTCTGCAACATTTGAACTGAAATAGTTATAATGTACATGTACATTGTGTATAAAATGAATACAATTTATATATACAAATATGTACATATCAGTTCAGTTCACTCAGTCATGTCCGATTCTTTGCGATCCCATGAACTGTGGCATGCCAGGCCTCCCTGTCCATCACCAACTCCCGGAGTTTACTCAAACTCATATCCACTGAGTCGGTGATGCCATCCAACCATCTCATCCTTTGTCATCCCCTTCTCCTCCTGCCTTCATTCTTTCCCAGCATCAGGGTCCTTTCAAATGATTCACATCAGGTGGCCAAAGTATTGGAGTTTCAGCTTCAGTATCAGTCCTTCCAATGAATATTCAGGAATGATTTCCTTTAGGATGGACTAATTGGATCTCTTGCAATCCAAAGGACTCTCAAGAGTTGCCTCTAACACCACAGTTCAAAAGCATCAATTCTTCGGTGCTCAACTTTCTTTATAGTCCAACTCTCACATCCATACATGACTACTGGAAAAACCATAGCTTTGACTAGACAGACCTTTGACTAGATGGACCTTTTTTGTAAAGAAAAGGGCAACTCTTTCTAGAGACATTTGCATCATCCAGAGCCTTTATAATTTTCAGTCACAATGTCTGTTTTTAATTTAACAAATTGCCAAGCAAACTAAAATAACAAACAAAGCTAACAACAAAAACTACCAAGAGAAATTTACTACATACTGATTCAATATGTGACTCACATATTCAAGTTATCAAAGACTTTAAAAATGCTGTAATTAATAAGTTCAAGGAAATAAAACCTACAATTGACAAACTAGGTACAAGTTTAGAGCCTTTCTCCAAAGAATTGGAATCCATAAAAAAGTCAAACAGTATTTCTAAAACTAGAAAATAAAAAAAAACAAAAATTAAGAATGAATTAGATGGGTTTTAAGATTTCATCCTAAAATGTGAATATAACAGCCAATTCAGAAAGTTCTACTTATTCAAATATTTTTCAAAATGAAAGTTAAATAAAGACACTTTTGGATACACAAAAACTGAATTTGAATTTTCATTAAAGAAATACTGTTGTAACAGGCTATAAAATATTAAAAAGCTTAAAAGAAGATGTTTAATATTTTTATACCTAAAATTATTAAACTCAGTTGAAGTTAAAATGACATGAATGAAGGAACATGCCATGAGGCAAATTAAAAGACTCCTCAATAATGTAAAGATGTCAATTTACCTCAAACTCTATGTATCGGTTTATCATAATTCCTATCAAAAATACAGCAATTTTAAATCAAAATGCTGATTTCAAACTGCAATGGCAATGTAAGTAACCTAAAATGACAAGAACAATCTTAAAGAATCAAGTTGGAGGATTTACACTATCAGACATTAAAACTGATTATAAAGTCACACTGATTAAAATGTGATATTGGCATAAGAATAAAGAGAATGTGGGGGAAAAATAGATTGACAAAGACGGACTTGCAGCTGAGTTACACGAAGATACCACTTCGTCATCACAGGGGGACAATGGTCTTTTTAATAAATGGTGCAATGTCACTTGGGGATATATATGGTGGGGCTGGGAAAAATCTTGACAATTAATATTTCCACATGCCACCATACATAATCTCAACTTTAGACAGATCATAAATCCACATGTAAATTTTAAGATAATAAAGCTTTTAAAAGAAAACAGAGATTATATGACCTTAAAATAAATAAATATTTTAATTAAGATACAAATATTACCAACTCTTTGAGAAGGAAATGTCACCCCAACCCATTATTCTAGCCTGGAGAATTCCAAGGACAGAGGAGCCTGTCAGGCTACAGTCCATGGGGTCAAAAAGAGTCAGACACGACTGAGCAAATAACACACAAACACACATTACTAACTTTAAAAGAAAACAAAGCAACTTGATAAACTGACCACATTAAAATAGATAGGTAAACACCATAAATCTGTTTAAAAGGTAAGTTACAGGGCTTAACATTAAAAAAAAAAAAAAGATATTTTATCTCTCTCTCTCTAAAAGGAGACAATATGTAAACACATATATATTCCCCATATATTAACATGAAAAAGACAACATAGTGGAAAAATAAGTAAAAGATTTGAAGAAGCATTTCAAAACAGAGGATATTCAAATAACAGATGAAAATATGGAAAGGTGTTCAACTTCATCAATTACTGCTGCTGCTGCTGCTAAGTCGCTTCAGTCCTGTCCAACTTTGTGCAACCCCATATGGGGCAGCCCACCAGGCTTCCCCGTCCCTGGGATTCTCAAGGCAAGAACACTGGAGTGGGTTACCATATCCTTCTCCAATCACTAAGGAAATGTAAAAAAACCATAGCAAAATATTGCTCAAATCACCAAAATGGATTAAAGGACAGAATATTTGTTGAAAATAAATAGCAACTAGAATTTGTGTGCACTGATGGTAAAATTTTAAACTGGTACAACATTCAGTTGAGTTCAGTCGCTCAGTTGTGTCCAACTCTTTGTGACCCCCTGGATTGCAGCACGCCAGGCCTCCCTGTCCATCACCAACTCGGAGTTTACTCAAACTCATGTCCATTGAGTTGGTGATCCCATCCAAACATCTCATCCTCTGTTGCCCCCTTTTCCTCCTGCCTTCAGTCTTTCCCAGCATTAGGGTCTTTTCCAATGTGTCAGTTTGCATCAGGTGGCCAAAGTATTGGAGTTTCAAGTTCAGCATCAGTCCTTCCAATGAATATTCAGGACAGATTTCTTTAGGATGGACTGGTTGGAACTCCTTGCAGTCTAAGGGCCTCTCAAGAGTCCTCTCCAACACCACAGTTCAAAAGCATCAATTCTTTGGCACTCAGTTTTCTTTATAGTCCAACTCTCAGTTGCACACATGACCACTGGAAAAACCATAGCTTTGACTAGACAACATTACAATTATTTGATGTGTTTACTGAAGCTAAGAAGATGACTCAGCTGTTCCACTGTAGACACATATACAGAAATATATATATATATGCCTTAATTTTTAGTAACACTGCAAAGAATTGGAATAACTATTGAATTTTAATAAATATATAGATGTTTATTAATAAAAGAATGAATACATAAATTATGACATATAATACTGTAGATTACCATAGAATAAGCAGTGAGTATGTCAAGGCTGTATATTGTCACCCTGCTTATTTAACTTCTATGCAGAGTACATCATGAGAAACGCTGGGCTGGATGAAGCAGAAAATGGAATCAAGATTGCCAGGAGAAATATCGATAACCTCAGATATCCAGATGACACCACCCTTATGGCAGAAAGTGAAGAAGAACTAAAGAGCCTCTTGATGAAAGTGAAAGAGGAGAGTGAAAAAGTTGGCTTAAAGCTCAACATTCAGAAATCTAAGATCATGGCATCTGGTCCCATTCAGTTCAGTTCAGTTCACTCGCTCAGTTGTGTCCGACTCTTTGCGACCCCATGAATCGCAGCACGCCAGGCCTCCCTGTCCATCACCAACTCCCAGAGTTCACCCAGACTCACGTCCATCGAGTCAGTGATGCCATCCAGCCATCTCATCCTCTGTTGTCCCCTTCTCCTCCTGTCCACAATCCCTCCCAGCATCAGAGTCTTTTCCAATGAGTCAACTCTTTGCATGAGGTGGCCTAAGTACCAGAGTTTCAGCTTTAGCATCATTCCTTCCAAAGAAATCCCAGGGCTCATCTCCTTCAGAATGGACTGGTTGGATCTCCTTGCAGTCCAAGGGACTCTCAAGAGTCTTCTCCAACACCACAGTTCAAAAGCATCAGTTCTTCGGTGCTCAGCCTTCTTCACAGTCCAACTCTCACATCCATACATGACCACAGGAAAAACCATAGCCTTGACTGGATGGACCTTTGTTGGCAAAGTAATGTCTCTGCTTTTGAATATGCTATGTAGGTTGGTCATAACTTTACATCCAAGGAGTAAACGTCTTTTAATTTCATGGCTGCAGTCACCATCTGCAGTGATTTTGGAGCCCAGAAAAATAAAGTCTGACACTGTTTCCCCATCTATTTCCCATGAAGTGATGGTACCGGATGCCATGATCTTCGTTTTCTGAATGTTGAGCTTTAAGCCAACTTTTTCACTCTCCACTTTCACTTTCATCAAGAGGTTCTTTAGTTCTTCTTCACTTTCTGCCATAAGGTTGGTGTCATCTGCATATCTGAGGTTATTGATATTTCTCCCAGCAATCTTGATTCCAGCTTGTGTTTCTTCCAGTCCAGCGTTTCTCATGATGTACTCCCATTACTTCATGGCAAATAGATGGAGAAACAGTGGAAACAGTGGCTGACTTTATTTTGGGGGCTCCAAAATCACTGTAGATGGTGACTGCAGCCAGGAAATTAAAACACGCTTACTGCTTGGAGGAAAGTTATGACCAACCTAGACAGCATATTAAAATCAGAGACATTACTTTGCCAACAAAGGTCCATCTAGTCAAGGCTATGGTTTTTCCAGTGGTCATATATGGATGTGAGAGTTGGACTATAAAGAAAGCTGAGCATCTAAGAATTGATGCTTTTGAGCTGTGGTGTTGGAGAAGACTCTTGAGAGACCCTTGGACTGCAAGGAGATCCAACCAGTCCATCCTAAAGGAAATCAGTCCTGGGTGTTCATTAGAAGGGCTGATGTTGAAGTTGAAACTTCAATACTTTGACCACCTGATGCGAAGAGCTGACTCATTTGAAAAGACCCTGATGCTGGGAAAGATTGAAGGCAGGAGGAGAAGGGGATGACAGAGGATGAGATGTTTGGATGGCATCGCCAACTCAATGGACATGAGTTTGGGTAAACTCCTGGAGTTGTTGGTAGACAGGGAGGCCTGGTGTGCTGCGGTTCATGGGGTCACAAAAAGTTGGACATAACTGAGTGACTGAACTGAAGCAATGAGAAAGAATGAACTATAGGTCTACAATGACAGGGATTAATCTTACAAACACAGCATTGAGATAAGAAAAAAAAAAAAAGGAAACCCTAGATATATGAATGTATAGTTTATTCCATTGTTTAAAAATTCAAAACTCTCTTGGTAGAGGTTAAGGATGGCAGTGTTACTTAGGGGAGAGAAGAGGACTGGAGTGTGTGCAAGATAAATTTCTTGGCATAAGTATATTTTATTAGATTAAATTTTTAAGATAATATCTTGTGCATATCTTGGAAGGAATAAGTACTAAATAAAAGGCGATGGGGTTATTTTTTGACAGGAAAAAAAGTTTATTTTTCTCTTTACATCACAACTACCATCAGGGTATACTTAAGAAACATTAAAGAGATAAATGTAAAATAATTTATTAAAAATGTATACAGAAGAGAGATTATTTATAGGCTCTCAGTATGTAACAGTTGTACAAATTTTTAAAATGGAAAAATACAAATCACCAAGAAATGTAAGTCTATGAAAGGTAGTAAATGTACACAAAATTATAAAATTTAAATAAATAAAAATTAGTATTTATATTAATAAATATATTTAATATTTAATAATAAAACCCTTTAAAGTATAAATGTTCAGAAAAACAATAAAAGTGTGACCAAATATTTGGATATAATTATACTTATAGTCACAGAAAGAAAATTCAATAGAAATCTCAAATATAAAATGCAGTACTTCTTACCATATTAAGCATTTAAGGAATATTTTATGGATAATGTTACAAAGTAATTATTTTATTTCATCACAAAATAAATTTTTTAGCATCTAAGTGTGTTGGACCCAGTGGCAGGAATTAGGTAGAATGTGGTGAGCTAAAGAAATACACTTCTGTAACAATCTAGAGGCATGGGAAGGTGTGGAATGTAGAGGGAAGGCTCAAGAGAGACAGGACATATGTATATGTATAGCTCGTTCATACTGATGTATGGTGGAAACCAACACAATATTGTAAAGCAATCATCCTTCAATTAAAAATAAATTTAAAAAAGCACACTCCCTACTACCAAATTGTCTGCATTTTAATGCAAATGCTAATAATGTGAGCAGCTAAATAAATAACTAACATTGCAAAAAAGGTGTGAAGGAAAAGGAGAAGTTATTTAGTGAAGAGTCATGGGTTTAATATTGGGTGCCTCCCAGGCCCCTCTTCTTCATCTTTCTGATGGTTCCTCCCTCCTTCCAGATCAACACTTCTACACATCACATGACTAGGGGATTTTTGCAGAATCTAACACCTGTGGCTGCAGTATGTCTCTGGTCAGTGATGTGTTAATATAAAGTGTCTTCAGGTTTTGTCCTAGAAATTCTTTTCTTCACTGCTACACTGTGATTAGACTGGAATACATGATAATTCTATTGGTAGACTAATCCTATAATTTCCAAAGGCATAGATGTAGTGATGATGCCACAGTTTTTTTTTCTAGTTCCAATATCCCCTCAAAATGTAGATTTATATATTCTTCCATTGAATTTGTTCTTGTTATTTAGTCGCTAGTTTGTGTCTGACTCTTTTGTGGCCCCGTGGACTGCCAGGCTCCTCTGTCCATGGGATTTACCAGGCAAGAATACTGGAATGGATTATCATTTCCTTCTCCAAGGTAATCTTCCTGACCAGGAATTAAACCAGAGTCTCCTTTGGGTCTCTTGCTTGGCAGGTGGATTCTTTACTACTGAGCCACCTGGGAAGACTTTTTCCACTAAATATTCACATCTAAAATAGAAATTTTTATATCCCATACTCAACCTGCTCCACTCTCAATTTTTTATTTCATTATGTCAATCTTATTCACATAGTTGTTCAAGCCAAAGACTTTGGAAGCATCATGACTCTTTCTTCTCATCCCAGATAAAAACAGAAGATGCTGCCAGATATTTTCAAATATATTTCCCAAATATGATCGTGTATCAACAATTCCAAGTTGTCTTAATCCAAGCCATGATAGTCACTTATCTAACTAATCAATAGCCCCCATATTGCTATTATTTATTTATTATAATTTACAGTGGATTTCCCCTATAATCTATTTTCCATACATCAGTCTGAGTAATCACTTAAAAATATAGATCTGACTATTATCTCTTCACTGTTTACAATCATTCAGCCCTCACACCTCACGTAAAATCAGAAATCTTTACTATGCTTCAAAATGCCCTATACAATCTGGCCACAGGATCCTTTTCAGCATGGCCATATTTCATCCACATGGGCACCTTGCTCTTGACACCAGGCAGATGCCACTTCCTAAAAAATCTACATTAATTCCCTCTAGAGAAGGTCTGTATATCCATAATCCCATAGCCAATAAATTCAAGAGGCATTTATTAAACATGTATTATTATTTTTAACTTATTTTATTTGATTTATTTACAATGTTGTGTTAATTTCTGATGTTCAGCAAAGTGATTCAGCTGTATGTGTGTGTGTGCATGTGTGTGTGTGTGTGTGCACGCGCATGTATGTGTGTGTGTGTAAAGGGCTTCCCTGGTGACTCAGCAGTAAAAAATCCACTTGTCAATGCAGGAGATATGGGTTTAGTCCCTGGGTCAGGAAGATCCTCTGGAGAAGGAAATGACTACCCACTCCAGTGTTCTTGTCTGGGAAATCCCATGGACAAAGGAGACTGGTGGGCTTCAGTCCATGGGGTCACAAAGAGTTGGACACAATTTAGAGACTAAACAACAGTAAGAATATATATGTACCTATTCTTTTCCATATTCTTTTTCAAGATGGTTTATCACAAGATACTGAACCTAGTTCCCTGTGCTATACAGCAGGATCTTGCTGTTTTCTCACTCTATAATCTAATATAATAGCTTGCATGTGCTAATCCCAAACCACCAACATCTACTATTGATGAAGCTGCATGACATATATCCTTTTTAGTGCCTCTGTTTATATAACATGAGATATAAAAATTTCTGTTTTTCCTTCTATAGTTATAAATTATCTTTTCTGAGAAAATAATTGACTCAGACTTCTTTATGAAAGTTGATAATTGTCTCTAAAGTCCTATACATTCTTTCTCTAAACTATACCAGATACTAGAATCCTGTTATTAGGGAATGCTTCAGTTAAAAAAAAAAAATAGTTGAAAGGAAATTGCTTTATGAGAATAATCACCTAAATTAATAATATGGGATGTTTATGTGTATTCAGAAAGGAAGAAAACAATCACATTTATGTCCATATTATACTCTGTGCTTCGGAAAGGTAATCCAGTTGCTAAGAATTCAACAGCCCTTATAACATTAAAAGGAAATGTTCCTGCAATTACTGACTTTATAGCATTTAGTTTTTTCCTGAGGGAAAATCAATAAAGGGATAAAGGAAATATACTTTTAACTCTATTGGCTTTAATATGAACATTTTGTTTACATTAATTGCTAATACTGTTTAAACATACATCTCTTTCATCTTAAAGCACTGTTATCCACATACTATTCTTGATCACATAATAGATTGATGCCATTTACTATTCTTCAACAGGCTAATAATAAACAATAAATTTTTACTATTTTTTTGATCTTCCAGTCTTCTCTCACAAATGTCTTCTTCTGTGGCTATATATATAGATTATACTTTCTTTTACTGACAACATGTTTCAATATAAAGATTTATACCCATCATTCTCCTTGCTCCTAGGGTTGATTTCTCTCTGTTAAATATGAAAGATTATTAGCTCTGCTCCATTTTTACCTCCATCACATGTGTTCCGAGGGGTCCATCTTCTACTCCCTGCCTAACCCATCCCTCTCTCTGAGCCAGTGAGATGCTATCTGATTCAAGCACATTGCACTTGGAAAAGAACAGGGATGAAAGAGGTTTGAAATCACTTACCTGCCCATTTATCAGTTGCATTTTCTTTGTAATACCCCCAGCATTACCTTAGGATACTGTTATCTAAACACTCTGTTTAAACAGAATGCTTTATCCTCAAAGAGCAACTTAGAAACAAAAAGCTGAGAGAAGGAAAGGGTTTGCAGGCTATAAAGGAACAAGGCAGGAGGAACAGAGCCAGAAGAAAGTGTCGGCTTTGTTCTTATAGGTCCAATATGTTGTAACTTGCCCACACTCTAGTTTTACCTTACCCTTTCTTTTCATTTTGGAACAAAGTTACTAGAATATGTTATTTAGTATCTAACAAGTTGACTGGATCACCTCAGGAACACTCAGGTTTGATTTTCCTCTTTCAATCATTGGCTAGATCCGACTAACCTCCCCTCCGACCTCCCTAAATTTGACATCAACAGAATCTGAAGAGGAACCACATTTATTTGCTGTCACTCTGCTTGATCTTAGACTCTGATCACCAGACTGCCCTCAGGATTCTAAACTGAGACTCCATCTCCTCCACTTCCTGTCAGTATGTGGATACAGCTCCCATGCCTGATTTGGTTTGGATTTTCTATTTTCAGGCTAACGTAGACTGGTATGCTAAGTCGCTTCAGTCGTGTCCGACTCTGTGTGACCCCATAGACGGCAGCCCATGAGGCTCCCCGTCCCTGGGATTCTCCAGGAAAGAACACTGGAGTGGGTTGCCATTTCCTTCTCCAGGGCATGAATGTGAAAAGTGAAAGTGAAGTCGCTCCGTCATGTCCGACTCTTCGTGACTCCATGGACTGTGGCCAAAAGGCTCCTCCATCCATGGGATTTTCCAGGCAGGAGTGCTGGAGTGGGGTTCCATAGATTGGTATACTCTATCACAAATCCACTTTGTCAGCCATGGAGCTGAAGGTAAGACTCAATTCTCAAGCCCAGCAAGTCTGCTATGCCAGCTTAAGAGCTCCGATTTGGGAGGACTAAGGCCCTGCAGTATGAGATTAATAAACTACAGTAAAATGCACTTGAAAATCTTGGAATCTCAGGTTTCCTACACTCACAGGATTTTTAGAAGTGGCCCACTCTGTCTTTCCAACAGCATGCATTCCCTCCTGGCCATAAAATTCATAGCCAGGATTGCCACTACATAACCTGGTGAAGCAAAGTTTATATTTACTAAGGAAGAAACAACACTGTTACTTTCAATGATCTGTAGGACTCCATCCACATGTGCCTGCAGAGGGTGGGAGACAATGGATCTAACTGGAGCTGGAACAAAAAGGGCAGAACTTGAAGTTGGTAAATGTTATCAACATGGGAGCAATCTCCTATAAAAAGAATCAATTCTCTGGAAAGGATGCAGAAGGTAATACTATTATACTGGTAGGAAACCTCTGGAAAGTTTGGTGAAAGTGATGGTCCACACTAGGTAAAGTAGAAATACCAGAATATTTGCTAAAAATTAGGTCAAGTAGAGGAAATGGTAAAAATACTGATAAAACTCAGCATGCTATAATGGATGTGCATAAATATATAACATCAAGAACCTACCTGCCATGGAGAGGCTGAGCACTGTGCCACAACTACTGAGACTGTGCTATAGAGCCTGGAGCCGCAACAACTGAGCCCATGAGTCACAACTACCGAAGCCAGTGTGCCCTAGAGGCTGTGCTCTGCAACAAGAGAAGCCCCTGTAATGAGAAGCCTGTGCACTGCAACTAGCGAGTAGCCCCCACTTTCCACAACTAGAGAAAAGCCCACACAGCAATGAAGACCCAGCATAGTCAAAAATAAGTAAATAAAATTATATATAAAAAAGAACCTTATATATAAAAATTGGCTATGATTCACAGGCGTGCCTTGAAGACACATGGGTGACAGGGAAACTGGTATTATTGAGATGCAATGTGGTGGGTGTTCTCTGTAGGTCAGAGGTGATGGTGGGAAACACTAGAACAGATCTGATGATCCAGATAGCAACATGCATGACGTAAAAGGCAATAATGATGGTGCTTAACCATCAGAAGCAAAAAAATTGTCCTCAATTTTATTGTAAAGAATAGTAATATCTCAGTGGAAGACAGGTAAATACACTCTTTGAGCTTTCTGAAGATGGTTAAGACAACACAGATTCACTTGAGATAAGACAGATAACTAATAAAGCAGTTGCTTAGTCTATACAAAATAAAAGAGGATTCGTAATTAGTGTCCCATCCAGATTCAAGTAACATACCTTATATTCCAATTCAGACCTGAACCAGTTCTCATCCACTGAACTGATTGACTAAAGAAGTGGCCAGGTTCCAAGAGAGGAGGACCATTCAAAGTCATGGCAAAGATACACTATAATGACTCCCTCAATTCTATTCACAATGACAATCTGCTAGAATGATTTTATGTTCAGAAAATGGTGATACCAAATATTTCAAGGATTTTTGGTTTTGCCAAGATAAATTCTCTGGATTCCTGAGGAGTTATGCTTTCATAGAGTAACACAACAGATGTACAAATAATCATTAAAAACTAGGACTGTGTCCAAAGTCTGTTCTCTAGGGGGTGAGATGAATCGAAAGAGTAGCATTGAAATATATATATATTATCATATGTAAAATAGATAGCTAATGGAAGGTTGCTGTATAACAGAGGAAACTCAACCCAGGCTCTGTGACAACCTAGAAGGGTGGGATGGGGCAGAGGGTGTGGGTGGGAGGGAGGTTCAATAGGGAGGGAATATATGCATACTTATGGCTGATTCACATTGTCTTTTGGCAGAAACCAACAGAATATTGTTAAGCTATTATTCTCCAATCAAAAAATAAATTAAAAACATAAAAATGGAATGGAAATTTTTTTAAAAAAGAAAACAAAACAACAAACTAGGACTACTGCCCAATGACTTTTGTCTCTTTATGCAAGGATTCACCAATCTGGTCCTTGGGAATCAATGCTTCAGTTATAGCAAGGGGGAAGGGTGTCAAGAACTGTGAAAGGCCTGAGATTTTTCCTCTGCTTACAAAATAAGTAACTATCCTAGTTTCATAGATCCTGGTGAGGGGCATTAGAGACAAAAGGACTTCATCACTCACTTTGCAGTAGATACCGTGAGCTTCATGTTCCTATCAGTTTCTTGTAGCTGACATGCCAATGAAGCAATAGGAGGAGGGCTAGATGCATGTTCTGAGTGCTGTAGTTTTGCATTGCAACTGAAAAACCTTGGGGTGCTTGCCTACCTGTTGCCATTGAAGATACACCATCTAATAAAGGTGGTGGTGGTGTAGTCACTAAGTCATGTCCAACTCTTGCGACCCTATGGACTGTAGCCTTCCAGACTCCTCTGTCCATGGGATTCTCCAGGCAAGAACACTGGAGTGGGTTGCCATTTCCTTCTCCAGGGGATCGTCCCGACCCAGGGATCGAACCCAGGTCTCCTGTGTTGCAGGCAGATTCTTTACCAACTGAGCTGGGTATTGTTCAGTAAATTCCTGTTCCCTCTGCCCGGAGAAAGATACTATATCTTCCAATGCTGCCTGTTGTACAAACATCCTTGAAAAGTCAGTCCAAACAACACTATTTAACCTACATCATTCAGAAATGAATGAGATTCATGGAGAATTATCTCCCAACAATGCATAACCATAATTTTTAGACCACTTCACTACTGGCGAGTTTTCTCATATGGGTATATGCCATCTGTCAGCCACTCTGATTCTGATTTGACTGATGGGCTGGAACTAAATCGGTTTGAAACATCTTATACAGCATCTAACTAAATGCTACTATCAACAAGACCCTAAAAGCAAAATGACAACTTGTACTATTGATTTCAGCCTGGTATGTTGCATCCTCAGGTGAACAAACCCGGTAAACTATCAGTGTCTGGCTTAGAAAGCCAGGTGGTATTTTCCTTAAGTGTCTGTACTGACTTTTCTACTTGGTCAACAGGACCAAGTTATAAATTTAGGTGGCACCCTGACCAAAATTAAGTGACTTCATTTTATGTCTTTACTTTCTATGCTCTGACTTTGTACCTTTTAGATGTACCTGATAACCTATGCGAGCTTACTTCTGCTGACTCCAAATATCCTGAGTCTGCTGTTGGATCCTCAAGACAATGTCTTCCTTTCCTGGGCTCACTCCTATGCTGCATTCCACAATCGGTCTAACTGCTGGGTCTGCGGAGCACTCCCCTCTTCGTCAGCGGAAGGCTTCCCATGGTGGACATCCCCACTTCAAGGAAAAGACTTTCTCCAAGTCTGTGAATACCTTTGACAACAATCACATTCGATGTTTCTTCTTCATCTGATGACATCTACCAACCCTAAAATGGACTGGTGCAACACTTTGTACTTTAACTATGGACATAATGTGACTTTTAATTTCGATTTTAACTTGTTTTAATGACTATGTTGCCTGCATCTGTAATTGTATAACTGGATTTGTTCTAGCCGCATGAAAGCTTTTAAGTTACAAATGGTTGCTCAAACTCCTGCTACTGCTGTAGCTTCCTCCAACTGCTATTTGGGGCCCCTGGATCAGATATCCTCAATATGAGGATTAGGAGAATATGTTGCCTCACCAATTTAGGGACAATGCCCCTTGTCAGCTCGGAAGCAGTTATGGAACGAGAATGACGCCCCTTTTCCCTAGGCAACATAATTCTCCTAAAAGAAAAGGGGGGAATGAGAGAGTCAGTTCCTGGGCAAGTTGATAGGGAGTCTAGGGGTCCCCAAGGAGAGAGGGGTCTGGAATTCTCAAGGAGGAAGAAAGGACAAGCTTTTTTTTTTTTTTTTCTTCCTCCACATTCCTTAGGATTATATAACAATGTATCCTGCCTAAGGACAGTCTTTGGATTCAACCTTTTGTTATCTTAAAATGTTAATTATGGGAGTAGACCTGGTCTTTACAAGGGTGTATCTTGCCTGAGGACAGTGTTACCTTAAGATGTAAATTATGGGAGTGGGTCTGATGAAGTCTTTACAACCTCCAGACCTTCTTTGGATTATATAACCTCATTGTTAACACTAGCAAGCGGGTACTCTTTCTGCCCCCTTCTGATGCCTATGTCAGAAGCTTTCTCTATCTCCTTTATACTTTAATAAAACTTTATTACACACACAAAAAAATAAATAAATAAATAAATTTAGGTCCAACAGGATGTAATCAAGATTGCCCAGATCCCACCTTGGACAATAGGTACAACAATTCAGCCTACTGTCCAGGCAGTTGGCTGTCAATTCAGCTTACCCTGGATTCCTACCATGAGGTTGAACATTTGATGCACTCATGACAAACTCTAAGGTACAGGCATTATTTTTACAGGGAGATGAAAGTTAAATACTGGAAATAGAACTGCCTTATGACCCAGCAATCCCACTGCTGGGCATACACACTGAGGAAACCAGAACTGAAAGAGACACGTGTACCCCAATGTTCATCGCATCACTGTTTATAATGGCCAGGACATGGAAGCAACCTAGATGTCCATCAGCAGATGGATGGATAAGAAAGCAGTGGTACATATATACAATGGAGTATTACTCAGCCATTAAAAAGAATACATTTGAATCAGTTCTAATGAGGTGGATGAAACTGGAGCCTATTATACAGAGTGAAGTAAGCCAGAAAGAAAAACACCAATACAGTATACTAACACATATATATGGAATTTAGAAAGATGATAACGATAACCCTGTATGCGAGACAGCAAAAGAGACACAGATGTGTAGAACAGCCTTTTGGACTCTGTGGGAGAGGGAGAGGGTGGGATAATTTGGTAGAATGGCACTGAAACATGTATAATATCATATAATAAACGAATCGCCAGTCCAGGTTCAATGCAGGATACAAGAAGCTTGGGCTGGTGCACTGGGATGACCCAGAGGGATGGTACGGGGAGGGAGGTGGGAGTGGGGTTCAGGATGGGGAACACGTGTACACCCGTGGTGGATTCATATTGATGTATGACAAAACCAACACAATATTTTAATTAGCCTCCAATTAAAATAAATAAATTTAAATTAAAAAAAAAAAGAAAGTTAACACCCAGTTTTCCATAGAAACACAATCCCAATGACATACAAGGTCTCCTGAAAAGAAGAGGTTATTCACCATTGTTGGGAACTCTCAGAGTTCCAACCTCCAACCTCAGTCATTTCATATGGTGGCAATGTCCTCTCGGTGTTAGCATAGATAGAGGACAGACTGGAATGACTTCTCTCTGCCAGTTCCTCCAAAATCAGACAAGACTCAACAATCCCAACTGAACTAGAAACCATATGTTTACCAGCTAGTTAGATGAGGGATGGAAATTAGACAATGTCAACCTGTGTCCCACAGGTCAAACTTGAGGAACCCTAATGAAAGCCTTTGGGTTTTGTTGAGGTTATCTTAATGTTCTCATTCCCATAGGAGAGTATAATATTTTTTATTTCTAGGATGAGAAAATGTTAATCTTTAGAAATTTGTATTTCTTAAATATAATTGAAGTGCCAAACATGCATTTTATGTCTCTGTCACATGTAGCAGAAATTGCAGACCACAAAAAATTCACATATGTATTGGTCTGTTTATAAAGCAGTATTTTAAAATTGGCATAAATACTTATTTTTCTACATGTACTATGCAGTAATTAAAATGACAACTTGGGCAATATTAGCGCTCTGATTTAATTGAGGGGTGTTTAGCTGATTACAAACAGTGTATTCATTTTTTTTTAAAAAAATGAAATTCTAATTAGTGTTGGCTTCCTGTCAAAATCAGTAATTAAGAAAGTTGTCAAAGTCAATGCTATTATTCATCTTGATAATGAAATTATTTAAACATCAAACATGAATGTTCTATTAGCTTGAGGAGTATAATTGTTAACAGTGCTCACAGGGCGAAATAAACACATCACATCAGCTACATTATCTACCTAAATACCTCCATACAGATGCTGGTGATTAAGACGCTGAAGCTTTGTAAGTTTAAGTATGTTATTGAGATTACTTTCCAAATAACGTTTAACTTTGTTGAGGTAGTACCTGTGATGTATGTGGGAAAACATGACTCCACATTCTTTTGAAGGTCAATTATTAATAAAATGCTTTTATAACCTGCAAAAATAAACTGTACTTTAAGTATTTAACTTTATGACTTTTGGCATGTATTCCAGAAACAATGATGATGTCTCACTGCACATATCCATCACCCCTGAAAGTCTCCTCCTCTCTGAATGAACTTCAGCCCTTCCTCACCAATCCCCTGTGCCCAGGAAACCACTAATCAGTGGAGTTGTTTTTTGCTATATATTTGCTTGAATTTTCTAGAATCCATATGAATATAATCATAGAGTTGGATTTTTTATGGATTTTTCAGTCATGATAATTAAGATTCATTCATGTTGTGTTACATATTAATAATTAATTTTTAATGCTAAGCAGTATTCCATTGTATTGCTATACCATAGTTTCTGGATCTATGCATACTTTTATGACATTCCAGCTATTTTCAGGTTTAGCTATTACAAATAAAGAGACTATGAACATTCATACACAAGTCTTTGAGTTGAGATATATGCTTTAACTTGCTTGGATAAATACCTAGAAATACAAGGATAATGTTATTTCTATATCTATCATTTAAAAACATATTTTTAAAAACTTTCAAAAGTTTCTCCCAAGCAGAAAATCTTCTAAGATTTAACATTTGTACCCATATTATATGAGAATTTCAATTCCTCTGAATCATTGCTAAAACTTTTAAATCATTGCTAAAGGTTTTTTAGTGTTTTTTTTTTTTTTTCCAGTTGTTTGCTTGTTTTCACCATTCTAATGTATATGTAGTAATATAATACTGTAGTTTTAGTTTATATTTTCCTAATGACTCATGATTTTGAACACATTTCATGTACTTGTTTGTCTGCCATCTGTGTAGTTTTCTTTTGAGTGAAGAATCTGTTGAAATATTGTTGCTTATTTTTATTGATATGTGTGCTTTTTTATTATCAGGTTTGAGAATTCTGTGTGTATTTTGATAGAAATCTTTTATTAGACATGTGATTTTTCAAATATTTTCCTTGCCTGATTTTTTAATTTTAATGATATTTTATGAAAAACAGATATTAAGTTCAATTTATTGTTTTTAAGAAATCATACTTTGAAATGAGCAAAGAACAAAGATTTTATCAAATGTTTTTAAAAGTTTAAAAATGTTAAGTTTATGTTCCAGTTGATAATACACTATGACTTTTTAAAAATATACTATTCATGATATGTATTTAAGTTTCTTCTGTTCTTCCTTTCTATTTTTTGCATATTGATATACAAATGCAGCACCTTTTAAAAGATTCTTATACCATGTCTTCTTTCTCAACACACTTTCCCTCCACGCTGTTGTTATTATCATATCACTAAGTCATGTCTGACTTTTTGTGACCCATGGACTGTAACCCACCAGGTTCCCCTGTTCTTCACAGTCTCCTGGAGTTTGCTCATATTTATGTCCACTGAGTTGGTGATGCTATTTATCCATCTCATCTTCTGCCTCCCTTTCTCCTTTTTCCTTCAATTGTTCCAGCCTTAGGGCCTTTTCTAATGAGTCAATGCTTCACATCTGTTGGCCAAATTATCGGAGTTTCAGGATCAGTTCCCCCAAAGAATATTCAATGAATATTCAGGGTTGATTGCCTCATTTCCATATATATACACACACACGTGCATATATATATATATATATAGCCACATAAATATCTCTGAATTGTTTAGTATTATCATTAATATATTAATCTATCTTTATCTAATATCACATTGACATGGAATATAGAACTTTATATTTACTGTGGGAAAGAATCCCTTAGAAATGGAGTAGCCTACATATTCAACAAGAGACTGGAATCTAGTACTTGGGTGCAATCTCAAAAATGGTAAAATGATCTTGATTCACTTCCAAGGCAAACCATTCAACATGACAGTAATCTAAGTCTATGTCCCAACCACTAATGCTAAAGAAGCTGAAGCTGAATGGTTCTATGAATACCTACAAGAACTTTTAGATCTAACACTAAAAAATATGTGCTTTTCATCATAAGGGACTATAACACAAAAGGAGGAAGTAAAGAGATACCTGGAGTAACAGGCATGTTTGGTCTTGAAGTACAAAATGAAGTAGGAAAAGGCTAACAGAGTTTTGCCAAGAGAATGCAATGGTCTTGGCAAATACCCTCGTCCAATAATACAAGAGATGACTCTACACATGGACATCACCAGATGGTCAATATCAAAATCAGGTTATTTATATTATTTGCAGTCAAAGATGGAGAAGCTCTATACAGTCAGCAAAAACAAGACCTGGAGCTGAGAGTGACTCAAATCATTGACTCCTTATTGAAAAATTCAGACTTAAATTAAAGAAAGTAGGGAATACTACTAGGCAGTTCTATACACAGTAGAGGTGCCTTATCCCTTATATACAGTAAAGGTAATGAATATATTAAAGGAATTAGATCTGATAGACACAGTGCATGAACAACTATGGACAGAGGTTCATAGCACTGTACAGGAGGCAGTGACCAAAACCATCTCCCACGAAAAAGAAATGCAAGAAGGCAAAGTGGTTGTCTGAGGAGGCCTTACAAATAGCTGAGAAAAAAAGCAGAAACCAAGGCATAAATGGAAAAATATACCCAACTGAATGCAGAGTCCCAGAGAATAGCAAGGACAGAAAAGAAAGCCTTCCTATGTGAACAATGCAAAGAAATAAAGGAAAACAATAGAGTGGGAAAGACAAAAAAATCTCTTCAAGAAAATTGGAGACACCAAAGGAACACTTCATGCAAAGACGGACACAATAAAGGACAGAAATGGCAAGGATCTAGTAGAAGCAGAAGATATTAAGAAGAGGTAGCAAGAACACAGAAGAACTGCACAAAAAAGTTTTAATGACCCAGTTAACCATGATGGTATGGGTCACTCACCTAGAGCCAAGCATCCTAGTGTATGAAGTCAAATGGGCCTTAGGAAGCATCACTACAAAGCTAGTGGAGGTGACGAATTCCCTGAGCTATTTAAAATCCTAAAAGATGATGCTGTGAAAGTGCTGCACTCAATATGTCAGCACATTTGGAAAACTCAGCATTGGCCACAGGACTAGAAAAAGTCAGTTTTCATCCCAATCCCAAAGAAAGACAATGCCAAAGAATATTCAAACTACTGTATAATTGTACTCATTTCACATACTAGCAGAGCAATGCTCAAAATCCTTCAAGCTAGGCTTCAGCAGTATAAGAACCTAGAAATTCCAGATGTTTAAGCTGGATTTAGAAAGGCAGAGGAACCAGAGATCAAATTGCCAACACCTGTTGGATCATAGGGGAAGTAAAAGAATTCCAGAAAAACACCTACTTTTGTTTCAGGGATTACACTAAAGCCTTTGACTGTATGGATCACAACAAACTGTGGAAAATGCTTTAAGATATGGGAATACCAGACCAACTTACTTGCCTCCTGGGTAATCTTTATACAGAGATAGAAGCAACATTTAGAACCAGAAATAGAACAACAGACTGCTTCAAAACTGGGAAAGGACTATTTCAAACCTGAATATTGTCACCATGCTTATTTAACATATGCAGAGTACTTCATGTGAAATGCCAAGCTGGATAAATCATAAGTTGGAATCAAGACTGCCAGGAGAAATGTCAACAACCTCAGATATGCAGATGATACCACTCTAATGGCAGAAAGCAAAGAGAAACTAAAGAGCCCTTTGATGATGGTGAAAGAAGAGAGTGAAAAAGCTGGCTTAAAACTCAACATTCAAAAAACTAAGATCATGGCTTCTGGTCCCATCAGTTCAGTTCAGTTTAGTTCATTTCAGTCGCTCAGTCATGTCCGACTCTTTGTGACCCCGTGAATTGCAGCATACCAGGCCTCCCTGTCCATCACCAACACCCGGAGTTCACTCAAACCCACGTCCATAGAGTCAGTGATGCCATCCAGTCATCTCATCCTCTGTGGTCCCCTTTTCCTCCTGCTCCCAACCCATCCCAGCAACAGAGTCTTTTCCAATGAGTCAACTCTTTGCGTGAGGTGGCCAAAGCACTGGAGTTTCAGCTTTAGCATCATTCCTTCCAAAGAACATCCAGGACTGATCTCCTTTAGGATGGACTGGTGGGATCTCCTTGCAGTCCAAGGGACTCTCAAGAGTCTTCTCCAACACCACAGTTCAAAAGCATCGATTCTTTGGCGCTCAGCTTTCTTCACAGTCCAACTCTCACATCCATATATGACCACGGGAAAAACCATAGCCTTGACTAGATGGACCTTTGTTGGCAAAGTAATGTCTCTGTTTTTCAATATGCTATCTAGGTTGGTCATAACTTTCCTTCCAAGAAGTAAGCGTCTTTTAATTTCATGGCTGCAATCACCATCTGCAGTGATTCTGGAGCCCCCCAAAATCACTGTTTCCACTGTTTCCCCATCTATTTCCCATGAAGTGATGGGACCAGATGCCATGATCTTCATTTTCTGAATGTTGAGCTTTAAGCCAACTTTTTCACTCTCCACTTTCACTTTCATCAAGAGGCTTTTTAGTTCCTCTTCACTTTCTGCCACAAGGGTGTTGTCATCTGCATATCTGAGGTTATTGATATTTCTCCCGGCAATCTTGATTCCAGCTTGTGCTTCTTCCAGCCCAGCATTTCTCATGATGTACTCTGCATATAAGTTAAATAAGCAGGGTGACAATATACAGCCTTGACGTACTCCTTTTCCTATTTGGAACCAGTCTGTTGTTCTATGTCCAGTTCTAACTGTTACTTCCTGACCTGCATATAGGTTTCCCTTTTTTTGTTGTTGTTGTTGCATTTTTATTTTATTTTATTTTTAAACCTGAAACACTGTATTAGTTTTAAGAGGCAGGTCAGGTGGTCTGGTATTCCCATCTCTTTCAGAATTTAATGGCAAATAGATGGGGAAATAGTGGAAATGATGACAGGTTTTATTTTCTTGTTCTCCAAAGTCACTGCAGATAGTGACCTTAGCCATGAATTTAAGACACTTGTTACTTGGAAGTAAAGCTATGACAAATCTGGACAGCATATTGAAAAGCAGAGACATCACTTTGCCAACAAAGGCTCATATAGTCAAATCTATGGTTTTTCCAGTAGTCATGTATGGATGTGAGAGTTGGACCATAAAGAAGGCTGAGCACAGAAGAATTGAGACTTTCAAACTGTAATGCTGGAGAAGACTCTTGCGAGTCCCTTGGACAGCAAGGAGATAAAACCAGTCAATCCTAAAGGAAGTTAACCCTGAATAGTCATTGGAAAGACTGATGCTGAAGCTCCAAAACTTTGACCACTTGATGCAAACAGCTAACTCTTTGTGAAAGACCCTGATGCTGCGAAAGATTGAGAGCAGAAGGAACAGGGGGTGACAGAGGATTAGATGACTGGATGGCATCACTGAGTGAATGGACTTCAGTTTGAGCAAACTCCAGGAGATAGTGAAGGACAGGGAAGACTGGCATGCTGCAGTTCATGGGGCGGCAGAGTTGGACACAACTTAGCAACTGTATAATAGTGTTTTATAAGTCTTAAAGTCAGATATGTATATCTCTCAAGTTTTTTGTTTTCAAAGTTTTTTTTTTTTTGCTTGTATTATAATCTCTGACTTTTCAAGTAAAGTTTAAAATCAGCTTATTTTTTTGAATTAAGCTTTTTTAAATTAATTTATTTTAATTGGAGGCTAATTATTTTACAATATTGTGATGGTTCTTGCCATACACCGACATGAATCAGCCATGTTTGTTCTGTTGCATACTGTATCTTTTACATCTTATTTTAAGGGTGATTACTGTTGTATTTAGGAATTTATTTTTAAAAATGTTTCCTATATCTAGAAAACTTACTTTTCCATTAGGTCTAGTAGCTTTTGCTGTAGATTTCTTAGGATTTTTCTACTTGATAATGTATTCCATTAGTAATGACTTTTACTTCTAGTCAGAGTGCTTTTGATTTTCATCTTTTCTCATTGCATTGGCTTGACTGATTCAATTTTGAATAGAAGTGATGAGAATACACATTCTTCCTATATTCTAATCTTCATAGTACTTAGTTTCTGTCATTACATATGATACTAGCAGTAAGTTTTTCTCAGACCTTCTTTTCAAGCTGAGGAAGTTTCCTGGTATTTCTATGTGCTGAGAGTTTTTCTTAGGAGCGGCCTTTACATTTGTCCATTTTTTATATAGTCGTCCTTACTGTCATAAAATTTTTAATGATACATCAGCCCGTATTAATATTGCCATCCTTGTAGAATCTGTAGTGATGCAACCTTCTCAATTCCTGGTGTTTGTCATGTGTGTGTTCTTTCTTTTCCTCCTAATCAGTTTGTCTAGAAACTTATCAATATTATTGATCTTTTAAAAGAACTAACTTTTGCTTATTATGCTTCTCCCTTTTATATTTACCCTTATTTTTATTGTTGATTTTTCTCCTTTATATGGCTTTCCTTTTCTCTTCATTTTCTGTTTTTCTAAACAAAAGTTGTGCTTTGGTTTGAGACCTTTCTTTTTTACTCAAATAGGTGTTAGTGTGATAAGCCATCTCCTAAGTATTATTTTAGTATCATACCACAAATTTGGATGTGTTGTGTTTTACTTTTACACAATTTATATATTTTTGATGTCTTCCTCAATGTACAGGTAATTTAAAGCTGCATTATTTGATATTCAAATATTTGGAAATTTTCAAAGGTCATTTCCAATTTGATACCATTGACTGCATACATTTTGTATGATATAACACTCTTTAAAATGTATTAAATATGCTTTATTGTCCAGAATATGGACAGAATATTCTGTCAAACGTTTTATGTGTCCTTAAACAAATGTGTATTCATCACTTGTTGGGTGGGATATATCTGGATTTTAATCCATTAAATTACTGTCAAGCCTTCTGTATCAGTCCCTCAAATACTGAGAGATCTGCTATTAAAATATCTAACTGTAATTGTGGCTTTATCTATTCCTCCCTAGAGATCTATCATTGTTTGTTTCTTATTTTTGAAGCTCTGTTATTAAGAGTATAATAATATTAGTGTTAGGATTTTTATGACTGTTTTACAAATTGTTGTTTGTCATTACAAAATAAACTTTTAAAAATCTGGTTTATTTATTGATCTGGACTAATTTATCTGATATTAAAATAGTCACATAAGCTTTCTTTTGATTAATATTAACAAACTATATCTGATTCTTTTTACTTTTAAATTTAGTGTGTGTTTGTATATAAAATAATATTATAAAGGAAACATATTCTTGGTTCTTAGCTTTTTATGCAATCTGATCATCTTTATCTTTTAATTACTATGCATGAGTATTTACATTTGTGCATAAATCTTTCATTTGCAATTTGTATACCTTTGTTTCATCTGGTCTTTGTTGTATTTCTCTTTCTTTTTTGCTTTGTTTGGGTTAATCCAGTATTATTATTCCATTTTATATATTTTGTTGATTTATAAGCTATAACAATATGCTCTAATAATTTGGCCACCTGATGCAAAGAACTGACTCACTGGAAAAGATCCTGATGCTGAGAAAGATTGAAGGCAGGAGGAGAAGGGGATGACAGAAGATGATATATTTGGATGGCATCACTGACTCGATGGACTTCAGCAAGCTCTGGGAGTTGGTGATGGACAGGGAAGCCTGGCGTGCTACAGTCCATGGGGTCACAAAGAGCCAGACACGACCGAGCAACTGAACTGAAGCTATAACACTCTAACTAACTTTTAGAGGCTGTGTGAGAGTTTCTACTACCCTTTGTTAGCTACTTTCCATCTATCTCTAAATGATATTATGCCACTTTACATATAGTAAAAGAACCTTACCAGAGTTTCTGAGTATCTTTGGTTTGTTGTGGTGGTTTATTTGCATTTTTTCGTAGTGTGAACACTTACTGTGAGATTCACTCTCTTAACAAGTTGTGAAGTGCACAATACCGTATTAGAAACTCTAGGCCCTGTGCTGTAAGACAGATCTCTACAATAAATTTATCTGGCATAACTAATCGGTTATGTCCATTGAGCAATGAGGAACTGTTCAATAGTTATCATGTCTTGTTTTGAAGATTTCTTAGGCAGGTCTAGGGCAGCAACTAGCCTAAGTTTAAGTATCCTCCACTGCTGGACAAGCTCTATTTGTGTGCTTTTCCCACTGCTCCATAATGTGGGCCAAAAACAGGCCCAGGTTTTTACTTTGCAGGAGTATAAGCACTGTTTCTTTTGGTCCTTTCAAGTAGATCCTTCCCAGCTCTCAGCTAGTACGAGCTGTATGAACTTATCATTGTTCTACTCAATACCCAGGGGTCCTTCTGCACTTTTCTGAAGCTCTCCCTCTGAATCCCTTTTCTTTCCACTCCTCTGCCCTGGGAATTTTATCCACCAGGGCTTTTCTAAACTCAATGACATCACTTCAACCCAGAGAGTCAGCCAAGCCCTGCCTGGGCACTTGCTCCTCATACCACAGTCTGAAAAACCTCTCAAGGCAGTGAGCTGGGGAGTTGGTCACCCACCATGTTTGTTTATCCTGTATTTAAGGATCACACTTCTATTGGGTTGGCCAAAAAGCTTGTTTGGGAATGGAAACAAACTTTATGACTAACCCAATAAAATCATTATGTCACATACTTACTTTTTAATTTTTTTTAAATGGTAAATCATTTTAAATTTAAAGATTTATCAAAAGGAGAAAACTAGTCCCTATTTTTCTATCTTGAATAGGAGTAGAATTCCTCAAAATGCTCTTTATTAATGGTATCAAATGATTGGTTTTCAGCTCATAACACGTTTTGCATATTTTCCAGATGGAGGGAAGGAAAAACAGACCATGTTTTTATGCTGCTTTCTTCAAATGCTAAGAATCTTTCAGGAATTCATTTCCTTCCAATAGATACCATCTACAGTGTATAATGATGAACTGGTAGCCTGAAATAATTAGTGTATACAAGGTGATCTCTATGCTATTTTTACTGAACACCAGATGGCAGGAGTTCCTGGGTATATATACGTATATTTTATAACTGATTTAAACTTGAACAGCAATTAACAAGAAAGAATCTTTAAAAGGAAGAAGCACAAAAATACAGTCAGGAAAAATCATTCTCTGAGATAAGCAAATAATTTCCCCCTTTTATAACACAAGCTCACTAAGATACACAGATATCCAGTGGTAGTTTGTATTATTAAACACACACCAGGAAGTCCCTCTGGTAATTAAGTTAGCCTTGCTACAGTCAGAAATGGGCATACCGCTGTCATAAGCAAAAACACTAGTACTATTAAAATTTACTACCCTAACAAAGCGTATACTTGGCTTTATCTGCAGAATATGAATGAGTGTCATCCAAGATTTTATTAAAACACACACACACACACACAAGGAGACCTAATTACTTTATATATATTAAAGGAAGAAGCACACAACTATGTGAGCTTTACTCATGAAAGAGGCTGTTTAAAGCCAAGAGAAGAGAGTGGTATCAGGACTCAGTCCAATTAGAATTTCCATCCTTGCTCTTCTTAAGCATAATTAAGTAAGTCACATACAATTTTTCTTCATCGTAAAATGAAGATATATTACATTGTGAGTGATAAGTGAGATGACATAAATAGACACCAAACACAGAATTCATATAAAGATATTGAGCAAATATTATGTATTTTTAAATGATGGACAGAGATCAACTGAAATTTCACAAGAAGGAACTAGGAATGATAATCGAGTTTTTAATGATAATAGTTAAAGGGGTCTGGTCTAGAAAGAATGATGTAGAATTTCTTTTTTTTTTTTCTTCTCTACTCTATCCTGCTAATCACAATTAAAAACTCAGGAAATTACACATATCAAACCAAGGGAGAATTCTTAAATGTTAAAGGAGAATTCTAAACCAGAAGAAAGCATACTTCTTCAGAACCTCAGGACTGAAGAATCCACCAATAACAGGGTAATGTGTTATCTCCTCAACAAACAGATAAAGACTACTCAGACCCCCAATCCCAACTCACCATCTAGTGACAAAATGAAGCTAGAAAACCTTATTTCTCTGTCACCTTGAACAGAAATTTTTCTGAAAACCTCTGAAAAAGCCAGACCTACTGGGCAGAGAAAATCTGCTGGGAACCCAACAATAAGTGTCTGTTAGAATCATTCTCTTTAGCTGCCGGGCCTGGGACTTTCCATTTAGAACAAGAGCTCCTAAGGTGTGCAGGCAGCAGGTACAAAAGAGACCCAAATCCAGAAAACAGCCCGATCAATAAGAGCGTCCTTACCGGCCAGGACTCTCCTTCCCACTCAGGGATACTGAAGAGGGTTCATGGGACAAGACACAGGGATCCAGTCACACATGTGGCCTCACCCTAGAAGCCTATTTGTCCTACATGCTTAAGACATCCTGGCCTATCCAGACATACCTGACAAGTGAGTTAAACAAGCAGAAAGGACCAAGTCACAACAAATAGCATGATCCAGGCAGCCTCTCTGTTTTCAGAGACCTGAGGATCCCTTCATCTGCTCAGGGACATGGAGAAGCAGGTGGGCACTGAGAGGGTAACCCCTCCTCTACCTAAAGAGACCAAGCAACCTGGACAGGAGACATGCTTTCTGCTCTGCAGGGAAGTACTGCCAAAGTCCCATGGAAGAAATAGCAGCACCAGAAAAAACAAGCAGAACAAAGAGCTGTGAAAATGAAACTGTCACTGGAAACACATCACACCGAAGTAGGCCAATCTGCTCAGTCGCCTCGTGGTGTCCAACTCTTTGTGACTCTGTGGACTGTAGCCTGCCAGGCTCCTCTGTCCATGGAATTTTCCAAGCAAGGATAGTAGACTAGGTTGCCATTTCCTACTCCAAGGGATCTTTCCAACCCAGGGATCAAACCTATGTCTTCTGCATTAGCAGATGGATTCTTTACCATTATGCCACCTCGGAAGTAGGCCAATACCCATATGTTAACTCTAAACAGTGTGATAAACAGCTAAAATAATAGATTTTAATAGGGCCCAGAGACTCCTAACATAATAAAAATAGCCCAGGAAACAGTAATGACCCAATCACACCAGTAATCAATAATATCACAACTGGAATGAGAAAAGAAAATCAACTAACACCAACCTCAAGTTGAATCAGATGTTAAAATGATTTGACCACAATTTGAAAGCAGCCTTCATAAAATCCTTTCAACATTCAATAGCACACTCTCCTATTCAAATGAAAAATTACAAATATTCAGCAAAGAAATAAACTAATAGAAAAGAACAAATGGGAAGTATAGATATGAAAAATATAAAGCAACTATAAAAATCTCAAGAAATTTTTATTAAAGTGGAGATAATAGAGAATAAAAATCAGTGAATTGGGGACAGAGAAATAGAGTTCACCTACTCTGAAAACAGAAAATAGACTGAGAAAGAGAAAACTGATTAGAGCCTCAGGGTCTAATGGAACAACAAAAGATCCATTTGTATAATAGAATTTCAAGAGGAGAGGAAAAGGGAAGGACTGAAAAAAAATTCTAAAAAGTAATAGCAGAAAATTTCCTAAATTTGGCAAAAAACAGAAACCTACAGGCGCAGGAAGACAAAAAACTGCAAATTTGATCAGCCCAAGAAATTCATGCCAAGATATGCTATAATTATACATTTTTTCCTGTTTATTTATTTTACTTTACAATATTGTATTGGTTTTGCCATACATTGACTTGAATCCACCATGGGTGTACATGTGTTCCCCATCCTGAACCCCCACCCCCACCTCCCTCCCCATCCCATCCTTCTGTGCCATCCCAGTGCACCAGCCCTGAGCACCCTGTATCATGCATCAAACCAGGACTGGCTATTCATTCACATATGATAATTTACATGTTTAAATACCATTCTCCCATATCATCCCACCCTCTCCCTCTTCCACAGAGTCCAAAAGACTGTTCTATACATCTCTGTCTCTTTTGCTGTCTCACATACAGGGTTATCGTTACCATCTTTCTAAGTTCCATATATATGCATTAATATACTGTATTGGTGTTTTTCTGTCTTACTTCACTCTATATAATAGGCTCCAGTTTGATCCACCTCATTAGAACTGATTCAAATATATTCTTTTTAATATCTGAGTAATATTCCATTGTGTATAAGTACCATAGCTTTCTTATCCATTCATCTGCTGATGGACATCTAGGTTGTTTCCTTGTCATGGCTATTATAAATAGTGCTGAAATGAACACTGAGGTACATGTGTCTCTTTCAATTCTGGTTTCCTCAGTGTATATGCCCAGCAGTGGGATTGCAGGGTCATATGGCAGTTCTATTTCCAGTTTTTTAAGGAATCTCCACACTGTTCTCCATTGTGGCTATACTAGTTTGCATTCCCACCAACAGTGTAAGAGGGTTCCCTTTTCTCCACACACTCCAGCATTTATTGCTTGTAGACTTTTGGATAGCAGCCATTCTGACTGGTGTGAAATGGTACCTCATTGTGGTTTGGATTTGCATTTCTCTGATAATGAGTGATGTTGAGCATCTTTTCATGTGTTTGTTAACCATCTGTATGTCTTCTTTAGAGAAATGTCTGTTTAGTTCTTTGGCCCAGTTTTTGATTGGGTCATTTATTTTTCTGGAATTGAGTTGCAAGAGTTGCTTGTATATTTTTGAGATTAATTCTTTGTCCGTTGCTTCATTTGCTATTATTTTCTCCCATTCTGAAGGCTGTCTTTTCACCTCACTTATAGTTTCCTTTGTTGTGCAGAAGCTTTTAAGTTTAATTAGGTCCCATTTGTTTATTTTTTCTTTTATTTCCAATATTCTGGGAGGTGGATCTTAGAGGATCCTGCTGTGGTTTATGTCGGAGAGTGTTTTGCCTATGTTTTCCTCTAAGAGTTTAATAGTTTCTGGTTTTACATTTATATCTTTAATCCATTTTGAGTTTATTTTTGTGTATGATGTTAGAAAGTGTTCTAGTTTCATTCTTTTACAAGTGGTTGACCAGTTTTCCCAGCACCACTTGTTAAAGAGATTGTGTTTTGTCTATTGTATGTTCTTGCCTCCTTTGTCAAAGATAAGATGTCCATAGCTGCGTGTATTTGTCTCTGGGCTTTCTATTTTGTTCCATTGATCTATATTTCTGTCTTTGTGCCAGTACCATACTGTCTTGATGACTGTGGCTTTGTAGTACAGCCTGAAGTCAGGCAAGTTGATTCCTCCAGTTCCATTCTTCTTTCTCAAGATTGCTTTGACTGTTCAAGGTTTTTTGTATTTGCATACAAATTGTGAAAGTATTTGTTCTAATTCTCTGAAAAATACCATTGGTAGCTGGATAGGGATTGCACTGAATCTGTACATTGCTTTGGGTAGTATACTCATTTTCACTATATGGATTCTTCTGATCCATGAACACGGTATATTTCTCCATCTATTTGTGTCCTCTTTGATTTCTTTCACCAGTGTTTTATAGTTTTCTATATATAGGTCTTTTGTTTCTTTATGTAGATATATTCCAAAGTACTTTATTCTTTTCATTGCAATGGTGAATGGAATTGTTTCCTTCACTTTGTTTTCTCATTGTTAGTGTATAGAAATGCAAAGGATTTCTGTGTGTTAATTTTATATCCTGCAACTTTACTATATTCATTGATTAGAACTAGTAATTATCTGGTGGAGTCTTTAGGGTTTTCTATGTAGAGGATCATGTCATCTGCAAACAGAGTTTTACTTCTTTTCCAATCTGGATTCCTTTTATTTCTTTTTCTGCTCTGATTGCTGTGGCCAAAACTTCCAAAACTATGTTGAATAGTAGTGGTGAGAGTGGGCACCATTGTCTTGTTCTTGACTTTAGGGGAAATGCTTTCAATTTTTCACCATTGAGGATAATGTTTGCTGAGGGTTTGTCATGCTGCTGCTGCTGCTGCTGTTGCTAAGTCGCTTCAGTCGTGTCCTACTCTTTGCGACCCCATAGACGGCAGCCCACAAGGTTCCCCCGTCTCTGGGATTCTCCAGGCAGGTATGTTCCTTCTATTCCTGCTTTCTGGAAGGTTTTTATCATAAATGGATGTTGAATTTTGTCAAAGGCTTCCTCTGCATCTATTGAGATAATAATATGGTTTTCATTTTTCAGTTTGTTAATGTGGTATATTACATTGATTGATTTGTGGATATTGAAGAATCCTTGCATCTCTGGGATAAAGCCCACTTAGTCATAATATCTGCCCTAATTTTTAAGATTGCTTTCCTTCTACTAACCCTGGGGTGCTGGGAGGCAGTGTAAGGAACTCCTCCCATGGCAAAGGTCTTGAGGAAGGAGGCTCGGCATATGCAAAGGCAGGATTGAGCCTCAGGAGTACCCCTGGAAATTCTCGAGCATCTACCCCCAAAACCAGAGTCTGCCTACTTTGCTGCTTTGTGCTCTCACCTACATCTCTGACTTTATGGGGGGCTGTCCCCCACCACCTTTCTCTGAAAAAGAGTTAACTTACCGCTCCAGTTAATAAAGTTCCTGAGCATGACAAGAGTGTCTAAACTATCTAAATACAGATTCCTTTGAGCAGTTAAAAGATTGATTAGAAATTGTATTGGTGACGGGTTTTTCACTTGTTGGGCCAATGTTTGCTGCTAAGTTTCCATATCCCTTACCTACTGTGTCCCTGGAAGTATTGATTAATATAATTGGTGTATAGGAATTTAAGTAGTAGCTTTAATGTTTGTAACCTTGGACCCTTGAGTTAATTCTTTTCTTGTTACAGCCCACCACACCTTTGCCCTATAGGAATCCAACTTTATCTAATGCTTTCAGAGGGTGGCGCCTGACTTTAGAGAAAAATAAGTTTTCTGAAAAAAGGATCTTAAAATGTTGACAGGCCTCCAGGCCAGAAGATGATGTAAATCACCTAACTTTTGCATATGATAAGTTTGCAGGAAGAAAGCCTGGCTTACTGCTGACTCTACCCCTTCCCCCATTATCCTATATGCATAACTTAAGGTATAAAAACTACTTTGGAAAATAAAGTGTGGGCCTTGTTCACCGAAACTTGGTCTCTCCATGTCGTTCTTTCTCTCACCTTCTGGCTGAATTCCCATCTGGGGCGTGGAGGCTCATCAAGCCTACTAACTATGCCTGGGCTTCTAAGATCTGACCGGGGAGGCCCTAGTGTCTCCTCTCCTTCGGGAGAACAGGAGGATGCCTGTGGCCTACGTAGGTGATGCAAATTCCTTATTTTGGAATTTTATTAGCTTTCCACGTAAACCAAGTTATTCAGCCTCTTTTCTCCACTGAATTTTCTCACTGAGCTATCCTTATTTAACTTTATATCTTTAACTCTATCTTAACTTTATATCTTTAACTCTATATTAACTTTATATCTTTAACTCTATTGTATCCTGATCGCCAAAGCCGTCTCCCCTTTGAATTCCCTGGATCCACTGGGGCTGGACCCCGGTACTGGGGTTCTTCATTTCTTCCTTTTCTAGTTGCTTTAGGTGTAGAGTTAGGTTATTTATTTGACTTTTTTCTTGTTTCTTGAGGTATGCCTGTATTGCTATGAACCTTCCCCTTAGCACTGATTTACAGTGTCTCGTAGGTTTTGGGTTGTTGTGTTTTCATTTTCATTCATTTCTATGCATATTTTGATTTCTTTTTTTAATTTCATCTGTGCTTTGTTGGTTATTCAGAAGCGTGTTGTTCAGCCTCCATATGTTGGAATTTTTAATAGTTTTTCTCCTGCAATTGACATCTAATCTTACTGCATTGTGGTCAGAAAAGATATTTGGAATGATTTCAATTTTTTTGAGTTTACCAAGGCTAGATTTATGGCCCAGGACATGATCTATCCTGGAGAAGGTTCTGTGTGCGCTTGAGAAAAAGGTGAAATTCATTGTTTTGGGGTGAAATGTCCTATAGATATCAATTAGGTATAACTGATCTATTGTATCATTTAAAGTTTGTGTTTCCTTGTTAATTTTCTGTTTAGTTGATCTATCCATAGATGTGAGTGGGGTATTAAATTCTCCCACTATTATTGTGTTATTGTTAATTTCCCCTTTCATACTTGTTAGCATTTGTCTTACATATTGTGGTGCTCCTATGTTGGGTACATATATATTTATGATTGTTACATCTTCTTGGATTGATCCTTTGATCATTATGTAGTGTCCATTTTTGTCATTTTTCATAGCCTTTGTTTTAAAGTCTATTTTATCTGATATGAGCATTGCTACTCCTGCTTTCTTTTGGTCTCTGTTTGCATGGAATATCTTTTTCCAGCCCTTCACTTTCAGTCTGCATTTGTCCCTTGTTTCAAGGTGGGTCTCTTGTAGACAACATATATAGGGGTCTTGTTTTTGTATCCATTCAGCCAGTCTTTGTCTTTTGGTTGGGGCATTCAACCCATTTACATTTAAGGTAATTATTGATAAGTATGATCACGTTGCCATTTACTTTATTGTTTTGGGTTTGAGTTTATACACCCTTTTTGTGTTTCCTGTCTAGAGAAGATCCTTTAGCATTCGTTGGAGAGCTGGTTTGATGGTGCTGAATTCTCTCAGCTTTTGCTTGTCTGTAAAGCTTTTGATTTCTCCTTCATATTTGAATGAGATCCTTGCTGGGTACAGTAATCTGAGCTGTAGATTATTTTCTTTCATCACTTTAAGTATGTCCTGTCATTCCCTCTTGGTCTGAAGAGCTTCTATTGAAAGATCAGCTGTTATCCTTATGGGAATTCCCTTGTGTGTTATTTGTTGTTTTTCCCTTGCTGCTTTTAATATTTGTTCTTTGTGTTTGATCTTTGTTCATTTGATTAATATGTGTCTTGGGGTGTTTTGTCTTGGGTTTATCCTGTTTGGGACTCTCTGGGTTTTGGACTTGGGTGATATTTCCTTCCCCATTTTAGGGAAGTTTTCAGCTGTTATCTCCTCAAGTATTTTTTCATGGTCTTTCTTTTTGTCTTCTTCCTCTGGGACTTCTATGATCAATATGTTGGGGCATTTAACATTGTCCCAGAGGTCTCTGAGGTTGTCCTCATTTCTTTTAATTCTTTTTTTCTTTTTTCCTGTTTCATTTATTTCTACCATTATATCTTTTACCTCACTTATCCTATCTTCTGCCTCCATTATTCTACTGTTGGTTCCCTCCAGAGTGTTTTTTATCTCATTTATTGAATTATTCATTATATATTGACTCTTTTTTATTTCTTCTAGGTCTTTGTTAAACCTTTCTACAGGCACAGGAAGACAAAAAACTGCAACTCTGATCAGCCCAAGAAATTCACACCAAGATATGCTATAATTATACTTTTAAAAATTAAAAAAAAAAATCTTAACAATCAGAAATACCACATTGCTGTTTAGCTGCTAAGTTGTATCCTACTCTTTTGCAACCCCAAGGACTGAAGACCACCAGGCTCCTCTATCCATGGGATTTCCCAGGCAAGAATACTGGAGTGGGTTGCCATTTCCTTCTCTGGGGGATCTTTCTGACCCAGGGATTGAACCCACATCTCCCGCTTTGGTAGGCAGATTCTTTACTATTGAGCCACCAGAGAAGGCCAAAGACCACATTACCCATAGAGAAATGCCAATTGAAATGGCAGAAAATTTCTCATCTGTAACCATGGAAGCCAGGAGAAAGTGGCACAGTATTTTTCAAGTGCTACATATCAGTAATGAATGGGGAATAAAAACATTCTCAAGTGAAGAAAAGCAAAAACAATTTATCACTAGCAGACCTATTCCCGACAACTGGTTAAAGGAAGTTCTTCAAATTGAAAAGATATGATTTTAGAAAAAGAGTTAACTAAGATAAAGAAAGAAAAAGAATGAAAGAAAATAGAATTATGCATATATATAATAAACTATTCTTTTCTCATGAATTTTGTAATCATATTTGATAACTGAAATAATTATGTTTAAAACTGATACTTAAGACAATGATACTTAAAAGTAGAAAAGTAAAAGGTACCTAAATGGACATAAGGTTTCCACATTTCACTCCAAGTGAGTATTCTTGTTACCAACATTTGTTACAAGTATATGTAGAAAGAGAAACATCATATGATATTACTTGTATGTAGAATCTAAAAAAATGATATAAATGAATCCATAAGTTTTGTGAATTCATGAATTCACAAAAAAGACCCACAGATATAGAAAACTAACTCATGGTTACCAAAGCAGAAATGTGGGGTGATAAATTAGAAGCTTGGGATGAACATACACACACTACTGTATACAGAATATAAAACCAATGAAGATCTACCATATAGCACAGGGAACTCTAATCAATATGCTGTATGATTTATATGGGAAAAGAATCTTAAAAAGAATGAAAATATCTATATGTATAACTGAACCATTTTGTTGTATACCTGAAACTGCTGCTGCTAAGTCACTTCAGTCATGTCCGACTCTTTGCAACCCTGTGGACTATTGCCCACCAGGCTCCTTTATCTGTGGGTATTCTCCAGGCAAAAAAACACTGGAATGGATTGCCGTGCCCTGCTCCAGAGAATCCTCCCAAACTAGGGATAGAACCTGCATTATTGGCAGGCGGGTTCTTTACCACTAGCGCCACCTGGGAAGCTGACTCCTGTAACTAGCACAGTGTAAATCAACTATGCTGCTGCTGCTACTGCTGCTAAGTCGCGTCAGTTGTGTCCGACTCTGTGCAACCCCAGAGACGGCAGCCCACCAGGCTCCCCCGTCCCTGGGATTCTCCAGGCAAGAACACTGGAGTGGGTTGCCATTTCCTTCTCCAATGCATGAAAGTGAAAAGTGAAAGTGAAGTCGCTCAGTCATGTCCAACTCTTAGCGACCCCATGGACTGCAGCCCACCAGTCTCCTCTGTCCATGGGATTCTCCAGGCAAGAGTGCTGGAGTGGGTTGCCATTTCCTTCTCTATACTTCAATAAAAAGAAAGGAAGAAGTATATGTATTATGCTATACATGTATTGCAATACCCAAAGCAAACTTAATAACAAATATACAAAGAGATACATTTAATAATAACAAATAAATGTACAGGGAACCGTCCCCCTACCCAAATGTTCAAATAATCCCCTAGAAAGGGGAAAAGAGAAATGAAAAGAAGAACAACCAGATGCAACAATTCATGCTTAACCTTAGAAGGAACATCTCCACATGTCCTACACCACTGTATCTCTAGATGTTTTTCTAAAGAAAGAGAGCCTCTGCATTTTTGTCTTACATGCAGATGTCTTACCAATAACTACAGTATTTGCTAGTTATTGCTCACTAGGTCCCATCAGCATAATGTTACTAATGCAATGGGCAAGCAAGGTGCCACTGGAAGAGAAATGCAACCAAGTCCTCTATTTTCTAAATCACGATATATAGCTGGAGAGCTGATATACCCCAGAGGTGGGACAGTGAAGGTGTCGTACTGGCCTTACCAGCTGAAAGCAACCTGCTTCTGATTGTCGTCTTATTTTTTTGTTTTTGTTCTTCATTTATATTTTGTGCCTTTCAGGTATATATAAGTATTTTTTCTACCCATGACACAATGATATCCTCCACATTTTCCATACTATTGGCAATTTCATAGATCACATTTAGATCTTATTTCACCTGGAGTTTACCTTTATATAAGGCATTCATTAGAAATCCAATCTTATTTGTCTCCTATGCTGTACAACCCAAATGCATGTATATTCTAGTTGGTACTGCTAGTCTATATAAATCTTACTATATTCAAACACTAACCTTGGGGTTGGCAGCAATGTAAGGCAAGATGGAGTCAAGTCCCTGTAGCCTGTTTCTGCTGCTCATTAAAACTAGAAACTGAGGGCACAACACTAACAGCAACTCCGAGAAAACAAAGATAAGTTTACAATAGTGGGTATCAGAGGAGAGCACAGTCTAAACTTTAGGACCTGTACGTGGATAAATTTCACAATTTTTTTTTTTTTTTTTTTTTGCTTTTTTCTCCCCATGTCTGCAGAGGGTGGGGCCCAGTCCTTGAACTGAATTGTGGGTCAACACAGGGAAAAAAAAAAACAAAACTATGAAAGATATCCTCCTCTTTCTAGTCAGAAGATTGTAAAGGGATCATGTGAAACAGAGGATGCGGGTGGAGTCACTTTTTTTTTGTTTGTTTTTCTTTTATTCCCTTTTCTTTTGCCCCCTGAGGTCATTCTGTTAGAACTTCACAACAGGGCTCAGGCTTCTAATGCACTGTTCGTGGGATCTTCTCTTTGTATTTCCCATTTCATGGATCACCTACCTGCTTGATTCAAAGTCATGCCCAATGATCCTGAGAGTCCAAATTATAAATCACTGGTTATGCCCTGATCACCATATCCCAAGCTCTGTCTCTCTCTAAGCATATTCTAATTAATGATATATACTAAGTTCTCATTGAGGGCAGGAGGAGAAGGGAGCAACAGAGGGTGAGATGGTTGGATGGCATCATCGACTCAATGGACATGAGTTTGAGCAAACTCTGAGAGATAGTGAAGAACAGGGAAGCCTGGTGTGTTGCAGTCCATGGGGTCAAAAGAGTCAGACATGACTGAGCAACTGAAAGACAAAAATTCTCATAGTCTAACTTCATGTCTTAACCTATGTTCTATATCTTTAATCTACAATAGCCAATAAAACTGATCAAAACACAAAGATGACTCATACCACTAACTCTTCTTTATAAATCTACATCTCTCAGTAAAGAAATTGGGAGTAGAATGAGTATAGGATTTAAAAAAAAATAGGTCAAAATTCTGAGGAAAACTCCCAAAAGGTGAATTGCTTTATAGAATATGATATTTTCAATGGAAATGGCCAGAGTCCTGCTTCAAAATGGATGAAATGTTAAAGAGTTTTAATGGAACATTACTTCTAATTGGTGCCAAGCTATTTACAACTAATTTTCATGAGTTAAAAATACCTTGTACTTCTCATGAAAGTGGTCCATACTAAACAACACTTGCTCTATGGATTTTTGGCATCTTCATTTCAACACCAGCTGCAATAACTACATAATAATAAAGCATTCCAAAATTAATCAACCTTCACATTTCTCTTGTAAAAATATCCCTAAGTGTATTTTTTTCCACTTTTAATATTACAGCACTTAAGACATCAATGAGATTTCCAATATGAGGACCTGAGGACCTAGGACAATAGATGGGAGAAGTAGCTGTATGAACAGTAAGAAAAGTGGCAGAGAAGATTGAGTGTGAACTGATGGGGATGTTGATACATCTGTGAGGCTTTCAGATGTATGTATTAGCAATTTTCACTTTTTTATTCCATACATATCACATCACATGGTCACAACCAGGACTATTTTCTTCTTGGATTGAATGGATTTCCAAGGCTGATCATTATCATTCTCCTTACCGATCACGTAACAGAGAAATCATCTAGACCTGCTACGGAAGTAAACTATATCTCAAAACTGCAGCACAAGCAGTGGATAGTGAAAAACATATAGATAAAACAAGACAGATACAAAAAAAAATAATAAGAAGAAGAAAGCACCTATGTTAGATTTGGTGTTCGTAATTCATACAGAAAATATTCATGGAGTGTATTGCTGTTGTTGTTCAGTTGCCCAGTTGTGTCCGACTCTTCAAGACACCATGAACTGCAGCACACCAGGCCTCCCTGTCCCTCGCCATCTCCCAGAGTTTGCCCTGTTATGTCCACTGCATCAGTGATGCCATCTCATTCTCTGTTGCCCTCTTCTCCTTTTGCCTTCAATCTTTCCCAGCATCAGTGGAGTGTATTGACATCAGTAAAAGGTAGTTAATAAAACAGCTATGTATAACAGTGGTAAAATCTTGGGATTCTTCACTTAGGCATGCTATTTTGACATATTACACAGAGATTGGTTTGTAACATTAGACATATTTTCTAGGTTTAAGACAGGTTTGGGGTCTAGGTATGGTAGTCAGTAGCCAGACTCTCAATTTACAATGTCCAGAAGTTTACAGACCATCACCCTTCATTTAGTTCAAGAGCAAGAAAGAGTAGAATTATGGACAAATAGACTAAAATTGATCATAACAACAACACATACTTCAGTTCAGTTCAGTTCAGTCGCTCAGTCATGTCCAACTCTTTGCGACCCTATGAATCGCAACACACCAGACCACCCTGTCCATCACCAACTCCAAGAGTTCACTGAGACTCACATCCATCGAGTCAGTGATGCCATCAAGCCACCTCATCCTCTGTTATCCCCTTCTCCTCCTGCCCCCAATCCCTCCCAGCATCAGAGTCTTTTCCAATGAGTCAACTCTTTGCATGAGGTGGCCAAAGTACTGGAGTTTCAGCTTTAGCATCATTCCTTCCAAAGAAATCACAGGGCTGATCTCCTTCAGAATGGACTGGTTGGATCTCCTTGCAACCTCAAGCTTTATTTATCTGTGCTAGAGATAGATTCAAATAAAACCCACCAAATCCCATGAACTCAGGGGGGGGAAGTTGATCCCTAGGAAACAGCAGAGAAACATACTGCTTAACACTGGGGCCAGGGGCTAAATTGTTACTTATCTAGGAAGATGACTACATACTATGAAAATCCCAGGTTGTGCTAGTGGTAAAGAACCCGCCTGCCAATGCAGGAAACATGAGAGATGTAAGTTTGATCCCTGGGTAGGAAGATCCCCTAAAGGAGGAAATGGCAATCCATTCCAGTATTCTTGCCTGGAGAATCCCCATGAACAGAGGAGCCTGGAGGACTACAGTCCACAGGGTCATAAAGAGTTGGGCATGACTAAAGTGACTGATCACACATGCACATGCCTACATACCAGAATTTCCCATTTTAAATTTCAAAAATTACTTGTGTTATTAATAGATGCTATCCAAAATTTCCTAATTCTTTGCTGCTAACACATATTAAAAAAAAAACTCCAGCTGCAGCTACCCCATATTCTATTTGCTGCTTCCTCAGCTCAGTAGGATCACCATACTCTGTGCAGATTCCACCTCATTTTTGCAATTATTTCTGCTTAGGCAGAGAACAGGAAAATCGCCTCACCTTGTGAGCTTCTCCCCTTTGAGGGTTTGCAGTCCTGTGTTGCCTGAATATAAATTGCCTCATATATTTTTTCCAGTGTCTAATGCCAATAACTGTAGTGAAGTGAAGTGAAGTGGCTCAGTCGTGTCTGACTTTTGGCCACCCCATGGACTGTAGCCTACCAGGCTCCTCTGTCCATGGAATTTTCCAGGCAAGAATACTGGAGTGGGTTGCCATTTCCTTCTCCAATAACTGTAGTATTAGATGTCAATTCAATCATTTTCTCCCTTAATTCAAGACTACACAAGAACCTGTCTTGAATCGTATGTCCAGAAAGATGGGCAACATTTCTACAAAATGGTCACAATGAGGTATTTTTAAAGACATGAATAGTATTCATTATATACTATTTGCATAGGTGACAGTAATGTATGTTTCAATAAATGTGTATGAAAAGATTCAGTAAATCAAGAATTATCTTTAAGTTTTGTGTGTGTGTGTGTGTGTGCACATCCACTCAGTCATGTCCATCTCTTTGTGATCCCATGGACTAAAGCCCACCAGTCTCCTCCATCCATGGGATTTCCCAGGCAAGAATATTGCAGTGGGTTGCCTTTGCTACTACAAGGGATCTTCCCAACCCAGAGATTGAACCCAAGTCTCTTGTATTTCCTGTATTGGCAGGCAGATTCTTTCTCCTGAATTACCTAGGAAGCCCCATCTTTAAGTTGCCTAGTAACATTATCCATCTGAACATTTCACATTTAATATTTTTTTCAGCATTATTTTGTTCTTAAAGAAGTAGACATCTCATGCTTTTAATAATTAATCTGACAGATAAGCCATATAGCCATATTTCTATCAATTTAAAAATATTGCTGATTCTACAACTTAAAATGTGTACATATCTATAAAATGCCTTAATTTTTTTTAATCAGTACAGTTAATTTACAAGGTTGTGTTGGTTTCTGAAGTGCAATAGAGTAAGTTAGTTATACACATACAAATATCCACTCATTTTTACATTCTTTTCCCTTATAGGTCATTACAGAGTATTTAGTAGAATTTGTCTTGTATTTAAAGTACTCTATGTTATGTTGTTGAATTGATGGGCTGTTCAGATTTTCTTTCCCTAGTTTCTCAATTTTATAATTTTACTTCAAGTGGATATTTGCCATTGTATGAAACTGTTTGCTGACTCTAATTACATTCCTGGAAATTATGAAAGAATTTTTTTTCAGAAAACTAACACATGTCTCAGAAAAATCTTATTATATCAGAAGCATTTATTCTTATAGGAGTTGTAGAAACAGTGCATGTACACAGAAAACACACTTAGCTTTTCGTGTGCTACACTGTATTACAGTCATATCTTATTAGATGTAGCATTTGTCCACTTCAATATTTCCTCAGAAACTGCCAGTTATGAAATACAGGAATGACTAAAAATACACGAGTTACATACTAGCTGTTAGAAACTTTACGTTAAGCAGTTTTTCTAAGAGGAGATAGGAATGACATATAATATTTTGAAATTTTTGATAGGACAGGTAATGACACTTCACATTTTTCTTTTCAGTTTGTCAACCATACATCTTCTAAAATCAATTTTAAATCCTCTATCTTATTTGAAGGTGCTGGTGCAGTAATTTCTTCTTTAACTGACATTCAGATCTCACATATCAAGAAGCAATAAAGTATACTTTCCAATTACCTAATATATAAATGCTCAGTTGCTACGTAGTGTCCAACTTTTTGAGACCCCATGGACCATAGCCCGCTAGCCTTTTCTGTCCATGGAATTCTCCAGGCAAGAATACTGGAGTAGATTGCCATTTTCTCCACCGGGGGATCTTCCCAACCCAGGGATTGAACCTGTGTCTCCTGCATTTCTTGCATTGCAGGCATCTCCTGCATTGTCTCAGGATTCCCACTGAGCCACCAGGGAAGTCCAATATATAAGTATCATTTTACATTTTAAAATTTGAATTACTTTCTAAATGATTCTTATTCACTGTATACTACTTTAATTCAAATCAGAAGCAGAAAAATATACATGAATCTTGATATTTAAGAGTGATAGTATACAGTTTCACAGTGTTTCAATGTTTTACAAAGGTGCTCTACTTTTGTAAAGATGTATGGATCATGAAAACCTTTGCAACACTTACAGTTAAAACTTGTCTAAAAAAGTCTCTCAGAATTGAAACTGCATGAAAAAAATATTCTTTCCCTTGATACAAATTCTGTTTATTAATTGGGGACATTTCTAATTAAAAGCATCAAACTCAATTATCCTCTTCCAAAACACAAACCTTCTGTCTTCAAGATGAGTAAGAATTACAGAAGTTGTTTTAATTGCTGAGTGTCCAAGGGCTTCATTCCTAAATCATTTTAATTTAAGCATATAAGATAATAATCCACAGCTCTACCATGACAGAAATGCAGGTCTGTCTATGGGGAAAATGAAGATGGTCAATATGTATGAGTGCTAAGTCACTTCAGTCATGTCTGACTTTTTGTGACCCCATGAATTATAGCCTGCCAGGCTCCTCTGTCCATGGAATTTTCCAGGCAAAAATACTGGAGTAGGTTGCCATGCCAACTTCCAGGGGATCTTCCCAACCCAGGGATTGAACCCATACCTCTTATGTCTCCTGCACTGACAGGTGGGTTCTTTACCACCTGCCCCACCTGGGAAGCCAATAGGTACAAGACTCCTCAGCAAAAAAGTGCTACCATCTGAGCTTGAGGAGCTCCCAATATACAGGGCTCGGCAAAGAGAGTCAATCACTCTTTCTGTTCCTCCTCCTCACCCCAGGTATCTAGACTTCTGTTTCACAGTCCTACTCCATCATAAGAATCACATATGGTGTCTGAAAAAGGATCACAAATTGTTGAGGTCATCCAGACTCAATGAATGAGACTGTATACAGGGGAGCAGTCATGCCATGGGATAAGGATGTTAGACAAGATCTATAGATTAATTCCTACATTCCTATAAATTTGAACAGAACGATTTGGTCCAGTGCTTCCAAGAGTGTGGTCCTTGGACCAGAAGCATAAATATCACCTGAGAAGTTAGAACTGTCTAATTTTAGGGTCGCATCCTAAACCCACAGAATCAGAAACTCTGGGGGTAAGACCCATAATTCTGTGTTTTAATTAGCTTTGTGAGCCATTATAATGCACACTAAACCTTGAGAACCACTGATGCAGACCAATCTTAAAAACAAGGAACCACACTGATGAACCCCTTGGTTTCCTGGTTACAGTACAAACTGTTTCTCTGGACATATGCCTTGAATTAGTTCATAACTTTCATTGATCTGCTCGTGACTCCAGTTCCTGATCTGTGTAAGGACCATGCCTTCACGTTAGTCAGTTAACCTCACACAACTAACCTGATTTCTCTGTTTTACATTTGTGTTTTCATGCTCAGTTGCTCAGTCATATCCAACTCTTTGCAACCCAATGAACCCTGTCAGGCTCCTCTGCCCATGGAATTTCCCAGGCAAGAATACTGGAGTGGGTTGTCATTTTTATATAAATATTAATAGAGATAATAGATAATTAATAGAGACTACAGATCACTTCAAGAAAATTAGAGATACCAAGGGAACATTTTGTGCAAGATGGGCTCAATAAAGGACAGAAATGGTATGGACCTAAAAGAAGCAGAAGATATTAAGAAGAGGTGGCAAGAATACACAGAAGAACTGTACAAAAAAGATCTTCATGACCCAGATAATCGCTATGGTGTGATCACTCACCTAGAGCAAGACACCCTGGAATGTGAAGTCCAATGGGCCTTAGGAAGCATCACTACAAACAAAGCTAGTGGAGCTGATGGAATTCCAGTTGAGCTATTTCAAATCCTAAAAGATGATGCTGTAAAAGTGCTGCACTCAATATGCCAGCAAATTTGAAAAACTCAGCAGAGGCCATAGGACTGGAAAAGGTCAGTTTTCATTCCAGTCCCTTTCTTAGGCAATGCCAAAGAATGATCAAACTACTGCACAATTACACTCATCTCACACACTAGTAAAGTAATGCTCAAAATTCTCCAAGCTAGGCTTCAACAATACATGAACCATTAACTTCCAGATGTTCAAGCTGGTTTTAGAAAAGGCAGAGGAACCAGAGATCAAATTGCCAACATCTGCTGGATCATGGAAAAAGCAAGAGAGTTCCAGAAAACATCTACGTCTGTTTTATCAACTATGCCAAAGCCTTTGACCGTGTGGATCATAGTAAACTGTGGAAAATTCTGAAAGAGATGGGAATACCAGACCACCTGACCTGCCTCTTGAGATATCTGTATGCAGGTCAGGAAGCAACAGTTAGAACTGGACATGGAACAACAGACTGGTTCCAAATAGGAAAAGGAGTACGTCAAGGCTGTATATTGTCACCCTGCTTATTCAACTTATATAAAGAGTACATCATGAGAAACACTGGGCTGGATGAAGCACAAGCTAGAATCAAGACTGCCAGGAGAAATGTCAATAACCTCAGATGTGCAGATGAAACCACCTTTATGGCAGAAAGTGAAGAAGAACTAAAGAGCCTCTTGATGAAAGTGAAAGTGGAGAGTGAAAAAGTTGGCGTAAAGCTCAATATTCAGTAAACTAAGATCATGGCATCTGGTCCTCTCACTTCACGGCAAATGGATGAGGAAACAGTGGCAGACTATTTTTTTGAGTTCCAAAATCACTGCAGATGGTGACTGCAGCCATGAAATTAAAAGACACTTACTCCTTGGGAGAAAACTTATGATCACCTAGACAGCATATTAAAAAGCAGAAATGTTACTTTGCCAACAAAGGCCCAACTAGTCAAAGCTATGTTTTTCCAGTGGTCATGTATGGATGTGAGAATTCTACTATAAAGAAAGCTGAGTGCTGAAGAATTGATGCTTTTGAACTGTGCTGTTGGAGAAGACCCTTGAGAGTCCCTTGGACTACAAGAAGATTCAACCAGTCCATCCTAAAGGAGATCAGTCCTGAATATTCATTGGAAGGACTGATGCTGAAGCTGAAACTCCAATACTCTGGCTACCTGATACAAACAGCTGAGTCATTGGAAAAGACCCTGATGGTGGGAAAGACTGAGGGCAGGAGGAGAAGGGGACGACAGAGGATTAGATGATTAGATGGTTGGATGGCATCACGGACTCAATGGACACTAGTTTGAGTAAACTCCAGAAGTTGGTGATGGACAGGGAGGCCTGGCATGCTGCAGTTCATGGGATTGCAAAGAGTGGGACATGACTGAGTGCTGAACTGATTGACTGACTGAATAGAGATAATAATCACCTTCCCTTTATGGACCCAGGACACATCACACAACAAATTCAGCTCAAGGATCTATGATATTTCTTCCAGTTCCCCTGGAGATTAACACTTATTATTAGTACTTGTTAAATTTCTGCAACATGCATTCGATCATGTGTTTGTGGCACTGATATCATCAGTAATAATTATTAGTTTTAAGTTAACTCATTGAAACATCACATGTGTATATTTGTGTGTATATACACAATGCCACTAAACTGTTAATTTTTATAATGAAAATAATGTTATCAATAGGCATATCTTATTAAAATACTTTTTACAAATTCCTCTGACATATTTTCACTGCATATGCTGCAACTCTCTACTCAGGTCCACCGAACATAAGGGATATCAGGCTCTGAAATCTTTATAACTTTACACCTAGGGAGTAATATTGGAGGTTTGTGTAGGACAAACCTTTCTCTAGGGATTTATTTATACATGGAATTAGGGTTAACGTCATGGCCAGTGCAGAGTTCTTGCTTTTAGATTAACATCTTTTCTGATTTCACTTCTTCAAAGCACCATTTACTCAGTATAAGGAAATCTAATAGCACCAGGAGTGCTTGATCTCTAATTACAGGAATAGCTCATGTCTGAGAAGATCTAAGCATAGTTGGAACTGTGGCTGTTTATAGTCATGAAGATGCCAATACTTTTATTAAAGGACTGGCCACAGTCTAACTTTTTATCAGGTCCAAAGGCTAAGAAGCACCTGTTCAGGGATAAACTGAGGAATATTAACTTTTTAAGAGTTTATTTCAGCAAAATACAATTTGAATCAAGCAGTGCCAAACTGGAAAGAGTGAAGAGCCCTGCACCAAACAGACCTGGGGAAAGACACGGAGGGAGCAAAGGCAGGGCACTCTTTGATAGGTTATAGCTTAAGTGTTTGGAAAAGGCTAGTTGGTTGGTTGTGATTGGTTGCCTTTAGGTTTTGAATTTTAACTTTGAGGCATTTAAGGTTTGGGGGTGCTTATGTACACAGCTAATGTATTAAGGTCACCTCAGTCTAACAGCCTCCTTGTTTAATTAAACCCACGTAGATGGCTCACTGGTAAAGAATCCATCTGCCAATACAGGAAACGCAGAGATGTGGGTTCAATCCCTGGGTTGGCGAGATCCCCTGGAGGAGGAGATGGCAACCCACTCCAGTATTCTTGCCTGGGAAATCCCATGGACAGAGGAGTCTGGTGGGCTACAGTCCATGGGATCACAAAGAGTCAGACGTGAGTGAGCACACACATGTAAGGAAAGCTGTCTTGGCGCTTGTATGGCTGACTGCTGCTGCTGACACTCCCGGCCTCAGGAAGAGTGCCTCAGATGCTTCTACATGCGCAGCTTCAACAGCAGCAGTCCAAGTGTTTGTACCTTTTAGTTTCACTTTGAATCTCATTTAGTAGCTCACAGTAAACGACAATGGGTATTAAGAATCCGACTGCCAACATAGGAGGGACAGGTTTGATCCCTGACCCCAGAAGATCCCATATGCCAAGGAGCAACTAAGCCCACGGGTCACAACTACTGAGCCTAATTGCTGCAACTCCTGAAGCCGGTGCACCCTAGAGCCTGCGCTCTGCAACAAGAGAAGCCACCGCAATGAGACCCTGCACCAGAACTACAGAGTAGCCCCCTGCTTGCCACAACTAGAGAAAAATACACATAGTTAGAAATAAATCAATATTAAAAAAAAAAAGATTTCAGAGAACTTTTTTTTCATCTTTCTTAATTCTCAACCCGTTTCACTTTTTTTCCTTTTTTTTATATATATTTTTCTTCTTGCTAGCTAGGCATTAAGTTGATCATGAAGAATATCCTAGTTATATTACAAAATAAATTCAGGTGTTTACATTTCTTCACCTAACAAGAACGGTGTTTGCTGATTCCTTAAACAATATGTAAGATACATGCTACATAAAAAAGAAAAGCAATAATTTTCTTCTATCACAATAAAAGCAGTGTTGCTTTCTAGATAATATTAATAAAGCATTGTATAATTATTTTCTCACGTGTTGCAAGTTTCATATGTACTATATCACAATAAATTGAATTGATAAGTAATCCCTGTGATGATTCCTAACATTGACGATACATATTAATTCAAATAAGGCATATTAATCACTTTCTGGTAAAAAAAAAAAAATCTATAGCTTAGTAGCTATGTCTAGGTACAGTGTAGTTGTTTAGAAAAGTGCAAAATTATACATCTGACCTCTTTGATTCATCATGAATCAACTTAAATTTTTTACTTTATGATGACATGAAAATGATATGTTTTGCATTTTGAATTTTCATCTTCCCCCGAGCTAGTGTTATGCAGTAAGATACTCTCTCCAATGGTGGGTGTGGCAGCCAAAGCTCCCAGCCAGCCAGGTGACCATAAGAGTGAACAGCCAATATTTTTAAAACTGTTTTCTACCTACACATGGACCCTGTTTTGCACATCAGTACTGCTGCTGCTGCTAAGTCGCTTCAGTCGTGTCTGACTGTGTGCGACCCCATAGACGGCAGCCCACTAGGCTCCACCGTCCCTGGGATTCTCCAGGCAAGAACAGTGGAGTGGATTGCCATTTCCTTCTCCAATGCATGAAAGTGAAAATCGAAAGTGAAGTCGCTCAGTGGTGTCCGACCCTCAGTGACCCCGTGGACTGCAGCCTTCCAGGCTCCTCCGTCCATGGGATTTTCCAGGCAAGAGTACTGGAGTGGGGTGCCATTGTCTTCTCCAGCACATCAGTACAGTATTCTAGAAATGACATGAGATACTTAACGTGCATGCGTGCTCAGTTCTTCAATCATGTCCTATTCTTTTGGGACCCCATGGACTGTAGCCCTCCAGGCTTCTCTGTCCATGGGATTATCCCACGAACAATACTAGAGTGGGTTGCCATTTCCTACTCCAGAGATACTCAACACTTCAGTATAAAATAGGCTTTGTGATAGATGATTTTACCCAACTGTAGGCTAACCTAAGTGTTCTGAGAATGCTTAACATCAGCTAGGCTAAGTATGATGTTGCTAAGTTTAAATGTATTAAATGCATTTCAGACTTAATGATATTTTCACCTCCAGTGAATTAATTAGGACACAACCCAATTATAAATGGAGGAAGAATTGTTGTGAAATAAAGAAAGAAAACCTCAGGACTTCCTTGGTGGTCCAGTGATTAAAAACTCTGCTTTTCAATGCAGGAGGTGTGGGTTTGATACCTGATGGGGAGACTAAGGTCCCTCATGTTGCAGGGTGAGGCCAAAATCTTAAAAAAAAAAAAAAGAAAGAAAGAAAGAAAACCAAACCTCATTTAAGTGAAGTCAGGAGGCCCTGTGCAAGGGGAAGGTTCTCACATGAACCACTCATGCAGCCAGCATAAATAGGAAGACGAGAAAGATGAGAACCATGTAGGCAAGGGAAACACTAATAACATGGGAATTTCACCCCCTGCTTTGAAAAAAAAGCAAGATCCTCCCTCTGCCAGCCACAATGTTCCTCCCTCCATGTACAACAAATGAGAAGCTGCCACAGCCTTGAATTCTTGTTCAGCTCATGGGACAAAAGTGAACAACCTAATTTCCTCCCAGTACCTAATAAAAGCAAGTCTTTCCCCTTTGTTCCCCAGATTTGCCTGTGAGTCACCATAGTTTTCCTGTCCTGAATTGCAATTCTCTGCTCTTCCTGGATAAACATATAACCGATAAAATAACCAGCTATCTTATTTTTAATGTTGACATTACATAAAATACATATTTTAACATTCTGTACTGGTTAGAATTACTCATATAAATATTTAGCTATCCATCTTCTTTTACAGACATTATTCATCCTTCATCTCACAGCTGGCTTTTCTCCTACCATCAGTTATCTTTCTGAGTAAAGATGCTAAGTGCTTACTTTCTCACGTCCTTCTCTCTGTTCAATAACATAACCTGGCATCCAGACCCCAATAAGACGGTTATTTTGAGACACTGGTCTACCATCTTCTCCATCTGTTAACTTTCAGAATATAGTTGCTATTCCTTTCCTCAACACCTCATATCCAATTTATTGGCCTGTCCTGTGGCAAGCAGAGTGAACTTTGACTCAGTAAGAGAAGGTAGAGTTTTAAATTTTTGTTTGGTTTTGGGGTCAGATAATTTCAGTCTAGATTCCACATGTGGTTTTCCTGCATTCTGAAATCTTAATCACAGAAATAGTTTATGGCCTGTATCTATATAGAAGATTTTTGTTCTTTTTTCATGTTGATAATTTTTCTTGCTGTTTTTAAAGACTGATTCCTATACTATATACCTAAAATTTATAAAATTGTCTTAAAAATGGGTGTACAGTTTTTCACCTTTATTAAGATGTATAGTATCTGTCAATTCAAATCAGAGGATGCATTCTATGTCTATTGGCAAGTAAACTTGGACTGTTTGAGTGACTTGACTGTCCTATTCTGATTTGTTGTTGTTGCTCAGTCACTCATGTCTGACTCTTTGTGACCCCATGGACTGCAGCACTCCAGGCTTCCCTGTCCTTCACCACCTCCTGGAACTTGCTCAAACTCATGTCCATTGAATTGGTGATGTCATCCAAACATCTCATCCTCTATTGTTCCCTTCTCCTCCTGCCTTCTATCTTTCCCAGCATCAGGGTCTTTTCTAATTCTGATTAACAGTACTATTAAGTCTGTTTAGCCTCTGAACAATAAAACAGAAGAAGACAATTCATTTTTATGATTAACAGGTAAAGGGGGTGCAACATTTACGAAGCATCTATTCAAAGCAGGCATTGTGCAACAAGGGCATATAAGTTGTCTAAAAAGCCAATCTTACTCAAAAGACACAGAAAACTATAGAGTAATACATAAATAACTATAATAGTATCTAAGAAGCAGCAGAACACTGGGTAAGTATGAGATTTCAGGCAGAAAAATCTAAGGACAAGTCCCAGCTATGTCATTTACTAGCTGTGAGACTTGGGTAGGTTACAAAGCTTTGGAAATTCTCACTTTTCCCATCTACCATATGAACTCCAGTGTTCTTGCCTGGAGAATCCCAGGGACAGGGGATCCTGGTGGGCTGCCGTCTGTGGGGTTGCACAGAGTCGGACACGACTGAAGCGACTTAGCAACAGCATATGATCTTTAATAGTAATTTCCTGATATTTCATAATTTTGGCTATTAATATAAAGTGCCAATGAAAGGAGACTGTCATGGAAGTTTTATGAATGTGCAAAAGGCAAATGCATAGAAATAGGCAAAATTTGAGAAGAAATTGAAATAAATGTTTAAAACAATCTAAAGCTGTTACAAAGACTGAAAAATATTGATGAATAAAGGTTTGATAACTATTACAGACTATTAAGGATACTGATATTCACTAAACGTAAAACTATCTACTTTTTAGTTAAAATTTATACAGAAAATATACAAAAAGTGGACAATCAGGGAAATATTAAAATATCTTGATGGTGAGAGGGGATTGTTATCATGCATTATTTCTCAAAGTGAATAAGATTAATGAATATTTTTATTATTCATGTATTCATTATATGAAACATGTAATGTTTAATAGCAGAAAATTCTAATTTTGAAAATAATATGGTTAGTAAAATATGAGGATGAATTTTACAATGGCAATGAAGAGTCTCAAAACCAGGTAGTAATTGTGGTAGAGAGAGACATATCACGGTAAGCTTTATAACTCATCAAATCAGATCAGATCAGTCGCTCAGTCATGTCCGACTCTTTGCAACCCCATGAATCACAGCATGCCAGGCCTCCCTGTCCATCACCAACTCCCGGAGTTCACTCAGACTCACGTCCATCGAGTCAGTGATGCCATCCAGCCATCTCATCCTCTGTTGTCCCCTTCTCCTCCTGCCCCCAATCCCTCCCACCATCAGAGTGTTTTCCAATGAGTCAACTCTTCACATGAGGTGGCCAAAGTACTGGAGTTTCAGCTTTAGCATCATTCCTTCCAAAGAAATCCCAGGGCTGATCTCCTTCAGAATGGACTGGTTGGATCTCTTTGCAGTCCAAGGGACTCTCAAGAGTCTTCTCCAACACCACAGTTCAAAAGCATCAATTCTTCGGTGCTCAGCCTTCTTCATAGTCCAACTCTCACATCCATACATGACCACAGGAAAAACCATAGCCTTGACTAGACGAATCTTTGTTGGAAAAGTAATATCTCTGCTTTTGAATATGCTATCTAGGTTGGTCATAACTTTCCTTCCAAGGAGTAAGTGTCTTTTAATTTCATGGCTGTAGTCACCATCTGTAGTGATTTTGGAGCCCAGAAAAATAAAATCTGACACTGTTTCTACTGTTTCCCCATCTATTTGCCATGAAGTGATGGGACCGGATGCCATGATCTTCGTTTTCTGAATGTTGAACTTTAAGCCAACTTTTTCACTCTCCACTTTCACTTTCATCAAGAGGCTTTTTAGTTCCTCTTCACTTTCTGCCATAAGGGTGGTGTCATAGTCAGTTGAATACTTTTTTTTTTTCTTTACTATTGTATGTATCTGTGAGTATCCCTGAAAAGTGAGGTTTATATAAGGTGAGTGAGGAGCTTGGATTTTTCTCCTTATGTTCAACAAGACTCACTCTGTGAAAAAAAAAAAAAAAAAATACATTGAATAAACCCAGGAAGATAAATAAACCCAGGGAAGTCTTCTAAGCTAGGGCTGATTACTTAAAATTTTTCCCTATTCTCTTTAGATGTTCTGAATAATTCTATATGTTCATTGCCAAGCTAAATAAACATTATTTAATTAACAGATGTATTGATCCGATCACTGAAATGTAATCTGTTGACCTTCCTATTATGGCAATATGTATGGTTTCTAAATGAAGTTTAGGAAAACTCCCTACATATATAACAAAAGAGTATGGAAATTCACATGCAAGGCAATGAAATTTAATCTTTATAAATGATTGTTAAAAGTTTCTAAATGAACTGAAATAACTGACTCAGGTTAAAATACAAGTTGATACAAGACCAAGATTGCACGTCCAATAGAGTCTTAACATGGCTTACCAATGTTAATGAATAAGACAGAAATGAACTTCACCAAAATGTTATTTGGTGTCTTAGTCTATTTCTAATTGATAATATTGCATCTTTATTAATATTAGTGTTATTGTGTATATTTTCAAAAGTGCTAATGATATTTAAATATTATAAGCAAAACTTCATAAAATGAAATAAGCTATAGCTATTTTAAAGAAAAATATTGACTTTTAAGCCTGAAAAGAATAAACATTGACTTAGAGAAAAATTACACTATGATTTAAATTCTAGTTGCCAATGAATTGATTGGGAAAAGCCAGAAACACATTGAGCTACTAGATTTTAACACTCCTTTTCTTAAGAAACCAGAAAAACTTAAATTTAAAAATGTAACCAAGGCGTAACATCTATCTGTTTTATGCAAAAGGGAGTAAAAAACAAATGCTACATATAGTTTTTTACTTCATAAATCTTATTAGTGTGCCTGAGAGTAATGTATGTATGATCCCATTAATAAAACCCCAAATATTATTCAGTGGCATTCAGAATAAATCAAGTGAATGCTATCTTTTTATATTGATCTGAGATAGATGAAAAGTCCTGATGAGTATAACTATAATATGTTGTTTTGATCAACAGGGAAAAAAATCATTGAAAAAGTCCAGGAAAAAAATTTTAAAATTCAAACAATTGTTCAAATAATAAAGAACTACTGATACAATAATATTATGAAGCATAAATGATCTAGGGACAGGTGAGGTGGAAGAGAGGTTCAAGAAGGAGGGACATATGTACACATATAGCTGGTTCAATTTTGTTGTACAGTAGAAACAGACTGAACATTGTAAAGCAACTATACTCCAATAAAAAAATAAAAAAAGGTGCAGTGATTAATCGTACAAATTTTTCATAAAACTGATAACTATTATAATAACCACATTATCAGTTCAGTTCAGTTACTCAGTCATGTCCAACTCTTTGTGACCCCATGGACTGCAGCACACCAGGCCTCCCTGTCCATCACCAACTCCCAGAGTGTACTCAAACTCCTGTCCACTGAGTAGGTGATGCCATCCAACCATCTCATCCTCTGTCGTCCCCTTCTTCTCCTGCCTTCAGTCTTTCCCAGCATCAGGGTCTTTTCCAAGGAGTCAGTTCTTCACATGAGGTGGATGCAAAATTTTGGAGTTTCAGCTTCAGCATCAGTCCTTCCAATGAATAGTCAGGACTTCAGGATGGACTGGTTGGATCTCCTTGCAGTCCAAGGGATCCTCAAGAATCTTCTATAACAGCACAGTTCAAAAGCATCAGTTCTTCAGAGCTCAACTTTCTTTATACTCCAACTCTCACATCCATACATGACCACTGGAGAAACCATAGCTTTGACTAGATGGACCTTTGTTGGCAAAATAATGTCTCTGCTTTTTAATATGCTGTCTAGGTTGGTCATAACTTTTCTTCTAAGAACAAGCATCTTTTAATTTCATGGCTGCAGTCACCATCTGCATCTGCATTATAACTATTAACCTATTTAATCATTAGACCAGTCCTAGGAAGTAGGTTTATTATCATTATTAATTACGAAATGAGATTATTATCTCATTATCAATTATTATCAATCTCAATTACGAGATGAGGGGCTTGAAGCTTGGCAAAGTTAAGAAACTCAGCTGAGTAATATTCCATTGCATATATGTACCACATCTTTATCCATTCATCTGTTGACAGACATCTAGGTTGCCTCCATGTCCTAGCTATTGCAACTAATGCTGCAATGAACATTTGGGTACAAGTGACTTTTACAATTATGGTTTCCTCAGGGTAAATGCCTAGTTGTGGGACTGCTGGGTCATATGGTAGCTTTATTCCTAGTTTTTAAAGGAATCTCTATATTGTTCTCTATAGTGGCTATATCACTATGGCAGAAACCAACACAACATTGTAAAGCAATTTTCCTCCAATTGGAAAAAAAATAAACTTGGTTAAGTGGTGTAGCCAGAATTCACAGCCAGCAGTCCAGCTGCAGACTACCAGGTCAGAGGTTTACTGTGTATCTTCACTGCACAGCATACCAGATCCTGGGATATCTTCCACAACGTGACACACCATGCATAAACAGAAGAACAGGCTGTCAGAGGACACATTCAAACTGGGGAAGCAAGAAAAGGACACTGGAGAGTTCTCTCAGAACCAGCCCTTTTGGACACATAGGAGTATGCCTTCTAAGGAAAGACCTTCAATCTGTCTTAGTCTATTCAAACTGCTATAACGAAATACTACGGACTACATAGTTTAGAAACAACAGAAATTTATTCATCTCAATTCTGGAGGCTGGAAGTCCAAGATAAGGGTGCCAGTATGGTAGGGTCCTGGTGAGAGCCCTCTGCTGGAGGGCAGACAGCCAGCTTCTCACTGTGTCCTCACAGGGTGGGAGGAGTGTGGGAGCCCCGTGGGATTTACTGTACAAGGGCACTAATTCCACCTGTGAGGGTTCCACCCCTATCACCCATTACTTCCCAAAGGCTCCCTCTCCTAACACCATCCCACTGTGTGTGTGTGTGAGGATTTCAACATGTGAATGCTGGGGAGAAGTGGGACATCAGTACTCAGATCACATCCCTCTCTATTGCTTTATAGCCTGAGAACAACTTTAACAACAAAATAGTAGGCCAAGTGCTACTGGGTTTGAATAACAACTGCTGTTGCTAAGTTGCTTCAGTTATGTCCACCTCTTCACAACCCCATGGACTGCAGCCTACCAGGTTCTTCTGTCCATGGGATTCTCCAGGCAAGAGTACTGGAGTGGGTTGCCATTCCCTTCTCCATTGAATAATAACTACTTATAATAATTCTCTGAGAAAACCAGTTGTCTAACAGATGAAGATATGCAGCTCGTGGAAAACTGGAATTCCATTTTAGAAAGTGAAAAGAAGTTTCTGCTCCTATAGAAAGTTAAGCTTGATACAGAGCCTCCCTCTGACAGAATGGGACTGACTCCCTCTCCCCCCAGTAACTCATTGTGCTGCAATGCAGAATAAATGTAAAGGTCACTCTGTTTTTTTAACACTCTTGCCTTGAATCACAAACCACTATACCTTAAAGGCTCTCATATCATTGTGACACTTTCCTTCTATAATGTTTAATGTTAGCTTACAAATATTTGATCAGCAGCTATTTTATTTCGTTTCTGTTGTATTAAAGGGTAGATTAGATTGACTGATGTCAGAGTCTTGTGTCAAATACAGTGTGATGACTGAATTTCTTTTGTTGCACTGACAGATAAAAGTGCCCTATGCTCAAAGATCATTTCATCCTGTATGAGATTTGTTTTTCCATTGAAACACATGCTTGTGATATGATAACTCATTTTCTGTATGGGTCAAATCAATCTGGATCTACTGTCAATAGTATTCTGAATTACCAACAGACTTTACATTTTTGTTCAACCAATAGACATCACAGAAGCATGGGCTATAGTACAAAAGACATATTTTCAAAATTTAAACTTTATGCATTAAGGAGTAAGGATACAGCCTAAGGGTTCAAGATGATGAAGGAGGAAGATTCTGAACTCAACTCTTCCCATGGGCACAACAAATCTACAACTAGATATAGAATAATTTCTTCTGAAATTATGAAAAACAGAGGAACAGTCTCCACCAAAAAAGGGGTAAAAGAACAGCATCAAGATGAGTAGGAGACACAGATATAATCTTATAAGGACAAACCCACACCCCAGTACTGGTGACCCATAATTGGGAAGGATCACAAAGGTCCAGTTATTTTTTCCTGAGGAGCAAGTGACTTGGGCTCCCTGTTCATGCACCATAGCCCTTAGACCCCAAAGAGGAGAGGCAAGCCCCCAGACACGTGCTCACCTCAAGACACAAGAAAAAGCTCAAGCACACAATCTAACCTTACACCTAAAAAAACTAGAAAAAGAACAAAGTCCAAAATTAACAGATGGAAATAAATATAATATTATAGCAGAAGTAAATGAAGTAGACAAAAAAAATCAATAAAATTATCCAACATGGGTAGACTTGCAAGGTAAGTCAAATGAGTCAAATGGAGAAAACTAAACACTTTGCTAATTTAATCAAACAAATGAACAAAATGGTCAAAGTAAAAACAAAGATAAACCAGAAGGGATGGTGTTTAGGTGAGACAAAATGCAAGGAAGGAGTCAATGTAATGGTGATGTGCGTTAATAAGACACGTGGAGGTGGTAACTGCAATGTACAGAGATGTTGATTCATGATATTGTGTACTTGAAATTTCTATAATAATGATATACAAATGACAGAATTGGAAGCAATAAGTGTAAAGAAGCAATCGAGAGGTACTGTTTTCCTTATCTAGAGTAGCTAAGATTTTTAAAAATTGATTTTATCAAGAAATGTAGATTTGGGTATCATATTTAAATTCAATGACAAGTAGTAAAAGGATTTGCATGAATTATTTGGTACTGAGATGAAGGGAGTTGAGATGTGAGAAAAATTTTCATTTTTCAGAGGAGACCCAGAAGAATCTGTCTAAAAATTATAATATAAGAAGGATAAGCTTGATAATTCTTTTTATGGTAGTATAAGACCAACAAAACAAGAATGGATAAAAATAAATGTGTTGAACTAGAGATTTAAGATAAGGCAATATAATTTTGAACTAAATATTTAAACTTTTATACATTTTTTTATTTTGCATATATTAATTTCTTGTTAGTTTACTCACTTCATAATGAAGTGTTAAATCAGGTTACTGGACCCAATTTCCAACGTGAGGGAATAGTTCCCCTGACACCAACAAATGAGACTTAGAACCCTGACTCAATTCTGACTCTATGTGGTAACAGTATCAGATTCCACAGGTTACAGATTCATTCCTTCAGAACTGCCCTTTTCACATTTCAGATGCTGGTAAAAAGCCTGAGCTGTTACCTGTACTTTTGACTGATCAGGCTATTTATTAGACTTTCCTAAGATCTCCTCTTTGGGTTTCATTAATTTAAATAGAGGAGAGTGAAAGAGTGGGCTTAAAATTCAACATTCAAAAAACTAAGATCATGGCATCCAGTCCCATCACTTTGTGGCAAACAGATGGGGATAAAAGGGAAGAGTTGACTCATTGGAAAAGACTCTGATGCTGGGAGGGATTGGGGGCAGGAGGAGAAGGGGACAACAAAGGATGAGATGGCTGGATGACATCACTGACTCGATGGACATGAGTTTAGGTGAACTCCCGAAGTTGGTGATGGACAGGGAGGCCTGGCATGCTGCAATTCACGGGGTCGCAAAGAGTCAGACACGACTGAGAGACTGAACTGAACTGAACTGAAAAGGGAAACTGGAAGATTTTATATTATTTGGGCTCTAAAATCACTGTGGATGGTGATTGCAGCCAGTAAACTAAAACACACTTGCTCCTTGGAAGAAAAGCTATGAAAATCCTGATGCTGAAACTGAAGCTCCAATACTTCGGCCACTTGATGCAAAAGGCCAACTCACTGGAAAAGACCCTGATGTTGGGAAGATTGAAGGCAGGAAGAGAGGGGGCAACAGAGGATGAGATGGTTGAATGACATCACTGACTCAATGGACATGAGTTTGAGCAACTCTGGGAGACAGTGAAGGACAGGGAAGCCTGGTGTGCTGCAGTCCATGGGATCACAAAGAGTCAGACACAACTTAGCAACTGAAAAACAACAATTTACAAATGACAACTCAGAGAAACATTTCACTTACTAAACACCCATTTATATAAAAGTATGTAACTCAGGAACAGTTGATGGCAAAAAATGCACAGCGAATAAAGTATGGAAAGTGAAGAACATCCATGACATCCAGGTGTGCCACTCTTCCAACATCTCCACATGATCAACCAGGAAGCTCTCCAAACCCTGTCCTTTTGAGTTTTTCTGCAAATTTCATTACATAGATATGACTGGTTAATTCATTGGGCATTGGTAATTGAGTCAACCTCCTGCTGCCCACCCCATCTCAGAATACAAGGGGTATGATTGAAAGCTAATTAATTAGTCAATTAATTATCTAGTTGGTTCTGCTGGCAAACAGCCTCATCTTTAGGTGGGATCCAAAAGTTACCTCATTAACATAATATCAGTTCAGTTCAGTCGCTCAGTAATATCTAGCTCTGCGTGACCCCATAGACGGCAGCTCACCAGGCTCCCCTGTCCCTGGGATTCTCCAGGCAAGAACACTGGAGTGGGTTGCCATTTCCTTCTCCAATGCATGAAAGTAAAAAGTGAAAGTGAAGTCTCTTCAGTCGTGAACAACTCTTAGTGATCCCATGGACTGCAGCCTACCAGGCTCCTCCGTCCCTAGGATTTTCCAGACAAGAGTACTGGAGTGGGGTGCCCAGGCTTCCCTATTCATCACCAACTCCTGGAGCTTGCTCAAACTCATGTCCATTGAGTAGGTGATGCCATCCAACCATCTCATCCTCTGTCATCCCCTTCTCCTCCTGCCCTCAGTCTTTCCCAGCATCAGGGTCTTTTCCAAGGAGTCAGTTCTTCACATCAGGTGGCCAAAGTATTGGTGTTTCAGCTTCACCATCAGTCCTTCCAGTGAATATTCAGGACTAATTTCCTTAAGGAGGGACTGGTTGGCTCTCCTTGCTGTCCAAGGGACTGTCAAGAATCTTTTCCAACACCACAGTTCAAAAGCATCAGCTTTCTTTATAGTCCAACTCTCACATCCATACATGACTATCAGAAAGACCATTGCTTTGACTAGATGGACATTTGTTGGCAAAATAACGTCTCTGCTTTTTAATATGTTGTCTAGTTTGTTCATAGATTTTCTTCCAAGAAACAAGCATCTTTTAATTTCATGGCTGCAGTCACCATCTGCAGTGATTTTGGAGCCCCCCAAAAATAAAGTCTGTCACTGTATTTAAAAAGAAATACTGTCACAATGGAAACAGTGACAGTGATAGTAACATAACGTAGGTGTCAGAAACGGAAAAGAAACAGGTATGCACTTATTATAAATCACAATATTAAAAAGCCATTCTAAGAAAATAAATTAAAACATATTAGAATTTGTTTAAGCAAAAGTTCTTTAGCAACAACTGTATTATAAAATGGAATTTGGTGTCAGATATATTTCAGTTTTTACTGTGTTAATTTCAAACTTGACATTTTTTCTGATGTCACCAAATAAATGTAAGAAAGAAGGAATATACATATATACATATATACATACATATATATACACATATACACACATACATATGTGTGTATATGTGTGTGTGTTAGTTGTTCAGTTATGTCTGACTCTGTGATCCCATGGACTATAGCCTGCCAGGCTCCTCTGTCCATAGAGCTCTCTAGGCAAGAATACTGGAGTGAGTAGCCATTCCCTTTTCCATGGGATCATCCCAACCCAGGGATTGAATCCAGGTCTCCTGCATGGCAGGCAGATTCTTTACCATCTGAGCAACCAGGAAAGCCCCATATATATGTGTATATATATACACATATATGTGTGTTTGTATATATGTGTGTGTTTGCATATCCTAAAATACAACACCATACATTCCACTGAATGAAACTGAAATCTGTCATTTGGATTTCACTTTGAATAATTATTGTGTTTATAAAACAGGAGACATTGAAAAATTATCTTATATTCTAAAATTGGTGACATAAGCTTAAAGACATAAATGTGTAATTAAACTAATGTGCTTTTGAAAAAGAATGTCTTCCTTTTCATATAAGAAATAGACTCTTACACTATTCCAGACAGCAGATTATTTTTGTTTTCTTACATTTAATTTCTTTGTTGGTGTTGTCCTCTGACACCTGTTCACTGAAATACAAAATAACTATCATTTATGAGGCTCCATAGTCAAGAATGGCACTCCACTCCAGTACTCTTGCCTGGAAAATCCCATGGATGGAGGAGCCTGGTAGGCTGCAGTCCATGGGGTCGCTAAAAGTCGGACACGACTGAGAGACTTCACTTTCACTTTTCACTTTCATGCATTGAGAAGGAAATGGTAACCCACTCCAGTGTTCTTGCCTGAAGAATCCCAGGGATGGGGAGCCTGGTGGGCTGCCATTTATGGGGTAGCACAGAGTCAGACACGACTGAAGTGACTTAGCAGCAGCAGCATCATAGTCAAGATAAAATGTGGTTGTTTTGCTTTTCATTAGAAATTTCCATAAAAGTGTCTCTTAAGACAATGAATTAATAGGCTTTCTCAATGTGATACTGTCCATTCAGGTTCAGAATTTATTTTTAACAGCTTCTTTCAAATGTAATGTCTAATTTATAAGTAAACTATTTTTATGAGCTTTCACTAAAACAGTAATAATCATCCTAAATAGAATAAAAATTTATAAAATTTGAGAGACATTAATTGTATAGAATGTTGAGGTTCCCTTCCCTTCTTGGTTTTTGGGCCTAATAACTAAATTGACATAAAACAGATTAACAGGAAAAAAAACATTTAATTTTTCAGGAATAGGAGCTCATAAAGTATGAAACTCAAAGGATTGACCAAAGCAGGCAGATGTTATTCCTCTTGCTAAATCACTTCAGTTGTGTCCAACTCTTTGTAACCCCATGGACTGTAGTCCACCAGGGTCTTCTGTCCGTGGGGATTCTCCAGGCAGGAATACTGGAGTGGGCGGCCATTTCCTTCTCCATTTATACCTCTTCGACATGTAAAAAACACATTTGTAAAGAAATGACAAAATGGGACATCCCCAGTGGTCCACTGGTTAAGAATCCACCCGCCAATGCAGGGGAGACAGGTTCAGTCCATAGTCCAGGAGATCCCAGATGCTGTGGGTAGCTAAGTCCCAAGCACCACAACTACCGACCCTGCGCTCTAGAGCCTGTGCTGTGCAAGGAGAGTAGCCACCCCCACAGAAACCCACGCATCGCAACTGGAGGGCAGCCCCTGCTCGCCCCAACTAGAGAGCACATCCATAGCAACGAAGACCCAGTGCAGCCAAAGATACAATTAAATGACTCTGCGGGACAGGGAGAGGGTGGGGAGATTTGGGAGAATGGCATTGAAACATGTATAATATCATGTATGAAATGAGTCGCCAGTCCAGGTTCGATGCACGATACTGAATGCTTGGGGCTGGTGCACTGGGACGACCCAGGGGGAGGGTGTGGGGAGGGGAGAGGGAGGGGGGTTCAGGATGGGGGGCACGGGTGTACCTGTGGCGGATTCATTTCGATGTTTGGCGGAGCTAATACAATATTGTAAAGTTTAAAAATAAAATTAAGTTAAAAAAAAAAAAAAGAAGAGTTGACAAAAAAGGGGGTTTGGATGCGGGATGAGAGATTAGTGAAGAAGTAACAAGAGAGGTGTCCATTCAGCTTCCTTGGCCCTGAGTTTCCTATCTCCGTCCACAAGGAGGATGTCATTTATCCTCCTGGGGCAGGCAGGGTAGCTTCATGTGGGAGATTGATGTCCTGCTTTCAGGAGGAAAAAGAAGGATCAAGGTGTCTTCATGTACCTGTTGTTACTTAAGTACCTTTAATTCAAAGTGATCAATACTTCAAGGTGGCATATTTTGGGGTGGTATATTTTGCTCTCCTTCAAAAAGGAAGACAGCATTTAGTGATTTTAGAAGCACAATAATTTACTCAAGCTGTCAGCCTTCACCTTTCACAGAGTGGTTCCATACCGACAACCAGTAAAAGAAACTGACAGCGTAGACCTGAGTGCCTCCTCCCCAAATGACACTTTGTGGTATCAAGAATTGCCATTTTTTCACATTCTTTACTATTTATTTGGCAAAGGAACACTATTATCTTTGCATGTTTTGTCTCATTGCTTCTGCACATTTAAGGCCACACTGAAATAGATAACTGCACATTATCTCAGTTCTTTTGGGAAAATGCTAATGAATTCTACTAATTCTTCAGGTTTTGCAGGCATATTGGGAAAAAGCTCAACTGTTATTTAATTAAAAAAAAACTTGTTAAGATTACATGGGCAATAAACAAAACTATTTATATAAAATAATAACTGCTCTAACAACAATAAATAGTATCTTTATCTTTGACATCTTCCCATTCAACTTTTGCCCAACCTTTCTAACTCTTTCTAAACACAGTCTTTCTAACTTGGTATTTTCTCTCCATTTACCTGTCCTGGCCTTGCCTTTCTTTTTCCTTTGCTTTGTTCTTCCTATTTCAAATCAGCTACCTTTCACCACAATCCAACTTTCTTTAATCCTATGTAAAGAAGGAGAGTGCAAACCCTCTCTCAATGCTACAATTGAACTCATGTTTTAATATATAAACTGTGATAAACTTTTGCTGTGGAAAGTCGTAGAATTGTGAAAACTGATGCCAATAAAATATATTAACCCCCACTTCAACTGTGCCTCAGTCTCATATGGCATTCCTTTTTTTTTTTCTTTTTTAGCTATGATCATTTCATGACTTCAATATATTTTCCAATCCTTATCAGGTTAATAAAGTTTCATACTCAATGACCATAACTCTTACTCCCAACAAATAACACTGCTCTTTGTATTTGTTCCATTTAGAAAATTAAAAACATCTACTATACAATGTATCTATTTATATTTCTATACCCAAGTTTGTCATCTGAAGCATCCCTGGATTAGTTTTTATTATACATTTATCCTTCATTCTATTGAGAGAAAACAAAATATGTTATCCCCAAACATATCACTTTGGCATATTAGTAATTTTGAATTAAAGGTACTTAAGAAATAGCCAATGCAAAAAGGATCTTCTGACTCTTCCTTGTGCCTCTGAAAGCAGGAAATAAGCTGCCCATGTTAAGGGTACTTTCCTTGCACCTGGAGAGTAGAAGGCATCCTTATCACAAGGAACCGAATTCAGGGCCATGAAAGCTGTATAAACAAATCAGGTTACTTCTTCACTAATTTACTACTCCCAGTCCAAATGTCTTTGTCTTGTCAATTCTTGACACCTTTATTATTTTGTTATCTAAAGGCATAAAAGCTGCTTTCTTTGGTCATTTCTTTGAGTCTCTTATTTTATGAGCTCCCATTTATACACAATTAGACTTGTTTTTCTTCTCTTAATCTCTCCTATGTCAATTTACTTATTAGGGCAGGAAAACAACCTAAAAAAGAAGAAGGGAAAATATTTCTCCCAAGAACTATCTTTTATCTTCTCTTACAGATTCCTAGTCTATCAAGTAGCCTTTGCGTATCATGGAATTTTAAACTTTTTGTTTATTTCCCTGTTTTTTTCCCCTAATGCCTGCAACTATACAGCCTCATCTTTCTATATTAGAAATAAATAAGCACAAAAAAACACAATGCAAATTAACATATGTTGACCTCATTCAGTATGTCTCCTATAACATCCTCATTCAAACAGACATGGTATATAATTTCCCCTTACTCGTGTCTAAAGTATCTTGCCACCATGATTCTGCTCCACTTGCCACTACTGAACTCAATGATGAATGCAATGAGTCTCCCTAAAATGCAAACTTTCTGCTGCATGTGACTGTGTTGTGAAATGTTTTGCTTGTTTTATCTTAACACTTATTATTCCTTTAGCTTTCCTGACCTAAGAGAGGAACACTGTCTCTACTTTTCTTTGGATTCTTTGGCTATTCTTGCCTCATTCCATGACCTCCATCCATCCCTTAAACATTTGCTGACCTCCAGGATTAATTTTTCTCTCCCCTTGATCTTACAGTGTTAAGCAATCTCTCTGCTTGATCTCAACCATGTTCATGCCTTAAGAAATGTGGAAGAGTCATTTTAACTGAAAATCTGATAAACTAGTTCTAAATCTAAATCAAATCTGTGTCAACTGTTTTTACATTGAAGAAGAAGTTGCAATGCCTTGGGACCAAAACACCCATTTGAGAACAAAGAGATTAATTGTGGCAGGTTTGGGTGGAACTTATAACTATGAGATATAATTCACATAATTATGTTTTATATGGGAAAAGGGAGATTATTCTGGGTGGGTCTGGCCTAATCAGGTGAGCTCTTGAAGGCTTCTCACAGAGAAAAAATCAGATAAGCTACTCCTACTGCAAGGAGATCAAACCAGTCAATCCTAAAGGAAATCAGTCCTGAATATTTTTTGAAAGGAGTGATGCTGAAGCTGAAGCTCTAATACTTTGGCCACCTGATGTGAAGAGCCAACTCATTAGAAAAGACCCTGATGCTGGAAAAGATTGAAGGCAGGAGAAGAAGGGGATGACAAAGGACGAGGTGGTTGGATGGCATCACCGACTCAATGGACATGAGTTTAAGCAAGCTCCAGGAGATGGTGAAGGACAGGGAAGCCTCATATGCTGAAGTCCATAGGGTTGCAAAGAGTCAGACACGACTAAGCAATTGACCAACAAGAACTTCCCTGAAGAATGGAACAGCTATGCTGCAAACTGTCTATGAAAGCACAGGGCAAGTAACTACAGGCGCATCTAGGAGGAGTCCCTGACTGGAAGCTGGGAAGAAACTGAGAGCCTCCGTCACATAACTGCAAAAAATTGAAGTTTTCCAACCACCTAAATTTGCCAGGTATAGGACCCAAGCCCTAGATGAGAACACAGCTTGTTCAATGTCTTGATATAAGTCTGAGACCTGAGGAGAGGTTCCAGCTAAGCCAAGCTCATACTCCTGGTTCCTGGAAACTGTAGGTTAATAAAATGTGTTTATCCAAGCTCCTACACTGCTAAAATGTTATTGTTGTTTAGTTGCTAAGTCATGTCTGAACTCTTTGTTGACCCCATGAATTGTAGCCAACCAGCCTCCTATGTCCATGGTTTTCCCAGGCAAGAATGCAGAAGTGTGTAGCCATTTCCTTCTCCAGGGGATCTTCCTGACCTAGGGATCGAACCCACTCCTCTAGCATTGGCAGGTGGATTCTTTACCACTGAGCTACCAGCGAAAACATTACAAAGCAATAAAAAAAATGAATACACCAATGAAATCGCTCTGCTCTCCTATTCCATTCAACCAGAATGCATCTCCTTCTCTAGTCTAGGGCAGTCTGTCCAGTAGAATTCGCTGTTGATGGAAACGTTCGGCATATGAGCCATAGAGGATAGTAGCAACGAAGCCACTCATGGCTATTGAGCCTTTAATATGTAGCCAGTAAGATTAAGAAACTGAATTTTAAATTTTGTCCCATTTTAATGAATTAAAATGTAAATAGCCACATATGGCTAACAGCTACTGGATAGAAGAGTTAAGCCATGGTGCTATTGTATTTATCCCCTTCCTTTCTCCACATGGTGAAAATGTACATTTTTTTTCTATCATCACTATTAGTATCAAAGAAGGGAGCTCCATCTTCAGAAACGTGGATGTCCAAAAACAGAGTTATCAGGAATGACAGCAAGAAAGGAAGGTTGACATCCCATACCTACTTCTCACAGAACAGCTCAGCTAATCTTGTTGGCCCATCTGAGTAGAGGAAGTAAACAGAACACGTGATGTTATAACAGACACATGGAGCATCAGTAAAGCACAGACATTCCTGCATTTTGGCCTACCAAGAAGTTCTCTGTGGCTCCAGGGGAAGGCTGCTATAACTCAAGTGTATGTTTGAAACCCTACACAACAGGACTTTTTAGCAAAGATGCCAAGGAACATGAGGCTGAAGTGTGTACCAGCAGCACACACATCATCTGGCAGGAACACCATGGTTTTGCTCTAAATTGGATGATGGCATTCAGAGTGAACTGTTCTGGGATCAGTATCAAATGCTTTTAACTAGGAGGCAGAGCCCACAGAGCACAGCAAATGCCGGAATTGACAGCACAAAAGTGGGCATTCATGTTAGCCTGGAGAAGGCACTGTTTCCTCTTTTATGTGGTCTGGGTAGTGTTGCTGCATTTATCTGTGCTCATGACCACATGAGGGGTCTTGTTTGGGCCTCACTCCATCACAGTCACAGAATGGCCTCGTGTGATATTGGTGTTCAGCGAAATGATTCTGTTCTGTAGCACACTGTGACCTCAAGGTCAACTCTCAGCTGACAACTGAGGGGCGATGTCTTTTCTTTGTCAAAGGCAATAATTTGATCAAAATAAGGCCATTTTGCATTTGTACATCACTGATTTCAGATGGACCAATAAACTATGTTATAATAATACATATTTTAAATTTCTGGACAGGCCACTCACCCAAAATTTCTGGACAGGCCACTCACCCAAAATTCTGACTCATCCATACAGCTGTGTCCTTCAAACCTTTAGTCAGTCACCATACTGCCCTTTGAAATCAGCATGGCCAAAAATGTTCTCAAGATCCATGCCTCAAACCAGTTTCTTTTTCTGAATTAGCTATCTCTGCCACAATTACCCAATTCATGTTAAGCAAGAATCCCAGGCTATCAATACATTTATAATAAAATGCCCTCAGCCAATCAAATCACTTACCAGGTGCAACCAACTCTATATCCTGTGGACTCTGGAATCTGTCACACTTCTTTAGGAGTACTCTTTATTCCATGTTTATGAATAAGAAGAACTAATATCATCAAGATATATCAGTTATTCCCAATTTGATTTACAGATTAAATGCAATTCCAAACAAAATTCAAGCAAGTAACTGTGTGGATATTGATAAACTGATTTTAAAGGCTATGTGTAGAGGCAAAAGACCAAGAATAGCCAACATAATATTGAAAGAGAACAAAGTTAGAGGACTGATGCTACCCATCATGAAGCTACCGTCATCAAGGCAGTGTGGTAAAAGTATTGATGAAAGAACAGACACATAGTTCAATGAAATATAACTCAGTATGATACTCAAATGATACAATTAAACTTACTTACAGAGTCCCTTGGACTGCAAGGAGATCCAACCAGTCCATTCTAAAGGAGATCAGTCCTGGGTGTTCATTGGAAGAACTGAAGCTAAAGCTGAAACTCCAGTACTTTGGCCACCTCATGCGAAGAGTTGACTCATTGGAAAAGACTCTGATGCTGGGAGGGATTGGGGGCAGGAAGAGAAGGGGACAACAGACGATGAGATGGCTGGATGGCATCACCGACTCAATGGACATGAGTTTGGGTGAATTCGGGGAGTTGGTGATGGAAAGGGAGGCCTGGCGTGCTGCAATTCATGGGGTCTCAAAGAGTCAGACACGACTGAGTGACTGAACTGAACTGAACTAAACTGAAACTTACTTACAAAACAGAAAGAGACTTACAGACTTAGAGAATAAACTTACAGTTGCCGGTGGTGGGTGGGGAGGGAAAGTTAGGGAGTTTTGAGACGGACGTGATGCACACTGCCATATTTAAAATGGATAACAAGCAAGGACCTACTGTATAGCACATGGAACTCTGCTCAATGTTCTGTGGCAGCCAGGATGGGAGGAAAGTTTGGCAGAGAAAAATTTCAGTTCAGTTCAATCATTCAGTCATGTCTGACCCCTTGAGACCCCATGAATTGCAGCATGCCAAGCCTCCCTGTCCATCACCAACTCCTGGCATTTACTCAAACTCATGTCCATGAGCCTGTGATGCCCTCCAACCATCTTATCCTCTGTCGTCCCCTTTTCCTCCTGCCTTCAATCTTTCCCAGCACCAGGATCTTTCCCTGTGACTCAGTTCTTTGCATCAGGTGGCTAAACTATTGGAGTTTCAGCTTCAGCATCACTCCCTCCAATGAACATTCAGGGTTGATTTTCTTTAGGATGGACTGGTTTGATCTCCTTGCTTTCCAAGGGACTCTCAAGAGTCTTCTCCAACGTCACAGTTCTAAAGCATCAATTCTTCAATGCTCAGCCTTCTTTATGGTCCAACTCTCACATCCGTACATGACTACTGGAAAAACCATAGTTTTGACTAGACAGACCTTTGTCAGCAAAGTGATGTCTGCTTTTGAATACACTGTCTAGGTTGGTCATAATTTTTATTCCAAGGAGCATGTGTCTTTTAATTTCAAGGCTACAGTCACCATCCTCAGTGATTTTGGAGCCCAAGAAAATAGTCTGTCACTGTTTCCTTATGTATTTGCCATGAAGTGATGGGATCAGATGTCATGATCTTAATTTTTTAAATGCTTAGTTTTAAGTCAGCTTTTTCACTCTCCTCTTTCACTTCCATCAAGCAGCTCTTTAGTTCCTCTTTGTTTTTTGCCATTAAATGGTGTCATCTGCATATGTGATACCCCAATACAAAAAACAATAGTTTAAAAAATATAGTCAACTGATCACTGACAAAGGACCAAGGGCAACAAGGGCAATACAGTGGAGCAGAGGTAGTTTTGTCAATAAATTGTGCTAAAACAACTGGACATCCATATGCAAAAAAGAAAAGACTCTAGATCCTGAGGTTATACTTTCAATTAACTACAAATATATAGATACCTAACTGTAAAATGCAAACATTGGCTGACAGTCTTGGCACAACTATTTTAGAATCCATAGCCATTTAGATCATTCCCACCTAGTCTTCAGACCCTTTGCTCTTCACTCTTAAGTTAGTCCTACATCACGGTCTGAAGACTTTCCCCTTTCTCTGGATCTTTTCCCATTTCTCCATCATGGGCATTTTTCTAGGAAGGAAAAAAACAAACAAAAAAAAACCTTGCACATTTGTTCCCCTCTTGGTGTTGCTTTACCAAGAATCTGGACTAAAACTAGAGATGTAAATTCTGTCTTCATAAGTTTGTCCTTCACATTATAATGAGATAATATATAAACTGATTAACACTGTGCCTAGAATGTATAGGACACACTAAAATGCAGGCATTAAGAATCACTGCAGTTATAGTAACGCTAACTTGTCTTGGCTGAAATCTATTTCTAGGACTTTCCATCAAACTCCTTCTGTCTTTTAACAGCTTCCAGTGTGATCTTCTAAATGGCCAATTTACCCATATAACACAGTGGTTTAGAAGCCTTCCGCAACTTTCCATTTCTATGTTGGAGGCAATTGTGACACAGGATTTGGATTTTTGCCTGATATTTGACATCAGAATAAAAACAAGCTCTATCAGTGCATGGTCTGTACAAACCATGATTTTTAAGGTGCCATAAATACACCTTATTTTATAAAGTGGTCCCACATTCTGCAATTCTCTGATCAGCACCAAACTGTAGCTCTTCTCACCACACGCTTTTCCTAGACTCTGTAACATTATGTAAGCACATCTTCTTGTTAAATAAGCTCTACTCAGCCTCTTAAGCCACTTTTTTTTTTTTTTCAAGTTTTCTCCATAAGGAAACTTCTTAATCATCAGTACCCACCCCTGAGAACAAGCCATATCACATCTCATCTCCAGCATTGCATTCAGGGCTTTGTATTCTTTCCTTTTTGGTTATATATCCCGCTTTTTTAAAAATTAAATATCAAATACTTTAGGTTAGATATTTATTGTATTCATCATATATCTTTGCATCTTTCTTGCCAGCCAGGGAGTCTTGGCATAGAGTGTGGAAGCTTAATACATTCATGTTAAAGGAAAGAAGGAACTAATGAATAAATCTAAACTTAAGGCTTTTTCTGGTACAGTAAATAAAAGTTTCAGAATCCTTTACTTTTTGCTTAAATGCCTGTCTTAAGTAGAAAGGCACTTATTTTGCATTTATACAATTTAATAAAAATATAAATTTTAAATGGTTTTAGAATATCAAAGCATAAATTATACAATTCTTATTTGAGATGAAACAAAATTAGAACACACCTTCTGCTTTTGAAAAAAAAACTTTGTACTTTCCCAGTAAATAATGTGTCTTAGTAATCTAATACCATAGCATCTTTTGAGAATTTCAAAATTTTCATTTTATTCTTGATTGAACTCATCTCTTTATACATGTCTTTCTACCTTTGAGTTTAATTTTCTTTGCAAGAGTATGAATATATAACAAAGTACCACCAGAACAAGCCATATTTTTATTTTTATAATGGCATTTTTCTTTTGGGTCTAGGGTTTTCATACCAAAGTTCACAGGATAGCATGTTTCTATTAAAACAAATGTTTCTCCGAATGAAGATATGTTGGCTCACATTGGGTTTACTTAGTCTTAATGGGAGTTACTGATAATCAAATATAACTATTTTTAATTCACATAAATATTTACTTCATAGTTAATATTTTCATAGAAACATGTTCTTAGAAGAGTTGCCAAATGAGATAAAAAAATTATGATGGATTCTGGCAAAATAAGAGACTATATCTGTACTCTGTGACATCTAATTATATCCAGGAAATATGAAGATTATTTGGGGCTCTGATTAGTGTTCTTAATTAAAAGGTATCACTAGAAGAAATAATGTACTACAATGTATGAATTTAAGAACATACATAATGCCAGTAAAAATAGCTATAAATATTATTTGTGAATATGCCTTATTTTCTAAGTATATAATACTTCAGTGTTCTATCTTTGTTCTATCATTACTTTAGTTCCTATGAATGATATATTTGTACTAATACATTGGTGTACATACTGTATTCAGTTTATGTTCCGAGTAAAAGAACTTGGTTTGGAAGACAGTATTGTTTAGAGGGAAAGAATTGCAGTTTCTGGACTATATATTAGAGAAAAAAAAAATTCATCCCTAGAGATCACAAGGGCTTCTCTGGTGGCTCAGACAGTAAAGAATCTGCCTGCAATGTGGGAGACCTGGGTTCATTTCCTGGGTTGGGAAGATACCCTGGAGAAGAGAATAGCTACCCACTCTGGTATTCTGGCCTAGAGAATTCCATGAACAGAGGAGACTGGCAGGTAAGCTACATGGGATCACAAAGAGTTTGACACGACTAAGACGCTTACTTCTTGGAAGGAAAGTTATGACCAACCTAAATAGCATGTTCAAAAGCAGAGACATTACTTTGCCAACAAAGGTTCATCTAGTCAAGGCTATGGTTTTTTCCAGTGGTCATGTATGGATGTGAGAGTTGGACTGTGAAGAAAGCTGAGTGCCGAAGAATTGATGCTTTTGAACTGTGGTGTTGGAGAAGACTCTTGAGAGTCCCTTGGGCTGCAAGGAGATCCAACCAATCCATCCTAAAGGACATCAGTCCTGGGTATTCATGGAAGGACTGATGCTTAAGCTGAAACTCCAGTACTTTGGCCACTTCATGTGAAGAGTGGACTCATTGGAAAAGACCCTGATGCTGGGAGGGACTGGGGGCAGGAGGAAAAGGGGATGACAGAGGATGAGATGGCTAGATGGCATCACTGACTTGATGGACTTGAGTTTTAGTGAACTCTGGAAGTTGGTGATGGACAGGGAGGCCTGGTGTGCTGTGGTTCATGGGGTCACAAAGAGTCGGACATGACTGAGCAACTGAACTGAACTGAACTGAAGTGACTTTTACTGAAGGCACAAAAATTTATCCTGTGTATGTTATTTCAAAAGCAAAAGGGAAAACTACCTGAGGCTACACAAATTACTTTTTGAGCTTTTTTATATAGCCAATAATTATATATTTGTCTACAAAAGTACAATAACCATAATGAAAATTCAAATATCCAAAATATCATTTGTATATTAATAACCTATAAAAATGAATTTATTGCCTTTCTTTCCAATATATTTTCCTAAAATTTAATTTTCATTGCAAAATTTCTAAAACAGCAAAAACTCTATTTGCAGTTTATAGAGTTTTTGACAGTTTTGATTAGGTTATTCTTTTTTCTCTTAAATTACAATTTTTGCACATAATAAACATTATTAACTATAAAACTTCTAATATAATGCATTACTTTTCTTTTAATGTCTTTTCAACTATCCAAAACTCTGATGTGTAAAGAGTAGAGATTTCAAATAAGCTATTCTGTAAGAATATATTTTTAATGTTTTCATAACCTAACACTCAGGTAAGTACTGAACAGTAAGCTTATGGACTTTTCATTAAACCTATGATCAAAGTTATTTTGTAAGAATAAAACATGTGTTTATAATTTGTTGTTATTTAGTTGCTAAGTTGTGTTTGATTCATGCTATGCTAAACGCTAAGTGGCTTCAGTCGTGTCTGACTCTTTGTGACCCATGGACTATATAGCCCACCAGGCTCCTTTGTCCATGGGATTCTTCAGGCAAGAATACTGGAGTGGTTTGCCATGCCCTCTTCCAGGGGATCTTCCTGACCCAGGGATCGAACCCACACCTCTTAAGTCTCTTGCATTGACAGGCAGATTCTTTATCACTAGCACCACCTGGGAAGCCTATATATATATATAATAACATATATAAACATATATATATATATAACATATATATAATAGATAACATATATAAAGTATATATAATTATACATATATATAAAACAAAAAGATTTCAGTCCCTGGTGGCTCAGATGGTAAAGAATCTGCCTATAATGTGGGAGACCCAGATTCAATCCCTGTGTCGGGAGGCTCCCCTGGAGAAGGGAATGGCAACCCACTCTAGTTTTCTGCCTGGAGAATTCCATGGACAGAGGAGCTTGTCAGGCTACAGTCCATGGGGTCACAAAGAGTCATACATGGCTAAGCAACTAACACTTTTGTATAACAATATAGCTAGACCAATTTGTTTTTGTTGTTGTTGTTGTTGTTATTGACAGTTACATACAATTCAAATAAACTTTCTTTTGATAACAAACTAGGATACAAACTAGCTGTCAGAAAGAGACAGCTGAAAAAGTAAGAATCAGAGAAGAGATAAGGAGCGATTGATGGCTTTCTGAAACTAGGAGAGACAAAACTGTGGTTAACAGGCTGCCAGAAAATATGTTGATGTCTTGGTAATCTTCCTACTTAGGCTTTGAGTTTGGACTCCAACAAGCAGTATTAGAACTACAGGTTAACCAAAATCAGACATATTCATAAAGGAAGTCAACCTAGCTTTGAATCATTTCAGTCTTTATAGCTGGTTAAGGTAATCCAACTTTATCAGAATGAAAATTAAATTATTTTAAGGAAGCTGATACCATTCCATGCTCCCATTTCTTTATAAAGTTAAGAAGATAAGCATGTACGTATGAAATTAGATAAATTATCAGACAAATACAAGAGGAAAAACAGGGAAAAAATAGATCCATAGAGAATCCAAATAATGAAGTGTTCAAATATTGACTTTAAATAGCTATATTCACCATGAGTAAGTGTGTGCATACTCAGTTGCTTCAGTTATGTTCGACTTTGTACAACCCCACGGACCATAGCCTACCAGGCTCCTCTTTCTGTAGGATTCTCCAGGCAAGAATACTGGAGTAGTTTGCCATGCCTCTTCCAGGGGACCTTCCTCACCCAGGGATCGAAGACTCCACTCGTCTCTTACATCTGCATTGGGAGGAGGGTTCTTTACCACTAGCACAAACTGGGAATCCCCTATTTACTATAAAAGGCAGTATTATAATTTTGGTCAAGAAATAAAAGGCGAACCAATGTGAATCAAAAGATAAATGCAAATTATAGAACTGAAAAATACAACAGAATGAATGGCTCAATAGGTACATTTAACAGCCATCTAGACTCATCTGAATAAAACTGTGAAACTGAAAATGAAGTGGAAGATAATAATAGTATAGTATTATACTATGGAATACTATACTATATTATTATATTATATATTTTATAATACTATATATTATACTATTACTATGCTAATATTATACTATAGAATAACTATAGTAAAATACAGAGAGACAAAAATGATATAAAAATATGAAAACGAGAGTAAGAGATCTAAGGAATAGACTACAAACAAACATCTTTCAGTTCAGTTCAGTTGCTCAGTCGTGTCTGACTCTTTAAAAGGGTTATATTGCCAGACAGAAAAGAATGAAATGTAAACAAGCAATCTTTGAAAGACGTCTTGCAATTTTCTAAAACTGATATAAGTAATCAAACAACAACATAAAACCTTATCACTATTTTGTAAATCGCTATCTCGAAATTTATAGTCAATATTAACTAAACAACAACCACAAATATTTGACTTCTGGGCCCTTCTTAATTAGACCCTGTTATGATGCGAAGGTAATGCAAAATGCAGCCACGGCTCATGGCTCATAGAATGAACTGTGGAGAGCTTTAGAACTGAACTACACAACAGGCAAAGATTGGTGGCCTATCAGGGTACCTATTTTGCACATCTATTTTAATTTAATTTATTCCCTATTCTTCTTTGTGAAAAGAACATGTGGTCTTTTCTCTTCCTTTTGACCTTGCAAATTATCCAAATTAGCCTGTGGGCTGAAGTGGGTCTGACTCTGACAGAACACATCTTAATACTGAGGACATGTGAGAAGCCTGAGAGGAACTTTAATGAAAGGGACAGAGGAACACTCCGTACCTGGTTTCAATTTGACTGCTGGCACAAGTTATAGCAGTTTTAAACAAAACACATATACCTTCTAGGGTCGGCAGTCTGCCCCAGTTGAACTGTTCTGAGGGTCTCAGGAGACTAGCATCAGGGTGTCAGTCTGCCGCATCCTCACCTGAAACTGGGCAAAGATGTGCTTCTACGTCTATTCAGGTTGTGAGCAGAATTCATTTCTGTGGTTGGAGGACTGAGGCTCCGCTGGCTTGGACCAGAGATCCAAGTGCTGCTATCAAGTCGGTGCCACGTGGCCCGCTCCATCTCAGCAATGGAAAATGTCCATGTATCGAAACCCTCTGACTCTTAAAATCTCTGACTTCCCTTCTTAGAACCAGCAGGAGAACCTCCTTTGCTTTTAAACAACTTGTTAAAATTAATTTAAACAAGTCCATAATATCTTCTGAAGTCAACCATGGCATATAACATTATCAGATCACAGGAATAATATGATGTCAACCTCCTTTTCAATCCCCAGGATGGTGTGGAACCTTGGGGAGCCTCTTAAAATTCTGCCTGCCACAGTGCAGAAATGATTTTACTAATAATGTCCTTATAACTGAATTGAGAGACGTCTGTCCAAATATTCTTTTTTATTTATTTATGTGTTTGTCTGTACCAGGTGTTAACTGCAGCATGTGAGTTGTGGCATGTGGGTTATAGTTCTCTGCCCAGGGATCAACCTGGGCCCTCTGTATTGGAAGTACAGAGTTCGCCACTGGACCACTAGGTAAGTGCCTTGTCTGAAGACACTGAAAAGAGCATCTAAAACAGTGATTTAATCTGTAATGTAGCACCACACAGGGGCCTCAGTGCTCACCATTTGGCCCAGAAAGCAAAGGCCTAAAGGCAAGACTATTTGAAATCCATCATATAGGAATTTTACCTTCTAGGTGATAATCTAATTACTCTTTCTTAGATAACAAATGATAAATGGCAAAATCTAACAAAAAGCAATGGCTTTTTTCCAACATACGCAAGTAGCCCTAGGTTCACTGAAAATACTGGGATAAAAGACGCCAGAGAAAAGGATGGCTGTTCATGTCCTAATGACCTAAACAGCAACATAAAGCAAAGCTGATTTAAATTCACAGGCTGTGGGGGAGGACACTAACATACCCATGTGCGTATGTGCTAAGTCACTTCAGTAGTGTCCAGCTCTTTGCAACCCTACGGACTGTAGCCTGCCAGGATCTTCTGTCCACCGAGTTTCCCAGGTAAGAATACTAGAGTGGTCACCATGGCCTCCTTCAGGGGATCTTCCTGACATGGGGATTGAACCCACGTCTCTTATATCTTCTGCATTGGTAGGCAGGTTTTTCACTAGTGCCACCTGCGAAGCCCCTCTAACCATGGCTACCACATGGAACTTTCACAGGATGGTGAACTAGTGTGACTGAGTGCCTTTCTCTTTCCAAATACAGGTTGAGTTAAAGGGTAGAATTAAAAAACAAAACAAAAACAGAAAATTCTAATTAAAAAGACATTTTCTTCAGAAAACATTACATCAGAAGGCTTATAACTGTAAGTCCCATAAAACTACATTTCAGACCTCTGTTTTTCTTTCTGACTTTAACCAATTTTATATTGTTGGAAATCTTTCTGAAGGGGAGGTGTGGTATACACCTTGCAGACTAATGGTGCTTAAAGCCAATAATATTAAATTTTCTCTATATATACAAATCATCATTGTTATTTATCTAAACTTATAGCAAGTCTTATTATGCTTTAAACACGTGCTTATAATTTTTACAACCATCCTTATTGCATGAGTGCCTGGGTTGCTAAAAGTGTTGCCTTTGTACAATAATATTTAGACTTCTCTTGAAAAATGAAAGCATGCTAGTCCATTTCCATCCATGCAGATATACAGTGCCTTGAGAATAAGATATGCAAGTTCATTCAAATGGTTAAGACAGATTAAAACAATCATTCTCATACAATGGGAAAAAAAAAAACACAAAAAACCAAAAACGATTTTTATAACACCTCAAGCTCTCCAAGACTGGTTATCATTTTTCTGAAGTGCAGCCTGTGGGCTAAGTTTTCATCTTATTTATTGTACATTGGGTCCAATAGACAATATACTGATATCACTTGTCTCATCCTATCACACTAAGCATTGCTCTGTATAGAATCTACACATAAGAATTTTTGTTATAATGACTAACTGAAATCTCAGTTTTAATAGAATCGTAAGTGACACCTGGTGTGTGTTGGTGGTTATCAAGTATAGTACTCTGTAGAAACGTGTTTTAGAAGTTTAGAGAAAAAAAATTGTTAAATGACATGCAAGAAAATATTTCACCAATTTCCTAATTATTTAAATTACAATCTTTGAAGCTAGATTTCAAACAGCATAATCATCAGATGTTTTATGCATGGCTATTGAATGTTATGAGATACGCTGGAATACATAATCATAAAAGTTTAAGACATGTTATAGCAAATTCAGTACACACTAAGATATAGAAAATCACAAAATATTTTATGTATTGTGAAAGCACCTCAATAAATTATCACAATTGTTTATGAGAAACCAAAAGACCTCCAAAAAGAGGGTCTCTTGTTGACAGGGAAGCAATAGCTGAATTTTGTTAAACAAATTCAAAAAAATAAAAAGTGAAACAATATATAAAAAGGATTTAATAACCAAAAAAGGGAAGAGTTCAATAGCTTGTTGATGCCCCTGTCTTTGGTATTATTTAACAAAGCCAAGTGCTGCCTCAAGATATAAAACATGATTAAAAAAAAAAAAAGGAACACCAGGTCAAGGCTAATATTTTTTTAGAAAAGTTAAGAGATATGATAACACACGAAATTATATACTTGTGTCAGGAAAATCTGAAAGATAAAAGTGAAATACCTATAAAATAATTATTTCTAAGCCTCCAGCTACCTTAAAAGTTTGTTCAACAGAAAAAGATAGAATCCAATACTTACTGTCAAATAATTAAGTATAAATATTTGGATAAACATGGTTTTCAATTATTAAAATAAATACATTAAAGTGCTCAGTTCAGTTCAGTCGCTCATTCGTGTGTGACTCTTTGCAAACCCATGAATTGCAGCACGCCAGGCCTCCCTGTCCATCACCAACTCTCGGAGTTCACTCAAACTCATGTCCATCAAGTCGGTGATGCCATCCAGTCATCTCATCCTCTGTTCTCTCGTCCCCTCCTGCCCCCAATCCCTCCCAGCATCAGGGTCTTTTCCAATGAGTCAACTCTTCGCATGAGGTGGCCAAAGATTTGGAGTTTCAGCTTTAGCATCAGTCTTTCCAATACACCCAGGACTGATCTCCTTTAGGATGGACTGGTTGGATCTTCTTGCAGTCCAAGGGACTCTCAAGAGTCTTCTCCAACACCACAGTTCAAAAGCATCAATTCTTTGGCGCTCAGCCTTCTTCACAGTCCAACTCTCACATCCATACATGACCACAGGAAAAACCATAGCCTTGACTAGATGGACCTTTGTTGGCAAATAATGTCTCTATTTTTCAATATGCTAGCTAGGTTGGTCATAACTTTGCTTCCAAGGAGTAAGCGTCTTTTAATTTCATGGCTGCAGTCACCATCTGCAGTGATTTTGGAGCCCCCAAAAATAAAGTCTGACACTGTTTCCACTGTTTCCCCATCTATTTCCCATGAAGTGATGGGACCAGATGCCATGATCTTCGTTTTCTGAATGTTGAGCTTTAAGCCAACTTTTTCACTCTCCACTTTCATTTTCATCAAAGGCTTTTTTTTAGTTCCTCTTCACTTTCTGTCATAAGGGTAATATCATCTGCATATCTGAGGTTATTGATATTTCTCCTGGCAGTCTTGATTCCAGCTTGTGCTTCTTCCAGCCCAGCGTTTCTCATGATATACTCTGCATAGAAGTTAAATAAGCAGGGTGACAATATACAGCCTTGACATACTCCTTTTCCTATTTGGAACCAGTCTGTTGTTCCATGTCCAGTTCTAACTGTTGCTTCCTGACCTGCATACAGATATCTCAAGAGGCAGGTCAGGTGGTCTGGTATTCCCATCTCTTGAAGAATTTTCCACAGTTCATTGTGATCCACACAGTCAAAGGCTTTGGCATAGTCAATAAAGCAGAATTTCTGGAACTCTCTTGATTTTTCTATGATCCAGTGGATGTTGGCAATTTGATCTCTGGTTCCTCTGCCTTTTCTAAAACCAGCTTAAAAATCAGGCAGTTCACAGTTCACGTACTGCTGAAGCCTGGCTTGGAGAATTTTGAGCATTACTTTACTAGCATGTGAGATAAGTACAATTGTGCAATAGTTTGAGCATTCTTTGGCATTGCCTTTATTTAGGATTGCAATGAAAACTGACCTTTCCCTGTGGCCACTGCTGAGTTTTCCAAATTTGCTGGCATACTGAGTACAGCACTTTCCCAGCATCATCTTTCAGGATTTGAAACAGGTCAACTGGAATTCCATCACCTCCACTAACTTTGTTTGTAGTGATGCTTTCTAAGGCCCACTTAACTTCACATTCCAGGATGTCTGGCTCTAGATGAGTGATCACACCATCATGATTATCTAGGTCATGAAGATCTTTTTTGTACAGTTCTTCTGTGTATTCTTGCCACCTCTTCTTAATATCTTCTGCTTCTATTAGGTCCATACCATTTCTGTCCTTTATCAAGCCCATCTTTGCATGAAATGTTCCCTTGGTATCTCTAATTTTCTTGAAGAGATCTCTAGTCTTTCCCATTCTGTTGTTTTCCTCTATTTCTTTGCATTGATCACTGAGGTAGGCTTTCTTATCTCTTCTTGCTATTCTTTGGAACTCTGCATTCAGATGCTTATGTTTTTCCTTTTCTCCTTTGCTTTTCGCCTCTCCTTTTCACAGCTATTTGGAAGTCCTCCCTAGACAGCCATTTTGCTTTTCTGCGTTTCTTTCCCTTGGGGATGGTCTTGATCCCTGTATCCTGTACAATGTCACAAACCTCATTCCATAGTTCATCAGGCACTCTATCTATCAGATCTATTTCTCACTTCCACTGTATAATCATAAGGGATTTGATTTAGGTCATACCTGAATGTTTTAGTAGTTTTCCCTACTTTCTCAATTTAAGTCTGAATTTGGCAATAAGGAGTTCATGATCTGAGCCACAGTCAGCTCCAGGTCTTCTTAAATCTTAACTATGAGTTATATTTTTCATCGTTGTTGTTTAGTCTCTAAATTGGGTCTGACTCAGCCAGGATCCTAAATCCATGGGATTACCCTTGCAAGAATACTGGAGCCGGCTGCCAGTTCCTTCTCCAGGGGATATTCTGGACCCAGGGATCGAATCCATAGCTCCTTCTTGGCAGGCAGATTCTTTACAACAGAGTCACTTGGGAAGCCCATGAGTTATATTCACATTAGTATACCTAGAAAACCTACTGGGCTAAATTTCTAAAACAAAACAGACAATGCTGTCCATTTAATTCTAAATTTTCATTAAAGTATTTTAAAAATGACCAGAACTTTTGAAATGGTACCTCCTAAATGGCCCCTTAGTCTAGTCAAAGTCAGACTCAATAGATTTTACTGCTTTTTAATTGCCTAACTTGAGAATATCTATTCTTCTGTGAACATAGGACAGCAGAAGAATAACATGAACTTTGTAGCCAACCCAGTTCTCCAAGGAGGAGTGAAAAGTGACAGTAGCTCAGTTGTGTCCGAGTCTTTTGGACCCATGTACTATACGTCCATAGAGTTCTCCAGGCCAGAATACTGGACTGGGTAGCCTTTCCCTTCTCCAGGGGATCTTCCCAACCCAGGGATCAACCCCAGGTCTCCTGCATTGCAGGAGTATTCTTTACCAGCTGAGCCACAAGTTCAGTTCAGTTCAGTTGCTCAGTTCAGTTCATGACTCTTTGTGACCCCATGAACCACAGTACACCAGGCCTCCCTGTCCATCACCAACTCCCGGAGTTCACCCAAACCCATGCCCATCGAGTTGGTGGGGCCATCCAACCATCTCATCCTCTGTCATCCCCTTCTCCTCCTGCCCTCAATCTTTCCCAGAATCAGGGTCTTTTCCAGTGACTCAGCTCTTCACTTCAGGTGGCCAAAGTACTGGAGTTTCAGCTTCAACATCAGTCCTTCCAATGAACACTCAGGACTGATCTCCTTTAGGATGGACTTGTTGGATCTCCTTTCAGTCCAAGGGACTCTCAAGAGTCTTCTCCAACACCACAGTTCAAAAGCATCAATTCTTCAGTGCTCAGCTTTCCTTATAGTCCAAATGTCACATCCATACATGACCACTGGAAAAACCATAGCCTTGACTAGACAGACCTTAGTTGGCAAAGTAATGTCTCTGCTTTTGAATATGCTGTCTAGGTTGGTCATAACTTTCCTTTCAAGGAGTAAATGTCTTTTAATTTCACAGCTGCAATCACCATCTGCAGTGATTCTGGAGGCCAGAAAAATAAAGTCAGCCACTGTTTCCACTGTTTCCCCATCTATTAGCCATGAAGTGATAGGACCGGATGCCATGATCTTCATTTTCTCAATGTTGAGTTTTAAGCCAACTTTTTCACTCTCCTCTTTCACCTTCATCAAGAGGCTCTTTAGTTCTTCTTCACTTTCTGCCACAAGGTAATCCCAATAATACTGGAGTGGGTAGCCTATCCCTTCTCCAGCAGATCTTCCTGATCCAGGAATCAAATCTGGATCTTCTGCATTGCAGGAGGCCAAGTCATATCAGAACTGTAAGTTCTAGGATAAAACTGTTTTTAAAATTTTCATCCTCATGTATTTACAGTTTGAAAGACCATTCTGACATGCAGAATGGCCTTAGCTGAAAGAAAGACATTTGTAGTCTAACATCATTATACTTTAGAAGCTGCTCAGCATCCTGATTTTTGTGTGTGTATTTAAAATGACAACAGTCTAGAAATGCATTTTCCTGAAAGAGCCATAGATTTTTAAAGGACTCTAAACTTTTTGTCAGTCAATACTGACAACTCATAGTTAACTAAGAGTATAAGGTAAGTCACTTCAGTCCTGTCCGACTCTGTGCGACCCCATAGACGGCAGCCCACCAGGCTCCCCCGTCCCTGGGATTCTCCAGGCAAGAACACTGGAGTGGGTTGCCATTTCTTTCTCCAATGCATGAAAGTGAAAAGTGAAAGTGAAGTCACTCAGACGTGTCCAACTCTTAGCGACTCCATGGACTGCAGCCTACCAGGCTTCTCCATCCATGGAATTTTCCAGGCAAGAGTACTGGAGTAGGCTGCCATTGCCTTCTCCGAACTAAGAGTATACACAAACCTAAAGTTTTTCAAAAAATGTTAAGAATTTAGTAGGAAATCAATGACCTACATTGTACCCTTGATTATAAAGTCCTGACTTTTTTTGATCATCCCTCTTCATAAAAGGGAAACTTTACTCACAATGCACTTCCACCTCAATCAGAGTGAAGAGAATAATTATCACCTAATAATCACACATTATTAATGAAGTCCTAAGAGTCTGGCAAATATTATATCATAATTCTGACACCTCCAGTTTCCTATTTAAGCTGACAGTCTATAAATACTTGTCAATATTTTCTTATATATTTAAAAACTGAAACAGATATACCTATATCAGTACAGGTTTATATTTTATGTGAAATTTTGATGAGTTAGAATATAGAGTGAGTACCTCTCACTCACAAAAAAAGAAGACCACTTCACAAAATAATAATATGAATGACTTTCACTAGCAGATTTGAAAAGTAAGAAATTGTGGCATAAAACCAGAGCCCTCTTCACCCTTAGAATCAAATTGTGGTGTAATGTAATAATCTTCAGCTCTGGACTTGCTTTTAAAAAGGTATTATCACAGGAAAGAAGTGCATTCTGTATTAGCAGTGACATTGGATATAGCAATTAGGTCCCTGTTACAAACTCATGGTGATGATACATCAGTATCTAATTGCATTGGAAGAGCTCATCAGATCATGAGTTAAGAGTTCTTTAAGGACTTCCCTGGTAGTCCAGTGGTTTAGAATCCACCTGCCAATTCAGGGGATACAAGTTTGATCCCTGGTCCAGGAAGATTCTCCATGCCATGGGGCAAGTGAGCCCAGAAGCTGCAACTACAGAAGCCCACACTCCCTGGAGCCTGTGGAATGAGAAGCCACTGCGGTAAGAAGCCCACACACTTGAACTAGAGAGTAGCCCCTGCTGGCTACAACTAGAGAAAGCCTATGTGCAGCAGCAAAGACACAGTGTAACCAAAAATAAATAAATATTTTTTTAAAAAAAGAATTCTTTAAGGGAGGGACCTCAAGTCATTTTTCAGTAAACATTTGTTGTCTGTTACCTTTGTTACAAGAGCCTGTTACCAGGCTGTTTTCTAAGCTCCTGATTCATTAGTTCATATTAGCAAACTTACACCAATTACAACAGAGTGGAACACAAAAAGAAATGTTATACATGCACACAAATTCATATGTCAATACATCATCCAGAAGAAAAATGTCTAGAAAAATTACAAACTTACAAACAAGAAAGACTATATATACATTATGGGAGACATCACTATTTTGCTTTAGGAAGGGATTAGAATTAACGTAAAATGAGAAGTACTGTATGTTAAAATGCTTTTATAAACCAATCATAAGATATCATAATACCAATTTTAGTGTTATGATAGGTTTTCCCAGTGGCTCAGTGGTAAAGAATCCACCTTCAATGCTGGAGGCACAGGAGATGCAGTTTCAATCTGTGGTAGGCAGATCCTCTGGAGGAGGAAATGGCGATCCACTCTAGTATTCTTGCTAGAAAATCCCACGGACATGGAAGCCTGGCAGGCTACACTCCACAGAGTCACAGAGAGTCAGACACAACTGAACTACTCAAAAATACAGTGTTATGATTATATCATTATTTGGAAGTGAGTGTTCAGTGATGGAAGAGTTCATCAGATTTTTCACTTTATGGATAAACATAACTTTGAGAGGAGAATGAGAAGAAACTAGGGCATTTTGGGGTGACCAAAGCAAAAATTAGCAGGTTAGAGTATATTCAAGGAATAAGGAGTAGGCTATTTATGGAATACTTTCAATGTATACAACGGGAGTTCAGACTGGAGAGGTGTGCTAGATTAGTGCATTATTTAATTGAATTTGAAAGCAAAGGAGCATAGAACTAAAATTCAATAGATGTAAATATAAGATCTTATTTACTGAAACTTATATAACCCATCTATTTATTTTTTTTCCACTTGCAATAGTATTTTATTTTATTTTTTAACTTTACAATATTGTATTGGTTTTGCCATATATCAACATGAATCCGCATTCACTAACCAAGTATTTATTGAGTGCCTACCATGTGTCAGAATCAGGAATGGGTATGCAATATAAATATTCTATCAGATTCACGGGACACACGTAACTTAGATGCGGTAACCCTTATTTTAAAAAGAGAAAGGATACTAATATACACACTGGACTTAAGACAGTTCAGGACTGTAGGTGCATAAGCATGGACTAGGATACCAGCAGGTGGGTGTCACAGTCCTTATCTGTACACACTCTATGTATCATCTCCATGTGTGACTTCCCTATCAAAACTAATAACATCCCAGCATATTTAGATTAAAAGGAGTATTTCTTCATCTTAAATTGTTTTTCCTTCTTGAACTTTATTCTATCATTTCTTGGGGCCCTCTGACTTGTGTATCATTTGTATCATTTTTCCTGGCTGTATCAACTTGTGTATCATTTTTCCTGGCTACAGAAGTATTTGCCAACTGCAGTGGGTAAAAATTTATTTTCCTGATTTACTCAGTGTCTGTTTATTATGATAAAAAAAAGACATATGAATCCTATTCTAATAAAAAGAGGTCCTCTTTCCTGATGCTTCATCTTTAGAATTATTTAATATGCTTAACTCTGCACTATCCATTTCAATCTGAACTGAATATTAAGCAGTTTTGTCATCCACTTTCTGTACAGAGTATATTGTTCACCTTCCAATATTCCTGCCTTGGTGCTGTCTTCCAACATGACCCTGCAAGGTGATCCCTTGGCTGCTAAAATCAGAATTTATAATGTTCTGCTTGTGACTTCCGGCAGCTGTTTTCTCTGTTTCTGTGTTGGCTGTAAAGGCCCGGATTTGGTAGGTAGAAAGATACTTTTATTCAGGTCAATTTTCCTGAAAAATGTTTTCATGTATTTATTCATCATTTGCAGCTTACTCAATCACAGCTTATATAAAACATTGGCACTGATTTCAGCATTATAAGAAAGCATCTGACATTGAGTAATAAAAAATATTTATGAACAGCATTAGGATGGTATATATATATCCCTTCCTTTAAATGGTAAAAGAGTGGGCTCTGTGGGCCAAGTCACTTCAGCTGTGTCTGACTTTATGACCCCACAGACAGTAGTCTGCCAGGCTCCTCTGTCCATGGGATTCTCCAGGCAAGAATACTGGAGTGCATTGCCATTTCCTCCTCCAGGAGATCTTCCTGACCCAGGTGACAACCCTGTGGCTCTTACATCTTCTGGACCCAGGTATTGAACCCATGTCTTTTACATCTCTTGCATGGGCAGGCAGGTCTTTACCACTAGTGCCAATTGCAAATGGTCAATAAAAAAGTGGCAGCTTCCAAAATTCAAATCAAATGTACAGAAAATAAAAGTAATCAAATAAGTCATCATTACATTGCAAGCAGTGTATTTTACAAGTTTAAATTGAAGGAGAGAAATCTAAAATTGAGAAAAATATTCTTTTTCTGTATCTCCTGTCTCCCTTGTTTCAAAGACTAAGAGCCAAAGAATAGATGCTTTCAAAATGTAGTACTGGAGAAGACTGTTGAGTGTCCCTTGGGCAACAAGGAGATCAAACCAGTTAATCCTAAAGAAAATCAACTCAATATTCACTGGAAGGACTGATGCTGAAGCTGAAGCTCCAATACTTTGGCCACCTGATGCGAAGAACTGACTTATTAGAAAAGACCCTGATTCTGGGAAAGATTGAAGACAGGAGGAAAAGGGGACAACAGAAGATGAGATGGTTGGATGGCATCACTGACTCGATGGACATGAGTTTGAGCAAGCTCCAGAAGGACAGGGAAGCCTGGTGTGCTGCAGTCCATGGGGTCTCAAAGAGTCAGACATGACAGAGCGACTGAACAACTCTCCCATTCAGCTCCTATACCAGAGTGGGTAGATTTTCCCTTCTCCAGGGAATCTTCCCAACCCAGGGACTGAACCCAGGTCTCCTGCATTGCAGGCGGATTCGTTTACAGTTGGGCCACAAGGGAAGCCCTCCATTCAGCTAACAAGAGTCAATCCCGTATTTAGTCAAGCTTTTTAAAACTTTTAACCTAACACATAAGGTAACAAGACTTTATGTTAAAACAATCTCTTGAGTTTTCTGTTCATGCACCATATACTTAACTCTAGAAAGTAAAATAAGAAATATAATAGGTGTGAAAAGTACAATAAGTATAAAAATCTTTAAAAACTTAGAAAAATTCCTAATTACTTTCAAAAATAGAAAAGAATGTTTACAACTTATTTACTCTGTGTTTTATGACTGGGTGGGCTGACTCTCTGGGGGAAAAAAACCTGATACTGGGAAAGACAGAGGGCATGAGGAAAAGGCGGGTCGCAGAGGATGAGATGGTTGGATGGTATCAAGGACAGGGAAGCCTGGCATGCTACAGTCCATGGGGTCACAAAGAGTGGGACACAGCTTAGCAACTGAACAACAATAACCTGTTTTTTTTTCATAGGCTTAGAACAAAAGTATCTTACTTTTCAAAGAATTATAAGGCATTTAATATTTTCAAAATCTGTTAAATTGAGGAAGCAGTTCTATCCATTTGGAACAAGAAGATTACAAAATATTTATTCCACGTTAACTTCGTCCTAGTACATGATGATTTATCTATGATTTGAAATCTTATGAAATGGAAACATTCCTTATAGAAAGTAGCACTCTGCTAGATGTGAAACAAGGTTGAAAGGGGAGGAAAGTCCTCTTTGAAAGCTGCTTTTGATTGGTGTTATCGAATGAAAGAATTTCCAGATGGAGGAAAAGAGCACGGCTTTAAAACTCCAATAATGTCATTCTCCATAACAGCAAATAATTTTTCTTTTCAAATCATAAAAATATAATTAATCATGTTAGACACTAAAAAAGCAAATCTGAGACAGTTTTTGATGATTTATCCTTGTGTGCAAAAAAGGAAATTGTTGGGTATTACCCAGTTGATTAATTTGTGTCCTAATTTATTCTGTATGCTGTGTTGCATGCATGCAAATTTTTTGTGGGTCGACGGAATTCAAATAAAGGCCCTTAAATAAGAATGCTGCTGCTGCTGCTGCTGCTGCTAAGTCACTTCAGTCGTGTCCGACTCTGTGCGACCCCATAGACGGAAGCCTACCTGGCTCCCCTGTCCCTGGGATTCTCCAGGCAAGAACACTGGAGTGGGTTGCCCTTTCCTTCTCCAATGCATGAAAGTGAAAAGTGAAAGTGAAGTCGCTCAGTCGTGTCCGACTCTTAGCGACCGTATGGACTGCAGCCCACCAGGCTCCTCGGTCCACGGGAGTTTCCAGGCAAGAATACTGGAGTGGGGTGCCATCGCCTTCTCCAAAATAAGAATGCTACCCTTGTTCAAAAATCATGGGTGCCATTGACACAAACTTGCTTTAAATTTATGTTAAAAGCCAAAAGTAAATAATATATTTCATTGTAATTTATGTTAGGTCAGTTCATATCACTTATATGTGGTCCACTTGACATATTTGTCCACCTGGTTGTATATAAATGGTAACAAACTCCATCAAGTTCAGTCGTTGTATGGTACCTGAGTCAAGGGCCTAATATTTTTTGCAGTTAATGTACCATAAAGATACTAGATACCTAAAGCTTAAGTACCATGATATTTCCTAAATGTAAGAAAATAAATCAGAAAAGCAAAGTACAATAGGAGTAAAAATTTAATATTCAGAAATTATTTTTAAAATGTCAGATATCTTTGTTAGGTGTTTTATCATCAGTTCCTCTCATAAGACTTCTAACCAAACTGTGTTGGTTGTTCTTTCTATGTGAGTGCATGATACTTGGAGTTCAAAAACTTGGCTGCTTTCTTTGCCCTGGTTAAGTCTTTGACTTCAATGGTCCTTCTTGGAGATTCCTTTCCCTGACTTTCTTAATTAGGATACACTGACTGTTACTAAGAGAAGCCTCATCATTTTTAAAGTACATATTGCAATTAAATTTTAATTTGCTTATTGTCTATCATTCTATGCTTCAAGAGATCAGGATTGCATTTATGTGCCTCACTGCTTTATTCTCATTAGCAAGCATGGTCTCCAGAATAGTCAGGGCTCAAAACACTGTCTGTGTCTTTAGTCATTATGTACTCAGTAAATGCTAATTGAATGTATCATGACTTTCAAACTTTTTTGCATGAAATCCTTTATTTCAATAAAATCATATGTAGGACCACAATTTATATTTTAAGAAAACTAAATATATAATATGAATAGCTACTCACTCCAGTATTCTTACCTGGAGAGTCTGATAGACAGAGGAACCTGGCGGGTTATAGTCCATGGGGTCACAAAGGGTTGGACATGACTGAGCAATTAAGCACGCACATATGCATATTTACACATACACAGGTAGGTACTGTGTACGTATGTTAAACCAATCAGAAGTCAGTAAAAACAAGACAAACAACTCAAAAAATACCTGAAGAGACATTTCATTAAGAAGGTTTTAAAACGGTGAATAAGCACATAAACATAAAATATGCACTACCAGGGAAAAGCCGATGGAAAGTAAAATGAGGAAATGACTGGATAAAATTAAATAGGTTGGTCAAAAATAAACTGACTTACTATGTTAATAAATATTTGTGAAAACAGTTACTAGAATTGTCATACAATGCTGGTAAAAGTTAAATTATACAGCAATTTTGGACAATTATTTAGAAGTTTCTAATTAAACATGTATTTATTTTATGACCCAGTCATTTAGATTTTCTCAGTATATCCAAGATAATAAGTGCATATAAAAATAATTTAAAAAAAACTTCTTTCTTGTTTTGTCACTAAGTCATGTCTGAATCTTTTGTGACCTCCATGGACTGTAGCCCTCCAGGCTCCTCTATCCATGGGATTTCCCAGAAAGAATACTGGAGTAGGTTGCCATTTCCTTCTCCAAAAAAGACTTCTAAGAGATTGTTTTTAGGAGCATTTCTCAAAATATTGAAAAAGAAAAGAACTTTAATGCCTATAACAAGAAAACTGATTAATAAACTATAGTATAATCACACAATAGAATACCACTCCGCAAAAAAAAAAAAAAAAAAAAATATCAGATTCCTACTACACACAAAAATAGATGGATCTCAAAAACACTGTTTAGTGAAAGAATATAGACAAAAACAAAATATATAAAAAAGTATAATAATACTTAGGTGAAGTTCAAAAACAATCAAAACAAATCTGTGTTTTAGAAACCCAAATAGTGGTTAGCTCTGTGGTTAGGAAGGGGTTTTACAGAGATTGTACTGTGCATGACAGACATATGCATATTGCTAACATTCTACATCTTGGTCTGTTTGATAGTTAGCCTGAAGTACCTGAATATAGAAACTACTGATCCATATAGTTAACATTAATGCACTGTGAGAGTGCTTGCAGACATGAAATTAAAAGACACTTGCACATTGGAAGAAAAGCTATGACAAATCTAGACAACATATTAAAAAACAGAGACATTACTTTGCCACCAAAGGTCTGTATAGCTAAAGCTATGGTCTTTTCATTAGTCATGTATGGATGTGAGAGCTGGACCATAAAGAAGGCTGAGTGCAGAAACTGATGTTTTTGAATTGTGGTGCTTGAGAAGACTCTTGAGAGTCCCTGGGACAGCAAGGATATCAAACCAGTCAATTCTAAAGGAAATTAACCCTAAGCATTCGTTGAAGGACTGACGCTGAAGCTGAAACTCCAATACTTTGGCCAGCTGATGTGAAGAGTGTACTTATTGGAAAAGACCCTGATGCTAGGAAAGATTGAGGGCAGGAGGAGAAGGGGACAACAGAGGATGAGATGGTTGGATGGCATCACTGACTCAATGGACATGAGTTTGAGCAAACTCCAGGAGACAGTGAAGGACAGGGAAGCTTTGAGTGGTTGCAGTCATGGGGTCACAAAGTCAGAACATGACCGAGTGACTGAATGCACTTTAATATGTATGTCTTATTCCTCCAAAAAAAAAAAAAAAAAAGAAGAAAAACCTATGAAGAGTAAATTGATGAGATTTTCCCTGGTGGATATTAAGACTTATGTTAATAAGTGAGTTATTGGTACAAGAAAAGAAACAAAAGAATTGAAAACTACAGAGAATACAGAAATAAATGTATTCATGAATGGCTAACCTATAAAAGAGATGATTACTCAGATCATTGAGAAAAGTATGTAATTTTCAAGTGATCCAATTATTTCTCCATGGAAGGAAAGCACAGCAGGAGGGAAGGAGGAAGGAAAAATGGATTCCTGCCTCTGATCCTTCCTACCCAAAAATAAACATCAAATCGATCATAAAGCTAAAATTAAAGAATAAAACTATAAAAGGATTTAGAATAAAATATAGAAGATAATATTCTTCATAGTATCTTTAAAATAATCATTTATACAGTGTTTCCTTGTGCACTGCTAAGCACTTTCCAAGTTTGTACTGACGACTCATGCAGTCTTAACATTCAAGTCTGTGAACGACACTTCTATTACCTGCGTTTTAGAAAAAAGGAAGCTGTCTGCTAACGAACCATCACAAAGCTTAAAACTGAAAATAATACCAATTCCTTATTTCAAAGTTTCTATGGATCAGGAGCCGAGGTGGGTTGTCTGCTCCCAGGTTTCCAAGGCTGAAATCAAGGTGGTGGTTGACTCTCTCTTGCTGTGGAGACAAAACTCCGGAAAGATCCCCACACCAGGTTTCCTTGGTTGTAGGGAGAATTCATTTCCTTGGGTGTGTGTGACTGAGGTCTCCACTGCCTTGCTAGCAAGTGACCCAAAACTAACTGCCTTCAGGTCCTTGGCACACAATCTTCTCTGAAGGCCCTCTGACACTTCATTCTGCCTTCTCTGTACTAATGGAACCCTCCCTGTAGGCGTTACCCTGTCAGAATTCATTCCGTCCAATCTCAGGGACAGACGATCCAGTCCCTTTCAAAGCTGTGCCTGATTAGGTGGACTCCATCCAAGTAATCCCCATTTTGATTAACCAAAAGACAATTGATTAGTAAGCTATTATATCCAACCTTTAGGAGAAGGGTATCATAGAGAATATGCATGCTAAAGAGGGCCCATTTTAGAATTCTGCTTACCACACAGGATTTAAATAACTTGCCTGAGGTTACTCAGCTAGTATAGGAGAGAGTGAGAATTCAAAGTTGGTTTGCCTGCCTTTGGGCCATGTTCTTAATCACTGCATTATTATATGCATAGTGAAGGATTTTTTTTTTTAAATGCAAAACACAAAACATGCAAAGTATAATGGAAAAAAGTAACAAATTCTACCATTTCAAAAAATTTAAAGTCTGCTTCACACACACAAAAATATTACAGTGAAAAGACAATCTATAAGGTAGAAAGTCTGTCTGCAACCAATATAAATGAAAGGATTCAAGAGAGATATAAACAGAGCAGCAAAGAAAAGGGAGGAGATAAATAGATATTAAAATAAAAGACACTTGCTCCTTGCTTCTTGACCAACCTAGACAGCATATTAAAAAGTAAAGATATTACTTTACCAACAAAGGTCTGTCTTGCCAAATCTTTGGTTTTTCCAGTAGTTATATATGGATGTGAGAGTTGGACTATAAAGAAAGCTGAGCACCGAAGAATTGATGCTTTTGAACTATGGTGTTGGAGAAGACTCTTGAGAGTCCCTCAGACTGTAAGAAGATCCAACCAATCCGTCCTAAAGGAAATCAGTCCTGAATATTCATTGGAGGGACTGATGTTAAAGCTGAAACTCCAAAACTTTGGCCACCTGATGTGAAGAACTGACTCTTTTCTTGAAAAGACCCTGATGCTGGGAATGATTGAAAGCAAGAGGAGAAGGGGATGACAGAGGAGGAGATGGTGGAACGGCATCATTACCTCAATGGAGTGAATTTGAATAAGCTCCAGGAGTTGGTGATGAACAGGGAGGCCTGATGTGCTACATTCCATGGGGTCACAAAGACTTGGACACAACTGAACAACTGAACTTATAGGAAATTCATGAGAAAAACAAACATTGCAAAAACCACAGAAGTATGAACTAGCAAAAGTCACAAAAGATAAATTACAATGGCAAATAAACATATTAAAAGATGCTTAATTTTTATTCAGAAAAATGCAAAATTAAAATTCCAATAAGAGACATTGATATCCTTATCAGACTTGGAAAAAAAAACAAAACAAAACCCTAGATTGCAAAAGTTTGTGGGAACACTCATTCACTGACCGTGGGGCTGTGGACGGGAAATATTCTAATGATTTCCCAGCAAGCATGACAACTTCTTTAGATACTAGACTCTATCAAGCTAAGGGCATTTCCTTCCGTCTCTCTTGCTTTTGCTAAATTTTACAGATGCTTTCTTTCTATCTATAAGATGCTTATGTTTCTTATTTGCCATGGTGGGGGGTGGTGTAGCCACCAAGTTGTATTCAATTCTGCAACCTCATTAACTATAGCCCGTCAGGCTCCTCTGTCCATGGGATTTCCCAGGCAAGAATACTGGAGTGTTTTGCCATTTCCTTCTTCTGGAGAGTCTTCCTGACCCAGGGATCCAACACATATCTCTTGCACTACAGACAGATTCTTTACTGCTGAGCTACCAGGGAAGGCCCACTTAAATGCCATTAGTGAAAGTGAAAGTGTCAGTAACTCAGTCTTGTCTGATTCTTTGCAACCCTCTGGACTGTAGCCCACCAGGCTCCTCTGTCCATGGAATTCTCCAGGCAAGAATACTGGAGTGGGTTGCCATTTTCTTCTGCAGAGGATCTTCCCAACCCAGGGATCAAACCCAGGTCTCCTGAATTGTGGACAGATTCTTTAACCATCTGAGCCACCAGGGAAGCCCATTAAATGCCATAAATTGTACTAATTTAATCTATTAATGTAGTGACTCCAAAAATGATCTAATCTTTTGCCATCCTTGTATCTATTTGTTCCTAGAGCATTTTTACTAATTATTCTACTGAATCACCTTAAAATTTTTTGCATGATTTGTCAAAGCAAAATTGGCCTATAGTTGCCTGTTCCATAGTAATATTTGTGTTTTTATCAGTTATCTTACCTTTGTAAAATGAGTTATTTTTTTCTCATTTTGAGACTGAATGTAACAGCTTCTTAAAATTTGTTTAATTTTACCCAGGTCCAAAAAAAAGTTTTGTACTAGTCCTTTGCCAGCGTCCAAGGGACAAATATGAAGACATTTAACATATAATTTAAATTTTTCTGTATCTAATGGCTATTTCAAATGTTCTTCTTCAGTTAATGTGTGATTTTCCCCCTAAAATATCTCCCTCTTATCTTCCTATTCACATTCATTTTGAAATAACTTGGTCCTGAGAGTCACCTATAAATTTGTAAATCTCTGTATCTAAAATTAGGTAATCACTTTATTATGTATCTTTGTGGTTTATTAGCTGATTCTCTATAATTTTCTTGATTCTATTTATCAAATGTTATCTATTTCCCTGAGTTGTAAAAGAACTAGCCTTCATTTTATTTATTAACTTTATCATGTACCTGCCTTATAATTATGTATTGTTCTGATCTTTAGCATATTCCCCTCCATTATTTTCTTTAAATTTCTTTGGATTATTCTCTATTTTCTTTATATAACTTAATTCAAAATTGAACTATTTTTGCTGCTAATAAATTCAGCTAACATTTATGCTAATTTGGTCTCATGTCCAAGGCTTTGAAGTCAGACACAGCTTAGCGACAAAAACCACCACTACCACCACCACTGAGGTTTTGGTCCTCTTTTTTACATTTTTCTTCTTACATCTAATACTTATAGTTCCCCCAAAAAAATCTATTATCAATAACAGGTTAAAGAAATTTACTTTATTGATTTTCAAATTTATTATGCTCTGGTCAGTGAGTTTATCCTGAATGATAACTTTTGGAATTTGTTAATATTTATCTTACTATATGGCCATATATGAATATTTTATGCTTATACCTGGTGGCTCAGATGATAAAGAATCCGCCTGCAATTCAGGAGACCTGGGTTTTATCCCTGGGTTGGTAAGATCCCCTGGACGAGCGCATGGCAACCCATTCCAGTATTCTTGCTTGCAGAATCCCCATGGACAGAGGAGCCCGGCAGGTTACAATCCATGGGGTCGCAAAGAATCAGACACAGCTGACCGACTAAGCACAGCACACAGATTTCTAACAAAATCTTATATTGTTTGACTCAATTTCCCTATATCCTTACTTTAATTGTTGATTTACTTATTCTTTTACTAAGGATGAAGTTTATACTCTAATAAAGTGCTACAGACAAGTACACTTGTGAGTATCATTTGTGAGATTATTATATGTTACAAAAAGTACAGCAAATCAGATTGAAGGAAAATATAGAGGAAATAGGCTTGGGGTACCCAATTTGCTAAGGAGCCCTAGATGCAGTAAATGAGAAATGACCCTGGATTCTGGTTTGAATTATGGTAATTTATATAAATGGTGACATTAGATGATGCAATTAGGCCTGAGGATTCTTTTTTAATTATATGTTTTGGTAAGGAAGATTTTAATATTATTACATCTACTTCTTAGACTACTCCTTACTAATAATGAAGTCTTTCCTTCATAATATTTCAGGCTTGATGATCAGTTCAGTTCAGTTCAGTCGCTCAGTCATGTCCGACTCTTTGCGACCCCATGAATCGCAGCACGCCAGGCCTCCCTGTCCATCACCAACTCCCGGAGTTCACTGAGACTCACGTCCATCGAGTCAGTGATGCCATCCAGCCATCTCATCCTCTGTTGTCCCCTTCTCCTCCTGCCCCCAATCTCTCCCAGCATCAGAGTCTTTTCCAATGAGTCAACTCTTCGCATGAGGTGGCCAAAGTACTGGAGTTTCAGCTTTAGCATCATTCCTTCCAAAGAACACCCAGGGCCAATCTCCTTCAGAATGAACTGGTTGGATCTCCTTGCAGTCCAAGGGACTCTCAAGAGTCTTCTCCAACACCACAGTTCAAAAGCATCAATTCTTCGGCGCTCAGCCTTCTTCACAGTCCAACTCTCACATCCATACATGACCACAGGAAAAACCATAGCCTTGACTAGACGAACCTTTGTTGGCAAAGTAATGTCTCTGCTTTTGAACATGCTACCTAGGTTGGTCATAACTTTCCTTCCAAGGAGTAAGTGTCTTTTATTTTCATGGCTGCAGTCACCATCTGTAGTGATTTTGGAGCCCAAAAAAATAAAGTCTGACACTGTTTCCACTGTTTTCCCATCTATTTCCCATGAAGTGGTGGGACCGGATGCCATGATCTTTGTTTTCTGAATGTTGAGCTTTAAGCCAACTTTTTCACTCTCCACTTTCACTTTCATCAAGAGGCTTTTGAGTTCCTCTTCACTTTCTGCCATAAGAGTGATGTCAGCTTGATGATAGTATTTCCATATTGATATCTATACATTCACAGTTCTTGGCTAGCATCTTCCTATTGTATTGTTTTCGATTACTATTTTACATAATTTGTGCATTGTGAATATATATATATATTTCTCTTTAAAATAACATATTGCCTGAGTTCAGTTTTTAAATCCACTTTGAGTTCTCTGTCTTTAGTAGGTGAGTACAGTGACAGATTTTGGGGGATCCCTCCCCATATCCATTACCTCCTTCATCCTATCCTATGGTACCCATATTTCATGCCAGTGATTTGGTTGGGGTTGACCTCTACCTCTGCCTCTAAAGATGAAACAGATTGGACTATGGAATTGATTCAGGAATGACTCAGAATGAAAATGAAAACAGGAAAAATAAGATATTGGTTTAAAAGAGCATAGTCTATGAAACAGAAATAAGGTCACAGACATACAATATAAAAAGAGTTTATTGGGAAACAGGATTCAGTTCAGTTCAGTCACTCAGTCATGTCTGACTCTCTGTGACCCCATGAATTGCAACACGCCAGGCCTCCCTGTCCATCACCAACTCCCGGGGTTCACTCAAACTCATGTCCATTGAGTCGGTGATGCCATCCACCCACCTCATCCACCCTTTGACTGTGATTCACACAGTCAAAGGCTTTGGCAAGTCAATAAAGCAGAAATCGATGTTTTTCTGGAACTCTTGCTTTTTCAATGATCCAGAGGATGTTGGCAATTTGATCTCTGGTTCCTCTGCCCTTTCTAAAACCAGCTTGAACATCTAGAAGTTCATGGTTCATGTATTGCTGAACCTGGCTTGGAGAATTTTGAGCATTACTTTACTAGTGTGTGAGATGAGTGCATATACAGTAGTATATATATGTCAATAGCTCAGCTGTAAAGAATCTACCAGCAATGCAGGAGATTCAGGAGACACAGGTTTGACCCCTGGGTTGGGAAGATCCTTGGAGGAGGGAATGGCAATCTCCTCCAGTATTCTTGTTGGGAAAATCCCATTGACAGAGGAGACTTGTAGGCTACAGTCTATGGGGTCACAAAGATATGACTGAGCAAAGTGTATGTTAATGCCATACCTCTAATTTATCTCTTTCCTTCTACCCGGTTTCCCGACAGTTCCAGAAAAAATACCTATTTCTGCTTTATTGACTATGCCAAAGCCTATGACTGTGTAGATCACAATAAACTGTGGAAAATTCTGAAAGAGATGGGAATACCAGACCACCTGACCTGCCTCTTGAGAAACTTATATGTAGGTCAGGAAGCAACAGTTAGAACTGGACATGGAACAACAGACTGGCCCAAATAGGAAAAGGAGTATGTCAAGGCTGTATATTACCACCCTGCTTATTTAACTGACATGCAGAGTACATCATGAGAAACGCTGAATTGGAAGAAACACAAGCTGGAATCAAGATTGCTGGGAGAAATCTCAATAACCTCAGATATGCAGATGACACCACCCTTATGGCAGAAAGTGAAGAGGAACTAAAAAGCCTCTTGAGGAAAGTGAAAGTGGAGAGTGAAAAAGTTGGCTTAAAGCTCAAGATTCAGAAAACGAAGATCATGGCATCTGGTCCCATCACTTCATGGGAAATATATGGGAAAACAGTGGAAACAGTGGCCGACTTTATTTTTCTGGGCTCCAAAATCATTGCAGATGGTGACTGCAGCCATGAAATTAAAAGACGCTTACTCCTTGGAAGCAAAGTTATGACCAACCTAGATAGCATATTCAAAAGCAGAGACATTACTTTGCCAACAAAGGTCCATCTAGTCAAGGCTATGGTTTTTCCAGTAGTCATGTATGGATGTGAGAGTTGGACTGTGAAGAAGGCTGAGCGCCGAAGAATTGATGCTTTTGAACTGTGGTGTTGGAGAAGACTCTTGAGAGTCCCTTGGACTGCAAGGAGATCCAGTCTGTCCATTCTAAAGGAGATCAGTCCTGGGTGTTCTTTGGAAGGAATGATGCTAAAGCTGAAACTCCAGTACTTTGGCCACCTCATGCGAAGAGTTGACTCATTGGAAAAGACCCTGATGCTGGGAGGGATTGGGGGCAAGAGGAGACGGGGACGACAGAATATGAGATGGCTGGATGGCATCACTGACTCCATGGACGTGAGTTTGAGTAAACTCTGGGAGATGGTAATGGACAGGGGGGTCTGGCATGCTGTGATTCATGGGGTTGCAAAGAGTCAGACATGACTGAGCAACTGAACTGAACTACTGTATATAAAATTGGATGTTAGAGTTGGACCATAAAGAAGGCTGAGTGCTGAAGAATTGATGCTTTTGAACTGTGGTGCTGGAGAAGACTCTCGAGAGTCCTTGGGACAGCAAGGAGATCAAACCAGTCAATCTTAAAGGAAATCAATCCTAAACATTCACTAGAAGGACTGACACTGAAGCTGAAACTCCAATGCTTAGGCCACCTGATGTGAAGAGCCGACTCATTGGAAAAGACCCTGATGCTGGGAAAGACTGAAGGCAGGAGGAGAAAGTGGCAACACAGGATGAGATGGTTGGATGGCATCAGTGAGTGAATGGGCATGAATTTGCACACACTCTAGGAGATGGTGAAGGTCAGGTAAGCCTGATGTGCTGCAGTGCATGGGGTTGCAAAGAGTCAGAAACAACTTAGCAACTGAACAACAGCAGCAAGTATATAAAATAAAAAATGAGGACATGCTGTATAGCCTGGGACCATAGTCAATGTCTTATAGCAACCTATGATGGAAAAAAATTGGAATCACTTTGCTATGCACCTGCAACTAACAGTTTTAACTGACAATACTTCAATTCAAAAAGTGGTTAATAAAAACAGCATGATTTTCCCCTTGTATGTGAAAAGAGACACAGAGATGATCTTAGGGTTATCCAACGAAGGTTGTAACTGAGACTGGAGCCAACTACAAAGAAGTAGAATGGGAAAATTAAAATAGCAAGGAGTAGGATCCTAAATAACACATTGGCCTACCTGAGTAGCAAGTGTACAGCTGGCATCTTTATTTACTACAAATATGTTATTTTAAATAACACACTGTTTTAAAACAGCATTTAATTTGCATGACAGTTTGGAACAGCCAAAGACAAAAAATAAACAACAAAAAACACTGCAACCAATATAGTTAGTGATTGTCATATAACATGAATTCAATTTGGAATTCCTGCTACTTTATTTTGGAGAAGGCAATGGCACCCCACTCCAGTACTCTTGCCTGGAAAATCCCACGGACGGAGGAGCCTAGTAGGCTGTAGTCCATGGGGTCGCTGGGAGTCGGACACAACTGAGCGACTTCACTTTCACTTTTCACTTTCATGCTTTGGAGAAGGAAATGGCAACCCACTCCAGTGTTCTTGCCTGGAGAATCCCAGGGACGGGGGAGCCTGGTGGACTGCAGTCTATGGGGTCGCACAGGGTCGGACACGACTGAAGCGACTTAGCAGCAGCAGCTACTTTCTTTCTTGTTTTTTGTTCTATTTATTTTTAATTGCTTTATTTACCCAACTGTCTTCCCCTGAATTCATTATATACTTCTTGCTGCAGTATACATGCTAACAATTCTTTTTGTAGTTTCCGTGGGTAGTGAAATTTGAGTCAGAGAATGACTGAGAATATCTTCAACTCACTTCAAATTTCTATTAAGTCTTACATGGTGTGGACATATCCTAGTTGAGAGTTGTTTTTCCTCAGCAAAGATATTCTATTGATTTCTATTATCTGAATTTGATAATTCAAATTATCAAATTTGAGGGACATGATTCTTATTCTCACATCTATTTTTTTAGTTCTTAGATGGTTTTTTAGGAAACCATCAACAGGGAGTTTGTTTGGTTGGCACTCAATGGACTCTAAATTTTTGATATTCTGTTTTCTTCAGTTAGTTAAAATTTTCCTTTTTAGCATTTCTTAGAATTGTTTGTAGCCATTCACTCTATTTCTTCTGCTCAAAATTCCATTATAAAGATGCTGAAATTTATCAGCTGATGATCTAAATTCTATAGCTTTTTATCCATATTTTCCATCTATCCACTTTTGTACTGTATTATTATATTAGTAAATTAGTCATGTGGCTTTCCAACTTATTCATTATCATTGTGCTTTAACTATTCAATCATTCAAGCTTTACCAGTAAAGGTTTTTAGTGTTTAGTAGTACATATTTATAGTAATATATGCATATATCTATAGTTATATAGTGGAGAAGGCAATGGCAACCTATTCCAGTATTCTTTCCTGGAGAATCCCATGGACACAGGAGCCTGGCGGGCAACAGTCCATGGGGTTGAAAAGAGTCGGACATGACTTAGCAACTAAAGCACCACTAACCATAGTTATATACATACATATCTTATTATTATATATTTTGTAAATTTTTATTTTATTTCCAAGCTTAAACTTAAAACTTGCTCTTTTGCCTTTTTATCTTGAAAATGCTTAAAGATTACATAAGAAACAATCTATATTAACTGATTAACTGATAATATCTGTCAAAGAAAAATTATACTCACATTGAGAACATCTTATTTCATTTTGTAAAAATTGCGTACCAACGCCTAGTAGATGTAACCAGGAATTGTAGCTCTTGCTAGCCAGGTGACTTCAGAAATAATTAGCCAAAACTTCACTGCCTCAACCATCATCACCAATACAGAAAACAGACTCTTCAGAGACTGGGAATTAATTAAATAATGCATTATATTAGATTTTGGATATTTAATTTCTTGACAAAAGATTTATTTCTGAAATAAAATTTGGCTTATTCATTATTATTTTAATACATTCATTGTCATATGAGGAAAATACAATATTGCATATTACAAAATTAGAGTGGTCTTGACAATTCTCTTTATTTCATAAGTCTAGATCAAAATCTCTTTTTTCAAATGATTACCCTGAGTCATCAGATGTTTCTGATGAAGATTCTATACTTTCTCTTTCTCAGCTCTAATGTAATGGTTTTTCTTATAATGAAGCATTTACCATTAAATATGTATAAACTATTAATATCTTAGCAAAAATTTCAGCTTCCCTAGATCCCAACTTTCAAATGTTTTTCTGTACTGATTGAATAAATATAGTTCATTGTTTTAGCAATGCCATTTGTGACATTTTCAATAAATATTTTTAACATAGTCTAAATTGTCACAAACTATATATTTCTTTAAATTTCAAAATGATACTTTTCCACATTGTACATATGAGATACTGTAAGTAAAAAGGAAAAAGCATAAACCAAGGCAAATGACTTTATCAACCAGCAAAGCAATGTTTCCTGAAAATCTGGCAGGTACATTGAGTCAACACTGGTCAATTTAGTATTTAATCAAGCTGTTGAAAACTTTTAACCTAACACAGAAAGTAACAAGACTTAATGTTTAAACAATCTCTTGAGTTTTCTGTTATTGAACTATACTCAACTCTAGAAAGTAAAATAAGAAATATAATAGGTGTAAGAAATACAATAAATGTAAGAATCTTTAAAAACATGTATTCCTATGGCAGATTCATGTTGATGTATGGCAAAACCAATGCAATATTGCAAAGTAATTAACCTCCAATTAAAATAAATAAATTTATATTTTAAAAAACACTTAGAAATAATTACTATTTACTTTCAAAAATAGAAAAAGAAAAGAATGTTTACAACCTATTTACTCTGTTTTATCATTGGTATGAGTTCTACAGCAAAACATAAGGAAATAAACTATCATAGGCGAATGAGATACGGGAAATAAATTGAAATAAAGTCACCTCACAGAACACATAGGACACATTCATTCAGAAGTTAAAGCTAAATATTAAGAAAAAGTAACAATAAAATTAAGTAAACATAGAATTTTTACTCAAATATCAAAGTCAACAAACAGAAAGACATTCTCCATGTGGACGTAACTCCCAACACTTGCAGAAGAGTGAGTTTTTTAAATAATAGCACAAACTTATGACAGAACTCTCAGCTTTTTAGAACACAGAGAAAAGGAAAAGTTGAAAAATAAACTGAATAATAAAACAGAAAGAGAATATAACATACAGAACATGAAAAACAAACAAAAAAATGTTCAGTGACAAAATTTTTTCATGTGAAAAATAAAAAACAGAATACAAGGACTAGGGTATGAATACAGCTATGAAGGTGATGTCAGAAAAAACAAAATGTACTCTTTTTGAAACAGCAGTTAAACAAAATTCATACAAAGATAAGCAAAGTTGTTCCAATTTAAAAGACTGTAAAACAAAATTGATTTAAAACCAATTTAAACATAAAGAACAGTTATGTATATAAACCTACATAAGAGAATAGGCATACCTTTTTATAAATATAAATACATTTGTTGAGTTGGTGTAATAGGCAACGACTGAGCACTAGTTACTACAATTTCCAGATGAGAATTCATGAAATAAAGTACGGTTTTGGAAATATATCTTTAATAACAGGTAGTTTTATTTGAAGAAAATATTTTGCTCTACTTGGGAAATTATTTATAACCTAGAACTAGATCCATATGTGAATTCTCAGGAATATTATCTATGTCTGAGTGTAGCTTCTGGGGCCAGATTCCCTGAGTAGAGTCCTATCACTCGTCCTAACCGGTTACCTAATTTAGTGTGTATACCTTAATATCTGTGTGCTCTAATTTCCTCACTTGTGAAATAAATATGACTAATAATACATTGTTGTGAACAGAGACATGGATTCTAAATTTTTAATTCCTTCAGTCTTTATATAGTGCATTTAAATATAATAAAGATAAGAAATATAAAAAGATATACCTATTTTTGGTAGGAGTAGGTAACAGCTAAGCTTCAGTTTCAACCTGTGTCACAGCTAGAAGAGATGGTAGAACCCATTTGAAAGAATGTAAAGAAAAGAAACACGTAAAGAAAGAGGATATTGTAAAGTTTAAAAATAAAATAAAATTTAAAAATAAATTAATTAAAAAAAGAGGATCAGATAATAGGATCTCAGAAAACACTAGAAAAAAACAAACAAACAAAAAACACAAAACAAAACACACTTAGTAGGAGAAGCCCTGATGTGCAAATTATTTACTTCTTATTTGCAATCAAATACATAGACACTGGAATTAGTAGTTTAAGAATTAGTGAGGAGCTGGGGGGAATTAAGCTACAGCAAAAGCAAATAGGACAGGACAATTTTAATGACATAATCTCCATTTGATGCATCAGACAAGAAGAGTCCTTCTGCGTTGCAAATGCCAGACAGCCTGGAAACATTTTCTGTCTAGAAGAAGCTTGGCCAATGATTGTTGATTCAGGAAAACATACAGAGTCAAATATGAGTGATAAACATGACAATGATGCAGCATGCTCAGAAGGATAAGGAAAATGAAGACAAGATTGGAAAATTGAACATCACTTTTTGAACACTTGCCAAAAGAACACTGCCAAAAAGAAAATGAATGTGGTTCATTAAAAATTTATAATAAATTTAAATATGACCTACATTTTAATTTTCTCTATAAAAATGACAAGGTAGTATGAGGAGAGCTCAGGGAAGAAATGGGTAAAAAGGAAAAACCTAAGCAGAGAACATATGAGATGACAGAACGAACGTATGAAATACAGAAAAAAAAAATAGTCACAGAAATAGGAAATTGAAAGGATAGGGAAGAATAATTATCACTGTTACGTCACAGCAAGAGACAGAAAATGGAAAAGGAAGGAAAGAAAAGGAAGGAAGGCAGAGTGGGAAGGAGGGAGGGAGGAAGCTGAAGGGAAGATGAGAGATAAAATGGAATAGGTAGAGAGAGAGAGAGAAGGGATGGAGGAGACAGAAAGAGCGAGACAGAGAGCAGGGGTGAAGATCATAGGCAACACCAGAGAGATTAGATTAGGTGGACAGATGGGTAATAGACAACGGATGGATAGATAGATAAATGGACAGATGGAGAGTCATACAGAATGGATGGAGGGAGAGGAGGAGGGAGGAAGAGAGACAGAGAAAGAGAAACACAGACAAAGGAGGAAAGGGGAGGGAAGAGAAAGGAGAACGATGATAGAAAACGCTTAAAAGGAATTAGAAGTGTTAGAGGCAAAATAGACATAAAAAATACAGTAAGGAACACCAACATATGACAGATTAGAGTCTCCAGTGAGAAAAAAGTAAGCTAGAATTGAAAACATTTACCAAAAATGAGAGATAATTCAGTTCTACATACTGAAAGAGAATACCATATAGTGTGGAACACTGAGGTATAATAGTTAACACAAGGATACCCTATCAAAGGTATTATTCTTCTAATATAAAGTAAGAGTTCTTGAACATCTAACAAAGAAAACAAATCAAATCATAGAAAGAAAAATCATACTGGTCGCAGGTTTCTCCATCTAACACTACAACACAGGCAAAGAACACTTATAAAGCCCTTAGGGACATAAATGAACCCAATTTCTAAGAACAAAGGCAACCAACACTAAATAGGCACACGTTTAAGAAAATATTTTTCTTTTGACTCCTTCCCTGCTGCTGCTGCCGCTGCTGCTGCTAAGTCACTTCAGTCGTGTCCGACTCTGTGCGACCCCATAGACGGCAGCCCACCAGGCTTCCCCGTCCCTGGGATTCTCCAGGCAAAAACACTGGAGTGGGTTGCCATTTCCTTCCCCAGTGCATAAAAATGAAAAGTGAAAGTGAAGTTGCTCAGTCCTGTCCAACTCTTAGCGACCCCATGGACTGCAGCCCACCAGGCTCCTCCATCCATGGGATTTTCCAGGCAAGAGTACTGGAGTGGGGTGCCATTTACACTGATATAAATGCACAGACCACAGCACGTTCTCATGTAACATTAGCCACATTCTTTATTCCTTCCTAGAGACATGCCCTTGGCAGTGTAACTTTAAAGTTACTCCCATTAAACAGTGGAGTTTATTCCCCTCCTCTTGTATCTGAACTGGTCTTGAGACATGTTTGAGATGATAGGAAGTCACAGGAGTGATGCAATGCCAGCTCCAACTTATGGAACACTTTCTACAGAGCTGCAAAAGTCTCACTGTTTGGGGAACAAGTTGCCCTGGCCTATTTGGAAGATGAGACACCCTAGAAACTAGTGACAAGACACCAGACATCCAGATGACAAGATGAGGCCCTACAACATGTGCCAGTCTCCAGCCAATCTGGTACCTTGGGTTAGAAGCAAAGTGAAGCCATCTAAGACAGAAAACATCCCCTCCCCAGCTAAGACTAGCTCAAATTGCCATTGAACAGAATCTTATAATAAATAAAGGGTTCAGTTCAGTTCAGTCACTCAGCCGTGTCTGACTCTTTCCAACTCCATGAACCGCAGCACACCAGGCCTCCCTGTCCATCACCAACTCCCAGGTTCCACCCAAACCCATGTCCATTGAGTTGATGATGCCATCCAACCATCTCATCCTCTGTCGTCCCCTTTTCCTCCTGCCCTCAATCTTTCCCACATCAGGGTCTTTTCAAATGAATCAGCTCTTTGCATTAGGTGGCCAAAGTATCGGAGTTTCAGCTTCAACATCAGTCCTTCCAATGAACACCCAGGACTGGTCTCCTTTAGGATAGACTGGTTGGATTTCCTTGCAGTCCAAGGGACTGTCAAGAGTCTTCTCCAACACCACAGTTCAAAAGCATCAATTCTTTAATATTCATGAATAGAAAACTAAGACAATTTTATCAAAATAGGTATAATCTGGGTAAAAACATAAAATGACATCAGTAATAACATTATATAATGCTAAAAATATTAAAAATGAAGATAACAGCAAATGACATTCATATAGGAGAAAGAGAAACAAATCATTGGAAATGGCTAGTAAAGACTTTTACCCCATGTGTAATGAATAGAACAAAAAATATATAGTAGTATTTAATACAATTCATTGGATATATATGATTGACATATATCATAATTTAGAACCTGAAAATAGGGCACATCTTTTCCGGTTTTCATTCACTATTTACAAACATTGACTTCATGTTAACACACAAGGTATATTCCAATAATTTCAAAAAATAGAAATAGTATAAAAATTTCAGATCATTGTACCATAAAATTACAAATTAGAAAAGTCTCTTCAAACCATAATTTTTTAAAAAAGCAAAAGCAATCTCCATTTGGGGGGATAGTAAAGAAAAACAAATAAGCCACAATGAAAACACCACATATAAAGCTATATTTTATAAATGTCATATGTAGAGATAAAATCTAAACAGGCACATTTGCAAAGAACATTTAAAAAATGTTCCCAAAAAAACCATTACTCTCAAGTCCTAGGATCAGTAGCTACTATCAAAGTATTAAGGAAGATAGGAACTAGGTAGACAGAAGATGGAAATTAGAGGGGGAGATATTTCCATATACTTTTTATATTTTTCACATTTTCTACCATAGCAGTACATTGACCATATATATGTACACACACACCACAATTTTTTTTTAATCCATTCATTGGTCATTGGACACAAGTTGTTTTCATATTTTGGCTATAATACATAATGTTGCAGTGATGTGGAGGTGCAAATACCTCTTCAGGATAGTGATTTAATCTTCCTTCAGATCTATATCTAAAGTAAAACTGCTGGATCTTATGGTAGCGCTATTGTCCTATTATTTTTTTTGAGAAACTCTCAAACCAATTACCAAAAATGGCTGCACCAATTAACATTCACACCAACCCACTAACCATGCATAAGTGTTTTCTTTTTTCCCCACCCTCTGCAAACAGTGAATTCACAGGAACAGAGAGTAGATAGGTGGCTATTTGGAACAGAGACAGGTGGAGGAAATGAGTGAAGGTGATCAAAATGTGAAAGCTTCTAGAATATGCTTGAGAAGTTCTGGGAATGTAGGGTACAGTAGGGGACTGCAGTTAACATTCTTTTGTTGTTTATTTGCAAGCTACCAAAGGAGTAGATGCTAAAGCTTTTCAATAAAACTGTAAATATATGAAGCAAAGCATGTATTAACTAATTTTTTGTGATAATCATTTTTTAATTCAGACAGTAAAGAATTTGTCTTCAATACAGGAGATCCAGGTTCAACCCCTGGGTTGGGAAGATCCCCTGGTGAAGGGAAACTATCGGGAAATCCCATGGACAGAGGAGCCTGGCAGGCTCAGTTCATGAGGTCGCAAAGAGTTGGGCAGTCTCAAATGCAATACTTAGGTGCAACTTCAAAAATAACTGAATGATCTCTGTTCACTTACAAAGCAAATCACTCAATATTACAGTAATCTAAGTCTATGCCCCAACACCTAGTGCTAAAGAAGCTGAAGCTGAATGGTTTTATGAAGTCCTACAAGACTTTTAGAAATAAACACCAAAAATGATGTCCTCATCATCACAGGGGACAGCAATGCAAAAGTAGCAAGTCAGGAGATACCTGGAGTAATAGGCAAGTTTGGCCATGGAGTACAGACTGAAGCAGGGCAAAGGCTAACAGAGTTTTGCCAAGAGAATACACTTGTCATAACAAACACCCTCTTCCAACATAAGAGGCAACTCTACACATGGACATCACCAGACGGTCAACACAGAAATCAGATTGATTATATTCTTTCCAGCTGAAGGTGGAGAAGATCTATAGCAAAAACAAGACATGGGCTGACTGTGGCTTAAATCATCAGCTCCTTATTTCAAATTTCAGAATTAAATTAAATTCAGAAGAAAAAAAAGGGGAAACTGCTAGGCCATTCAGGTATGATCTAAATCAAATCCCTTACAGTTTTACAGGGGAAGTCACAAATAGATTCAAGAGATTAGATCTGATAAACAGAGTGCCTGAAGAACTATGGATGGAGGTTCATAACATTGTACAGCAGTGATCAAAGTCATCCCCAAGAAACAGAAATGTGAAAAGGCAAAATGGCTGTCTGAGGAAGCCTTACAAATAGCAGAGAAAAGAAGAGAAACAAAAGGCAAAGGAGAAAAGAAAAATATGCCCTTCTGAATGAAGGGTTCAAAGAATTGCAAGTAAAGATAAGAAAGCCTTCTTAAGTGAAAAATACAAAGAAATAGAGGAATATATTAGAATGGGAAAGACAAGATTTCTTCAAGAGAATTGGAGATACTAAGGGAACATTTCATAAAAAGATGGGCACAAAAAAGGACAGAAATGGTATGAAACTAACAGAAGCAGATGATATTAAGAAAAGGTGGCAAGAATACACAGAACAACTGTACAAAAAAAGGTCTTAATGACCCAGATAACTATGATGGTGTGATCACTCACCTAGAGCCAGACATCCTCGAGTGCAAAGTCAAGTGGGCCTTAGGAAACATTACCACAAAGCTAGTGGAGGTGATAGAACTCCAGCTGAGCCATTTCAAATCCTAAAAGATGCTGCTGTTAAAGTGTTACGGGCAACATGCCAGCAAATTTGGAAAACTCAGCAGTGGCCACAGGACTAGACAAGGTCAGTTTTCATTCCAATGCCAAAGAAGGGCAATGCCAAAGAATGCTCAAACTACTGCACAGTTGCACTCATCTCACACACTAGTAAAGTAATGCTCAAAATTATCCAAACCAGACTTCAACAATCCAGATTGTTTTAACTTTAACTTCCAGATGTTCAAGCTGGATTTAGAAAAGGCAGAGGAACCAGAGATCAAATTGCCAACATCTGTTGCATCAAATAAAATGCAAGGGAATTCCAGAAAACATCTACTTCTGCTTCATTGTTTGGGCTAAAGCCCTTGACAATGTGGATCACAACAAACTGTGGAAAATTCTTCAAGAAATGGTAATACCAGACCAACTTACCTGCCACCTGAGAAACGTGTGTACAACGTATTAAAAAACAGAGACATCATTTTGCCTACAAAGGTACATCTAATCAAAGCTATAGTTTTTCTAGTAGTCATGCTTGGATGTGAGAGTTGGACTAACAAAGAAGGCTGAGCACCAAAGAATTGATGCTTTTGAACTATGGTGCTGGAGAAGACTCTTGAGAATCCCTTGGACTGCAAGAAGATCAAAACTTTCAATCCTAAAGGAAAGCAACCCTGAATATTCATTGGAGGACTGATGCTGAAGCTGAAGCTCCAATACTTTGGCTTCCTGAAGCGAACATTGACTCATTGGAAAAGGCCCTGATGATAGGAAAGATTAAGGGCAAGAGAAGAAGGGGGCAATAGAGGATGAGATGGTTGGATGGCATCACTATCTCAGTGGACATGAGTTTGAGCAAACTCAGGGAGATAGTGAAAGACAGGGAAGCCTATCATGCTGCAGTCCACAGGGTTGCAAAGAGTTGAATATGACTGAGCAACTGGTCAAGAACAACAATACAATGATAAGGTAGATACCAATAAGAGGTTGATAAATAAGTTTTATGTGCATCGATTAGTAATGCCTTATTTCTCTTGGAATTCATCCAAAAAACAAAAATTATTCAAAAGTATGGCATTGAAACATGTATAATATCATATATGAAACGAGTTTCCAGTCCAGGTTCGATGCACGATACTGAATGCTTGGGGCTGATGCACTGGGACGACCCAGAGGGATGGTATGGGGAGGGAGGAGAGAGGAGGGTTAAGGATGGGGAACACATGTATACCTGTGGCGGATTCATTTTGATATATGGCAAAACCATAACAATATTGTAGAGTTAAAAAATAAAATGAAAAAAAAAAAAAAAGTATGGAATATAAAATAGACTGATATAGTCAAACAGTAGCCAACTTATCTGAGAATTTCCCCATACAATCAAATCACAAACAACATTTAGAAAATAGGGGAAAATATTTGGATATTAACTTAATTGATGAATGTTTTCCTAGCAAGGATTAGTGAAGGATTTTATTTGTTTTTTAAAAAATCTACTTTTAAAAAACTGTCCTTCTTCAGTTCAGTTCTGTTGCTCTGTCTTGTCCCACTCTTTGTGATCCCATGGACTGCAGCACACCAGGCCTCCCTGTCCACCACCAACTCCTGGAGTTTATTCAAACTCATGTCCATGGAGTCGGTGATGCCATCCAACCATCTTATCCTCTGTCATCCCCTTTTCCTCCCACCTTCAACCTTTCCCAGCATGAGGTATTTTTTCAATGAGTCGGTTCTTCACTTCAAGCGGCCAAAGAATTGGAGTTTCAGCTTCAGCATCAGTCCTTCCAAAGAACACCCAGGACTGATGTCCTTTAGGATGCACTAGTTGGATCTTCTTGCAGTCCAAAGGATTCTCAAGAGTCTTCTCCAATATCACAGTTCAAAAGCACCAACTCTTTGGTGTTCAGTTTTTTTTATAGTCCAACTATCACATCCATACATGACTACTGGAAAAACCATAGCCTTGACTATATAGAACTTTGTTGACAAAGTAATGTCTCTGCTTTTGAATATGCTGTCTAGGTTGGTCATAACTTTCCTTCCAAGGAGTAAGTGTCTTTTAATTTCATGGCTGCAATCACCATCTGCAGTGATTTGGAACCCCCAAAAATAAAGTCAGCCACTGTGTCCACTGTTTCTCCAACTATTTCCCATGAAGTGATGGGACCACATGCCATGATCTTTGTTTTCTGAATGTTGAGCTTTAAGCCAACTTTTTCACTCTCCTCTTTCACTTTCATCAAGAGGCTCTTTAGTTCTTCACTTTCTGCCATAAGGGTAGTGTCATCTGCATATCTGAGGTTATTGATATTTCTCCTGGCAATCTTGATTTCAGCTTGTGCTTCCTCAAGCCCAGTGTTTCTCATGATATACTCTACATAGAAGTTAAATAAGCAGGGTGACAATATACAGCCTTGATGTACTCCTTTCCCTATTTGGAACCAGTCTGTTGTTCCATGTCCAGTTCTAACTGTTGCTTCCTGACCTGCATACAGGTTTCTCAAGAGGCAGGTCAGGTGGTCTGGTATTCCCATCTCTTTCAGAATTTTCCACAGTTTATTGTGATCCACACAGTTAAAGGCTTTGGCATAGTCAATAAAGCAGAAATCGATGTTTTTCTGGAACTCTCTTGCTGTTTTGATGATCCAGCTGATGTTGGCAATTTGATCTCTGGTTCCTCTGCCTTTTCTAAATCCAGATTGAACATCTGGAAGTTAAAGTTAAAACAATCTGGATTGTTGAAGTCTGGCTTGGAGAATTTTGAGCATTACTTTACTAGCGTGTGAGATGAGTGCAACTGTGCAGTAGTTTGAGCATTCTTTGGCATTGCTTTTCTTTGGGATTGGAATGAAAACTGACCTTTTCCAGTCCTGTGGCCTCTGCTGAGTTTTTCAAATTTGCTGGCATATTGAGTGCAGCATTTTCATAGCATCATCTTTTAGGATTTGAAATAGCTCAACTGGAATTCCATCACCTCCACTAGCTTTGTTCATAGTGATGCTTCCTACGGCCCACTTGACTTCACATTCAGGAGTTATGTATTAAAGAGTTATGTATTCATCTAAAAAACATTTATTTGCTTATGAATTCTAGTAGTTTTCTAAGAAAAACATCCATGAGGTTGAATATCTGTCAGACATTTAAGTGAAGCAAAGTAGAGCCAAATTACTGTGAATCATTGGTTAGACACTTTATTTCATATGCCTTAGCAGTGAGTTTTCAAATAAAATTAGTATTTCTAAAGTACTGTGCATCTGAAGTAAACAGACTGCTGATATTTCTCCAGCAAAGACAGGCTTATTTGGGATAAGCAGAGAATTTCAATTCAGGGTCTGCAACCATGGCAAGACATCTGAAATTCCTCAGAAAATGAAGGAAAAAGAAAGCCTTATAGATGGAAAAGGATGTTGGGAGGACTAAGGAAACAAGAAGTCATAGCTTTTCATTGGCTGAGTCCCGAGTCTTTCCACTTCTTATTGAACTCTGAGGTGTCATTGGGTGTGAGAGTTCCCCTTTCTGGTCTTCCAATTCTATTTTCTTGTTCATGCATGTATGCTAAGTTGCTTCAATGTGTCTGACTCTTTGGGACCCTGTGGACCATACTTTCCAGGCTCTTCTGTCCATGGCAAGAATGTCTAGGCAAGAATACTGGAGTGGATTGCCATTTCCTCCTCCAGGGTATCTTCCCAAATCAGGGATCAAACCCAAGTCTTGCATTGGCAGGCATGTTCTTCACCAATAGAAGCAAAGGAAGCCCCTTTCCTTTATTAAAAATTTTACAGTACATTTTGCTATCCTATTTTCACTTTTTCCCCTTGTGGCTCAGATGGTAAAAGATCCATCAGCAATGCAGGAGCTCTGGGTTCGAACCCTGGGTTGGGAAGATCCCGTGGGGAAGGGCATGGCAACCCAGTATTCTTGCCTGGAAAATTTTCACGGACTGAGGAACCTGGCGGTCTTCAGTTCATGGGGTTGCAGAGTCAGACAGGACTATGTGACTAAGCACTTCTACCTCCCTCCATTATGGCAGGGATACAGAATCTTCAAATTAGAGAACAAATGGTCCTAATAAATTTTAAGGGGAGGAAATAAAACATTTTAGTGAATTTAAGACTAATAAGTTTGTTTACTAGAATGTCTATATATACTTCTCAGATCTAGGTGCATACATCTGAGAACATAGGATAGTTTTACTCTGGTGATTAAGTTTAGTTCCCCCTCAAATTCTTAGATCAACCTTCAGTTATAATCTTAACATTCAGTTTGGGCAGTGACAAGGAATTATGGCAGAAATCATTGTGAGGTAACATGAATTGATGATTATTTGTCCTTATAATATCAAATAGAGAGAAGTTCACTACATCATCACTATTATTTTCCTTAAGACCAATACTAAGATGACTAGATACACATGGATTATTTATGACCTGTAAACTACCATGATTGAGAAAAATAGCCAGGTGGCACTCTCTAAAGCATTCCAAGAGTCTGCTAATTAACAGAGAAGGTTACAGGGGCTGCTTTAAATTTTTTTTGTGTCTCATTTAACAGAAACTCTTCGGAAAATTAGTTAGAATTGTATGCTAATGAACAACTGTATGCTGGCTTCTCGTTGAAAACCATCCGGGGAGCCTTCTACTAGTACTGCTTGGCAGGGCTCAGGCTTACTCTGTCTAATGTAGAGCCAAGGCATGGGCTTAAAAAAAAAAAAAAAAATTAAAGTGATTTCCTTGTGCAGCCATGGTCAAACAAAAAATCTTGTTTCTATTTCTCAGTTTTATGCAGTATTTTCCACTTAAGCTATTTTCTTTCCATTTAAGTATTTTCTTAGCCTTAGTTTGCTGTCCTATTACAGCTAGAATCTAACCTACATTTTCATGAATCTGGGTATCATAATCACACAGGATTTTCATTACTTTTTAAATATTTATAATTTCTCACTGGAACTCAGAAAGTAAAATTCTTAATCTTACTAGTATTTAATATGGATACTAGACCTTCCCTAGTGGCTAAGATGGTAAAGAATCCGCCTGCAATGCAGGAGACCTGTGTTCCATCCCAGGGTCAGGAAGATCCCCAAGATAAGGGAATGGCTACCCGCTCCAGTTTTCTTGCCTGGAGAATCCCATGGACAGAGGAGCCTGGTGAGCTATGGGGTCACAAAGATTTTGACACCACTGAGAGACTAACACTTTCACTTCCATGATTACTAGGAATTTGATTTTTAATAAGATTCAGTCCTGATGAAGAAAATACACAAACATATTTAAAAAACAGCAAAAAAAAAAAAAAATGGTGGTGTCACTAGGATTATAGGTTTTAAAACCACTCAGATGAGGATCAGCTCACTTGTTCTAATGGTACTGCCATTATGAAAAACAAGTTACATGTCTTAGAACCATTTCCAGGTCTTTTCTGGGGATTACATTTGTTGAACATAAACATTTCGCACAGTGACTGGCATATATTTAAATATTCAATAAATATTAATATTTCCTTGCCATGTTATTACCTTGCAACATTACCACAATATTTACCTGTTGGCCTCCAATCGGTTATCCTGATCTATCCATCTAGTTACCTCATATATGTTGCTAAGAAAGTCAGAATCTGAGTTTTTTATGAGGCCTCTGACCCTAGGGAGATTTTGGCTATTCCAAAGACAAACTTATTTTTACTTCAGTCATAACAATTTATACACATGATGCAATTTTTAATGTAAATACACACAATTACTAAATCCAATCATGGTTCCTATGAAAATACATTTATATGAACAAGGAACAATTCTACACAAATTAGGGAGTTACTGTGGATGAATAGAAAATCCAAAGAGTTTCTAGTATAAGGCACCACGTCCTCATCCCAGAAAATACATAATAATACCTTCAGGAATCTTAGGCTAAATACAGAATAAAGTATGAAAAGATGGTACAGATGTCATTTCATTACCCATCTGGACTTCCGGGTTTGAGATTTTCTGAGATGTATTATTTGTATCCCCAAAAACTGAAATACAAAGTTTACATACAAGGAAGCCAGCTTTAACGTCTGACTTTCTCCCCTCGCTTACAAGTCACAGCTTCCCCAAGAGAAAGAGGCAGCATCCGTACTGACTAACATATTGGGAGAGCATCATCAGTTTTGACTCGCTAGATCCCACCGCCACCTCCCCGCACACTCTTTTTTTTAAATTTTTTTTCTGAGCCTATACATACTTCTCCCAACAGCTGTGTGAATCACTGACCTAATTATCTGTGGCCAGAGTAACAGGATTGGCTTTATTTTCAGAAAAGAATACAAGATGGGACAAATTGAACTACTCTGATCTTCGGGGTGAGGAGTAATTTGAGGTCTTACGACTTCCATCTCTTGGGACACACTTTTCAAAGTGATCATGGAGGAGCCACAGATGGACAAATAGAAAGCTACAATTTGTTATACAATGAAAAGATCACAGGCATAGAGAAATGTTTCACACTGTAACTGTAATTTCAGTAAATGTGTGCTTTCAAAATTAAAAGATCTAGCTCCACTAAACACTCTCTAAACATGGGTCTTAAAACACATGCATGAATTAAAACACAATGCTACTAATTTCTTGTCTATTCTGCCACAATTTGCCATTATTATTTTTAATTTTCTTTAGGACTTGCCTTTTGCCTGAGTTTCGAAAAGAGTAAATACACATCTACCAGATTTAGTTCTGGGTAGTGCATTTAAGTTCCCCAGAGAGAAGAGACAAGGATTTTAAATAGTTTTCATCTCTAGAAAAACAAAGATATTAGGAAGTTGGATGCAGCCTAGCTTTTAATGGGTCTCAGAGGCAATTAAGTCAGTGGACATTAATAGTGGGGAGATGAGGCATTACAAAATTCATATCTTACTTTAATGTTGATAATATTTCTAAATAGGCATTAACATCTTAAAAGCAAAAGTAAAATGATATGAATCTATTAGTCATATTGTAAACTAACAAATCATATAAATTGGACAGTTAAGAGTTGTAAAATAATATGCAAACTTGTAAATATATTGAATCAGTCTGTAGAGGAAAAAAAAGCGATAAACTCTCCAAATGCCATAATAAATGTAGATTTAAAATGATATAGTTTCTTTTCCACCAACAGTGTAAGAGGGTTCCCTTTTCTCCACACCCTCTCCAGAATTTATTGCTTGTAGACTTTTGGATAGCAGCCATTCTGACTAGGGTGAAATGGTACCTCATTGTGGTTTGGATTTGCATTTCTCTGATAATGAGTGATGTTGAGCATCTTTTCATGTGTTTGTTAGCCATCTGTATGTCTTCTTTGGAGAAATGTCTGTTTAGTTCTTTGGCCCATTTTTTGATTGGGTCATTTATTTTTCTGGAATTGAGCTGCAGGAGTTGCTTGTATATTTTTGAGATTAGTTCTTTGTAAGTTGCTTCATTTCCTATTATTTTCTCCCATTATGAAGGCTGTCTTTTCACCTTGCTTATAGTTTCCTTTTACAGCCACTATGGAGAACAGTGTGGAGATTCCTTAAAAAACTGGAAATAGAACTGCCTTATGACCCAGCAATTCCAGGGCTGGGCATACACACTGAGGAAACCAGAAGGGAAAGAGACACGTGTACCCCAATGTTCATTGCAGCACTGTTTATAATAGCCAGGACATCGAAGCAACCTAAACGTCCATCAGCAGATGAATGGATAAGAAAGCTGTGGTACATATACACAATGGAGTATTACTCAGCCATTAATAAGAATACATTTGAATCAGTTCTAATGAGGTGGATGAAACTGGAACCTATTATACAGAGTGAAGTAAGCCAGAAAGAAAAACACCAATACAGTATACTAATGCATATATATGGAATTTAGAAAGATGGTAATGATAACCCTGTATGAGAGACAGCAAAAGAGACACAGATGTATAGAACAGTCTTTTGAACTCTGTGGGAGAGGGAGAGGGTGGGATGATTTAGGGGAAGGGCATGGAAACATGTATAATATCATATAATAAACGAGTCGCCAGTCCAGGTTTGATACAGGATCCTTGGGGCTGCTGCACTGGGATGACCCAGAGAGATGGTACTGGGAGGGAGGTGGGAGGGGGGTTCAGGATGGGGAACACGTGTATGCCTGTGGCAGATTCATGTTGATGTGTGGCAGAACCAATACAATATTGTAAAGTAATTAGCCTCCAATTAAAATCAATAACTTTAAATTTTAAAAAATGATATAGTTTCTGTAATGAGAGATATCGCAAATTAAGTGCTCAAAAAATGCTTTTGAGTACATACCTAAAAATGCTGGATAAAATAATAAGGAAAAAGATAAAGTGAACCAAGTCAGCAGCCCTCTCTCCATTCTTCCTAAACTCCCCTCATCCCCGAACAAAAAAGAAGAATCCATAGATGCAGCTGCACACTAGAGCTACAGAGAAAGCAAGTACCCTGGCAGAGAAATGATTCACAATAGAACCTGAAGTTAGTAATTCCAAGAAGTAAAATCCTTAGTGAGTCACTAGGGTCTGGGAGGGAAGCAAAAGAAAACAATCCCAAGCAAACAAACAAAAATCTGTCTCAGCAAGGGAGAAAATAAAGACTTTGCCCTTGGCCATAATTGCACAGGAAGAAAGAATAAACATTTGCCAGGAGAATTTGTTATCACAATTTGACACACGCAAAGATTTATACTATCCATTGATCTTAAAAATCCCATACTGAAATATAGTCTAAACATAACAGAAAAGTGAAAAAGAGAAAATGAGGTTGCTCAGTCGTGTCTGACTCTTTGCAACCCCATGGACTGTAGTCTACCAGGCTCCTCCATCCATGGAATTTTCCAAGCAAGAGTATTAGAGTGAGTTGTCATTTCCTTCTCCAGAAGATCTTCCTGACTAAGTGATCGAACCCAGGTCTCCTGCATTGTGGGCAGATGCTTTACCATCTGAGCCACCAGGGAACTCAACTGGAAGGATCAAATTTAAATATTCTCAAGAGAGACAATTTTTAAAACCAGGACTTAAAAAAATTAGCAAGGATAAAATTTAATGGAACATGAACAAGCAATAACAAATCAGTAAATACACAAAAAAAATAGAGTTAAAAATATAAACTATAATATTAGTAATATTACTAACTAGCAAAATCAACAAATCATAGCCCTAGGTCTGTAAAAACTGTACATAGAAAGTCATAAAAAGACTTTAAAGTATTTTGAAAGATATAAGAATATTTTGACTGTGTGAGTAAAAGTAGACTCCTAAAATGGATAAGTGAGATCTCAGGAACAAAGAGAATGTCTATAAATAAAATTTTAATAATTGAAATTAGAATGTCAGTGTCTAGGTGAAAGCAAAATATGCATGGCTAAGAAAGGTAGATATTCAGACATATAAATACTACATAAAATATAAGATGGAAAAGATGAAACATCTTTTAGATGTCATCAAGTTAAAAAATATTGAAGAGTTCTAACATGCCTAATTAGAATTACAAAAGGAAATAATGGTGAATATAAGACAGTATTTGAAAAAAAAAATAGTGAATAAGGATTTAATTAGCTGATGAAAAGATAATAATCCTAAAGTTTAAGAATAGCTCCCCAAATTTTAAACAGTATTAAAAAAAAATCTATACTGAGCCACATGAAGGAAAAAAGAATGCTAAAACATCCAGAAAGAAAAGACATCTGATTTCCAACGGAAACAATAATTACATTGATAGTTGACTCCTCTATAACATTAATGCCCACACTGTGTCCAGCCCTGGAGGTCAAAACTCTTTTCATAGTGTTACTGCACTCATTCTCTCTGTTGTGATAACCTTGCTTTGTTATTTATGATATTATTGATTTTTGTTCTTTTCTTTTACTGTTTAGTCGGTCAAGTTATTTTAAGGATGTGTAAACGTTGTTGATCTTTTCAAAGAATTAGCTCTTGTCTTTTAAACTTCTCTATCATGTATCTACTTTTCTGTTTCATTGATTTCTGCTCTTTATTATTTACTTCCTTCCAGTTACTTGGTTTCATTTTACTTTTCTTTCCCTGGCTTGGAAATGTAGATCCTTAGTCCTTGAATTTAGAAGCACTAAAGATAGTAGATAGTCTTCCCCTCTATGAATTGCTTTGCCTGTATCCCATGAGCATTGGTATCAGCTGATGTCTGTCCATTCCCTTCAAAACACTTCCTATTATCACTTTTCATTTCATCTTTGGCTCATGAATTGTTTAAAAACATGCTGTCTACTTTCCAGATATTAGGATGTTTCTAGATATCTTATTGTTGATTTCTAATTCAATTTTGTTATGATGAGAAGGCATTGTATATTTTCAGTTCTTTTAAGTTTACGGAGACCTATTTTATGGCAAAGCTTGTGGTCTACATTGGTGAATACATAATGGGAATGCCAAAAATATGAGTATTCTCCAGTTAGTGAATATATTGTTCTAAAAAGGTCAGCTAGATCAAGGATTTGCCAATCTTGTTCAAATCTTTCAGACTTATTTTTCTGCAATTTTTATTAATCGGGTGCCAAAAATTTAATTCTATATTTTGAGACTTGTAGACATGTGCCTTGTATATAAGCTCCTTTTGTGTGTGTGTGTGTGTGTGTGTGTGTGTGTAATAAAGTTTTATTAAAGTATAAAAGAGATAGAGAAAGCTTCTGACATAGGCATCAGAAGGGGGCAGAAAGAGTACCCACTCGCTAGTGTTAACAATGAAGTTATATACTCTCCAATGAATCCAAAGAATGTCTGGAGGTTGTAAAGGCCTCATCAGACCTACTCCCATAAGTTACATTTTAAGATAACAGAATTAGCCAGAAGGTTTAATCCAAAGACTGTCCTTAGGCAAGATACATTATTGTTATATAATCCTAAGGAATGTGGAGAAAGAAAAAAAGTTTGTCCTTTCTTCCTCCTTGAGAATTCCAGACCCCTCTCTCCTTGGGGACCCCTAGACTCCCTATCAACCTGCCTAGGAACTGACTCTTTCATTCCCCCCTTTTCTTTTAGAAGAATTAAGCTCCTTTTTTGATTATGTAATACTGATTTTATCATTATTTTGATGTTTTATGTTATTAAAAGAGGTTTTCTTTACTTTGGTAGGCAAAGTAGTGATGTCGTGCTCTCTTATCCTCTTTGAAGAACTGTGCTTATTAGATGGAATATTTAGAATAATAAAATATGAGTAACTGTTGATAAACTTATTTTATGTGTTTGAGGGTTTTTTTTTCCTTTACCTCATGGTGCATACTTAAAATAGCTGATCTAAAGCCTTTGTCTAATAGTTCCAACATTGAAACAGCTGAGTATTGGCGTATATTCACTGTTTATTCTCCCTATTGCTTATATGTCAAATCATCTGCATTATATTCTGGATAATGTGAATTCTATACTAGATAGACGTCTACTTTTGTTTCATCAGCACATACTCAAAGTCAGATTCAGGCTGTAGTCCTGCTTCCCTTTGTGTGTGTGGTGGCTTTAGCCTTCACTTGGCTCTCAGTGTGTTTGCTATGCTGGATTATGTCTGCCATTTCCATGCATGCTTCCCAAAGACTTTGTATATGTTCAGTGTTATTAAGTCTACACTTCTTTAATAAGTTTGGGCTTCTAGACATGAGGCTCTTAGACACCAATGTTTGTAATGCAGGGAAGCAGAAGTGAACTCAAGAGCTTCAAGTCTTTCATTAGTATATTATCACCTGTAACAGTAAGAATAATGACAGCTGTTGACTCAGATTACAGGAGCTTCAAAGTTTCTGGCCCTGTGCTGTAGGCTTTTTATCAGAGTAATACAAGATAAAATTTTCTTGGAGAAGTACAACTATTAGAAAATTCAATCTTTGATTTTTTTTTTTAATACTTAGCTACTTCTTAATCTGTACAAGTTAAGTCCAGAGACACCCAATTCATGGCAGAATCTTTTGAATTCTTCTTAATGAAGTCTGTTTCCCCAGTGTACTCAAAAGTATTTGAATGAAAGAGAAAATAAATGAATGAGTTATTCTTATATCCAAACAAGCCCTTATAGAATAATTTGTTTTATTAAATTTTCATCAGTATATTTGTTTTTCCTAAAGCAGTAAGAACTGAATAGAGAAAAACAAAACAAAAATGGGTTGTTGTATTCTTGGAAATTACTTCAATATTCAAAAGCAAGGGCATGATTAATAAATAAATCTCTAGTGCACATATTTCCTGATTTTGGATATTATGGGTTGAATTGTTTCTACTCAGAAAAGATACTCTGGAGTCTAAACTCCTAGCACCATAGAATGTGATTTTATTGGAGACCATCAAGTTTTAAATGAGATCAGTAGTGAGCATCCAATATGACTGGTGTCCTTATAAGAAAAGGAAGTTTGGACAACACAGACACAGTGAAAATGCCATGTAAAGATAAAGATTTTTCTTAGGCAGAACAGTATCTATGCCAAGGAATGACAATGATCATCAGGAAACCACCAGAAGCTAGGAGAGAGGCAAGTACAGATCACAAGAGGGACCAACCAAGCTGACACCTGGTTCTCTGATGTCTAGTCTCCTCAAGTGTAGAGCAATGCATTTCTATTGTTTAAGAGATTCAACTTGTGGAACTTTGTTATAGCAGCCCTAGCAACCTCATACAGGAGCCGAGATATCTAGTTATTTGTTATTTTTCTACATAAAAATATGTTGCTTTTAATACTACTGTCCTTATGAAATAGTTAATACTGATATTTTTGAAAGCACAGAATTCATCAAAAGGTCAAGTGTTAGAAACATCTCACTAATTCTCAATTTGCTTATGTATGTAATCATTAAACCTATTTGTGAAGTTTATTTTTCATTATCATAGAAAAAGATAATTTCTTTAATCATTATATTCTAGGTAATTTATAAAATGGCAAATGCCATTTGATTCTAGCAATTATAAAAACTTTTGTACATAATGTATTCGATTTATGACCATCAGCTTTAAGAAATTATAACAAAAATAAAGCTCTCAGAATGAGAAAAATAGAGAACCCGATTTGGTGTTATAATACTAAATTAAAATCAGTTACACACCCATTTACAAAACACAAGGGATATAACACACAAATATAGAATTAATAAGAAAACTGTTACAGACTTGCAGGATATCTTCAGAGGCCTAATAAAATAGAATTGCATCCTGTATTTATTGATTCCATGATTTTCTCCCCATCTTCATCTTGGGAATATACATAATAAATAGTTATGTTTTATTCCTGTGTGTTTTAAAACAATTTGCTGGCTCAAAATGTTTAACAACAGGGTCCAAATATAGGATACCAGATTGGTTACCCTCAGCAAGAAAATTATAAAAATTTTTTTTGAAATCTAATCATTAATTTGGGTTTGACTATGGCAGTTATCACATAAAGATGAAGCACTCAACTAATAACTATTATCTTTTGCCTCCACTTGGTAATAAATTACTAAAGCATAAAAGTGTGTACAATCTGGGTGAATTTATTTTCCAGTTAAAACATAAGTTGCATGTGAGTACCTGATAGTAGCAGCAATAGGATTTAATTTGTTTTTAAATGTTTGAGACAAACCTTTATGTTGTTTAAATCTAACAGCTTACTAAGACAGATGTGTTCAATTTTCAGAAGAGAAATTCTGCTTAATTTCCAAATAAGCAAATTCAAATTCAAAAATAACAGACATGGGTGATTTTAAATAGCAAAGATGAAAGTTTATTTCCCAGTCTTACTTTCTTGCCAAGCAGCTGGGCAGCCATAAGGTACATTGGCACCAATTAGGTACACTTACCTAATTGGTGCCAATTAACTACCAGGTGGGTTCAGTTTGTGCTGAATCCAGTACAGATTCAGAAACCTATACCAACCACTGACCCATCAGACATACCTTCAGAGATGCTACAAACATACTGCTTTTCAAAATGTGAGTGGCAACTCCTTAATGTCTCACTGTCAAGGGAAATGTGTGCTTAATATCAGTGTATACTCTGTAGGAGTTCCCATTCTGCCTATGAGATCCAGGCCCCTAACACCCATCTCTCTCACCGATCTCAACAGTAAATGTGGTGACATTAGAGAAGAAAACAAATAACATGACTTGAGGACCTGGAAGGTAAACAACAGCAGAGGAGTGATGGGAATGAGTTAAGAGTTGGAGAAGCAAACCGGTTGCAGGCTGCGTTTTTGATTCTTCTTTCATGGTTATCACCAAGGGTAGACACCAATTGCACAGGGGTATGTAGCATGCACAGCTAAAACTTTGGCAGAAAATTAAGATATTTCTTTCAGGGAACAATGGAAGAAAGTCAGTTAGTTAGGCCAGAGCATGCAAGAAAATCCTAAAGGAGGTGAAGCTGGCATTTCTGTGGAGAAGCACATAAAACTCTCAGCCTAACGTGTGAGCTGCATTTGCTCTGCACAAACCCGTATCAGCAGAGCAATTTTGAGCATTCAACTAACATTTGAACCACCTGCAGAATCAGCCTAAGCCCTGAACTTCACAGGTTCAAATAAGCATGCCTCACAGGCCAAAATATTCATGACCAACGTTTTGAGAAAACAACTGAGATTTGAATCATGGCAACAAAAGGTAAAACACAACTGGCAGTCTGAACAAAATAAACTCTATCTCCTGTAGAAACAAACCATCAACATTCTCCACAGGATTAAAACAAAACCCAGAGTCTACACAATTCACAACATCCAGGATATAATAATAATAATATTAATAATAATTCTTTGTATGTATATGTATGGCTGAATCCCTTCATTGTTCACCTGAAATTATCAAAACATTGTTAATCGGCTATACCTCAATATAAAATAAAATGTTAAAAAAATAATAATTCTTAACACACCAAAACTGAGGAAAATATGAGTCATTCTCAGGGGAAAAGGCAACCAAAAGTGACACAGACTCTGGGATGACTCAGATGATAAAATTATTTGATACAGATTTTAAAGCAGCTATTATGAAACTACGTTTTATGTGGTAAAGGAACACTCTTTGAGATACATTTAAAAAGGTAGAAATTTTAAGCAAAATATAAAAGTTTATAAGGAAGGCAAAATGGAAATTTTACCAATAAAAAATTATTTCAATAAAAATCTCACTGGACACTCCATGAAGACATGCCATTTTGTCTTCAAACTACAGCTTAAACAGCACTAGTTAACAGTTTCTGCTCGGAATAGGTCATGAAAATATTTAACGAATAAAATCTTAAAGGTCTGAAAAACCAAATGTTATTTAAAATATTAAATATAGCATATAATTCATATAAACTGAAAAATTTATATGAAAGCAAATATAAATTTCTAATGGAGAAACCTCAGTGCTTTATAAGAAGGATAAACCACATTATCATCTTTATAATTTGAAATGTTAAATATCCCACACTAAAGTAATCTATTAAATGTCTTAGATACACCAAACAATTAAAATTTTCTCATGTATCTTGAATCTTCTTGTAAGGAAATTTGAAGTTGAAACTCTGTTCTAAACACGAGTAAAAGCCTGAACAAACTAAAAGATCAACAACTTTTTTAAAAGAAAAGGCCACAGAGCAAACAACTCGACCCAAAACTGGAGAGCAGAAAGGCAGACAAAGAATCACAACTTACCAGAGCAGAAAGTCACGAGCTGAAACTCCCCCAGAACTCATCCCAGAGGGAAAAAGCCCGACTGTAAGTAACTCGATGATGGGGGCTCAGAGTAGACAAGTCCAAGAATTAAAAAACTCCAAGGGGCCCTTCACACAACTGAGTTTCACCTCAGAAACTTGACCAAGTTTTCACAGTAAATACTAGAGAAAAAGATTCCAGAGCCTCAGGCGAGGAAAGAGAAAAAGGCACTATTATGAAAAACACCTGAACTTACTGTTCTTCAATAAGGCTGCCAGCAGGTGAGAAACTATTTAAGCATGGCCTTAACTGCTGGCTTTTAAACCTGACTTGCCCATCTGCAGACCATACTAGCTATCCTGTCCCCTAAAAGAAAGAGAGAATGAGAAATATGTAAGCAATTTGCAGTGCAGATATATAGGCTCATTAAAAGACTGAGGCTGTGACTTCTCCACTGGTCCAGGGGCTAACATTCCAGGCTCCCAATGCGCGGACCTGGGTTAGATCCCTGGTGAGGAAACTGGATCCTGCTTGCTGCAACTAAAGATTCCAGGGGCCACAACTAAAATCCTGCACAGACAAATAAATAAATAATTTAAAAGGAAATAAAGACTGAGACCTACTTACAGAACTATGAAAACTCCCCCTCCCCCACCCTCCACATCACTTTACTAAAGGCCCATTTACAGCTGCTGATTTTACCCAGGGCATCATGTCTGCTATCAAGAGAAAAATTACAAGTCATATCAAAGACAGCAATTACAGCTTGAAGAGGCAGAAGAAATACCAGAATTAGACAAGGCAGGGATATTGGAATTAGTAGACTGAGAATTGGAAACATCTATGATTACTCTGCTAAGGGGTCTAACAGGTAAACAGATGACATTCAAGAACAGAAGGGCATTATAAGCTGAAAGTTGGGAATCTTAAGGGCCAAAAAAGGAAATCAAGAGATAAAAGACACTACAACTGAAATGAAGAATGACTCTTATGGGTTCATTAGCAGACTGGACACAGCTGAAGTAAGAATCGCTGAGCTAGAGGATGTCAAAAGGGCATACATGTCTGAAATAAAATCAATGAATGGCTGAAGCAGTAATAAGTAAAAGCTTATTGTACACACACCAAAAAGACAGGTCCTGAACCAAAGCACTCTAACCAAAACATGGAATGAGGCTCAGGGTCCATTGTTATAAACTGGTTTACATAGTGAGAAGTCAATGACTGTTTATAATATTAAAATTTCCTTAAATGATAGAGAATTACTCACTGGTTACCTCATACCAACTTTGGTAAAAATTTACATTTTGCTAATAATTTGAAAGGCATACAAGAAATGGCCCTGGTCAACTTAGCCTAGCGGAATAAGCTAACTTAAGCTTTATTTGTATGAATAAACTGATTTTGTCTACACGGGGAATTTTCAAGGCTGGCCTTTTTTAATTTAACAAGGATACATCAATAGAATCCTTGAAAACTGAAAAGTGGAGAGAACAAAGTCTGGAAAAAACATAATATCTAGAGACAGTGACAGTGAAAAGTGAAAGCGAAAGTCACTCAGTCGTGTCCAACTCTTTGTGATCCCATGGACTATACAGTCAATGGAATTCTCTAGGCCAGAATACTGGAGTTGGTAGCCCTTCCCTTCTCCGGGGGATCTTCCCAACCCAGGGATCGAACGCAGGTCTCCCGGATTCTTTACTAGTTGAGCCACAAGGGAACAGTGGACAACTACAACAGGTATAACGTACATGAAGGGGCATACCAGGAGGTGAAAGTGAAAGGGGCTTCCCTTGTGGCTCAGCTGATAAAGAATTTGCCTACAACGCAGGAGACCTGGATTACATCCCTGGGTTGTAAAGATCCCCTGGAGAAAGGAAAGGCTACCCACTCCAGTATTCTGGCCTGAATCCAGCCCAGTATTCAGTCCTGAATTCCCACTCCAATATTTCTGGCCAGAAAGAGGAAAAAACAAAAAAAGAAGAAGAAGAAATATGTAACTAAAAATGACTTAGAATTTTCAACTAATGTTAGATATCAAACTATAGATCCCAGAAAACACTAGAGCAAAATAAATGCCAAAGAACTACCCTTATGCATATCACTTTTAAGTTATAAAAATAATCAAAAATTAAAAAAAAATTCTGAAAAAGGCTTAAGGGAAAAAAACACTCTACTTACAAAGGAATAAAAATAAGCATTACATCCAACTTCTCCAAAACCATTCAAGCAAGAACAGAAAGAAAGTGAAAGTGTTAGTCACTCAGTCAAGTCTGATTCTTTGCGATCCTGTGGGCTGTAGCCCACCAGGCTCCTCTGTCCATAGAATTCTCTAGGCAAGAATACTGGAGTGGGTAGCCATTCCCTTCTCCAGGGGATATTCCCAACCCAGGGATCCAACTGGGATCTCCTGCATTGCAGGCAGATACTTTACTGTCAGAGACACCTGGGAAGCTCATGAACAGAATGGAGTGACATATTTAAAATGCTGAGAAAAAAACTACAATTAGGTAATCTGCTTCCCATATGGCACTAGTGGTAAAGAACTCTCCTGCCACTGCAGGATACACAAAACCCCTCCCTCAGAAATGGATAAACAGAAAATCAGAAATGACATAGTTGAACACAACAACAAAATCAATCAACTGGATATAATTGACATCTATAGGCTATTTCATTTCCACAACAGAACACATTCTTATCAAGTTCACATGGAACATTCACCAAGATAGGCCAAATACTGAGCAATAAAACACACCTTAACAATTTTAACATGTAGAAACCATACGATTTCTGCCCTCAGACAAAATGAAACTAAACTTGAAATAAACAAAAGAAGAATAACTGGAAAATCCTAAAATATTGGGAGATTTAGCAAGATGCATTTAAATAACACATGAGTCAAAGAAGAAATCTCAAGAGAAAATTTTAAATATTCAAATCAAATTAAGAGTCTCATGCTCTACTGACCCAGATAGCCAGGCAACTTGAACTGAATTAAAATGAAAGCACAACCTATTAAAATATGTGGGATGCACTGAAAGAGTGCTTAGAGGAAATTTTACAGTACTGAATGCATATACAAGAAACATTGTAAAATCAATCATTTAAGCTTTCTTCTTAACTACAAAAAGAATGGCAAGTTAATTCTAAAGTAAGCACAAAAAAAGAAATAATAACAATTAGAATTAAATCATTGAAATTGATGAAATCAATGAAATTGAACACACGAAAATCATGTTTCGGTCACGATGGTAGACTGGGATGACTATGAGCTAATTTCCTCCCATATACATTCTAGAATTACAATTACATATAAAATAGCTGTCACTGAGAATGACCTTAAGACTAGTGGAACACATGTATACCTGTGGTGGATTCGTTATGATATTTGGCATAACTAATACAATTTTGTAAAGTTTAAAAATAAAATAAAATTAAAAAAATAAAAATAAATAAAAATAAAAATACTAACTAGGAAAAAAAAAAAAAGACTAGTGGAATAGATTTTCTACAAGTAAGGTTCATATTGACAGTTGGCTTAAAACTCAACATTCAGGATGACCCAGAGGGATGGTATGGGGAGGAAGGTGGGAGGGGGGTTCAGGATTGGGAACATGTGTACACCCATGGTGGATTCATGTTGATGTATGGCCAAACCAATACAATATTGTAAAGTAATTAGCCTCTAATTAAAATAAATAAATTTCAAAAAAAAGAAAACTAAGATCATGGCATCCAGTCCCATCATTTCATGGCAAATAGATGGGGAAACAGTGACTGACTTTATTTGGGGGGGGGCTCTAAAATCACTGCAGATGGTGACTGCAGCCTTGAAATTAAAAGACGCTTGCTCCTTTGAAGAAAAGCTATGACCAATGTACATAGCACATTAAAAAGCAGAGACATTACTTTGCCAACAAAGCTCTGTCTAGTCAAAGCTATGATTTTCCTAGTAGTCATGTTTGGATGTGAGAATTGGACTATAAAGAAAGCTGAGTGCCCAAGAATTGATGTTTTTGAACTGTGGTGTTGGAGAAGACTCTTGAGGGTCCCTTGGACTGCAAGGAGATCAAACCAGTCAATCCTAAAGGAAATTAGTCCTGAATATTCATTGGAAGGGTTGATGCTGAAATTGAAACTCCAATACTTTGGCCACCTGATGAGAAGAATTGACTCATTGGGAAAAGACCCTGATGCCAGGCAAGACTGAAGGCAGAAGAAGGGGATGACAGATGATGAGATGGTTGGATGGCATCACCGATTTAATGGATACGTGTTTGAACAAGCTCTGGGAGTTGGTGATGGACAGGGAAGCCTAGCATGCTGCAGTCCATGGGGTTGCAAAGAATCAGACATGACTGAGTGACTGAACTGAAGTTCCGTAAATTCAAAGCTATAATTTTTCCAGTAGTCATGTAAGGATGTGAGAGTTAGACCATAAAGAAGGCTGGATGCTTTGGAACTGTGGTGCTGGAGAAGACTTCTGAAAGTGCCTTGGACTGCAAGGAGATAAAACCAGTCAATCCTAATGGAAATCAATCCTGAATATTTATTGGCTGCTGAAGTTGAATCTCCGATATTTTGACCACCTGATGCAAAGAGCCGCCTCACTGGAGAAGAACCTGATGCTGGTAAAAATTGAAGGCAAAAGAAGAAGAGGGCAGCAGAGGATGAGATGGTTAGAGAGCATCACTGACTCAATGGACATGAGCAAACTCTAAGAGATAGAGGAGGATAAAGGAGCCTGGAGTCCTGCAGTCTATGGAGTCTGACACGACTTAATGACTGAACACAAGTATGTAAGGCTATAAAGAAAATGACACACTGGGATGGTAGGAGAAGAAGAGACATGCTCTACTCTCAACCAATAGCCACAAAGTAGGGAATGGGAGGGATGTCACAACTATGGAGGTTTCCCCACACCCTGCTCCTCAGCACAGAGGACCTGCACCAGGAAGACAAGCCCCGATAACATCTGGCTTAAGAACCAGCAGGGCTTCCAGTGGGAAGAGCTGAAGAGCTAAGGGAAACCAGTACCCCACTCCTGAAATGTTCATGCACAAACTCACTTGTTTCAAGTCACCACGTGGAGAAGCTGCTTGAAAAGTGCCTGGGTCATATATAAGACGTGGATTCATTGATTCATTTTAGGTCATATGCCAGAGGGGCAGAGATGTGGTGGAATTTTCTCCAAAAGAAAGTACTGGTGGATGCCAATTTTTTTCTTCCTTCCTTCTAGCTGGCCTGGCACTGGTAGGCCAGCTAAAACTGTATGGAACTTTAAGGTCAATAAGAAGGGTGACCTTTTGAAACAGAAAGACTCACAGCATGACCTCTGTATAAAAGGACTTACTGTGAAGGAGGAGGTCCCTAGGATTACGGGGAGCCTACATGTCAGGATGTGAAAATTGAAGTGTAATTTAAGAGAGTAACTAAAAAAATGGTACAGATGAAACTATTTGCAAAGCAGAAATAGAGACGCAAATGTAGAAAACAAATGTATGGATGCCAAGGAGAGTACGGGGGGAGTGGGGTGGATTAGGAGATTGGAATTGATGTGTATACACTACTATAATGTAGGTAAAACATAGGTAACTAATGAGAATCTACTGTATAGCACCGGGAACGCTACCCAGTGCTCTGCGGTGACCTACATGGGCAGGAAATCCAAAAACAAGACCGTTGTTCAGTCACTAAGTGGTGTCCAACTCTTTGCGACCCCATGGACTGCAGCATGCCAGGCTTCCCTGTCCTTCACTGACTCCCAGAGTTTGCTCAAACTCATGTCTATTGAGTCAGTGATGCCATCCAACCGTCTCATCCTCTGTTGCCCCCATCTCCACCTGCCCTTAATCTTTCGCATCATAAGGGTCTTTTCCAGTCAGTCAGGTCTTTGCATCAGGTTGGCCTATGTATTGGAGCTTCAGCTTTTGCATCAGTCCTTTCAATGAATTTCCAGGTTGATTTCTTTTAGGATTGACTGGTTTGATCTCTGTATGTCTGTGTCACTTTGCTGTATAGCATAAACTAATACAACACCATAAAGCCACTATATCCCATTAAAAATTAAAAATAAACAGATCAAAATACAGAATAATTTTTTAACAGTCCATACAAGTATGAGCTTGTATGCTTTCCTGGGATGGGGGTCCGCTCTCAATTTTGCGTTCATATTCTCAGCCATCAGCACTCCTGCATGTCTGTCCCACACGTTGTACATTTCGGCTCTCCTGCCCCTCGCCCAGCCACTAACAGTCACCTCATCTTTCAGTGATGATCCCAAGTACACAGAGGATTTTTCTCATTTCCTCTGTCTGGCTGAAGAGTTCAGCAAAAATATGTGTGCCTCTAATTCAGAGCATTTTTTTTCCACACTCCAGCCCTAGCCCGACAGTAGTGGCCTCTGCCATGCATTCCGTAACACACAAAATTCAGAGGTTTTCCCTCAGAATTTTTTTTTTTCCTCAGTGCTGTCCTGCCCTCAGCTGGCAGGTGTGGACCTGAGCCATAAGCGAGGTCACTATGAGCTGTCCTGCTCTTATGTCAGTTCTCAGAAGCCACTGCCTGGAGCACCACGGATCCCAGGACAGGGAGAGCTTTTTCCTGCCCTGTCCCCAGTATTCCTGGCCCCCGTATCCCACTGAGCCTTGATTCAGTCCCATCAGAAACAGCTGGGGGTGCAGATTCTCTTTGTGACCTGTGCTCCCAGGGACTCTGAATCATCTGCTAGCCCCCACTGAGCCATACAAATTCTCCACATTTTCTTGTTTTTTTCTTACCCTCATCGGTGGATGATTTCTTCTCCTCCTTTGGGGTTAAAAGAAGCTTTGTACCTCTCCCAGGCAGGCTTCTCACTTAGTGGATTTGGTTCATATTTGTTTCTTTGTGTCCTAAACTTTCTGAAGAATTTTAAGAAATTTATTTTGGGGGGCCAAGCTACATGGCTGGTGGGATCTTAGTTCCCCCAGCAGGGATCGAACCCAGGCCCTTGACGGTGAAAGTGCAGAGTCCTAACCACCAGAAAATTCCCAAGAAACTGATCTTGTAAGTTATCCTACTTTCCTGATTGATACAAAAAGAAGAGAAGATACCTTCTTTTTTGAAGCAGTGTAGGAGCATTCAGAGTAGGGGATAATTTTGTTTTTGGCTGCACCGCACGGCTTGTGGGATGTTAGTTCCCCAACCAGGGAGTGAACCCCAGCCCCCATGATGGAAGCACAGAGTTCTTACCACTGAACCACAGGGACTTCCCTGGAGGACAATTTTTAATGCCAACTTAATGATACTTTCTAACCAAACATAGTAGGCTTGCTGAGGCTATGAAAAGTATCACTGTACCCTCATTGCCCGGAGAAATATCAATAACCTCAGATATGCAGATGACACCACCCTTATGGCAGAAAGTGAAGAGGAACTAAAAAGACTCTTGATGAAAGTGAAAGAGGAGAGTGAAAAAGTTGGCTTAAAGCTCAACATTCAGAAAACGAAGATCATGGCATCTGGTCCCATCACTTCATGGAAAATAGATGGGGAAACAGTGGAAACAGTGTCAGACTTTATCTTTGGGGGCTCCAAAATCACTGCAGATGGTGACTGCAGCCATGAAATTAAAAGACGCTTACTCCTTGGAAGCAAAGTTATGACCAACCTAGATAGCATATTCAAAAGCAGAGACATTATTTTGCCAACAAAGGTCCATCTAGTCAAGGCTATGGTTTTTCCAGTAGTCACGTATGGATGTGAGAATTAGACTGTGAACAAAGCTGAGTGCCAAAGAATTGATGCTTTTGAACTGTGGTGTTGGAGAAGACTCTTGAGAGTCCCTTGGCCTGCAAGGAGATCCAACCAGTCCATTCTAAAGGACATCAGTGTTCTTTGGAAGGAATGATGCTGAAGCTGAAACTCCAGTACTTTGGCCACCTTATGCGAAGAGCTGATTCATTGGAAAAGACTCTGATGCTGGGAGGGATTGGGGGCAGGAGGAGAAGGGGATGACAGAGGATGAGATGGCTGGATGGCATCACCAACTCGATGGATGTGAGTCTGAGTGAACTCAGGGAGTTGGTGATGGACAGGGAGGCCTGGCGTGCTGCATGCAATTCATGGGGTCTCAAAGAGTCGGACACGACTGAGTGACTGAACTGAACTGAACTGACCCTCATAATGAGTTTTTTTTAATAAGTTTGTTGATTTTAACTGAACTGACTCTCATAATGAGGAGTTTTTTTTAATAAGTTTGTTGATTTTAATTATTGAGGAGATCCAGGCCTGCATATGCCTAAGATGAGCCATTATAACTGTCAGTTTCCAGAGTCTGCCCATTACTATGGAAGTTTGTAAAGTCTCTGAGCTGAAGATGCTTTCATATTAGCTTTTAATAGCATTACATGCAATCCACTCCAGTATTCTTGCCTGGAGAATCCTCATGGACAGAAGAGCCTGGCCGGCTACAGCCCACAGGGTCACAAAGAGTCAGACACAACTGAGCAACCAAGCACGGCGCAGCTAGGCAGCACTACAGGCTCATTTCACAGACTTCTCGAAGAACTCTAAGTGATGTGTTCAAGAACAGTCTTATGGACTCTGCGAGAGAGGGAGAGGGTGGGAAGATTTGGGAGAATGGCATTGAAACATGTAAAATATCATGTATGAAACGAGTTGCCAGTCCAGGTTCAATGCACGATACTGGATGCTTGGGGCTGGTGCACTGGGACGACCCAGAGGGATGGAATGGGGAGGGAGGAGGGAGGAGGGTTCAGAATGGGGAACACATGTATACCTGTGGCGGATTCTTTTTGATATTTGGCAAAACTAATACAGTTATGTAAAGTTTAAAAATAAAATAAAATTAAAAAAAATAAAATTAAATTAAAAAAAAAATAAAATAAAATAAAATTAAGCATAAAAAAAAAAAAAAGAATAATTCTGGAGAACGTGTATCACAGCTTACCAAAAATGCTTATGATTTTTCAATCTATTTTTGTATAAGCTGCTTCCAAAATAAGAGCTAAAATCACTTAGGAGCAAAATTTAAATTGGAACAATTATGTACTGACCTGGTGTTTCTACACAGGGAATTGGAATGTTAAATACTTCCAAGGTCAGAAATGAGAAAGAAAACACTTAACTATATCTGATTTTGAAATTAAGATTACAGGAATTTGCATTATCTGATATTTGTTATGGATTTTTTTTCTGCTGGAGACTGGTTGAAGTTAATAAAAGTCAAGCCTCATATAATGCCTCAATATGCAGGCACTATCTAATCACTCTACCTAATTTAGAATAATTTCTAATTTTACTGTGCCAAACAATCCAGTGAAGTGAGTACTGTTATTATCACCATTTTACAGATGAGGAAATTGAAGAACAAAATGCTAATTAATGGCCAACAAATACATGAAGGTAGAGTCAGTCAGCCTGGCTCTAGAGTCTGCATTTCCCCATTATGTTCCATTATGAAATCAGACAGCAAGACTATGTACCAAACTATACCTATAAATTATGGATTGTGCATACGTGCATGCTCAGTTACTTCAGTTGTCTTTGACTCTTTGAGACCCTATGGACTGCAGTCCTCCAGGCTCCTTTTCCATGGGATTCTCCAGGCAAGAATATTGGAGTGGGTTGCCATTTCCTACTCCAAAATTATGGATTAAACCAGTGTAATTTTAGAAGATTTTGATTTTGATGTGTGAACTGCATGTTCTGTAGCTATAAATTTAAGTGTATTTGAACCATAATCACTGATATTCTTTAAAAGGAATTTATCTAATGTTATATATCATATATTCACTGCAGTTAGCATTTTTGTTCATAAAACATTTTCTATACATTTTTGTTGTATAATTCCTAAATTTATTTGAAACCAAAATATTTTAATTTTCTTCTCAAAGCTGTACTAAAGGTCCACTTAACAGGCAAAGAAACAGAAAAGTCAGTATAGAGCCACATATTTAATTAAAATAGTACATTTTTATCATCATTTTGGCAGTGACATTAGATTTGCTCTAAAGAGCCCTACACAGACATGTGACAGTTTTTTTATTTCTATATATGACTTAATCATCCCATTATGGACATTTACCATTTAATGATAAGCTCTTCTCAGCCTTAAAATACATTCTCATTTAAAGTTGCACAAAGATAAAGTGGAAGAGTGGGGATCAGGTCTGCCTGCCTCTACTCTTTCTTTTTTTTTAATATAAATTTATTTATTTTAATTGGAGGCTAATTACTTTACAATATTGTATTGGTTTTGCCATACATCAACATGAATCCTCCACAGGTGTACCCGTGTTCCCCATCCTGAACCCCCCTCCCACCTCCCTCCCCATACCATCCCTCTGGGTCATTCCAGTGCACCAGCCCCGAGCATCCTGTATCCTGCATCGAACCTTGACTGGCGATTCATTTCACATATGATATTATACATGTTTCAATGCCACTCTCCAAAATCATCCCATCCTCGCCCTCTCCCACAGAGTTCAAAAGACTGTTCTATACATCTGTGTCTCTTTTGCTGTCTCACATACAGGGTTATCATTACCATCTTTCTAAATTCCATATATATGTGTTAGTATACTGTATTGGTGTTTTTTTCTTTCTGGCTTACTTCATTCTGTATAATAGGCTCCAGTTTCATCCACCTCATTAGAACTGATTCAAATGTATTCTTTTTAATGGTTGAGTAATACTCCACTGTGTATATGTACCACAGCTTTCTTATCCATTTGTCTGCTGATGGACATCTAGGTTGCTTCCACGTCCTGGCTATTATAAACAGTGCTCCGAAGAACATTGGGGTTACATGTGTATCTTTCAATTCTGGTTTCCTCAGTGTGTATGCCCAGCAATTCTTTCAACATGAGTCTCTGGTGGATTCTGACAGATTCTGCCTAGGCTCAGCCAGTCTGTTCTCAGTGAGAGTGCCCATTGGTGTTCACTGAGGTGGTTAGTACTCTTTAATCTCTGGGAGCCCTTCTGGTTTCTGCTCCTAACTATGAGCTGGGGAACTGACAGTCTGCTTTTGTTAATCTTGCTCTGTTTCAGTTCAGTTCAGTCATTCAGTCATGTCTGACTCTTTGCAACCCCATGGACTGCAGCATGCCAGGCCTCCCTGTCCAGCACCAGCTCCCAGAGTTTACTCAAACTCATGCCCATTGAGTCAGTGATGCCATCCAACCATCTCATCCTCTGTCATCCCTTCTCCTCCTGCCTTCAATCTTTCCCAGCATCAGGATCTTTTCAAATGAGTCAGTTCTTCGCTTCAGGTGGCCAGAGTATTGGGAGTTTCAGCTTCAACATCAGTCTTTCCAATGAATATTCAGGACTGATTTCTAGAACTTACACAGGACTGGGAAATAGACTCTTGGAGGGCACAAACAGAATCTTGTGTGGAGCAGGACCCTGATCTACAGATGATGCTCTGATATTTGCCTGTGACTTTGTAATCTAGGCAGGCTGCCCTGAAGAATCTGATCAGAAAACCACTGTGTGCCGCATTGGCAGCACAGCTGGAAACCCTAGCCAGACTCTCAGCAGTATTTGCTAACACATCTCCTCTGCTTCACAGTCAAATACTAGAAATGTCTCAGATCCTTCCATGTCATGAGGGGGTGATGAAAGTTAATCTGGATAATCATCTCCCTCACCTACAGATGTGTTTTTCTCCCTTCCCTAGGCTGTGTTTGTGCTGCATTAGCCTGGATGGTCATCTCCTCCTAAGGTTGAAATGAGGGAATGTGGTAAAACACTTCTGCATTTAGTTTCCCACCAACCTATCTGACAGACCCAATAATGAAGGATTTTAGTTTGAAAGGCAAAGAAAAGAATAACATGGGTCATCTTGTAAGTCCAACTCATTCCTCTTTCCCATGACCTACACATATTGAAGAGCTAGCTATTTAGTATTCTTTTTGTAGCAGAGATATCCCATCCACTACATCCACTATTCTGACCCATTATAAATAGTTCTCTAGATTATAATAAAATTAAATGTCCCTTGGGGAGTGGCTATGTATTTTTAAGAAAAGAACATGTATAATTTTACCAAGGTCAAACTTTGAAGAGTTTGTCTATGCATATTTCAAGTTCTTAGTTAGTGTTAGTCACTTAGTTGTGTCCAACTCTTTGCAACCCCTTGGACTGTAGCCCACCAGGCTCCCCTGTCTGTAGAATTATCCAGGCAAGAACACTGGAGTGAGTTGCCATGTCCTTCTCCAGGGAATCTTCCTGACCCAGGGATTGAACCCAGGTATCCTACATTGCAGGTGGAATTTTTACTGTCTGAGTCACCAGGGAAGTCCAAGTCCTTAACTGATTTTTACACCTCTCAAACTATTTAGTAACCATTCAGTAATTCCCTAGAGGCACATGGATACCTCCGAAAGTAAAAACTACGGGTCTCTTATGCAAGAGGTAAAATAGTGAAACGATTTTAACTTCCAAATTATTATTTTGCTTATTCTCTTTTAAAAATGCATTTTTGTTGAAAGATTGTTTCCTACTGCTATAGTCAATATTTTCTAAGACAAGACTGAAGAGTAACAGAAATGTTTAAGCAACTTCAATGACAAGCTTTCTAGAAAGCCATGTTAAGGAAAAACATACCACAGCTGCCATCATCATGAAATCTCAACAGAATTAACCACTTTTTTTTGTTATTTTAGAATAAGAAGTCTTTTTTTTCCCAGTATTATTATATTTATTTAATTTTTTAATATTAAAAACATTTTGTTTGGGGTATAGCCAATTAACAATCCTGTGATAGTTCCTTAAAATAAATTAAGATAAAAGCAGATATAAAAGATATTTATTATAAAGTAAATTAATTGTACTTCAATTAGTAAGACAATTCAAATTAATATCACATGAGACTAGCCATTTGTCAGCAGAAGCATTCTTGTTGATAGTCATTATATTTACTTTAAATAGAGTAATATTAACACTATAACCCCTGGCAGTGATGGGTATATACTAAAGTCACTTCATAGCTATCTAGAGCATCTGTGAAATCTCTGTGTTGATGGAATGAAATTACAGCTCTCTACAAGGACTCCCTTCTTCCTCCGACCACAGAAGGAGGCTTAGTCTCTTAACAGTTGGTATTGAACAAGATGAGACGAGTATTGTCTCGAGAAACTCTTTTGCTGAGAAAATGTTTGGTAAAAGCCACCATCTGTTAGCTGTCTTTGTGGGACATATGAGATTGTCAGGTTTCAAGGCTTTAGAGAAGAAGCTATTTAACAGTAGCACAATGGGTGACAAATAATGGCTTGGGAGATAAGAAGAGAGAGCTAGAATGATGGCAAAAGGTTGTGAATGATGTGGGATCTCTCACGACATTAAAATAACTCAGTTACTATATATAAATATTATGTATGAATAGTCTATAAAAACTAAAAAAAAATAGAAAAAAAAAGTGAGAGCTTTGAGCTCTTTTTTTCAAAAATCTACTTCTCTGACCAGAATTACTCAAATTCTTCAAAACATTTACACACACACACTCACGCACACACACACAAGCACACACACACACTCGCTGTGGGATTTTGTTGAATACGCTTTCTTTTGAATAAAAAGGTCACATTTTCCTACTGTTCTGAATTTACTAACAATGGTATAATCTGTATATCAATATTGATACATATAACGTTTACATATTATTTTTAATGCCACATAATAAATAGGCCATAGAATGATTATTCCATAATTTAACATTTCCTACATTAGGGAGTATTTAGGTTTTTGTAAAGTGGATCACTTACAGAGTACAAAATCTATTCTAGGACATTTAATGAGATGGATATTTAACTCATTGACTTATACCCTTACAGTTTTTTAGCAGTTCTAAAATATTGTGTTTATCTCCGTATGTTTCTCTCTCAACAGTTTTGCTTTTTCTTGGTGGAATTTTCTGGTCAGAAAACACACATCTCTGGGAAATTTTCTCCTACTTCCCTCTTTTGTTTCTAGAATACAAGTTCATCATGATAAGGCTTCCCAGGTGGTGCTAGTGTAAAGAATCTGAATCCACTTGCCAGTACAGGAGATGAAGGAGATACAGGTTCGAACCTTGGGTTGAGAAAAATGCCCTAGCGTAGGAAATAACAACTCACTCCAGTATTCTTGCCTGGAAAACCCCATGGACAGAGGAGCCTGGCAGGCTACAATCCCTAGAGTAGCAAAGAGTTGGACACAACTGAGTGACGAAGCATTTATGGTAAGTATTAGAAATTCTGGTTTTAGTTTCTATTTCTGTTTATGAATTTCTTTTATTTTACATCTTTTACGCTACACTTAGCTGAATTTACATTCTCATGAACCCAATGTAAACGTGTTTCTTTTCTAATGATCAGGAATCTATTAAATTATTATTGTATTATTAATCTAGTGCTTTTAATTTTCTTGAATTCAGAAATTTTCACAGTGCTCCATTCTTCTTTTATGGGTATGATTTACTCATGACTCTCTTTAGGATATTTCACTGCACTTACCATGATACTCTTTAGGGATGTGCCCAGGTATGTTCTCCCCTGTTTTCAGGTACGTGATAAGATCAGTTATCCCTTTGAAGTGAAATGTGAGCAGGAGACTAGCTTTGCAAATGAAATGGGACCTGAATGGTATCTGTAGGATATAGGTGGAAGCTTTAGGACCTAGATGATAATTTGACACTTTCTTTTCCCATCAAAAATTATGAGTAGCAATGTTCTAGATAGTAGCTGTTCCATCAGCCCGATTTCCAGAACCAGAACTATCAGAGACTCACTGATGAAACTCCACACCAGCACACACTGTTATTCTCATCACTGAAAATTCAGGGCTGCCTGGTAAGGAGGGATGCATGTGTCATACTTCTGTCTTTACTGGGGTATGATTCCTTTACACTGTTGTGCTAGTTTCTGCTGTTCAACAAAGCAAATCAGCGATATGTATACAGGTGTCCCCTCTCTCTTAGATCTCCCTCTCCCAACCATCCCACCCCTCCAGCTCACCACGGAGCACCCAGTCGAGCTCCCTGAGCTACAGAGCCGTTTCCCACCAGCTGTCTGTTTCACATACGGCAGTGCACAGACACCAATTCCAATCTCCCGATCCATCCCGCCCCTTCTCTCCTCCCTAAATCCACCCATCTGTTCTCTCCCTCTGTGTCTCTATCCCTGCCCAGCAAATAGGTTCATCTGAATCATTTTTCTAGATTCCACATTTATGTGTTAATATATGATATTTGTTCTTCTCTTTCTAACTTACTTCACTCTGTAGGACAGACTCTAGGTCCCTCCAGGTCACTACAAATGACACAATATCGTTCCTTTTATGGTTGGGTGATATTCCATTGCATAGACTGTACCACTCTTTATCCATTCATCTGTTGATGGACATTTAGGCTGCTTCCACATCCTGGCTATTGTAAACAGCTACAATGAACAGGTGCATGTGTCTTTTTGAATTATTGTTTTCTGAGTCTACACCCTGTAGTGTGATTACTGGGTCAGAATGGCCATGATCAAAAAAATCTACAAAAAATAAATGCGGGAGAGGTTGTAGAGGAAAGGCAACTCTTTTGCACTGTTGGGAATGTAAATTGATAAAACCGCCTTGGAGAACAATATGGAGGGGCCTTAAAAAACTAAAAATAGAAGTACCATATGTCATACTTTTTTTTTTTTAAGTCTCATTTGCTAAATTTGATGTCTTGATTTTTTACATCAAATACTAGTTTTTTCTTTGCTGTCTTTTCTCAGCTTTATTGACTATCTCTGATGAATGAGTGGTTGGTCCCCAAGGGATTGTAACGAAAGGGTTGTGGTCTCAGCAGAATGTGAGCTCGTCTGACTTCTGGATGCCAATATCCTGCATCCTTCTTGGGGCTGTCATTTAGCTGGGAGCTCCATTCAAATGCTGGTCTTAGCCCGGAAAGCCACCACTCCCCTGAGCAACAGCACACAATTTAGTTGGATGGCTAACCCCAGAATCAGAGGCTCCCTTTCCTACTTAAGTCCTGTTAGCTAGAGCTTCTTTAGGCTCTTTCCTGCTTCTTTCCAAATGTTGGTACTTACATTCAGAGCCCTTCTCTTAACAGCAGTTCACATTTTGAAAGCAGTTTCAAAATTTAACCTGTGTATCTAGAACAGCTGCTACAGCTCCTGATAAGGCGGGCGCAGTACCCATTAGTCCTTAATGTAATCCTCATTAATTATTTTGACAATTGGCCCTGAACCTTCAGGTTCTTTTTTGTGTATGTTGTCTCTGAACTTGAATATTTTTGCAATTGCTTTTACCTCCGTAGTAGTTGCTTGGTAACCTTGCTTTGACCTGTACTTTTCTCCGCTTTTTTTGCCCTCCAGCAATATGATTCCACTTGCTTTCTAGTCTCCAAGAATTTTTCAAAGTTTTCTTCTGCTGATGACATAATTTTCTAAGTTTCCAGATCTACAACAAATTGATTCTGTTATTTTATGACATTTCTGCAATTCTTAGAAATTCTTAATGGAAAAGGTAGAAATATAGGACATTAATCTCTCTTGTTATTATTTCCAGTTTGCATTCCTATTTATAACTTATTCATGTGATCATTCATGTTTTAAATGCTAGATTAAAATTGAGAAGCAAAGTGTAACGTTAACAAGGTCAGTTATAACTGATGAGCACAGACTCACATCTGGTAGAAACCCTAAATTCTCTAGGCACCTAATAAGCGGTTGTGGCTTCTTTCTCTTTAACTACTGAAATCTGATTATCAATTCATATCATTCAAGTGTGGTAGAGAAACTAGTTCAAACTTCTTTTCACAAAAATAAACCATCAATCAGGAAGAAAAATCACTTGCATGAGTGATTACTTAGATTTCCCAGGGTCAGGACTGCAATGTGGCATTCTTAGTCTTAGGCCACAGTTTACTTCTATTTTTAAACCACAAATACACTATGTTTTTGATTATTGGGTAGATAAGCTGCTGTATGTGAGTGCAGAAAATGAAGTTTGACAGATAATGAATTTAAAAATAAAAAAATATTTCATATTTTACACGTATGTGCACAAAATATGCTTCAGTCATGTCCAACTCTGTGCGACCCCATAGATGGCAGCCCACCAGGCTCCCCCGTCCCTGGGATTCTCCAGGCAAGAACACTGGAGTGGGTTGCCATTTCCTTCTCCAATGCATGAAAGTGAAAAGTGAAAGTGAAGTCGCTCAGTTGTGTCCGACTCTTAGCGACCCCATGGACTGCAGCCTACCAGGCTCCTCCGTCCATGGGATTTTCCAGGCAAGAGTACTGGAGTGGGGTGCCATTGCTTTCTCCAATATAGTTCTTATACAATATCAATAATAATGTATCATACATTTTATATACTATATATTTTGTATTATGTACTTAAATGTATACTTTTTTAAAATAGTATATAGTTAAATTCAGTGTCTTTGTAACTGAATGAACCTAAAAACACAGACAATTAGCTAAAATTGGCTATTTTCCTGTGCCTTTAGAATCTATGTTTCAATTAATGGCTAATATTTAATTATTTATGATAAATGGCCTTGAAAATGAATAAATTCAATTAAAGGAACAAATGAATAAAGAATAAAGGGGGAAAAGTTCTTTCCCTACATTTTTTTTTCAAACCTAAGAATCTTATTGTAGGTCAACATTGTTTTACATGAAAAAGTAATAAAGCTTACACGATATGTTAGTCAAGTGTGTATTGATTAGCTGTTTGTGCCCTACTTTTGCAATAGTTTTGAAAAGGGTGCTCTAAATATGTCATATTTCTCTAATCTCTAGAGTGAAAATAAGTCCTTTGTGGATGTTTATTCTTCCACAGTCAGATCACTGCTTCAAGTCTGTATCATTCAAATAGATTGTTAAGTGATATTTCAAAATATCAAAAGAAGTTATCACAAAAACCAGCACAGAAGTAATCCATCATATATCAATTTTCAGAAATATCTCAGCTCAGCTGTTCATGGACAGAGGAGCCTAGCAGGCTACAGTCCATGGGGTCTCAAAGAGTCAGACATGACTGAGCAACTAACACACACACACACACACACACACACACATCAGATAAGAACATGTTATTCAAGGAAACAATTTTTAATTCATTGCTCTTAACAACACAATGCACTCATTTATTTTACAATTAGAAGTGTTTTAAATTTGTTTCATGTTGTACCCAGGCAAGAAAATAATCCTTGACCAAAGATACAGGTGTATTTTCCCTAGTATCTATTATATCCTTAGGGTCACACATTAATGTTATTTTGGAGATTCTTTAGGTTACTCACATATGAAATTATGCATTATTCATCTACTTACCCTTTACAGTGTACATTTTCATCACTGATATTTTAACTAAACCCCATAAAGAATGTTAGCTAATGTTATAGAGGAAATTTAATCTTCCTTCAGGTCCCCTAAACTTAGAATAAAAAATATTTCTGATAGGAGAAAAGTGCTGTGATAGTTTGGGATAATCAAATTTCAAGAGATGAATATTTTTATTAGAAGAGCAACTGATATTTATAGGAAAAAGAATTATTTAGGAGAAGAAATAAAGGTAAATTGTCTCATAAATTTTTCCTAAGTTGTAAATAAACAATATAGAGAGCCGATAAATGTTGGAAAAATCAAATTATAGACACTGAAATAGATATATTTCAATAAGAGTTAATACAAAAATGTTTCACAGGTGACATTAAACCTATTTCACAGGTGACATTAAATCTAAAGTTTACTTCCTCAAATGTAATTGAAAGCAAGTCAGAGTATGTATAATGTTTGGACATATGAGGACAACATTATATTAGCACCTAAATTAGCCACTAATACAGAGATCTTAAGTCAATCACCTTGAGACTTTAAGACTTTTCAAGATCAGTAATCTAACTAGTGCAAAAATAAGATACTGCTCTATTTTATTAATCTGTTTGCTTTGTCTTACATTTATAGTAGTTTTAATAAAAACTGCATTTTCTAAAAAAGTTTCAAATGCATCATACAAATTCTGCAAGAATGTTACACTTATGCTTCAATTAAAAGTAAATCTGAAAAGACTTATCTAATGCAAGTTAAATCATTATTTGAACTACTGTAAGTTCTTACTAATAATACAAAATCGTTTTTAATGCCTATCTGGAAGAATATAGTGTTACAGCTACCTACTTCTATTATTTCAAGGAAATGTAAATAAATTGGGTACCAACCCTTTGTGTTACATTGATTCATTCCTAATTAACACACTTGTCCCTTAAACAAAATCAAAGAAGTGTTGTGGCTGAGTTCATCTTCTCATTAAAAGGATTATTGGCTTCAAACTGAGTCAAGAGTTGTGTTCTTTAATCTCCAAAGGGGGAAAAATTTGCTATCAAAATGATTTAGTATGAAGGATTCAAACTGCAATTTGAAAATGAAAACATGGGGCCTAGTGGACCTTCCACCAGTGAACCAAATAGAAAAGCATGATAATGAACTACAGGGACAGGAAGATTGATGAGAATTCTTGCCCGTCTTTTAGGTTAAAAAATTGGTTGCAAAAAGGAACATAATGTCCCTTTTTCTTTTGATATGAATTAAAGCTAAACCAGCAATAACCTGTGAAGAAAAATATCATTTATATTCAGTATATCAAAAATAATGTATTCTGAAGGTGAATTATTTTAATTTAAATTTTAAAGATTAAAGGGATGAAAAACATTTTTGAAGTCATATGTCTACAGTCTCATTAATACTAGATTTTAGTAACTAAGTAAACTTTTTATTCCAATTTTAATATGATGTAGGAGCAGAACACAGAGGATTTTTTAAACAGTGAAAGCACTCTGTGTGATACTGTAATGATACACACATGTCATTATATATTTTTCCAAATGCTTAGAATATACAGGAGCGAAAGCTAAGGTAAACCATGGACTTTGGGTGAATATGATGTGTCAATGTAGGTTAATCAATCATGATAAACGTACCACTCTGAAGGGAGATTTTTACAACAGTGAAGGCTATGTATGTGTAGGGCAGGGAGTATATAGAAAATTTTGTATCTCCTTTTCAAATTTTGCTATGAACCTCAATTACTCTTAAAAAAAAAAAAAAGAAGTGTTAAGAAAATGGTGTAGAAAGTAGCGTGGATCACCCAGGTGAAAGTGTTAGTTGCTCAGTCATGTATGACTCGTTGTGACCCCAGTGGACTGTGGCCTGCCAGTGTCCTCTGCCTATGGATTTTCCAGGCAAGAATACTGGAGTGGGTGGCCATTCCCTTCTCCCAGGGACCTTCCCAACCCAGGGAATGAACCCAGATTTTTCATATTGCAGGCAGATTCTTTACCATCTGAGCCACCAGGGAAGCCCACATGGTGTGGACAGATATTTTATTTATAAGTGTAATAAAGGAAACCAAGCAGTCATCCACATTTGAAGGCCCAATATTAATACATGTGTAGGTATATGTACATATATATATATACACACAATTCATATATCACAAGCCGCCAGTAGGAAATATGGCAAACATTTTCCCCTGGTGGCTCAACCAGTAAAGAATCCACTTGCAGTGTGTGAGATCTGAGTTCTATCCCTGGGTTGGGAAGATCCCCTGGAGGAGAGCATGGCAACCCACTCCAGTATTCTATCCTGGAGAATTCCCATTGACAGAGAAGCCTGGTGGATCACAGGCCATGCAGTCAGAAAGAGTCAAGGCACCTCCTTCAAAAGGATTTGAGAGCTAGATGTGAGAGCTGGATAATAAAAATGGCTGAGCACTGAAGATTTGATGATATGGACTTTGGTGCTGGAGAAGATTCTTGACAGTCCCTTAGGCACCAAGGAGATCAAACCAGTCCATCCTACATGAAATCAACCCTGAATATTCATTAGAAGGATTGGTGCTGAAGCTGAAGTCCCAATAATTTGGCCACCTGGTACAAAGAGCCAACTCATTGGAAAAGACCCTGATACTGGGAAAGATTGAAGGCAGGAGGACAAGGAGATGACAGAGGATGAGATGGTTGGATGGCATCACTGACTCCATGGACATGAGTTTGAGCAAACTCTGAGAGATGGTGAAGGACAGGGAAACCTGGTGTGCTACAGTCCATAGGGTCGCAAAGAGTCAGACACGATTGAATGATTGAACAACAACAAACAACAATGGTATTTTCCCTGGATTTTCATCTGTTCTAGTATTCTAAACCCCACCTAGGACACTCCAGCACAACTAGATGGCTCAGCAGGCAAAGAATTCTTCTGCAGTGTAGGAGACACAGAGAGATGGGTTCAATCCCTGGATCAGGAAGATCCTCTGGAGGAGGAAAATGGCAACCATCTCCAGTATTTTTGCCTAAAAAAACCCATGGACAGAGGAGCCATGTGGGCTATAGTCCAAAAGGTCGCAAAGAGTTGGATACTACTGATTGACTAAGAACTAAGAACACACAAGTGAAAGTGAAAGTGGCTCAGTCCTGTCTGACTCTTTGCGACCCTGTGGACTGTAGCCAGCCAGGCTCCTCCGTCCATGGGATTTTCCAGGCAAGAATATTGGAGTGGGTTGCCATTTCCTTCTCCAGGGGATCTTTCCAACCCAGGGATCGCACCAGGCCTCCCATATTGCAGCCAGATGCTTTAATCCCTGAGCCACCAGGGAAGCCCATAAGAACACACAGCTGTGAGTCAAATCATTGGTTTTCTAAATATTTTGACTACCTGTAAAATATGATTTCAAAGACAAAAAAGCATAAAACATCTTTAAAATATTTTACTCTACTTTTAACATGGATAATAGTCTTTGACAATATGTTATTTCTTGATATAGTTTATTTCTTAGGAGATTTAACTTTCTGCTAATACAGGTGAAAACTGAGTTTTTATACATCTTGAAGTAGGTTCTGTATGGTTCACTGCAAAGAACTGAAAGGTTAATTGGAAAGACCTATATCAACAATCAAATATAGTCACTTCTTTATTGTAAGGCAGCTTTTGAGTTTTATAAATTTAGTGGAACCATTTTTTTTCCTATGACAAGAGTCTCTGCTACACTGACTTGTCATTATTTTAAATGGAAGATTATCGGTAGAATTTTTTTAAGGTAAAGGAAGAAAGATATAATAATTACTAACATTAATCAAACACCTCCAGTACATTGAGAAAGTTTTATGGTTTTCTCATTTTGCTAGTGGTTTAGAAAATAGATTTGGAGGAAAAAAAAATATCAGATTCAGATATTATCTTTGCAGCTTCCTAACACTTACTTGGAGAAGGAAATGGCAACCCACTCCAGTGTTCTTGCCTGGAGAATCCCAGGGATGGGGGAGCCTGGTGGGCCGCCGTCTATGGGGTCGCACAGAGTCCGACGCGACTGAAGCGACTTAGCAGCAGCAGCAGCAGCAACACTTACTTTTGTCAAGTTACTTCATCTTACTAGTTCTCAGGTCTCTTATTAGTAAAGTTAGGGCTAATGATAACGTCAGAGGATTGTTTTGATAGTTATTTAGAAGGCCCATGCTATACACATAGCTAAAACTCAATCGTTCTAGCTATTTTTATTATGAACAACCTTGAATTAGTGTGTTATTATTTATTCTCAATATAGATGAAAAGTCTTAAGGTCAGATACATTGTTACTTTAACAGTGGTACACAGCTACTAAAATGATGGATCTGAAATTTTAAATCCAAACAAATACACTCTGTGTAGCTGATAGCTGCCTTCACTTGCAACAGTAGTTATTTTTTACCATATAACCTGAAAGGTGGAAACATATGTATAGGAATGGGAAGTAGTTTTATTTATTTTATTTATTTAGAAATATGGTGTGTGTATATATATAACTGGGGTATAATTGCTTTACAGTGTTGTGGAAGTTTCTGCAGTATAACAAAGTGCATCAGCTATAAGTATACACATATCCCCTTGCTCTTGAGATCCTCTCCCTCTTGAGCCTCCCTCCCACCCAGCTCCACTCCACTTTCCCTCCACCTCATCCCTTCTCTACCCCATACCCCCAATCCACCAACCCCTCAATCCCACCCACCCCTCCATCCCACACCTCTAGGTCATCACAGAGCACTGAGCTGAGCTTCTGTGCTATACAGAAGCTTCCCACTAGCTAGCTACTTTACACACGGGAAGTGATTTTATATTTAACTACTCAGATTTCATATAGTCAATTCTTGGTAACCAATGAGTTCAAAACTGGTCTAACACTTATGTGCTGTGTGCTGTCTTTAGTCCTTCAGCCTCAACCAAACTATAGGGAGGGAACACAGCCTCACCCATCAGGAGAAAACTGCATTAAAGATTTACTGAGAATGGCCTAAGTCACCAGAAGAAGACCCAGTTTTCCTCACAGCCAATCCCTCCCATCAGGAAGCTTGCACAAGCTTCTTATCCTCATTCATCAGAAGGCATACAGAATGAAAACCACAATCAGAGAAATCTAACCAAACTGATCCCATGGACTATGACCTTGCCTAACTCAATGAAACTATGAGGCATGCTCTGAAGTGCCACCCAAGACAGACGGGTCATGATGGAGAGTTTGGACAAAACATGGCCCACTATAGAAGGGAATGGCAAACCACTTCAGCATTATTGCCTTGATAACCCATGGACAGTATGAAAAGGCAAAAAGATATGATACTGAAAGATGAACTCCCCAGGTTGGTAGGTGTTCAATATGCTACTGGAGAAGAGCAGAGAAATAGCTCCAGAAGGAATGAAGAGGCTAAGTAAAAGTGCAATAAGCAACCAGTTGTGGATGTGTCTGGTGGTGAAAGTAAAGTTTGATGCTGTAAAGAACAACACTGCATAGTAATCTGGAGTGTTAGGTCCATGAATCAAGGTAAATCAGAAGAGGTCAAAGAGGAGATGGCACGAGTGAACATTGACATCTTAGGAATCAGTGAACTAAAATGGACCAGAATGGCCAAATTTGATTCAAGTGACCATTATATCTACTACTGTGGGCAAGAATCCCTTACAAGAAATGGAGCAGCCATCATAGTCAACAAGAGTCCAAAATACGATACTTGCACCCACTCTCAAAAAAGACTGAATGATCTCAGTTCATTTCCAAGGCAAACCATTCAACATCACAGTAATCCAAGTCTATGCTCCAAACAGTAATGCTGAAGAAGCTGAAGCTGAATGGTTCTATGATGACCTACAAGACCTTCTAGAACTAAGACCCAAAAAGATGTCCTTTTCATCATAGGGGATTGGAATGCAAAAGTAGGAAAAATACCATAAAGGAAAGATTTGCAGAATATAGGTCTCAAAATCATGTTAGCAAATTCCTCTCAAATCTCTCCCTGATTTCTGGTCTATATTATGAAGGAGAGATTTCTAGTAAGCTAAGGTATGAACTAAAGCAAATGACCTAAAAAACTTGATTAGAGATTTCAGCAGTTGCCCAATAGTTAGAAAATAAGATTTAAGTTCAAGTTCTGCAAATATGGGATAGGCTTAGTAATCATCTCAAATTTGCTACTGAAACTCCAGAAAGAGTATATCCTAGAAATAAGGAAAAAACTAAAACAGATCTTTCCCAATAAAGCTAAAACCAAGTTTACTTTAAATAAAGTAGACCACCATTAATATGACCACCTCTACAGTAAAGCCAGGGTAGGGACTTTTTAGAGAAAGATAAAATAATTTAGCTTCTCAAAATTATAATAATGAGTGAATATTCAAATGTTAATAGACTTGAGAAGACAAGGGAAAATATAATCCATACTTAAAATAATCAATAAATAGAAAGAGTTGATAATAGCCAGGACATGGAAGCAACCTAGATGTCCATCAGCAGATGAATGGATAAGAAAGCTGTGGTACATATACACAGTGGAGTATTACTCAGCCATTAAAAAGAATACATTTGAATCAGTTCTAATGAGGTGGATGAAACTGGAGCCTATTATACAGAGTGAAGTAAGCCAGAAAGAAAAACACCAATACAGTATACTAACGCATATATATGGAATTTAGAAAGATGGTAACAATAACCCTGTATACGAGACAGCAAAAGAGACACTGATGTATAGAACAGTCTTTTGGACTCTGTGGGAGAGGGAGAGGGTAGGATGATTGAGGAGAATGGCATTGAAATACGTATAATATCATATATGGAACGAGTCACCAGTCCAGGTTCGATACATGATACTGGATGCTTGGGGCTGGTGCACTGGGATGACCCAGAGGGATGGTATGGGGAGGGGGGATGGAGGAGGGTTCAGGATGGGGAACACATGTATACCTGTGGGGGATTCATTTCGATATTTGGCAAAACCAATACAATATTGTAAAGTTTAAAAATAAAATAAAATTAAAAAAAAAAAGAAAGAGTTGACACAAACGACCTTAAATAAAGGACTTTAAAATAATCCTATTAAATTTTGTTAAAAAATCTGAAGAAAAATATGTTTAATTGCTAAAGTTGGGAAAGGCAGGAGAGATATGAAAACTCTAAAAATTGTTATATGCAAATAAATGCTAGGAATGAGAAATGTAATATATGTAATCAAAAATATATTACATGGGATTAGTAATAGACTGGAAACTACAGAGGAATGGGTCACTGATCTTGTAGAAAGGTCAACAGAATTATCTATGTGGAAGTACCTAACAATAGAGATTTGAGTTTCCGGATGTGTGAAGCAAACGTTGTCAGAAGTAAAGGGAAAAATACAAAAATTCTTAAATATATTTAATCATATACAGAGATATTTTTACACTATATTCTTAGTAAATAAGAAGCAAAAGGTTTTAGAAGGTTTGACTTTAGAAAATGTAAATAATACCATCAAGACTTAATCATCTTTCTTAGATTCTTTTTTTTTTTAACTTTACAATATTGCATTGATTTTGCCATATACCAAAATGAATCCGCCACAGGTATACATGTGTTCCCCATCCTGAACCCTCCTCCCTCCCCATACCATCCCTTTCTTAGATTCTTAAATCAAACTGTTGCAGGATTCAACATTCAATTCTCTGTAAATACACATAGAACATAAAACAGACTACATGAAAGGCAATGGAATGTTATCAAAAGTGTCAAAGAATGTAATCATACAGATCATGTTGCTTAAAACATTAGATGTAATACAAAATGTATAACAATATAATTTTATATAATATATATTATAAAATATAAAATCTCCAAACATTCATGAATTAGAATAATTTTAATAACTAACATCCCTATATTTGGGCTTCCTAGGTGGTGATTGTGGTAAAGAACCTGCCTACCAATGCAGGAGACTTAAGAGACATGAGTTCAACCCCTGGGTCAGGAAGATACCCTGGAGAAGGGCATGGTAACATACTCCAGTATTCTTACCCAGAGAATCCTATGGACAGAGAAGCCTTGTGGGCTACAGCCCTTGGGGTCACAAAGAGGTGGATAGGACTGAAGCAACTTAGCATGCATGCATAAACCTGTATTTATGAATAAGACTCATTGTTAAGATACAAATGCTTTCCAGATTGTTACACAGATTCAATACAATTCCAATCAACAAATTTATGTTATAGAAATTGACAAGTTGATTATATAAATATTGTACATGAAAATGCAAAAGATTTAGAAGAGCAAAACATTTTTGAAAAGGAAAAAAAAATTGAAAGATTTACAACAGTTGATTTTAAAGGCTACCAAAAAGTTACAGCTATCAAGACTGTGTTATTCACTTAAGGATAAACATTTAAATCAATGACTAAAAAGGAAAAGCATAGTCATCAATTCACACATATATATGGTCAATTGATTTTTGACAAAGATATCAAAATAAGTCAGGGGAGAAATGATGGTATTTCCAATAAATTATGCTGAAAAATATACATCCATATGAAGAAAAGATTTACTCCACTTCCTACCTCACACTATCCACAGAAATCTATTTAGATTTATAGAGCTAAATGCAAATCCTAAAATTATATAGCATATAGGAGATAAGAAAGAAGAATATCTTTACAAAACTTTGAGATAGATGAGATTTCTTTAATAGACAAAAAGTTTAAGTTAAGAGGTAGAATAAATAGCAATAACAAAATCGGGATCATTGAAATTAAGATTGAGGAAGCAAAAATCAAGTCACAATGAAGAGCGTATATACATAAACAAAAGAAATGTATAGGGCTTCTCTGGTGGCTCAGACGGTAGAGAATCTGCGTGCAATGCGGGAGACCCGGATTCACTCCCTGGGTCAGGAAGATCCCCTAGAGAAGGGATGGCAACCCACTCCAGTATTCTTGCCGGGAGAATTCCATTGGCAGAGGAGCCTGGTGTGCTACAGTCCATGGGTTTGCAAAGAGTCAGACATGACTGAATATATGGACAGGAAAGCCTGGCATGCTGCAGTCCATGGAGTCACAAAGAGTCGGGCATGACTGAGCGACTGAACTGATACTTATATAGACATACAAAAATATATAAATCAATAATAGAATAAATGATTCATTAAAAATGGTGGGGAGGATAAATTAGATTGGGATTTACATATACATAATACTACATATAAAATAGATAACTAATTAGAATCTGCTTATAGCACAGGGAATTCTATTCAACACTCTGTAATGGCCTATATGGAAAAAGAAGCCACAAAAGAGTGGATATATGTCAATTATAACTGATTAACTTCTACTGTACATCTGAAACTAACACAACATTGTAAATCAACTATACATCAACACAATATTTTTTTAAAAATTTTAAATGGTTAGAACACTTGAATAACACACTTAAAAAATTAAGCTATATGAATGGTAGACAAGAATAAGAAAAGTTGCCCACTGTCATTTGTCATTAGAGTAATGAAAATTAAAACAAACAAACAAAAAAAAATGAGATGTCCCTAAATGCTCAATTAAGAGACTAAGATGAAATAAACTATTGAAGAAAATATGCAATAACTTGCACTCCCTTGCTATTGCTTGTGAGGATATAAAATGATACAACCATTTGGAAGACTCTCAGAGAGTATCTTTTAAATTTCAATATAAAACCACTTTATACCCCCGGAATTCCTTATCTAGACAGTTATTCACTTGAATAAGAAAATATATGTAAAGGCAAAAAGATCTGTGTCAGAATATACATTGCAGATTTAATGATCATGGCTCAAAACAGGAAAACAAGATTGTTATTCAATAGATGAATGAATAAATAAATTTTGGTATATTCAAGGAATGATGTACTATACTTCAATAAAAAAAATTGACTGAAATAGGGCATACCACAGACATACCTCAAAATATTAATTTGACTAAAGTAATCCAGATACAAATGTGTACACACTCTGTAACTCCATTTACATAAAGTTTAAACTTAATCAAGAAGAACAGATAGATTTAACCTATATAATAGAAATCACAGTAATGGTTATCTGTGAGGAGAGGATGACTGAAAATAACCATCAGGAAATCTCCTAGGGTGACAAAAATATTCTTTAATTTGACAAGGATGATAATTACATAGCGATTACAAATGTTACTCAAGGATACTTAAAACTCATGCATTTTATTTTATGGAAATTGTAGTTCCCAGAATAACGTGTAAAGCAAAGATGATGTAGGAAAAATACTGGAAGGAGATATTTTCATTTCAACACAAAGTTCACTGGTGAACTTTGCCTGAGTACTATATGTGGTGTGGTCAGTATAAAAGGTAGAGTACAGTAATTTAAGCAGTGAGTGGCAAGTTTTATTCATAGGCAAATTCATTCAACATTCATTTATCAAACATATATTTTTGCTGGACATTGTTCAGGCACTGAAGATGAAGTGATCAACAGCAACAAAATTCTGCCATCATACGATTTATATTCTAGTAGAAAAACAACGTGGAGAAGGCGATGGCACCCCACTCCAGTACTCTTGCTTGGAAAATCCAATGGATGGAGGAGTCTGGTAAGCTGCAGTCCATGGGGTTGCAAAGAGTCGGACACGACTGAGCGACTTCACTTTCACTTTTCACTTTCATGCATTGGAGAGGGAAATGGCAACCCATTCCAGTGTTCTTGCCTGGAGAATCACAGGGACGGGGGAGCCTGGTGGGCTGCCGTCTATGGGGTCGCACAGAGTCCGACACGACTCAAGCGACTTAGCAGCAGCAGCAGCAGCAGCAAAACAATGAATGGATAAATCAACAATTGAGATAATACATTGGATTAGTTCTATAAAGTTAATTTTTATAAAAGTGCTAACACAAGAGAGAGAACAACATAGAAATATCCAGCTGTAATTCAGGTAACCTTTCAGAATGCTCTCTCTCTCTTTTTTTTTTTTTTTTGTAAACCACCAACTAACTTCTGAAAGCCACATTTCCTCATTTTTAAAATGAAAAGTCTAATCTAGAATACCTATTAATTCACTCTGTTGTAGAATTCTGAGCTTCATTTCATCATATTATGTGATGTACCTTTCCCCATAAAGATTTTTGTCTCTTTCTATTTTTCCTAGAGTATATTCTGAGTTGCGAAAAAGAAATCAATCAGATTTCTGTTATTATGTTAAAATAAATCTAAAGTATTTATTTTTTTAAAAGATCATGACATGTATATGTAGCAATGTAGTCTTATTTCATTTTCCCCTGTCAAAACTTTAAAAAGCCCTCATTGTGTGTATATGCGTATGTGTGTGTGTGCATGTGTGTCTGTACACAAATGCATAGTCATGTGAAGCATCATCTATATTGGCAAGCAGCTCTCAGGAATGAAGGCTGAATTCCAGGAGGACCTAATCATATTCTTGGTCCATTTGAAGAAAATGATGAGTCCCTTTATTCACCAAAATTCTCACAATTAATGTTATCATTCCAAAAAATAATAGGAGATAAGATGGGTCACATTTATCAGGGATGCGTACATGGGAAGATTTCGCTTTTATTTTAGTAAGTGACTAAAATATTCACCCTTTCATGGGAATCTAAAAATCAACAAATTTGCTGTGATTTTCTTTGAAAATTGTGGTTGGGGGTTTTGAAAATAATAATCCATATAATCATTGTTGAATTACAAACATAATTCTGCATGTGGTGTTGCCCTATTCAAACAGAATGTTAATCACTGCAAGTTAGTTCATGATTACACAATAATGTAGGAGGAATTGGCGACAATAAAACAATAATTTGATTTTTATTTAAATTCTTCCGATCCTTTATTTTTCACAATATATTTTCTTTGTTTAACTGAATTGTAGATTCTCATTTGAGCTTGCAAATGCGTGAGCTCAGTAAAATCACTGCATATGTCTTAATAAATAATGGAAAACATTTTATTACAGATAGGCACACTGGATTTGCATGCCTTATCAGTTACACAAGATTGAACTGGACAGTCCCTATTGCTTACTGAGTAGGATTTAAAACAGAATTTTGTTATCTTCATACTCTCAATGCCTGTATGGGCCCACTGTTAACAAAGTAAGTTACCAACATCTTACAAAGAAGTGGCCAATTTGAACAACGTATTATGATACATTGAACAAGGTTACTTGAACTCATCTGAGCATTAATAATTAATGCTGCTGCTGCTAAGTCGGTTCAGTCGTGTCTGACTCTGTGTGACCCCTAGACAGCAGCCCACCAGGCTCCCAGGTCCCTGGGATTCTCCAGGCAAGAATAATTAATGACATTTTATAAAATAAAGATTATGTAAGAATTTATAAATAAGTTTGAATTTGCTGATTATTTCATGACTGAAATAACTGTTATAGAACAAATATTAATAGCATCATTTTGCATTTAATGTATGAACACTGGTTCTGAGCATGGCATAACGTTTCACCTTTCTCTAATTAACTAGCAATAGTGCTTATGAATGCAAAAGTAGGAAGTCAAGCAACACCTGGCATAACAGGCAAATTTGGCCTTGGAATATGGAATGAAGCAGGGCAAAGACTAATAGAGTTTTGCCAAGAAAATGCACTGGTCATAGCAAACACCCTCTTCCAACAACACAATAGAAGACTCTACACATGGACATCACCATATGGTCAACACCAAAATCAGATTGATTATATTCTTTGCAGCCAAAGATGGAGAAGCTTTATACAGTCAGCAAAAACAAGACCAGGAGCTGACTGTGGCTCAGATCATGAACTCCTTATTGACAAATTCAGACTTAAACTGAAGACAGTAGGGAAAACCACTAGACCATTCAGGTATGACCTAAATCAAATCCCTTATGATTATACAGTGGAAGCGAGAAATAGATTTAAGGGCCTAGATCTGATAGAGTACCTGATGAACTATGGGATGAGGTTCATGACATTGTACAGGAGACAGGGATCAAGACCATCCCCATGGAAAAGAAATGCAAAAAAGCAAAATGGCTATCTGAGGAGGCCTTACAAATAGCTGTGAAAAGAAGAGAAGCAAAAAGCAAAGGAGAAAAGGAAAGATATAAGCATCTGAATGCAGAGTTCATTAAAAAGAATACATTTGAATCAGTTTTAATGAGGTGGATGAAACTGGAGCCTATTATACAGAGTGAAGTAAGCCAGAAAGAAAAACACCAATACAATATACTAACGCATATATATGGAATTTAGAAAGATGGTAACAATAACCCTGTGTACGAGACAGCAAAAGAGACACTGATGTATAGAACAGTCTTATGGACTCTGTGGGAGAGGGAGAAGGTGGGAAGATTTGGGAGAATGGCATTGAAACATGTAAAATATCATGTATGAAATGAGTTGCCAGTCCAGGTTCGATGCACAATACTGGATGCTTGGGGCTGGTGCACTGGGACGACCCAGAGGGATGGTATGGGGAGGGAGGTGGGAGGAGGGTTCAGGATGGGGAACACACGTATACCTGTGGCAGATTCATTTTGATATTTGGCAAAACTAATACAATTTTGTAAAGTTTAAAAATAAAATAAAATTAAAAATTAAAAAAAAAAAAGAATGGCAAGAAGAGATAAGAAAGCCTTCCTCAGCAATCAATGCAAAGAAATAGAGGAAAACAACAGAATGGGTAAGAGATCTCTTCAAGAAAATTAGAGATACCAAGGGAACATTTCAAGCAAAGATGGGCTCGATAAAGGAAAGAAATGGTATGGAGCTAACAGAAGCAGAAGATATTAAGAAGAGATGGCAAGAATACACAGAAGAACTGTACCAAAAAGATCTTCATGACCCAGATAATCACAATGGCGTGATCACTCACCTAGAGCCAGATATTCTGGAATGTGAAGTCAAGTGGGCCTTATAAAGCATCACTACGAACAAAGTTAGTGGAGGTGATGGAATTCCAGTGGAGCTATTTCAAATCCTGAAAGATGATGCTGTGAAAGTGCTGCACTCAATATGCCAGCAAATTTGGAAAACTCAGCAGAGGCCACAGGACTGGAAAAGGTCAGTTTTCATTCCAATCCCAAATAAAGGCAATGCCAAAGAATGCTCAAACTACCGCACAATTGCACTCATGTCACACACTAGTAAAGTAATGCTCAAAATTCTCCAAGCCAGGCTTCAGCAATATGTGAACCGTGAACTTCCAGATGTTCAAGCTCATTTTAGAAAAGGCAGAGGAACCAGAGACCAAATTGCCAATATCCGCTGCATCATGGAAAAAGCGAGTTTTAAGAGAGTTCCAGAAAAACATCTATGTCTGCTTCATTGACTATGCCAAAGCCTTTGACTGGGTGGATCACAATAAACTGTGGAATATTCTGAAAGAGTTGGGAATACCAGACCACCTGACCTGCCTCTTGAGACATTTGTATGCAGCTCAGGAAGCAACAGTTAGAACTGGACATGGAACAACAGACTGGTTCCAAATAGGAAAAGGAGTATGTCAAGGCTGTATATTGTCACCCTGCTTATTTAAGTTATATGCAGAGTATATCATGAGAAACTCTGGGCTGGAAGAAGCACAAGCTGGAATCAAGATTGCCGGGAGAAATCTCAATAACCTCAGATATGCAGATGACACCACCCTTATGGCAGAAAGTGAAGAGGAACTAAAAAGCCTCTTGATGAAGGTGAAAGAGGAGAGTGAAAAAGTTGGCTTAAAGTTCAACATTGAGAAAACGAAGATCATGGCATGTGGTCCCATCACTTCATGAGAAATAGATGGGGAAACAGTGGAAACAGTGTCAGAGTTTATTTTGGGGGGCTCCAAAATCACTGCAGATGGTGACTGCAGCCAGGAAATTAAAAGATGCTTACTCCTTGGAAGAAAAATTATGACCAACCTAGATAGCATTTTGAAAAGCAGAGACATTACTTCGCCAACAAAGGTCAGTCTAGTCAAGGCTATGGTTTTTCCTGTGGTCATGTATGGATGTGAGAGTTGGACTGTGAAGAAAGCTGAGCACCGAAGAATTGATGCTTTTGAACTGGGGTGTTAGAGAAGACCCTTGAGAGTCCCTTGGACTACAAGGAGATCCAACCAGTCCATTCTGAAGGAGATCGGCCCTGGGATTTCTTTGGAAGGAATGATGCTTAAAGCTGAAACTCCAGTACTGTGGCCACCTCATGCGAATAGTTGACTCATTGGAAAAGACTCTGACGCTGGGAGGGATTGGGGGCAGAGGAGAAGGGGACGACAGAGGATGAGATGGCTGGATGGCATCACTGACTCGATGGACGTGAGTCTGAGTGAACTCTGGGAGTTGGTGATGGACAGGGAGGCCTGGCGTGCTGCGATTCATGGGGTTGCAAAGAGTCGGACACAACTGAGCAACTGAACTGAACTGAATTGAACAGTGCTTCTGAGAGCATATGACAGCATAGCTGGTATGCCACTAATTTGCTCACAAACTCAGGGCAATGATAAGCAAAATATGTTTAATGGTGGAAGATAATTTTCTGACTGCAAAAATGGGCCAAAATACAGTAAAAATAATAGTAAAAATCAGGACTAGATGCACTAAAAATGGTTTAGTATCAGTGGTATCCCTTCATTTTTTGATTGAAAGATAACCTTTATAGTCTCATTTTTTTTTAAAAAGAAATTACCCCTACCCCGTCTCATCTTCATTCTTCTCCTTCCCTGCCTATCTCTCCTCAGCAAAATGCAAATTGAAATAAAACATTCCCATTGCACCAGAAGTATATTTTCTACACAAGCTAAAATGTAAACCCAATCTTTACAAAGATCAAATCAGTCAATCCTAAAGGCAATCAACCCTGAATATTCATTGGAAGGACTGATGCTAAAACTCCAATACTTTGGCTACCTGATGAGAAGATCTGACTCGTTGAAAGAGACCCTGCTGCTGGGAAAGACTGAGTGCAGGAGGAGAAGGGGGCAACAGAGAATGAGATGGTTGGATGACATCACCGATTCAATAGACATGAGTTTGAGCACACTCTGGAAGATAGTACAGGACAGGGAAGCCTGGCGTGCTGCAGTCCATGGGGTAGCAAAGAGTCAGACATGACTGAGACTGAGCAACTGAGCACAGGAAGTACGTAAATGCCCATCAGCAATAGAACAAACTTCTACACACACAGTGAAATATCCTTCGTTGGTGGAAACGAATGAACCACAACTGAGGTGCCAACAGGGAGGAATTTTGCAAAAGAATGGAAAGATTAAAGAACATATAGACACAAAATACTCATTATTGACTAAAAATAGGCAAAACTAACCTTTAGTAAAGCCATTAGGAAAGGAATTCCCTTAGGAGAGACTCAGGCCTGACCAAGAGCACCAAGGGGGCTTCTTTGCTGCCAATAATGTCTCACTTCTTAATCTGGGTGCTATTAAGATACGAATGCTGCTGCTGCTGCTGCGAAGTCACTTCAGTCGTGTCTGACTCTGTGCGACCCCATAGACGGCAGCCCACCAGGCTCCCCCGTCCCCGGGATTCTCCAGGCAAGAACACTGGAGTGAGTTGCCATTTCCTTCTCCAATGCATAAAAGTAAAAAGTGAAAGTGAAGTCACTCAGTCGTGTCTGACCCTTAGTGACCCCATGGACTGCAGCCTACCAGGCTCCTCCGTCCATGGGATTTTCCAGGCAAGAATGAAAATTCAGCCTTCTCAGCTCATGTAATAGTTGCAGTTTTCTACATGTATATAGCTGTTTCAATTAGAAATTTGTAATTTTTTAAAGTTGTCAGAATTAGATGTGCAAATACTTTTAAGAATGGCATTTTCAGACACAGAGAATGAAAAGAAATTGAAATGTGCTTAAAGAAATTAAGATAAAAGATTGAAAATATGAGTTAGGACAAAAAAAGTAACACATAAACAAGCAGATTTTTAAATTACCAAGTAAAATTGTTAGATTTTTTAAAAATTTATAATATTATGAACATATATTAAACAAGCAAAAAAACAGAGATCATAAAATCAAACAAGGAAAAAAAAATTAACTGGATTCTTGACAGAAAGGATGTCAAAATGCAGGGAATGATAACTTAAATAGCATTTAAAACACACAAAAATATGTTGTGATTTCCACAAACACATTTCATTAATGCTAATATTTAAGGTTACATTTGAGATCGAATAAATATGACTTCAGATAGAAAGTCTGAGATTTAAGAGGGAATGATAAACTAAAACAGTGACTAAAAGGAGTAAATTAAACATCCACATTTAGAACTTGACAAGAAAAAAAAAAAAACTGTTTAATAGACCCCTCTCTTCCAAAATAAGTAGCTATATGTTAAGGAGAACAATAATAAAGAGAGGAGTTTGAAAAGAATTCTACAAAGAAGAGCACACAGAAGTCAGTCAAAAAAGTCAAAAGAAAGGAATATTACATAATGCTGCTACTGCTACTGCTGCTGCTAAGTCACTTCAGTCGTGTCCAACTCGGCGTGACCCCATAGACGGCAGCCCACCAGGATCTCCTGCCCCTGGGATTCTCCAGGCAAGAACACTGGAGTGGGTTGCCATTTCCTTCTCCAATGCATGAAAGTGAAAAGTGAAAGTGAAGTCACTCAGTGGTGTCCAACTCTTAGCGATCCCATGGACTGCAGCCCACCAGGCTCCTCCATCCATGGAATTTTCCAGGCAAGAGTACTGGAGTGGGGTGCCATTGCCTTTTCCATATTACATAATATTCAAAATCAAATAGATGCATTAATACAGAGGTGGAAGAGATTTTTTTTAAGATAAGAAGGTACTGAAAAAAAAACATGAAAATAAATTTGAAAACTTAGAAAAGTAGAAGAAAATTTTGTCAAATATAGCTCATGAAATGAAGCAAAGAAAAATTAGAAAGCCTAGATATTCCTTTCACATTTAAAGAGTCAAATATTAGGCCAAAAGTTTTCCTTCTGGTGAGTTTCTACCAAAGTTTCAAGGAAGACAGAATTTCAACCTTACAAAAATACTTTGAGAATCGGAGAAGAGGACACATTCCCAGAATTCATTTTATAGAGCCAATAAAACTTTAAAACAAGTATAGGTTAAGAAATTAAAATGATCAGTTTCTCACATTGACCATGGAAAAATGAAAAATAAAATAAAATTAGATTGAATTCATCAATATTTATAATGACCAACTCATCAAAAGCAACTTGCTGCTGCTGCTAAGTCATTCCAGTCGTGCCCAACTCTGTGAGACCCCATAGATGGCAGCCCACCAGGTGCCCCCATCCCTGGGATTCTCCAGGCAAGAACACTGGAGTGGGTTGCCATTTCCTTCTCCAATACATGAAAGTGAAAAGTGAAAGTGAAGTTGCTCAGTCGTGTCCGACTCTTAGCAATCCCATGGACTGCAGCCTACCAGGCTCCTCCATCCATGAGATTCTCCAGGCTAGAGTACTGGAGTGGGGTTCCATTGCCTTCTCCAAAAAGCAACTTAGGTTTATCCAAATATATTAGGCAAGCGCTTAGTTTAATTTACTCACAATAGCAGATTAACAAATTAAAGCAAAAAAAATTACTTAGCACTCAATATTCATTCATAATTTAAAATTTTTTCAACTAAAAGAAAAAATAGAAAGAAGAAATTCAGTAACTATATACATGTGTGTATGTATGCACATAAGAATGTATATATGTATGCATGTACTATATACATGATATACACACACAAATAGACACATAGAATTTAATGATGAACATTGGAGTTAAATTAAATTAAAATTAAATTTTAAAATTAAATTAAAATTTAAAAAAATTTAAATTAAGTTAAATTTTCTTTAAATTAAATTTTCTTTAAATTAAAATTTCTTCTAAATATTCTTAGTCAATGGTGGGGAAAATCATGACTAAAAGGATTGGAAAGAATGACTCAAACTGTCATTATTATGACATTATGTGATTGTGTATATAGAAAAGGAAAAGTATTCTATTAATAAAATACATTACTAAAATCAATCAAGAAATTTAGTTTGTTTCAAAACTACATAATCAGCATATACAAATTCAGTTGCATTTCTGTACATACTCCACAATATAATAATATACACAAAAGACATCTTTGTAAATAATGACTATCAATATTTTAAAAATATCAACTCTTCCCAAAGGGACCCAGACATTCACTGCAATGGCAATTCACATATAAAAGCTGTCTGTTTTTCTATTTGATAGAACATGATATTCACTGGGAAAGACTGAAGGCAGGCTGAGAAGCAGATGACAGAGAATGAGATGGTTGGATGGCATCATATGAGTAAGCTCTGGGAGTTGGTGATGGACAGGCAAGCCTGGCGTGCTGCAGTCCATGGGGTTGCAAAGAGTCGGACACAACTGAGCAACTGAACTGAACTGAATTGATATTCAATAAAAATCTAAAAATAATATGATGTAATAAATTCAAGAACAGCCAAGGCCTAATAGGGAGAATTTGCCTCATCAGAAATCAAGATTTATAATAAAGCTGGTGTAAAAGTAGTACAATGTTGTTGTCAAAATATAAAATAAAAATTACTAGAAAGGAATTAAAAGGTTATATTCAAATCCACCCATTGATGGAAACTTGATATATGACTTAGCTTTCATTACTGTACTTTGATAACATGGATTTTTCAATAAATGATCTGAAACTATTGGTTATCTTTATGGAAAGAATGGAATTAGCCTCCTATCTCACATTCATAGAGAAATCACAGAGAAATTAAACCTTTAAAGGTGAAAGAAAAAACTTTCCTTTTAGAATAAAATACAGGAACATATGTAATTAAGATAGAAACAGATTTATTAAAACAAAAAAGAAGTTCTTAGAAGAAATGAATTAAAGAAAAGTTTGATAAATTTGGCTATTTTCAAAATTAAGGATTTATGTTAGCTAGATGATACCCTGGAGAAAATTAAAAGCTAAAACTAGAATTATGTATCTCGAGTATATATCAATTATATTGGATTGCTATCTTGAAAATATAAAGGATTACAGATCAGTATGAGAAGCCAAACAATCCAAGAAATATTAATAATGTGAAAAAGTTACTGATAAGGAAAAATATATATTAGCTAAAATACTAGGATTTTTTAATAACAACTTTGGAGAAAAAATAAAAGGTCACCAAATATCCATGAGGATATAGAATGCAGGGATTTCTAAGCAATGGTGGTGCTGGCAATGACCCTCCCCCCATAAACAGGGAGATGAAGAAATAGAGATATAGATGCAGAAATATATAGATATATAGAGATGCTACAGGTAAAGAGTAAATTTCCCAAGCACTGAAAACTGTTTATCATATCACAAAGCACATGACTTTTTAATATTTATATTTATTTAGCAAGAATCCCTTCACTACTTTGAAAATATCAACAGCCTTCAAGATTCCAACAGTAGATTTAATCTGAGCTGAGGGTTTCCCTACTAGCCCAGACTTACACATCTTGAAAACCATCAACATTCACCTAATTGTTGAAAAGTATATGATACAGGCTGTCACTATTTTCTAACCAAAGTTTGAAAACAAATAATATATCTGCTATTTATTTCATAACTTCAGTTCTGTTGCTCAGTCATGTCTGACTCTTTGCAACTCCATGGATTGCAGCATGCCAGGCTTCTCTATCCTTCACCATCTCCCCAAGTTTTCTCAAACTTATGTCCATTGAGTCAGTGATGCCATCTAATTATCTCCTTCTCTGTTGTTCCCTTCTCCTCCTGCCTTCAATTCTTCCCAGCATCAGGGTCTTTTTCAATGAGTTGGTTGCCATCAGGTGGCCAAAGTATTGGGAGCTTCAGCTTCAGCATCAGTCTTTCCAATGAATATTCAAGGTTGATTTCCTTTAGGATTGACTGCTTTGATCTCTTTACTGTCCAAAGGACTCTCAAGAGTCTTCTTCCTCACCACAGCTCAAAAGCATCATTTCTTTGGTGCTCAGCCTTATTTATGGTCCAACTCTCACATCCATACATGACTATTGGAAAAACCATAGCTTTGACTATATGGATCTTTGTCAGCAAAGTGATGCCTCTACTATTTAATATCCTGTCAAGTTTCATGATAGTTTTTCTTCCAAGGAGCTAGTGTCTTTTAATTTCATGGCTGTAGTCACTGTCCACAGCAATTTTGGAGCCCAGGAAAATGAAGTCTGTCACTGTTTCCATTTTTATCTATTTGCTGTGAAGTGATGGGACCAGATGCCATGATCTTCAATTTTTGAGTTTTAAGCTAGCTTTTTCATTATCCTCTTTCACCTTCATCAAGAGGTTCTTTAGTTCCTCTTCACTTTCTGCCATAAGGGTGCTCTCATCTGTATATCGGAGATTATTAATATTTCTCCTGGCAATCTTGATTCCAGCTTATGCTTCATCCAATCCAGCCCAGCATTCGGAGAAGGCAATGGCACCCCACTCCAGTACTCTTGCCTGGAAAATCCCATGGATGGAGGATCCTAGTGGGCTACAGTCCATGGGGTTGTTAAGAGTCGGACACAACTAAGCGACTTCACTCTCACTTTTCACTTTCATGCATTGCAGAAGGAAATGGCAACCCACTCCAGTATTCTTGCCTGGAGAATCCCAGGGACGGGGGAGCCTAGTGGGCTGCCATCTATGGGGTCGCACAGAGTCGGACACGACTGAAGTGACTTAGCAGCAGCAGCAACAGCAGCCCAGAATTTCACATGATGTACTCTGCATATAAGTTAAATAAGCAGGGTGACAATATACAGCCTTGATGTACTCCTTTCCCAATCTTGAACCAGTCCGTTGTTTCATGTCTGGTTCTAACTGTTGCTTCTTGACCTGCATACAGGTTTCTCAAGAGGCAGGTAAGGTGGTCTGGTATTCCTCTCTCTTTGGGAATTTAAGAATTCCATAACTTACTTGATAATAATAAAATTAAAAATTTGTGATGTTGAAGTTTTTTTTTACTTCTACAGAAGCTGTGTTTCCTTTTCTTCCTTTAATCTAGGCTCCAAGTAAGCTTGACTATTCCAAACACTGAGATTTTCCCAAAGTTCTGACTCTAAGTGGTGCGTCCAACCACATCTGTATTGTGGTGAAATACATTTACGGTTTGATAAATTCCATATCTATCCAAATAATTACATTCTCCAAAGTATTTAGTGTGGATTACTTCTGGTTTTGTTTTAATTTATCCATTTTTTTTTTCACTTTTAATTTTATTTTTGCATTATGACTTCATTGGTATTTTTCCATACAAGATTTATGGTGGTTTCTATAACTCATCATGTTTAATGGTGAAAGTTAAAACTAATGATATAGAAACATCACTGTTCTTCATAGATATTTTACAAATTGACCTTGGCCCAATATAACCACAGTAAATATTACTAATAGTATTTTACTTAATCTTTATTCACATTTTACTTAATTCCTGTCAATGCAAGTGTTTCTAGATATACTATAGTTATATGACCATTTCATATAGTATATGGTGTCATCATGAAGAAAGAATGACTTAATACGTTTATACATATTTTTCAAAGATATTTGCTAAGTAGCAGAAATAAATGTAATCATCTTTTTGTGAATATGTTTCATAACTCACTGAACCCATTTTACTGATTGATTACTGTTTCCCTTGGATGCCAAAGACCTCATAGTCATAAGTCTAAATCTATTCTGCCATGTGTGAATATGTCAAATTAAAAAATTAAATATTAGTGTAAAAATCTGGGTTCTACTTTAGAGGTGAATATTTTTTTAGCAGGATTACTTCCACGAAATATAATATCATAACAACATAAAGCTAATCTATACTCATTGAATGCTTACCATCTTTCAGTTTTCCCAGCAGTGTAAGAATTAACTTATTTAATCATGACAGCAATATATCCTTATTATAGAGATTATAAAACTAAAGCACAGAAAAAATTATGTGGTTCACCTAAGTTATCACAATTTTTTAAGCAGCAGAACAGGGATGGGACTTTGAGAAACCTTACCGCTGAGTGCAGACTCTTAAGTACTATGTGTACTTATTTCTAACTGAATTAAAGAATTTCAATAAATAAATATAAAGATTTTAACAAATATGTTTTCATTTTTAAAAATCTTGTATTGCTCACCAAGGATCTAGATTTAGTCATCTTAAGTGCTGACATCTACTATTATGCAAAAAAAAAAATGTACTTTGGTGATCAGGGTAAGCTGGGAAAACAGGAAAAAATTGCCTCATGTGTGTGTGTTTGCACACTTACAGATGTGCATGCATGTGCATGAGCATGATGGTAGATTGGCTGGAGTTAAACTTGCCCCTGATAATGTTAACCAGAAATCAGTTCAGTCAGGCAAAAATGGCACATGTGGTTAGCCAGCAAAATAAGTACTCAGAATCAAAACCATCAATTCAGAAAAACTGCCCTGCTCAGACAGTTTAAACCAAGCCACAGAAAACCAGGCAACCAAATTACCCCGTGGTTCAAGGTGGCAGGACCTCAGGTACGGGATTTAGGGTTCTGGGTAGGATGGCTCTCAATGAGCAACAGGGAAAGAAAAGTTGTTAAGGTCAAAAGGAAAGACAGGAATGTGGAGCAAGTAATCAGGTGGTAAAAGTAAGGTACAACCTGGGGACAATCTCTCTGTACCTGATTACTAGGACAGCGATGAGAAGAATATGTCTGATTTAACATTCAGTCATCTGTGATTTAAACTAGAGCTTTTCCAAAGACATTTTCCTAAGTTCATATTTTTTCTAAGTCTGATGGTTTGGTTAACTGAATTTAAATGTGTAGGTAAATCATAATTATAATTATGAAATTGGCACATATTTATTATTTTCTGGCAAACAATGTAGGAAGTGCTTTACTTCTATCTCTGACTATCTTCCCAAAACAACTCTTTGTGGAAGTTATTATCATACCAAAGATAACAGAGTATATAATTAAATTGTATTTCAGATCCAGAAATTTAGCTCCTTGTATCGAGAAGGTAGAATAGGAAGATTTTTGGTGAAGAGCACCTTCTAACCAGAGAATCAGTGAGTATTTCACTGAAATAGTGTTGTGTTTCCTGATTCATATTTATTGTAAATTTAATCCTAGCAATGATTCTGTGACATAAATATTGATATAATTTTTCCTACAATAATAAATCAGATAAACGTATTGATGCCTTGTATTTTTCACATGAGGCATCAGTATAATATTGACATGTTATTGCACGTGTGTGTGTGCTAAGTCACTTCAGTTGTATCCAACTCTTTGCAACCCTAAAGACTGTTGCCCACTGAGCTCCTCTGTCCATGGGATTCTCCAGGCAAGAATACTATAGCGGGTTGCCATTTCCTACTCCAGGGGCTCCTCATGACCCAGGGGTTGAACCCACGTGTCTTGTGTCTCATGCATTGGCAGGCAAGTTCTTTACCACTACCATCACCTACGAAGCCCTGTGACATGTTATTTATCACCAACACACAAATATTACTGATTTAGTACTGTTATCTACATGGAGATTGGAAAAAACAAAAGCTCTAGGTCTTCACAATGGATTTACCAGAATATTAGACATTCAATTTAGTTCTCTCTGACATCAAAGTCTTTCTTTAAAAAATTTGATTAAGTGTTTAAAAAAACAAAACTCAGACATGAACTTTTTTGTTATCCCTTTCATAAGAGGTAATTTCTTCTGAGTCCCCATATAAGTATAATTTCATAAGCAATATTAATCCACAGTTACAACTAAAACAGTAACTATCAGAACTCATTTTGCAAGTAAAATGCAGTTTTATTAAATTAAAAATGAGATTTTTAAAAAATTTCATAGTCATGTGCTTGGAGGACATACTTATTCTGAAATTTCATTTATAAATCACTTACCTTGGAGTAGGAAATTACCAGATCTGGAAAGGTGGAAGTGATAGAGAAATATCTGAACTTCCACATGATAAGAAGCTTCACTGGAAAGTTTTAACAAGGTAAAAAATGGTTGAGTCTATGCTTTCACCAGTGTATTTTGCTTGCATCCTCTCAAACATCCCAGAGTCTTTCTGCAGAGTCTACAAGACTCCCAGACCCCTAATGTCTGTCTCCATCTGTGCTGTAACAAAACCAGCCCTGTATTAGAGCAAGTGATGTATACTACAGTGATCTGATTTGTGACTGCATTTTCTCTAAGACTGAAGAATACAGTCAGATCTAGGACTACTTAGCATAATAGCTGCTACCTAACATATGAACATAAACTAAAATCTACCTATCCACAAGACATCAAAGAGTGTGACATTTTTATGCAGAATTATGATCATACAGTTAGCCTGCTGCTGCTGCTGCTAAGTCGCTTCAGTCGTGTCTGACTCTGTGCGACCTCATGGACTGCAGCTTACCAGGCTTCTCCTTCCATGGGATTCTCCAGGCAAAAACACTGGAGTGGGTTGCTATTTCCTTCTCCAATGCATGAAAGTGGAAAGTGAAAGTGAAGTCACACAGTTAGCCTGCGCATAGTTATTATTAAAAATGGCATTTATATTTGAAATATCTCATTTCAAATGTGTCAACAATTAGTCAATTATTCTGAATTCAACTTAACTTAATTTTATAATATTTCACTCTTACTAAACAAAATATAATTGAAGTACTCTTTGATATTTAAGAAAACTCTCTGGAGTTTTGCTTGGAAGAAGTAGCCTAAACTTTGCAGAGGGAATACAGATCCAAATGTCAACAAATTTTCATCTCATCATCCAAAAATCATATGACATTTTCAACATAATACCACTGTAAACCTCAATAGCACACAGGAACTTGCCTTGAGTCTAAATATAAGCCTAAGATTATGTGAATAAATTGGTATTGAATAAACTAGTGTTATATACAGATATAAACAACTATTAATTTATGGTTATATATTATATAAATTTGGGCTTCCCTGGTGGCTCAGGTGGTAAAGAATCCGCCTGCAATGCAGGAGACCTGGGTTCCATCCCTGGGTTGGGAAGATCCCCTGGAGGAGCACATGGCAACCCACTCCAGTATTCTTTGCCTGGAGAACCCCATGGATAGAGGACCCTAGCAGGCTACAGTCCATGGGGTTGCAAAGAGTCAAACACAACTGAGCGATTAAGCACACATTATATAAATTATATAGAGTAAATTAATAACAGCATTGGCTACCCAGGTGGTGCAGTTGTATAGAATCCACCTGCCAATGCAGAAGAGGTAAGACAAGTGGTTCAATCTCTGAGTCAGGAAGATCCCCATGGAGAAGGAAATGGCAATCTGCTCCAGGATTGTTCCCTGGAAGATCTCATGGACAGTGGAGCCTGGTGGGCTATAGTCCATGAGGTTGCACAGAGTCAGACACGACTGAGCACACACACACACATACAATATTAGCATTAATTTTAAATATATTTATATATACCAGTACTAAGTATCACATTTATATTTCTTTATTCTGTAGCCCTTTTAGGTATCTCTTACATTTCAAAAATTGGGGGACTATTGTACCTCAGAGTCTTCCCCATTATTATTTTCCAATTTAGGAAGAAAGGCAGCTTTGATGCTGTGTGGCAGTGGCTATAGTTCAGCCATTCCTAGTATATTAACAGGGCTACAGATCACAGACAGCTAAGTGCCCAGGGAATCTGGGAATTTCACAGAAAAAGTAGTATTTGAGTCTTGTGAAGATTCTTCTAGCAGAATGGAAAGAAAATGGTATTGCTGGCAGAAGGAATGTCATGCGTATGTTCAGTGCTGTCTTGAAAAACGCTGTTAGAGTTGACAATGTGGGTCCTTGATGAGTTAGACAATTCAGAGAAGGACCTAGATGACAAGAGCTGGGGGTGGGGGATTCCACAAAGACATCTGTCAAGAAATGAAAAAAGAATAAAGAGACACATGGAAGATTAAAATAGGCTCAATCAAAGACTTAGTTAATGATTGGGAAGGAACATATTTGCAGGCAGAACTAGTGAAGTTTGTGAGAGGATATTTGAGTGTTTAATGTAAAATGATACTTCAGAAGCAGTACAAGGGTATATATAGTAAGTGCTTCGGCTCAAAAATGAAAAGCACGAGAGCAGGTTCAGTCATGTGGTAGCGGCATGAGTCTGCTTGTGTTCATGCTCAGTCACTCAGTCATATCGGACTCTTCGCCACCCCATGGACTGTAGTCCACTAGACTCCTCTGTCCATGGGATTTCACAGGTAAGAAATACTGGAGTGGATCGCCATTTCCTCCTCCAGAGGATCTTTTTGACCTAGGGATCGAACCTGCATCTCCTGAGCCTCCTGCATTGCAGGCGGATTATATACCACTGCATTGAGCCACCAGCGAAGCCTAGCTGCATGAGCTTGGAGAAGTATTTATTTCTCTCCAAGTCTCACTTTCCTTGTTAATAAAACTGAAGTACCATATAATGTGATTGTGAAAATTTGATTACCTAATGCATATAAAGTGCTTAGCAAAGAACCTAGCCTCTGTGTGGGGTTCCTATACAATGCTTGGAGTCTTACTCAAAGATGAGAGAGACTGCCTCTGCCTTCAAGGAACTTACTTAAAACAGGACTCATTAAGAGATACATTTAATAAACAGGATAAATGCAAAGTTAGACAATGAAGGGAGATAGTGAAGGATAGGGAAGTCTGGCGTGCTGCAGTCCATGGGGTTGCAAAGAGTTAGACATGCCTTAGTGACTGAACAGCACACACACAGGTAATTATGTGAACATAAAAGCAGGGCTTCAACTGAGCCTGTTCTACTCAGAGAAAGGGTCAGGAGGAAAGGCTTTGTGTTGAGTTTTAAAGTAGTCAGTGGAGCAGAAAGGGAATGCATGCATACCATGGAAAAAAGTAGCATATGCAAACAAACAGCATTGGGAAAAAATGCCTAGATCACAGTCTCCTGTTACTAGAGTGGTAGTTTCATGATCCAGAGTAGGCATTAAAAATCCTGGAGAGAGAGAAGCTTACGAGATTTCAAACACATGTGCATATCATGCTGAGGAGCCAGAGTTTTGTTGACTAGGCAATGGGAAATTGTTGTATGTTGTTAAAATCTGATATGACTCAATTTCTATTTCTAAAAAGATTACAGTAGAGAAGGTGTGGAGAATGCATTTGAGTGGAACAAGGCAGGAAGCAGGGAGAGAAGTTATAGATGTTTGATTGTTAATGGTTATGGTATGATTACATTTTCACTAATGTGGTGTTTATATTGTACTTTAAAGACTTAGAGCAGAATTATATTAATTCAATCTGAGATGCATTCTGAACAAGTTTGATTAATTCAAAATTTCAGATGAAAAAATTGTGCGTGACTTAAAAAGCACCTTCCATTAATTCAAGACCTTTGTAACAGTAATATCAAGAGCATCTCTTAAGCATGAAGGGCATGTTCACATTCAGACACTGAGCTGAGAACTGGAGAGAAATTAATCCATATAGAGAAGGCTACTCCTGCCTTTAAATATAAGTCATCTTATTGTCCAAACCTCCAGCCTTCCAGGATGCTGTGCCACAGATCAACACTGCCCACGAGAAAGATCATCATTACTACTTTAGAAACGGGCAAAGTGAGACACACACATAAGCGAGCATCATACATTCCTAAAGCTAGTTAGTGACAAGCCAAATCCAAATTGATATCTCTGGATTATGTCCAGTGCTGGTGCTTTCTCAAGTACATTCACACCAGTGGTGACTTGCAAGATCTAGCTTCTCAGACTGTGATCAATGGTGTGAGGAGGGCAGACTGCAGAGTCCCTCCAAATGAATGTTAATGATAGACCTGTGATATTCCTATGTAGAATGCAATGCCTCACTACAATTTTTCTTTACTTGAATTACCTTGAATAAAAGTTTACTTAGTGTGGCAGTTGTTATCCTATTTGAGACACTAGTTGAGACTGAGTTTGACACAAGTTACCAAGATATTACAGACCCTTTCCTCATTTCTGTATTAAACAGAAAAGAAGAAATTAGGAGGTTGCACTAGAGGGCTTCCCTCATAGCTCAGTTGGTAAAAAAAATCTACCTGCAATGCAGGAGACCCAATTCGATTCCTGCGTCAGGAAGATCCACTGAAGAAAGGATAGGCTACCCACTCCACTAATCTCGGGCTTCCCTGGTGGCTCAGCTGGTAAAGAATCCACCTGCAATGAGGGAGACCTGGGTTTGATCCCTGGGTTGGGGAGATCCCCTGGAGAAGGGAAAGGTTATCCACTCCTGTATTCTGGCCTGGAGAATTCCAGGGACTAAACAGTCCATGGGGTCTCAAAGAGTCAGACACGAATGAGCAACTTTCACTTTCACTATAGGTAGCGAACGTATTTTTCATAGAGGTGACTGGCAGCAGTGAGTGATGAATGCAATGCTCCATCCATTGAACTTTGGACGCTACATAATGACAAGGAGACCAAGGATAAAGGGCATGAGGGGGTCTTTTCCTGGGCTTATGTGAAATACATGTGATGCCCTCCCCCCCCCAGAGCCAGTTACAGAAGCTGGAGGAAAAGACGAAGGTCCTGAAGCTATTCCAGTGCCTACAAAATGTGTGTATTTTGTAAAGGCAACTTCATTTGTATGCACATCATTTCATTCCTGCATTGTGAAAAATAACAACAAAAAAAACTGTTAATACTGTGGAGTTACACTAGACTGGCTTAAAAGTAGATCACGAATTCTCAGTTTCTGTCACTGACCCTTTTTTAAAATAACCAGAGTAAAAGATTCCGTCAGGAAAGTGAAAAGACAGTGCATAGGCTGATGTGAATGATAATGTAGAAAAGTGTGAAAACATAATCACAGTGTCATTCCTTTCAAATGGCCCTCTGTTTGCCCTAAAAGCACATAAAAAATCATGACTGGGATCTAGGAGGAGAAACCATGGTCTCTGTGCAACATGGAGAGCAGGAAAGAGAAGAAGATCATAGAATAGTGAAGTAATCGATGTTATTATATATTTCCAAATAAATTTCAAAGATTAAAAGGACTGGCAAGTGAAAGGATTCCATCAAGATCAGAAGCATGCAATGTTCTGGGCGTCCCAGAAACAGGCCAGAGGGATAGGGTGGGGAGGGAGGTGGCGGGGGGCATTCAGGATAGGGGATGACACATGTATATCTGTGGCCGATTCATGCTGATTTACAGCAAAAACCATCACAATACGGTAAAGTAATTATCCTCCAATTAAACAAATTTAAAAAAAGAAACATGCAATGGATACTATATATACATATTGATCAGTACAAGTGGTCTTATTTGGAATACTAAAGATACTAAATATGTAAATATGTATATAAATGAATACATATGTATACATGCATATGAATGAATGTCTCCATACACACAAATACATATATACATCCAAACACACAAATCGAATGGAGGAAGGTGAGGAAAATATCCAGTGAATTGGAAAGTTTAAATATTTAGGAGAATGCCTTAAAAACTGAATTTAAAAAGTAATAAATTCTTCTCACAGTATTTGACAAATTAATGGTCTGAAAATGCTGACTGAAAATGAAATTGTAATGAGATATCAGGAAGCAAACTCACATCACTTTGTGGAAGGGAGTTTTTTTATAATTTGTACATATCAATTGGGTCTACTCATTACAAATTATGTATGTTAGTCACTCAGTCGTGTCCGACTCTCTGTCCATGGGATTCTCCAGGCAAAGATACTGCAGTGGGTTGCCATTTCCTTCTCTACATTACAAAATAGCTGCATTCATCTGCAAGTCAGGTTTTTTGGAACTCAAAAATTACCTTACTATTTATATTATATTACAATTCATAGCTGTAATTCCAGGTTGTTCCAAAAAACTCTGCATGACTTGAATATTTCAATTTCTTGCTCTCAGACCCTTTGTAGACCCTGCAATCTCAATCTGAGTGGTACTCATTCCTTAATATTTCCTTGGAGTGTGGAAAGTTCTGGCTTTGAATTGAAAGACCCATCCTACAATACATAAAAGACATGTGCAACTCAATAATAAAAAGAAGAGAATATCAATTTAAAAAACAGACAAAGAATCTGAATAGATATACCTTCAAGGAAAATTTGCAAATGGCCAATGAGCACATGAAAATAGGCTCAACATCATTAGCCATCAGGTGAATGCAAAGCAGATCAACAATTATATCCCCACCAGGATTGCTTGATTAAAAAAAAAAAAGATAGAAAGTAACAAGTTCTGGTGAGAATGTGCAGAAACTTGAACTCTCATAATTGCTTTTGGAAATTAAAATGATGTAGCCACTTTGGAAAACAGCCCAGCAGTTGCTCAAATAGTTAAACAAATAATTATCTTTGATTTATTATAGCAATTCCATTTCTGTGTATATATTCAAGGTAAATGAAAACATATATCCATACAAACTTTAACAAAAATGTTCAGTTCAGATCAGTTCAGTTCAGTTCTGACTCTTGTTGAGTCAGACTCGTGTCTGACTCTTTTTGACCCCATGAATCACAGCACACCAAGCCTCCCTGTCCATCACCAACTCCCAGAGTTCACTCAGACTCACGTCCATAGAGTCAGTGATGCCATCCAGCCATCTCATCCTCTGTCGTCCCCTTCTCCTCCTGCCTCCAATCCCTCCCAGCATCAGAGTCTTTTCCAATGAGTCAACTCTTTGCATGAGGTGGCCAAAGTACTGGAGTTTAAGCTTTAGCATCATTCCTTCCAAAGAAATCCCAGAGCTGATCTCCTTCAGAATGGACTGGTTGGATCTCCTTGCAGGCTAAGGGACTCTCAAGAGTCTTCTCCAACACCACAGTTCAAAAGCATCAATTCTTCGGTGCTCAGCTTTCTTCACAGTCCAACTCTCACATCCATACATGACCACTGGAAAAACCATAGCCTTGACTAGATGGACCTTTGTTGGCAAAGTAATGTCTCTGCTTTTGAATATGCTATCTAGGTTGGTCATAACTTTCCTTCCAAGGAGTAAGCGTCTTTTAATTTCATGGCTGAGTCACCATCTGCAGTGATTTTGGAGCCCTAAAAAATAAAGTCTGACACTTTTTCCACTGCTTCCCCGTGTATTTCCCATGAAATGATGGGACCAGATGCCATGATCTTCATTTTCTTAATGTTGAGTTTTAAGCCAACTTTTTCACTCTCCTCTTTCACCTTCCTCAAGAGGTCACCCTGCTTATTTAACAAAAATGTTACAGCAGCATTATTAATAATAACCAAAAACTGGAAACAATACATTTAATACAAATAAACTTGTGAATAACTACTGAATATATAGTTACATGTTGTTTTTGCTTTGGCTGTTTTTGCAAAAGGTCCGTCTAGTCAAGGCTATGGTTTTTCCAGTAGTCATGTATGGAGGTGAGAGTTGGACTGTGAAGAAAGCTGAGCGCCAAAGAATTGATGCTTTTGAACTGCGGTGTTGGAAAAGACTCTTGAGAGTCCCTTGGACTGCAAGGAGATCCATCTAGTCCATCCTAAAGGAAATCAGTCCTGAATATTCATTGGAAGGACTGATGTTGAAGCTGAAACTCCAGTACTTTGGCCACCTGATGCAAAGAACTGACTCATTGGAAAAGACCCTGATGCTGGGAAAGATTGAAGGTGGAAGGAGAAAGGGACAACAGAGGATTAGGTGATTGGATGGCATCACTGACTCAATGGACATGAGTTTGAATAAACTCCAGGAGTTGGTGATGGACAGGGACACCTGGAGTGCTGCAGTCCATGGGGTCGCAAAGAGTCAGACACAACTGAGAGACTGAACTAAACTGAACTGAATGTAGTTCCATATTCATTCAATGTTGATATCACTGAATTCATTCAAAGGAATGTACTATAATAAGTGTTACAACATAGATAATCCTCAAAAATATTCTTCCATGTGAAAGAAATTAAAAGATACTTGCTCCTTAAAAGAAAAGCTATGACAAACCTAGATAGAATATTAAAAAACAGAGATATCACTTTGCCAACAAAGGTCCATATAGTCAAAACTATGGTTTTACCAGTAGTCATGTATGGATGTGAGAGTTGGACCATAAAGAAAGCTGAGTGCTGAAGAACTGATGCTTTCAAAATGTGGAGCTGGAGAAGACTCTTGAGAGTCCCTTGGACAGCAAGGAGATAAGTCAATCCTAAAGGAAATAAACCCTAAATATTCATTGGAAGGACTGATGTTGAAGCTGAAGCTGAAGCTGAAGCTCCAATACTTTGGCCACCTATTGCAAAGAGTCAGTTCATTGGAAAAGACCCTGATTCTGGTAAAGACTGAGGGCAGGAGAAGGGGGTGACAGAGGATGAGATAGTTGTATGGTATCACTGACTCAATGGACATGAGTTTCGGCAAATTCCGGGAGATAGTAAAAGGACAGGGAAGCCTGGAGTGCTGCAGCCCATGAGGCTGCAAAGAGGTCACAACTTAGCAACTGAACAACAACAACAAGTAGAAAAAAGCAAGTCACATGAATTAAATATCATATGAATCTTTTTGTATGAAATGTGTAGAAAAGGCAAATCCAAAGACTCTATATCTCAGTAAAGCTGCCTAAAAAAACTTGCTTATAACTGCTTTAGTTTCATGGTTTTTTGTATCCTAGGTTAAGCAAAACCAATCTCCTCCCTAACCAGGGCAACTAACTCAAGCAAAAGTATACAAACCTAAGGTAAGTAAATACAGAGGCTACATCTGCAAGGTGAAATGGGTCCTAGTCAGCAGTAATGGTAAATTCACCAAAAAATATATGTGGCTCTTCCTTTATAATTATTTCTTTTATAATAACAATGTGATCTACCATTTATTGAGCATTTACAATATGTCAGGTATTTTGCTAAGCACACTAGGTATACTACTTAATTTATATAATTAACTTAATTAGATAACTTAATTATCTATATATATTTATATATAAATATATATATATCTATATGCTGCTGCTGTATCTATATAAATATATATATATAATTTATCTTAATTAACAACCCCATAAGATGATATTATTTGAGGGAGACTCAAGAAGAATAGGTAACATTGTAAGATCACATTTAATTTAACATGTTAGGGCTTTCCAGATTGCGTTAGTGGTAAAGAATCTGCCTGCCAATACAGGATACACAAGACATGGGTTCAATTCCTGGTCAGGAAGATCCCCTGGAGAAGGAAATGGCAACCTGCTCCAATATTCTTGCCTGGAGAATCCCATGGACAGAGAATCTGAATTAAATCCAATGCATATGATGTAACTGTACTGTTTAAACCTCTTTTGAATCCATCCTTCCCAACTGGGAATTCATGGCACCATTCCAGCACTATTCCCATGTAAATGGATAACCCAAAATTGTAACCAATAAAACTTTTATTTGTAGTATGAATTGGCTGTAGCTTAGAGACCTCATCAATGATTGGTGTTCTCCTTAGAGATACAAACTACTCAACCAAACTCTCAAGTCTAAAAGAATTCTGTTACACATAACTGTTTATATTGAAAAACCACACACATAGTATAAAGGAGATAAATGCTCTTACAAGTAAAAATATACATCTTTAATTAACACCTTAAAGTTTCATTTGTAAAGGCTAGAAGGTATAAATTGAAACCTTGTTGTGTAATGATGGTGGTGGTGGTTTTTTTTTTTTTTTTTTTAGTCCTGAGTTTCTGCTATGCTAGGACCTTATAGAGCTTTTAGAAAATGCTTTTAGAGTGGTCCATGATTGATTACAATACATAGCCCTGCTTAAATAGAGTACATGGTCAGTGAGTCCTAAACACAAAATCAAAATCCTATTCATATATAAGAAAGTCATGTAAACAATGCATGCAGATTACCAATGAGGCTTTATTAACCTATATGAAAGATGTCACTAAAGATGCTAAGGAAATTAATGTGAGATGCAGAATATAATTCTGGGGTAGATGAAATATGTTTTCTTTAATACATATAAGATCTGTCCTGCCAAGTTAATAATAGCAACTGCAGCAATTTGATGAGAACTCAGGTTTCTTTCTACAGGGCCCTTTCTTTCTCAGCAGTCAGTCTCTAAGGTGCTGAGCAAAACTTTGCTTGAAATAATGTATTCCCTGCAGATCCATATAGAAGAGCTTCTCCAGTTTCTCTAGAACTTCTTGAAGGAAAGAAAATTGTGCTTTCATCCCATTTGATTCTCAGAGAGATGCTGAACATTTGGGGAACATTTGGGGAGCTTATATATTTATATATATATATATATATATATATATATATATATATATATATGGGAGATTGCCAGATTGATACATGGTTTAAACTACAGACATGTATGATTCTAATACTAATTAATTATTGCAACAAATCCACTCATATCAAGTCATAAGAGGAGCTATTATGTGTAGTATTTCATCATAAAGCATCCACAGTGCCCATGCTCACCTAAGGACTGTAACTCATTCTTATATCAAACAGTTGTTCTTTCTACCAGGCTCTCTGCAGAGCCTCCAGAATGCAGATAGTTCTTTCCAATGAGGAGATAATAATTGTAGTGGGGGATAAACACATGGTAAATTTATGACTAAAGTCTTCACAGGGTGCTTTAAGAGCACACACACACACACACACACACATACCAGATAAAAATCAAAGTGTTCCAGATATAGAAAAAAAACTTATAGTTTCTAAGAGGGTAGCTACTGCTAAGTCACTTCAGTCGTGTCCAACTCTGTGCAACTCCAGAGATGGCAGCCTACCAGGCTCTTCTGTCCCTGGGATTCTCCAGGCAAGAACACTGGAGTGGGTTGCCATTTCCTTCTCCAATGCATGAGAGTGAAAAGTGAAAATGAAGTCGCTCAGTCGTGTCTGACTCTTCACGACCCCATGGACTGCAGCCCACCAGGTTCCTCCGTCCATGGGATTTTCCAAGCAAGAGTACTGGAGTGGGGTGCCACTGCCTTCTCCGAGGCTAGGGCAGGGGTTAACTTGGAAGACTGGGACTGACATACTCTATGTACTACTATAGTCACATACGGATGTGCGAGTTAGACCACAAAGAAGGCTGAGTGCCAAAGAATTGATGCTTTCACATTGTGACGTTGGAGAAGACTCTTGAGAGTCCCTTGGATAGCAATGAGATCAAACTAGTCAATCTTAAAGGAAATCAATCCTGAGTATTCATTGGAAGGACTGATGCTGAAGCTGATGCTCTAATACTTTGGACACATGATGTGAAGAACCGGCTCACTGGAAAAGACCTGGATGCTGGGAAAGGTTGAAGGCAGAAGAAGAAGCAGGCAACAGAGAATGAGATGGTCAGGTAGCATCACCAATTCAATGGACATGAATTTGAGCAAACTCCAGGAGACAGTGGAGGACAGAGGAATTTGCATGCTGTAGTCCATGGGGTCACAAAAAGTCAGACATGACTCAGGGACTGAACAAGAAATAAATAAAACAGATAACTAATAAGGACCTGTTGTATAGCACAAGGAACTCTACTCAATACTCTGTAAAGACCTATATGGGCAAATAATCTAAAAAAGACTGGAGATACATACATATATATATATATACAACTGACTCACTTTTCTGTACAACAGAAAGTAACACAACATTATAAATAAACTATACTCCAATAAAGAGGAGTGGGGCTATTTCATAAAGGAGGTGGGGCTATTTTAACAAGTTCTGAAATATTGCTGCTGCTGCTGCTGCTGCTGCTGCTAAGTCACTTCAGTCATGTCCGACTCTGTGTAACCCCATAGACAGCAGCCCACCAGGCTCTGCCATCCCTGGGATTCTCCAGGCAAAAACACTGGAGTGGGTTGCCATTTCCTTCTTCATTGCATGAAAGTGAAAAGTGAAAGTGAAGTCGCTCAGTCGCGATCGACGTGGCGACCCCATGGACTGTAGCCCACCAAGCTCCTCCATCCATGGGATTTTCTAGGCAAGAGTACTGGAGTGGCTTGCCATTGCCTTCTCCATCTGAAATATTAGCTACCCAGTAAAGGAAGGAGGAATAGAATAGCACGCTATAGTGAACAGAGGCCCCCTATCCCTTTGTTCCCTCCTTTATGGACGTCCTAGCTTTCCAATTGCTCCAGACATATGCTTGTTCCTGTCTCAGGCTCTTCTCAGCACTTCTTCCCCTTCCTGGAATGATGCTTCCCCCCTCATATCTAGTTCACTGTTCCTCATTATTTATGGTTTCCATCACAGACATCCCTGTTACGGGCACTCTGTAATTCTTGTTTACACCATTGCTCACATGTTTCATTGCTTGGATTCTTAATCTCTAATCTTTGTACTATACTCCAAAGAAACAGACTTTAACTGTGTTATGCTCTGATGCATCCTCATCTCCTAGTAAAACCCCTGGGTCATCACAGGTTCTCTCATTCAATGATTGCTGAGTGAGAAAAAAAGTGAACATTTAACTTGTGAATAAAATAACAAATTTTTGAGAGGAACAAAGAAACTGTAGGTAGAGTAAAATCTGAGGATTTCAAGGAAGGTAGAGTACAGAAAGTGAAGATCTGAGCCATACTTTGAAAGTTGATTTTATTCATTAAAATTTAATTAGCTGTGTGAGCATATTTATTTTGTTGTATGATCCCTTTGGCAGAAGCATAAAGGACAGAAGGGAAGCAAGGAAAACTAGAAACAAAGGGACATCATCGAAGTGGATGAGAGACGAAAGCGCCAGCAGTAACAGAAAGTATAGTAAATGAGCGATTGCTGGTGAGAAACCCTGGAACTTCTTGAGTGAACCTCAAACTGGCCTCTGACATGGAAGGCAAGGAGACACGGAGGAAGCAGAACAGCTTTCGATAGTAGGTGGTAGGTTTAATAAGCAAGGGAACTTACAAGGCTCATCTTGGGCACTGCAAGTTTAGATCTCGCCCACGTGCCTGCCAGGAATGTGAAAGTTTAGACAGAGGCTTTACCGGGTTCATCCAGATGGTCTGGAAAACACTGCTCTCTCCATGCTCCATTCTGGAAAACAGCTTCCACTGCAGGGAGAGTGGGCAGTACTACATTCCAAGGGGAGGGAAGGAGCCTTTGATTGCTGGCAGCTCTGGAATAAACTAGGGGTTGCATCATCTCTTCTATGACCTCCTCTGCCAGTGATTTTGAATAATAGACTCTAAGGGAAAGGGGAGAAATGAAGGAAGTTTGCTTTGGGTTTGTGCACCAAGTGAAATATTAGTTCTAAACACAAAAGGAAGACATTTAGGACAAGAATCACTAGACAGGAAAGATGATAAGTTCAACTTTATACACTAGGTACCAAACATTAAGGAACAGCTTAGCAGGGATGTCTGTGCTAAAGTGAGAGTTTAGAAGGTATGTATACATAGTGAGTGGTCAAGGCCAAGGTCTGGGATGACATCATCCAGGGGAAAGGCAGAGAAGGATGAGTGACAAAGACAGCGTCTGGGGTAACCTCATATTCTAAGAACTGAGCTCAGCTATTGTAATTGACTAAAGAGGTTGTCCATAGAGATGGAATGAATGTTTTAAAAATTATGTCAAAGGAAACAAAGGACCGATATAAATTTAATAAGGAAAAAGGTGTTAAATGCCAACATAATCAAAATAAGGTGATACCAAAAGACCAGCATCCTTCAAATAATACTAGTGTCTTTTTCACATTTCCTAATTCCTTCTACTATTGTTTATTCATTCATTCATTTATGTAATATAGATTAGGCGCTTGCTATGAACAAGGCATTTCTGTGGATAAAGAAAATACATCAAATGAAAAAACAAGCTCCTGTCCTCGTGGACCTTACATTCTTACACATGGCAATATGATAAATGTTCCCACAGAATTTAATTTCTACTCTTCTCTCACCCATTTACACATGATATGTAATGAATAGAAATCTCTTTAAAATATCTACCATCATTATCCAAAATGATCTTTCAGGCTAGGACTATACTCTAAACGGAGTCTGCTCTCCAACTTCCCTTCAAACCAATCACTCTGAGGATGCCTTGCTGGTCGAACCACTTACTTGAAGGACAAAAATGCTGAGACCAAGCTCTGAAATTCGATGGTCTCTGCCATCATCTGGAGCCCTATGTGCCTTGTTCCTCAACCTGCTTGATTTTAGCTAACCATGAAATTACTCAACCTGGAACATATATACATAATCACAAAGCTAGCTTCTAATCTGTAATGTATTTCTAGTCTTTTTAAAAAATGGTCTATGCTTGAGCCTTGTTAAAAATTTGGTCTATCATCTTTGTTTTAAAATGATTGTTTTCTCCCTCAATATGTGACATTTAAATGACCACTAAATTTAATGTATTTTAGAGTCACTTTCCACGGTCATGTCCAAAATGGTATCTGATCTGTCCTAATAGTATATATGCAAAAGAAAAATAAAAGCTGCTCTGCAAATTTGCTGGACAAGCCAAATGGAAAGTGACTACCTGGAAGACATGGTGCTGCAGAGAAAATATTTTCTTTTATATATTTCTACATAGTTAGAGCTTTATGAGAAAATTTTATTAAGACCTGGGCTAAAAGGACCTAAACCATGAATCGTGAGCACGCCAGAGAGATGCACCTCCCAGGAGGTACATGTTTATATCTCAAGAGGGAGAAGACTTGGGAGCAAAAGGGCATCCCTTGCTTTGTTAAGCTGGAGACACTAGTCTTACTTTCCTCCATGAGAAACTTGCTTAACATTACCAAGAGTGAAGAATCAATATCGTCTCCATTATGTCTCCAAGGTGACGGGAGAGCAAGGTCAGCCACCTCTCTTTCCTGTATAAATGCTGGGCTCATTTTGGAGCTCCTCACATACAGAGCCCCCACTCCATGGAAGGGACTACATCTGCTTCTCATATCACCACTCCAGGGGTAAGAATTTGGGCAAATGGAAGTTGAGACATTTATTCATTTGCTTCAAGTAAATAGTAACCTAGTCTGTTCCAGAAATTTAACATTGACATTCAGGATAACGCTAATAAAGATAAATATTAAGCATAGAGTAGAAGAAAATAGCACACATCCGTTTTAGAGAAAGTGACATTAAAATACATTTAATTTAGTGGTCATTTAAATACCACATATTGAAGTAGAAAACAATCTTTTTTAAAAGATAACAGATTGATTTTTTTTCCACAAGGCTCAAGCATAGAGAATTTTTTAAAAGGAGTAGAAATAAATTATAGATTAGAACCTGTATGTATGAAAAAGTGAAAGGGTTAGTCTCTCAGTTGTGTCTGACCCTTTCATGGACTGCAGTCCGCCAGGCTCCTCTGTCCCTGGGATCTTCCAGGCAAGAATACTGGAGTGGGTTACCATTTCCTTCTCCAGGGACTCTTCCCAACCCACATTTCTAAGTTGGTGATCCTGCATTGGCAGGCAGATTCTTTACCATCTGAGCCACCAGGGAAGCCCCCATATATATGTATGTGTGTGTGTGTGTGTATTATATATATATATTATATATATATATATATGTATGTACATCTGTTCCAGGTTCCTGGCATGGAGCCTCTAAAACACTTGCAATTTCCTAAGTGATAAGAGTATCTCTTATTCTAGTATTTGGTCTTTCTCCTCTTTCCCCATGCAGGGCTCCCATAACCTCATAAGTTCCTAACTGATCAGAGCATTAGGAGCTTTTTTAATTCTAATGAGGTTGTCCTGGTGGACTCCTGCCTGGCTCCTGGATGAGGCTATTCAGCAGAAGGAACAAGCCAGGATTACAAGCTTGACATTTGCAGCTCCACCCTTCATCCCTCAGAGAATGGAGAGGAGCTGGAAATGAAGTTCAGAGCTGATGACTGCAATGTAAGGAAGCATCCATAAAATATGAATTGTATAGGGTTTAGAGAGCACCTAGGTAGGAAAACACATCCACACCAGGACGGTGACACACCCCAGCTTTACAGGGACAGCACTCCTGCAATGATACTCCAGGACCTCCCAGATGAAGGAACAGCAAGATAGGAACTCTTCACCTGGCTGTTCATCTGTATCCTTTATCGTATCCTTTAATAAACTGGCAAGCAAGAGTACGTTTCCTTAAGTTCTGTGAGCTGTTCTAGGGAAACAGTCAAACCCAAGGAAAGGGTCTAAACCTCTGATTGCAGCCAAATTGGACAGAAGTTGTGGGTAACCTGGCAACAGAAGCAGAATGGGAGCAGTCTCATGGGACTGAGCCCCAAATCTGTGGAATCTGACACTATCTCTTGATAGATAGCATCAGAACTGAGCTAAATTGTGGAACACTCAGACGGTGTCACAGAGAATTGCTTTGGTGCGGCGGGGTGTGCAGAGATGGATCCACACACTTGTGGTGACCAGAAGCATCAGAAATCAAGTGTCGTGTGTGATGGAGCAAAGGACACACGTGACAGAGTCTCAGGAGGAAACAGTTGGGTTTCTTCCTACACAGGAAGAGAACTATAGATTTCCCTTCACCATATTTTGAAAATAGAACAAATCACATATCCTTATGCAGCTTTTAACAATGCTCCAACTCTTCCACCTGCTGTTTGATTTGAACAGAATTTCTTACTGAAGAGTTGACTTAAAGTTTCAAATGGGCAGAAAAATTACTGTGGAGAGACTTTGTACCACTGCACTTTCTTTCTGAAAGCAAGGATTTATTTTAAGAAAAAGTAAATTGTATTTAGCTCGCCATAATTCTATTTCATTCTACTGACCGAAAGAGAAGTGAAGTGGCAAAGGAAACACTTTGATTTTCTTATTTCATTTCAATAATGCGCTATGTGCTTGTAAAATACTATGGTCAAATTATTACTTATGAAGAAAGGACTAAGTTGACAAAACAAATAAGATGGTTGTGGCATTTTTCTGAAAAATCTGCAGTTTCTCACTTTGTGATAAAATCTAAGATATATCTTGGATCGAGATGCAGGTAGCTACATACAACCAAATTCTTGCCTTGCCTTGGCATATGGCTCCTTCAGGATTCTTACAGGAAACCTGAGCAGATGATGGTTGTGCTCTGTGCTCCATGAATTCTGAGCTACTCTGTACAACTCTTATACTGCCAGAACTTAACCAGAGAAGAACTATGAAATGACTCTATAATGAAACCTGGAAATAAAACTGCAGATTTCATTTATTGGATATTCATTTCCATTACAGACATGAGTATAAACAGGACAATGTTTGCAGCTTCTGTAGTATAGTGATTTACCCCAAAACTAATCTTGAGGAAAGTGAAAGTTTTATCAGAAATAGAGTAGAACAAAGAACTATTTTTATATGCAATTCAGGGTATAACTCTCCTAATAAGTTAATCAGGAATATTTTAAAAACTCTTTTTTTTTTTTTTTTTTAATTTTATTTTATTTTTAAACTTTACATAACTGTATTAGATTTGCCAAATATCAAAATGAATCCGCCACAGGTATACATGTGTTCCCCATCCTGAACCCTCCTCCCTCCTCCCTCCCCATTCCATCCCTCTGGGTCGTCCCAGTGCACCAGCCCCAAGCATGCGTGTGTGTGCACGTGTGTAGAAGATGACAAATAAAAAAAGAAAGCAATCACGTGGCTGACCATTGAAGAAACTGTGCCCATAGTTTCACTTTGCAGGATCAGCTCTAAATTTATCTGAGAAGCTGGTCTATTTCTGCCAGAAGTACTCTCAAGATGATCAAATAAGTAATATCTATCCATCTATGACAAATAATGAAGGATATTCCTTGCATACGTGCTAAGTCACTTCAGTTGTGTCTGACTCTTTGTGACCCCATGTAACCCCCTATGTTCCTCTGTGATGGGATTCTCCAGGCAAGAATACTGGAGGGGTTTCCTCTGCCCTCCTCCAGGGGATCTTCCCAACCCAGGGATCAAACCCGTGTCTCTTACATATGTCTCCTGCATTGACAAATGGATTCTTTACCACAAGTGACACCTGGGAAGCCCTTACTGTGGCTGCTGCTGCTAAGTTGCCTCAGTCGGGTCTGATTCTATGCGACCCCATAGATGGCAGCCCACCAGGCTCCCCCGTCCCTGGGATTCTCCAGGCAAGAACACTGGAATGGGTTGCCATTGCATTGACAAATGGATTCTTTACCACGAGTGTAAACTAGGCAGTATATTCTGATGATGCATAATAAGTATTTTTCCTTGAACAAATGTAACTACTTAGTATCTTTGTGATAGTTCAAATAGAAAGGATAAATCATAGATGAACTTATCTTGAAAATGTATTCACTGTTCACTGATATTCTACTATAACTAACTTGGTTCTGTGGGTAGGGCTATCACACTTTGGTCTATGAAGCTCCTGGAATAAGAAAGCCTGTTAATAGATGCGGTTCAGGTACTATGTTACATGATTAACTTGTATTAATAGAGCCTCCAAGAGAGAAATGTGTGGTTTTGGCTTTGAAGTGTATCATCTCTGCCAAGAGCTCATTAAATATAAAATGTATTGTGTAAATGAGAAAATAGGAAAAAGGAAAAACTTGAGGAGGCAGTAAATGCAAATCCCCGATCCAGTCCCTGAGAGGCAAGCCCGCACTCTGTTGAGTGCGATTTGCTAGATTGAGTTCTGAGATGCTCTGCCTTCACCTCCAGGCCATGACTGACACTGATGTATTTCCAGGGCAGGAGGGAGGTCACACAACTGAAAGCCTCTGCTCTCCACGGAGTCTTTAGACCACGGTGCCAGGCAGGCTGGGCGTTTGGGCTGACAGCTCTCCCTAGATTCGCTGCCAAAGCTCCACGGATTAATTACCATGAAGTTCTGGCCTTAGCATCCAGGGATCAAGTGGGATATTTTAAGATGTGGTAGTTTCATTTTCAGAATTTTGTTGAATGGGTCTTAGATTTTAATATAAGGTCTACATTAGAACTGAGACAAAAATATTAGAACTATAGCCATATTTTGTTAGCATAAACCAGGAAAAGATGAATTTTATTTAATCTTCAAGATGTGCTCATATGTCTGTTCTTGACTAATTGACTCAAAAGTGATGGGGGTCTAATGTAGTAACATCAGCATTATATCTTTTCTACAAATCTGTCATATAAAAGTACTCAGTCCAAGTAAGTACAGAAATATAGATAAGAAAAGGCACTGCAATATTTATTTCAAAATAGATACATATACAGACAATTATATCTACAATGTATTGTTAAGTGAAAAGTAAAAATGAAAAATATCTATTGTGCGATACCTTTTTTGTAAAATTAAATATTTAAACATATACTAATACACAGAGGCTTTCAGGATGTACATAAAATTGTTAACAGTGGATATAACATCTCTAGGGAAATGATATATGCTTTAATTTGTACTAAATTTTAATTACTATTATGAGGATAAATATAAAGTTTTATTTAACAGTATTGCTCAAATTTTAGTTGTTAAATTGTGTGCTTATATGAGCATATAATGGACTTCCCTGGTGGCTCAGTGGTAAAGAATCCACTTGCAATGCAGTAGATGTGGGTTTGATCCCTGGGTTGGGAAGATCCCCTGGAGGAGAGCACAGCAACCCACTCCAGTATTCTTGCCTGGAGCATCCCAAGGACAAAGGAGCCTGGCAGGCTACAGTCCATAGGATCCCAGAGTCGGACATAACTGAAGTTACTGAGCATGCATGTGTGTACATGAGCATATAATACTTGTTTTATTGCATATATTATGCACAATGTATGGATATGAGAGTTGGACCATAAAGGAGGCTGAGTGCCAAACAACTGATGCTTTCGAACTGTGGTGCTGGAGAAGACTCTTGAAAGTCCCTTGGACAGCAATGAGATCAAACCAGTCAGTCCTAAAGGAAATCAACCCTGAATACTCATTGGAAGGTTTGATGCTGAAACTCCAATACTTTGGCTACCTGATGCGAAGAGCTAACTCATTGGAAGAGACCCTGCTGCTGGGAAGACTGAGTGCAGGAGGAGAAGGGGGCAACAGAGAATGAAATGGTTGGATGACATCACCGGCTCAATGGACATGAATTTGAGCAAGTTCTGGGAGATAGTGAAGGACGGAAGCCTGGCATGCTGCAATCCATGGGGGTCACAAAAAGTCAGACACGGCTTAGTAACTGAACAACAATGCTCTAGGTAATAACTAATCTAAAGAAAATAAAGTCCAAAGTCATCTAGGATTCTGGGTAGCATTGTACTAGGCTCAAAAACAAGTTGAGTTTTGATACAGTCAATTTTAACACTGCTGCTGCTGCTGCTAAGTCGCTTCAGTCGTGTCCGACTCTGTGTAATCTCATAGACGGCAGCCCACCAGGCTCCCCCATCCCTGGGATTCTCCAGGCAAGAATACTGGAGTGGGTTGCCATTTCCTTCTCCAATGCATGAAGGTGAAAAATGAAAGTGAAGTTGCTCAGTCATGTCTGACTCTGAGCGACCCCATGGACTGCAGCCTACCGGGCTCCTCCGTCCATGGGATTTTCCAGGCAAGAGTACTGAAGTGGGGTGCCATCGCCTTCTCTGCAATTTTAACACTAGAATATCATTAACTACTTATTTGACTGAGTGACTCATATGCTGTGAAAGTCTCAATTTCTCAAATAATTGTGCTATAGTAGAAAAATACAAAGGTCTCTTTTCATTCTAGAATCAGCAACTCCAAATGTTCAACCAAACTATAGTAAATATCTTGAAATGACAGAAACAAATAGAAACAATGAAAATAATCCTGGATAACTCTTGTTTATTTTTCCATTGCTAGTGTATTAACCGAAATTTAAAAAACGCACTGCAGAAGGAAATGTCAACCCACTCCAGTCAGACACGACTGTGTGACTTTCACTTTCAAAATGCACACACTAGAATTTCTGAATATACTTTAAAAAAATGGAATACCTTTCTCAGGTTTCTCTATAGAAAATCCTGAGAACTTAGGCAGTGCAAAAAAGCAAATCCTTTTGGTCATATTTATGGATTTTGGAAATTTTTCCTTTTCTTTTTAGTAAATAAGGAAATAAAAGCATGGGATGTGGAAAAAAATGTTATATGGGATCTTCCCTGTGTGAGATTATGTTCCATTTAATAAATCAAATATATATATTGATAAAACACTGCTGACTCTTTTTAAACATAGAAAAGTTTCTAGTTCTAATGCCTGATTTGATAAGACTGTCACTTAATTTAGTAATTCTGTACATTTACTTGCCTCACAAAGCTGAATCAATATTGAGATTTTCATCAATTTTGTTTTCCACTTAAGTTTATCCTCTCACACAGTGATCTGCAGTGTGCAACATACTTTCATGACTTCTTTACTTTTCATGCTAAACTCTACTAGGTATCAAGAATGGCACAAAGCCCACTGGACCAAAAATGTCTGATAAAGCTATAGATCGATGCAAGATTCAAAGACTGTAGTCTATACAGCTTCACATGTAATTAACCCCAACACTTATTCTATCCATGTTTTGTTTCATGGAACAGCATTATCCCCTCAATGAACAAAATACATTACCCCCCAGAGTAGGTGTTGAACTGTTCTTCTTTTAGGAGAGCTTTTAAAGGAGGCCTCAAAGTCTTAGCCAGAACAAAAATTAGAAAGTTTACCTGACACGATGAGATCATTTCCCAGAGAGATTTCCAGGAGACAGCAAGGAGAGTCTATGGTATTGACCTCAGTATGTACGTCTGGGGTGGGGTTTTAATTTCAGACACCATGAAATAGTTTCTGTGCATGCTCAGTCACTCACTCATGCCTGGCTATCTGTGGTCCCATGGACTGTAGCCCTCAGGCTCCTCTGTCCATGGGATTTCCCAGGCAAGAGTACTGGAGTGGGGTGCCATTTCCTACCTGCAGAGGATTTTCCCAACACAGGGATCAAACCCATATCTCTCACATCCCCTGCATTGGCAGGCAGGTTCTTTAACACTAGCACCACCTGGGAAGCCCTATGATATAGTTTAGTGAAAGACAAATGCTTATCAGCTTTCATAATATAAAATTCTTTATTTTTACTAGTAAGATCTGAATTGTGTTTTTTTTTTTTTTTCTTTTCCTTCCTCTACCTACTACAACTATCACTAGCAAACTAAATAAAAACATTAGGGTATTTTAAAGTAAATGAATACAAGACACAAGCATGGAATGTAACATACTGTTGTTGTGGATACATTTCAAACAGAAGACAAAAATGGAATAAACTGGAAATAGTTCAATTCATTTACACTTAGTCCTCTGAGACAAAAATGGACCCATTTGCAGCAACACAAGTCAGCTTGTGGGAAAATACACGCAGATGCCAAATGAGAGCATTAACCCCCCTTGGCATAGTTAATGCAGACATGCCCTTAGGGATCCTTATAAGACCCATCTGTTCAGTCAAGCATTTGCTTAATTGTGTCAAATGCCTGGCAAATGCAGTGTCAGTTAATAGATAATAGATATGTAAATGATGTTTGCATTCTTGTACCTATGCCCAGGGGCTTAACAATAAGCATACCACATTTTTAAAAATAATTTTCTGTTGGGGAAAACATGATAGTCTGACGGGCGGCAGCGGTCCTACCTATGACAGTCCAAATTGTTGTAGCACTGAATAGCTTATAAAATAGTAATATTGTCATTTAGGACTTTTAGTCGGGCTTTCCTGGTGTTTCAGCAGTGAAGAATCCGCCTACAGAGCAGGAGATGGGGCAAGAGCTATGGATTTGATCCCTGGGTTGGGAAGATCCTCCGGAGAAGGAAATGGCAAACTAATCCAGTATTCTTGCCTGGGAAGTCCCATGGACAGAAAAGCCTGGCATGTTATATAGTTCATGGGGTTGCAAAAGAGTCGAACACAGCTTAGTGACTAACACACACACACACACACACACACACACAGAGTACTACTAGGGATCTCCATTTTCTAATAACACTGATCACTGTACTTGTTATTTACCTATTTTGATGAAGAGAGACAGCAAACTAACAGTCCCTCATTTCACACGTTCCTGAACATGTGCTCAGCAACACGATTCAGTGAGAATGATTTGGCCTCTGGTGTCCACTCCGGTGTCTCCCAAGAGACACCAACAGCTATGGGACCTGCCTCATCCCTTTCTATGAAACTGGAAGAGAATTAATTTGGCCCCATTGGGTTGTGCAGAATTTGAAATACAGAGACACTAAACAAGTGATGCTGCTGCTGCTAAGTTGCTGCAGTCGTGTCCGACTCTGTGCGACCCCATAGATGGCAGCCCACCAGGCTCCCCTGTCCCTGGGACTCTCCAGGCAAGAACACTGGAGTGGATTGCAATTTCCTTCTCCAGCGCATGAAAGTGAAGTGAAGTCGCTCAGTTGTGTCTGACTCTTCGCAACCCCATGTAGTGCAGCCTACCAGGTTCCTCCGCCCATGAGATTTTCCAGGCAAGAGTACTGGAGTGGGTTGCCATTTCCTTCTCCAAAACAAGTCATAGATCTACAATAAACACCTCTTCCTTTCTCCCCTTCACACACTCCATCACTTTGCAAGATTTCGGATTAGATGTTCAGAGGAATTAGACTACTTCTTGTTTTAAGCTGCTGATGACACTGCTGACGAGTGTCGAGAATTATGTTCCTAATATCCCCTTTCCCCTCTGTGATGCAAAACTCTTATCAATGACACTTTTGACAGCTCTGAGGGAAGTGGCTGCCAACACGTTTTAGCAAAAGTTAGATTGACAGTTCAGAAACAGAATCATACTCTAGGTGTTATGACAGGAAATCCTTACAGCATCTTTCGCACCTTTAAAAGATTTCCTAAGAACCTCTTTCTCTCATACTTCAGACACAGAAAATCGTGAGCCCACTTACAGCAGAAAACGATTAAGTGGGCTCTGACTCTTTCTCCAGGCATGGTGAATGAAATAATGAATCAATTTTGATACTGACAGCCCAACTACTAGAAATAATTTTCTGCCACATTTTATTTTGTTACAGCTGACTACATTACTTCTCTTCTCTTAGAGGTAGAAGACATGTGTTGTTTGCTTTATTGTTGCTGTTCAATCGCTAAAGTCGTGTCTGACTCTTTGCAACCCCATGAACTGAAAAGCACGCCAGGCTTCCCTGCCCTTCACTATCTCCGGGAGTTTGCTCAAACTCATGTCCACTAAGTCAGTGATGCCATCAAGCCATTTCATCCTGTCTCCCCCTTCTCCTCTTGCCCTTAGTCTTTTCCCAACATCAGGTTCTTTCCCAATCAGCCAGCTCATTGCATCAGGTAGCCAAAGTAATGGAGCTTCAGCATCAATCCTTCCAACGAAGATTCAGGGTTGACTTCCTTTATGATTGACTGGTTTGATCCCCTTGCTGTCCAAGAGAGTTTCAAGAGTCTTCCAGCACCACAGTTCCAAAGTGTCAATTGGAAAGCGTTGTTTGTTTAGGAAGAACAAATTTTCATATAAACCAATGTACTGCCGAGTAAAAAGGAAGACTGGTTTTGTCCCTTTTGAAGTACAATAGTATTAGGTTACCTGTGCCAGGTGTTCATAGTGCAGCCTATGTTAAGCAACAGAAGTAGATACTAAGAGCTTGTAAGCAGGGACTCATCACTTAGAGAAATCCAGATGGGCTCAATGCTGGTTAGAGAGGATGGGTCCATGGAGCAGCTTCCTGCTGAGTCTAGACATTTCTGTAGCCTTAAGACACCTATAACTCCAAATCTGCCTCATAAACAGTAGTTGTGTTTGCAAGGGTAAACAAATAAGTCTGATATTTAGATTTTAAGAAGCATAGCTTGGTGGAAGGAACACACTCTAAGTTAGACACCAGAGGGGGGACCACTGAGATTTCCCTTCTGGAACTCGAGAAACACTGCTAAACCACAAATGTCATCAACACAGCCTGGTTAGGGCCGACAGGGAACAGCCTGCCTGTCTGTCTTCAATAGAAATCGTGGGTTTTGGTGCCTTGGCAGAGAGAGCAGAGAGACTGGCAGTGCTGAGCAGGGAGCATTTCCAAGACGACCTGCCAGTTGTGTGTGGCTCCAAGTCTCACAAGGCTGGCATCCTGCAGGCGCCAAGCACAGGGCAAGGAGACCTTGATTCTGGGTAGGGGTGAGAGACCCAGCGTGAGACAGGGGACCACATGTTTGGTTCTCTTACAGCAGTGAGAATGATGGTGCTGGTAGCTAAAGCTGGAAATTCTGAATGTACTGTTAAGAGCCAAAATATGTGTCTGTGTGTGCTTGGCTGCGTAGTCGTGTCTGACTCTTTGCAACACCATGGACTGCAGCCCGCCAGGCTTCTCTGTCCATGGAATTTTTTTAGGCAATAATGCTGGAGCAGATTGCCATTTCCTGCTCCAGGGGATCTTCCTGACCCAGGGATCAAACCCAGGTCTCCTGCATTGCAGCTGGATTCTTTACCACGAGTGCCAACTAGCATGCTTCTATATCTCTAGCATCAGGTAGTGATTATCTCCTTCTTTCAAGAGGGGTTCATGCTACCATGCTGAAAAAAAAAATGATGATTATGAATCTCCCTCTCTCAGGAGGGGTTCATGCCACAGTGCTGAGGAAAAATGATGGGTGCTGATATCATAAGTCCTTTGGAGAGTAATACTGTCCCAGGAAGACTAGGCTTATGAATAAGAGAAAGATGATTTATTAGCTCTAAGATGGAGTTTGGGGGTCAGGTTAATTTTATTATGGGCTTCCCCAGTGGCTCAGCTGAAAAAGAATCAGCCTCTAGTGCCAGAGACACAAGAGACACGGGTTTGATCTCTGGGTTGGGAAGATCCCCTGGAGGAGGAAAATGGCAACCCACTGCAGTACTCTTCCCTGAAAAATCCCACAGACAGAGAAGCCTGGTGCGTTACAGTTCAAAGGGTCACAAAGAGTCAGACATGACTGAGTGATTAAGCTACTTATTATTCTGTATTATTGAACACACACACAACTTTTTTTTTAATATATTTAGAAAAAGGATAAACTGGCAAAATGAAGATAAACAATAATACCCCAAAGCAAAAGAAAGTTTAGCTAAATCCTTTCTATTTATATTCTATTCTACATGGAATACTACCATATCTTATTATGTAATTCTAAACTCTTCCTAGTTGAATTTCTTCATCTTTCAATTTTAAAAGGAGAATACAAAATGCTTTGGTGTTGCATATTTTTGCTATGGTAGGCTGATCATGTGCACAGCTGGTAAAGAATCCATCTGCAATGCGGGGGGCCTGGGTTTGACCCCGGGATTGGGAAAATCCCCTGGGGGAGGGCATAGAAACCCACTCCGGTATTCTTGCCTGGAGAATCCCCATAGACAGAGGAGCCTGGTGAGCTACAGTCCATGGGGTCCCACATAGTCGGACACGACTGAAGATACAAAGCAGCAGCAGAAGCTGATCACTTAAGTTGTTCTTTAGCATTTTATAAACAAACAAACAAAGAGCCAACTCACTGAAAAAGACCATGATGAGGGGAAAGATTGACAGCAAAAGGAGAAGGGGCAGCAGAGGATGAGATGGATAGATAGCTTATCACCAACTCAGAGGACACGAATTTGAGCAAACTTTGGGAGACAGTGGAGGACAGAGGAGCTTGGAGTGCTGCAGCCCATTGGGTCACAAAGTGTTGGACATGACTTAGAGACTGAACAACAAATAAACAAACAAAAAGGATAATTGACTCAGCATTAAACCATACCCCTGGTTACAAATAATTGTGAAGAGTAGCTTGCATGTGTCTTGCATCACATGACAGAGAACTGCTGGAAATCTGAGTAGCTCTTCTGTTGGCATCACTTGGGACGACCCCTGTCACCTAGGATTGCATCTAACAGTGTAACTGGTGTTGGGGGGGTTCAAGATGACCTCACACTTTTGGGGGCGCATATGAGGTTGTTTTGACAATAATCCTTACTTTTGTAATGCTTTTGTTCTAGCTGACAGTGTATACTTGACACCACCTTACATCTTTTGTTAAGTATTAGCAGGAGGTCTTCGAAATGCACCTTTGTTTCACGTGTAGCCCTAGGTTTCATATTACTTTGATGATGGTTTATTGGCTGGGGAGATGAGGGGTGAGATGGTTTTATTTTCCGACATTAAAGTATTGGTCCTTATTTTATCAACTCTGTTTAAAATTCATAGTTCCATGTCTGTATCATCTTTCCTCCTATATATGACCACATGATACTAAAAGAAGCCAATTAGCTTTTCAGTGTTCTCCCTGAAAGTGCCCGCAGGCAGATCCAACAGTTCACACTAGCTTCCAAATTACCACAGGCAACATTTTGGCCAATTTTCTGCCACTAAATAACGCAGGTTGCCTTTTCTCTGCCTCTGATTATTTTCCCCAGGACTTTGTCATCTCTGGTAGCAGCCTCTTTGAAACTATCCTAGATTTTTTTTCCCGTCCTCCAGTCCCAAACTCAATGTCACATGTCTTAAGGTCTTTTATCAATTATTATTACAGCCATACTGTACTTATATATACTAATGTCTAGAGCCTACATTTTTAAAAATCCCCAAAACTAATGGCTTAAAATAATAATGATGTATTTTTTGTCTCAAGGTTTGATAGTGTGTTTCTTCTGCTGATCTTGCCTGAGATCACTCATATGGCGCTAATTACCTGGATGACTTGATGGGGGTTGGAGGGTACATAATGACCTCACTCACAAGTCTGAGGCCAACCCTAGGATGGTTGGAATGGCTGTGATCTCTGGGCCTCTCTCTGCTGAGATGTCTTTTATCCCAGACATCTTCACAGTGAGAAACAGAAGTTTTTGCTCCTGTGTAGCAGTTACCCTGTGAGTTTGCAGTGAAATCTCTGGTGGTTGGTCTGAGGGTCCTGTTTGTGGAAGGACTCAGCAGTCAGAAAAAAGTACAGAAGAGTGTGAGGATAAGACAGGAACCACTAGGCACCTGTGGTTTGTCCCTCTTTCTATTTTAGGACCAGGAACCTCAGGGAGTGACCAACATCACCCTACTAATGCTTTCCAAGTCCCAGGCAAGTTTTCATTTGGCCAACTCTGATCTAGAAACATTGCAAGGAGTCTTGAAAACATAGATCTCAGTTTACCCAGGTTGAAACAATGCAACAACCTTACTTCTCTCTTTTAAAAAATCTTCCTTTTTATGGCTGAGTAATATTCCATTTTATATATGGATCACATCATCTTTGTCCATCCCTCTGTTGATGGACATCTAGGCTACTTCCAAATCCTGGGCTATTGTAAATAGTACTGCAGAGAACATTCAGGTACATGTGTCTTTTTGAGTTATGGTATATCACAGGGAGCTCAGCTTGGTACTCTGTGATGACCTAGAGGGTAGAATGGGAAGGGTTTGGGAGGGAGGCTTAAGAGGTATGCATATACTATATATGTATACATGTAGCTGACTCACAGTGTTATACAGCAGAAACTAACACAATATTGTAAAGCAATTGTAGTCTAATAAAAGAAAAAAGCACTGTTTTTTCTGTATCTCACTTCCCTCACCTACAAAACTGCAATAGTAGTAGTATAGCATGCAGGGTCCCAGCAGGAAACAGGTGAAATTCTCAAAGGTAAGGGATTTAATGGAAGCACTAATTACTAAAGCTGGGTGGGATTTAAAGAGTCTAAAATGCCTCTGAAGCAGCTCAAGGGGTGATTCACATTAGGGAACAAAAAGGACCATGAAGAACCCAGAGACCAACAGATATACATTATACCTATTCCAGGATCTGTAGGGAATGGTATTAGAGAAGGCCAGAGACGCACAGACCATGGAAGAAGAACTACCCCTTTTCTTCTTCTTTTTTAAATTAATTAATTTTAATTGGATGCTAATTACTTTACAATATTGTAGAGGGTTTTGCCATACATTCACATGAATCAGCAATGGGTGCACCTGTCCCCCATCCTGAACCCCCCTACCACCTCCCTCCCCATCCCATCCCCCTGGGTTGTCCCAGTGCACCGGCTTTGAGTGCCCTTTTTCATGCGTCAAACTTGGACTGGCGATCTATTTCACATATGGTAATATACATGTTTCAGCACTATTCACTCAAATCATCCCACCCTCATCTTCTCCCACAGAGCCCAAAAGTCTGTTCTTTATATCTGTGTCTTTTGCTGACTTGCATATAAGGTCATCATTACCATCCTTCTAAATTCCATACATATGCATTAATATACTGTACTGGTGTTTTTCTTTCTGACTTACTTCACTCTGTATAATAGGCTCCAGTTTCATCCATCTCATTAGAACCAATTCAAATAAATTGAGTTATTTTTAATAGCTGAGTAATATTCCATTGTGTATATGTACCACAGCTTTCTTATCCATTTTTCTACTGATGGACATCTAGGTTGCTTCTATGTCCTAGCTATTATAAACAGTGCTGTGATGAATATTAGGGTACATGTGTCTCTTTCAATTTGGGTTTCCTCAGTGTGTATGCCCAGCAGGGGATTGCTGGGTCATATGGGAGTTCTATTTCCAGTGCTTTAAGGAATCTCCACACTGTTCTCCATAGTGGCTATACTAGTCTGCATTCCTCTTCTTTTTTAAGGCAGTTAAAAAAAAAAAAAAAAACTTTTTAAAAGGCAGGTTTTAAATGAGAATGTAACACCATGCCCAGATCTACATCAGGCAAGGAGAAAACAAGAGAAGGAATCCTTCTCTCCAACCTTCTGAACCATTTCTGGTCTATACACTGCCTGAATCCAAGAAGAAGCTGGTGTGCAAAAAGCTTGGATAATGTGGTCTCTGGAGGTCAGCTGCTTAGAGAAGACTGAAGGATGGGTGTGGGCAAGCAAATGGGGAAAAAAGGGGCACAATCCAAACTTTTCAGTAGATTTCAATAGTAGAAAATTTAATAGGAATTTTCTATTAAATAGAAATCTAATAGAAATCTCTCCTGTGAAAGGAGAGCAGAAGAATACCCTTTCTTTTTTCAGTCTGGGCTCTAAGTAGAGAGAAAAAAATAGAAATAAAAGTCTCCCTGAGAATTTCTAGTAGGAACCCTCCATTCAAGGGGTTGTAACTAGAATTCATCTTACATATGTGACCTGTAAAATCTTGATGCAAATATTTAATAAATTGGCCTTGGGTTGGTGTTGCTACTCAGAAGCCTGTGCTTAGTCACTCAGTTGTGTCTGACTCTTTCTGACCCCATGGATTGTAGCCTGCCAGGATCCTCTGTCCATGGGGATTCTCCAGGCAAGAATACTGGAGTGGGTTACCACGCCCTGCTCCAGGAGATCTTCCCAACCCAGTGATCAAACCCGAGTCTCTCGCATTACAGGCATATTCTTTACCATCTGAGCCACCAGGGAAGAAAATAAGGAGCCTAGCAAAAGCATATCCTTGCTGAATAAACTCACCCTAAATTGAGGACTCAAAGAATTCCACAAAAATAAGGTGCAAGAAGCATGTGTTCACAATCCCATATTAATTAAAGAATACAGATGTCATGAACAAGTTTCCACATGAAGGAGAGCAGTGGATGGTTTATAGAGTCAAAAGTGCAGTAACAAAGTAAACTGAACAGGTTTCAAAAGAAGGCTTCTTTTTAAATTAATCAGGCTGATTTTTAAAATAACTATATGTGACAAATTATAATTAAAAACATAAATTCAAATAAATGTTGAATCAGAAGATTAAGGCGTAACTAAAGAGACTGCTGATGGGATGGAAAATACAGGCAGTACTATAGAAAGATACCACTAAGAGATAAAACATTGTTCTCTTGAGTTTGAGAGGTGGATGTATTTCAAGGCTAGAGAGAAAAGACCTGTAATAAACTTATCAGAATTCCAAAGGAGATGACAGAAATTATGAGAAAGAGGCAATAAGAGTAGACATAATAGCTTAAGTGTTTCTAAAAATTAATTTTAAATGTCATTCTCCTATTTAATAAACCCATTGAATACCAAGAATTCCACAACTAGGCATACAATGTGACACAACAAGAACATAAAAATCCAATATACAGAGAAGAAAATCACTTAAAAAAGGTAATAATAAATGGATGATTTCCTAAAAAAATGAAACATGAATGTTTAATGTATAACTTGAAGGACAAAGTCAAGTTAAATTAAAAAATTCTGAAAAATCACATCATAAATGATGAAAGAGAGTTTGGTGAATACAATTATTCTTGAAGTGGTAAAATATGAATTATATTTATATATGATATATAAATACTGCACACTTAAATCACTTGAGTAACCTTTAAAATACTTGAAACCAAATGTACATTTTCACACTAGTAGCAGAAGAAAAAAAAAATGACATGCAAGAGAAACTCAATCAATCAAAAAGAAAAGAGAAGAAAGATTGAGGGGGAAAAAAAGGAAGGGAAAGAGAAGGAAAAAGAAAGTCCCAGGGACAGTATAAAATAACTTAACAGAAATGGGTCCAAATACGTGAGTAAACAGAGACAGGATCAGTTCATGTCAGTTCAGTCGCTCAGTCGTGTCCGACTCTTTGTGACCCCATGAATCGCAGCATGCCAGGCCTCCCTGTCCATCACCAACTCCCGGAGTTCACTCAGACTCACGTCTATCGAGTCAGTGATGCCATCCAGCCATCTCATCCTCTGTCGTCCCCTTCTCCTCCTGCCCCCAATCCCTCCCAGCATCAGAGTCTTTTCTAATGAGTCAACACTTTGCATGAGATGGCCAAAGTACTGGAGTTTCAGCTTTAACATCATTCCTTTCAAAGAAATCCCAGGGCTGATCTCCTTTAAAATGGACTGGTTGGATCTCCTTGCAGTCCAAGAGACTCTCAAGAGTCTTCTCCAACACCACAGTTCAAAAGCATCAATTCTTCGGAGCTCGGCTTTCTTCACAGTCCAACTCTCACATGCATACATGACCACTATAAAAACCATAGCCTTGACTAGATGGACTTTTGATGGCAAAGTAATGTCTCTGCATTTCAATATGCTACCTAGGTTGGTCATAACTTTTCTTCCAAGGAGTAAGCGTCTTTTAATTTCATGGCTGCAGTCACCATCTGCAGTGATTTTGGAGCCTGGTCCATGAATCAAGGCAAATTGAAAGTGGTCAAACAAGAGATGGCAAGATTGAACGTTGACATTCTAGGAATCAACGAACTAAAATAGACTGGAATGGGTGAATTTAACTCAGATGACCATTATATCTACTACTGCGGGCAGGAATCCCTTAGAAGAAATGGAGTAGCCATCATGGTCAACAAAAGAGTCAGAAATGCAGTACTTGGATGCAATCTCAAAAACTACAGGATGATCTCTGTTTGCTTCCAAGGCAAACCATTCAATATCACAATAATCCAAGTCTATGCCCCAACCAGTAAAGCTGAAGAAGCTGAAGTTGAACGGTTCTACGAAGACCTACAAGACTTCTCAAAACTAACACCCAAAAAAGATGTCCTTTCATTATAGGGGACTGGAATGCAAAAGTAGGAAGTCAAAAAACACCTGGAGTAACAGGCAAATTTGGCCTTGGAATACGGAATGAAGCAGGGCAAAGACTAATCGAGTTTTGCCAAGAAAATGCACTGGTCATAACAAATACCCTCTTCCAACAACACAAGAGAAGACTCTACACATGGACATCACCATATGGTCAACACCGAAATCAGATTGATTATATTCTTTGCAGCCAAAGATGGAGAAGCTCTATACAGTCAACAAAAACAAGACCAGGAGCTGACTGTGGCTCAGATCATGAACTCCTTATTGCCAAATTCAGACTGAAATTGAAGAAAGTAGGGAAAACCACTAGACCATTCAGGTATGACCTAAATCAAATCCCTTATGATTATACAGTGGAAGTGAGAAATAGATTTAAGGGACTAGATCTGATAGAGTGCCTGATGAACTATGGACTAAGGTTCGTGACATTCTACAGGAGACAGGGATCAAGACTATCCCCATGGAAAAGAAATGCAAAAAAGCAAAATGGCAGTCTGGGGAGGCCTTACAAATAGCTGTGAAAAGAAGAGAAGCGAAAAGAGACAGGATAAACAGATGTAATTCTTCAGTTAAAATACTGGGTAGCAAAACAAACACAACTCTATTCTGCTTACAAAAAGTGAAAGGGAAAGTGAAGTCGGTCAGTCAGGTGTGACTCTTTGTGACCACATAGACTGTAGCCTACCAGGTTCCTCTGTCCATGGGATTTTCCAGGCAATAGTACTGGAGTGGATTGCCATTTCCTTCTCCAGGGGATCTTCCCAACCCAGGGCTTGAACCCTGGTCTCCCGCATTGTAGACAGACACTTTACAGTCTGAGCCACCAGGGAAGTCCAACTGAGTGCTTACAGAGCCACATCTAAAACGTTCAGTGGGTAGAGGGACAGATCAAGCAGAAAAAGAGTAAGTAATTACATAGTAAATTTAAACAGTGTACATTTACTGAATAGAATAGAATATTTAACATGCTCAAAATAACTTTTTATAATATTTGAAAAGAATGTGAAAGAACAAAGAGTAGTATTAAACATTCATTATTTTACCAAATATTTTGAAGTGGCCATGTGGGTTTTGACCTTTTTGACTAAGTCAAAAGATCACACAAGTAAAAGCTACAAAAAGCAAACAGAAACATAAAATAGGTATAATCTATTGATCTACTACCATGTGCTGATAGCTTTATTCTATTGGTTTGACCAAAAAAGTTTGTTTGGGTTTTTCTGTAACATCTTAAGGAAAATATTATCATTATTCCTATATTCAGTTCAGTTCAGTTCACTTCAGTCGCTCAGTCGTGTCCGACTCTTTTCAACCCCATGAATCATAGCACGCCAGGCCTCCCTGTCCATCACCAACTCACGGAGTTCACTCAAACTCATGTCCATCGAGTTGGTGATGCCATCCAGCCATCATCCTCTTTCGTCCCCTTTTCTTCCTGCCCCCAATCCCTCCCAGCATCAGGGTCTTTTCCAATGAGTCAATTCTTCGCATGACGTGGTCAAAGTATTGGATTTTCAGCTTCAGCATCAGTCCCTCCAATGAACCCCCAGGACTGATCTCCTCCAGGATGGACTGGCTGGATCTCCTTGCAGTCCAAGTGACTCTCAAGAGTCTTCTCCAACACCACAGTTCAAAAGTATTAATTCTTCAGCGTTCACCTTTCTTCACAGTCTAACTCTCACATCCCTACATGACCACAGGAAAAACCATAGCCTTGACTAGATGGACTTTTGTTGCCAAAGTAATATTTCTGCTTTTCAATATGCTATCTAGGTTGGTCATAACTTTCCTTCTAAGGTGTAAGCATCTTTTAATTGTATGGCTGCAATCACCATCTGCAGTGATTTTGGAGCCCAAAAAAATAAAGTCTGACACTGTTTCCACTGTTTCCCCATTTACCTACCATGAAGTGATGGGACTAGAAGCCGTGATCTTAGTTTTCTGAATGTTGAGCTTTAAGCCAACTTTTTCACTCTCCTCTTTCACCTTCATCAAGAGGCTTTTTAGTTCCTCTTCACTTTCTGCCATAAGGGTGGTGTTATCTGCATATCTGAGGTTATTGATATTTCTCCCGGCAATCTTGATTCCAGCTTGTGCTTCTTCCAGCCCAGCGTTTCTCATGATGTATTCTGCATAGAAGTTAAATAAGCAGGGTGACAATATACAGCCTTGACCTACCCCTTTTCCTATTTGGAACCAGTCTGCTGTTCCATGTCCAGTTCTGACTGTTGCTTCCTGACCTGCATATAGGTTTCTCAAGAGGCAGGTCAGGTGGTCTGGTATTCCCATCTCTTTCAGAATTTTCCGCAGTTTATTGTGATCCACACAGTCAAAGGCTTTGGCATAGTCAATAAAGCAGAAATGGATGTTTTTCTGGAACTCTCTTGCTTTTTCCATGATCCAGCAGATGTTGGCAATTTGGTCTCTGGTTCCTCTGCCTTTTCTAAAACCAGCTTGAACATCTGGAAGTCCACGGGTTCACGTACTGCTGAAGCCTGGCTTGGAGAATTTTGAGCATTACTTTACTAGCGTGTGAGATGAATGCAATTGTGTGGTAGTTTGAGCATTCTTTGGCATTGCTGTTCTTTGGGATTGGAATGAAAACTGACCTTTTCCAGTCCTGTGGCCACTGCTGAGTTTTCCAAATTTGCTGGTATATTGAGTGCAGCACTCTCACAGCATCATCTTTCAGGATTTGAAATAGCTCAACTGGAATTCCATCACCTCCACTAGCTTTGTTCATAGTGATGCTTTCTAAGACCCACTTGACTTCACATTCCAGGATATCTGGCTCTATGTGAGTGATCACACCATCACTATTATCTGGGTCATGAAGATCTTTTTTGTACAGTTTTTTCTGTGTATTCTTGCCACCTCTTCTTAACATCTTCTGCTTCTGTTAGGTCCATACCATTTCTGTCCTTTATTGAGCTGATCTTTGCATGAAATATTTCCTTGGTATCTCTAATTTTCTTGAAGAGATCTCGTCTTTTCCATTCTGTTGTTTTGCTCTATTTCTTTGCATTGATCGCTGAGGAAGGCATTCCTATATTACAGATGAGGAAACATCTGACACAAAGAAATGTAGTCAATCTCCCTGTAAACTGGTAAGTCGTGGTGTGTGAATGTTTAACCTAAGGAGAAGAGGCATACAGTAACTGTAAGAGGCCTTCTTTCTTTTCATTGACAAGTTTAACACAAATTAGAAGAGATTACATGGTTCTCTGCAGCCAAATATAGCAATGATTTAGACCTAGAAATACACTGGTAAGCTCCAATTTTTTTTCTTTAAAATGTGGAAGTGTTTCTCTCCTTTTCAACCTAGGGTGATATGTTCTAATTTTAATCCTGGTTCTCTAAATGTCAGTTCCCTTTCTGTTTTCCTTTCTCATTAATGAATTAATAGTAAGTAATAACAGCCTAAGAGATTTGGGAAGATATCTGATAGAAACATGAGAAGTAGCCCTTTGACAAAGTTTAGTAAAGTATTTGCACACAAAGAGGTCCACAGAACCTAATTAGTAAAGCTCAGACTAAAATTATAGATTGCAACTACTCTATTTCTAAAGTTTCACATATAAAACTAGGCCCACGCTTTCCACTCTGGGGAAATCATGAAATCATGATTTAAATTCCACTTCAATTTTCTCATTTGTTTGCTGAGAGTAATAGCATGTGAATATTATTTCTAAGCAGCATGTGACAAGCTGATCATGCAGAAAGAAAAAAAATACATTAATAAGTTTAAGCTAATGCAAGTGATAGAAACATGAATAATTTAATCTGTGGTACCTTTCTATCCATTCTTAAGAATTTGGATGCAAAATGTTTGGAAGTTCCACAGTCACTTTCCTCCAAATTCTTGTCCTTTTCATGGTGTCTGGAGGGACTATGTTCTGTTGATCAAAGAATATATAATACATGATTCTCATCGGAATTCTGGTTTAATGTTTATTAGGGATAAATCATAGACCCAGAAGCAATATTAGCTGTGTGTTCCTTCATGTTCCTTCATTATCTATCACTTTCTGAATTCACACAGAGAAATTTAACAGGGCTTGTCAGACATCAGATTCCAGAGGAGCAATCCTGATCCTTAAGTTATGGAGATGACTGAGTTTTACAGTGGGGGAAATACCAACCTCCATACCAGTAATAAGAGTGCTGGGATCCAACAGCAGCATGTCTTGAGAAATAACAACCCTCTGCCATGTTCCTCTATTTCACCATTTATCATCCCTGAGGACATAAGTCTTTCTGCCTTGGGTCAGGTTCTGTAGAAGCAGACCTGAAACAAGGATTCTTGAGCAAATGATTGATGGAAAAAGTGATCTCAGCTGAATGTAGTACAGGAGCAGGAGCATGTGTGCTGTGCTGAGTCAGTAAGTCATGTCTGACTCTTTGCAACCCCATGGACTGTAACCCACCAGGCTCCTCTGTCCATGGGATTTCCTAGGCAAGAATACTGGGATAGGTTGCCATTTCCTTCTCCAAGGGATCTTCCTGACCCAGGAATTGAACTCGCATTTCCTGTATTGGAGGCAGGTTATCTACCACTGAGCCGCCTGGGAAGCCCCACAGGAGCAGGTAACTGGGTTTAATGGAAGAGAACTTTAGGGAAAGAGGTGGGTTCAGCAGAAGTCCAACCATAGCTGGTTCTAATGGGGGCAATGCTGGAGCATGAAAAATACCATAGAGTCACCCCAGGTTGAGGCAACCAAGATGACCTTTGTGGCCAGTGTCTATTAGTAACTGGCTATAGGCTGCCTCTGAGGGAAACAGTAACATCCCTGGCATTTCTGGGTGCATTATTCCCACACATGTGTGCATGCTAAATCTCTTCAGTCATGTCCCATTCTTTGTGATTCCATGGACTGTAGCCCGCCAGGCTCCTCTGTCCATGGGATTCTCCAGGCAAGAATACTGGGGTGGGTTGCCATGTCCTCCTCCAGGAGATGTTCCTGACCCAGGAATCAAACCCGCATCTCTTCTGTCTCCTGCACTGGCAGGTGGATTCTTTACCACTAACACCACCTGGGAAGCCCATTATTCCCTTTAGTCAAAGACAATTCTCAGAAAGATAGAGGTGTGAACTGTTCAGAACCAGTACTTCTCAGAGGCATCCCCCTTCTATTCTAATATGATTTAGACATAGTTTTGGAGTCTCTGTATCTCCACCCTTCAGATTGTTTGCATCTTTTTCTAATATTCTTTATCTTGTGTACTAAGTGGTTAATCTAACTAAGTGGGATGGGGAAATATCATTTTCATCACATTTTTCAAAAATAAATGTGCCAAGCCCACTTGGTAGTTCTGTTGACTCATTTGGTCTGCATGGGGGTTGTTTCTTTTATTTATGGATGGGAATGGTGGAGGTCACATGGGTCAAGGGATGTAGTGTCCCCTTCTCATGATTCCCATTTTACTGACCTATGTAGCAAGTAGAAACAGAAGCCCACCTCAGACCTCATGTATATCACAACAACCAAAGGTCAGCTTTTCCCACTCCTGGCATAGATTTTGACTTCCAGTCACTTGGGATGTTTCTAGCCTTCCAAATTGGAGGCCAACATAAATCTTCTGGTCATAGTGCTGATTTCAATAACACGAAGACAATGACCAGAGAGGATACATTTTCTCTGCTGGAAAGCCTTTACTGCAGAAAATCAATGAACCCACCCCCCAAAATAGTGGATCTGTCTCTCACTGTCCACTTCAATTCAATAGGACCAGATGCAGATTCTGAGAGAGCAGCCTGGCCCTTGAGTAGTGGGATTTTTTTAGCTGTGTGATTGTAGAAGAGCTGGCTCCTCCTTGGCTTGGTCAGCAGGCTGAAGTTCAAGCCCAGAGACTCAGCAGTCCAGTGTAACAGAAACTTGCTCTCCGGCTTGGTTCTACCATCTCAGCATTTACAGTGAGGTAGGCACTAGCTTGAATGCAAAACATAAGTTGAAGCTCTTTTAACTACCATTTACAGCATTTCACTATAGCCAATTTCCATAGAATCTTAGAGAAAGCTGAATCATAGAGTCTTATAGAATCTCCAATACTTTGGCCACCTGATACAAGGAGCCAACTCATTGGAAATGACCTTGATGCTGGGAAAGATTAAAGGCAGGAGAAGGGGATGACAGAGGATGAGATAGTTGGATGGCATCATCAACTCAAAGGACATGAGTTTGAGCAAGCTCCGGGAGATAGTGAAGAACAGGGACGCCTGATGTACTGCAGTCCAAGGAGTCACGACTTAGCAACTGAATAACAACCAAGAAGAGGAAGACATCAATCTACAACAAGTTAAAGTCTCACTTTCATTCTCATACAGTCACAGTGGAATTTTTTACAGTGTGATCTCTCTGCCTAGGAGGGAGAAACTCAGAATCAGGAGATAGAGCTGGAAGGACGTCAGCAATCATCTGGTCCAATATCCACATGGCAGAGTTACAGTGGAATTTTCAGTGCAGATAAATATACCAATTCCATCAAATTCCATGTGTCAGTTCAGGTCCTCTGAGAAAATGCCAAGATGTGATTAGACTTCCAAGAGCTTTTATGGAGAAATGCCTGTCAAAGATAAAAGGAAACATGCAGGAATAGGCAGGGCAAACATTCAAACTATGATGCGGATCTGGCACATGTGAAAAGGGAGAAATAAAGAAGGATAGCATATGAGTTTCATGCACTTATAAGGAATTTTCAGCCAGGGTCCCGGAATGTGCTCAAGGTGACCTCTTTTTCAATTTTTAAATTTTATTGGAGTATAGTTGCTTTACAATGCTGTGTTAGTTTCTGCTGTACAGCAAAGTGAGTCAGCTACATATATACATTTATTCCCTCTTTTTAGGATTTTCTTCCCATTAACGTCACCTCAGAGAACTGAGTAGAGTTTCCTATGCTATAAAATAGGTTCTCACTAGTTATCTGTTTTAAGCACATTAGTGTATATATGTCAATTCCAATCTCCCAATTCATCACACCCTCCATCCCCACCTTAGTGTCCATATGTTTATTCTGTACATGTGTCTCTATGTCTGCTTTGCAAAGAGATTCATCTGTACCATTTACAATAGCCACAACATGGAAGCTACCTAAATGCCCATCAACAGACAAATTGATGGGCATTTGGTATATATGTTTTGTGTATATATATATATAGGAATATTACTCAGCCATAAAAATAAATGAAATTGTGCCATTTGCAAAGACAAAGATGATTTTGAACAACAAAGCTTTTGAATTCCAAAATTCACTTACATGAGGATTTTCTTCAGTGAAGCTATAGTCAACCCTCCATATCCCCTGGTTATTTATCCCAGGATTCAATGAACCGTGGAGAGCAAACTTAATACATAATCCAATATTGTTTGAATTTGCAGCTACAGAACAATGAGTATGACTCATGAGGCTGTAGGCTGACCATGGAACTTGCGCATCCCCAGATTCTGGTACCTTTGGCAGGTCCTGGAACCAATCCCTACCCCCACTATGTAAAAATAACAACTGTCATTATAAGTACCTTTAGCAAATAAAAATACAAATGCACAACAGCAAATAGTTTTTAGAATACATAGTACCCAAATGACGCATCCATGCTGCTGCTTAGTCACTTTAGTCGTGTCCAACTCTATGTGACGCTATGGACTGTAGCCTGCCAGACTCCTCTGTCCATGGGATTCTATAGGTAAGAATCTCCTCCAAGGGATCTTCCCAACCCAGGGATCAAACCTGGGTCTCCTGCATTGCAGGCAGATTCTTTACTGCTGAGTCACCAGGGAAGCCTGCTACATGCATATCTATACTAAAAACTTACAAATTGTTGATTTGAAATTCAAATTTAATTGGATGTCCTGCATTTTATTTGGCAACCTTGCTTACTGGAATTCCCTGCAGGCAGGAATAGAATGGTGCTTTCCACTGTGTTTAGTCATGGTGTGGGAAAAAGGAGAGGAAGTAGGGCCTTGATACAAACATTGTAACTGAATGAAAGAAGTAGCAGCTGTGACTGTCAGTCAACTTCACTCCTCACAGTAGATTATCCTGAAGGAGATAGGAGCAGGGTGATTACATTGGCTGCCCCAGACTTGCTAGACAAACTAGAAGCACTTAATATGCATTTCCTACAGATAGGAGACACCTTGTAGGCTGATGTCTGACTCTCTGTTGAAGAACCTAGAAGGCAGGAGACAAATTGGCTAGCTATTAAAATGGAGGAGTCAAAAAGGAACTGACTGCTCTGGATGTTCTTCATTTCCTCAGTCTGTCCTGGCAAAGAATGTACATGCATTTTCCAAGGTAAGGATGGGCCAGAAAGGGATGATGTCAATGTGGGATGATTTGTGTTGCCAGTCAAAGATGACTGCTAGGAAAGACCTAAGATAAGAGACTAGCAACATCATCAATGAACTGGGGTTGAAGAAGACATTAACAACAACCCAGAGATGCATCACTGGAATCGAGGATGCATAGGTGAGAAGTCTCAGTGAAGAGGGTATCTTCAAATACAAATTAAAACTCTGTAAGCCACATTTTGCTGTGGCTACAAGTCACACCCCAAGTCAAACCACAATGGCTTATCATCACAAAGCATATTTCTCATTCTTGTTACATGATGTCTGTAATTTCCCTGCAGCTTAACTTCTGTGAGAGCTCAGAAGTTCTTCTATCTGCGTTTCTTCTTCCTGAATATGGAGGAATATGGAGGGCCTGCTGTTTTCATGGCAGACAACAGAATCTCAAGGAGAGGAGCTGAACACACATGCTCAGTACAGACATGCTGACACTGTCACACCTACCCATTTGCATGGACGTAGACAAGTGTATGCACCACAGCCACCAGGATGAAGTGCCGATAGGGAAGGAAGATGAAGTCACATGGCAAAGGGCACAGGAGAATAATCCTGCTGAGACTGGCTGGACCTAGGACCCTTTGCTGCAGTGCTAGCATCTAGACAAACATCTCCTTGAACAACAAAATACAAAATTATAAGGAACTAAAAATAACTGCAGGCATGAACAGTTGGGGCAAATTATGGACAGAAGATACAGAAAGGCCAAAGAAATCCAATTGCCATTTCTGAAGAGCTGGGAGCTCAAGCAGGGTACTGTGCACACCCCTGCACTCAACACCACCAGAGAGGTGTGCAAACCACCTAAGTCACCCCTCTGGCCCAACCGCTGGACATGCCCCCTACCCTCACCCCATATAAGGAACCATTCACCCTCTTCAGAGATTGAGCAAGGGAACCTATTGCTTGTCCCCACTCCTTCATCATGCTGCAGGGGCCCCAGTAAAGCCTTGTCTAAGATTCTTGTCTGGCCTCTGATCAATTTCTATTGACCAGGAGGCTCTAGCCTGCTCTGTCTTCCCCCAGGGCCTGGCAGAGGAATAAAGCCATCTTTCCATCTCCTCCAGACTCTGTCTCTGTATTTCTATTTGGCATGGTACACAGGGCCAAGATTTTGGCAACAAGATAACTCATTTCTGTTGCTAAGCTACCAAGTTTGTGGTACTTTGTTATAGCAGCCTTAGCAAACTGATACAGTAATAATAATCTGATTTATCACAAATCACCAGGAGAAAATATTAGTTTTAAACATCTGCCAATACAGAGTGTGCTCAAGTCATATCATCACTAGAGATCACGACAAAGAGAAAACTATCTGCTCCCTTCTCTTTCTACTCCTCTTGGTATTCTAACCCTTGAGGGATCAAGATCGCTTGCCCTCCTTGTTTATTTGAGGCTGAAAGAAATCTCTAACTGACATAAAATTCAGAGTTTCGGTTATTATATACGGATGGACAATTCGGTTACTGAATTGAGGTCATGTTTTCTGACAGAAAGTGACTGGAAATCTTTATAATACCTAATAATAGTCAGAGATGTCACAGGCCCTACTGAGTTTTTGGTTTTTTTTTTTTTTTTTTTTTTTTTTAGGGCCAAGGAAACAGACCTCAAAGCAAATTTAAAGAGACAACAAAAAACAAAAAGTAAATTAGCTATAATTATATAATAATATTCAAAAGTCGTGCTTGTTTGAGAAAACAGAGTTATTCTACAAATGAAGAAACTTGGGTTTAGGGAATGTAAATGAGTTGCTTAAGGTCAAGCAGCTAATTAGTGGTAGAGCTGGGACTAGGTCCAAATTTTTCACATTCCCTGCTTAATTTCTACTGAACTCTGCTGACTTCCCTTGTACACCAAAGAATTATTTTTAAACTATCAGAAGGGCCTTCCTTTCATGCAGCCACACTGAGAAACAGTTTGGCAGTTACTCAAAATGTTAAGCATAGAGTAACTGTAAGACCCAGCATTTCCACTCTTGGTTATCTACCCAAGAGAAATGAAAACATGTATTCAACAAAAACGTGTACAAAACTAAACACGTTATTCCTAATAGACAAAAAAAGTTAAAGCCACCCACTGTCCGGATGAATAGATAAACATGATGTGGTATCCCATACAATGGAATATTATTCAGCAATAAAAAGGAACAATGGATGTTACCTAGACTTATTGTGGTGATCACTTCTCAATATATATAAGTATAGAGTCATTATGCTGTAGACCTGAAATTAACATAATGTTATATGCAAATTACACCTCAGGAAAAAAAAGATAAAGGAATAAAATACTGAAACGTGCTATACTATGAATGATATTAAAAACATTTTGCTAAATGGAAAGCAGGTCACTAAATACCATACATTTCATGGTTCTGTTTTTATGAAATGTCAAGAATAAACAAATCTATAGATAGGAAAGTAGCTTAATAACTGTTTATGTATGGAGATATGCAGGTAATAAGGAGTGACTGCCACAGACACAGTTTCTTTGGGGGGTAATTAAAACATAATGAATTTAGGGGTGGTAGTGGCACAACTCTGAATATATTAAAACTACTGAACTGTACAATTTAAATGAGTGGGTTTTATGATATCTGAAATATATCTCAAGGTTTTTTTTAAGAAATATGTTTTCCCTAAAGTAAAAAATTATCTATTTAACAATTTTACAAAAACCAAAAGAAATGCTCATTTATTTACCAATTTAAATTCTTCCACAATGTGTTCTCTTTTGGTCTGCAATTTTGGCAATAAAACAGCGTATAGTGTGGTAGTTGGTTCAAGTAAAGACCTGCCTTATACAAACACAAAGAAGGCAGCTTACCAGTTTATCTAGAAAAATCACAATGAACTTTTCACACTAAAGCCAGCACTTTCACTGCTCTAACAAATTTTAGTGGACCTGAATTTATATCTTGCTCTCTTTACCAACTCAGCAACTCATATATTCATGTCTCATCACTTTCTCCTGAAGAGTCTCACTCCCAGAAGACATCTTTTATGAGTTAAGACTTAAAATGTAGTACTTTTACATTGGAAGAAATAATGACCTTTGGATACCCAAAAGAGTATGCAGTGATAAGTCTCTCCATCTCTTCTTCAAAACACAGAATCACAGGAGGATATTACATAAGCTTAGGAAGTATGGTTTTTTAAGTACCATATGCATTTCTCCACAAAACTATGAAGAGTAACTCTTTAATAATTTTATACATCTGTAGATAATTATGAACATAAATCATGGCTTAAATGTTTTGGAATATTGTTGTTGTCATTTAGTTGCTAAGTTGTGTCCAACTCTTTTGTGATCTCAGGGACTGTAGCCTGCCAGGCTCCTCTATCCATGAGATTTTCCAGGCAAGTATACTGAAGTAGGTTGTCATTTCCTTCTTCAGGGGAGCTTCCTGACCCAGGGATTGAACCTGAATTGCCTGCGTTGGCAGGTGGATTCTTTACCACTGAGCTATCTGGGAAGCCCATTTTGGAATATTAGCACCACCAAACTTAATCACTGGTGATAATTTAGCTTCATAATGAGACCTTAACCTTCTCTTTCCTCTAGTGTCTCTATCACAAACACAATTAAGGATAAGATCACCCTAGAGAAGCCCTTAAGTGCTTTTGAAAGAAATCTTAGTGACAAAAGTAGATAAAATATTTGGAAGGTGGTTGGAAAAGTCAACTTGGAAAGCTGTTGAGATAATGTAAACAATGTTGCTGACTAAAAGTAACTCACATTGTTCTTATGAAGATGTTTTTGCCTTCAATCTGCCTGACCTTAAAGCTCCTTTGGTCAGCATTGATTTCCTTTACCTTGGTGAAACTCTTGCTATTGTTGGCTCCATAAAACACTACTTTTTTCCTATACTTTCATTTCCCTCTGGATTTTTAGGTTCCATTTATTTTTTATTCCATTTTATCTCCTTAAATCATTAAAATTAAAAGTTTCCTAATCTTGGAATCTTTATTTACAAAGGCTGTTTTTCTCTCTCTCCCTCCCTCTCTTTTCTTCTTTTCACTTTTTTCTCTCTCAGTCTCTTTCTGATGCATGATCTCTTGAGCTCTCTTTAAGACAAATATTCTAGAAAATAATATTTCAAAAAAAAAACAAAATAAATGCTAAAATATTTTAAATAACATTTCATGTTGATATTGCTAGGAAAGAACATGCTAAATTGAGGCATTGTGGTTTGGAGGTTATAACATGAGCTTTTTCCTCTGACCAACTTGGGGCTAAATTCTAATCCTGTCACTCATTAAACACTATATCTTAAGAAACTTAACATTGACCTAAACAGACATTTCTCCAAAGAAGACATACAGATGACTAACAAACACATGAAATGATGCTCAACATGGCTCGTTATTAGAGAAAAACAAATCAAAACTACAATGAGATATCCTCACACCAGTCAGAATGGCCACCATCACAAAGTCTACAAACAATAAATGCTGGAGAGAGTGCGGAGAAAAGGGAATGCTCTTGCACTTTTGGTGGGGATGTATATTGATACAGCCACTATGGAAGATGGTATGGAGATTCCTTATAAAAACTAGGAATAAAACCACCATATGACCCAGAAAACCCACTCCTAGGCATATACCCTGAGGAAACCAAAATTGTAAAAGACACATGTATCCCATTGCTCATTGCAGGACTATTTACAATAGCTAGAACATGGAAGCAACCTAGATGTCCATCAACAGATGAATGGATAAAGAAGTTGTGGCACGTATACACAATGGAATATTAATATCACTCAGACATAAAAAGGAATGTCTTTGAGTCAGTTCTGATGAGGTGGATGAACCTAGAACCTGTTATACAGAGTGAAGTAAGTCAGAAAGAGAAAGATAAATATTGTATTCTAATACATATATGCAGAATCTAGAAAAATGGTCCTGAAGAATTTATTTACAGGGCAGCAATGGAGGAACAGACATAGAGAATAGACTTATGGACACGGGGAGAGGGGAGGAGAGGGTGAGATATGTGGAAAGAGTACCATGGAAACTTACATTACCATATGTAAAATAGACAGCCAACAGGAATTTGCCATATGGCTCAGGAAACTCACACAGGGGCTCTGTATCAACCTAGAGGGGTGGGATGGGGAGGAAGATGGGAGGGAAGTTCAAAAGGGAGGGGATATATGTATACCTATGGCTTATTCATGTTGAGGTTTGACAGAAAACAACATAATTCTGTAAAGCAATTATGCTTCAATTAAAAAAAAAATGACATCTTATCCAAGCTTCAGTTTCTACATATAAAATTTGGATAAATTATTGTTAGGGCTCTGTGTGTGTGTGTGTGCTATAATGATGTACACCCACAAGTGATGTCATTTCTGTTCCCAAAACTCCTAAGTTAAATCCACATCTGAAAACAAAAGGCCTTAATTCATTCTATGTCTAAGTAAATTATCAGCCTTGGGCACAGCTCCTAATCATAGGATTGGTTGAGACATATTGTTTGAATGGAGCTAACACAATAACACTCACCCCCTACACATCTCTCTACAGACTCTAGATCTTTGCTCTACAATAACTTCTGTTATTAAAGTCCTGAGACAGTGGGTTCGCCGTTCAGAGATCTGTGCTGGTAAGCCTGCTAAAACATGGTGAAACTGGCAGCAAAGGGATGATGAAGCAGAATAAGAGTGCCCAGTTGACATTCTATATTCTATTGAAAAACGAAGCAAGAACATATACGTTTCTATGTGAGTCAAGTGGACACTGCAGAAAGTGCCTAATAATCAGGATAAAGTGGGCTCCAAAAACTGAAAATGTGCACCCCTGATTCATAAAGGGATGTCTTCCAATATAACTATCTATTCAGGTCTACTTTGGGGATCTCCAGGAATATTTTAAAGATTTCCTCATGGAAGTTTTGCAGTTTTTTTTGTTTGTTTGTTAGCATTTTGCTAAAGTTTTGCACAGCTGTTTTTCTTTTTCTTAGCATTTAGCTCCTGCTATGGCTCCCATTTTGCTTTAGTATGGCGTCCTTAGTGGCTCACCTGGTAAAGAATCCACCTGCAATGTGGGAGACCTGGGTTCAATCCCTGGGTTGGGAAGGTCCCCTGGAGAAGGGAACAGCTACCCACTCCAGTATTCTGGCCTGGAGAATTCCATCAACTGTATAATCCATGGGGTTGCAAATGACTGAGCAACTTTCACTTTCACTTTTCTCTGTATGATCTCTTCTGTGAGGTTATATAAAATGGTGCTTTTATTTTTTAAATGCCTTCTATCTGGATATAGTTTGCATATGTGATAACCACTTATTTTTTAAGTTAGTTCTAAAATTATAATTCATATACAGAGAAACAATTTAAAACTGTGTATATAGGCTTTATAGGATTTAGAGTGACATATACCATCCCCGATGTAAATCCTATCTCTGTTCACATTTTCTCAACTCCACTGTGGTCCCCAAACCATTTATTTTATAACCCTTAGAGGAAACAACAGTAAATATTTTTTGTCCTTTCTTGGCATTTTATACACATTTTAAAAACACACACAGTATCTCTTTAATATTATAAAAATTTATGTTTTATATATATAATATACTTTTCATAACATATAGTTCTATATTTCACCCCATATTATATCTTGAATTCAGTTCCATGGTAATACATATATTTATTTACTTCATTTTTTTTTTTTTTTTTTTTTTTTTTAAATTTTATTTTATTTTTAAACTTTACATAACTGTATTAGATTTGCCAAATATCAAAATGAATCCGCCACAGGTATACATGTGTTCCCCATCCTGAACCCTCCTCCCTCCTCCCTCCCCATTCCATCCCTCTGGGTCGTCCCAGTGCACCAGCCCCAAGCATCCAGTATCGTGCATCGAACCTGGACTGGCAACTCATTTCATACATGATGTTACACATGTTTCAATGCCATTCTCCCAAATCTTCCCACCCTCTCCCTCTCCCACAGAGTCCATAAGACTGTTCTATACATCAGTGTCTCTTTTGCTGTCTCGTACACAGGGTTATTGTTACCATCTTTCTAAATTCCATATATATGCGTTAGTATACTGTATTGGTGTTTTTCTTTCTGGCTTACTTCACTCTGTATAATAGGCTCCAGTTTCATCCACCTCATTAGAACTGATTCAAATGTATTCTTTTTAATGGCTGAATAATACTCCATTGTGTATATGTACCACAGCTTGCTTATCCATTCATCTGCTGATGGACATCTAGGTTGCTTCCATGTCCTGGCTATTATAAACAGTGCTGCGATGAACATTGGGGTACTCGTGTCTCTTTAAGACTCCACCAGAAAATTACTAGAACTAATCAATGACTATAGTAAAGTTGCAGGATATAAAATCAACACACAGAAATCCCTTGCATTCCTATACACTAATAATGAGAAAACAGAAAGAGAAATTAAGGAAACAATTCCATTCACCATTGCAACGGAAAGAATAAAATACTTAGGAATATATCTACCTAAAGAATCTAAAGACCTATATATAGAAAACTATAAAACACTGGTGAAAGAAATCAAAGAGGACACTAACAGATGGAGAAATATACCATGTTCATGGATTGGAAGAATCAATGTAGTGAAAATGAGTATACTACCCAAAGCAATCTATAGATTCAATGCAATCCCTATCAAGCTACCAACAGCATTCTTCACAGAGCTAGAACAAATAATTTCACAATTTGTATGGAAAAACAAAAAACCTCGAATAGCCAAAGCGATCTTGAGAAAGAAGAATGGAACTGGAGGAATCCACCTACCTGACTTCAGGCTCTACTACAAAGCCACAGTTATCAAGACAGTATGGTACTGGCACAAAGACAGAAATATAGATCAATGGAACAAAATAGAAAGCCCAGAGATAAATCCACGCACATATGGACACCTTATCTTCGACAAAGGAGGCAAGAATATACAATGGATTAAAGACAATCTCTTTAACAAGTGGTGCTGGGAACTCTGGTCAACCACTTGTAAAAGAATGAAACTAGAACACTTTCTAACACCATACACAAAAATAAACTCAAAATGGATTAAAGATCTAAACGTAAGACCAGAAACTATAAAACTCCTAGAGGAGAACATAGGCAAAACACTCTCTGACATACATCACAGCAGGATCCTCTATGACCCACCTCCCAGAATATTGGAAATAAAAGCAAAAATAAACAAATGGGACCTAATTAACCTTAAAAGCTTCTGCACATCAAAGGAAACTATTAGCAAGGTGAAAAGACAGCCTTCAGAATGGGAGAAGATAATAGCAAATGAAGCAACTGACAAACAACTAATCTCGAGAATATACAAGCAACTCCTACAGCTCAACTCCAGAAAAATAAATGACCCAATCAAAAAATGGGCCAAAGAACTAAATAGACATTTCTCCAAAGAAGACATAAAGATGGCTAACAAACACATGAAAAGATGCTCAACATCACTCATTATCAGAGAAATGCAAATCAAAACCACTATGAGGTACCATTTCACACCAGTCAGAATGGCTGCGATCCAAAAGTCTACAAGTAATAAATGCTGGAGAGGGTGTGGAGAAAAGGGAACCCTCTTACACTGTTGGTGGGAATGCAAACTAGTGCAGCCACTATGGAGAACAGTGTGGAGATTCCTTAAAAAACTGGAAATAGACATGCCTTATGATCCAGCAATCCCACTGCTGGGCATACTTCATTCTTTTTCAATATCTTTTCAAAAATCATACAAATAACTTTGAGAATAAAATTTCCTTAAGATATATTTATAAGACTGGGACTATAAATATAGGTAGGGCCAAATATTGTACATTTTAATTTTTCTATGTATGTTTTACTGTAATGTAATAATTTCCACTACAAACATTTTTTGATATATTTCCATAGTATGAGGTTATGAGACAGGTACTTTTTCTTTAATATAATATATATTGAATTGCTAAATACTCACAATTCAACATACATAAGTAAGCTTAATAATCTGTCCTTTTATCAGAGATTTGAAATACCATTTATGCAAATATTAAGTTTCCATATAGGCACGATTCAATTTATGGTCTGTGTTTCATTATTCTATTCATGAGTCCTTGTGCAAGACAGTACAATATTTTAGTTAAGGAACCGTAGAGTAAATTTTGATATGCTGATAGCATAAATCATTCCAACATTATTTTTATCCAAAAATGTTCTGTATTTTTAAGGTACACTTACCCGTCTGAATAAGAGTCATTTTGTCAAACTTTTTAAAAGATCTTTTGCATTTTAATGAGGATTAAGTTAGACTTACGTCTTCCCTGATAACTCAGTTGCTAAAGAATCTGCCTGCAATGATGGAGACCTGGGTTGGGAAGATCCCCTGGAGAAGGGAAAGGCTACCCACTCCAGTATTCTGGCCTAGAGAATTCCATGGACTGTATACTCCACAGGGTCACAAAACGTCGGACACCACTGGGCCTTAGAAAGCATCATTATGAACAAAGCTAGGGGAGGTGATAGAATTCCAGTGGAGCTATTTCAAATCCTGAAAGATGATGCTGTGAAAGTGCTGCACTCAATGTGCCAGCAAATTTGGAAAACCCAGCAGTGGCCACAGGACTGGAAAAGGTCAGTTTTCATTCCAATCCCAAAGAACGGCAATGCCAAAGAATGCTCAAACTACCACACAATTGCATTCATCTCACACACTAGTAAAGTAATACTCAAAATTCTCCAAGCCAGGCTTCAGCAATATGTGAACCGTGAACTTCCAGATGTTCAAGCTGGTTTTAGAAAAGGCAGAGGAACCAGAGATCAAATTGCTAACATCTGCTGGATCATCAAAAAAGCAAGAGAGTTCCAGAAAAACATCGACTTCTGCTCTATTGACTATGCCAAAGCCTTTGACTGTGTGGATCAAAATAAACTGTGGAAAATTCTGAAAGAGATGGGCATACCAGACCACCTGACCTGCCTCTTGAGAAACCTATATGCAAGTCAGGAAGCAACAGTCAGAACTGGACATGGAACAACAGACTGGTTCCAAACAGGAAAAGGAGTATGTCAAGGCTGTATATTGTCACCCTGCTTATTTAACTTCTATGCAGAATACATCATGAGAAACGCTGGGTTGGAAGAAGCACAAGCTGGGATCAAGATTGCTGGGAGAAATATCAATAACCTCAGATATGCAGATAACACCACCCTTATGGCAGAAAGTGAAGAGCAACTAAAAAGCCTCTTGATGAAAGTGAAAAAGGAGAGTGAAAAAGTTGGCTTAAAGCTCAAACATTCAGAAAACGAAGATCATGGCATCTCATCCCATCACTTCAAGGCTAATAGATGGGGGAACAGTGGAAACAGTGTCAGACTTTATTTTTCTGGGCTCCAAAATCACTGCAGATGGTGATCGCAGCCATGAAATTAAAAGATGCTTACTCCTTGGAAGAAAAGTTATGACCAACCTAGATAGCATATTCAAAAGCAGAGACATTACTTTGACAACAAAGGTTCATCTAGTCAAGGCTATGGTTTTTCCAGTGGTCATGTATGGATGTGAGAGTTGGACTGTGAAGAAAGCTGAGCACCAAAGAATTGATGCTTTTGAACTGTGGTGTTGGAGAAGACTCTTGAGAGTCCCTTGGACTGCAAAGAGAGCCAGCCAGTCCATTCTAAAGGACATCAGTCCTGGGTGTTTGCTGGGAGCCGGCACATTGCATATTGAGTGAGGATCTGGAATAGCTCAACTGGAATTCTATCACTTCCGGGAGCCAGCGTGAGGCACTCCGCCCATGACAAAGGTCATGAGGAAGGAGGCTCGGCATACGCAAAGGCGGGATCGAGCCTCAGGAGTCCCCCTGGAAATTCTCGAGCATCTACCCCCAAAACCAGAGTCTGCCTACTTTCTGCTTTGTGCTTTCACCTACACCTCTGACTTTACGGGGGGCTGTCCCCCACTACCTCTCTCTGAAAAAAGAGTTAGCTCACAGCTCCAGTTAATAATTCCTGGGTGTGACAGTGTTTAACCTACAAACTCCTTTGGAAATCCTCTAGCCTGCCTGAATGGCTTTTTCCGGCCACATGTGATTGTTCAGAGCCTCCCAACTGTGAGAGGCAGGAGATGTTCTAAACTGCCTAAACACAGATTCCTTTGAGTAGTTAAAAGATTGATTAGAAAATGTATTGGTGAAGGGTTTTTCACTTGTTGGGCCAATGTTTGCTGCTAAGTCTCCATACTCCTACTGTGTCCTTGGCAGTGTATTGATTGATATAATGGGTGTATAGAAATGTAAAATGCAGCTTTGTTCAATGCTTTTGGAAGGCTGGCGCCTGACTTTGGAATAATCACCTTTAGAGAAAGATAAGTTTCTTAAAATGTTAACAGGCCTCCGGGCCAGAAGATGATGTCTATCACCTGAACTTTTGCATATGATAAGTTTACAGGAAAAAAGCCTGGCTTGCTGCATGACTCTACCCCTTCCCCCATTATCCTCTATGCATAACTTAAGGTATAAAAACTACTTTGGAAAATAAAGTGCGGGCCTTGTTCACTGAAACTTGGTCTCCCCATGTCATTCTTCCCTTTAACTTCCGGCTGAGCGTCCATCTGGAGCGTGGATGTCCTCTGCGACCATTTATTTGCCTGGGCTTCTAAGACCCACTCGAGAAGGTGTCTAAGGTGGGGCACCTTCCGCTATTCGAGAGGGCGCCTGCGGCCTCCGTGGTCAGAGCTAACCTGGTGTCACGGGTTATATTGATTTTCCGCGTAAACCAAGCCACTCAGCTTCTTTTCTCCACTGAATTTTCCTACTGAGCTATCCTTATTTCAGCTGCTTTTCTCCACTGAATTTCCTCACTGAGCTATCCTTATTTCAGCTTCTTTTCTCCACTGAATTTTCCTACTGAGCTATCCTTATTCTATTACTCTTTATATCTTTGATAAATATTTATAAATAAATAAGTCGCCGACGCCGTCCCCGCTTCGAATACCCTGGATCAGCCGGGGCTGGACCCCGGCAGGTGTTCTTTGGAAGGACTGATACTAAAGCTGAAACTCCAATACTTTGGCCACCTCATGCAAAGAGTTGACTCATTGGAAAGGACTCTGATGCTGGGAGGGATTGGGGGCAGGAGGAAAAGATGATGACAGAGGATGAGGTGTCTGGATGGCATCACCGACTCTATGGAGGATGTGAGTTTGAGTGAACTCCGGGAGATGGTGATGGACTGGGAGGCCTGGAGTGCTGCAATTCATGGGGTCGCAAAGAGTCAGACATGACTGAATAGCTGAACTGAACTGAGTAACTTTCACTTTCACATTAGATTTATGGATTAATGTGGAGCAGAATTGAATCTTCAAATATTGAAATTTTCCCTCCAATAATTTAATATTTTCTCGTGATCAGTTGCTTCAATCTTGTCCAACTCTTTTGCAGCCCTATGAACTGTATCCTGCCAGGGTCCTCTATCCATGGGATTTTCCAGGCAAGAATATTAGAGTGCATTGCCATGGCCTTCTCTAGTTATGTTTACTTCTGTTATATCACTATATTTTGCACAAATATGAGATTTTTTTTTGTAGTTAATATTTTACATTTGTTTCAACCTTTTTTTGGCACACGCATGTATTTTTAAATAAATGTATACAAAAGCCTCTGAACAAACACAGCCTAATGCTTAGTCATAACTCAAGGAAACCCTGTGCAGATTTCTGGGCTCCTTCTTTTCATGACCCTGAAAGTTCTAGTTTCTTTTTCTTTTTTTTTTTTTCCCCTAATGAGATCACTGATCTCTGGGCTCCACCTCCCTGTGCCCTGAGGTAGAAATTCATGATGAATACATAGCACACAAAGAGGGTGGAATTCTCCTTCTCACTCATCAAGCCCTGTGAGAAGGGTTACCCAATGTCTTAAAAAAAATTTCCTCATCTATTTTCATTCTGTGCCCGTTTACTAAGGAAGACTAAATCCAATATTTATTGATCTGGGTGGTGAGGACATGGAATTTTCCTACATTTAATATGTTTATATTGTATAATAAAATAATCAAATAATATTATATGTACCATAGTACGGACATGTGAATTGCAATAATAAAATGAATAGCTGCTTACCGACTTCTTAATTTAAGAATGAAAACATACTAATCCTTAAAAGTGCTGATACCTTTGTATTCCATCTCTCTGCCTGTCTGCCCCTCACCCACAGAGTCTGCCTCCCGAAAAACCTCCCTCCTCTGTTTTCCCCTCCTCTTTCTCTGCCTCTTCCATTCGACTATGGTTCTCGCCTGACCTCTTGAGCCACACTCACCCTTGGCTCCTTCCACATCTTGCTCATCCTTCTTTTGAGTTTCTATTGATTTTGTACTTGAAAAATAGCTTCTATAGCTATTTTGCTTATTTTTCTTCTCTTGTTATAATGATGTGTTATTTATTTCATTATTATAATGCTATTTTCCCACTCTCAATTTGGATGACAAGTTTTCTAAATTTTAACATTATTTCTTTTTCTACAACCACTCCTTTCTGTATTATAGAAAATAGTCCTTGATTAAAAAAAAATAGTCCTTGATGAACTGCTTTCACTGGGATCCACCATTGTTTGATAAGTGCTTTTATCCATTATTATTGATAAATAATTATTTCTATTTGAAATTTTCCTGTGTTTTTTCAGATTGGTTCGGTTCAGTCACTCGGTTTTATCTGACTCTTTGCGACCCCATGGACTGTGGAATGCCAGGTTTCCGTGTCCATCAACAACTCCCGGAGCCTACTTAAACTCATGTCCATTGAGTTGGTGATGACATCCAACCATCTCATCCTCTGTCGTTCCTTTCTCCTCCCACCTTCAATCTTTCCCAGCATCATGGTCTTTTCCAGTGAAAAGACCTTCACTGGAAGGTGAAGTTCTCACATTCAGTTCTTCACACTTGGTGACCAACGTATTGGAGTTTCAGCCTCAGCATCAGTCCTTCCAATGAATATTCAGAAATGATTTCCTTTAGGATTTCCTGGTTGGATCTTCTTGCAGTCCAAGAGACTCTCAAGAGTCTTCAACACCACACTTCAAAAGCATCAATTATTTGGCACTCAGCTTTCTTTATAGTCCAATTCTCACATCCATACATGACTACTGGAAAAAACCATAGCTTTGACTAGATGGACCTTTGTTGGCAAAGTAATGTCTCTGCTTTTCAATATGCTATCTAGGTTGGTCATAACTCTTCTTCCAAGGGGTAAGTGTCTTTTAATTTCATGGCTTCAGTGATTTTGGAGCCCCGAAAAATAAAGTCTGACACTGTTTCCACTGTTTCCCCATCTATTTCCCATGACGTGATGGGACCAGGTGCCATGATCTTCATTTTCTGAATGTTGAGCTTTAAGCCAACTTTTTCACTCTCCTCTTTCCCCTTCATCAAGAGTCTTTTTAGTTCCTCTTCACTTTCTGCCAAAAGGGTGGTGCCATCTGCATATCTGAGGTTATTGATATTTCTCCCGGCAATCTTGATTCCAGCTTGTGCTTCTTCCAGCCCAGCGTTTCTCATGATATACTCTGCATATAAGTTAAATAAGCAGGGTGACAATATACAGCCTTGACGTTCTCCTTTTCCTATCTGGAACCAGTCTGTTGTTCCATGTCCAGTTCTAACTGTTGCTTCCTGACCTGCATACAAATTTCTCAGGAGACATTGGTCTCTTTAGCCTAGCTCAATTTGAAAATTAAAACATTACTTCATACAAATAATATGTGTTCTGATACCCATATGGTTACCAATTTCTTTATCAAAAATGCTTCTAGAATTTCAGGCTCATTTTCAGGGCTCATTGTTTCTTTTTCTTTCTTTTACTAAAGTATATGCTTTAGAAGTTCCTCTACTGAAGCTCTGTGGGTGGTCTTAGTTTTTGTTTATCTGAAAATGTCCGTATTGCCCTTGTTCTTGAAAGATACTTTTGCTGAATACACAATTTAAGTTGATGCTTATTTTTTCAGAAGATTTTGAGGCTATACCACTTTACTTAGTTTCATTCTTTGACATCGAAAAGTTTGCTCTGAGTACAACTGTCCTTTCTTTGTAGAGAATCTATCTTACTTCGCTTAGCTATTTGTCTTTTATCAACACTATGAGGTTTAGTTAACATACAATATAAAGAACACATTTTATGTATATAGTCTTATGAGTTTTTGACAAATGGTTAAATCCTTCTAATCACTAGCTCAATAGATGTACAGAACATTTTTATTAAGTAAAAAAATTTTCTTGTCCATTTACAATCAATTCCACCAAACCTGTGCCCCAGTTAACCACAAGTATGTTTGCTTTTAATAGATTAGCTTTACCTATTCTAAAATTTCAAATGAAATATGCAAAATCCGATTCTGATTTCCATTACCCAGCTATTGCTTTCTTATCAAACGTTCACTTGTTGTACTGCCCATTTATATTCCACCGTGTGAATGTACCACAATTTGCTGATGCACACACCTGGTGCTGTACATTTGGCTTGTTTCCAGTACTTGGCTCTTATGAATTAAGATACTGTGAATAACGAGTGCAACTCCTTTTGTAGACACACAGTCGCTTTTATTTTGGTTATTTACAAGAAGTATAATTGTTGAAATATATGGTAAGTATAAGTTTAAATTTACAAAGGCATTGCCAATCCATTTTCAAAAGTAGTTGTGTCATTTCACAATCTGGTAAGTGATACAAGTGTTTCAGTAGCTCTATGTTTTGGTCAGCACTTAATATTGCCAATTATTTTAACTGTATCAATTCTAGTGGATGTGAAGTGATATCTAATTGTAATATTAATTTGCATTTTCTGAGTAAATAGATAACATTGTATTTTTTCTTGACCATATTAAGTGTGGGTTAATTTCTGGACTTAATTCTGTTTCATCTACCTAACTGACTATCCTCAAACAAATGCCACATATTATAGCTTTATGGCACAGCTTCAGATGGGTGTGCATGAGTGCTCAGTCACATCAGACTCTTTGTGACCCCATAGCCACCCAAGTTCCTCTGTCCATGAGATTGTCCAGGCAAGAATACTGGAGTGGCTTGCCATTTCCTCTTCTGGGGATCTTCCAGACCCAGGGATCGAACCCATGTCTCCTACATTGACAGGCAGATTCTTTACCACTGAGCCACCTGAGAAGTACAGCTTCAGATGAGGTTTTATATATTCTACAACCTTATTCCTTTTCAAAATTGTTCCTTCTCAAAATTATTAAGAAAGTCTTGAAGAAGTTTCATACAAATTTGAGAATACATTTAACAAATTCTAAAAGAAAAAAGTGTGTTGGCCTTTTTTTTAAAGTGTAAAGACAGTTTTGAATCTATAGATCAATTTTGAGAATACTGAACTCAATACTATTGATTACAATAAAAAGTAAATATGGTGTAGTTGTCCATTTATTTAGGCTTCTTTATTTTATTTATACCCAAGAAGGGTAGTACTAAAGAATGTGCTAACCATTGGACAACTGCACTCTTCTCCCATGCTAGTAGGGTCATGCTTAAAATCTTGCATGCTAGGCTTCCACATTATGTGAACCAAAAACTTCCAGATGTACAAGCTGGGCTTAGAAAAGGAAGAGGAACTAGAGATAAAATTGCTAACATCTGCTGTATCATAGAGAAAGCTATGGATTTCCAAAAGAACTTCTATCTCTGTTTCATTGACTACCCTAAAGCCGTTGACTGTGTGGATCATAACAAACCATGGAAAGTTCTTAAAGAGATGGGAATACCAGACCTTCTTAACTGTCTCCTGAGAAACCTGACTACGGGTCAAGCAGTAACTGTTAAAACTCTGTATGGAATAACTGATTGGTTCAAGTTTGGAAAGGAGTACAAGAGGGCTGTCTGCTGTCACCCTGTTTGTTTAACCTATACACTGAGCACGTCCTGAGAAATGCCAGGCTGGATGAGTTACGAGCTGGAATCAAGGCAGTCAGGAGAAACAACAACCTTAGATATATGGATAATGCCACTCTAATGGCAAAAAGCGAAGACAGTGAAAGAACCAGCTTAAAACTAAATTAAAAAAAAAAAAACAAACTAAGATCATGGTATCCAACCCCATTACTTCATGGCAAATAGAAGGGAAAAATGTAGAAGTAGTGACAAATTTCCTCTTTTTAGACTCTAAAATCACTGCAGAGAGTGACTATAGCCATGAAATCAGAAGAAAATTGCCTTTTGGCAGGAAAACTGTGACAAACCTAGATAGTGTGTTGAAAAGCAGAGATATTGCTCTGCCAATAAAGGAACATATAATCAAAGCTATGATCTTACCAGCGGTCACGTTCAGTTGTGAGAGCTGGACCCTAAAGAAGGCAGAATGCTAAAGAATTGATGCCTTTGAACTGTGGTGTTGGAGAATACTTCTGAAAGACCCTTGGACAGCAAGATCAAACCAGTCAATCTTAAGGGAAATCAACCCTGAATACTGGAAGGACTGATGCTGAAGCTGAAGCTCCAGTATTTGCCTTATCTGATGCTAACAGCCAACTCATTGGAAAAGTCTCTGATACTGGGAAAGATTGAGGTCAGAAGAAGAGGGCATCAGAGGATGAGATGGCTGGACAGCATCACTGATGCAATGGACATGAACTTGGGCAAACTTCAGGAGATGGTGAAGGACAGGAAGGCCTGGCATGCTGCTGTCTATGGGGTTGCAAAGTCGGACATGACTGGGTGACTGAACAACATCTTTATTCTTCATTGTTTTATTCTGTCTTGGGTAAAGGGCTTGGACTTCTTTATCAATTATATTTCAAAGTAATTTATGATATTAATGGTATTTTATTGGTACAGCCTAGTATTTTTCCTAATTGATTTTTGCTACTATCTAGAAATAACATTGTTTCTGATTGCTGACTGCTAGTCTGTGCCTTGATTAAATTTAGTAATGAATTCTATTTTTATCAGGGCTTACTATCCTTGTTAATATTGCTGAATTTTACTTGCTAAAATTTTGTTGAATGTATTTACTTCTATGTGAATAGGAATATTGATCTGTAATTTTTCTTTTATTTTCATTATGTGTCAAAATTATTTATAGATGTTATGTTAGCCTAATAAAATAAGCTAGAAAATGTTCATTCTTCTGTTTTCTAAAGATTTTCTGCAAAGCTTATGTTATTTCTTTCTTAAAGGTCTGTGAAGATGCACCAATGATTTAACCAATGAAATCACCTTATTCTGAAGATTTCTCCCTGGGAATATTTTTATTTATTGTTACAAATTTAATTCCTTTAATAGGAATAATTCAGATTTTCTATTTCTTCTTGATTCAATTTTGGTAAGAATTATATAGAAGTTGTTGAGTTTTTATGTACCTCTTTATCTGTTTTCTACATTTTACATATCCTTATTTCTTTTAGCTCTGCTCTGAGTATTTCCTCTGGTTCATGTTCTGATGAAAGTGTTTTCTTTTTAGCTAAATCTAACCTGCTTTCCATCATTTTATCCACATGTCCAATGCATTTCAATTTTGTATTTCTAAGAGTCTGACTTCTTTTATTTTCCTATCTCTCCAATAAATGCAAATCTTTCATTCTAGCTGTTTTTTTCCCCCTTATCTCTCTCTTTAAAAAAAAATAGCTTATGTATGGTTATACTGTAATCTTAGTTTGTATGAATGCTAAGTATCTAAATGGAAGATTCTTTTATGCACATAAATTTGCAATTGTTTCATCCAGAAGCTAGATATTCTGCCTTCCTACAAAATGTTTCCAGCACTTGGAGCCTTCTCTTGACTAATGCAGGTGTCTCCTGGGCTTGTGGTGCTCTGTCGAAAGGCTCCATTATCACTGAATACAAATACAAATGCTTAGTGCTCATTGCTCTGTTACTTTCATTTTTTGCTTTTATAGTGGGCTTCCTTGGTGGCTCAGTGGTAAAGAATCTGCCTGCCAATTCAGGAAATGCAGGAGATGTGGGTTCTATCCCTGGGTTGGGAAGATACCCTGGGGGAGGAAATGGCAACCAGCTCGAGTATCTTGCCTGGGAAATCCCATGGACAGAAGGACTAGAGGGCTGCAGTCCATGGGGCTGCACAGAATCAGACAGGACTTAGTGACTAAACAACAACACCTTAGTTGTTGTTGGTTTTTTTTTTTTTTTCTCTTTAACTTATTTTCATAAGACTATCAATATACTATAAACAATATTATTTTTTTATTTCCCCAAGAGGCTGTTATTGTTGTTTTTTAATAGGAAAACCCTTTAGGTAATCAAGTCCCTATACCACCTAAAGTAAATGTCAGGGCAAAATTTTGATTCCTAAAATGTTTTAACAATGTCTGCTTTAATTTTATTTGCATTTACTTTAGTCTGTAATATCCTGTTTACAACAGACATTCACAGAGCTCTCTACTTTTATGGACAACATCAGAAACAAACCTAACATACAGATTGCATGTTTTTACTTCACCGATAATAAAAAAAAAATCAAATAAGTAAATCAATCAGGAAATGATTTAATCTTCCAAAATCTAGACGTAAGGTCGAAACTTCAACAGTGCAGTTTCTATGTGGTCATTTTTAATGTTATTCACAACTTTTAATCAGTTTTTGAAAATGTCATTTAGTCACCCAAATTGAGCATTTAACTCAGTCAAACCCTAAATCTTCTCAGTGCAGCAAAATAATAGAACACAGAAATTACTTTAAGAAATACTGTAAGAAATGTAAAACTTCTTCTTTTGAATAATACAAAAACTGAAAAGAGAGGACCATACATATCAGAAAGCTTTCTCTAAAAAAGTAACAAAGTTTAACAGTTCAATTTTTTTCTTATTATGAATACACTCAGGTATTGTGAGGCTTTCTCCTAAATCTTTAAGCAATCTTAGGATATTACATTCTCCTAGAACATTTGCACATGAATATACTGTATGCTGTGGTTCATGTTCAACAACCTTTCATGGTATATTAGACTATGTCAAGTTCATTTTCAACATCCCAACTCAGAAAGCTGTTACCATGCCTAGCTCTGAAGGGGCAATGAGAAGAATCTGTAGTGGTTTATAAAGGTTCCCAAAACAAAATACCACAGACTAAGGGATTTAAATAACACACAGCTATCTCTCATATCCTTAGGGGATTGGATCCAGAACTCCCACCGGATACCAAAATCTAGGGATGCTCAAGCATCTTAGATTAAATCAGATCAGATCAGATCAGTCACTCAGTCCTGTCTGACTCTTTGCGACCCCATGAATTGCAGCATGCCAGGCCTCCCTGTCCATCACCAACTCCTGGAGTTCACTGAGACTCACGTCCATCGAGTCAGTGATGCCATCCAGCCATCTCATCCTCTGTCATCCCCTTCTCCTCTTGCCCCCAATCCCTCCTAGCATCAGAGTCTTTTCCAATGAGTCAACTCTTCGCATGAGGTGGCCAAAGACTGGAGTTTCAGCTTTAGCATCATTCCTTCCAAAGAAATCCCAGGGCTGATCTCCTTCAGAATGGACTGGCTAAAGGCACAATATTTGCATATAACCTATGCATAGCCTCCCATATACTTTAAATCTTCTCTAGATGACTTGTAATACTTGATACAATATAACTACTATGTAAATAGTTGCTGCTACTACTACTGTTAAGTCACTTCAGTCGTGTCTGACTCTGTGTGACCCCATAGACGGCAGCCCAGGAGGCTCCCCCGTCCCTGGGATTCTCCAGGCAAGAGTGCTGGAGTGGGGTGCCACTGCCTTCTCCAATGCATGAAAGTGAAAAGTGAAAGTGAAGTCACTCAGTCGTGTCCGACTCTTAGCGACCCCATGGACTGTGGCCCACCTGGCTCCTCCATCCATGGGATTTTCCAGGCAAGAGTGCTGGAGTGGGGTGCCATTGCCTTCGTAAATAGTTGCTGGTGCACAGCAAATACAAGTTTTACTCTTTGGAAATTTCTGGGATTTTTTTTCCCCCCAAATATTTTTGACCCACAGTTGGTTGAATCAGCTGATGTAGAACTTACAGATACGGACACATTTACTTTCCTACAGTCCTGGAAGCCAGAAGTCAGAGGTCAAGTAGAGTTAGTCCTTCTGAAGGCTGTGAGGGAAAGAACAGTTCCAGGAACTTCTCCCCAGCCTGTGGATGGCTGTCCCCTCCCTGGTCCTCACACTGCCCTCTGTGCAGACACCAGACCCAGAGCTAGCTGGAGACACGGGACAGAACCCTCTGGCAGAGGAACAGAGCCAGCCACTGGCAAACTCCAGCTCAGCAGGAAGAAACAAGGGGGTTAGGTGTCCGCCTGAAGTCCGCCTTATCCTCCCGTCCCCTCGCAATGACTGTGGTTGATCCTAACGGAAAACACTGGGTAGCGAGCCTTCTTGACTCTGTCCTTAGAAGTTGATCTTAGAGGACACAAAGCAAGCAGGTTCACAATTCTAGTTTCTCTGATGAATTAAAATACTTCAACAGCTCTTTCACACACACACAAACATGTCCCTTTCCCCCAGTTATACTTACATATCAAATGGTAATAGTACGGTCTATTCCTTATTGACTATATGGCCACAGGGTAATGAATGATAGAGTCTACCCAGACTATATAAAGATGTAAAGAACCTTACAGAAAGTTCTTTAATAAAGGCTTTTACAACTTCTTAAATGAATCAATTTAAACAAATGAAGAATTTCAGCAGGTTAATTTACTTGGATATGTTAAATCTTGAAGAGAGGTCTAGGCTAGGACCTTGCTTTCAGTTTAACACTGAGCTTATAAATGCAATTTCCATAAAAACAAATTGCTACATGTTTCAGCCATGGGAAAGATCCAATTTTCTAAAATGTTTTTGTTGTGGCAGTTGGGAACTGTACGGCCTACTTCATTTCGATTATTAGAATCATTTTGACTATTATTCCACCCACACAAGGACCATGGCAAAAGCTTTTTGTGTACACACAAAGTTTGATTTCCGCTAGCAGCTGTTCATTATAAAGGAAATGTTTCCGATGGCCTTTATTCCGTAACACTTAAAACTATTTGGCAACCAAGAATGCTGCCTTTCCTAGTCTTTAGTGTATTTCTTTTTTTCATTTTGAGTTGTTTCTCAGCTATTTTATATTGTCTATTTAATTGCCTCAATATGTTCCTTTCACAGAAAGGAGGGAAATTCAGTTACCTATAATATGATTGCTTTACTTGATCCAACCTCTGGGTAATCATAAAACAGATAGAAGATTTTAAAACAGATTAAATAACCCCAAGCAGGCTTCTTTTTATGAACACTTCACCTCTAAGAGGGCCTGCCCCTTTCTGAAAACCACTGCTGCTGGAATAGATATTTTTATTTGACATTTTTAACTTTTACCTTTGAGATACAGTAACATTTTTATAATCATAGTTTTCCACAGGAACATTTTAGAAACACTCATCAGACCTAAACACATAAGTATCAGCATGAGACACTTTGTCCTCCATTTCTTCTCCCCTGATACATACATGTTCTATCTCTGCTGTCACAGATAATTATCCTGGAAGGGAGTTTGTTCCCTGAACAAACTATGGAGATGGGAAAAGATGGATTCCCAAACTTAGGGATGAGATAAAAAGGCATTTCCCCAGACATCACGACGGCAATATGAAGTTTTTGTTTTTCTTTTTATCTTTTTCCAAAATGGCTGTTAAGTTGTATGGTCCTATGAGCCTATTTGGCCAGCTACATTATCAGCTCTTGTGGACTAACCAGACATCTTAATTATGATTTGTCATGTTCCTCTTCTGAGAAAAGTTGACCCAAGTTTCTAACAACTTCCACAAAATACGTTTTAAAAGTTGAGAACATGTTCTATTTGGTCTCTAAAACTACTTATTTGGTGAAACGTAAATACATACTTTAAATTGTAGTTCAGTCATTAAGTCATGTCCAACTCTTTGTGATCCCATAAACTGCAACACACCAGGCTTCTCTGTCCTTCACTCTCCCCCAGAGTTTGCTCAAACTCATGTTCATTGAGTCAGTGATGTCATCCAACCATCTTATCTTCAGCTGCCCCCTTCTCCTGCCCTCAGTCTTTCCCAATATCAGGTTTTTTCTAATGAGCTGCCTCTTCACATCAGGTGGCCAAAGTACTGGAGCTTCAGCTTCAACATCTGTCCTTCAGTGAATATTGAGGGTTGATTTCCTTTAGGATTGACTGGTTTGATCTCCTTACTGTCCAAGGGACTCTCAAGTGCCTTATCTAAAAAACATATTTTATATGTCTTTATATTTGAGTAGAAAATTAAGAAAAAGATTACTGCATATGTATAGAGAATATCATGAAATGTGGTGGAAACTAGGCTTTAATAGAAAATAGACTTGAATTCCTGCTCCATCACCAGTCTACAGGCCCTAAGGAGGCTTACTTATCCTCTTTCTGTATCAATTTTCATTACAGTGGTAATAGATATTATCTAAATGACTGTGAACATTAAGTGAAATGACTTGAAAAATATTTAGTATCATGTTAGTCTCAGAGTGGCCCTTATTAAATACTTATTTTCCTCCTTTCACTGTTGATCCCACAAGTACTACAGAGGACAGGATTTACAGCATGGTCAAATGTCTGTAATCTCAGATAATGGCCACCTTATTTTAAGGAACAGGAGTTACAACTATATTCCAACAACAACAACAACAAAAAGAATATGGCCAGAGTCTTAGAGATTTTTTTTTTTTTAACCTTTTGGCCACACTGCACAGCATGTGAGAACTTGCTACCCCGATCAGGGATGGAACCCACACCTCCTGCACTGGAAGCCCAGAGTCTTAACTATAACCACTGGGCCACCGAGGAAGTCTGGAGATTTGTTTTGTCTTTAAATATTTTTTGACTCTTGAATATCAATATGCACATTCTGCTTTGAATTCATTATGAAGTGGTTAAGGATACGATATGGGCTTTGGAATCAAGTTCCTGATACGACTTTCCCAAAGGCCTTTGTGAGGAATGGTCTTACTGCCTCCCAGATCCCTCCATTGTGTGCTTCTTAGATAAGAGTCCCACAGTGCTTATCAGAGCCCCACTCTTTTTGATATGAACTGATCAATCCAGCTTTAGCCCAGGAAGTCCAAAGTCCTCCACCCTCGGACCCTAATGAGGCATTCTCCCCAGGTCTTCTCTCTCTCTGCCTGCACCCTGCCTTGGTCTCCCCATGTGACCCTCCTCAAGGCTTAACTGGTACTTCTTCCAAGACCTCTGACTAATAAGGGGCTTCCTAAGTGGCACAGTGATCAAGAATCTGCCTGCCAATGCAGGAGATGCAAGATACACAGGTTCAATCACTGGGTTAGGATGATCCCCTGAAGTAGGAAATGGCCACCCACTCCAGTATTCTTGCCTGGAGAACTCTATGGAAGGAAGGAGGAGCCTGGTGGGCTGCAGTCTGTGGGGTGGCAAAATCCAGGGGGTTGCAAAGAGTCAGACACGACTGAGCACATAGGCATTCCTATTCCTTTGTGGCACTTTACTAAACCCAAGCTCACCATCCAACACCGCTGGGCTCTACTTAACAAATGCTAATTCAACAAAGTCATAGCAGGGACTAACCAAGTTATAGACATATCTCGTTTTATAAACAAAAGCACATTGCCTCACTTGATTTACACCTTATATTCATGAGTTGAATACTTGCATTTGATTATGTATAAACATTACATGTGTCAGAAAGAGATAACTAATGAGAACCTACTGTATATCATGGTGGGGGGGAAAGTGAAGAAGGTGCAATCTGTAGGACATATATTAAGCTTAAAAATGCATCCCAATATCTACTGAGTGCAGACAAGGGCTGTATGATTCCACTCATACAAGACACCTAGACTAGTCAAATTCATAGATTCAGAAAGTACAAGAATAGATGCCAGGAGCATCAGGACGGGGACTGTGGAGGGGGAAGAGGGAGTTAGTGCTTAATTCAGTCAGAGTTTTAGTTTGGGAGGGTGAAGAGGTCAGGAGAAGGATAATGAGAGTTGCACAAAAATGGGAATATATGTAATGCCACTGAAGTGTACAGTTAAGAATGGTTTAAAACATATGTTTTATATTATGTGACTTTTACCACAGTAAAAAAAAAAAACAACATTTAAAACAAAAAAAAAGTAAAATGTGCAAAAAAGAAACCCATTTTCAAACAATTAAAGTATTTAAATAATATGCAACACACTATGAAGTTCAAACTATTCATTTTTTAAAAAGGAAAACTAAAAGATTTAAGTTGTATCCACATGATTTAAACAAAATATTTACTATCCGAGTGGCCACGTTGGTAAGGTATCTGGTTTCTAGTGTGCTGCTTGAGAGGCCTCCTACTGATTTTCTACCTCTCTTTAATCTTCAAATTCTATATAGAAAGAAAGAGGAAGGAAAAGAAAGTGAAGTCACTCAGTCGTATCTGACTCTTTGCAACCCCGTGGACTGTAGCCCACCAAGCTCCTCGGTCCATGGGATTCTCCAGGCAAGAATACCGGAGTGGGTTGCCATGTCCTATTCCAGGGGATCTTCCCAACCCAGGGTTCGAATCCAGGTCTCCCGCACTGCAGGCAGACGCTTTACCCTCTGAGCCACCAGGGAAGCCCCAAATTCTATACACCTATAATCAAATCCCTTAAATATTATAAAGGCAAACTGAAAACTTTCTCCCACACTTAGCTCCCACACATTTTTTATATATTTCACTCCCATTCATTTCCTGTGGATCTCCCCAAAATTCTTTTCTGTATTAACAAGAAAATTTAAATGAGTTATTTGTTTTTCCTCCTAAACAACCCACTCATGGGCTTCTCTGTTGGCTCAGCTGGTAAAAAATCAAACTGTGATATATTCCACTCATACCATGATATATTTCACTGTTACCATTTGGAGTCAGATAGATAGATAGCTGGGGCTTCCCTGGTGGCTCAGACAGTAAGGAATCTGCCTGCAATGCGAGAGACATGTGTTTGATCCCTGAGTCAGGAAGATACCTTGGAGAAGGAGATGCAACCCACTTCAGTATTCTTGCCTGGAGAATTCCATGGACAGAGGAGCCTGGGGGGCTACAGTAGATAGATTGTTCAGTCACTAAGTCATGTCCAACTCTTTGTTACCCCATGGACTGCAGCATGCCAGGATTCCCTGTCCTTTACCACCTCCCAGAAGCTTGCTCAAACTCATGTCCATTAATTTGGTGATGCCATCCAACCATCTCATTCTCTGTTGCCCTTTTCTCCTCCTACCCTCAGTCTTTCCCAGCATTAGGGTCTTTTCCAGTAAGTCAGCTTTTTCCATCAGGTGGCCAAAGTATTAGAGCTTTAGCTTCAGCATCAGTCCTTCCAATAAATATAGGCAGATAGACAGAGATAGAGAGATATCTATATACATATGTAGATATTTTTCTTTTTACATATGTATTTTACACAGATAAACATTGTGATGGTTAACCATCAACTTGACTAGCTGCAGGGTTCCCAGATTAAACATTTCTGGGTGAGTTTGCGTAAGGTTGTTACTAGTTGAAATTGGCATTTGAATCAGGGGACTCAGTCGAATAGATCATCTCTCCCAATATGGAAGCCCCGAATAGAACAGAAGGCAGAAGAAGAAGTGATCCCTTTTCTCCTACCTTGCTGCGTGAGCAGGGACACCTCACCTCATTTTATCTAGCCCTTAGTCTGGAACTGACACTGCTGACTTCCCTAATTCTCCAGCCCTTGAATGCAAACTGAATTATATCACTGGCTTTCCTGGGTCTGCAGCTTACAGATGGCAGATCATGGGACTTCTCAGCCTCCATAATCATGTAAGCCAATTTCCATATATCTATATATAGAGATACAGATATTACTGAGTCCAAGAATGTATGTATTTCTGAGTTTTTTTCAGAAAGTGTCAAATTGCCCTCCACAGAGGTTTGACACTTTACATACACCTACGCTCTATGATCTTGGCTTTCCTCACAATCCACCGACAAAGGTGATGTCAAATGCCTTTCGGATTTGCACCAGTCTAATAGGTGAGATATGAGTGTTGATTATATCTTGTGTGTTGATAATCCTGCTCATAAGTAGAAGCATAAAGATTGCTACCAAGAAACTAGAAACACTGATGTTACCTAATTCAGCCTGGATTTTCCTGTATATATGCAAGAGAAATATATGCAATAGCTTTACAGAAGACAGATGAGAATGAACACTTTTTGAATGATAGATATCAGGCATAGGGCTAGTTGCCTTACAAATATTATCTAGCTTGACTCTTACAACAACCATATATAGAAGTAACTGTTGCTTACATTTTACAGATAAGAGAAAGGAGAAGGACCAGGAGAGATCAAGTAACTCACCCCAGACCACATGGACTATGAATAGCGCAGTCATATATGAACTTGAATTGGCTCAACTGCAAAGTGCATCAGGAAGTTATTATAAGAAGGTGTGGAAGGGCATTTTATCCATGCTATATATTTTACCATATTACTAGCATTTGGAAGTGCATATTTTATTTGACAGTATTTATAAATCATGTGTGTCCCTCTCAGAATAACTTGTAGTGCAGAAATGCTTCCATATGCTAGAAGATTGTCTGGTTCTTTTGATGAGGAAGAAAGCCTCATTCTGTAGCTTACTTGCTTATAATCACTCAGCTACAGCATGTATAAATTTAGAAATGGTATTCCCACAGAATTAACTCAGAACAAATTTCCCTTCCTGCAAACTTCACATGACTGATAAAGATACGTGTGCAACACAGTATTGTCACAAAATAATTAAATTTTTAGGACTTATTTCATTATTTATATAGGTAATAGAAATTTGTAAATTAAATATATAATATTTAATTTCCAAATTCAGATACACTTAAATTTTAAACTTTTAATAATTAAGCTATTTACTTTTCTTATGACTGAACTGAACTGAACTGAATGACTGTATCTCAATCTTCCTACTTGACAGCTATGTGACCTTGGAAAACTTTAACTACAATTTCTTGGAATACATTTTTTTTTCATCTATATATAGTATATCAGTATGAAAGCTAACACTTGTTCTGAAAATTAGATGAAATAATCTATGTAACTATTGCCCCTGTATTGGCAATCAGGGGAGTTGAGGTCCACATCAATAATAGTATCTTGCCCATTATCAATACTAAACTTAGATAAGCTATTTTAATTGGAACTCAGATTTCTCATGTATAAAAGGAGTTTGTCAGGAAGAACTGAAGGTCATAAGGTCCAGTTAGAGGCCATTTATATATATATATTTTTTCCTATTTCAAAAAATGAAACAAGCTTTACACTTCTTTCTACCCTGAGTCTCTTGTACAGGGAAGAGCAATATAATTCACGTCTTTCATTGCTTTAGTCTTAAGTGGCTGTGCTTCTGATACCCATTCACTCCCACACGCATTAGCAGGAGGTCCTTTTCAGAGCCTAAAATCTCTAAGCCGAAAGACAAAAATGAAGACACCCTTGAGCAGAAAGTCCCTGATTCTCTAAAACACCTCTGCCAGAAACATAAATGCCTCTGGACAAAGAAATATATCTTTTTCCTGCAAGATACTTCTTGTATTTGTTGTTCAGATCATAATTAATTAATACAGTGTACTAAGCTGCTAAATCGCTTCAGTCGTGTCTGACTCTGTGTGACCCCATAGACGGCAGCCCACCAGGCTCCCCCGTCCCTGGGATTCTCCAGGCAAGAACACTGGAGTGGGTTGCCATTTCCTTCTCCAATGCAGGAAAGTGAAAAGTGAAAGTGAAGTCAGTCGCTCAGTCGTGTCCGACTCTTCAGGACCCCATGGACTGCAGCCTACCAGGCTCCTCCATCCATGGGATTTTCCAGGCAAGAGTACTGGAGTGGGGTGCCATCGCCTTCTCCGAATACAGTGTACAGTTTTACTTAAAATTTTTGCCCTGGCATTTTAAAAATAGCTTGGAAGAAATGCTAGTTAAGATCACTTTATTTTAAATATATTGTGAAAAACTGAAAAAATCTATAACCTACTCTCATCAACTCACATTAAAAATATAATTTTATAAAATAAAATAGTCCCCCAAAATACTGTCTACTCTTTTTATATTTTTCATGATTCTGGTTTTGTATAACTTGCCAGAACCATTTAGACTCACAGATTAACTGGGCAACACATTTGGACAGACAGACACTGCTGATGACAACAATAATATGACTCTTTCTGAATTTTGCAAAATAAACAACACAGTATTCTCCATCATAAACACATATTGAATACCTGCTGTGTACAAGGCACTAAAGCTAGATTATGTGATGAATACAAATCACAGAACATTGTTTATAGTTCTGAACACTTCACAATCCAGTGAGGATAACTAAAACAGTAAGTATGTAATAACTGCTAATACAGACATAAAAGAATCAGCAGTTGTATAAAATAAGGGGAATCTATTCCCTATGACTATGTAAGACCTTTTGATAAGGAGAGATTGATTCTGGAGTATACAGTGGATTTTTTAAAGTAGATAAAATGTGTAAGCTTTTATATCATATACAACAATTTCCTCCGATTTAGTTGTTCAGTTTTTATGTATTCACTTTACACTCTGAATTCTACTTTTATAAAGATATTGCTACAAAATTTTATTTCTGTATTGTTCAAAATAATATTATTAAATAAAATTTATAATGAAAATTAAATAAAGGTTTATGAATTAAATTTTAAAATAAAATGTAATACATTAAATTTATGAACAAAATAAGGATGTCAATTGCAATTTGCTGTTGGAAATAGTGGCCAATGCAATAAGGGAATTCTTGGAAATAAAAGAAGAAATTTGCAATTATTTGCACCTAATAGGCTTGTTTCACAAGGAAATCAAGAGGAAGAGAAACAGACTCACAGACTTAGAGAATGAATTTAAGGTTATGGGAGTGGGTAGGAAAAGGAGGGATAGGGAGTTTGGGATTGATAATGTGCATACTGCTATATTTAAAATGGAAAATCAACAAGGATCTACTTATAGTACAGGGAACTGCATTACATAATAATATGTTAACAACCAAAATGGGAAAAGAATTTGAAAAAGAATAGATACATGTATTGCATAACTGAATCACTTTTGCTGTATACTGAAACTAAAACAACATTGTTAATCACCTATATTTCAATTAAAGTAAAAAGCTAAAAAAGAAGAGAAACTGGAAAAAAATCTTTTAATCAATTAATAGAAGAGAACTCACTGAATTAGAAATGTGAATATATTGAAATATTTTCTTATGCAAACAAACAATAACTAATTGAAAAATTGTGATAGGAAATTCCATTTATAAAATAAAACAAAATGTTAGAAATATTTAGGAATAATCTTAATAAGGAACATGCATACACACATTCCAATTACACTAGACTCTATTATATAACACTGTATCTTAGTGACTGTGCTGAAGACATCAAAATGTAACTGAGTCAGGAGATAAACTGTTTTGAGAGAGTTGGGGAGAAACCACAGGGAAACCAAGTGTCATCAAAGGCTGTGCCAGCCTTGTGAAAAGATCGCAAGACTGTTGGAAAATTAAGGCACAATTGCTTTAATGGCCTAAATCCAGTTCTACCTTAATCCCAAGTTGTTTATTTCCTTGAACTGAAAACAAATAGCAATCTTAAATGACCACAGTGAAAATGTTCAGACTACTCTTGTGAATTCTAGCATTAGAGGCTTTCTAGGGAATTTTGAAACAAGGAACGAGCAGCTGAGAAATCTGGGTTTAAGAGTAAAAAAGCCTAATATTATGGGGTGGAGACATCACCCACAGTCATGCGTGTCATGAAAGCATACCTTCAACACCAGCTAGATTGGTAGCTGACAACTTTTTAGACAAATATTGAATAACTGCCAAGTTTATGGATGTGCCAAGGGGTGAGACTGAAGCAGAGAAAAGTTGATATCAACAGTCACTTCTCTAGCTTGTTCTGTAAAGAAAGTGTGTTTGTGTGTGCAGGAATTAGTCAAAAGCAGGTAGATCCCATAGAAAAAAAAAACATTAATAACATATTGATTGAATTCTCACCAGCTTCATTTTAATGTGTGCAGGAGCCAACCGCTATTTATTTGCTTGCCTTTTGAAAAACACGGTAATTTTACTGGAATATAGTTGATTTACAATGTTGTCTAGTTTCAGGTGTACAGCAAAGTGATTCAGTTATACATATACACATATCCATTCTAAGATTCTTTTGTCATACAGATTATCACAGAATATTGAGTAGAGTTCCCTGTGCTGTACAGTATATCCTTGTTCACATACTATAAGCATCCACCAATATTCTCAGCAAAAAGATGATATAAGGGAATAAAAGAAAAACAGCAACAATACTGAAGCGAGCCAGTCCATTTAAGGATGCTTGAAATCACCATGTACATAACTTCCACTGATCTTTCCAACTGTAAGAAAGACTGAAAGATTTAGGCTGTTACTTGGGATTGTTCCTACTCAGAATGATATCTGTTTTTAGTAATAAAAAGGCAAAAAGATGTTGGATCAGCAAGTAGCAGTCTATGTTAACAACTTCTCATATGAAAAGGAACAGAGACTTAGAATCCTGTAACTTGCAAATAAACTTGGTTTTGAAAAACTGCATTTGGGAATCTGCTCTCAGAAATAAGTCTTTCCTTGAAATAGACTCTCCAATTGAAATATTGGAACTACATTTAGTCAATGAAACCTTCATATTTAAAAGACTATAAGAAGCACTTTAAAAAAGTTCTTTTGGGAAAGAGATGAATATTAAAATGTTACTGCATTGATTTACTATGCTGCACGTGATTTTAAGAACCACAATTAACTGAATTTTAATGGTTTTAAGACAATGTATGTAGTTAAGAGAACTATTGATTTTATTTATGTGGACGATGACCTTCTAAGGTGATGAAAGAAAATAAATGTAGACATTATCTGTTAATTGAAATTTTCATAGAATTCATCCATAAAAGAGTAGGGAAAGGTTGCCTATTTTAAGGTTGTATCTCTGCATGATTATTCAATATATTATATGATTATTAGTAAAATGCTATAGGTCTATGTTTCAAGTATCTTTAATTATATTTCTTCAAGAAAATAAAGAAATAAACAGTAATATTTTCAAAGAATCTCAAAATCTTATCTTACATGCGAATATAATTCTGACAGAGGAAATTTTCTGTCTCTAAATTATCTGGTGTTATCATACAGGCAGAATGGAATGTTTTTTGACCATTTGCTTGCTAACGGCAAGGAAGTTCATCTAGATCTGTGTATTTTGAAATTAAACAGAAGATTCTTCATAAATGCTTATTAAAGGAGGAAACAAAAATTTGAATTTTGGCTAAAATTGAACATATTTGCTCAATTATTTATATGACTGTGACAATATGTTGTTGAACTAGAGGGAAAATGGAAATAATACTCAGAGAAGGAAAGACAACTGGCTCAGAAAAGACTAGAAAATCAACCTTAGCTCAGAGCATTTTGAAAAACACACGTAATTTTATGCTATATTACCAAGCACTTCTCTTGTATACCTGCATTATTCCAGGTGTGCACTTAGTTACTCAGTCCTGTCCAACTCTTTGCGACCTCATGGACTGTAGCCCGCCAGGTTCCTCTGTTCATGGGATTTTATCAGCAAGATTACTGGAGTGGGTTGCCAGATACTCCTCCAGGGGATCTTCCTGACCCAGGGATCTACTCTGAGTCTCCTACACTGAAGGTGGACTCTCTACCACTGTGCCGCCTGGGAAGCCCCATTATTCTATTCACACACAAAGACTAGCATGTGCCCTCTCTCACTATTTATTTCTGAATGGGTGGTCATTAACTAGTTTAATCTTTGTGGCAGTCAAATTCAAGATAAACATGGATAAATTTTTCTTTCAGTTGGCAACAGAAGGGAAAAGCAGTTTAAATAATGGCTAGGTATGAAGCAATTCATGATAAATTCAACGATAGATTTGTCAGATTTGAGAGAAGTCCGCTAATGGCTAATACCTCAAAATCTGAACAATAAAAATTGAGAATTTACAGAACAGAGTTATTATAGGATCCAGCAATCCCACTTCTGGGCATGTGTCTGGAGAAAAGCATAGTTCAAAAAGATACTTGCGGCACTATAGCCGAGACATGAAGGCGACCTAAATGTCTATCAACAGAAGAATGAGTAAAGATGTGGTACATGTATAAAATGGACTCTTACTCAGTCATAAAAAGAAATAAAATAATGCCATTGCAGCTACATGGATGGACCTAGAGATTATCATACTAAGTGAAGAAAGCTAGACAAAGATAAATATCACATGATATTGCTTATAGGTGGAATCTAAAAAAAAAATTATACAAGTGAACTTATTTACAAAACAAAAACAGATTTACAGACATAGGAAACAAATACAGTTACCAAAGGGGAAACTATAACGAAGAGAGAATAAATTAGGAGATTGGGATTAAAATATATGAACTTTTTTGCTTAATTGCTAAATCATGTCCAATTCTTTGCAACCCCATGGACTGTAGCCCCCCAGGCTACTCTGCCCCTGGGATTTCCCAGGGAAGAATACTAGAATGGGCTGTAATTTCCTTCTTCAGGGGATCTTTCTGACCTAGGGATCAAACCCATGTCTCCTGCTTGGCAGACAGTTTCTTTGCCAATGAGCCACCTGGGAAGTCAAAATATATACACTACTATATAAATATATAAGAGATAATCAACAGAGATTTACTGTATAGCACAGGGAACTATACTCAATACCTTGTAACAACCTATAAGAAAAAAGAATCTAAAAAGAATCTATACCTCTTTCTATCAATCTTTACAGATATATAAATGCATATAACTGAATCACTTGGCTGTACACCTGAAATTAACACAAAACTGTAAACCAACTATACTTCAATTAAAAAATTAAAGAGAAAGCATTTAGCCCTGAAAATTCCATGAGTTCAAGATTATAATTAAAGAGAAAATAAAATTATGATACAGAAAATTCAGTTTGATGGATTCTTACCTAAGTTGGCAGACAAAAAAAAGAGAGAGAGAGAGAAAGACGCTGTGTGAGTCACACCATTCCATTGATAAAGTAATTGGAAAATATGTGTGTTTTCACAGCATTGTTATGAACTGTAAAAAAGTCTGAGAAAATGACACAAATCACTATTGTACTGGCCAATAAATTTTTACAGATTGAATACACAAATTTAACATAAGGTGTTGAATATTTGTAGCATCCTCCTTCCCAGTCATTACTGAATACTTGGCATTATTTTTTTTAAAGTGATGGTTTTAAATTCATTACCCATTTCTCTATTGGGTTGTCTTTCCTTTTTTTATTGGATTTTTATTGGCTTATTGGTCAGAGTAAATTACAAATTCTTAATATAAAAACTTTTCCAGATATTTAATTTCAATGTTGCAGTTTGCCTTTTTTATACTCTTAATAGAGAATTTGATATTTTTAAATTTTAATTATTTTCAATTTACAAACTGCCTTCTTTATGATGCTGCTGCTGCTGCTAAGTCGCTTCAGTCGTGTCCGACTCTGTGCGACCCCATAGACAGAAATATAAATAAACTGAACACTACAATTAAAAGACAGAGATGGTCAGATTGAAGGAAAAAGCAAGATACAACTACAAACTATTCACAAAGATGTGTTTTACATATATAAATATCAAATAAGTTAAAAGAAAAAGTACAAAAAATATATATCATGCAAACACTAGGTATAAGAAAGTAACACGTACTTTTTAATTCTTATTAAAGATGTCCAGACGATGTTTAACCTACATATATAGAGAGATTTCATGCCGAAGAATTAATCCCTTCGGGAAGATGACATAAAAACCTTAATTTTACATGTATCTAATAACAGAGCTCCAAGATTGGTGAACTAAAAACTGATGGAAATAAGGGTAAAATTGCCAAATTTATGTCTACATTTGAAAAATTAAATACTTCCCCTAAGTGACTGAGACAATCTATAGTAAAAAATCATTAATAACAAGGAAAATTTGAACATCACTATCAATCAACTTAATCAAATTGACATGTATAGGACTTTACATATGGACTGCAACAGATGATCAATACTGAAATCAGATTGATTATATTCTTTGCAGCCAAAAATGGAGAAGCTCTATACAGTCAGCAAAAAATAAGACTGGGAGCTGACTGTGACTCAGATCATGAACTCCTTATTGCCAAATTCAGACAATTTGAATAAAGTAGGGAAAACCACTAGACCATTCAGATATGACCTAAATCAAATCCCTTACGATTATACAGTGGAAGTGAAAAATAGTTTTAAGGGACTAGATCTGATAGAGAGCCTGAAGAACTATGGACAGACATTGTATAGGAGGCAGTGATCAGAGCATTCCTAAGAAAAAGAAATCCAAAAGGGAAAAAGGGTTGTCTGAGGAGGTCTCACAAATAGCTATGAAAAGAAGAGAAGTGAAAGGCAAAGCAGAAAAGGAAAAATACACCCATTTGAATGCAGAGTTCCAAATAGCAAGGAAAGATAAGAAAACCTTCCTCAGAGGTCAGGGCAAAGAAATAGAGGAAAACAATAGAATGGGAAACACTAGAGTTCTCTTCAAGAAAATTAGATATACCAAGGGAACATTTCAAGCAAAGATAGGCACAATAAAGGACAAAAATGGTATGGATTTAACAGAAGCAGAGATATTAAGAAGAGGTGGCAAGAATACACTGAAGAACTATGCAAAAAAGATTTTCAGTTCAGTTCAGTCGCTTAGTCGTGTCTGACTCTTTGCGACCCGATGAAATGCAACATGCCAGGCCTCCCTGTCCATCACCAACATCCGGTGTTCACTCAAACTCACGTCCATCGAGTCAGTGATGCCATCCAGCCATCTCATCCTCTGTCGTCCCCTTTTCCTCCTGCCTCCAGTCCCTCCCAGCATCAGAGTTTTTTCCAATGAGTCAACTCTTCACATGAGGTGGCCAAAGTACTGGGGTTTCAGCTTTAGCATCATTCCTTCCAAAGAACACCCAGGGCTGATCTCCTTCAGAATGGACTAGTTGGATCTCCTTGCTGTCAAAGGGACTTTCAAGAGTCTTCTCCAACACCACAGTTCAAAAGCATCAATTCTTCTGTGCTCAGCTTTCTTCACAGTCCAACCCTCACATCCATACATGACTACGGGAAAAACCATAGCCTTGACTAGATGGACCTTTGTTGGCAAAGTAATGTCTCTACTTTTCAATATGCTATCTAGGTTGGTCATAACTTTCCTTCCAAGGAGTAAGTGTCTTTTAATTTCATGGCTGAGTCACCATCTGCAGTGATTTTGGAGCCCCCCAAAATAAAGTCTGACACTGTTTCCACTGTTTCCCCATCTATTTCCCATGAAGTGATGGGACGAGATGCCATGATCTTCATTTTCTGAATGTTGAGCTTTAAGCCAACTTTTTCACTCTCCTCTTTCACTTTCATCAAGAGGCTTTTTAGTTGCTCTTCATTTCTGCCATAAGAGTGGTGTCATCTGCATATCTGAGGTTATTGATATTTCTCCCGGCAATCTTGATTCCAGCTTGTGCTTCTTCCAGCCCAGCGTTTCTCATGATGTACTCCGCATATAAATTAAATAAGCAGGGTGACAATATACAGCCTTGATGTACTCCTTTTCCTATTTGGAACCAGTCTGTAGTTCCATGCACGTCCAGTTCTAACTGTTGCTTCCTGACCTGCATATAGGCTTCTCAAGAGGCAGGTCAGGTGGTCTGGTATTCCAATCCCTTTCAGAATTTTCCACAGTTTATTGGAAAAATTGCCACAGTTTATTGATCCACACAATCAAAGGCTGTGGCATAGTCAATAAAACATAAATAGTTGTTTTTCTGGAACTCTCTTGCTTTTTCCATAATCCAGAGGATGTTGGCAATTTGACCTCTGGTTCCTCTGCCTTTTCTAAAACCAGCTTGAACATCTGGAAGTTCACGGTTCACGTATTGCTGAAGCCTGGCTTGGAGAATTTTGAGCATTACTTTACTAGTGTGTGAGATGAGTGCAATTGTGTGGTAGTTTGAGCATTCTTTGGCATTGCCTTTCTTTGGGATTGGAATGAAAACTGACCTTTTCCAGTCCTGTGGCCACTGCTGAGTTTTCCCAGTTTTTGGCACATTGAGTGCAGCACTTTCACAGCATCATCTTTCAGGATTTGGAATAGCTCCACTGGAATTCCATCACCTCCACTAGCTTTGTTCATAGAGATGCTTTCTAAGGCCCACTTGACTTCACATTCCAGGATGTCTGGCTCTAGGTGAGTGATCACACCATCATGATTATCTTGGTCATGAAGATCTGTTTTGTACAGTTCTTCTGTGTATTCTTGCCACCTCTTCTTAATATCTTCTGCTTCTCTTAGGTCCATAGCATTTCTGTCCTTTATTGAGCCTATCTTTGCATGAAATGTTCCCTTGATATCTTTAATTTTCTTGAAGAGATCTCTAGTCTTTCCCATTCTGTTATTTTCATCTATTTATTTGCATTGATCACTGAGGAAGGCTTTCTTATATCCTCTTGCTATTCTTTGGAACTCTGCATTTAGACGCTTGTATCTTTCCTTTTCTCCTTTTCTTTTTGCTTCTCTTCTTTTCACAGCTATTTTTGAGGCCTCCTCAGACAGCCATTTTGCTTTTTTGCATTTCTTTTCCATGGGGATGGTCTTGATCCCTGTCTCCTCTACAATGTCACGAACCTCATTCCATAGTTCATCAGGCACTCTATCTATCGGATGTAGTCCCTTAAATCTATTTCTCACTTCCACTCTATAATCATAAGGGATTTGATTTAGGTCATAGCTAAATGGTCTAGTGATTTTCCCGACTTTCTTCAATTTAAATCTGAATTTGGCAATAAGGAGTTCGTGATCTGAGCCACAGTCAGCTCCCAGTCTTGTTTTTGCTGACTGTATAGAGCTTCTCCATCTTTGGCTGCAAAGAATATAATCAATCTGATTTCAATGTCGACCATCTGGTGATGTTCATGTGTAGAGTCTTCTCTTGTGTTGTTGGAAGAGGGTATTTGCTATGGCCAGTGCGTTCTCTTGGCAAAACTCTATTAACATTTGCCCTGCTTCATTGCGTGTTCCAAGGCCAAATTTGCCTGTTATTCCTGGTGTTTCTTGACTTCCTACTTTTGCATTCCAGTCCCCTATAATGTAAACAACATCTTTTTTGGGTGTTAGTTCTAAAAGGTCTTGTAGGTCTTCATAGAACCATTCAACTTCAGCTTCTTTAGCATTACTGGTTGGAGCATAGACTTGGATTACTGTGATATTGAATGGTTTGCCTTGGAAATGAACAGAGATCATTCTGTTGTTTTTGAGATTGCATCCAAGTACGCATTTCCAACCCTTTTGTTGACTGTGATGGCTACTCCATTTCTTCTAAGGGATTCCTTTTAAGGGATTCCTGACCATTACAAGTAGATGTAATGGTAATCTGAGTTATATATACCCCTTCCAGTCCATTTTAGTTTGCTGATTCCTAGAATGTCGACGTTCACTCTTGCCATCTCTTGTTTGACCACTTCCAATTTGCCTTGATTCATGGATCTGACATTCCAGGTTCCTATACAATATTGCTCTTTACAGCATCAGACCTTGCTTCTATCACCAGTCACATCCACAGTGGGTATTGTTTTTGCTTTGGCTCCATCCCTGCATTCTTTCTGGAGTTATTTCTCCACTGATCTCCAGTAGCATATTGGGCACCTACCGACCTGGGGAGTTCCTCTTTCAGTATCCTATCATTTTGCCTTTTCATACTGTTTATGGGGTTCTCAAGGCAAGAATACTGAAGTGGTTTGCCCTTTCCTTCTCCAGTGGACCACATTCTGTCAGACCTCTCCACCATGACCTGTCTGTCTTGGGTGGCCTCATACGGCATGACTTAGTTTCATTGAATTAGACAAGGCTGTGGTCCATGTGATTAGATTGACTTTTTCAGTGTGTCTGCCCTCTGATGCCTTCTCGCAACACCTACCATCTTACTTGGGTTTCTGTTACCTTGGATGTGGGGTATCTCTTCACGGCTGCTCCAGCAAAATGCAGCTACTGCTCCTTACCTTGGATGAGGGGTATTTCCTCACCGCCGCCCCTCCTAACCTTGAACGTGGAGTAGCTCCTTTCCGGCCTCCTGTGCCCACACAGCCACCACTCCTTTCACGTGGGGTTGCTCCATATTTAACTTGTATGCAGAGTATATCACGTGAAATGCTGGGCTGGATGAAGCACAAGCTGCAATCATGATTGTTGGAAGAAATATCAATAACCTCAGATATGCAGGTGACACCACCCTTATGGCAGAAAGTGAAGAAGAACTAAAGAGTCTCTTGATGAAAGTGAAAGAGGAGAATGAAAAAGTTGGCTTAAAACTCAACATTCAGAAAACTAAGATCATGGGATCTGGTTCCATCACTTCATGGCAAATAAAAGGGGAAACAATGGAAACAGTGAGAGACTGTTTGGGCTCCAAAATCACTGCAATGGTGACTGCAGCCATGAAATTAAAAGATGCTTTCTCCTTGGAAGAAAAGCTATGACCAACCTAGACAGCATATTAAAAAGCAGAGACAGTACTTTGCCAACATAAGTCCATCTAGTCAAGGCTATGTTTTTCCAGTAGTCATGAACGGATGTGAGAGTTGGGCTATAAAGAAATCTGAGCATTGAAAAATTGATGCTTTTAAGCTGTGGTGTTAGAGAAGACTCTTGCGAGTCCCTCAGACTGCAAGGAGATCCAACCAGTTAATCCTAAAGGAAATCAGTCCTGAACATTTTTTGCAAGGACTGATGCTGAAGCTGAAACTCCAATACTTTGGTCACATGATCTGAAGAACTGACTCATTGGAAAAGACCCTGATGCTGGCAAAGATTGAAGGTGGGCCGAGAAGGGGATGACAGAGGATGAGATGGTTGGATGGCATCACCGACTCGAAGGACATGAGTTTGAGTAAGCTCCAAGAGCTGGTGATGGACAGGGAAGCCTGGCGTGCTGCTGTCCATGGGTCATAAAGATTCGGACACGACTGAGTAACTGAAGTGAACTGAACTGAACTGAAACTGTAAAAAATATTAATTAAAATTCCCATTAATTCTTGGGGAAAAAAAAATGAAAATATCCAGCCTGCATAAACTGCTTGAAATATCTACATGTCTGACAAAAGAATTAAATTCAAAATGTATAAATATCTGCTACAACTCAATAATTTAAAATCACAACCTGACTAAAAATAAAGCAAAATACTGAAATGGACACTTCATATAGGTAGATGCACAAATAACTAGATATGACATGCTCAAGATTATTTATTATTAGAAATTGCCAATTAAAACTACCATGAAGTATTACTTCAGTCACTCTAATTCCTAAACTTTGAAACTCTGAAGAGATCAAATATTGGTGAAGAGATGAAGCAATCAGATATTTAAGGATTGCTGATGGAAGTATAAAGTGTTGTGGTCATTTTATAAGAGCATTTGGCAGTTTATTTAAAGTTAAACATATACGTATCCTACAACTCAGCAATCACTTTTAAGTGTTTGCCCCAAGGAATGAAAACATAAATCCACAAAAAGACTAGTATTAGCATGTTTATAAGAACTTTAGCCCTAATAGACAAAAAGTGATAACAGCATGTCCTTTATCAGCAGGAGAATGAATAGACAAATTTTGGTATATTCATAAAATGGAACTTTGTTTAAAGGGATGATATACAAAAGACCATGAACGAATCTTAAAAATACTGCATTGAGCAAAGTAAGCTAGACACAAAGGAACATCTTCGCATCTTAGATAATTTCTTAGAAAAGGCAAAAGTGATCTATTGTGATAGAAAACAGGGTTAAATGTCACTAATTAGAAACGTAGTGATAAAACAAGTACATCAGTGACTATGTCTATGGTTTAATTGGACTGTGGGTTATATGATTTTATATATATATATATATATATATATATACACATATATACACACACACACAAACATTCATTTGAGAAATCTGATAAACCCACAAATTTTTAAATGTGAATTATATCTAAAAAAAAAAGAAACAATGTGTTATAGATGATATGGCAAAAATGTAACAATATCATCAAATAAAATTGAAAGGCAAAAAAAAACACCATGTGAAAAAAAAATAGTATGTGGACAAATTAGATGAAACATGGTATTTTGTGTAGGGAAGATATATTTAGGAATAGAATCTTTTTAGATAGTATATACTCTCTTTTCACCTTTTAAATACAGACAATTTAGTTTTCTCTGAAGTTACATCCTCCACACTAAAGTACAGGCTATTTTAAGTATGATTTCTCTCTTACATGAACTATCTAAACAGGTAAGTTAAAATTCTGTGTCATATTTCTTTGGGTAATATTAAGCTCTTATTTGATAATTATTACTTGAAATTTATATTCTGGTTTGATATTATCTTTCTAACCTGTTTTTCTATACTCCCTAACATCTGCTGTATTTACAAGTCCTTTCCCTTCTCCACAAACACTTCAAGCTGGATCTCACCTTATTGAATTTAATCATACACACTTCCTTCTGCAGAAAATGTTCTTTATCTTAACTTCTACATTTTAAAGTTAATAGCACTACATTTAACCCTTAACTGTGCAAACTTCACTTTTTGTGTTTCATATTTTATATCATTAATTAGACTTTAAGCTTTTTTAGCACTTTGTTATATATATAAATATGTGTGTGTTTGTGTATAAATTATATTGTCTACATATTTAATAGCATAAATAATCAACATGTTTTTATTTTTGCTCTTCAAAAGCCAAACCATAATAGAATAGTGGATAGAATACTGTATAGAATACATAATATAGTGGATAGAATACTGTAATAGGAGCAGATGTCTGTATTATAGACTTTTATTCCTCACAACAAATGTAGGCTTGGTAAAATAATTAACAACTCTATTTCCACTTTGTTATATCAAGGAGGCAATAATAATATCAAATATACCTATCTCACCAAAATAGTTTTGAGAATAACATATGTGCATAAGGAGTGCAAAAATAAAGCAAGAAAAATAATTTAAAATAATTGATCAGAGGAGGAGGAAAAAGAAATAAGAGAATGAGGACTGAACAAAAGGAAGATGAGGAGAAAAAAGATGTAAAGGATGAGGAACAGTGGAAAAGGAAGAAAAACAGGAAGAAAAGAGATGAAAGAGAAGGCCAAGGAGAAGGAGAAAATAATTTTCTCATGCAGTTATTGCTGCTGCTGCTGCTAAGTCGCTTCAGTCGTGTCCAACTCTGTGCGACCCCATAGAGCCCACCAGGCTCCCTCGTCCCTGGGATTCTCCAGGCAAGAACACTGGAGTGGGTTGCCATTTCCTCCTCCAATGCATGAAAGTGAAAAGTGAAAGTGAAGTCTCTCAGTCAGAACATTACAAAAATATAATTCCAATGGAATTCAGTAGACAGCATTGGTTAGTCATTCAGGATGTCAAATAATCTGAAAGTAAGTCATGGGATGAATATGTCTGCCTCTGAATTTTCAAAGTTAGCATATTGTGCAATACATTTGCTCACTGTATTAGCTTAAAAAGCTAACAAAACAAAAATGTGGACTTTAGTTTTAAAATATAAACTCAGTGTAGTAGGTAGAATTCTCTCCAAACTCCCACCCCCTGATTATTCTAATACCAATCTGTGAAGAGATGGCATAGAGGTGGCTTCGAGGTGACGGACTTTACAGTAGAGAGACTATCTTGGATTATTGAGGTAAAGCCAACCTAATCCCAGTGATCCCTTTAAGCAGCGAGTTTCCCTCTGATGGACTCAGAGAGATATGGTGGAAGAAAGAGAAATTGGACAAAAGGAGAAGTCAGATATTCAAAGTATGGGAGGCTGGATGCAAGGCTCTGAGATGGAGGGGCCCAGGTATAAGGCCCAGAAAAAGGATTTCTGGAAAGCATGAGAAGAAATATGGGCAACCTCTAGGAGTAAAGACCAGTCTGTGTCTGACAAACAGTAAGTAAAACTGAAACTTCAGTCTTAGAACCACACAGAATTGAATTCTGCCAACAGCCTGAATAAGCTGGGAAGAAAATTCTTCCACAGAACCTCTAGTAAATAAAAGAGCCCCAAGAACACTTTGATTTTATCCTTGAGAGGTCAGTGTTGGACTTTCTCATATACAGAACTATGAAGTGCATTGTTTTAAGCAACTAAATTCATGATAATTTGTTAAGGCAGCAAATAAAACTAATACATTTATTAAACTAGATCTCTGGACTGCAAGTAGAAAAAAACCAATCCTATTGGGATATCTAACATAAGTATGTCTTTCTAAAGTTTCCAAGACATATGTTCTATATTTTATGATTTTAATCTAAAATATCTATTATCTCCCAGTAGGTAACTTGATTTTGTTCTCAAATAATAGTCATATTATTTTTGTTTCATTTATTATGGGTGTAAATATAATTTTCTTCATTAGAGGGAGAAGTAATTGCTTGATATTCTAATAAATGCCCTGAATCAAACATAAATACTTTACAAGATTTCATTATGTCATAAAATGTAGACACAAAATGTGAGGAAGCTCAGTGCATTTGCATCTTAGAAAGCTACACAAGCCAAAAGATTAGATATTTTAAAATAGCTTGCTTGATGGGTCAAAAAGGCATGTGGTTATTCTTGCATCACATAGCAAGGCCATTATATAGACAGAGATAAATTCTGTCAATGTGGAAAACAAGCCACCTGCCATGTGGCTGTTGGATTCATAGTCCAATTGTAAAATCTATTGTGTGTAATGATGTGGATGTTTCTTTCTAGTTATCTATGTAAGAGATATTTCTTTTCAATATTCCATTCCCTAGTCTGTATCTGGCAGTCTAATTTACACAGAGCGTCTTAATTTTGCATGTTTCATTGGAAATAAAACCAAAAAAAATAAGATAATGTCTAGTGTCCAAAGCTTCTGGCATAGCCTTGTAAGTATAAAAGCATATGAGAACAGCGCTACACTCATTTGGCTTCAGCAGAGTAACAGAGATGTTCACCCATACATGGGACAAAATGATTTGATAAAATAATAATACAGTATAGAGTAGTCACATGGAGTTATTTTTAAGTGTTGTTTTATTTTCTAACAAGGACAGTCATTTAAAAATTAAAATGAGTATTTTTCTCATCTAATGATTCCTAGGTATTGATACTTAACAGATTTGTTACAGATGATTTGAGTTATTTCAAGTCCCCCCTACTAACACTTGCCAAATATGTACTATGCTTCAGAAAGAAAAAAACCACTTACTCTATAAATAATTCACTATATGATTCCTATGAGAAAAACTCTGTCATATGAAAAATATGCAACTTTTATTCACTTATTATTTTAACAAGTATTGAAATCCTTTATGTGAGGTCCTGTTCTTGGTATAAGGCTTATAGAAAAGAATAAGTCAAATGAAGTCCATGGAGAGTGATTATAAAACTAAAAGTGAGTGAGCTAAGCACAGTGATAAAGGTAACTATTTTAGTTTGAGTGTTCAGAGAAGATGGGTACAGACATGAGAATGAGCTAAGGGAATGAGTCATGGCAATATCTGTGGATAAGACTGCCAGCCTCCAGAGCCCTTGATATGAGAGTGTGGTTGACTTGTTGGAGACACCACAAAGAAGTAAACAACATAAGCTAGGAAGGAAGTTGAAGGTCGTGATAGAAGAAATAGCCAGACTTAGATTCTATGCGACCTTCTAATCATCACAAGGATTTAGAACTCTATTATAAAAAATTATGACCATTATGTGGAATCTAAAAATAAATTATACAAGTTTATCTATAAAATAGAAACAGACTCACAGACACAGAAAATAAATTTATGATTCCCAAAAGGGAAAGGGGGAGGAGGGATAAATTAGGAGTTTGGGATTAAAATATACATACTACCATATACAAATACATAACTAACAAGGACTTACTGTATAGCACAGGGAACACTACTCACGATCTTGTAATAACCTATAATGGAAGACAATGTAAGAAAGAACATATAAGTTTATATATATGTACAACTGAATCATTTAGCTGTATACCTGAAACTACACAACACTGCAAATCAGCTTCATTTCAAAATGATAATGAAATGTCTACCATAAAAACAACAACAAAATTATGGCAAGGGGTAAACCACTCAAGGCTATGGTTTTTCCAGTGGTCATGTATAGACGTGAGAGTTGGATTGTGAAGAAAGCTGAGCACCGAAGAATTGATGCTTTTGAACTCTGGTGTTGGAGAAGATTCTTGAGAGTCCCTTGGACTGCAAGGAGATCCAACCAGTCCATTCTAAAGGAGATCAGCCCTGGGTGTTCTTTGGAAGGAATGATGCTAAAGCTGAAACTCCGATGAGTCAACTCATTGGAAAAGACTCTGATGCTGGGAGGGATTGGGGGCAGGAGGAGAAGGGGACGACAGAGGATGAGATGGCTGGATGGCATCACCAACTCGATGGACATGAGTTTGGGTGAACTCTGGGAGTTGGTGATGGACAGGGAGGCCTGGCATGCTGCCATTCATGGGGTTGCAAAGAGTCAGACACAACTGAGCGACTGAATTGAACTGAAACCACTCATACTTTTAACTTGTTAGTCTGACTAACCAATGGTAAATACACTGTTGAGAATGGAAACACTGAGCCTAGCCAAGTGGCTTTTGTAACAGTCCAAACAATAACGATGATATGAAACACTACACGAGCTGTGGAAGTGGTGGGAAATAGATTTAGAAAATATTTGGAAGAAAGAGTAGAAGTGGTTGGTGGATTAGAAGTAAGGGATGAGAAAGAGAAGGGATACAAGAAAGTCTCTAGGTTTCTCTCCCTGTGCAACTGGGAGAGTGGTGATGCCCTTGATTAACACGGGGAGAAGCAGGGTTCAGGGTTCCATAAATGAGGGTTGGATCTGTTGAGCATAAGACACTTGTTAGACAACCAATGAAGACATCAACTTCAATATTGGATATAGGAATGTGGACTTCAGGGAAAAAGCTGTGATTTGAGATATAAATTTGGAAGCTACTAATGTTTAAACTGAATTTAAAAGCATAGGACTCCGTGACATGACTTAGAGAACAAAAATGAGGCCCATTGTCTAATGAGACATCAGGATACTGAGAATGCAAAATGATGAAGATGTTAAAGCTCAGGGAAGAAACCCCCAGTGAAGTTGAGTAAAACAGAAACATGTGGTCTCCATGACAAAGTAATGAAAAGTTTCAAGAAGAGAGTGATCAACTGAATCGTATATCTTTGAGAGTAGAGTAGGTTGTAGACTGAATAGGACTTTGGATATGGCAATATCTGAAGACCTATTTTAAATGGATGCAAGAAATGAAATGGAGAAGGGAATACAGATGTAGAACCAAAGGAGGTCCCAGTTCAAATGGATACAATAAAAAAAAGTGGAGAAGGGAATGCAGATGCAGAGCCCAAGGACTACGGATGACTAGTTAAATAAATGGTAGCTGAGACAGACTTGGTGGTGTGTGTATCAAGGAACTCACTAGGACATAGATAGTCACAATGGCCTGGGGTGGAGTGATAAGCAAAGGTTGCTTATTACTTAAACCTTAGGCTAAGTAATTCATGGAAAGTGAAGGGAATTTTCAAAGACGTAAGGTTATAACTAAATTCGAGTTTCTAGAGAACACATTGGAAGTACTGAGAGTCCAGAAAAGGATGTAGAATCAGGTCAACTTGAATATGAGGGTAAAAGTCCTGGTGATGAGAAATGACTGAGGAAACTTGGACTTTTTCCTGATGATTAAGGAAAACAGAATTAGTTGGCATTATAGTACTGAGTATTGTTTTAATGGATAATGAATTTCAATTCTTACCTGAGACTAGTTTCTTGGGCAGTTTGTAGTGTTATGGATGGAATTGCCAGTAAGTGATGAAGGGTAGGGTAGCATCTCTTCAAGAGTATGACTAGCTCTGCTGAAAGTATTGTGGAAGCCAGCTTGGGGTCTCTGGGACAAACTCTGTAGAGAGAATGATTTTATGAAGTGTGTCCATGTGTGAGTGAATGAGTGAGTGTGTGTGTGTGTGTGTATGTGCCTTCCTCTTCCCTTAACAAATACATTTTGTCTGTTTTCCATGTGCCAGATTCTGTGTTATGTGCTGGAGAGATAATGATGAGCATAACTGACATACCTCCTTTCCTGTTACTGTTATTCCATTTACCTTCAGTGTGGCCTGGATCAATTTCAAAATCTACCTGTAAGCTAAAATCCTTAACCAATAACTTGTCTCTAAAAAATGCTACATTCCTAACTTTAATCTCATTTTAAACTAATCTTGGAAAATATAATCCCCAAATAACATCTGAGAATTTACAATCTGTGGACACTAAATTCCTATTGTAGAAGTGGTAGTCATTTAGTTTCCCACTAAACTTTATGTTTAACATAAAGTCAATTGGGGCTTCCCTGGTGGCTCAGATGATAAAGAATCTGCCTGTGATACAGAGATCCAGGTTTGATTCTTGGGTCAGGAAGATCCCTTGGAAAAGTGAATGGAAACCCACTCCAGTATTCTTGCTTGGAGAATTCCATGGACAGGGGAACCTGGTGGGTTATAGTCCATTGGGTTGCAAAGAGTCTGACACGACTGAGCGACTTTCACTTTCACTTTAGTGGGATGTTAGGTTTCATACATATGGTTTCTCTTAACATTATGTTTTTAATTGTGTGTGAAATCTTTGCACATAAAAGGTTCTGTTGGTTAATAAGAAAAAATGAAATCCTGTTTAGAGATTGTGATTTATAAATAAAAAGACATTTATCTTACTTTCCTTTAGCTCCTGCAGAAAAGCTAATTCAACAGCTTAAAATATTCCCTCTTAGTATTTAATCCTTAATAAATTGACTTAAGAAATTTTCTGCTTGATATAATAACCTTCCAAGAGATAGAATTGCTTAATATTTTAATTGTCATTAAAAACACAATTTCAAAACTAAACATCCTAAAATATTAAAATTATACTTTGACTCTTTGAAAAAAAATAACAAAATGCTTCTGACTATTAATTCTGAGATTTTACACCAAGCTTATAAGGGTATTCATAATTGAATGAGGGCTGATAGTTATAATCCTTAATTATAAGAACTGCTTCATGTTCACAACAATATATAAAAGGGAATATAATTTTTCAACAATTTTTTTCTCTACAGACCCTGAAACATATTCTATTATAGGTTTATGACATCATTAGTATTGAAGAATAAACATGCAAAAATAAGCAAATAATAATAAACTGGATTATTCATAATCTTTAATTTGTCATCAAAGTTTTGAAAATCAAGAAGAAAAACTGAAGACATTTCAAGATCTCTTTCTTCTAATATGGCAAAGAACAGGTGCATCAGGCATGTCAGACTTACATGGAAATGATGCCAGAGATATTTGTAGTAAATTGGATGTGATCCAGACCACAATGACCTCAATTGAAATTGAAAAATTCACAGGAGACTGATTACAGAAGTGGGAAGTTAAAGATATGGAAATTACACTTGATAGACATGACACAATTTTAGCTAAAAATGAGAGCACTAAAAGCTATAGAAATGGAAAGTGATGGCCTGGAACACAAGTGAGGAGCATGCAGCATCCAGGGCTTTTTTCTCAAAATAGGGATTTTTTAATTGTACAGAAAAATAATTATTGCCCGATTTAACTGCTCACTGAAAAACCAATGTTGTGTACTGTCACAATACGTGGAACTTTAGAAACATCTGAAAACGCTTCACCAATTAAAATGCATGAGAATAAGTTTCAAGAACTTTCTTTACTTGTAAAACTATACGGTTGAATGCTAATGAGAGGGGAACATGAAAGAATTTAGTTCACAAGTTAGCACTATTTGCAAATGTTAGATGCTCTATATTCTCAAAATATTTGTGATTTGGAGGCAAGCTCCATTTTAGATTATTAACTCCTTGAAAGTGATAGCAAATTCTTACATAAGTTTTTAATACTCACTCTCTAAATATCTCTGGCAATTGTTTTTTAGTCTAGAAGCAATAACATTTCCACCCTTTCCATTTGGCTTTTAATTGTCTAAATGCTCAGAAATTCACCCAGAGCTTATCTGTATTTACTCTCTTTCATGATGATCTCATTGTATCTTGTGGACTTTTGAGCTCAAGAGTTTATGTGCAACAGTATACAAAAGACTTCGATATTATTACATGGAAATCAAATATTCAATACATAACTCAGAGTTGATGTTGCCAAAACAGAATGTATTTTTCCTCATCCCTCAAACCTCCTAGCTCCAAGATTTCCCCTTTTTGATATAAAGCATCACCCTCCAAACACCAGGGAGAAGACTCTATGTCACCTTCGGTATTTCTCTCTCACACCTCACATTCTGTTTCTTAGCATGTCAGTCCTATCAGCTCTACCTTCAAAAACAGTATATTAAACTCAGATCCTCACTTTCTCTTCCTAGTACAACACTTCTTGTAGGATGCTATGGATCACTGACTTTCAAATGCAAACAATAAATCTACCACAAGGAAAGTCAAAGTTTCTGCCTAAAGACCTAAAAACTTGGTTCAATTTATTTTAAATGTGTTTATTCAGCAGTTACATTCCAGGGGTTGTGGAAATAAAATGAATATGACAAAATTTAATTTTGTATTTACTCAAATTTATATAAATTTACTTCATGAAAGCCCTGCTGAAACCATTTTGCATGTATTAACTCTTTTAATCTTCACAGTGAACTTTAAGGAACATGCTGTCACTGTCAAATTAAATTCCACAGATGGGAAAACTGAGCTCAAAGGGATTCTGGGAATTTCAAGGGCACGTAGCTGATACGCAGCAGAACCAAGACTTGAACCTGAGCATCATGGCTTCAGCTCTCGAGCAGTTCACCACAGCACTGTGTTCTCATTGTCCCCAGACACACAGCCAGTGGGGGAACTACAAGAAAAATTTTAGTGTATAAAACAATGCATTGAGGTTCAAGAAGGAGCAGATATATGCATACATATAGCTGATTCACTTTGTTTCACAGCAGAAACTAACACAACATTGTAACGTGATTATACTCCAATAAAAATAAATTTAAAAAAAAAATGAAAAAGAAAATGCATTGAAATAAAGTCACGGCCACCATGCTACAGAAACACTCAAGTTGTTGTTTTGTTTTTGTTTTGTTTTGTTTTTAAGTGGGTAATATTTCTAGGGCTTCTGAGACACAGGTTCAATCCCAAGGGTCACGAAGATCCCCTGGAGAAAGAAATGGCTAGCCACTCCAGTATTCTTGCCTGGAGAATTCTATGTACAGAGGAGCCTGGCAGGCTACAGTCCTTGGGGTTGCAAAGAGTTGGACATTACTGAGTGACTAACATATGCACACACATATTTTGTAATTTAAGATAAACTAAAAGACATTCAGTGAAAAGGAAATACTACGAGAAAAGCTGAGAGGAAACAGCAATTGTCTTAGCACCAAATTTCACTTGACAATGGGAATTAGATTCATTTTCCCATTTAGTTTGTTTGTTTAGTACCTCCTGCAGGGCAAGTTTCATCTAGGCAGAAGGGAGACAGGATGTATTAAGCCCCTGCTTCTAGATTTGAGAAGGAGGAGAAAGAAAATAATCACTTAGACAAAGATATTCTGAGAGTAAAGAATGATATGAATGAAATAAAATGGGATGAACTAATAGAGAGGGACATATATGAGGGGAGAGCACTACTGTGAGAAGAGAACACCTATCCCAGAGGCCACGAGGCAGGGGTAAGATTGTTGGTTCTGGGATTGTGATGAGTATCACTGTACTTGAACACAGAACTGTGAGAATCATGCAAGATGATATCTGGGTGTAGTCAGCTCCTTATAATAGACAGCCTTCAAGGTCGTGGTGAGGAGTTTTCAGGTGACCCTGAATGTCATAAGAAACCTTTGCAGAGTTGAAACAGGAAAGCAACACTATTTGTTTTATATTTTGAAACATGAGGCTGCCCCATACAAGCACAGAATCTAGGTTACAATATGCCATGGCTTTACACCGCTTACCTTCTTTGCGCTGAGATCCAGACTAAAGCTTCCCATGTGGTACTAGTGGTAAAGAACCACCCTGCAACGCAGGAGGCTTAAGAGAGGCGGCTTCAATCCCTAGGTTTGGGAAGATCCCTTGGCAAAGGGCATGGAAACCAACTCCAGTATTCTTACCTGGAAAATCCCAAGGAGAGAGGAGTCAGACACAACTGAAGCAACTCAGCACACACCCACCCCAGACTGAAGGAACAAGCCCTGTCAAGGGCGTCACTGCTCTAGCAGGAAAAGAAAAATAGTGATGGTACCACCACATGATGCCCTTAAAAGACGCCTCTCAGGCGTGACACACATCACTTTTATTCGCATTCTAATAGGCAAAGTGACTCATTTGGCAAAGTCTAAAGCATGGGGCAAGGAAGTGTACATAACCCTTTACAGGGAGGGGCAATGAATAATTGGGGAAGTTAAAACAACCTACTACAATCATAGTTGTTGTAAAGAATTTTAGGGCCTAAAAATGGAAAATCAGACTTTGGATGGAAGTAGTGAGCCAGGTTACAAGAAATCTAGGCAAAAGCTGACTTTGACCTGACTGAGAATGTCAGTAGAGGAAATAGAGAGAAGTAGACAGATTTGGGATACGTTGTGATGGCCAGGTTCATAGGAGTTAATGATGGAGTGAATAAGAATAGGGTGGTGAGGGGAAGGGAAGAATGAAGGATGACTCATATTTATAACAGAGGCTGAAGACTTGTGGTAGTTGGCACCATCTAATAAAAGAATCATGAACAAAGCATTTTTTTTAACTTTTTATTTTATATTATAGTCCATTAACAATGTGGTGATACTTTCAAGTGGACAGCAGAGTGACTCAGGCATACATGGACATGTATCCATGGATTTCACCTCTTGTGATATAGACGTGCAGAACCATCTACTCCAAAATGAGATGGAGCTTCTAACCTACCAGACATACATATATATTTTAAAAGATTAAAAAATAATAATAAAAATCATGTTGTCAAGAGTAAAAAGACAATTTCACATAAGCTTGAAGGAAGCATAAATTAATCTAATATTCTAGAATACCATCTGACAGTACAAATTAAGAGTTATGAAATTTATCAATTTTTTGCTCCAAAGATTTATATTACTAGGAATCTATCCTAGACAAATAGATACTAATGGAATCTCCCTCATAGCATTGTGAGTATTCATTGAATTCACACAAGTAGAACTCTTAAGAGTGTGCCACATGGTAAATGTTTATCAAATGTTAGCTATTATCTTTTTTGAATTTATATAAATAATAGTGGGTATAGTTTTTAAAAACCAGGAATTAAATATTTAAACTTTTAGTTAAAAACTTATGAAAATCTTCTTTTATTAATTTATTTATTTTACTTTACAATATTGTATTGGTTTTGCCATACATTGACTTGAATCCACTATGAGTGTACATGTGTTCCCCATCCTGAACTCCCCTCCCACCTCCCTCCCCATCCCATCCCTCTGGGTCATCCCAGTGCACCAGCTCCGAGCATCCTGTATCCTGCATCAAACCTGGACTGGTGAATCATTTCACATATGATATTTTACATGTTTCAATGCCATTCTCCCAAATCATCCCACCCTCTCCCTCTCCCACAGAGTCCAAAAGAATGTTCAATACATCTGTGTCTCTTTTGCTGTCTCGCATACAGGGTTTATTTTTATTTATTTTCCACATTTTCTGAAATAAGCAGATATTATTTTCTTAAGTCTAGGTACAAGATAAAGCTCAGACCACATGACAGAACAGGGTCATTTTTTAACTTGAATACGTGAGTATTGCAAGGATTTGGTTGAACATGTCAAAGTATATCATCTGGGGTGTTAGGGCTTTAATATATAAATTTGCAGGGGACTAGGGGTAGGCACAAATATTCAGTTCATAACAAATAAGAAATGCAAGAAACATTTTCTACAAGCTTTACCTTCAATGCCAAACTCATAATTTAATGAGATTGGCAGAACTCTCCAATCTCATTTTCTTCAGTTCTTAAAACTATGTCTTAGTTTCCAAGATTTAGTGTTATAGCACTAAGGTTGACGCCACCTGTGATGGATCTTCTGTTTATACGTTGTATTTCTGAGACACTTGCCTAACCTTTTCACATGACCCATGATAAGTTTTCTGTTATAGTTGGGTCATGTTCAGAATATGCAATATTGTGCAAGGCTGCTGATGGATAAATAATCTAGACAGTCCAAATAATTATGTCTGTTCAGGGTGATCCCAATTGTCCCAAAGTATTGCTGAAAATAGTGACATATATTCCCTTCTTTTTAGGGGCTCTTGGGACCCACAGATCTTTCTTTTCCCTTGTGCAAAACTGAGGCAAAATCTTTTGCAAGGACCTCTTCAAAGCTTGGTGTCTACCCGCCCCATGAATCCATTTTATTATGTCATTCACATATCTAAGACAAGATTTTGGAGGCAAAATATGCATTTTTCTTTTCTGCTTTGTTACAGACTCTTCCCTAAGGGTATTAGCTCAGGATACACTACCAGCTTAAAGATATGGAATGAAAAATTTTAAACATAGTGAGAAAAATTCTCAATGTAAATGAACACCTCAAAATTGGAGAAGGAAATGTTGTCCACTGGATTTGGCAATAAGGACACTGTTGGTACTTCAGAGAGAAATGTTTTAGTGGAATGATTATGCTGGAAGGTAGAGTTCAATTGGTAGAAATTTGGATGAGACATAATAAAATGGAAATAGCAAAGAAACTGAAGAAATATGGCTGTGAAGAGAAATAGAAATACAGTGTTAAATAGAGGGAAATAAGGGGTTCATAGAAAAAAATTACTTGTAATGTGCAATAAAACTGTTATTTATTAACATTGGATAATATATTTTCTATATAAAAAAATCACACCATCTCATGTGCGTTGTACAACTATTTAAACAATTGTCTCTTTTATCACAAAGGGAAAATAAAATCAGCACCATCCAGAATAAACATCTTGGATAACCTCACTCTGTACAGCAACATGAAATTGATTTTTTTTTTTTCATGAAAGCCTGTCTTTCAAGCAAAAACCTAATGGACAAAAGATGAATCAACTACCTACTTGTCTCACCTAAGAAATTGTTTAATTTAAGAAGGAAGCAATGACTCTGAGTGATAATTCATGAAGATTTATATGCTAAAATATGCTGAGGCACTACTCCAATGTCCTTCCCATGCCCAGCTTACATGAATCAGTTAAGAATATGTCACAATTACTTCCCTCACTTACTTTAAATTTATTCCTCTCTTACAGAACCTCAGACAACTGAAAAAAATATATATTATTTTGTCTGTGAGGCACATAATGTTTATTAAGTGTATTACAAATTGAAGTGAATTCCACCTATCTGGCAATTTTGTAATTGTAAGAAATTTTAAGAGTTGTGGTACATTTCATGATATAACATTTTCCTCTTAAGGAACTCAACAATTCTTTCACGAATTAATTTTGTGTAATAAACAGAGATAAAGAGCATATAGTTTAAAACATCGTTCCTTTTAATTTGTCATAAAAGCTATTCTTAAAACTGACACATTTTAATAAAACTTAACACTAAGACTAGTACAACTTTATTTGATATATTCAGAATCAACATGTACGAGTAACAGAGTACAAAACTTACAGCCAGTAATGCTGCTGCTGCTAAGTCACGTCAGTCGTGTCCGACTCTGTGTGACCTCATAGATGGCAGCCCACCAGGCTCCGCCATCCCTGGGATTCTCCAGGCAAGAACACTGGAGTGGGTTGCCATTTCCTTCTCCAATGCATGAAAGTGAAAAGTTGAAAGTGAAGTCACTCAGTCGTGTCTGATGCTATGCGACCCCACGGACTGTAGCCCACCAGGCTCCTTCGTGCATGGGATTTTCCAGGCAAAAGTACTGGAGTGGGGTACCATTGCCTTCTCCGCAGTAATGCTGAATGATACACTAATACAATTGATTCAATAATAAATACAACTGATTTTTGTGACTAGTTGAAAATATGATAAGATAAACAATATTATCCTTCTGGGTTCTAGTGAGACTTCTAATTTTAGGATGAGAGCAAAGAGGTTTTATAATAAAAAGAAATTATGTCACAAGCATAATAAAAAACAAGATAAATTTATTAATATGTACCTATATTATATGACAAATAGTGAGCTAACAAAATCAATGCAAATCCAAATGTGGATCACAACAAACTGTAGAAAATTCTTCAAATGATGGGAATACCAGACCACCTTACTTGCCTCCTGAGAAATCTGCATGTAAATCAAGAAGCAACACTTAAAACAAGACATGAAACAACAGACTGGTTCCAAATTGGGAACGAAATATGTCAAGGCTGTATAGTGTCACCCTGCTTATTTAACTTATATGCAGAGTACATCATGTGAAATGCCAGGCTGGATGAAGCACTAGCTGGAATCAAGGTTGCCGGGAGAAATATCAATAACCTCAGATAGACAGATGATACCACCTTATGGCAGAAAGCAAAGAAGACCTAGATAGAGGAGAGTGAAAAAGTTGGCTTAGAATGCAACATTCAAAAAACTAACATCATGGCATCCAGTCCCATCACTTCACGGCAAATAGATGGGGAAACAATGGAAACAGTGAGAAACTTTACCTTTTGGGGCTCCAAAATCACTGCAGATGGTGATCGCAGCCATGAAATTAAAAGACGCTTACTCCTTGGAAGGAAAGTTATGACCAACCTAGATAGTATATTCAAAAGCAGAGACATTACTTTGCCAACAAAGGTCCATCTAGTCAAGGCTATGGTTTTTCCAGTGGTCATGTATGGATGTGAGAGTTGGACTGTGAAGAAGGCTGAGTGCCGAAGAATTGATGCTTCTGAACTGTGGTGTTGGAGAAGACTCTTGAGAGTCCCTTGGACTGCAAGGAGATCCAACCAGTCCATTCTAATGGAGATCAGTCCTGGGTGTTCATTGGAAGGACTGGTGCTAAAGCTGAAATTCCAATACTTTGGCCATGTGATGCAAAGAACTGACTCATTGGAAAAGACCCTGATACTGGGAAAGATTGAAGGCAGGAGAAGAAGGGGATGACAGAGGATAAGATGGTTAGGTGGCATCACCAACTCGATGGACATGAGTTTGAGCAAGCTCCAGGAGTTGGTGACGGACAGGGAAGCCTGGCATCCTGTAGTCCATAGGGTTACAGAGTCAGACATGACTGAGCAACTGACCTGACTGGCTGTTGGAGAAGACTCTTGAGAATCCCTTGACTGCAAGGAAATCAAACCAGTCAATCCTAAAGGAAATCAACCCTGAATATTCATTGGAAGGGCTGATGCTGAAGTTCCAATACTTTGGCCACCTGATGAGAAAAGCTGACTCATTGGAAAAGACCCTGATGCTGGGAAAGATTGAAGTCAGGAGGAGAAGGGGACAACAGAGGATGAGATGGTTGGATGGCATCACTGACTCAATGTACATGAGTTCGAGCAAACTCAGAAAGATAGTAAAGGACACAGAAGCCTGTCATGCTGCAGTCCATGGAGTTGCAAAGAGTTGGACACAACTAAGTGGCTGAACAACAACAATTTTCTCTTTGGATAAATGTCTCTTCAGTTTTTCTGTCCATTTATTAATCAAGTTGTTTTCTTGATGTCAAGGTGTATGAACTACTTATATATGTTGGATATTACTCCCTTGTTGGTCATAGCATTTGCAAATATTTCTTCTCATACAGTAGTTTGTCTTTTTGCTTTGTTCAATAGTTTCCTTTGCTGTGAAAAAGGTTTTAAAATAATTAGGTCCCATTTATTTATTTTTGCTTTTCTTTCCTTGACTTTAAGAAAAAGACCCCTCAAAATATTGTTGTGATTTATATCAAAGAATGTTCTGCCTATGTTTTCCTTTACAAGTTTTATGATTTCTGGTCTTACATTTGGGTCTTTAATCCATTTTGAGATTATTTTTGTATATGGTATTAGAAAACATTCTAATCTCAATGTTGTACATGCAGCTGTTATGTTTTCCCAATATCATTTATTGAAGAGACTATATTGAAGAGACTATATTGAAGAGACTATGCCTCCTTTGCTGGGATTAATTTACCATTGGTGTCTAGGTTTATTTCTTGTATCTTTATCCTCTTCCATTGATCTATTTATCCACTCTGTACCAGTACTATACTCTTTTGAATACTATAGCTTCTTGATGGGAGGGACTGGTGATGGGAAAAGCTGGTGGGCAGGACCTTGCTCAGTAAAGCTTTAATCCAACTATCTGCTGATGGGAGGGGTTACACTCCCTCCCTGGTAGTTGTCTGGCCTGAGGTGACCCAGCCCTGGGGTAGGGTTATGTAATCCAAAAGGGGTTATGCCAAGGGAGACCTTCCAGTGCTCCACTCCCTGCCGACCCATGCCTCCACAGGAGGTCCTCCAACACTAGCAGGTAGTTTTGGTTCAGTCTCCTGTAGGGTCACTGTTCCTCTCCTCTGGGGCTTGGTGCAAGCAAAATTTTGTGTGTGCCCTCCAAGACTGGAGTTTCTGCTTGTCCCAGTCTTCTGGAAGTCCTATAATCAAATCCCACTGGCCCTCCCGGACATATTTCCTAAACTCCAAGTCCCTCGGTTGGATCCCCAGGCTGGAAAGCCTGACGTGGGGTTTAGAATGTTCACAACAATGCAAGAACTTCTTTGGTATTATTATTCTCCAGTCCGTGGGTCACCCACCCAGCCGGTATAGGATTTGATTTTATTGTGATTGAACCCTTCTACCATCTTGCTGTGGCTTCTTGTCTTTGGACATGGGGTATCTTTTAATTTCATCAATCCCACTCAACTCTAACCAGGATTTAAAACAATATAAACAGGCATGCACTATGTGGATCAGCCAGCCTAATTCAAAAGAAATTATTTAAAACAGAGGTGCATGATGTGATAAAATTTTGTATTACCTGTTTTATTTTATATTTATGTAGCATTGGTGACCAAATGAATGACTGTCTTAATCCAACAGAATCTAATTCACTCTTTATCTCTAGACACTGTCTATATTTTCTAGATATATTTTGTCAAAGAAAATAACATAAATTAATAAAGTGAAAATTGTTTTAATTCCTAAAATACGCTGCATATCTTGTCCCTTATTGCTTTCTCTATGACCTAAATCATTTACATTCCATTTAGGTTATAAATGGAATTATTTATGTAATTATTTCACATCATGGGTTCTTTCCTTCTGGCCTATACTTTATCCATTTCCACCCTTTTTTTTTTTTTTAATTTTGCACTAATTTCTGAAATTTTAGGCCCTATTTGATAAATCTTTTTGTTGTCAATGCAATATATTTTAATGTTCAACTTAATCTATGGAATTAACCTTCATAAATACTCTGCAATAAAGTAGGGCATATTTAACATTTAGCACATTGGAACCCTGAGTCTTGAGATGGCTGTAAACATAATACAGACACACACTGGCAACAAAATGCATGATAGCCCATATGACACAATTACCGAACCTGTGTTCTAGAGCCTGGGAACTGCAACTACTGAGCCCACGCACCTCAGCTACTGAGCCCATGCACCGCAAGTACTGAAGCCCAAAGGTTTTAGAGCTTCTGCTCTGCAACAAGAAAAGCCACCACAATTAAAAACCCATACACTGAAACAAAAAAGTAGCCCCCACTTACTGCAACTAGGAAAAAGCCCACGTGGAAACAAAGACACAGCCCAGCCAAATAAATAATTTTTTTTTAATGCATTACAGAGTCAGGCAAGACTATAGCATGTGACTTTAGTGAATATAGTTCAATTACTTTTTGAAGTTCTCAGATTAGTGGATACTCTGAAAAGTTTACGATATTTCCACTGAAACATAAATTATAAGATATCATTAAAAAATTGAGGATGAAATTAAAATGCAATTTTTCACCCACTTCTTCCGCTGGACAACTTTTAAAATTGAGTAACGCATAAGTTCAGTTCAGTCACTCAGTTGTGTTTGACTCTTTGTGACCCCACAGACTGCAGCATGCCAGGCTTCCTTGTCCATCACCAGAGCTTGCTCAAACTCATGTTCATCTAGTCAGTGATGCCATCCAACCATCTTATCCTCTATCATCCCCTTCTCCTCCTGCCTTCAATCTTGCCCAGCATCAGGGTCTTTTCCAATGAATTGGTTCTTCGCATCACGTAGCCAAAGTACTGGAGTTTCGGCTTTAGCATCAGTTCTTCCAATGAATATTCAGCACTGATTTCCTTTACATTTGACTTGTTTGATCTCCTTGCAGTCCAAGGGACTCTCAAGAGTCTTCTCCAACACCACAGTTCAAAAACATCAATTCATCAGTGCTCAGCCTTCTTTATAGTCCAACTCTCACATCCACACATGACTACTGGAACAATCATAGCTTTGACTAGACAGACCTTTGTTGGCAAGGTAATGTCTCTGCTTTTTAATATGTTGTCTAGGTTGGCCTTAACTTTTATTCCAAGGAGCAAGTGTCTTTTAATTTCATGGCTGGAGTCACCATTGCAGTGATTTTGGAGCCCCCCAAAATAAAGTCTCTCACTGTTTCCATTATTTCCCCACCTATTTGCTGTGAAGTGATGGGACTGGATCCCATGATCTTAGATTTTTTAATGATGAGTTTTAAGCCAGCTTTCTTACTCTCCTCTTTCATTTTCATCAAGAGGCTCTTTAGTTCTTCTTTACTTTCTGCCATAAGGATGGTGTCATCTACATATCTGAGGTTGCTGATATTGCTCCCAGCAATCTTGATTCCAGTTTGTGCTTCATCCACCCTGGCATTTCACATGATATACTCTGCATATAAGTTAAATAAGTAGGGTGACAATATACAGCCTTGACATACTCCTTTCCCAATTTGGAACCAGTTCCATATCCAGTTTTAACTGTTGCTTCCTGACCTGCATACAGAGTTCTCAGGAAGCAGGTCAGGTGATCTGGTATTCCCATCTCTTGAAGAATTTTCCACAGTTTGTTGTGATCCACACAGTCAAAGTCTGTGGCATAGTCAATAAAGCAGAAATAGATGTTTTTCTGGAACTCACTGCTTTTTCAATGATCCAGCAGATGTTGGCAACTTGATCTCTGGTTCCTCTGCCTTATCTAAATCCAGCTTGAACATCTGGAAATTCACAGACAGTTCACATACTGTTGAAGCCTGGCTTGGAGAATTTTGAGCATTACTTTCCATAATGGAGCTTTCCATTACTTTCCATACGGAGCTGGCTGTTCCATATGTAGCTGGCTGTTAATCTGTAACAGCCAGCTCCATATCTTACCGTCTTGTTCCTTCATGCTCTGTAATTTGACTCTCAGTAGTCTAATAGCCATGATGGAGGATTCATTTAAGTGCTACTTGAACATGTTTGCTACATCACTTCAGTCATCTCAGACTTTTTGCGACCGTGTGAGGTGTATCCTGCCAGGCTCCTCTGTCCATGGGATTTTCCAGGCAAGAATACTGGAATGGGTTGTCATGCCCTCCTCCAGGGGATCTTCCCAACCCAGGGATCAAACCCATGTTTCTTACATGTCCTACATCGGCAGGTGGGTTCTTTACCACTGGCACCACCTGGGAAGTCCAGAATATGTATAGCCTTTTTGAAAATTTCTTATCCTTTAGCTTCCATCAGACGGGACTACTATAGTATATTAGCTGTATCATCAGTCACTTCCTCTCTAATTCCATTTGTCCATCATACTCCTTACATATGAATATTCTTTAAAGCTATCTTCAGCACTCTATGTCTCAGTCTGTATTACTTTTCATATTACAAAGTTTGTAGTTTCACTTTTATTTCTATTCATGTGATGTACTAATACATGCAATTATACACATAGCCATCAACTTAAGTCTACATGCACATGCTTTGATGCTCATATATGTTTGTACATTAATTCTCATGTATACATGGATATGTGGATATGTCACTTACATTATTTGTTTGTATGTGAGGATATGTGTGAAAACAGAAAGATACAAATCAATGAATATTTAGATATAAAACTCATGTCTCCCTTGAGTCCAATTACAAAACAAATCTGATAGTCTGATATCTATCTATATATCTATATGTGATATATAGATATATATGGGAGATATATATATATATATATATATATATATATATATATATATATATAGGCTTCCCTGGTGGCTCAGATGGTAAAGAAGGTTCATGAAATGCAAGAGACCTGAATATGATCCCTGGGTTGGGATGATCCCCTTGAAAAGGGAATGGAAACCCACTCCAATTTTCTTGCATGGAGAATTCCATGGACAGTGGATCCTGGAGGGCTTCAGTCTGTGGGGTTACAAAGAGTCAGACACAAATTAGTTGCTCATTTGTGCTCATTTGCTCAATGCCTCATTACACCAAATATTATATTTTATAATGAAACTTGTTGGACTTGTCCTCTGGAATTACCTTAGCTCTCTCATCTTTTAGTTGTAATAGTCTATCTTGTTTTTTTTTTTTTCTTTTTCTTTCCATAATACAACCAATGATTTCATATCACTCCCCTTTTTACTGCTATTTTTTTCCTTAGTCATGGCTTTTATAAACCTATGACAGACACATTTACAGTTTCTAATGATACTTGTCTATAATCTTCTTAGTGACCATTTTAATTAATACCAATTTCTAGTTAAATATGATTCTAAGAATAATTATAAAAATAAAACAAATATTAACCAGGCAATGGAATTTATAGGCATCAGTTTTTTGGCTACTCAAACTTCAAACTTCTATAATGTCTTCACTTCTTGCATGGGAGCTGAATTCAGTTCAGTTGCTTAGTCATGTCCAACTTTTTGCGACCCCATGGACTGCAGCACACCAGGCTTCCCTGACCATCACCAACTCCTGGAGCTTGCTCAAACTCATGTCCATTGAGTCGGTAATACCATCCAATCATCTCATCTTCTGCCGTCCCCTTTTCCTATAGGAAATTAGAGCTTTGAGAATGAACAGTATGAATCAAAATGGGAAAACCATTTGTGGTATATTTGTAGATAAGCCATTTCCAAATCAGGTCAAAATATTAGTACAGATAATGTAATTATGACCCAGAAATTAACGTATATCATCTTGCTAAGACAATTTTGTTTGTTTACTTTTCTCAACTAAGTTCTATAGTTCCCTTATGTGCTGCTCTGCCTGAGTTGTGGACCTAAAATGCAGACCTAATAAACCTACAAGCGTTTCTGAAAAATCTAAAATATATATGTGTATATATCCTTGATATTATGAAATTATCTGCTCAGATATTATGAACTTATTAGGAAAAAATAATACATCTTGTTTGTATGGCAAACCATTTTCTAAAGACCTGACTTTTTTTTCCTCCTTCATTTCTCTAACTTATGAAGAGACACTCATCCTCCTTGGAAGATGATATACATTAATTTCTGGATCATAATTACATTATCTGTGAGTAATACATTGATCTCATTAATTTGGGAATGGCTTATCTACAAATATATCACAAATGGTTTTCCTAGTTTTGATTGATACTCAAAATCATGTAAAACAACAAAAAAATACTCTTCATTTTCAAAGCTCTAATTTCCCACATTAGAAAAAATTAAACTCTTGAGACTTGACTTAAACTACCAATATTCAGTAGATTGTGCAGTACAAAAGGATAATAACAGAGTAATGATAATAATTATACTAATATGATAGCTAAGAAAATATGGTAAATATGATTAATTACTCTGTCTCACATTTCATTTAGACTGCATCAAAATTAAGAATGTTGTAATGATTCATAATAACTATATTTAAAAAATTAATAAAATGCCTATATCTCCTTTAAAGATGGCATTGAGTTATATCTAGTTAAGAAAAAATCAGAATAGGATGGGAAAATTTAATCAGTATGTTCAGGGAAGGTAAATCTCTACTCTGTTCTTTTAGTTTTTGCAATTGTGTTTCCTCTGTATTAAGTTGATTTTAGTTTTTTACTTGTATCATCCATTTTATTAATTAGGTTTTATTTGAAAATTAGGATTCTTAAAAAAAAAAAAAAAAAAAGCATGGACAGAAAACTGCAAGTCTATTCCAAGCCATCAAGAATCTATTCCACTTGTATTTCGGAGGCATTTATATTGTCTTTTGCATAGACTGAAGAATATACGTCATTGTGTAAAAATCCCTACGGGAGATAATTTTCATTACAATAATCACTGCATGTTCTACCTATTGTAAATCTCTTTTTTTCCCACCTTTTCTTTCCTTTCCTTTCTTCACATATCTTAGAATGAAGAGTGTACACTATACAATAAGGATATCAGCATGGGGAAGATTCTGGAAGAAATTGAAAAATTTGATTTCTTCCTTTATATAGGTTTAAAAAATCGAGCCAAATTCATTTTTAAAGATGAATCATGCTTGCTTGTGACCATCACTCAGCCTCAACTCCATTAAAAAAAGAAACTACTTTGGCAATTATTGACTGGAATATCAACATTTGCCAAGTACTCGCTCTGTATATGTGTACATATAGCTGATTCACTTTGTTGTACAGCAGAAACTAACACGACATTACATAGCAATTATACTGCAATAAAAAAAGAATTATCTGTATAATTATTAAAAATATTGACTGAATTTGGCAAAAAAAATATGTAAACTTTTATCTAAAACAGCAGGCTATTATTCCAAGGATTATTAATTTAAATGTTTTAAAGATGACATAGTACTTATTAAATAGAAACTCAGGATGACTATATAGAGCTTATTTTATATGTATAATAAATATTTCACATCTTTAAGAAGCTCTTTATATAATTTTGCAGTACATGCATCATTTTTACAACATGGGCAAGCATTAAATGAGAAAAGATCATTATAATTGAATGTAGATTACAAGAAGTGAAGAGTAAAAGGCAATGATATTCAGAATATAAACAGATACTAACAGGAGATGTTTACCTAATTTTATCTAGGCAATATTTCTTGAAATTAAAACTTTAATGAATGTAATTACTAGTACATAAGCAAAAGGATATTAAACCCAGATATAATTTTTCATTAAAGGTTTTAAATCACTTTCCTTTTTTATTCTGCTGTATAGTCAAGAAGAATATCAACTCATACATTATTGTTATTAAAATAATTATCTCTTTTCATGTATTTAAGAACTTAATCTATATGCATAAAATATTACAGAATAATTAAAAAGCAAGTTATAAAAGTTTAAATGTGCTCAATATCAGCTATACTGAAGAAATTTAATAATAATTCATTGCTACTTACTATTATATTATAAATGGAAAAAGAAGTTGCTTATAAAATATTAAGATCTCATTTTCATCTACTACAAAACCATGAATTTCCATATTTAAAATAGTCTATTTATAAAATCAAACATCGGCAGTTATTCAGCATCAAAAGCAGAAGATATTTCAAGTTATTTGAAGTTGTCATTCTTGACCCATTTTAGAAATAATCCATAGGACTCAGAAAAAGATTGCTTTCAAATGGAAGAATATAACTTGACATGTGTGAGAACAAATATTTTCATATGATATGAGACTACTGCAATAAAACAAAAATTAAATATTTATTGGTATTCAAAGGCACACAGTCGTAAATACATCATAATTTCTTATAGAATTGAAACTATTTATATGGTTGAATGTCTTGGTCTGCTGGACATTTAAAAATAACTTTATAATTTATATATATTATACAATTATTGTCTAGTTATATGTTAATGTCTATAGTAAGCAGTATGGCTGGCTCAAGATCTTTTTTTTAATTAATTTATTTTTTATTTAAGGATAATTGCTTTACAGAATTTTCCTGTTTTCTGTCAAACCCTCAACATGAAACAGCAGATCTTTTGAAATTTACCTACAAACCCTTCTCATATAGGTTTATTTTAAAAGTACTTTATGTTTTCATACAAATTGTGAAATTATTTGTTCTAGCTCTGTGAAAAATACCATTGGTAGCTTGATAGGGATTGCCTTGAATCTCTAAATGTTTCAACCCACTGAGACTGATATTCACTCTTTGTCCATGCACATATGGACACCTTATCTTTGACAAAGGAGGCAAGAATATACAATGGATTAAAGACAAGCTCTTTAACAAGTGGTGCTGGGAATTTTTTAAATGTAGATTCCCAGGTCTATCTGTAAAGCCAAAATATCTTAGAAACAATATGACAAAATTGCTCAGTTCCCTTTTACAGGCATCAGAATATCCTTAAACTCCATGTTCTAGGAAGCAAACTAAAAATCAAGAAGAATCCAGTTAAAAATGTAGTCATTTATTTAGGTTTATACCATCCACCTTGCTATAACATGTAATCAATTTATCAAAAACACATTATTAATACCAAAAGCAATGTTGTAAATACCAATCTATTAAAGCAAGTATGTTATTATTAATTAATTGTAATGATAGAGCATTATCTAATAATATTAATACTAGTATTACTATTAAGATATTTGCATTTACTTTTCAAGCTATGTGCAAATAATATCTTAAAGATTATAATGAGATATGAGGCAATGCTTCATGATATTAAATCTTTATCCTTATAAATAGCAGTAGCAAACCTTCATCTAGCAGTTGGATGTTTAGCATTGTGCTAAAAACCATATAAATATTGACCCTTAAAATCCTTAAAACCTCATCAGTATTATTATTTTACAAGTAAGGAAACAGGCACATAAAAATAAGCATTTGGCCCACATCGTGTAACTAGTATGTGACAAAGCAGGGAATCAAGTTCAAGTGGTCTAACTCTAGGACTATACCTTGAGATTGTAATGCATCTTGCTATATATGGTATAATTTCCTTGGTGCTTTAGAGCAGGAGTCCCCAAACTCCAGGATGTAATATCTGATGATCTGAGGTGGAGCTGATGTAATAACAGAAATAAAGTGTAATAAATGTAATGTGCTTTTATCACCCTGAAATCATCTCCCAAACCCCCAATCTATGGACAAACTGTCTTCCATGAAACTGGTCCCTGGTGCCAAAAATGTTGGGCACTGCTGCTTTAGAGCATTTAACTTTGTACTGAGTGTGTTAGTGTGTACAGAAGTAATTGCCACCTGGCTGGCATTAAGTGCTTTCTAGTCTCTATCCTGCGGTAGGATGCAAGTTTCCATTTTCATCTACAGCACTCTCTTCCGTCATGAACCATGCATGGTTCCTTTTACACATGTGGCTTCACTCCAAGACTTATCTCTAAATAAGTGTAACTGTAAAAGGCATTTATTTCTTGCTGGTAACTTGGCTCTAAGTCAGGTTCCTTTTATATTAAGAAGAATCACACACAAAGATTTATTGCAAACCATTTTTAGAGCTAATTAATCAAACCTAGATAGGATTCCTCTCTCTACTCTGGGGATAGCACATTAACATTGAAAGGAAAACCACATTTATTTTTCTGTTTTTTAAAAACTTAAACACACTAATAGAATGCCACATCATTATAAAATTTGATCACAGTCCCAGGATTAAAACTGATGTCTTATTTTCAAAAGAAAAGAACAAGATTTCTAGCTCTTTGTGATATTTTAAAATTCACATAAGAGATGGAGAATGAGTGATGAAGTGGATAGCAGAAGGTATTGAGGGGTTTTACACCAAAGCAACTTATTCTAGAAAATGTAGAAGGGCACCAGGGATTGATACTTCAGCAGGACAAAATATGATATTTTATGGGGAATTGTCCCCAATACTTCATAAGCAAATCTTCAACAATGCTGACAGTTTTCATTTTAAGTACTTACTGATAATTTAATTGCACAAAGGCAACTGTCCTTATGGGCTTCCTGGGTAGCTCAGCTAATAAAGAATCCACCTGCAATGCTGGAGACCCCAGTTCAATTCCTGGGTAGGGAAGATCCCATGGAGAAGGGACAGACTACCACTCCAGTATTCTTGGGCTTCCCTGGTTGCTAAGATGATAAAGAATCTGCCTGCAATGTATGAGACCTGGGTTAGATCCCTGGGTTGGGAAGATCCCCAGGAGGAGGGCATGGCAACCCACTCCAGTATTCTGCCTGGAGAATCCCCATGGACAGAGGAGCCTGCTGGGCTACAGTCCATAGGGTCACAAAGAGTCAGACATGACTGAAGCAACTTGGCACACACACAACTGTCATTATTAAATATAAAAGAAAATGTAAGATAGGCTGTAAAGATTTAGTGATATTTGGAATGATTTAGATATTAAGAAAGTGGCTTTCCTAATATTTAAAACATCAATGATTTGCCAATTTCTATATTCTTCTTCTCTGTACTGGCCACCAGATTTTCAGGCAGAGTCAATTACCGTTTCAATATTTCAATTGACTCTGAGCTTTCATGCTTGGAGATCCTCTCCAACAGCAAATGATCTTTCTGGATCCTTCAGCATCTTAATCCCTTGATAGTCACAACTTTTTATTTTTAAATCTTCCTTTCAGCAATTCTGCAGCACTAAAGTTAATGGCTTGCTAAACCCTGAAATACCATTACAAGCAGGAGTCTGCACATTTGTCTTGTAACTTTGTGTCTGTTCTACTTTACATTCTTCTTTATGCAGTTGTTCTTCTGTAAAGGCTCAGTGGGGAGTTGCTCCCCACAGACTCAATCAAGTGTTCTCTTTCACTGGGCTTTCCAGCAGCAGATATAAAACATTTATTTGGACAAAATTAGGCTCTGGCAGTATGGGGTAAGCTCTCAATTTGCCTAACAGCAAAACAAAAAACAAACCAAAAGGACAAAATAGATCCTGCATTACCAGTTTTAAAAGCGTAACATCTGTCAAATATTTCTTAATAAGTTATTTTTAAAGAATCAATACTTTACAACTTCAATAAACAAGCAAGGAACTCCAATATATCTCCTTCAGATAAAAATAAAAATTTTAAAATGCTCTCTAGAGTTTTTGTATCTCTGTCCTTTTTTTGAAATGTGAATTATAGGAAAACAACAAATGTCTTGTATTAAAATATTTTAAAGTGATAATCTTACCTAAATATCTGATGATATCAGGTATCAAACCTAAAAGTCAGTCAAACTCAAAAAAGAAATGTATTTCCTTCATTAGGTAAATAACAAGTTAATATTAAGGCTTTTTTCCCAAAATAGCATGACTTAGAACCAACCAGTAATGGATTTTGTATTATATAGAAATTTTTTGAGCCTTCAGTTTGAAGGAGTGTATATAAACAATGCTGAATCCAAACACACATAAAAGACTGAACTGGTATTCCTCATATTGCAGGAAGAAATACTGAACACACATACACATATTTGAATTAAGTATGAGAAAGGAGTACAGAAGCACAGACTCTCAATTTCAATTAGAATTAGCAGATGAGAGAAGACAATAGAGTGTAGACTGTCATTAGCACAAAGAGGATCTGATTAGCGTCAATGAACCTCTTGGCAACACAGCACTACTAGGCTTTAAGACAGGTTTCACTTGGCCCCAATATTAAGTTAATAAGAGTTTTTAAAGCAAATATCATCCTATTTTCCTGGATATCTCATCTTCTCTTGAGTGCTGGATGCATAATTAATGAAACCAATTCAAGTACAGGATATGCAGTACTAAGAATAAATGTAGGAAAACATTCATCTCATTAATCTTGATATAAAATTACTTGACATAGGAAAAAGTGAAATCAAATCTGTTCTATTTGCTCTATGAAGGATCTAATCACTTTTAAAAATGGCACATGGCAGGAGAGGGGTACATGCAGATCAAGGGGAGAGAGAACATACAATAAATCTTAAAAGTCATTCATTAAAAGATTTGATTTTAAAGGCACTGCTTTATTAAACTTTGTCTACCCTCTCCACACTTCTAAATAAAAAACAAATATGAGCTAATACCTGAGCTTGAGATGCCATCACAGCAACTCTTACTGAAAATATCACTTTTCAATTGGGAATTTTATATAATTATATTAATTACAACTGACTTGGATTCTTTGCTAAAAATTTATTTTAACAGTATGTCTTTATAGCAATATGTTTCACCATCTAATAACTCCCTAATGATGATACATATACTTTTTTAAATCATAAAAAGTCAGAATGAAAATTAAAAGTAATTCCCAATATTTATAAAGAACAGGGAAGTTTTAAATTCATTATCACCAAATTTTGCATAAGAGAGGAATATGCCAATAGCACAGTTGTAAGTAATGAGATTTTCAACTGGCAATCAGTCTGACCTAGCAAGATGCTTCTGTTTATAACAATGAAAAATCCGTCATAGTGAAGATGGAACATTTGTATATGTTCATAGTCATGCACAGGCACACACTGAAACAACCAAGAAGTTGATATCATGTTAAAAAATTCTATATACTTCTCAGTATGCTAAATCTGTTTAACTATTGCACCACAATTTAACTTACACTGAAATGCATGATCCTCAACATACAGAGTATGTGAATTAAAAAAGGATAAAATCAAATTAGACATGTCTTACTAAACTATATTTAAATGCTGCAGTTAGTTGCAGAGGAAGCCTCGGCTTCAAAACAAACAAAAATACAGGTTTTTGTTTGTTTGTTTTTTATTGCTAGGAAAAGCTGATTCCTTTTTTAGAGTTCATGAAACACTGTAAATTAAGCAATGGTAAGCAGGGGATGAGTTGGGCTCTCCTTTTATTACAATCTATATGGCATTATGAATAAGATTGCATTTAGAAGAGAAGAAAGAGGTTCTATTGCTTGAACAAACTTTGGAAATTTTCTATATTATGCCATAAGGTCTATCATTGCCTCTCCAAGAACTGAGAGAAGATAGGATAAATCAGACTAGCCAACTAGAACAACTGAACCAAAAAAATGGGGATATTTAAAAAGTTCAGGGGCACATTATGACTCAGAATTTAATGGAAAATTTCACTCATTTTCTCACTGTGTAATCTCACATTCAATTCTACCATAATTTATCTTCTCTCATTAGAATATGAGATATAAACATCTAAGATTATATCTACTTATTGGGAGGTAGTTCTTTCCTCTGTCAATGAGAGGGCATTGGTACTCCTCACCTTTTAAATACATCCTCAGCAGTATCTGTGAAAAATGAATCAAGTATAGACCATTCATGGCATGATGTCACAAATAGGATCTGTTAATATTTTCTAGCTATCATTATAACAAGAATCTACTTAATTCTCTAATTTTTTTTTCCAGTTTGGCAAATATTTTTTCTTCAAAAATAAAATAACTTTCATATCTAAAAATTTATCATGAGCTATGTAGGAAGAAAGTGCCTTTGTACTCAATGTTCTCCTGAATCACAGTATTTGTACACTAAGAACCATCAACATTATTTTAATTGTCGTCACTAAAAGGTATTTGAAACTGTTATTGTTGTTCACTAAGTCATGACCAACTGTTTGCAACTCCATGGACTGCAGCACGCCAGACTCCTCTGTCCTCCACTATCTCCCAGAGTTTGCTCAAATTTATGTCCATTGAGTTGGCAATGCTACCTAACCATCTTATTCTCTGTCACCCCCTCCTTCTTTTGCCTTCACTTTTTCCCATCATCAGGGTCTTTTCCAACGAGTCATCCTTTAGCATCAGGTGGCCAAAGTATTGGAGCTTCAGCTTCAGCATCAGTCCTCCCAATGAATAGTCAGAGTTGATTTCACTTAGGATTGACTGGTTTGATCTCCTTACTCTCCAAGGGACTCTCAAGGGTTGGTCTTCTACAGCACCACAATTGAAAATCATTAATTCTTCAGGGCTTTAATGGTCCAACTCTCACATCCATACACTGTGGGAAAAACCATAGCTTTGACCATATGGACCTTTGTCAGTGAAGTGATGTCTCTGTTTTTTAATATGAGGCCTAGGTTTGTCATAGCTTTCCTTCCAAGGAGCAAGCATCTTTTAATTTCATGGCTGCAGTCATTTTATGCAGTGATTTTAGAGTCCAAGAAAATAAAACCTATCACTTTTTCTACTTTTTCCCCATCTATTTGCCATGATGTGATGGGATCAGATGCCATGATCTTCACTTTTTGAATGTTGAGTTTCAAGCCAGCTTTTTCACTCTTCTCTTTCACCTTCATCAGGAGGCTCTTTAGTTCCTCTTCCATATTCTTTAAAATACAGTTGTGTATATATTTTAAACTATCCCACTAGTTTGTTTTAAATATGACTCTCAAACCAGAAAGTCATATTTCACCTGAAGAACTGCTTTGGTAACTGAAAAATGATACCAAAAAATGATACCATGTACCTCCAATATTTACACTGGCTTTCTGTAGGAAATGCTTTGTGAAAATGAAAAATATTTTCACCCCAGATGATTCTGACCTTCATAATTTACTGATGGAACAAGTAAATACTAGGTAAGCAACCTGTATCAGTGTATCAAACATGGAATAATTTCCAAGAAAGGAAAAGACTCTTAGTGCACATTGATATTCAAAATCATTAGTTATATCTCAAAGGAAATTTTTAGATACAATTTTCAGTTGACAAAAATCATAGAAAATAAATAGAGCAATAGTTTTTTTTTTTAATTTTCATCACTCACACTGTCTTTTCTCATATGTCACAGAGTCATAATTAAAGATAAAATAAACTTTAAAAACATAGTTAATAAAACAGTATAATAAGCAAAATTAGAAATAAAATATAACTTAACAAGTGGATAAGAAAGAATATATAAAATAATTAAAAATCATGCACAATTATTGTATTTATACATCAAGAAACTGAATATACTTAAAAAAATTTAATTTAAATTAATTAAAAATCCAATATAATAGTTTAATAAGTAAAAAGTGCAGAAGACTGAGTTTAGGAAAGCTAATAGGGTCATTAAGGAACATTCTCTCTCCCCAGTATCCAACCTTTATCTTACACACATACACACATGACATCTTTTCAAAAATGACCAGGATTGGATGTATTTAACACTATGTTAGGTCAGATCTGGAAAATAATTACAGCAATTCCATTATCACATATAAATTTACAAAATTATAGAAAGGAATTAGAAGTTACAAATGAATTATTTTAACACCAAAACTAATAAAGCTGATATAAATATTTTAAAAAATATATGTTTTGACTAAATGAAAGAAAGTGAAGTCATGTCTGACTCTTTGTGACCCCATGGACTATAGCCCACCAGGCTCCTCTGTCCATGAGATTTTCCAGGCAAGAATACTGGAGTGGGTTTCCATTTGCTTCTGCAGGTTTTGACTAAATATCCATCAATATAAAATAATATCTTAACCCACTGAGTAAAACAAAACATTAAAAAATAAAAGCCATGGCCATAGGGATGTAAGACAATGTTTCTTGTGAAACTTCCTGGTGTCACTGAGGTAAAAAACAGAGTATAGACCTTGCTCTCAAAAAAAAAAAAAAAAATTATACATTAAGTCCTAACTTGTAATCCCTATGGAATTTGCTCAAGGATTTGTTTCACCTCCTTGAGATCTCCATCAGGGCTGGAAAGATCCTTCTATGACAATTATTGAAAACATTTAAAGGTATATACTACCTGCTGCCACCTGGGGTAAGATACAACAGATGGAGCAAGCAGAAAATAGACCAAAAATTCAACAAAGTAAAAGTTTTGGGTAGGGGGATATGCATTGGAAATAAAGGTGTTAAAGACCTCCTAAATGGGCATTCACAGAAGACAGATACACATGACCAAAGCTAGATGAAGTCACAGAAAAGAACTGAGAAGACCATAAGCCTATCTCTGGTTATCATTAAGCAGTCAGTGTAGGATAAGGCAGAAATGCAAATAGTCTGACTAAGCATTGAAGGAGAAATAATATTTAAAATAATAATGCCTGAAACCCTCCAAAATTGATGAAAGACATGAATCTACACATCCAAGAAGCTCACCAAACCCCAAACAAAATGAATGTTTAAATATTCATAGCAGGACACATAAGGGAATATCCTTATTTAAAGTACTGGGAAAAAATGTCAACCAAAAATTCCATATCCAGCAAAACTAACCCTCAAAAGTGAAGGAGAAATAAGGACATTCTCAGAAAAAATAAAAGCAAAAGGAAATACTAGCACTAGATCCAGCCTCAAAAAAGCACCAAACAGATCAACAAACTCAAGCTATATGAAAATATAAAGAACACCAGTCAAAGAAACTTAATAGGTAAATGTAAAAAAGTGCTATTATTATATATTTGATTCACAATCATTTTTTCTCTATAATATTTAAAAGACAAATGAATACATAAAAATTATAAATCAAGTTAATAAGCACACAGCATATAAAAGATATAACTTGTGACAATAGAATAGGGAGAGATGAAGTAGTATAAGAGCAAAGACTTATGTATCATCTAAATAGGTATTAATGTAAACTATCTTTAGATAAATTTATATTGGTTGGTGTATGGTTCTCATCATAATCATTAAGAAAAAATATTTAAAAATATACAGAAAAATAAATAAGAAGGAAATGAAAATGATGCCCTACAAAAGTTAAACACAGAAGAAGGCAGCAAGGAAGAAATAAAAAGAATAAAAATTGTATAAGATATATATAAAAAGGCAAAATGGCAGAAGTTCTTCCTTATCAGTTATCACTTTATATGTAAAAATTTTTAAGCTCTCCAATAAAAAGACAGATGATGAGCAAATTAGATTTTTTTCTTTAAATGACCCACCTATCTGCTATCTACAAGAAATTCAATTTAGATGAAAAGATACAAATAGGTTGAAAATGAAAGGATATAAAATCATATATTATGTAAATAGTAACCAAAAGAGAGCTTGGGTAGTTATACTAACATCAGATGAAATAGACTTTAAGTCAAAAATTGGCACAAGAGACAAAGAAAGATGTCACATATTCATGAAAGTGTCAATCCATTCAGAAAATATAACAATTACAAACAGATTCTCAAAACAGAGCTCAGAATATATGAAGGAAAAATAGACAGAAATGAAGCAAGAAATAATTCTACAATAATGAGGTATTCAATGTCCCACCTTCAGCAATGGATAGAATAACTAGAAAGAAGATCAGTGAGGAAAAAGAGGAACCGAACAACACTGTAAACCAACTAGACCTAACAGACAAATTGAAAACATTCCTCCAAAATACATCAAAACACACACTGTCCTCAATGCAAACAAAATATTTCCCAAAGACAGATCACAGATATTAGGTCACAAGGAAAATGTAAATAATATTTAGCAAATTAAAATCATATAAAATATTTTTTCCAAATACACTGGAATGAAACCAGAAATCAATAACAAAATGGAAACTGAAAATTTGCATGTATGTGGAAATTAAACAGCACACTCTTCAATAACAAATGATTCAAAGAAAAAAATCACATAGAAAATGAAATAAATTAAACATTTCATTAAATAAATGAGATAAATTAAAAGCATGGCATAACAAAATTTACAGGATGAGACAAAAGCAGTGCTCAAACCAAAATGTATAGCTTTAAATGTCCATTGAAAAGGAAAGAAGTTCTCAAGTCAGTCACAGGGCTTCTCACCATAAGAAACTAGGAAAATAAGATAAAATTGGAACTCAAAGCTAGTGAAAGGAAGAATATAATAAAAATTAATACATAAAGAGAATTAAGAATAGAAAAATAAGAGGGAATCTGCAAAAACAAAAGTTGACACTTAGAAAATATTCTTTTTTAAAAATTGGTAAATTTATAAGCAGATTATCTAAGAAGAATGAAAGAAAATCACTAAAATCAAAAGTGACAGTGAAGCCATTACTACTAAAATTATAGAAATAGAAGTGATTATAGGACAATATTCTAAACAATTATGTACTAACAAAATAGATAATTTTAAGTAAATTGATCAAATTCTAGAATTACACAAAATTAACTCAACGAGAAATTTAAAATTTAAACAAATCTGTAACACATAAGGACACTGAATCATTAATTAAAAATTCTCCAAACAGAAAGACACAGTACCAGATGTCTTTGCTGCTGAATTCTAGCATTTCAAGCTTTCCAAAAAAATGGAAGAGGGGATGCCTTCTAATTTATTCCATGAGATCAGCATTATCCTAATTCCAAAGCCAAAAAATGAAACAAAATATCAAAGGGAATAAAAGTTATAGTCCAATAAGACTTTTGAATATAAGCTAAATAAATTCTCAACAAAATACTAATAACTGAATTCAATAGTATATAAGAATGAGTATACACCATGACTGAGTGATATTTATCCCAGGAATGAAAATATATTTCAACAAAAGAAAATAAATGTTATACATTGCATTAAGAGAATTAGGGGGAAAAATACATTATTATCTCAACTGATGGAAAGAAAACATTTGACATATTTGAACATTTCATGATTTAAAACAAGTCAGCAAAACAGGAGAATATGAAAGGCATTTATAAGAAAATCCCCAACTACCATCATACTCAATGTTGAAAGACTTTTTTCACCCCAACATCAGATATAAAACAAGAATGCCCACTTTTGGCCCTGCTATTTAACATTTTACTGTAAGTTGTAAATGGGTAATTCAGCAAGTAAAATAAATAAAAGACCTTTATGTTGGAAAGGAATAAGTAAAACTAATCTAACCACAGATAGCAAGGTTCTATACACAAACAATCCTTAAGTTTACACACACACTTATTGAAGCTAATGAACCAATTTATTATTATTGTAGAGTTAAGTATCAAAACACAAAAATCGGCAATTGTATTTCATTGCACAAACAATGGATACAAAATAAGAAAATAATATGGTTTATAATAGCAACAAAAAATACAATATTTAAGAATAAATTTAACCAAAGATATAGAGGACCTGTTCAGAAAAGAATAAGGTCTTGCTTAATGGAATTAAAGACCTAAATAAATGGAAATATATCCATGTATATCGATTAGAAAGTTTAGTATTTTTAAGGTGGAAATAATACCCCAAACCCAATAATACCCCAAAGATATAATGCAATCCTTACCAAATCTTGAAAGTCTTTCTTGCAGATATTTAATGCTGAGTTGAGAATTCATACGAACTTGCAAGATATCCCACATAAATAAAACAATCTTGAAAAAGAAAAACAAAGATGGAGGATTCACACATCTTGATTTCAACATTTAGCGCAAAGCGGGAGTAAGAGAAGCACTGTGGTACCAGTGTAAAAACAGACTTACAGATAAATTGAATAAAACTGAAAATCCAGAAATAAACCCACACACCTATAGTCAATTAATCCTTGACAAAGCGGGGCAAGGATACACAATGGAGAAAAGACAGTCTCTTTGGCAAGTGGTGTTGGGAAACTCGGACAGCAGCCATGTAACTCGATGAAGTTATAACACACAATAGGTATTTCAAAATAAATAGATTCAACCAGAATTCAGAATTACCCACAACTCACTTCTATCTATCCCTCCCAAATCTTTCCCACCTGAGAAAATAACAGCACCGTTCAGCTGTTGTGACCAAAAACTCGGAAGTCATCACTGAGGACTCTCCTTCAGTCCCTATATCCAATTACGACGTCTTGTTGAGTCTACTTCCACATCATACCATACTGTGTACTCTCTTCATCTCCAGTGTTACTCCTCTATTCAAACCACTTCTATCCATTATCTAATCCACTGCAACAGCTTGCCATTTTTGCCATTCTTCCATTTTTGCCTTCCTAAAATATCTCTGTGCAATAAAAGAAGTGATCTTTTTAAGATGAAATCAGATTACACCATTTCTCTACTAAAAATCTACTCTAATTGCTTCCTATTTCATATAGAATAAAATCCATTTTCTTACAAAAACTCATGAGGCCCTTCACTATATAGTCCTATCAATTTCTGAAACCAGGATAAACAAGGAAAAGAGATTATATGATAGTGAATATACTGAGATTATAGAAGAAATAAAACTATAGTGTAATGGTGAAAGCATGCTAAGTCATCTTCCATGGAAATGATAAATAAATAAGAAAATAAGAAAAGAGCTTAAAATTATATTATTTAGAAATACTGAGGCATTTAATAAATAAAAGTATTTGAATGTTTCAGTAAGAGCCAAACTTTTTATTATAAATTATTTAATGAATAGTGAAGGAGAGGGAAACCTGGCATGCTCCAATCAATAGGGTCACAAAGAGTTGGACACCCCTTAGCGACTGGACAGCAATACCATTTATTTAATGGCATCTCCCCAGGTGGAACTAGTGGTGAAGTATCCACCTGCCAATGCAGGAGACATAAGGATGTGGGTCTCTGGGTCGGGAAGACTCTCTGGAGTGGGAAATGGCACCCCACTTTAGTATTATTGTCTGGAAAGTTCCATGGACAGAGCAGCCTGGTGGGTTACAGTTGATGGGGCCACAAAGAGTTGGACACGACTGATAGACTGAGCACACATTTATTTACTGAATGCAAAGTGACTGCAACCTAATTTTCAAGAGGTAGATTAATTTCTTGGGTATGAAAAATATATCAGAGTACATAGTCTACTGTTGCCCAACTTATTTTGCAATGCTAACATACACCTCTTATCACAAACTGATAAAATAAAATCTCAGTTGTATTTATAAAATCTAATGATAAGTTATAAATACACGATTAATAAAAAATAAGAAAAAAGCCCAGCAGCATTGTAAAAGAATAACACAACATGGCAAGTTACGAATTATCCCATGAATGAAAAGATGATTCTATCATTAGAACGTCTATCAAGTTTCCTTTCACTAGAATATGTTAGGATAAATTTTAGGAAGAACCATTAGAAAGAACGTGGTAAATTTTGCAGCCGCATCTCATTGGTCTTTAAGCATGATACTGTAGAAAGTTTGTAAGATCAATTAGTATTGAGGTAGGAAACAAAAGTAAAAATCTACTTCTAATATAAAGTTACTAAGGGCAGTTTCATTAAAATCAGAAAGAGGACAGGCCTGCCCCCTATTACTTCTGACATTGAACAGTGATGGGAAGTTTCTAAGGAATGCCATGAGAAAAGGCACTAAACATGAATTGCAAAATCCTGTATCAAAGGTGGGAGGCAACATTATTATTTTTGATAAATGATGAGATTATATATCATTAGAAACCTAAAAGGCTCTACTAAAAATATCAAAACAATAAGAACCCAACTATAAATCTTTTTCACTACCATTAACAAAAGAGATATAGAACTAACAAAAATCAGCAAAATGATAAAACATGTCAGAGTAAATAAAAAGGAATGCCAAAAGACCCTCTTACAGAATCACTATTTAATTGTGTCAAATGGCAAAACAGGACAAAAATAAATAAAAAACTAATTTTGCATTATGTAAAAACCTAAAATAATTTAAATAGTGAAAGTCCCTCAGTTCAGTTCAGTTCAGTCGCTCAGTCGTGTCCGACTCTTTGTGACCCCATGAATCGTAGCACGCCAGGCCTCCCTGTCCATCACCAACTCCCGGAGTTCACTCAAACTCATGTCCATCGAGTCAGTGATGCCATCCAGCCATCTCATCCTCTGTTGTCCCCTTCTCCTCCTGCCCCCAATCCCTCCCAGCATCAGAGTCTTTTCCAATGAGTCAACTCTTCGCATGAGGTGGCCAAAGTACTGGAGTTTCAGCTTTAGCATCATTCCTTCCAAAGAAACCCCAGGGCTGATCTCCTTCAGAATGGACTGGTGGGATCTCCTTGCAGTCCAAGGGACTCTCAAGAGTCTTCTCCAACACCACAGTTCAAAAGCATCAATTCTTCAGCGCTCAGCTTTCTTCACAGTCTAACTCTCACATCTATACATGACCATTGGAAAAACCATAGCCTTGACTAGACGGACCTTTGTTGGCAAAGTAATGTCTCTGCTTTTCAATATGCTATCTAGGTTGGTCATAACTTTCCTTCCAAGGAGTAAGTGTCTTTTAATTTCCTGGCTGCAGTCACCATCTGCAGTGATTTTGGAGCCCCAAAAAATAAAGTCTGACACTGTTTCCACTGTTTTCCCATCTATTTCCCATGAAGTGATGGGGCCAGATGCCATGATCTTTGCTTTCTGAATGCTGAGTTTTAAGCCAACTTTTTGACTCTCCTCTTTCACCTTCATCAAGAGGCTTTTTAGTTCCTCTTCACTTTCTGCCATAAGGGTGGTGTCATCTGCATATCTGTCCCTCAGTCGTATCCAACTCTGTGACCCCTTGAAATTCTCCAGGCCAGAATACTGGAGTGGGTAGCCTTTCCCTTCTCCAGGGGATCTTCCCAGCCCAGGAATCGAACCCAGGTCTGCCGGATTATAGGTGGATTCTTTACCAGCTGAGGCACAAAGGAAGCTCAAGAGTACTGGAGTGGGTAGCCTATCCCTTCTCTAGTGGATCTTCCCAGCCCAGGAATCAAACAGGGGTCTCTGCATTGCAGGCAGATTCATTAACAACTGAGCTAACAGGGAAGTCCCAACACTATTCAAATAGCTTGTCCCTAATAATAATTACTATGGTGGTGGTTTAGTGGCTAAGTCATGTCCAATGCTTTGTGACCCCAATGGACTGTGGTCTGCCAGGCTCCTCTGTCCATGGAATCTTCCAGACAAGTATACTGGAATGGGTTGTCATTTCCTTCTCAGGGGATCTTTCCACCCAGGGATTGAACCTGAGTTTCCTGCATTGAGGGCGGATTCTTTAGCAATTGAGCCACCAGAGAAGCCCATATGAATTAAATAATTATTAATTATTAATTGATATAACTAATTTAATATAATTAATTATGTATGAATTAAATCATAATTGCCCTCAATGTTTTGAGATGTTTAAATACTCTTGTAGGTGGTGAAAGAAATTGACAAACCGATTTCTCTAATTATGAGTCTCAATCATAGGACTATCATTTCCCTGGCTGGTGATTTGTTTAATAATGGGACTGCCAGGAGCCACCACGGGAGATCCCACCCATGACAAGGTCATGTGGAAGAGATCTGACGAGCAAGGTGGATCAGAACTCAAGGGACCCCCTGGATCTGCTCTAGCATCTACCCCAAAACCAAAATCTGTCTACTGTTTATTATATTATGTCCTTCACCAACTCTTCTGACATTAACAGGGGGCTATCCCCGACCACCTTTCTCTGGAAAAAGTCAACTTAGGGCTCTAATTAATAAGTCTCCTGGGCATGATAGGAGTGTTTCAATTCAAACTCCTCTGATGGCTTTCTAGCTTCCCTGACAGGTTTATCTAGATTCTTGCAGCTACGCATGTGATTGTTCACAGCCTCCCCACCGTGAGAGGAAACTTAAAACATTCTAAAAACATAGAGCCTTTCGAAGAGTTAAAAACTATTAGAGTAGTACTGGTGTAAGATTTCATTGTTGAGCCAATGCTTGCTGCCAAGTTCCCATATCCCTTATCTATTGTGCACCTGGGAGTGCATTAGTTAACATAGTTGGAATGTAAGAAAAACAAGTAGTAGCCTTGGAATTAACCACATCAGACCTTTGAGCTAATTGGTTCTTTCTTTGTTGTAACTCACTGCACCTTTGCTCCATGAGAATGTAACTCTGTTTAGCACTTTCTGAGGCTGACATAGATTAGAAATATAAAGAAAAAACATTTCAAGGGAAAATAAGTTTTCTGGTTGAGCAGCCTTTATCAAAAAAGGGTCATAAAATGTTCACAGGCCTCCAAGGCCAGAAGATAATGTACACAACATTGTTTATGGGAAAGGTATGCAGAAAAAATCCTGGTTTCGATAAAGATGAAACAGATGTAATGTTTTGGCTGACTCTGTATGACTTTGCATCTTTCATTTCCCTCTATGTACAAGCCAAGGCATAAAAGTTCCTTTTGCAAATAAAGTTATGGGCCTCGCTCACCAAAGCTTGGTCTCCCCACGTCATTCTTTTTTTCCTTTTCTCTCCTTTTCTCTCTCTGTTCTTCTTTCAGGATGACTCCTTGGGGCACAGGGGCTCTCTGAGTTCACTTTTTTGCCTGGGCTTCTAAGACCCGATCAGGAAGGCGCCCTGCATCTTCCCAAGGGAGGGGGCATCCTGTGTCCTCACCCCACCAAGAGGGGGCCTGTGGCCTCCATGAACAGAGCAAGTTCCGTGCCAGGAGCTTTATTGGCTTTCTGTGTTAACCAAGGAAGGTCAAGCCTCTGTTCTCTCCACTTTGCTATCCTTTCGCCTATGCCATCATCCTGAGGGTACCCCTGGATCCTGCCAGGGCTGGACCCCGGCAATGGGCCTATGGCCATTTTTGGTCAATTAGACATGTTAAAAAGTCTGTAGGTAAGACTTCTGGGAAAGTTTCCACTGCTCCTACGATATAGATATAGGAAGAGTCCCAGCCTCATCTTCCCTGAATACCCAAATATGAAACCTGGACCTGGAATCATTGTTACCAAGACAACAGAGGATGGCAAAATACTCATGACACTAGAACTACTTCTGATGAGAAACAAAACATTTCTTTATCATTTAAATCAGTTTGGTCAAGATTACTCACTGCTTAAAGCAGCCCAAAAGATATAATTGAATTGCATATTTGAAAAAGCAAGCAAATCTAAATAAGATTTGTTTAGTAGGAATCTACTAGTAGTAGATTCCTGCTACTAGTCAGAAAGCTGTGTACTAGTTAAATAATCAAAGAGGCAGAAAATGTTGAGGTATACCTTTGAAAGAAGATACCGACAATGTAGTATTATTGAAGTCAATCTAAGCATAAAAATACCTGGCATAAGAAGAAGAATTTTGTGTTAACATATATTTTTCTAATATTCCACATTTTCTTTTTTTCCCCAGATAAAGTCACTCATATGCACATTTGAATGTCATGAATAGCCTTCAAAAAAGAAGTATGATAACTTGAAATATGGAAAATAAACACAAGATCTTCAGACCAGGCTTGTTCTTCCCATCTCTGCTGATAAACCCTCCTGAGAGTGCTTTAATGGGATGCATTTGAGATAAGGAAGGGGCTGAACTGTCAAGGGATTTATAATGTGAACTGGTGAATGTGAATATGTAGAAATTACATATACCTTCATGAAAGTTCACACATGGTATCTGGACTAAGAGTTTGCATGGCCTTTGTCAAAATACTTATCAGCGCAACATGTAAAGTTATTTTCTGAAGAAACCATGAATCAGCATGGTTTCTGTTTTTGTACTATTAACATAAAATCACTGGGATGCTTTTTCTACTCCTGAATGGTAATATTCAGAAGTAAGTTTGTAGAAAAATTATATTTCCAAAACAACTAAGCCATCATTGCATTCAGTCACTGGCACTGATGAATCTTTGTGAATGCATAACTCTATTTCAGTGGAAATACAACCCCCATCATAAATTATCTCCTAATGATGACAGATTCTAGAGAATTAATTATCAATTGATTCTATTTTTAAATGAAAATTGATTAGGCATCCTTGGGAAAAGATACTATATATTTAGCCCAAATTAATTGGACTTCTAATAAAGTATCCCTCCAGGTTGAAATAGCATTATAAATTGATAAATATCTAAAAATGGTAAGAATAAAAGGTATACAAATGCATGGTCAAAAAACTGGAAATGGGCTTTTGTATTATATTTTATCTCTATTTTTTAATAAATGATAAACAATCACTTATGGATTTTTCATTGAAGTATAGCTTTAAATCCAAAGAAGGCAATGGCAACCCACTCCAGTACTCTTGCCTGGAAAATCCCATGGACAGAGGAGCCTGGTAGGCTGCAGTCCATGGGGTCGCTAAGAGTCGGACACGACTGAGAGACTTCACTTTCACTTTTCACTTTCCTGCATTGGAGAAGGAAATGGCAACCCACTCCAGTGTTCTTGCCTGGAGAATCCTAGGGATGGAGGAGCCTGGTGGGCTGCCGTCTCTGGGGTCACACAGAGTCGGACACGACTGAAGCGACTTAGCAGCAGCAGCTTTAAATCTAAAAGGAAAAGCAAAATCTTAACATGACACATGTGCATTTTTATATACCTAAGTATGCCAGGTTTTAAAATGACTTTGAAGTTTTATTGCTTTGTTTGTATAGTGACTGGAACAAAATTAAATTTCAGCTGTGAGGTCAATTCCATTGTCTTTACTCAAGTATAGATTACCATGATGGCATGATTAGGTCAAATATGTTAAATGAGTATTAAAAGAATAGCTTTATGACAAACAAAAATGTGGAAATCTTAAGCTGAAGCTAATGCAGTATGGGAACAGAAAAGTACACATCATAAGTGCAAAAAGTCCTTTCACTGCTCTGCTCCAGTGAAGCCTAAAATGCCAAGAAAAAAGAACTCAATGATTTAAATGTAAAATTCCACTGATATTCCAAACTGCTCCAGTTTGTTCATTAAATTATAATTTATTCTTAGAAAGTGTGCTAACAAAAAAGTTGTTAAAACTTTTACAAGTATTTCATCCTGCTGATCCACACAGAATTAATAATAGTGTATGCTGGAAGACTTTTTAACATATTAGCTAGTACGGACAGGTCATCCCTCTCAGCTCTTATGAAAAATGAAGACTCTGGCTTTGGTGTTACGTGTCCAATCCAGTCACCAAGCTTGTGATTTTGTGAGCTTTAACAAATTAAATATTTGGAATCTTATAATTAGTCTATGGACAGATTTTGAAGTGCCATTGAAAATTACTAAAATTTCTAATGAATGGTAAGACTGTTTGCAAGAGGAATTAACTATTATTTTCAATGAAAGGGCTTCCCTCATAGCTCACTTGGTAAAGAATTTGCCTGCAATGTGGTAGACCTGGGTTTGATTCCTGGGTTGGGAAGATCCGCTGGAGAAGAGAAAGGCTACCCACTCCAGTATTCTGGCCTGGAGAATTTCATGGACTGTATAGTCCATGGGGTCACAAAGAGTCAGACATGACTGAGTGACTTTCACTTTCACTTCACTTTCAATGAAAACAAATATTGCATGCACCTCAAATTATGAAGAATGAGAAACATAGAAAGTAATATTTTATTTTAGGGTAGCTATTATTTGTTCCTAATTTTTAGCATTCCACAAAGTCAACATATAACATAAACAGCCCTTGTCATCTCACTTCAGTTCAATTCAATCTCTTTGACTGTCCCTTTAATGTTACAAAATAAATACTGTAAATCACCCCACACACTTTTACCACCTTAGTTAAGATGCCATGTCAGTGCTGGATAAATTATTTCAAGAAGTTAAACCAAACAAAACCATTTGGTCATTTTCCTTTTATCTGTGTAGAAGCATCACCCAGTAGTAAAATAAACAAATACATATATATGACAGAGATTCAATGAATGAATGAAACATCCATGCACTAGGGTGTTTTCAGATCACATTAGGGCAATCTACTTGAGAAGTGTGTAAGTTAGCAAGGAAAGCCACCGTAAGTACACTGTGTATCCCAGTGAGACTTGACTGAGAGTGTGTGAACACACCATCACAAATGGAGGTCCTTCATTAGGAAAGAAAGCTCAAAGTCTTTGCATTAATATGAAGGTCAATAGCAGCACTTTTTAATAATACCAATTTTAGTTAAAATTATGATCCATCACCCATTGTGCTAAGCACTTGACATGTATTGCATCATTTAATGCTTATAGCATCTTTCTGAACCTGTTCTATTAGCGTCTTCACTTTACATATGAAGAAAATGAGACTGAGAGAAATTAAATAATTGCCCAAGGTCATGCAGCTATGAGAATACAGAGTAGAAATGTAACACTGAAATGGAATGTCATTAAAAAATAATATGTCAAAAATATGATGCTATTAACTTTCAATAAGGCATAAAGAAATTGACTGAATCCAATCAAGCCTTGCAAATTTAAACAGTAACCAGGAAACACTGCAAAACTCATCTTAAGTGAAGGAAATAGATCAGGGTTCACCTGTTTACACAGCAGTTATTAAGAAAATAAGAATTATCATAAACATCACTAGCTAGGTAGGATCATCCTGAAACCCTATGATCTTCATATCCTGTGTCCTCATGTAAAATCTATGCCCAAGACACTACCATTACCAGCCCAGATCTTTAATCCCACCCTTCATCCTAATTGATAAAACTGGTCCTATTAGTTGAACTTGTAACATAAGATTAACAATTATATCAGTTCAATTTTAATCAGAGATCAAGAAAAAATGTTAAAAAAAAAGAAAAATATGATTGTTGTACTGTTTATATAAAGATAATTTAGACCTGTAAACAACATTAAAAAATGATTGAATAACTACTGAAATACAGAAAAGGTAAAGTGGTATAGCCAAAAGCTGTAAGTAAGTAAGTATGGAACTCTACAAATATTTAAATCAGTCAAAATAAGAAGGGAAGGAGGGACAGGGAAATGCAGACAACAGGTACAACAGAGAAAAGAGTAAAATTATAGATGACAATTGAAACATTATGAATAATTAAATTATTAACATCATAAATAGCCCAATTGAAAGCTAAGATTGCCAAAAGAGATAAGTATGGATTTGTACTTCTGAACAAGATGCAGTAAAGGGTACAAGGTTTGCCCTCACACCTTAAAATACCACAAGACTAAGCGAAAAAATGAGAAATAGACTTCAAACATTAAACAGTTAGCACATTACAGTGATCCCTGGGAGAAGTGAACAAACGAGGGGACTACAATTGCCCCAGAAAATGCCTGAAGGGAGTTTTCAGAGCCGTAGAAGGGGAAGACCAGATGCTGCCCATCAGTCTCGCTCAGTTCCCAAGCAAATGTCACAGGCCTCCGGGAAGTGTCGTGTTTTCACATAGATAGTCAAATAGATCGAGCGACTAACACACAGATGGATAACTGATTTTCAACAAGGTTGCAAAGATAAGTCAGAGAATAAAGGATAGTCTTTCCAAGAAACGGTGCTAGAACAACTGGATTTCTCTGTTGAAAAGGGAAAAAAGGGATTCTGCGCCGTTGTTGCTATTTAGTCACTCAGTGGTGTCCAACTCTTTGTGCCTCCGTGGACTGTAGCCTGCCAGGCTCCTCTGTTCATGGGATTTCCCAGGGAAGAATACTAGCGTGAGTAACCATTTCCTTCTCCAGGGGATCTTCTTAACCAGGGATCGAAACTGTCTCCTGCGCTGGCAGGTGCTCTCTTTACCACTGAGATACCAGCGAAGGAGCCTGAGCCATACTTCATACCAAACATAAGAATTATATCAAAACAAGTTTTATGTCTAAATATAAACCTAAAATTCTAATTCTTCTAGGAGAAAAAATTGAAGAAATATTTACTTAAATTAGGAAAATTTTCTTACATATGACACAAAAACACAATCCGTAAAGGAATAAATTTACAAATTTGACTTAATTAAAATTGAAAACTTCTGCTTTTCAAAAGTAAAATAATAATAATAATAAAGAAAGAAAGAATGTGAAAATAAAGGCAAACATAGTGATAAAATATTTGAAAGCTATATATTTAATAAAGGGCTAAAATATATGAAGAAACGTTGAAGCTCAAAAATCAGAAAACAAGCAAGCCAATGGTGGATAAATTGGACAAAAGATTTGAATAGACACTTCATGAAAGAAGGTATACATAAGATACATAACAACATAGGAAAGATCAACATCAGGAGACAGAGAAATGTGAATTAAAACCTCAGTGAGCTACCACTGTACATCTATTAGGATTTTTAAGATTAAAACCAATGACTATTTCAAGTATTGGTGAGGTTATGGAGGAACTGGAACTCATACCCTGATGGAAGGAATGCAAGATTTTATAACCATTTTGTAAAAGAGTTTGGCAATGCCCTTTAAATTTAAAATTTAAATTTAAACCTACCTAACATATGATCCACCCATTCTCCTCTTAGATAATTACCTAAGAGAATTGTAATACCCCCAAATTGAAAGCAACTACCTATTCACCAAGCAATAATTGGAAAAACAAATTTCAGTATATCTATACAACAGAGCACTAATTAGCAACAGAAAGGAATAAACTGTTCATATATGCTACATGGATCAATCTTAAAATATGTATTCTGAGTGAAAGAAGACAGACATCCAAAAAAAGACAAAGCATATAGTCCCACTTATCTAAAATTCTAGAGAAATTAATTAATCCATTATGAAAGAAAAGAGATTGTGGTTGCCTAGCAGTAGACAGGAAATTTAGGTATCTTTGTATATCCCAAAGCACTTAGCACAGTAATTAACCATATCATAAAACCAAAGACTATTTCTCTAAATGAAAAACACACAAAAACTTTTGTGACTTTTTTTGTTTGAGAGAGTATGGGATGGGTGGGAGAGATTACAAAATACTTTAAGGAAGCTTTGAGGTGATGAATACATTCACCATTTTGTGGGTGGCAATTGTTGCATGGGTGTATGCACAGCTGCAAACACATCAAATTGTACATTTAAAAATGTACAGTCTATTTATTGCTGTGTATTTGAGTAAGAAAAAGAGACTCAATATAGAGATAAAATTCTCTCTTATGGCAAGAGGTATTTGATTCAGTTTTCTTCTTCTTTAATTGTTAAAAACAAAGAATGGAATCTAAAATTTAAATATAAAGAGGAAATAATTTGAATTGAATAAATAAAAATTTATTATAAACTATAGGTGCACATATTTTCTTTTCTTTTTTTTATAAAATACATTGTAGCACTATGAATATCAATTCATTTTCTACAAATGAGTGTTGCATCTATTTTCCCAATTGTTTTCTTTCAATTTTATGGTTTCATTTAAAATTTTTTGTCTTACTATTTTCAAGGAAGAAATAAACATCTTAAAAATTATAAAAAAATAAAAATAGAATAATATATCACCATTTGGAATAAAGAAAGCCTTTTACATCTTATACAAGCATTCCAATGTTTTAAAAGGAAAATTAAACCACATATTTAAAAGCTTAAGGAGAACTCTTAGGAATTTATTCTTAACATAGTAAGAAATAGAAATCTAAAATCTTTTTCTACAATTCTAATTGTTATGTAATATCATACATGCTTGGTTCTACTTCCCTATTCTTCATCCTGGCCTGTCAGGCTTGTTTGTATCTACAACTGTATCAGAATGATTTTATTAATATATGTATACATAAAATTTCATATTAGTTGTTGAATTAGCTCCCAATCATTGTTTTCTTTTTCAAAAATCCCTTTTATCCCAGATAAAATTTGCTGTATAATTTTTAAGCTTAAAGCAAGCACTGTCTTAAATTTCATTAACTTAATATTAATTAATTAACTGATTAAGAAGGACTGACACATTTAACATGCTTTATTGCCTAGCCTGGGGCATCAGTCATTAAGGTTGTCCCTTATGAAGTAAAGTCAGTTTCTTCACATGGTTGTCACCTCACATGTAACTATAAATAGAATTAGCAAATGTTCTTGCATATATTAAATGTGCTTGCATATATTATATAGAGTGAACTTGAAAAGAATGCTTTTGGAAATTTACCAATATTAAACCCACTGCCAGCAACAGAAAAAAAAAGGATGAGTTATCTTTGGAAAATAGTAACATGGTTCTAATGCAAAACCAGATCCTCAGAAGTTCTAAAATGTTATTTGTTAAATTACACTACTATTGAAATTACCTGTACTAAATTCTCCATTGGAAATTACTTCATAGATTGAATTTTGTTTGCATAATATGTCTGAAGAATGGTGATATATCTCTTTGTCACCGTTCAAATACTGGCATGATTATGAAGAACACCAAAATTAATCCCTTTACTTTATTGTTGCAGTTTATCTATCTTTGTATGTCCCGAAGCATTTAGCACAGTAATATAACCATATCGTAAAACCAAAGACTATATCTCTAAATGAAAAACACACAAATATTTTTGTGACTTTTTTTGTTTCAAAATATGTAGCCCCCTGTCATGTAAACTGATAAGAAAAACACAGCCTCCTCTCTATAAACCCCCTCCTGGGAAAATAAATTACTAACCATAACTTCAACAGTTGCATACATAAAATGTGCAACTCTGAAAGGCCTCATGGCAGTAAATGTACTCTCAACCCTGAGAAAATAATTACTGAGTGACTGATGGTATGTGGTGTGAGAAAAGACTTCACGTTCTGAACACTAAGTTATGAGGTTTTGATCCTGTTCTCATTTTTCCTGTGATTCCAATAACGTGTTTTAATCTCTAGAGCAAAGGAGGCTAAAGTTTTTCCTTCCATCCAATATCTTTAGCCATTTTGTATAGGGTCATTTTCCTGTCATTTAATACACAAAATCAGGTGTCCCTCTGCTCCTCACCTTCCATCATGTCTGCTGTAAATTTTTGAATGATTCTTTGAATGGGCTGAAGACAACTCATTCTCTCAGCACTTCTTTTTATGAACCTTCAGGGACTACAGTTAAGACAAAGCCTGGTGTAAGAGAACAGAAAGCAAGACATTATAGTCTGAGATGTGACGTCAACAAGTCGAGAAAGAGATAGGTGGAGCTTCAGTTCAGTTCAGTGCAGTCGCTCAGTCATGTCCGACGCTTTGCAACCCCATAAACCGCAGCACACCAGGCTGCCCTGTCCATCACCAACTCCCGGAGTCCACCCAAACCCATGTTAATCAATCAAGTTGATGATGCCATCCAACGATCTCATCCTCTGTTGTCCCCTTCTCCTCCTGCCTGCAATCTTGCCCAGCATCAGGGTCTTTTCAAATGAGTCAGCTCTTCACATCAGGTGGCCAAAGTATTGGAGTTTCAGCTTCAACATCAGTCCTTCCAATGAACACCCAGGACTGATCTCCTTTAGGATGGACTGGTTGGATCTCCTGGCAGTCCAAGGGAGTCTCAAGAGTCTTCTCCAACACCACAGTTCAAAAGCATCAATTCTTCGGTGCTCAGCTTTCTTTATAGTCCAACTCTCACATCCATACCTGACCACTGGAAAAACCATAGCCTTGACTAGACAGACCTTTGTTGGCAAAGTAATGTCTCTGCTTTTTAATATGCTCTCTAGTTTGGTCATAATGTTCCTTCCAAGGAGTAAGCATCTTTTAATTTCATGGCTGAAATCATCATCTGCAGTGATTTTGGAGCCCAGAAAAATAAACCCCACCACTGTTTCCACTATTCCCCATCTATCTGCCATGAAGTGATCGGACCGGATTCCATGATCTTAGTTTTCTGAATGTTGAGCTTTTAGGGAAACATTTACTCGAGGGTTTCCAAGAAAAGTGAGTTGATGGTTGATACATATTATCTAGGAAAACTTTCTTCTTATTGAAAAAAAAAAAAAACAGAATTGTAAACAGAATCATTAAAGATTGGGGCCATTTTCCATCCAATTCCATTTCTCCTATTGCCATAGTAATAGGGTTTTAACTGAGCACATAGTTACCTAGTTAAAGCTTACATTATCCAGCTTCTTTTTCAGCTAATGGTGGTAAGGTAATAAAGTTCTTATTTTAAAGGATGTGTTCTTATTTTATTTAGAGGATGTGTGAGTGGAAATGATGCTTATGACTCCTAAGCAACTAGCTTGAAAGAAAATTATCATTGATGAATGGATAAGAAAGCTGTGGTACATATACAAAATGGAATATTACTCTATTAAAAAGGATGCATTTGAATCAGTTCTGATGAGCTGGATGAAACTGGAGCCTATTATACCAAGTGAAGTAAGTCAGAAAGAAAAACACCAATATAGTATATTAATGCATATATCCGGAATTTAGAAAGATGGTAACAATGACCCTATATGTGAGACAGCAAAAGAGACATAAATATAAAGAACAGGTTTTTGGACTCTGTGGGAGAAGGTGAGGGTGGTGGGATGATTTGAGAAACTAGCACTGAAACATGTATATTACCATATGTGAAATAGACGACCAGTCCAAGCTCAATGCATGAAACAGGGCACTCAAAGCGGGTGCACTGGGACAACCCAGGGGAATGGGATGGGGAGGGAGGTGGGAGGGGTGGTCAGGATGGGGGACATGTGTGCACCCGTGGCTGATTCATGTCAATGTATGGCAAAAACCACCACAATATTGTAAAGTAATTAGCCTCCAATTAAAATAAATTAATTAAAAACAAAAAAGGAAAATTATTTTACTTTCACTTGCTGTCTTTCCCCTTCTCTCAGACTGAAACATGGTGCAGAAGTGGCCCAGCTTTGACTTGATAGATAAGGAAAACATTCTTTGAAATGAGATGATGGAAAGAACTTGGGCTTCTTGCAGTTTGAGACCCTGTCAGCCTGAATAACTATCCTGCAGACTTTTACATGAGAACTAAATTTTTATCCGATTTAAGCAACTGCATTTTGTGGGCTCTGTTTCTGTGTTTGTGTGTGTATGCAGACTCTTAGCCATGTCTAACTTTTGTGACCCAATGGACTGTAGCCCGTCAGGGTCCTCTGTCCATGGGATTTTTCCAGGCAAGACTACTGGAGTAGGTTGCCATCTCCTTCTCCAGGGAATCTTCCTGACACAAGAATTGAACCTGCATTTCTATCATCTCCTGCATTGGCAGGCAGATTCTATATCACTGCACCACCACCTGGGAAGCCTGTTTCAGTAAACGAGTCTAATTCAAACTAAAACGGGGGTTTACATATAAATGACATTCAGCTTAAAATCTGAAAAAAATATTGTGCTAACACTCAAATAAACAATAAGGAATTCAAGGGCCACTAAAGGGAAAATAAAAGTGGGGCATGAAAAACAATTCTGCAATCTGATATCTATATATATAATGAAATAATATTTTTTAAAAAGTTTAATACCCAAAACAAAATGAAAAGTTAAACCATTTATCTACTCAGCCATTAAAAAAGAATACATTTGAATCCGTTCTAATGAGGTGGATGAAACTGGAGCCGATTATACAGAGTGAAGTAAGCCAGAAAGAAAAACACCAATACAGTATACTAACACATATATATGGAATTTAGAATGATCGTAACAATAACCCTGTATACGAGACAGCAAAAGAGTCACTGATGTATAGAACAGTCTTTTGGACTCTGTGGGAGAAGGAGAGGGTGGGATGATTTGGGAGAATGGCATTGAAACATGTATAATATCATATATGAAACGAGTTGCAAGTCCAGGTTTGATGCATGATACTGGATGCTTGGGGCTGGTGCAATGGGATGACTCAGAGGGATGGTACGGGGAGGGAGGAAGGTGGAGGGTTCAGGATGGGGAACACGTGCATACCTGTGGCGGATTCATTTGGATATATAGCAAAACCAATACAATATTGTAAAGTTAAATAATAAAATAAAATTAAAAAAATAAAAAGCAAAATTTGGCAAAACTAATACAGTTATGTAAAGTCTAAAAATAAAATAAAATTTAAAAAAATAATAAATAAATAAATAAAATAGAATATGGATTATAAGAAACAGAAAAAAGAAAATGAAATGGAAAGCAACAGCCTGGTATATAAACTGAAATGAAAAAGAAGCTGACTGAAATAAGCTGTTAAGCTTCTTCAGTAAAGAAGCTAAAATTTTACATTAGATTTCAATCTCTCTATTGGAAGTCTCATAGAACTAGAATCTTACCACAGAAGATATAATTAGTTATGAAGAGTAAGACAGACAATGAGGTTAAATGATGGGACAATAGGCATTTTATCAGAAAAAAATAGAAAAGTAGACAAAAGTAACCACAAATATTTAAGATAAAACTAAGCTGAAATGAAAGAAAAACACATGATCCTTTTGGTAATGCTTAAAGAATAAATTTCTACAAAGATAAAAGGAAAGAAATAATTAGGCTATTTATAAGGAAATAAAAACTAGGCTTTAAGCGTCTAATAACTATATCTAAGAATATTTTAAAACACCAAGTGATGTTTAACAGAGAGAGAAAAGTATGGCAAAAATATACACGGTGAAGTTAATATTTTTCTGTGAAGTTACTGGAATTATATTCACTGATATGTAAAGACTCCGTGAAAATTACTTGAAGACATATTTCATCAATCTGCAAAGGAATCAAATAATAGATTTTAAAATAATGAAATAATCATTTATACCACATAAGTAGTTTTTAGGTAGGAAAAGAAAAGGAAAGAAGTAAAAATCATGAGATAAGGATGTGTACTTTTAGACTAAATCCCAAAGCACTAGTAAAAACTGGAAGACAAGCAGTACCTGTGAAGATAACTGAAGCTCAAAGTTCTAAAAATGGGACATTCATAGACATATTTCTATGCATGATGTTTTCTCACAAAAGGAAGCTATGATTATTACACATGCCTACAAAAGGAAGTGCATGTTGGGAATGTTCTATGCACGTGGATGGGACCTGGGGACAGGATGCTGGGCACAGAGTCTATGGACAGACTGAGTAGCTGGGTAGCTCACGTGACTCTGCACACATAAGTAATGAATAATGACTCAAACCATGTAAACAAAAATGTATTGTTTTCCACATTTTTGCCAAATTTACTGGGAGCTGACAACAAGCTAAAAAGGATATTCTGTTAACTCTGAAGTTAACTTTAGTGGGCCTGGGGTAAGCACCATGGTTCTCACAAGAGGGACACAAGACGAGCAGAGTCAGATGATGGAGCAGAGGGAGGAGAGAGCATGTGATGTGGGACCAGGATGAAGGAATGAGTCATATCCTAGAAGATGGAAAAGACAAGGAATAGATTCTCCCAGAATCTCCTGTAGGAGTTAGAACTACTGGAATTTTTGTTTTAGTCCTGTAAGAATCACTTTGGCATTCTGACCTCCAGAGCTGTAAGAGAACGAATTTATGTTATTTCAACCACTATCTTTGTGGTAATTTGTTGATATTGGCAACAATGGGGTTTTTGTTGATCCTTTCAGTGGAAGATCAGGAAAGCTGACAAAGCCAGATGGAGAGAGGATGTAACAGAATTTGAAGAAGTGAGATGAATACAAAAATGCTTCCATAAAAAGTGGGGAATATATGAAGAAACAGTATGTAGTTAAGATAATAAATTTTATATCGGTGCTTACTGGAGCATGTATGGATGGTGAGGACAACCATTCATCTGGAACAGAGTAACAGACGACACACGGAAGAATGGAGATAATTGCAGGAGAAAAATCCTGATAAGGAAAAAGGGATTTGGTGAGAATCAAGTGCGGATACACTGACCTTTGATAATGAGTCTCTTCTTTAAGATTATAGGGGAAGATGGGCTGACAGATAGAAAGACATGGTGATGGCAAGGTGAGAGACTTTACACATGAGATTCCCCTTCACCCAAGAAGGAAAGGGCAACCATTGAAATTAAAGAAACACATGGAGTAAGAAGTTTGAAAGGTTATGAAAGGATATGATTTGGTAGGAAAGTGATTTTATAAAGTGTGAGTTTATAGTCTTATTTTAAAATTGATGATTATACATGTATAGTGACATCAACACAGGCATGCGTGGGTATTTTTTCCAACAATATTCAGCAACATGAGTGCAAAATGGAAAGATATTTGAGCATTATTGCAAAGGTATAATAGGTAGTAGTAATAAATAGTAATGATCTTCACAAATCACGGGCTCTAAACTGAAAGAGTAGACAGAAAAAGGTGGAAACAGAGTTAAAATTACATTAGTGAGTTCAAGACATTCACAGGATCGCTCAAATAAATGATTCTCAATGTCAAGTGTCCCCAAAGCAGGTCTGGGCTAGAGTTAAAGACACAGAAGGAAAAATACAGGCAAAATATGCTAGCTGATAGGATGTGCTTGTACCCAGTGGGAACTTACAAATTATGTGGGGTGTAGCACTTTGTGAGATTTTGCATTTCCAATCTTAGAACTGACAAAGAGCAAGTAAGAGCAAAAATCACAGAAATCACAGCATAATACTATTATTTGGCTTCATTTTAAATTTCTCTAAAGATTGTAAAGCCTTATGCATGATCCCATATGCCTGTGTTGGGATGGCTACACGTGTAATAAATAGCCACGTGATCTTTCACACTAGCTCTCAAGACCTTGGTAAATCTGCCATGTTACCATGTCAGTTCCAAAACTTTTATTTTTTATTTTTTTTTATATTAGAATATTTATTCCATAGTGATTTTTTTTATTTTATTTTTAAACTTTACATAACTGTATTAGTTTTGCCAAAACTTTTAATATGAGAAAACTTACTTGTTAACATAACCAGAAAAGATTCATTAACCAGGTTCACATGACATAAATATAAATTCAGAATAAGATATAAAATTGAAAATATTATACAAGTATTAGAATACTAATGATAAAAACATGCCATCATTAAAAGAAAACTGATACTGGACAACAAATTTTTTTAACAGGTTCTTATGATCATACAATTAGGATAATTGTAAATAATTAAAAGAAATATTTAAGAGCACCTTATGGTTTTTATTTTGTGATGGATACAACAGATGTTTAACAGCACTCATTTCATTTATCTCACAGTAGGAGTGTTCTTGCCAAAAAGATTTTAAAGTTGAGTCATTCACTAACTTCAACTCCCTAATCCTAGCTACCTACCTGATCTTCAGGTAGCTGCTTGTGGAGTATTAAAAGGTGTTTGCTCCTGAGTTATGATGTGTACATCAGTTTAGCAACAAAATATTGACAATAATTTCTACTTACTACACTTGTGAGAAAGTAAATGCACATCATGGAGCATTGTAATAACTGTAAATTCTTCCTATGACTCTTCTTTAAAAAGTAGCCAAGAGACAGTTACAGAATAAGGAATGAATGAGGAGAAAGAGGAGGTTAAAATACAATGAGTCATGGAGGTGTCCTACCTCAGAAAACATAGGTGCTATCAATGAAAATGGAAAAAAGACCTATCGTTCTGGGACATTCAAAAAAATAGAAATATGTGAGTGTATTATGTTTCTATGAAATCGATGAAGCTTTGTTTATTGCTATTCTCTTCACTTAATTCTAAGCTCTACTTACCTTTTTACTTAATTTTACCACCAGAAATAATCAAAGCAAAAATAGTTTACTAAGTCAATACCACTTAACTAATATTGAAAATCTAAAATAAGGAATACAGGGAAGAAAAAGCAAAAATGATTAGAAAGGGTAAAGTTAATCACCTAAGCACCTCTATTATCATAGTAAAGGTGAAGCAAGTACAAACAGATGATATCATTGGTTTATATTATATATATAAATTGTAGATTAATAAATTTACATATATATCAATATTATATATAATAAATTCCTCCTTCCTCTCCACTTGCATTTAAAAACTATGTGTGTGTATATCTATATCTATAACTCATCAGAAATTTCCATTCAATTCAATATTTAGGAGGACATTGAAGTAGTTTAAATGTATTCATAAGCTAAACTAAATAAATGAAACTTTGTAGCCATACGTCCCAATGGTGATACACCTAATCAGGGTGAAGATTTCAAGTGTTCTGCTACAGACCTCATCCTAACCCTGTCCAACATCACAGCACTGGTAATCACTCCAGGGTAACCTACAGTGATAGCTTCCCAGGTCAGACATCATCCTCGCTGGTTCAGATTCAGGTTTGCCTCAGGTATCTCCCTGAACTGTGCCTTAAAAATCCACCAAAGGTTAGTTAAACATACAGAGTCTGAAAGATCACATTTAGGCGGAAGACAGAGGATATTGATGACTTAATAGGATTCTCTAAGAATTTTGAAAGTGGGTCAAGACTGAACAGTGTATTTCAATGTTAACAGTATATACAAAGCATAATGGAGAAATGGATTAAAAGAAAAAGAAATCTTGAAGAATGATATGTGGGTAAATATGGAAACAAAGAAAATGCACCGTTCAAGGAAAAATATGCATTATGTATGAAATCAGACTCTGGAAGGAAGCAATATGGAAAAATAAGTCAAATAAAACAACTGGACTCTAGCTTTATTCAAGGCTAACTATTAGAGGCCGGAATTAATAAAATAGTAGCAATGTGCTAAATGAAAGTCTCTTACAAATGGAAGTTTTATACTATAATTTGAAAAAGAGCCTAAGGTTATCTTTAAAGCTGTGATCAGAAACAGAAGTTCTGACAGATCAAAGTAACATCTTTTATTTCATGTCTCTCTGCAGAACAATTAAGGATTCTGTTATTAGCCATCTGTTAGGTTGGGGTTTTATTTTAGATGAGCTAAAAAGAACAGGATACACCATCCCAGGACTGTATTTGAGTCATCGTATGCAGGAATGTTTGTTTATATTACCATGACATTTTTGCAGTAGAGTCTTAGTAAAAGACACTTCAAATGAACTGATAAATATATGACATGCTCAGACAAGGTAATGGAGTCAATCAGAAAATCTCTCATTAGATAAGGTTATGAAAGCTATGAGGTTATAATAGTTGTGAATAAGATGGGTACAAATTAAAATGTCCAAAAGGCTAAAATTAAGAGTTTTTCTTTCACAGCAGTGCATTATACAAGAGTTTTTTCCTCTTCTTAGTTTTCAACAAAATTGGAAAAAAATTAAGTGTAAAGTGTTTAAGCTTTAAAAACTAGTCTCCTTCTGTCATCGTTGGACAATGCACTAGTTAGGAGAAGGTGGTTCAGAAAGTTTTGGAAATGCAAGCTACTTTTTTTCAGTGACAACTTTCACAAAAATGTCTGTGGGGAAAAAAAATTTTTCTTTTTTATTTAATTAAAATATTTTAACTGGTAATACATGAATTGCCTCAGGGGATAGAGAAAAAAGAACTCTGTCATTTTCATTTTATTTATAGAGTATTGAGAGAAACATTCAAAGATCCAGAAAAGAAAACAAAAATCCTTTAAACAAAAACATATGACCATATTTGGTCAAATATGACAATATTTTTTGAACATTAAATATTCTATTTTCCCCAGAACTTTTAAATCAGGGGCAGCTGATAAGTTTCACTCTAGTCCCTGGGTCATGATGGGTCTTCTGAAACTAGAATGGAGGAAGTTCTATAAAGCAAGATGCCTTATCTTCAAAATTAGTTATTTGAAGATGCCTCTCTGTGGCAAATCTAAAAACTGAATCTTAAATTCTAGTCTAATTGGTAACTGGTAGTTGAGGAAAATGATAGAAATGTTTAATTATGCTTAAATTCAATTGATTTTTATGGACAATGTTTTTGTATGCTCATTCTCTATTCAGAAACCTCAGAACTATAAAATGTAAGAGCTGGAAGGTGTCATGGAGAATATCGAAAACAAAGTCTTCATCAGGAAGATTGAATGTAGCACAGAGTGGGAGGAGAGACTCACCCCAATTCCTACTCTCATAACCAGACAGCCAGGAACCCTGAAACACTGAGAGTCACAGGTCTTCTCTCTGGGAGATGATGACTCATCAGAGCAGAAGCACATAACCTCTCCAGGGGACTTTATGGCTGGTCATCTTCCCTCTGAGAAGTAAAAGCAAAAAAGATTGAAGACTCCATGCAGCTGTGGATTTCCATTTATTAGAGTCTGAAATGCAGTACTTGGATGCAATCTCAAAAACGACAGAATGATCTCTGTTCGTTTCCAAGGCAAACCATTCAATATCACAGTAATCCAAGTCTATGCCCCAACCAGTAATACTGAAGAAGCTGAAGTTGAACAGTTCTATGAAGACCTACAAGACCTTTCAGAACTAACACCCAAAAAAGATGTCCTTTTCATTATAGGGGACTGGAATGCAAAAGTAGGAAGTCAAGAAACACCTGGAGTAACAGGCAAATTTGAATTTGGCCTTGGAATACAGAATGAAGCAGAGCAAAGACTAATAGAGTTTTGCCAAGAAAATGCACTGGACATAACAAACACCCTCTTCCAACAACACAAGAGAAGACTCTAAGCATGGACATCACCAGATGGTCAACACAGAAATCAGACTGATTTTATTCTTTGCAGCCAAAGATGGAGAAGCTCTATACAGTCAGCAAAAACAAGACCAGAGCTCACTGTGGCTCAGACCATGAACTCCTTATTGCCAAATTCAGATTTAAATTGAAGAAAGTAGGGAAAACCACTAGACCATTCAGGTATGACCTAAATCAAATCCCTTATCTTATACAGTGGAAGTGAGAAATAGATTTAAGGGCCTACATCTGATAGATAGAGTGCCTGATGAACTATGGAATGAGGTTCATGACATTGTACAGGAGACAAGGATCAAGACCATCCCCATGGAAAAGAAATGCAAAAAAGCAAAATGGCTGTCTGGGGAGGCCTTACAAATAGCTGTGACAAGAAGAGAAGCAAAAAGCAAAGGAGAAAAGGAAAGATATAAACATCTGAACGCAGAGTTCCAAAGAATAGCAAGAAGAGATAAGAAAGCCTTCTTCAGCGATCAATGCAAAGAAATAGAGGAAAACAACACAATGGGGGAAGACTAGGGATCTCTTCAAGAAAATTAGAGATACCAAAGGAACATTTCATGCAAAGATGAGCTTGATAAAGGACAGAAATGGTATGGACCTAACAGAAGCAGAAGATATTAAGAAGAGATGGCAAGAATACACAGGAGAACTGTACTAAAAAGATCTTCACAACCCAGATAATCACGATGGTGTGATCACTGACCTAGAGCCAGACATCCTGGAATGTGAAGTCAAGTGGGCCTTAGAAAGCATCACTACGAACAAAGCTAGGGGAGGTGATGGAATTCCAGTTGAGCTATTTCAAATCCTGAAAGATGATGCTGTGAAAGTGCTGCACTCAACATGCCAGTGAATCTGGAAAACTCAGCAGTGGCCACAGGACTGGAAAAGGTCACTTTTCATTCCAATCTCAAAGAAAGGCAATGCCAAAGAATGTTCAGACTACCGCACAATTGCACTCATCTCACACGCTAGTAAAGTAATGCTCAAAATTCTCCAAGCCAGGCTTCAGCAATATGTGAACTGTGAACTTCCTGATGTTCAAGCTGGTTTTAGAAAAGGCAGAGGAACCAGAGATCAAATTGCCAACATCCGCTGGATCATCGAAATAGCAAGAGAGTTCCAGAAAAACATCTATTTCTGCTTTATTGACTATGCCAAAGCCTTTGACTGTGTGGATAACAATAAACTGTGGAAAATTCTGAAAGAGATGGGAATACCAGACCACCTGATCTGCCTCTTGAGAAATTTGTATGCAGGTCAGGAAGCAACAATTAGAACTGGACATGGAACAACAGACTGGTTCCAAATAGGAAAAGGAGTTCATCAAGGCTTTATATTGTCACCCTGTTTATTTAACTTATATGCAGAGTACATCCTGAGAAACGCTGGACTGGAAGAAACACAAACTGGAATCAAGATTGCCAGGAGAAATATCAATAACCTCAGATATGCAGATGACACCACCCTTATGGCAGAAAGTGAAGAGGAACTCAAAAGCCTCTTGATGAAAGTGAAAGTGGAGAGTGAAAAAGTTGGCTTAAAGCTCAACATTGAGAAAACGAAGATCATGGCATCTTGTCCCAACACTTCATGGGAAATAGATGGGGAAACAGTGGAAACAGTGTCAGACTTTATTTTTTGGGGCTCCAAAATCACTGCCAATGGTGACTGCAGCCATGAAATTGAAAGAGACTTACTCCTTGGAAGGAAAGTTATGACCAACCTAGAATAACATATTCAAAAGCAGAGACATTACTTTGCCAACAAAGGTTCGTCTAGTCAAGGCTATGGTTTTTCCTGTGGTCATGTATGGATGTGAGAGTTGGACTGTGAAGAAGGCTGAGCGCTGAAGAATTGATGCTTTTGAACTGTGGTGTTGGAGAAGACTCTTAAGAGTCCCTTGGACTGCAAGGAGATCCAACCAGTCCATTCTGAAGGAGATCAGCCCTGGGATTTCTTTGGAAGGAATGATGCTAAAGCTGAAACTCCAGTACTTTGGCCAGCTCATGCGAAGAGTTGACTCATTGGAAAAGACTCTGATGCTGGGAGGGATTGGGGGCAGGAGGAGAAGGGGACGACAGAGGATGAGATGGCTGGATGGCATCACTGACCCGATGGACGTGAGTCTGAGTGAACTCTGGGAGTTGGTGATAGACCGGGAGGCCTGGCATGCTGCGATTCATGGGGTCTCAAAGAGTCGGACATGACTGAGTGACTGAACTGAACTGATGTCCATATCAGAAGCTTTCTCTGTCCTGTTGCTTTAAAATTTTGCACACAAAGCCCTGAGTGACTGAGACCTGTCTTTGGGCCTGGAGTTAAATATTCTCCTTTGAAGAGCAAGAATCCAGCAACACCATTCACCATAAGCTGTCACACAGATTCATATTATGCCACTGCAGGGGATATCTGTAAATGTAGACTCATATTATTTTTAAAAGAAAACTTAACATTATATAGAAGAAATTAAGCATAAGTGAGAAAATGTGTGTGTATGTGTGTGTGTGTAGCCTCTGATTTAAATGAACAACATTTTATGTTCATCATTAGCAGTTAAGCTCAAGGAACTTTGACCATATATAAAATCAGTCCCAAAGATAGAAAACTTGAGCAACACTTGCGCTTTGATATGAAAATGTAGGCTTTACCTTGAGTCGTATAATGCACCTTCATTCTGTGGCAGGTAACCACTGCATGTAATTTGGAAAAGACCTTCATACACTGTGATTACATGGACCCAGTCTATTATATAAAATATACCCAACATAAAATTCAACAGGGAAACTTTAGAAAGTATGTCTCCACATTTGAGAAACATCTTTCATTTTTGGTTAAAACGTTAAAAAAATCCAGGAATCATTATATTCATTCTTTTTTAAAAATTTAATTTACTAGAGTGATGCAGTACAGTTAACTGCAGACCAATTCTTTCATTTTTGTATTTTCTTTATCTAATTCCTGACTTTCCTTATCTTTTCTTTCTCTTCTGTCTTCTTCCCTGTATGTTTTACCCCCTTCTTATCTCCCTGTATGTTTTAATATTTCTCAGTTTTTTCTTTTCTTCTGTGTTTTTCAATGTCATCTTCCATAATCATTTTCTTCTGAAAAATCAAATTATATAGGCAAGCCTGAGATTCATGTTCCAAAAAAGTATACTTTTCTTGTCTTTTGTACGCATGCATGCCTGATCAGTCACTTCTGTCATATCCGACTTTTTGTGACCACCCCCCATGGACATTAGTCTGCCAGGCTCCTCTATCCTTGGGATTTCCTGGCAAGAATGCTACAGTGGGTTACCATTTCCTCCTCCCGGGATCTCACCAACCCAAACCAGGGATCAAACCTGCATCTCTTGAGGTTCCTACACTGAGCCATCAGGGAAGCCCCTGTCTTTTGTATATAATGCATAATTTGTTGAAGGTATACTAACTGAGTTGAAAAAGGTACTATTCAAATAAAGTTGGGGTAATCTGAGGTTAACTTCAAGAGCTATGGTAAGCTGCATCCTAATCAGCCCTTTTACATCCTCAAGCCCCAGATGCCTTGGGAGCTGTGGGACATCATTCAAGAAATCTCCTCAGAGCTGATCCAGCCAAACCCCCCATCCTCTGGGATGCTTGGCATTGCCATTATGATGTCACTGTGTGACCAGGTGGATATTTCTGAGTTCCTCCCATCCAAGCGCAAGACTGACGTGGGCTACTACTATCAGAGGTATTTCCACAGTGCCTGCACAATGGGCGCCTACCACCCACTCCTCTTTGAGAAGACATTGGTGAAGCACCTCAACCTCGGCACGGACGAGGACATCTACCTGCTTGGAAAAGCCACGCTGCCTGGCTTCCGGACAATTCGCTGTGGAGCATAAGCTCCCCAGCCAGGCCCCCTCACCCTTCCCCACTGGCATTTTACAGCCAGTCTTCTGGCCACTCCGGGCCTGGGAAGGAAGACTGTGTTCCTGAATAATCACAGCCCACACTTCAGGCAGCAAGAGCCCTGGGGCTTCAGAAACGCAAGGGCAGGGCCCCCAGCCCAGCCTGCCCTGTTGTCACGGGGGTGTGTGAACCCAGAGCCTCCTGTCTCACTCATGTATACCCCGTTTAGCATTCCCTCCAGAGAGGGTCCTCCCACCCCCAACCTAGGTAAATGCAAGATCCACTTTTCCCACCAGGGCTGCCAAAGCTGGTCTGCTTTCCCCACCAGAATGATGTTGTTATTGCAAACCAGAGAAACAGGAAAAAAAGGTACAGTCTCTATCCTCTCAAAGAAGGCAATTGGCACCCTACTCCAGTACTCTAGCCTGGAGAATCTCATGGATGGAGGAGCCTGGTAGGCTGCAGTCCATGGGGTCGAGAAGAGTCGGACACGGCTGAGCGACTTCGCTTTCACTTTTCACTTTCATGCATTGGAGAAGGAAATGGCAACCCACTCCAGTGTTCTTGCCTGGAGAATTCCAGGGATGGGGGAGCCTGGTGGGCTGCCGTCTATGGGGTCGCGCAGAGTTGGACACGACTGAAGCGACTTAGCAGCAGCAGTAGCAATCTGAGGTTAAACACCATGAGAAAATGAAAAGAATGGAAATGGGGAGAGAGAAAGGCAAGGATAGCGATAGAATAGGAGGGAGGCATTTAGGAAATTAGAAATGTATCAAAGAAGAATTGAGGGGAAACTATAATAAAATATATATGATTAATTATAATGCCATTGATACTGTACCATATGGTCATGTTAAGAGGAACAAACAAAGGGAAATTGCATTTTCCTCTCTCTCACTCTTCACACATAATCACACACATACATTCTCTGTTTCCCCCCCTTCCCCTCTGAGTATGTATGCGTCTGTGTTTATATCATAAAGGTAAAGATTGCATGCTGCTGCTGCTGCTGCTAAATCACTTCAGTCGTGTCTGACTCTTTATGACCCCATGGACTGCAGCCCACCAGGCTTCTCCGTCCATGGGATTTTCCAGGCAAGAGTACTGGAGTGAGTTGCCATTATTTACCCCTAAAGATTTAATTTGAAATTTTATTCAGCTATTGATTACATGAGTGAGTCTTGAGCAAAGTATTAATCTCTCTCGGTTTCAGCTCTCCTTTCCACAATGAGGACACTAATACTTGCTTCTCAGGTTATTTTCACAGTATTTAAATAATATCATATCTATTTACTGATTTGGCATGGATCCTACTAAACATTCGGTTGTGGTAAAAACAGCTAGCAAAATTCGTGTTCTCTCTTCTTTAAGATCACAAACACTAGCCACCTTTGGAGATAATAGAGCCATGGGGGGACAACTGTGAACAGATGTGAGCAAAAGTGATGTGTACCATTCTGGCCAATAAATACTTTTTACGTTTCTTTCTCAATGTTTTTCCTCCTTCAGCTGGTGATGAAGCTTGACCTTAGAAGCCTATGTCCATTCTTCTCTACCCTTCAAAATGTATGTAAATCTCCCAGCCTCCTTCCAACTTTATAACTCAGAACATATCTTTCTTAAGGACCTAAGAACCTTATCTTTGAAATATAAAGCTAGAAAGAGATAATACTCTTCTCTCTCAGTCCCTGTGGGAGGGAGGAAGTCTTACTTCAATGGATGGCCAATGAGCAAACACAGATAGCCTAATCTCAGAGGAAAACATTTGTAAACACAGGAATAACTGATCACCACACCCCCCCCAAAAAAAAAATCCTCTAGCACTTTCTCATTAGCCCACTCCAGTGCCTAAAATCTTCCCAACCATTTGATTCAGTCAAATTCAACCTCTCTCCCTTACTGAAATAGTCTTGAATAAAATCTTCTTCATTGGTTAACTTTGATGTGATTTTACTTTGCCAACCCCACCCAACCACTTTTCATTATTAGGTGAGTAATAACATATATTGCTTTGGAATTATTGTAAATATGATTGTTTAAATTTATAAATGCTTAATATTCTTTTGTTATTAAAACAACGGATGTCTAAGTGTGATACAGAAGCTGAAAACTTGAATTGGGGTGCTATAATAAGAGAAGCCTGGAAAACATAGGCACAGCCATTGAATGGGTTGAGAGGCAACAGTTGAAAGGTGAGGGCTTATAAGAAAATACATTCCAAGGCTGAAAGGCTGGAAAGCCCTGATAAGATGTGTCAAAACATTAGGTAAACTCTGGTAACTCTGAACACAAACCAATTGCTTCAGGAGGCAGTGAGAGCTACAACATTATATGTTTGGTTTTTCCCTCCTTATATTTGAGTATTACAATAAAGAATGAGCTCAGGAAAGAGCTTCTGGTTAGAGAGCGTAAATGCAAGTGAATAGAGTCCAAGATTTAGGGATCTTTAAGAATTGAAAAGTAAATTGCTTCTGTGGCTCAAGAATAGGAAATAAGACTGAAACAGCATTTGGTTGAGAAAAATTCCTGTGATTTTATGGTTTATCAGAGGAATGCACTCCTCAGGCAGAGTCTATTATTCAAATAGCCTCAACCACCAATTAGTGGAGAAAAAGAAATCAAATGACACAAAAAATAAATGAAATAAGAAAAGGAAGGAGGGTAAAAGGAAAGGACGGAAGGACAGAGGGAGGGAGGAAGGCAGGGAAAATTCCATTGTGCCTAAAATACTGTATATTATTGGAGCATTGTTGCTTGTTTAGTCACTAAGTCATGTCCAACTCTCTGCAATCCCATGGACTTTGCAAGCCCAGCAGCCTCCTCTGTCCATGGGATTTCTCAGTCAAGAATACTGAAATGGGTTGCCATTTCTTTCTCCAGGGAATCTTTCTGACTCAGGGATCAAACCTAAAGCTGTTGCAATGGCAGATAGATCCTTTACCGCTAAGCCACCAGGGATTATTAGTGTTTGAGTACCAGAAATTCTATACCAACATTGGGCAAAGCATGTGGGTGTGTTGATAAGAGCATCAGGAAAGGTTTTCATGTTCTTGCATGCAGTGTGGTCTAGAGAAGGGCCCTGGGCTTTTGATCTAAATTCACGTCTTTGCTGTGCTTTCTGTCCTTTAGTAATTCACTGAATTGTCTTTGACTCAATTTTGCATTTGTAATAAATGTTAGAGTTGATCACTCATGCTTCTTTTACCTGATTTTTGTACATTCAAATATAGTTTGATAATGATCACAAGAAATATAACTAAACTCTTAGATAGGAACTCAGATATTATGGTCAATTATTTTAATTCAGTTCACTTGAAAATTAAAGGCTCTCTGCTCCCCACCAGGGCACATGGACCATCTGAGAAAACGCATCAACCCACACAGCATGTCCAGCTCCTTCTAGAGCTAAGGGAGTAAGACATGCACAGATTTGTAGAGATCTAAATAAGCATAGTCTATGCTATTAGAAAATCTTTAGGGTATTTTTAGAACAGAATGCTATAGTAAAATATTATCACTTTTTTGAAGAAACCAGTAAGAACAAATAGTATTTCTTTGTTCATTATAGCTTGATATTTGTGTGTAGACTTTAGCAACTGATTGGAGTAGTGCAGAATTTCAAAGAGCATCAATCTAGTTTCCTCCTATAGTTGAGTGGCTTAGATATTAATAAGGATATACATACTAATGATGATGAACCAGCTGTCCATGGAAAAGCTGATTTAGAGAGTATTCAGTTTTATCATTCTGACAGCTCGCAAGGGAAAACATACCGTATTCATTCCTTTTCCTTGTGCTATAGTCAAATTAGAATTTCATTTAAAGATAAGAAGCCAATATCATAGCATTTTACATTCTCATCTTTACGACCTACTTATTTTTAATACTGGCTGTTAAGAGATGGGCATTTTTCAATGTCAGATGGGAGTGGTTTTATTTCTGTCTATATTTTCTGTTTTAGTGATTTGCTGAAATAAAGATTTCTTCCCTTTATCTCAAACATACTTCCTTTAATAAAGGAGATCATCTTGATTTTTTTTTAATTTAAATATATTTGGGGAAGGAGAATCTCTTTTGACATTTTCTTATTTCTTATTTAGTATGACTACTATATTTAAATCTTCACTTAATAGTGTATCATTCATTTCTAATTACTCGTAGATTATTAATTTCTAATTAGAAACAGATAACAGTAATATATATGCCTCTGTGTATAATATTTCAAATGACCATAATAACATTTATCAAAAGCACTAATTATTAATCCAACGTTTTAATGGCCTCTTTGATTGGCAACTGAACTAAAAGACATTAGAAATTAGCAGACTGTATCAGGGAGCAAAGATCAGGGAAAAAGAGAAATAAACCAAGTTAAAATTTCATGCATTAATTTTCTTCAGAAAATGCTATAGCATTAGCACTAGTGTTCCTTGTAACAAGGGCCACATACCACTGTGAATTTTATGCAGAGCTAATAACTTCTGAGTCATTTGCACTGTACACTATTTTTTTTAACAGGGTACAATGCTCTCGAGTTACCCAAGAGCCTATATTCCTTTCTTAATGAGGCATCTGCCCACCCCAACCTGTTCTGCAAAGCACCCATGGACCTACACTATTAATGTCATGCGGCACAGACACAGGGTTTACTGGGCAAGACTCACAGACAGAGAAGGAATGGAACACATGTGGTCCCCTGAGCGCTCTCCTTATAGCCCAGGCTGGGCACACAGCATTGTAGCTGGCAATCCTGTACAGAGAAGTCCTAAACCTGTAACGGTCTATATATTTACAGGAATAGATGTGGAGGTAGGAAGCAGCAGGGCGAGGGTGGTGTTGAATGTTTGTACTCCTAATTAACTATAGAAAATGGCCTTGTTCAAAAGGTGGTGTCATTCCACGCATGCGTGCTCGGTTGCTTCAGGCGTGTCTGACTCTGTGCAACAGTAGGGACTATAGCCTGCCAGGCTGCTGTGTCCATGGGATTCTCCAAGGCATGAATACTGAAGTGGGTTGCCATGCCCTCCTCCAAGGGATCTTCCTAAGCCAGGGATCGAACCCATGGCGTCTCCTGTCTCACAGGCGAATTGTTGACCACTGAGCCACCCGGAAAGCCTGGAGTCAGAGCACCATCAGCTATTCCAGTGACTGGAATTAGCCTAGGGATTTTGCTGAGCTAATTCATCTGCTGAGCTACCTCTAGGCTCCCCCAGCAAAACGGGGAGGAGACCAGACACTAGCACCATTCAAATTGGTCTTTCCACACCCTCCTGAATAATTTCCTACCTTGTCCACTATTTCTCAGGGCTCTGATGTCTGCTAAAGAAGTCACAAGTCAAGGATTGCCATTATATTAAAATGCTGTGAGGTTATTTCTTATACAGGTAAATGTAGTAATCATAACTGTAATGAGAGCACTCATAATGATAATAAAATGATGTTTATTAAATCTTTACTCTGCACCAAGCTCTATGCTAAGTACTTTAAAGGCATTAAGTTATTTGATATAATCCTTTCAAGAATGCCATGGAATAAATATTACTATTATTAAATAGCAACAACATATTTGGATTTTAAAAGAGTACTTAGGAAACCATACCTTCACCTAAAGAACTGAATTTAAAAAGAAGAATTTAAACACTGTCACATTCTGGATGGGAAAGACATTTGAGAGGGATCTATATCTTTTAGCTTTACTGAACTCATAACCAATTCTGATTACTTTTTACTCCTATGAAAAGGCACAGATCAGCTTGCTTTCCAGAAATATCCTAAAATATCTAGAAATAAAGATGCGAAGAACAGATTTCTGTGCACTAGAGATTAAAAGGAGATGGCAGCCCTCATAAATTAACCACAGCCAATTTAAGCATATTTCCCTCTGTAGGGAAAGCACAAAACAATATAAAATAAGTATTCTCTTCAATTTCTAGAAGCTCTGTCTTCTGAAAATACATAATTCATGCATCCATCAGGTCAGTGTCTTGTCAGCATCACAAAGGGAAATGGGAAGGAAGGACCATTTTCATACTAATAAAAGAATATTTACACTGCGGCCAACTCCTGTTCCTTAAATGTGCACAATTGCTGCAAAAGCCTAAATGTCTTGTGAGTTATTAAAGCAACCAGAGTTGGAGCATTGGCATTTTTTAAAGCAGACCATAAAAAAAATTACCATTCAATTTCCTTTACCCTTTTCTTCCTACTATTAGTTCCCCATTTAACAATCTGAGGTCTCTCTAATAGGCCACCGATTCCTGTTTCTTTTGCCACTTTTGCAGTAATCGCTTTGGAATCTTGGAGCTGAGAGCAGGCACCCTCATTTGCCCTTTTCTTATCCAGCAGCAGATCACTACTTAATCCCCATCTATTTTAAAAAGGAGTGCGCCAAGCTGTTTTCGGAGGAAGAAAAGAATACTAAATACTCTAATTGCCCTAAAAGTGCTGTTTCCATTGTCAGATTCACCTTAGAAGTACAGGAGAGACCGTCAAGGCTTGGGCTGAGATGGATACTGACTTGTGAACAAAGAGCTATTCAGCAAATGCCCCAGGTTTTCATGCGAACACAAAACAGTGAGGTCACGCACAGCAAATAGCGAGAGTTAAGAACAGAAACCCTGGTACTTCTCTCCTCTCTAAGCGGCCAATTCAAAGATACACATAAATCCATGATACAGACCTATTCGGGCTGCTAAGCATCTCTTTTTGTTTTGTTCTGTTAGCACTAGGAGGTGTTCTTTTTGCTGCCTAGTTTCATTTATCCTCTGTGGTTCAGAGAATAGGACTCCTCCCAGTTGCTTTGGAAAATGATGCCATAGCTTAATAGATGTCACGAGCACAGAGGAACTCTCATAATGTTGTGACTAAATTTTTCTTTTCTTAATTGCATCCCATTATTCCTAATTATGTTTACGGGTATGGTGCTAAGTAATTATGCTCCCTTCTTCCTGTTAACACCCTTCAGATATTCGTAGCAGTTGTGTCCCTCATTAATTTTAACTGAGAAGGCTATGTATATTTAATTTTGCATTATTTTCCAGATTTGGGTCAAATTTTCCTCTTTTTTCAAGATGTTTTGCTCTTCTGTACACAAAGTGCTCCTGTATATCTTACAGAATGTGGTTTTCACACCTTCCCATCCCTCTGGCCCCTAATATTAAAAGTGATTGACATTTTTCATTTTTCACTTTTTTACCTGATCTCTAGCAAAACCCTGCCTTCGTCTTCACAGTTGTGCTATAATCTATGTATCCTAGATTGACACATTACATTGTTTTATAATCAGATCAGATCAGATCAGTTGCTCAGTCATGTCCAACTCTTTGCGACCCCATGAATCGCAGCATGCCACACCTCCCTGTCCATCACCAACTCCTGGAGTTCACTGAGACTCACATCCATCGAGTCAGTGATGCCATCCAGCCATTTCATCCTCTGTCGTCCCCTTCTCCTCCTGCCCCCAATCTGTCCCAGCATCAGAGTCTTTTCCAATGCCTCAACTCTTCGCATGAGGTGGCCAAAGTACTGGAGTTTCAGCTTTAGCATCATTCCTTCCAAAGAAGGAATGTTTTATGATAAGGAATGTTTTATAATACAAGGCAATAAAACTGGGTCATCTTAACAACCTGCCTTAGTCTGTTTGGGCTGCTCTAATAAAATACTGTACACTGGGTGGCTTATAAACAACAGAAATTTCCTTCTCATGGTTCCAAAAGCTGAAAGTCTATGGTGAAGGCATCTGGTGGACTGGGGTCCAGTGAGAAGTTGCTTCTGGATTCATAGATGGCTCTTCTCACTGTCCCCACACAGCAGATGAGCTCGGGAGCCATTAGGGGTCTCTTGGATCTGAGGACTAATCCCACTCATGACTTCATCACCTCCCAAAGGCTCCACCTCCTAATACCATCACATAGGAGATTAGGCTTCAACATATGAATTTGGGGGCCAGGGGGGACACAAAGTCAGTCTACAGCACAACCTTTTCAGAAAATTGCCTCTGAAACTCTCAACCCCTCTCCAGGTACATGTTGTGATGCTCTGGGGCCTCTCAGCTCTCCTACCTTTGGTTCCAACCCAAGGTGGAGACATGGCATCTCTTCTGGCATGACTTCTGACCACCTGGATGCAGCTGTGGTCTTAGAGTGCTGATATTATGCCAAGCTTCTCGCCTCTATGTTGGTGCTCAAGCTAATATGCCACAGGAGACCTGCTATTTGTACATGATATATGGGGTGGAGGGTACATGAGTCAGTGCTTCACACCTAAACCTGAGGATCAGGAGCTGGCAAATAACGTGTCTCCTCTCCATACCCCACACAAGTCCCCTGCCCCTCGGGCTGAAAAGCAGGTTGTTTCACTCAGTGCAGCCCAGCTCAGTAACACACCTTCGCTTGGCTCACTGTCACTAACCCCTGCTTCCCTGATGAAATCTCTTTTAAAATATCAGCATATAACCCTTGGGTTCAGGCTCTACTTTCAGGTGAGCCAAGACTAAGACAAATAATCTGCCATCCATCGTAAGATTAATTCGGTAAAAATGAATCAATTGTACCCCCTCTACCTCCATTTCATATCTTCCTTTAACCAATTCATTCAAAAATATGGACTGTAAAAGGGAAACTTCAATTGAAAATGGCAAAGAGAACACTATGCAGAAAAAGGAGAAAGGGAGGGAGATGAAATTCATGGCACAATTCTGTACTAGGAACAATTTGTTTGATATTTTGTTTAGTTCTCACAACAATCCTATGAAATAGATATGGAATTTGGTCTTTTAGCCACATGCTTAGTGTTAGTTGCTCAGTCATGTCTGACTCTTTGCAATCCCATGGACTGTATGTAGCTTGCCAGGCTTCTCTCTCTATGGAATTCTCCAGGCAAGAATACTGAAGTGGGCAGCCATTCTCTTCTGCATAGGATTTTTTCTGACCCAGGAATTGAACCCAGGTGTTCTGTGATGCAAGGCAGATTCTTTACCACTGAGCCACCTGGGAAGTCCTAAGAGTCAAGGATACACCAAAAACGAGAATGCTTAGAAGGCTTAAATATTGAGGTATATGACAGACTCACTCCCTTCTGTTCATGAAAATAAATTTCTGATAGAAAATACTTACAATCTGTGTTAATTATCTTTCAGTTCAGTTCAGTTCAGTCACTCAGTTGTGTCCCACTCTTTGCGACCCCATGAATCGCAGCACACCAGGCCTCCCTGTCCATTACCAACTCCTGGAGTTTATCCAAACTCATGTCCATCAATCAAGTCGGTGATCCATCCAGCCATCTCATCCTCTGCCGTCCCCTTCTCCTCCTGCCCCTAATCCGTCCCAGCATCAGAGTCTTTTCCAATGAGTCAACTCTTCGCATGAGGTGGCCAAAGTACTGGAGTTTCAGTTCTAGCATCAGTCCTTCCAAAGAACACCCAGGGCTGATCTCCTTTAGAATGGACTGGTTGGATCTCCTTGCAGTCCAAGGGACTCTCAAGAGTCTTCTCCAACACCATAGTTCAAAAGCATCGATTCTTCAGCGCTCAGCTTTCTTCACATCCATACATGACCACTGGAAAAACCATAGCCTTGACTAGATGGACCTTTGTTGTATCTTTGCTACATAACAAATAACCCCAAAATGTAATGGGTTAGACCACATATGTATAATCTCACAGCAGTTATAGGGCAGGACCTCAGCACAGCTGGGCTGGGTCTTCTGTTGCAGAATCTCTCAATCAAAGTGTCAACTAGGCTGTAGTCATCTTAAGGTTCAGCTAGGGCAGGATCTGCTTCCAAATTTACATCATCATTGTCACAATGATTGTGACAATGATCTGTTGCCAATGAGCTGTTGAACTGAGGGTTTCAGCTCCTCACTGACTGTTGGCTAGAAGCTGCCCTCGGGTCCTTGCCCCCTGAGCCTCTCCGACATGTCAGCAGCTTTATTGATGTGTGCAAGCTGAGGAGGCAATGGGAGATCATGCTTGCAAGACAGAAGTCACAATCTTGTGTAACGTAATCATGGAAGTGAAGTCCATCTATACCACTGTATTCTTGTTGTTTCATTGCATCCGACTCCTTGCAACACCATGGGCTGCAACACGCCAGGCTTCCCTGTCCTTCACTATCTCTCAGAGTTTGCTCAAACTCACGTCCGTTGAGACGATGATGCCATCCAACCATCTCATCCTCTGTCACCCCTTCTCCTCCTGCTCTCCATCTTTCCCAGCATCAGGGTCTTTCTAGTACTCTGGCTAGGAGCAAGTTACTCAAGAGGAAGTGACTGCACAAGGCCATGAAAACTTAGGAAGGCAGGAACCACTGGAGCCATCTCCAGCATTCTCACCAAACAACTCAATTTAGTAAACAACACATATAGTAAAAACAAAGCAAAACAAAAAAACTGAGATAGGTCTAAGGTGCAAATAATAGACTATAGGCTTTAATGCCTCACATGCCTAATAAGTTGTGGTCAGATTTTTTGAGGCCATAACTTCTCTTCCCACCAAACCATGGCACTATTTTACAGGCAGAGCTGGCCCCTTGTGCAAGCTGTTAGAGAAAGCTATGTAGGAAGGATTAGGTCCTTGATCACAGGTTGGAAAGTTTGGATTTGATTCAATTTAGGCATTTGGCAGTCCCTGTGAATTCTTTGGCTTAAAGTTAGTATATTCTTAATGAATCTATATGAAGACTGCTTGCAAAAATTGCTCTAAGTCTCCACATCCTTGCTGTAACTACATGCTTTGCAATGTGGCTTTGCTGCTCTACCTGTCCTGAGGTGGAGCCTTGGAATATGGGCTATTTTTTGTGCTGTTATAGCCAATGAAATGCAAAAGAAGTGACAGCAAGCTTGTTCTGAGTTGAACCTCAAGCCTCAGAGTTCCACACTTCTACTGGTTATTTAACTTATATGCAGAGTACATCATGAGAAACGCTGGACTGGAAAAAGCACAAGCTGGAATCAAGATTGCCGGGAGAAATCTCAATAACCTCAGATATGCAGATGACACCACCCTTATGGCAGAAAGTGAAGAGGAACTAAAAAGCCTCTTGATGAAAGTGAAAGTGGAGAGTGAAAAAGTTGGCTTAAAGCTCAACATTCAGAAAACAGAGTTCATGGGATCTGGTCCCATCACTTCATGGGAAATAGATGGGGAAACAGTGGAAACAGTGTCAGACTTTATTTTGGGGGGCTCCAAAATCACTGCAGATGGTGACTGCAGCCATGAAATTAAAAGACGCTTACTCCTATGGTTTTTCCTGTGGTCATGTATGGATGTGAGAGTTGGACTGTGAAGAAGGCTGAGCACCGCAGAATTGATGCTTTTGAACTGTGGTGTTGGAGAAGACTCTTGAGAGTTCCTTGGACTGCAAGGAGATCCAACCAGTCCATCCTGAAGATCAGCCCTGGGATTTCTTTGGAGGGAATGATGCTGAAGCTGAAACTCCAGTACTTTGGCCACTTCATGCGAAGAGTTGACTCATTGGAAAAAACTCTGATGCTGGGAGCGATTGGGGGCAGGAGGAGAAGGGGACGACAGAGGATAAGATGGCTGGATGGCATCACTGACTCAATGGACGTGAGTCTGGGTGAACTCCGGGAGTTTGTGATGGACATGGAGGCCTGACATGCTGCCATTCATGGGGTCGCAAGGAGTGGGACACGACTGAGTGACTGAACTGAACTGAACTGAACTGAAATGAACTGTCTTTTTGAAACCCTAACTCCTCCATGAGAATAAAGACAAGTGAGCCTGCTGAAGAATGGAAAGCCACATTGAACAGAGCCAAGTCAGTCAGACAGCCCAGGTGAGATGTGTTACATGTGATCAAGCCTAGAAATGATGGACAAAGTACCTTGCTGACCCTCTGCTGATCAAAGACCTGAGGATGAGTGTTTCTCAGAGCAGCCCAGATCACTAGAAGAATCTGGTCAACTGGTAAAATCATGAGAAACAGTAGGTAGTTTTTATTTTAAGCCATTGAACTTGGGGAGACGTCTTCTGTAGTAATATTGAAATGACAATCAGTAGTTAGTTATAGAGAAGGTCAATTTAGGAAAGAAAAGCTGAATCCGTGCCATTGTTAGAAAACTAACATGGTAAGGTGAGGCCCTGAGCTACAACAGTAGCAGTTAGGGAGGCATTCCAAAGTTCAAGAGGCCATATTTAAATAATACTCTTTGAAATGATGATCAGATGCCACTGAGTGTTTGAAGGGACCAGAAACTTACAATTTAACAGAAAATCCTTCTGACAACAATTCAGAGAGATTATCTTATTCTCAGTCTCACTTTATATTTTTAAATACATAATTATAAACACTAAAAATGATAGCATTTTATAAAATATGTAGAAAGTGAAAGTGAAGTCGCTCAGTTGTGTCTAACATTTTTGCCAGCCCAAGGACTGTAGCCTACCAGGCTTCTCCATCCATGGGATTTTCCAGGCAAGAGTACTGGAGTGGGATGCCATTTCCTTCTCCAGAGATCTTACCGACCCAGGGATCAAACCCGGGTCTCCCACATTGTAGGCATACGCTTTACCATCTGAGCCACCAGGCAAGTCATATAGAAGCCATTTTAAAGCAAAACCACAAAATTAGACACGTTTTCCTTATAGTTTGTAAGGAGAGTCTGTGATTCATAGGAAGGGCACCCATACTAGGTATGTGACTGCTCTGTTTTCATACAGTAAGACTCCTAAATGAAGAAATAGATACACATGTATGTATAAATGAACCAGTTTGCTGTACATCTGAAACACACAACATTCTTAATCAACTCTACCCCAATATAAATTATAAATTAAAAATTAAAAAAGGAAGATGATACTGTCCAACATACATTTGAAAACCAAAGTGGTCCTAGGATTAGTGTCAAATGCATAAGGCTCATTTAATCCAATAGGTTTTGATTAAATAAATTCCCTGGAAGATATTCCTCAGTGAATCTGAGGACTTCCACTGGCTAACTTTTCTGACCTTTACTCTAAAGGTTAGTTCTTCCTTGCTGCTGCTGCTGCTGCTAAGTCGCTTAATGTAACCAAAATCCATCTCCTCATGGCTTCCATTCCTTGGTTATTGCTTTACCCCTCAGAGATATAGCACAATGATTAGAATTCAACTTCTCTGCGCAAAAAGTGCAGACCTCTAAAATATTCTCTTTATTAAAACAAACATACGTTTTATTTTGTATTGGGATATATCTGATTAACGGTGTTGTGATAGTTTCAGGTGAACAGCGAAGGGACTCAGCCACACACATACATGTATCCATTCTCCCCCAAACTCCCCTCCCATCCAGGCTGCCACATAACACTGACCAGAGTTCCATATGCTACACAGTAGGTCCTTGTTGGTTATTCATTTTATTTATTTTTCCTCTTTTTATTTTTAAATTATGAAAGCATGATTACATATTTACAGGAGACTTAGAAAATATAGAACAAAGTATCGCACTATATATTACAATTATTTTTTAAAGTGTGAAAACTAAGATTTTGAGTTTCAATATCAAACTTTCAAAATTAACAGAATAAATATACAGAAAAGTAGAAGGCTACAGTAGACCTGAAAAGCACTATGAACCAATTCAACATAATTAAGATTTATACAATTTTCACACAACAGTAAGATAAAAATTGAAAAGATTAAAAACCCACAACCTCACCTTCTTCCTTATCTCCCATGTGACCAGTTTTCAACCCCCAAAATATACACATGAATTTTCCACAAACAAACTCAAATTAAAACTAAGCCAAATAATAAATTCAAACCAACACAAAAGTAAATAAAAAATTTTAATGCCATATATATAACTCATGGCAATCATCCAGTTCAAGCTGAACTTAAGGTAACTAAAACTTCATGTCATTTTAACATGTGCCCTTCATTCTCTGTCTCCCACCTATCTCTGTTCAACTTGTACAGTATGTAAACATTATGTTCATATTATATATAATATGCATATATATATATATATTATTTGTACTTGGGAACTAGATTAGAGGCAGAGTTGCCTTTACACAAATTTACTATGTGTGCAACTATGCACACACACACACACATACACATACACATAACACATAGATATAATTCTATTTCTGTAAAATTAGGTCCCAAGTGCCAACTAGTCCATGTTATCAATCTCTCCTTGCATCTGAGCAATCACAAATTTTCAGAATGCCCAAGCCACTGAATAGATGTGAACAAGTACAAAGAGTATGAAGGAGATTTTATATGAAGTCTCCAGGCTGGCACTGATTCATGGGTGAGCACTTGTGGAACAGTTTATCACCGATTATGAAACCACCTGAGTGTGCCGTCGTTCTTCCCATTTATCTCAATCTCCTCCTCGCCCATGTTATGCTAGAGCTGATACAAACTTCTGTGACCTACCAGCTTTTATACAATATGAAAAAGCGTTATAATGACAGGTCTTGGTTTTATTCTTTATCTGTAATATAAAAGCTAAAACTCTATAAGCTGTTACAACAACTGTGCAACTTTGAATTTTAAAATCTCGTTTAATCATTAATACATGAAATTTTTGTTGCTGCTTGTCACATATATATTTTTTCAAGTGGATTTATATTAAATTACTAATCCTATGAATACATAATGATCTTACCTCTCTTTACCTTGTTACATGATTTCTACTATGCTGAGAAACTTTCCTATTGTTAATATTCTAACCCTGTGTTCATTGATGTCACTTATTTTTCTGAATCACATCATTTGTAGATGGGATAGATGTGAGCAGAAAGAGCTCTTTGAGGGACCAGATTAATCACTCACAATCCTTAGATAAAATAAAAAGCAAAATGATGGGAATTTCTTTGTATGAGTTTTAATATAATGAAAGCCAACTCAAGTCAGCAGATATTTACTAAATGCCTATATCTCAATGTGGTGAGTCAGGAACTGTGGCGAATATAAAATATATAAGTGCTATTTTGTGAGAAAAGAGATGTATAGTCATGTGAAGAGAGAAAAAAAAAGACCAAAATATTTAAATAACAGCACCAGACAATTATAAAAGATATGTCACAAGAACATGATTCATTGCTGGATGAATTATTCAGACAATAAATTCTATAAGAGTTCAGGAGAGGGTGGGACCACTTCAGACTGAGGTGATCAGGTCTGTGAAGATAGATGTGAGCTGGGATGGAAGCTGGATAAATGGATAAACTTCAGAGGACAAAGGAGAGAGAGCTTTGAGAATCTGGCCCAGCCTCAGCAAAAGTATTTGCTGGAATGAATGGAGTGTTTAAGTCAAACTTTTTTGGAAAGTCTTTTTGAAACTGTCACAAAGAAAGAGGAGTAGTCAGTAAGCTCTTGGAGGAGACAGTGACATATTTTTGGAAAGAAGATTGAGAAAGCTATTTGGAGAGAGGTGATGATTTGTGAAATGGCTTGAAATGGGAGCAGGCAGGAAGCACGAACTGTGGTAAGTAGGTAGTCTTGTCAGCAGTACAATTTGCCACAATGGTATATTTAGAGAAACCTGAATAGGAGGACAGTGTTGCCAACGTGTGACCAAACTTGCTGATATTTGAATTCAGATGATGCTATACTGGACACAGCATACTCAGAGCTCACCTCTACAATGTATTAAAATTCTTGCCATATACCTTCTCTCATGTTGCCCAGGTCATCCCAGCATTCTAACTCCAGAGCTTCCTGTGGGGCCACTGTGTTACCTTTCCCCTTTTCTGATTTTGCACGTGCTCCGAATCCTTTGAGACTTAATCCAGCCTTTCTTCTGTTTTATCCTTCTGTTTTCTTAGCATTTGTGTCCATATCACAAATGCAGCACATATCCCCGGGAAATGTATACTCTGATAAACCATTTGGTTATGTGTTTGTACACACACAAACATCTGTAACATACACATACGTGTAAGCATATATGTAAGCATATATGTACCTATGTATGCAACATACATATATATAACCACTTAGGTTTTACACCTCCTATAAGTACTACATTTTCTCTCTTTACATATATGTATATCACCTAACAAAATGTCTTTACTAACACATATACATATGGTACTCAATATGTAATTATGCATTATATACATATATATGTACAGGCACACACACACACAAACACTTCACTTTTCATTTGCCCTCATTGCAAAACTCTCTGTTAAAATGTCCTGTGCAGCAGAATATGTTTTAAAGATAAGTGTATATTTAAGATTTTTCCTTCCATTCATTTCTGTAGTTCAATCCTAAACAATTATTTATATAGTGAAGCAGGTTATCCACAATTAAGTGTTCGTGAAAGCACTTCCTTTACCAAGTGTTTTCTAAATTGGCACTCATGTGGGTCTTCTTTAAGATACTTCACAAACACAGTTGCTAGTTTCCAGCTAAGAAAATAGGCTTTCAATCAAAATTCTTAAAAGAATGTCTCCCACTGATTAATAAATTACTGGAGAAGACAATAACAATTAAATTCCCCAGAGTGTACCAAACTTACTAATAGAAGAATGACTTCAAATTACCAGTAAAAGATTTTGTGTGAAAATTTCATAGACCCAGAGATGATACAGGGGCTTCCCTCATAGTCAGTAAAGAATCTGCCTGCATTCTGGAGACCCCGGTTTGATTCCTGGGTCAGGAAGATCCCCTGGAGAAGGAAATGGCAACCCACCCAGTAATTCTTGCCTGGAGAATCCCATGGACAGAGGAGCAGGGCAGGCTACAGTCTATGGAGTCACAAGAGTCGAACATGACCGAGCAACTAAGCACACACACATAGATGATACAGATTTCCCATTTCCAATAATGACCTCTGTAGTATATATTTTTCATAATATATGTATTCACACATTTTTCCCAACATGCTTATTTTCTAAACCAGTAGCAAACAAGCATGAAAATTAAAACAAAAGAAGGCCCCAATGTTAAAAATGATATAACAAAAAGAAGCATAGGAATGTTCTGACATACAGTAGGCTTGAGATTTTCATCTCATCTTCGTCATAAAATAGATTAAATATCTTTGACCACAGTGCCAGAAAAACTACCATCTTCATTATCATTTAAATGAATGTATTTCTACATCTAGAAAACACTAACGGAAGCTGATTACTTAAATGGTAGAACTAATGTAATTTTTATGGAAATGTTATATCTAAGTATCTAAATTATAACAAGATTAGAATTTTTTTTTTTTTATATTTGGGGAACACTGAAGCAATATAGTACCTCGAGAAATTCTAAACAGGATGATAAAAATAAAAGTCTATTGTTGAAAGTTTTATTTATAATCAAACACTCTATGATAATGGATAATATAATTTTCAAAATATGTAATAACTGCATTTGCAGGTATTGAAGATAATATTTAATCAAAAATTAGGCTACTTTTCACTATAGGGAATATGTTAACATAAGATGACTACCACAATTGTTCAAAATACAATTACATAGAAAGGTATTAAAGAGATTTAAATTGACAATCATAAATTCTGACCAAAAAATGACTATCCCATAGTAGGTGTTAATCTTTCTATTTATAAAATTATGATAAAAAGTTTGATTTTGTTTCTTGTTGAGTTTTTTTTGTAAGAATCAGATGAAATAATTTAAAAAGAATATTTTATATATATAATACATTTATTTTTATTAATAATTTAAATACATTCCAGTCAGTTTGTTGACATAATGATAAAGTAAACATCTTCCCCATTCCTGTCCCTCTCCTTTTTCTCTTTCCCCTGGAAATAGTACTTTTTTTCTTTCAGTTATCACTATCCTGTACTCTGAGGGTAAGATAGTAAGTAACTCACAGGTTACAGAAATACTGTAGACCTAACAGAAGAAGATATTAAGAAAAGGTGGCAAAAATACACAGAACTATACAAAAAAAATCTTCATGACCCAGATAACCATGATGCGGTGATCACTCATCTAGAGCCAGACATCATGCAATGCAAAGTCAAGTGGGCCTTAGGAAGCATCACTACAAACAAAGCTAGTGGAGGTGATGGAATTCCAGTTGAGCTATTTCAAATCCTAAAAGATGATGCTGTGAAAGTGCTTCACTCCATATGCCAACATATTTGGAAAATTCAGCAGTGGCCACAGGACTGAAAAAGGTCAATTTTCATTCCAATCCCAAAGAAAGGCACTGTCAGAGAATGTTTAAACTACCACACAATTGCAATCATCTCTGCTGCTGCTAAGTGCTGCTAAGTCACTTCAGTCGTGTCCGACTCTGTGTGACCCCAAAGACGGCAGCCCATCAGGCTCCCCTGTCTCTGGGATTCTCCAGGCAAGAACACTGGAGTGGGTTGCCATTTCCTTCTCCAATGCATGAAAGTGAAAAGTGAAGTCGCTCAGTTGTGTCTGACTCTTAGCGACCCCATGGACTGCAGCCCACCAGGCTCCTCGATCCATGGGATTTTCCAGGCAAGAGTACTGGAGTGGGGTGCCACTGGAATCATCTCATACATTAGCAAAGTAAGGCTCAAAATTCTCCAAGTCAGTCTTCAACAGTATGTGAACCATGAAATTCCAGATGTTCAAGCTGGATTTAGAAAGGGCAGAGTAACCAGAGATAAAATTGCCAACATCCCATGAATCATCAAGAAAGCAAAAGAGTTCCAGAAAAACATCTACTTTTGCTTTATTGACTCAGCCAAAGCCTTTGACTGTGTGGATCACAACAAACTGTGGAAAATTCTTAAAGAGATGGGAATACCAGACCACTTTACCTGCCTGCTGAGAAATCCATATACAGGTCAAGAAGCAACAGTTAGACTGGACATGGAAAAAAGACTGGTCCCAGGGAAAGGAGTACATTAAGGCTCTATATTTTCACCCTGCTTATTTAACTAATAAGCAGAGTATATCATGAGAAATGCCAGGCTGGATGAAGCACAAGCTGGAATCAAGATTGCTGGGAGAAATATCAATAACCTCAGATATGCAGATGACACCACCCTTATGGCAGAAAGTGAAGAGGAACTAAAAAGCCTCCTGATGAAAGTGAAAGAGGAGAGCAAAAAAGCTGGCTTAAAGCTCAACTTTCAAAAAACTAAGATCATGGCATCCGGTCCCATCACTTCATGGCAAATAGATGGGGAAATAATGGAAACGGTGACAGACTTTATTTTAGGGGGGGGCTCCAAAATCACTGCAGATGGTGACTGCAGCCATGAAATTAAAAGACACTTGCTCCTTGGAGCCTGGCGGGCTGCAGTCCATGGGGTCGCTAAGAGTCGGGCACGACTGAGTGACTTCACTTTCACTTTTCACTTTCATGCATTGGAGAAGGAAATGGCAACCCACTCCAGTGTTCTTGCCTGGAGAATCCCAGGGACAGGGGAGCTTGGTGGGCTGCCGTCTATGGGGTCGCACAGAGTCGGACACGACTGAAGCGACTTAGCAGCAGCAGCAGCAGCTCCTTGGAAGAAAAGATATGACCAACTTAGAGAGCATATTAAAAAACAGAGACATTACTTTGCTGACAAAGATCTGTCTAGTAAAAGCTATGGTTTTTCCAGTAATCAGGTATGTATGTGAGAGCTGGACCATACAGAAAGCTGAGCAATGAAGAATAGATGCTTTTGAATATGGTGTTGGAGAAGACTCTTGAGAGTCCCTTGGACTGCAGCAAGATCAAACCAGTCAAACATAAAGAAAATCAGTCCTGAATATTCATTGGAAGGACTCATGCTGAAGCTGACCTGATGTGAACAACTGATTCATTGGAAAAGACCCTGATGCTGGGAAAGATGGAAGGCAGGAGGAAAAGGGGATGACAGAGGATGAGATGGCCTTACTACCTCGATGGACATGAGTTTGAGCAAGCTCCAGGAGTTGGTGATGTACAGGGAAGCCTGGCGTGCTGGGTCACAGAGTCAGACACAACTGAGCAACTGAACTGAACTGAACTCAAAGGTCCTATTTTAAAGACCTATCAAACTATTATGAATACAAGCAATTCATCAAAAGGTATGTCCTCCTTTCACAGAAGGCTCTGTCACTGGGAGAGAGCTGCCTGGTTGGAAACTCTGTGGCCAACCTTTGTTACTTTCAGGCTTGGCCCATTGCAGTACAAGAACTAGCCTGTGGCAAAATTTAAGGAGGCCTTCATTCTTGGGGTCTTAAAGTGTTGATCCTTGCTGTGGTTGTTCAGTCACTAAGTCTTCTCCAACTCTTTGCAACCCCACAGACTGCAGCATGCCAGGCTCCTCTGTCCTCCCACTGTCTCCCAGAGTTTGCTCAAATTCATATTCATGGAGTCAGTAATCTCATCCTCTGCTGCCTCTTTCTCCTTTTTCCTTCCATCTTTCCCAGGATCAGGGTCTTTTCCAATGAGTCAGCTCTTCGCATCAGGTGGCCAAAGTACTGGAGCTTCAGCTTCAGCACCAGTCCTTCCAATGAATATTCAGGGTAGATTTCATTTAAGATTGATTTGTTTCTGGTCTTACATTTAGGTCTTTAATCCATTTTGAGTTTAGTTTTGTGTATGGTGTTACAAAGTGTTCTAGTTTCATTCTTTTACAAGTGGTTGACCAGTTTTCCCAGCACCACTAGTTAAAGAGATTGTCTTTAATTCATTGTATATTCTTGCCTCCTTTGTCAAAGATAAGGTGTCCATATGTGCGTGGATTTATCTCTGGGCTTTCTATTTTGTTCAATTGATCTATATTTCTGTCTTTGTGCCAGTACCATACTGTCTTGATGACTGTGGCTTTGTAGTAGAGCCTGCAGTCAAGCAGGTTGATTCCTCCAGTTCCATTCTTCTTTCTCAAGATCGCTTTGGCTATTCGAGGTTTTTTGTATTTCCATATAAATCGTGAAATTATTTGTTCTAGCTCTGTGAAGAATACTCTTGGTAGCTTGATAGGGATTGCATTGAATCTATAAATTGCTTTGGGTAGTATACTCATTTTCACTTTATTGATTCTTCCATTCCATGAACATGGTATATTTCTCCATCTATTAGTGTCCTCTGTGATTTCTTTCACCAGTGTTTTATAGTTTTCTCTATATAGGTCTTTAGTTTCTTTAGGTAGATATATTCCTAAGTATTTTATTCTTTCCGTTGCAATGGTGAATGGAATTGTTTCCTTAATTTCTCTTTCTATTTTCTCATTATTAGTGTATAGGAATGCAAGGGATTTCTGTGTGCTGATTTTATACCCTGCAACTTTACTATATTCATTGATTAGCTCTAGTAATTTTCTGGTGGAGTCTTTAGGGTTTTCTATGTAGAGGATCATGTCATCTGCAAATAGTGAGAGTTTTACTTCTTCTTTTCCAATTTGGATTCCTTTTATTTCTTTTTCTGCTCTGATTGCTGTGGCCAAAACTTCCAAAACTATGTTGAATAGTAATGGTGAAAGTGGGCACCCTCGTCTCGTTCCTGACTTTAGAGGAAATGCTTTCAATTTTTCACCATTGAGGATAATGTTTGCTGTGGGTTTGTCATATATAGCTTTTATTATGTTGAGGTATGTTCCTTCTATTCCTGCTTTCTGGAGAGTTTTTATCATAAATGGATGTTGAATTTTGTCAAAGGCTTTCTCTGCATCGATTGAGATAATCCTATGGTTTTTATTTTTCAATTTGTTAATGTGGTGTATTACATTGATTGATTTGTGGATATTGAAGAATCCTTGCATCCCTGGGATAAAGCCCGCTTGGTCATGGGGTATGATCTTTTTAATGTGTTGTTGGATTATGATTGCTAGAATTTTGTTAAGGATTTTTGCATCTATGTTCATCAGTGATATTGGCCTGTAGTTTTCTTTTTTTGTGGCATCTTTGTCAGGTTTTGGTATTAGGGTGATGGTGGCCTCATAGAATGAGTTTGGAAGTTTACCTTCCTCTGCAATTTTCTGGAAGAGTTTGAGTAGGATAGGTGTAGCTCTTCTCTAAATTTTTGGTAGAATTCAGCTGTGAAGCCATCAGGACCAGGAGTTTTGTTTGCTGGAAGATTTCTGATTACAGTTTCAATTTCTGTGCTTGTGATGGGTCTGTTAAACACGCTCCGACATACATCACAGCAGAATCCTCTATGACCCACCTCCCAGAATATTGGAAATAAAAGCAAAAATAAACAAATGGGACCTAATTAAACTTAAAAGCTTCTGCACAACAAAGGAACCTATAAGCAAGGTGAAAAGACAGCCTTCAGAATGGGAGAAAATAATAGCAAATGAAGCAACTGACAAACAACTAATCTCAAAAATATACAAGTAACTACTACAGCTCAATTCCAGAAAAATAAATGGCCCAATCAAAAAATGGGCCAAATAACTAAATATAGACATTTCTCCAAAGAAGACATACAGATGGCTAACAAACACATGAAAAGATGCTCAACATCACTCATTATCAGAGAAATGCAAATCAAAACCACTATGAGGTACCATTTCACGCCAGTCAGAATGGCTGCGATCCAAAAGTCTACAAGCAATAAATGCTGGAGAGGGTGTGGAGAAAAGGGAACCCTCTTACACTGTTGGTGGGAATGCAAACTAGTACAGCCACTATGGATAACAGTGTGGAGATTCCTTAAAAAACTGGAAATAGAACTGCCTTATGATCCAGCAATCCCACTGCTGGCCATACACACCGAGGAAACCAGAAGGGAAAGAGACACGTGTACCCCAATGTTCACCGCAGCACTGTTTATCATAGCCAAGACATGGAAGCAACCTGGATGTCCATCAGCAGATGAATGGATAAGAAAGCAGTGGTACATATACACAATGGAGTATTACTCAGCCATTAAAAAGAATACATTTGAATCAGTTCTAATGAGGTGGATGAAACTAGAGCCTATTATACAGAGTGAAGTAAGCCAGAAAGAAAAACACCAATACAGTATACTAATGCATATATATGGAATTAGAAAGATGGTAACAATAACCTTGTATACGAGACAGCAAAAGAGACACAGATGTATAGAACAGTCTTTTGGACTCTGTGGGAGAGGGAGCGGGTGGGATGATTTGGGAGAATGGCACTGAAGCATGTATAATATCATATATGAAACAAGTTGCCAGTCCAGGTTTAATGCACGATACTGGATGCTTGGGGCTGGGGCACTGGGACGACCCATAGGGATGGTACAGGGAGGGAAGAGGGAGGAGGGTTCAGGATGGGGAACACATGTATACCTGTGGCGGATTCATTTTGATATATGGCAAAACCAATACAATATTGTAAAGTTAAAAAATAAAATAAAATTAAATTAAATTAAAAAAAATATTGATTGGTTTGATCTCCTTGCATTCAAAGGGACTCTCGAGAGTCTTTTCCAACACCACAATACAAAAGCATCAATTTGTTGATGCTCAGCATTCTTTATGAAATATATAAACAGCATTGTTTATATATATATACATTTTATGTATACACTTTAATATAGATAAAATACATTTTAGATATAGATAAAATGTAGAGAGAGTTTCATTTTAATATAGATATACATTTTAATATAGATAAAATTAACTAGAGATTATGCCTTGAAATCATCTCAACAATTAAGTCTAAAATCTTAATTTCAAAACCAAATTACTAATATCTTAGAATATATTATATTAGTATGCTGTGATTCACAGAGACAGTGCCTGTGTTTATTGTATATTTTTAGCCTTTAATTCATTATACTAGGAAACTACTTCCAAATAAACAAAATTAATAACTATCTGAATAAAAATTTATCTAAATCATTGGTTTTACATATATACATTTAAAATCTTTGAATTTACTGTATATTCTTATATATAAAATGTTCATTTATAGATAGAGTCAAATATCCCCATGTGGGCTGATGGAAATTGTTGAAATAACAAAAAATCATTTATGAACATTAAGATTACTAGTTTAGCCTGGAGTCAAATGATGCATTTGTCTCAGGGTTTAAATCAATTGTTTTTCTCTGCTTTTCACATAGTTTTAAATTTTTAGTACTTTTCTATATATCTTCAGTTTTCCTTCTCCTAACTGACCATAAATCAAAGAAAACACATCTGTGTACATCTCACATCTCTCTTCCAAAATATGTTCGGAAGGGCACTAAACAACTTCCAGAATATACATAGGGTTGTCCAGGAAGTGTTAATGATGTGGGTTCTACAAGCAATAAGCTGGAAATGAACAACCTTATGTAGAAATTGTGACCTGAAGGAATATATTTAACGTCACTGATCCTCATTTTATCTGTTTATAGTGCTAACCATACCAAAATATCATTCAGATTAAAATATTTCAAGCTAGGTAATGGAAAGTCCATGAAATACTAGCTAATATAAATTTACAATAGATGTTACATATTATTTTTATTAATTATTTTTATTTTACGTGAAAGAGATTACTTGCCAGAGTATGGATAGCACATGCATCACAAAATGAATACTCTCTGTAAAGCACTGCAGCTAACTTGTGAATTATTTATGACCATGCCCATTCTTCTCATTGTTTCCCTAGAAAACAGTTTCTATGTGCATTATCAAAGGACAGTCACACCAGATGGAGAAGACATCACTCAGGACTATTACAGTAGGGGGTCTAGTCTGAGATGGTTCCCAAGGAAGACTCTGAATTCACCTTCTATCAAGAACATACCAAATCCACAACTACATACAAGGTAATTCCTCTTAAAGATATCATAACTCTGGGCTGACTCAACTGCTGCCTCTCAACAAACAAAAAAGGGACCATACTGAGACTGGTAGAAGACATGGAGCCATGGCACTGATGGGAACCCCATCCAGGACACAGAGGCTTGCAGTAGGGAAAAATGTCACTAAAGAGCCTGTACTAAGGTTCACCCACCATGTGGCACAGCAAAATAACAGCAGTGCAAAAGGCATATTGACTATATGTAAAAAAACCCATTCGCTAACCCTAGAGTAAATGCCAAGTGGGTAGGGAACTGCTGAAACTCTCTTAAGGGTCAGAGACACCAGAGAGCATTTTTCATGACCCATCTCTTGATAGCACAGACGGGAACATGGTACAGGCACTCTTTCCAGCCTTCCAGGACCACACCAGCACACTCCAAGTCCCCGGCCCACATCAGCTTCAGCTGGCACCCAAGGCAGCCACAGCGCAACATCCCTCCGACTCCTGCCCACCTGCCCCAACTCCAGCTCTCCCACCAAGAAGCCATGGAATGGTACAACCAGGATTCCTCCAGTCCACATCCACTGCAGTGCTAGCCTTCCTGCCAATACAGCCTGAGGGTGACATGTTCTAGCACCCTCCAAGCAATTTTATCTCCAGATCCATGCAGCCTGCCAATGCCATCAGCACACAGAGTCTACATAGAAAATGTGCTGACAGAAAGCCATAACTTCAAGACCAGGAGAAGTAACACTTTCACCTAATTCATTAACAACAACAACAAAAAAAAAACCAAAACAAGAAATATGAAGTTAAAAAAAAATGAGGACAAAGAGGAATATATTTCAAATAAAGGAACAAAGTAAAAGCCCAGAGGGGGGAAAAAATGAAACAGAGATCAGTGATTACCCAAAGAAGATTTCAACTAATGTTCATAAATACGCTCCTCAAACCTAAGAGTAGAATGGATAATGACAATGAAAGTCAAGAATCCCAGAAGTATACCCTGACCACAGTGGAAGGGGGAGGAGAGTGAACATGTGCTATAAAGTAATCCAAAATATTATCAGAAGTGTTTTATAATTTTCCGCATTACATCTCCAGCCAGAACCTTTCAGAATACATAGTTAATTCTTTCCCATATTTCCATATGAATAGTTTGATTCTCTTTTATATCCTAAATATTTACTCATTTTTTTTCTTTTTTTTAATTTTATTTTATTTTTAAATTTTACATAATTGCATTAGTTTTGCCAAATATCAAAATGAATCCGCCACAGGTATACATGTGTGCCCCACCCTGAACCCTCCTCCCTCCTCCCTCCCCACACCATCCCCCTGGGTCGTCCCAGTGTACTAGCCCCAAGCATCCAGTATCATGCATCGAATCTGGACTGGCAACTCGTTTCATACATGATATTTTACATGTTTCAATGCCATTCTCCCAAATCTCCCCACCCTCTCCCTCTCCCACAGAGTCCATAAGACTGTTCTATACATCAGTGTCTCTTTTGCTGTCTCGTACACAGGGTTATTGTTACCATCTTTCTAATTCCATATATATGCGTTAGTATACTGTATTGGTGTTTTTCTTTCTGGCTTACTTCACTCTGTATAATAGGCTCCAGTTTCATCCACCTCATTAGAACTGATTCAAATGTATTCTTTTTAATGGCTGAGTAATACTCCATTGTGTATATGTACCACTGCTTTCTTATCCATTCATCTGCTGATGGACATCTAGGTTGCTTCCATGTCCTGGCTATGATAAACAATGCTGCGATGAACATTGGGGTACACGTGTCTCTTTCCCTTCTGGTTTCCTCAGTGTGTATGCCCAGCAGTGGGATTGCTGGATCATAAGGCAGGTCTATTTCCAGTTTTTTAAGGAATCTCCACACTGTTCTCCATAGTGGCTGTACTAGTTTGCATTCCCACCAACAGTGTAAGAGGGTTCCCTTTTCTCCACACCCTCTCCAGCATTTATTACTTGGAGACTTTTGGATCACAGCCATTCTGACTGGCGTGAAATGGTACCTCATAGTGGTTTTGATTTGCATTTCTCTGATAATGAGTGATGTTGAGCATCTTTTCATGTGTTTGTTAGCCATTTGTATGTCTTCTTTGGAGAAATGTCTATTTAGTTCTTTGGCCCATTTTTTGATTGGGTCATTTATTTTTCTGGAGTTGAGCTGTAGGAGTTGCTTGTATATTCTTGAGATTAGTTGTTTGTCAGTTGCTTCATTTGCTATTATCTTCTCCCATTCTGAAGGCTGTCTTTTCACCTTGCTAATAGTTTCCTTTGATGTGCAGAAGCTTTTTAGGTTAATTAGGTCCCATTTGTTTATTTTTGTTTTTATTTCCAATATTCTGGGAGGTGGGTCATAGAGGATCCTGCTGTGATGTATGTCATAGAGTGTTTTGCCTATGTTCTCCTCTAGGAGTTTTATAGTTTCTGGTCTTACATTGAGATCTTTAATCCATTTTGAGTTTATTTTTGTGTATGGTGTTACAAAGTGTTCTAGTTTCATTCATTCAAGTGGTTGACCAGATTTCCCAGCACCACTAGTTAAAGAGATTGTCTTTAATCCATTGTATATTCTTGCCTCCTTTGTCAAAGATAAGGTGTCCATATGTGCATGGATTTATCTCTGGGCTTTCTATTTTGTTCCATTGATCTATATTTCTGTCTTTGTGCCAGTACCATACTGTCTTGATAACTGTGGCTTTGTAGTAGAGCCTAAAGTCAGGTAGGTTGATTCCTCCAGTTCCATTCTTCTTTCTCAAGATCGCTTTGGCTATTCGAGGTTTTTTGTATTTCCATACAAATTGTGAAATTATTTGTTCTAGCTCTGTGAAGAATACCGTTGGTAGCTTGATAGGGATTGCATTGAATCTATAAATTGCTTTGGGTAGTATACTTATTTTCACTATATTGATTCTTCCAATCCATGAACATGGTATATTTCTCCATCTGTTAGTGTCCTCTTTGATTTCTTTCACCAGTGTTTTATAGTTTTCTATATATAGGTCTTTGGTTTCTTTAGGTAGATATATTCCTAAGTATTTTATTCTTTCCGTTGCAACATGTTAAGAAATGAGTAAATATATCCTAAATATTTACTCATTTCTTAACATGTGATAGGAACTGTTGAGTTGCTGAGCATACAACAGTAAGCAAAAGCACACGTGGTCTCTTTCCTTACAAAGACATTGGATAGATTAAACATAGTATGTGTGGCGTAAGGAGATAGTTGTAGCATTATTATATTTGTATTTTGAACAGATCACTGCTACGAGGATAGAGAGAACTAAAGAGATGTGAAAGATATATAAATGGTGAACTTGACTGTGATGGATTAAACATGGGGGATAGTATCAGTTCAGTTCAGTGGCTCAGTTGTGTCCAACTCTTTGTGACTCCATGGACTATAGCACGCCAGGCTTCCCTGTCCATCACCAACTCCCAGAGCTTGCTCAAACTCATGTCCATCGAGTTGGTGATGCCATCCAACCATCTCATTCTCTGTTGTCACCTTCTCCTCTTACCTTCAATCTTTCCCAGCATCAGGGGAATAGTATAGGCATCCCTTGATTTCCTGAACTGGGAAGAGGTTGGTAATAAATTCAATTTTAGACACATTGAGTTTTGGATTACTTTTAACATATTTCAAAAAAGAGAGATAAAATTAGTTGCTGGCCTGTTTACAATAGCCAAGACATGGAAGCAACCTAATTGTCTATTGAAAAAGGCATGGATAAAGAAGATGTGGTATATACATACACAAAGTAATATTACTCAGTCATTTAAAAAGTATGAAATAATGCTATTTGCAACAACATGGATGGGCTTAGAGAGTGTCATACTGAGTGAAGTAAGTCAGAAATATGGTAGGACATCCCTTATATGTGGAATCTAAAAAGAAATTATACAAATGAACTTACAAACAGAAACAGACACAGTCTTAGATAATGAACTTATGGTTGTCAGGAGTACATGGGGAGGGAAGGGATAGTTCGGGAGTTTGGGATGGATATGTACACACTACTATATTTTGAATGGATAATCAACAAGGACCTATTGTATAGCACAGGGAACTCTGTTCAATGTTATGTGACAGCCTGGATGGGAGGGGAGTTTGGGGAATAATTGATACATGAATATGCATGGCTGAGTCCCTTCACCATTTACCTGAAATTTACAAACCATTGTTAATCAGCTATACTCCAATACAAAATAAAAAGGTTTCAAAAATAAATTAAATCAAACATAAAAACAGTTAGCTTCTGGCTATATACGTTTGGAACTTAGAGGAGAACACTGGGCTAGAGAAATAATTTTATAAGTCATTTTCTCAATCACTAGTGAAGTCATAGACATTCCTAAAGTAGCCTAGGGGGAAAAGTACAGAATAAGAAGTGAAGGAATGAAAGTTGATTTTAAAAAGAGTTTAAGTGTTTTGTATTGTTTTCTTGTCTTCAGTTGCTTAATTGGAAGGATCCTTTTGAATTAGCTTTTTCATTAAATCTCCTAGGATGGAGGCACATAATGCTGAGATGGAGGGAAGAATGAAGGACTTTGAAAAGCCATTCTGTTCTCTTCCTTAATGGGGAAATACTGAACATTTAGCATATGGTTGCACCCTCCACTTCTTTCAAGAGATGCTTATAACTAGTCTCAAAATGATCTCCAACAAATACAGAATAAATCTCTTAGCTAAGTGCTATTTGCAGGCCAGGTTTAGGAAGAATAGGAAACGTAAAAGTATTGAAAAGAATGGAATTAAGGAGAACAATAACTTTTATTTTTTTATTATTTTTTTATATTTATTTTATTTTTTAACTTTACAATATTGTATTGGTTTTGCCATATATCAACACAAATCTGCCACAGGTATACACGTGTTCCCCATCCTGAACCCTCCTCCCTCCCAGTACCATCCCTCTGGGTCGTCCCAGTGCACCAGCCCCAAGCATCCAGTATCGTGCATCGAACCTGGACTGGCGACTCGTTCCATATATGATATTATACATGTTTCAATGCCATTCTCCCAAATCATCCCACCCTCTCCCTCTCCCACAGAGTCCAAAAGACTGTTCTATACATCATGTCTCTTTTGCTGTCTCGTATACAGGGTTATTGTTACCATCTTTCTAAATTCCATATATATGCGTTAGTATATATATATTGGTGTTTTTCTTTCTGGCTTACTTCACTCTGTATAATAGGCTCCAGTTTCATCCACCTCATTAGAACTGATTCAAATGTATTCTTTTTAATGGCTGAGTAATACTCCATTGTGTATATGTACCACTGCTTTCTTATCCATTCATCTGCTGATGGACATCTAGGTTGCTTCCATGTCCTGGCTATTGTAAACAGTGCTGCGATGAACATTGGGGTACTTTTATGAAAAGTAAAGAACCAATTAAAACATGGTTAATGTTAAAACGTGAATGGGCAGGCCTATGCTTTTATTTGTTGACAAAGTACGACTGAGTGAAACTCAGCCTGATTAATTTCCATAAATTTCATCAAATGTGATTCATTTACTCTTTCATAATTAACAATTTCAATTGTCTTTCAATGTGTATAAATCTAAATGAGATGATAAGGAGCATGGCTAATGCACAAACCCCCTGGGCTCCCTCATCTTGCCATGAGGATGTTTCAGGGAAGTATCAGTTTTAAGGCCCCACCCTCTAAGCTCAATTTGGACATCTTTCCAAACACTACGTGGACCCTTTACTCTGTCCATGGCTCTTGTTTTCTGTTATTAGTCAGATTTTTTCAGAAAAAAATGATGGAATATCTGACCAAATATTCCTTTGCAAATCTGAATGATAGTGTGATTCAATTTTGACCACACCTGACATATATCACAGTACTAGATTTCTAACAATAAAATATTAATTTCCTTTACCCTATACCATGCTTAAAGAAACAATATATTTAATATATTAAACATTCCTTTAATATATTAAAGGAATATATTGTTTAACAAAACTGAAACTTAAACACAGCCTGATCAGTGGCTCAGAAAACACCAGCCAGGTATGCCTGTCCTCAGTGTCTCATCATAGATAGACCATTCTCAGATTTGCTCTCTTTATGAGGATAAGAGATTATGATGGAGACTTCAGATCCTCTCAGCCTCATTTCCCCAGGAAGGACTTAAACTTTTCCCAAGAGTGAAAAAAAAAGAAATACAATGAGATTGATTGTCACTGTGAAAGGTCCATTGACATTAGAAATCTACAGAGGAACCACTAAGACTCATTTTATTATCAGTCTCCAATTTATAAAATCTTAACTTTATGCACCTAAAAACTATAAGTAGGATATATATGAGGTGTGACTTAATGAATTACAGAGTGGACATGTTAAACTCTTATTAGAATGCCGCCATTTGTTTCTTTAAGCATGGTATAGGGTAAAGGAAATTAATATTTTATTGTTAGAACTCTAGCACTGTGATGTATGTCGTGTGGTCAAATTTTAATCACACTATCATTCAGATTTGCAAAGAAAATGTAGTTCTGTATTTTTTCCATAACTGATCCAATCATCTTTTCCTCACAACTCTCTACCTTTAGAAATGAAGTAACTTAAGCTTGCCGATTAATACTATATCAGTATCTTCACACTTAAGTCATCTATGCTGTGAGTCAGCCAATTTAAAGTTCAACTTCTTCTCAGTCCTATTTTAAAGACTTTGTTTAACAAAAAGAAGAGTCTTTGATTTTTGCTTCTACTCAGTGTTTCTGACTCACCTCCCTCCTTCACCACCTTAGACACAGCATCTGAGTGTATGGGAGAAGTGCCATTTACATAACCTCAAGTGATGGGAAAGAGTGAGTTTTGAATTCCTGAGTGTTTTCCAGAATCTCAATGGCTAGTCAAAGGTTATCCTTGTCTCATCCCAGAAATAGTGACAGTTAAGGCATTATGGTCACACTAGGTAACCTTAGAGATGTGACATAAGACCACAGCAGAGTTCAAAATGCATAGCATCAGCCTCTAGTCACCAAGTCAAGCAAGAAAGGCAGCCTCTTTATCCTGACTCCAGTTCTCTGTAACTGCTTAATGTTGCACAGGGAAACTCTGCATATCCTGTCAACCTGTGCTGGTCACAGGAAAGCAGGAAAACCCTCTCAGTCTGATCCACCTGAACACTGCTGCTGTATTACCAAACTCAAGTTGATAAAAGACATACCTGTACCTTCCTCCCAGTGTCCCACATAGAGAGCGGTCATCTTGCTTTCTGACTCCACCCCCCCACCACCAAGTTACTGAACACCCTCACTTCCCGTAACACATTTAGAGATGTGTCATAGGCAATCCCCCAGCATTGCTACTTCAACGCCACCCTCCCCCGCCCCCAAATCCACCTGACTAGAAAGCAATGAATTTTCCACATATGATTTCTCTGGCAAGGATTTCTATCATATTTTTCATTTTCCTAGGTCATGCTCAACTTTAAAAGTGGCAAGGTCAACATTTCCATACTGAGAGAAACTTAAAGATTACTCCATTTGACTCTCTTCTTAACAAAAGAAGAGGAAATTCCTTCTTTTTATGAGCTGCATTTTAAGACTATTTTCATAAAATGATCATAACATATCAACAACCGCTCTGTTCTTCATGTTAACAAAGTCAGGATGCCATATATATGTGTATCCCATACACACACATGCATATATATTCTCATTTAATATTCTTAACTTACTGTGGAATTACTATTCTAATTTTAGACAGAAGAAGCACAGAAAAGTACAGAAAGTTTTAGAATCTTGCCCAAGTTTCCTCACAGTTGATATAAAACTAAATTTTGAATTTCAAACCCACAGCTGTTTAGTTTCAAAGATCACTCTTCCTACTCTAAAATGGAAACTTTTTCACATAAAATGAACAATGTATCCAATGACTTTTTCTCCAACACTGCTGGAAAGAATAGTTTGAAAACATCATAGCTAAAAACGATACATGACACAGATATCAAGAAGCAATTATACTGTAACTTTGCAGACTTGTGTAAACCTCAGTGGGTGGACACCTCTGAAATGAGAAGTCTGGAAGCATAGCAGTAGCCTGGCCTACAGGACCTGTTAATGTGCTCTTTCAACTGTGCTTAGAATTCTACTCAGACTGTCTTGCAGTCTTTAAACCTTTAAAATCTTTTAAGTCGTTAAACCTTTCTCTCCCTAAAGCCATTGCTTTTCAAGTTGGTATCATTTTCAAACAAACTTCATGCTTTTGGGTCACATCTTGACTTGTCTATATTATTATTTAGTATTTTTATTCAAATAAAATTTTTATATTTGAGCAAATTTATTTTTAAGACAAACTACATATTACTACATTAAGGGAAACTGGTAGCACTTACAATAAATAGATGACCATAAATATAAATAGAAAAAAAATTATGCCATTTAAAAAGCTTAAATTAAACAAAATGAAGTTCGCTGGGCTGGAAGAAGCACAAGCTGGAATCAAGATTGCCAGGAGAAATATCAATAACCTCAGATATTCAGATGACATCACCCTTATGACAGAAAGTGAAGAGGAACTAAAAAGCCTCTTGATGAAAGTGAGAGAGGAGAGTGAAAACTTGGCTTAAAGCTCAACATTCAGAAAATGAAGATCATGGCATCTGGTCCCATCACTTCATGGCAAATAGATGGGGAAACAGTGGAAACAGTGTCAGACTTTATTTTTCTGGGCTCTAAAATCACTGCAGATGGTGACTGCAGACATGAAATTAAAAGATGCTTACTCCTTGGAAGGAAAGTTATGACCAACATAGACAGCATATTAAAAAGCAAAGACATTACTTTGCCAACAAAAGTCTGTCTAGTCAAGGCTATGGTTTTGCCAGTAGTCATGTATGGTTGTGAGAGTTGGACTGTGAAGAAAGCTGAGCACCGAAGAATTGATGCTTTTGAACTGTGGTGTTGGAGAAGACTCTTGAGAGTCCCTTGGACTGCAAGGAGATCCAACCAGTCCATTCTAAAGGAGATCAGCCCTTGGTGTTCTTTGGAAGGAATGATGCTAAAGCTGAAACTCCAGTACTTTGGCCACTTTATGCGAAGAGTTGACTCATTGGAAAAGACTCTGATGCTGGGAGGGATTGGGGGCAGGAGGAGAAGGGGACAACAGAGGATGAGATGGCTGGATGGCATCACTGACTCGATGGACGTGAGTTTTAGTGAACTCCGGGAGTTGGTGACGGACAGGGAGGTCTGGTGTGCTGCAATTCATGGGGTCGCAAAGAGTCGGAGATGACTGAGTGACTGAACTGAACTGAACTGAAAGTAATAATGCAATTTCTTAAATGCAAACGTTTTTAAATGAGAAGAATGTAGCTGATTAATCAGGTGTACATTTATATTTGCTTGGACATAATTATATTAAAGATATGGTAGCCTTACACTCCTAAGAATATTTTACTTTAAAATTTTGGTTAGTCTTGACCAGAAACTTAACCTAGAGGAATTACTGGACTTGAGACACAAATCTGATTTATTTATAATCTCTTCTTCCACTTCTATTACCCCTACTTTCCATACCACTGAATCTATAAATCTGCACCAGAGCCTGTTGAGTGCCTGAGTTCATGGCTGAGAATTTTTCTCCTGTGAAAGGATATACCTCTTGGTGCCCAGACCACATAAACACACCACAAGATGCCTGGGCAAGGCTTCTCCCTGGCTGCTTCCCTGTGTTTCATTACTACTGGAGAATGAGAGTGGAGAACAGACTCTTGATTAGATGAGAAACATGGCAGTAATTCGGGTGGAGGATGATACATGTAAACTGAAGACCCCAAGTGCCTTATTGTGATAATTATTTTACAGTATATATGTATAGTAAAGCATAACATAGTAATAAAGCTGGAAGAATACTGCATACTGGACATATAACTAGTAAAACTTAAATGTCTGTCATATTACACAAGATTATTTTGCCCACCATCTGTGCTGTGCATATCCCAAGTAAAACATACTGATCAAGATGGTAAACTGGTGGACGATTAGTTTCGAGATGTGTGTATTCGTATGTGAGACTGATGGTAGGGAGGGGCAGCTGTGTTCACAGACCTGTGGGTTTGCATAGTTAAACTGGTTCCATCTGAATCAGGAAGAATGTTTACTCTCTGCCTCACAGTCACTGTATCACAGATGTTGAAGGGAATTGAACTTGGCATAACAAAGCCCACCCTGGAATGCTCTTTCGGTCACGGAGGGCTACAGCTCACTATGGACAGTCCAGCTGCAGCCAATCCTCACTCACACAACCTCCCACACCCCAGAGCAGGGTAAATGGAACCATTCTGACCTTAGTTGCTGGAAGAGGAAATAAAATGGATCTAGCACAAAGCCTCAAGCCAAAGAGAGGATTTTTGCCCATATCAAGTGAGATAAAACCTGGGGAGAAATGAGCCTTAAGGGGTATGAAGGGTACAACCTACGGAATGTTTAACACACTTTTTGCCTCAATTAGTCTTATACATAATATAGAGTCTAAACAAATCATCTCCTTCTAAGTCATAATTTTTAAATTATCCCCCGAGTTTTCAGTAAAGCTGAATAGTTGTGTGCTATTGTAGACAATTAAAATCTGGCCTGGCTTGGATAAATATGATCATTATTTGATCACCACTGACACTTTCTAGAGGAAACAAAGGGGGTTATAGTCCAGGAGTCCAACCAAAGGCAAGATGGGGAAAACTGGGATGACTGGAGAATGCTTTGTGACATAAAAGTAGAGCTGCCCAGTGCTCATATGCTGCCCATGCGTTCTATCCATAAAGGAGGAAAGAGATCCTGGAAGAAGAAGAGAGTTGTTGGAATTAGAGGAGATTTTCACAATAGTCCTGATAACTAAACTTTTAAGTTTACAGTACCATAGAGGTGCTTTGGCGCTTATCTTTTTTAATAAGAAGCAAATTGTTAATATGCTCTATGTTTTCTTCCAGGTCAAATGTGTTGACTCTTACATGCAATCAGGCTTTCCTACTTGTTTTTAATACATTCTCTTGGGTTTTTACATCTTTGTAAATAAGGAACAGATCTGTGTGGACAGAAGTTAAATATACTTGAAGTTGACTTCTAATAGGAGGCTGATATTTTGGAAAAGAAATCCCTCAAACCCATTCAAAATTATGAGACATTTTAATGATTGGCTGAACTCTTGAAAGTCAAAGAGATTCAAGACCGTGCATCATGAGAAAAGAGAGGAGGTGAACAGTCAATGAATTTTTAAATAATTTTGATTCAGCATTTAGAATATATATATTCCTAGTAGACTTCAGTGAAAAATTAACCCAATATATCATTTTAATGAATTTATATCTTTTATTGTATATATACGTTGTTTACTAATTATAAACTTAATGTATATGATGCAATATAGATATAATACATAAATTCAACTTTTAGTATAAGTTTATTTGGTTAGCGCAATAACAACTAAATTCTTGAGTTTTCAACAGAACAAAGTGTTGCACTAGGCATTTTATTTTCCTTCACTTTCAGGGGTTAAGACTTTAAATGTGAACTTCAAGTAAACTGTGAAAAAAAATTTAATAAACTTTTGATTTAGAACTTAAATACTGAATTTACCTGGGTAAAATAAGAGATTCAAAATTATACAAAGACGTTTCTAGCAGTCCTACTCCTCTATTGGAATTATACTAAGAACACACATCAAGATGTCTATACAGACAGAAACAACCCACACTTCCCCTTGTTATCTCTTCCTATCCACCCTCAACTATAGAATTTTCTGAGCAACAGAATCTACTCTGCTCAACTTTCTTCTACCCACAAGTCTTTGGTCAGCAAGAAAGAAGCAGCCACCATGGTATCACAGGAGAAGAAAAAAAATTAACTGTTAAAAAATTTATAGATGCCAAGTTTAGGCTGGAGCAAGGGTTGAGAATTCTCAGGAGCCCAGATACATGAGGTGTTTGAACTCATTCTCCAGCTTTCTCCAGGTGCTCCACTGATGATTCTGAGAAAGACTGGATTGCATTGAATCTATAAATTGCTTTGGGTAGTATCCTCATTTTCAAGCTACCAACAGTATTCTTCACAGAGCTAGAACAAATAATTTCACAATTTGTATGGAAAAACAAAAAACCTCGAATAGCCAAAGCGATCTTGAGAAAGAAGAATGGAACTGGAGGAATCAACCTACCTGACTTTAGGCTCTACTACAAAGCCACAGTCATCAAGACAGTATGGTACTGGCACAAAGACAGAAATATAGATCAATGGAACAAAATAGAAAGCCCAGAGATAAATCCACGCACATATGGACACCTTATCTTTGACAAAGGAGGCAAGAATATACAATGGATTAAAGACAATCTCTTTAACTAGTGGTGCTGGGAAATCTGGTCAACCACTTGTAAAAGAATGAAACTAGAACACTTTGTAACACCATACACAAAAATAAACTTAAAATGGATTAAAGATCTCAACGTAAGACCAGAAACTATAAAACTCCTAGAGGAGAACATAGGCAAAACACTCTATGACATACATCACAGCAGGATCCTCTATGACCCACCTCTCAGAATATTGGAAATAAAAGCAAAAATAAACAAATGGGACCTAATTAACCTAAAAAGCTTCTCCACAACAAAGGAAACTATTAGCAAGGTGAAAAGACAGCCTTCAGAATGGGAGAAGATAATAGCAAATGAAGCAACTGACAAACAACTAATCTCGAGAATATACAAGCAAATCCTACAGCTCAACTCCAGAAAAATAAATGACCCAATCAAAAAATGGGCCAAAGAACTAAATAGACATTTCTCCAAAGAAGACATACAGATGGCTAACAAACACATGAAAAGATGCTCAACATCACTCATTATCAGAGAAATGCAAATCAAAACCACTATGAGGTACCATTTCACGCCAGTCAGAATGGCTGCGATCCAAAAGTCTACAAGTAATAAATGCTGGAGAGGGTGTGGAGAAAAGGGAACCCTCTTACACTGTTGGTGGGAATGCAAACTAGTACAGCCACTATGGAGAACAGTGTGGAGATTCCTTAAAAAACTGGAAATAGAACTGCCTTATGATCCAGCAATCCCACTGCTGGCCATACACACCGAGGAAACCAGAAGGGAAAGAGACACGTGTACCCCAATGTTCATCGCAGCACTGTTTATCATAGCCAGGACATGGAAGCAACCTAGATGTCCATCAGCAGATGAATGGATAAGAAAGCAGTGGTACATATACACAATGGAGTATTACTCAGCCATTAAAAAGAATACATTTGAATCAGTTCTAATGAGGTGGATGAAACTGGAGCCTATTATACAGAGTGAAGTAAGCCAGAAAGAAAAACACCAATACAGTATACTAACGCATATATATGGAATTTAGAAAGATGGTAACAATAACCCTGTGTACGAGACAGCAAAAGACACATTGATGTATAGAACAGTCTTATGGACTCTGTGGGAGAGGGAGAGGGTGGGGAGATTTGGGAGAATGGCATTGAAACATGTAAAATATCATGTATGAAACGAGTTGCCAGTCCAGGTTCGATGCACGATACTGGATGCTTGGGGCTAGTGCACTGGGACGACCCAGAGGGATGGTATGGGGAGGGAGGAGGGAGGAGGGTTCAGGGTGGGGCACACATGTATACCTGTGTTGGATTCATTTTGATATTTGGCAAAACTAATACAATTATGTAAAGTTTAAAAATAAAATAAATTAAAAAAAAAAAAAAGACAGGAGAAACAGCAATACGAAAGAGTGCCTTCCTCCCTCTATATCGTACAAAAACACAAACTCCCCAACATTTCATAGGTCCTCCTTACATACCATGCAAAAAATAGGTCACTCTGTGAAAGTCAGGAAAATCCATATTCTGTGGTCCCAAGCTACTGCCTCCTGTGGAGGAATAAAATTAAAAGCTTCCTAATGCTGGGGTAGGGCAGCAGATCCAGGCAAAGGACCACTGAAGCCAAGTGAACAGGACAAACAAAAGTTATCAGACTCAGATATGTCTCAGCCAAAGGATCTTTCTAAGAACATAAAAGGCTCTGACAATTCAATTGAATAATAAGATCCTCAACTCAATTAAAATAATGATCAAAAACATATGAAGAGGTACATCAATTAATAAGATATATTAACGTCAAATAAGCATATAAAAAGATATGCATCATCATTAGTTATTTTAAAAATGCAATAAGATGTACTATCTGCCTACTAGAATGGATATTTTTAACAACTAAAAATATCAGTGTAAGTATTTGAGCCAGTGAACACTTCATACATATCAGGTAAGAATTTAAAATGGTACAACCACATTGAAAAATTCTGTACTTTCTTTAAAAATTAAATCTATTCTCACCATAAAATGTGCAATCCTGTTCCTATATACTTATCTTAAAAAATGAAAATTTATACCCACACAAAAAGGTCTATTTGAAAATATTTACAGAAAATTTATTTAATAATTGCCTTAAACTGGAAACAACACATATGTCTATGGTCAATGCATAAACACATTGCAGTATATCTACATCATAATATTTATTCAGCAATAAAAAGGAACAAACTATTGAATATATTCAAATATGTGGAAGATAATTATTGATTATAATTCAAAAACATTAAGCTAAGTGGAAATGTTATAAATAAAGCATTCAGTTCAGTTCAGTTCAGTCGCTCAGTCATGTCCGACTCTTTGCAACCCCATGAATTGCAGCATGCCAGGCCTCTCTGTCCATCACCAACTCCCAGAGTTCACTCAAACTCATGTCCATTGAGTTGGTGATGCCATCCAGCCATCTCATCCTCTGTCGTCCCCTTCTCCTCCTGCCCCCAATCCCTCCCAGAATCAGAGTCTTTTCCAATGAGTCAACTCTTCACATGAGGTGGCCAAAGTACTAGAGTTTCAGCTTTAGCATCATTCCTTCCAAAGAACACCCAGGACTGATCTCCTTTAGAATGGACTGGTTGAATCTCCTTGCAGTCCAAGGGACTCTCAAGAGTCTTCTCCAACACCACAGTTCAAAAGCATCAATTCTTCGGCGCTCAGTTTTCTTCACAGTCCAACTCTTACATCCATACATGACCACTGGAAAAACCATAGCCTTGACTAGACAGACCTTTGTTGGCAAAGTAATGTGTCTGCTTTTCAATATGCTATCTAGGTTGGTCATAACTTTTCTTCCAAGGAGTAAGTGTCTTTTAATTTCATGGCTGCAGTCACCATCTGCAGTGATTTTGGAGCCCCAAAAAATAAAGTCTGACACTGTCTCCACTGTTTCCCCATAATTCCACTCATAAGACATCATGGAAAAGGCAAAACTACAAGGATATAAATCAGATCGGTTAGGGTTAGGACTGGAAATGGTGACAGGATGTATTTTGACTGCAAAGTGGCATAAAAGGACAACTTGTTGTGGGTGAAACTTTCTATATTTTGATTATAGTAACTATATCACTCTATACATTTGTCATGCTTCACTGAGCTAAACACTTAAAAAGGGTGACATTTCCTTCCTTTGTCTGCCTGAGTAATATTCCACTATATATATGTACCTCACCTTTTATGACTCTGGGAGTTCAGCTTGGTGCCCTGTGATGACATAGTGGGATGGAATTGGGGATGGGGGAGGGAGGCTCCGGAGGGAGGGGCTCTATGTATACATATGACAATGCTCTACAGCAGAAATGAAAACAACACTGTAAAGCAATTATGCTCCAATTTAAAAAAATAAACTTAAAAAAATTTTAAGGGTTAAATTTTCATGTAAATTATACCTCAATAAACCTGAAACTAAAAACTCAAAAAGTAGGTTATGGGACCAAAACAGAGAATAGTCCTTCAGACATTGGTTAAGAATACCCTCAAATATCCAGAAGTTTGAAATTAGGCACATTATGATGCTTCAGTGAATCCATGTGGCTGGAAAATAGAGCCTGAAGGTAGAAATAGTGAGAGAAAATTTGAAAATGTGAGCAGAACACCAGAATGATGGACCTTATATGCCACTTTAAGAAACTCAGAATTTCGTATATGGCAATGGAGTTATCAGTTCAGTTCAGTCACTCAGTCGTGTCTGACTCTTTGCGACCACATGGGCTGCAGCACACCAGGCTTCCCTGTCTATCACCATCTCCTGGAGCTTGCTCAAACTCATGTCCACTGAGTCAGTGATACCATCCAACCATCTCATCCACTGTTGTCCCCTTCTCCTCCTGCCTTCAATCTTTCCCAGCATCAGGAATGGAGTTATACTCAAACAAAAAAATATGAAATAATCTAAATTTTAGAAGAGTCCCTTAGATTGTAACACAGGAGTAAATTTAGGAGCTCAATACTGAGTCATGAGGACCTGTGTAATAAAAAGTTTGACTCCATTTCTGATGTTAAACCACCGACAACCTTAAGATCCCTGTTTATCTCACAAGTGGGCAAGTTGAGGAGAAAGTTCATGTCTGCCTTGGTGTCAGCAAGAAGTACAAACCAACAAAGCAAACTTTTAAACTCTTGTATGGAACCATTCCCCTAGCCCCACCCCTCAAGGACGATAAACTCCACATCAATCTCCTCCCCCTGCTCCCTGAAGATATTTTTGTACCCATCTTGGAACCTGGGTTTCTCAGCTTAGAAGACTCATTAAGGGGGTACAACCCTTTTAGTGTCCTATCGGCATGCCTGTGGTATCATCAGTCTGTATATTTAAACCAGATTTTCACTAGGAGTTTGATTGCGTCTTCCACAAAGCAACCAAAGAATAGTTAAGAGATTGTAGCAGTCCAAGTGCCTGGGATAAAAGGGGGAGCTGGGGAGGGGGGTGGTAGGGTGGGGGTTGGGGAGTAGAGAACTTAGTTCAGAGATGCTAAAGAGACAGAATGGAGTAAACCTCACGGCCTATGACAGAGAGAACTTGCAGTAATGATTTGGGCTTCAACATCAGGGTATATCATGGTTGTATTTACAGATATAAAGAATAAAGGAGGAGGAACATGGCAATATTTAGTTTTGCTTTCAATATTTTGATTGTAAGGGGCCCATGGACGATCTGAAGGGAGATATTTAACATGGAAGGTAATCATATATTAGGGTCTGTAAATAACAGTGTAATAGCCAAGACTTTAAAACTCCATCTCTGGTCATTCCTCAGTCATATCTGTCCATCACCCTTACTTTGTTCCAGATTCTCAAGGCTTGTACACACATTCTGTCTTTGGGAATGTTCATTCCTATGGTCTTATTTCTAACCTTTCATATCACAGCTTGAAAAAAATCTCCTAAGGAAACTTTTTCCTATAACCTTGTGTATCTTTCATCATCCTTTTAATTTACTTTAAAATATTTTTCCTAATTTCTAGTTGGGCCAGCAGTGGCTTGTGCTGGGGCTGGGGACACTGACGTCAGCAGTCCTGGGAGGTGCAGCATGCTGGCATAAGTTCTTTTGGAGGAGGTCACTATTAGCCCTACCATAGTTTGGCCTTAGGTCAAACTACAAGGAGGGAACACAGCCCCACCCATCAGCAGAAAACTGAATTAATGATTTACTGAGCATGGCCTTGCCCACCAGAGCAAGACCCAGTTTTCCCCATGGCCAGTAGCTCCCATAAGGAAGCTTGTGCAAGGCTCTTATCCTCATCCACCAAAAAGCAGACAGAATGAAAACCACAGTCACGGAAAACGAACCAAAACAATCAAATGGATCACAACTTGGTGTAACTTAATGAAACTATGAGCCATGCCATGTAGAGCCACCTATGACACACAGGTCATAGTGGGGAATTCTGTCAAAACATGGTCCACTGAAGTACAGAAGGGCAAACTACTTCAGCATTCTTGCCTTGAGAACCCCATGAAGAGTGTGAAAAGGCAAAAAAATATGACACTGAAAGATGAACCCCACAGGTCGGTAGGTGTCCAATATGCTACTAGAGAAGTAGCTCCAGAAGGAATGAAGAGGTCGAGCCAAAGTGGAAATGATGCCTAGCTGTGGATGTGTGTGGTGGTGAAAATAAACTCCAATGCTGTAAAGAACAAGACTGTATAAGAACCTGGAAAGTTAGTTCCATGAATCAAGGCAAATTGGAAGTGGTCAAACAGGAAATGGCAAGATTGAACTTCAACAATTTAGGAATTGGTAAATTAAAATGTATAGGAATGGGCAAATTTAATTTAGATGACCTTTATATCAACAACTGTGGGCAAGAATCCCTTAGAAAACATGGTCAACAAAAGAGTCCAAAATGCAGTTTTTGGGTGCAGTCTCAAAAATGACAGAATGATCTCTGCTCATTTCCAAGGCAAACCATTCAAAATTATAGTAATCCAAGTCTATGCCCTGACCACTAATGCTGAGGAAGTGAAGTTGAACAATTCTATGAAAACCTAGAAGGCTTTCTAGAATTAACACCAAAAAAAAAAGAAGTTCTTTTCCTCACAAGGGACGAGAATACAAAAGTAGGAAGTCAAAAGATACCTGGAGTAACCAGCAAGTTTGGCCTTGGAGCACAAAATGAAGCAGAGTAAAAGCCAACAGAGTTTTGCCAAGAGGGCACACTGCTCATACCAAAACCCTCTATTTCAACAACACAAAAGACAAATCTGCACGTGAACATCACAAGATGGTCAATACAAAATTGGATTGATTATATTATTTGTAGCCGAAGATGGAGAAGCTCTACACAGTCAGCAAAAACAAGACCAGGAGCTGACTGTGGCTCAGATTTTTACAGAATATAGACATAAATTAAATAAAGTAGGGAAAACCACTAGACCATTCAGTTCAGTAGCTCAGTCGTGTCCAACTCTTTGTGACCCCATGGACTACAGCACACCAGGCCTCCCTGTGATCACCAGCTCCCGGAGTTTACTCAAATTCATGTCCATTGAGCCAGCAATGCCATCCAACCATCTCATCCTCTGTTGTCCCCTTCTCTCTCAGCTTCAATCTTTCCCAGGATCAGGGTCTTTTCAAACGAGTCAATTACTTGCATCAGGTGGCCAAAGTATTGGAGTTTCAGCTTCAGCATCAGTACTTCCAGTGAATAATCAGGACTGATTTCCTTTAGGATGGACTGGTTGGATTTCCTTGCAGTCCAAGACACAAGGAGCAGGCGTCTCTTAATTTCATGGCTCCAGTCACCATCTGCAGTGATTTTGGAGCCCAAGAAAATAAAGTTTCTCACTGTTTCCATTGTTTCTATTTGCCATGATAGGGCAGAAAGTGAAGAGGAGCTCAAAAGCCTCTTGATGAAAGTGAAAGTGGAGAGTGAAAAAGTTGGCTTAAAGCTCAACATTCAGAAAACGAAGATCATGGCATCCGGTCCCACCATTTCATGGGAAATAGATGGGGAAACAGTGGAAACAGTGTCAGATTTTATTTTTCTGGGCTCCAAAATCACTATAGATGGTGACTGCAGCCATGAAATTAAAAGACACTTACTCGTTGGAAGGAAGGTTATGACCAACCTAGATAGCATATTCAAAAGCAGAGACATTACTATGCCAACAAAGGTTCATCTAGGCTATGGTTTTTCCTGTGGTCATGTATGGATGTGAGAGTTGGACTGTGAAGAAGGCTGAGCACCAAAGAATTGATGCTTTTGAACTGTGGTGTTGGAGAAGACTCTTGAGAGTCCCTTGGACTGCAAGGAGATCCAACCAGTCCATTCTGAAGGAGATCAGCCCTGGGATTTCTTTGGAAAGAATGATGCTAAAGCTGAAACTCCAGTACTTTGGCCACCTCATGCAAAGAGTTGACTCATTGGAAAAGACTCTGATGCTGGGAGAGATTGGGGGCAGGAGGAGAAGGGGATGACAGGATGAAATGGCTGGATGGCATCACTGACTCGATGGATGTGAGTCTGCGTGAACTCCAGGAGTTGGTGATGGACAGGGAGGCCTGGTGTGCTGCGATTCATGGGGTGGCAAAGAGTTGGACACGACTGAGTGACTGATCTGATCTGATCTGATCTGATGGGACTGGATGCCATGATCTTAGTTTTCTGAATGTTGAGCTTTAAGCCAACTTTTCCACTCTCCTCTTTCACTTTCATCAAGAGGTTCTTTAGTTCTTCTTTACTTTCTGCCATAAGGGTGGTGTCACCTGCATATCTGAGGTTATTGGTATTTCTCCCAATAATCTTGATTCCAGCTTGTTCTTCCTCCAGCCCAGTGTTTCTCATGATGTACTCTGCATATAAGTTAAATAAGCAGGGAGACAATATACAGCCTTGACCTACTCCTTTTCCTATTTGGAACCAGTCTGTTGTTCCATGTCAAGTTCTAACTGTTGCTTCCTGACTTGCTTACAAATTTCTCAGGAGGCAGGTCAGGTGGTCTGGTATTCCTATCTCTTTCAGAATTTTCCACAGTTTATTGTGATCCACACAGTCAAAGGCTTTGGAATAGTCAATAAAACAGAAGTAGATGTTTTTTCTGGAACTCTTTTGCTTTTTTGATGATCCAGCAGACATTGGCAATTTGATCTTTGGTTCCTCTGCCTTTTCTAAATCCTGTTTGAACATGTGGAATTTCATGGCTCATGGACTGTTGAAGCTGGGATCAAGAGAATTTTGATCATTACTTTACTAGCGTGTGAGATGAGTACAATTGTGTGGTAATTTGAACATTCTTTGGCATTGCCTTTCTTTGGAATTGGAAGAAAACTAACCTTTTCCAGTCCTGTGGCCACTGCTGAGTTTTCCAAATTTGCTGGCATATTAAGTGCTGGCATATTGAGCAGTTTCACAGCTTCATCTTTTAGGATTTGAAATAGCTCAACTGGAATTCCATCACTTCCACTAGCTTTGTTCATAGTGATGCTTCCTAAGGACCACTTGACTTCACATTCCAGGATGTCGGGCTATAGGTGAGTGATCACACCATCGAGATTATCTGGGTCATTAAGTTCTTTTCTGTATAGTTCTTCTGTGTATTCTTGCCAACTCTTCTTAATGCCTTATGCTTCTGTTATGTCCATACCATTTCTGTCCTTTATCAAGCCCATCTTTGCATGAAATGTTCGCTTGGTATCTCTAATTTTCTTGAAGAGATCTCTGGTCTTTCCCATTCTATTGTTTTCCTCTATTTGTTTGCACTGATCATGGAGGAAGGCAATACATGAATGGTCTAGTAGTTTTCCCTACTTTCTTCAATTTAAGTCTGAATTTGGCAATACGAAGTTCATGACCTGAGCCATAGTCTTGTTTCTGCTGACTGTAGAGAGCATCTCCATCTTTGGCTGCAAAGAATATAATCAATATGGTATCAACCATCTGGTGATGTCCATGTGTAGAGTCTTCTCTTGCGTTGTTGGAAGAGGGTGTTTGCTATGACCAGTGCATTATCTTGGCAAAACCCTATTAGCCTTTTCCCTCCTTCGTTCTGTACTCCAAGGCCAAATTTGCCTGTTACTCCAGGTATTTCTTGACTTCTTACTTCTGCATTCCAGTCCCCTATAATGAAAAGGACATATTTTTTGGGTGTTATTTTTAGAAGGTCTTGTAGGTCTTCATAGAGTCATTCAATGGCAGCTTCCTCAGCATTACTGGTCAGGGCATAGACTGGAATTACTGTGATATTGAATGGTTTGCCTTGGAAATGAACAGAGATCATTCTTTAATTTTTGAATTTGCATCAAGTATTGCATTTTGGACTCTTTCGTTGACTGTGATAGCTACTCCATTTCTTCTAAGGGATTCTTTCGCACAATAGTAGATATCATGGTAATCTGAGTTAAATTCACCTATTCCAGTCCATTTTAGTTTGCTGATTCCTAAAATGTTGATGTTCACTCTTGCCATCTCCTGTTTGACCACTTCCAATTTGCCTTGATTCATGGACATAACATTCCAGGTTCCTATGCAATACTGCTCTTTATAGCTTTGGATTGTACTTATATCACCAGTCACATGCACAACTGGGTGTTGTTTTTGCTTTGGCTCCATCCCTTCATTCTTTCTGGAGTTACTTCTCCTCTGATCTCCAGTAGCATTTTGGGCACCTACCAACCTGGGGAGTTCATCTTTCATTGTTCTATCTTTTTGCCTTTTAATACTATTCATGGGGTTCTCAAGGCAAGAATACTGAAGAGGTTTGCCATTCCCTTCTCCAGTGGACCATTCAGGTACAACCTAAATCAAATCCCCCGTGGAAGTGGCAAATAGATTCAAGAGATTAGATATGATAGAAAGAGTGCCTTAAGAACAATGGAGAGAAGTTCATAACATTGTATAGGAGGCAGTGATTAAAACATTCCCCAAGAAAAAGAAATGCAAGAAGGCAAAATGGTTGTCTGAGGAGGTCTTACAAATAACTGAGAAAAGAAGTGAAGCTAAAGGCAAAGGAGAAAAGGAAAGATATATCTATCTGAATGCAGAGTTCCAAAGAATACCAAGGAGAGATAAGAAAGCCTTCCTCAGTGATCAATGTGAAGAAATACAGGAGAACAATGGAATGGGAAACTTAGAGATCTCTTCAAGAGAATTAGGGATACCAAGGGAACATTTCTTGCAAAGATAGGCACAATAAAGGACAGAAATGGTATGGACCTAACAGAAGCAGCAGATATTAAGAAGAGGTGGCAAGAATACACAGAAGAACTATACAAAAAAAAGACTTTAATGAACCAGATAATCACTATGGTGTTATAAGTCACTTAGAGCCAGATATCTTAGAGTGCAAAGTCAAGTGGGCTTAGGAAGCATCACTATGAACAAAGCCAGTGAAGGTGATGGATTTCTAGCTGAGCTATTTCAAATGCTGAAAGATAATGCTATTAAATTGCTGCACTTAGTATGCTAGCAAATTGAGAAAACTCATCAGTGGCCACTGGACTGGAAAAAGTCAGTTTTAATTCCAACCCAAAAAAGGGAAATGCCAAAAAATGTTCAGAGTATCACACAATTGCACTCATTTCTCATGCTAGTAAGGTCATGCTCAACATCCCTAAGCTTCAACAGTATATGAACCAAGAATTTCCAAATGTTCAAGATGGATTTAGAAAAGACAGAGGTTCAAGAATTCAAATTGCCAACATCTGTTAGACCATAAAAAAACTTCTACTTCATTGACTATGCTAAAGCCTTTGTGTGGATCACAACAAACTGTGGAAATTTCTTAAAGAGAATGGAATATCAGACCCCCTTACCTGGATCCTGGGAAACCTGTACACAGGTCAAGAAGCCACAGTTAGAATCTCACATGGAATGATGGGCTGGCTCAAAATTGGGAAAGCAGTACAACACGATTGTATACTGTCACCCAACTTATTAATTTATATGCAGAGTACATCATGTGAAATGCCAGACTAGATGAAGCACAAACTGGAATCAAGATTGCTGGATAAATATCAGTAACCTCAGATATGCAGATGATACCAACCTAAGAGCATAAAGCAAAGAGCAACTAAAGAGCTTCTTGATGAAGGTGGAAGAGGACAGTGAAAAAGTTGCTTAAAACTCAACCTTCATAAAACTAAGATCATGGCAGCTGGTCCCATCACTTCATGCAAACAGATGGAGAAAAAATGGAAATATGGAGAGACTTTATTTCCTTGGGCTCCAAAATTACTGTAGATGGTGACTGCAGCCACGAAATTAAAAGACACTTCCTCCTTGGAAGCAAAGCCAAGACATACGTAGACAGTGAATTAAAAAGCAAAGACATTACTTTGCCGACAAAGGTCCGTCTAGTCAAAGCTATGGTTTTTCCAGTAGTCCTGTACAGATGTGAGAGTTGGACCACAAAGAAAGCTGAGCACCAAAGAATTGATGCTTTTGAAATGTGGTGCTGTAGAAGAGTCTTGAGAGTCCCTTGGACCACTAGAGGGCCAAACTAGTCAATCTTAAAGGAAATCAAGTCCCAAATATTCATTTGAAGAACTGATGCTATAAATGAAGCGCCAATATGTGGCTACCTGATGTGAACAGCCGACTCACTGGAAAAGACCCTGATGCCGGGAAAGACTGAAGGCAGCAGGAGAAGTGGACAAAAGAGGATGAGATGTTTGGATGGCATCACCAATTCAAAGAACATGAGTTTGAGCAAACTCTGAGAGTTAGTGAAGGACAGGGAAGCCTGGTGTGCTGTAGTGCATGGGGGACACAAAGTATCAGGTACGACTGAGTGAACAACTTCCAGTTGAAATCATGTGCTTAAACTTAAGTAAGTTTGAAAACATTGTCTAATCTGGTTACTATTCTATTCTCAGTGTGGACAAAATGCCAACTAAATGGTAGTTATTTTGATAAATATTGATTAAATTAATATTAAGATTCAGCACACTGCCTGGCCTGTACATATTATGTAACAAATATTTTAAAAATCTAACGGGATTTCTAAAATCATAATATAAAATAAGGATTACTTTATTTTCTTTAGAATAAGGTCCCCATTGTGATTTTCAAAAGGATTTATACAAAAGTTACATTCAAAAAGTCAATTTGATGATCCTTTAATTTAGTAAGTTCTGTTCCCATGGATATTAGTATGTGAGTCTCTTAAAAAATAAGTGTCAGTTGTCTTTAAATTTGAAGTCACAATCCTTGGGGTTTAACTTTCAGCCCAGGGCTATATATAAAGTTGAAATCAGCCACATGCAACATTCTGAGACAAAAACTGACTTGGGAAGAATAATTCACACTTCTAACCTAACAACAAGATGAATCTGCTCTTCTAAAAGCAATCAGTTTGGCCATAAAATGGTCATTTTTGAGGGTGTCTTTACTTTTTTGTGCCAATAGATCATTTTCTAATATTTCAAATTGTGTTGCTTTTCAAGGAATAAATGTACACTATTTTGTGATGCCTTGTAACATTTTCTGCTACCTTTTTCCCAAACACAAATCTAATTAGTACATATTCCTGAGAGATCTAAAGTAAGAAACTTTATTAAACATTTTCAAACTTATTCCTGAGCTAGTAGAATAGTGAGCCAAGTGAATTTCAAGTGACATTAAAAATAATCAGAGCAAAAAAGCTTGAGGAAAGAAGATGACACAGTCAGCTTTAAACACATATATTCTTGCCACACGCTAATCACACTTGCAAAAGTTGTAGAATTGCTTATTTGGTATCATTACTTGCTTGCACTCCTTACTACATTCTCACAGGTAATTAGACCTTGAAAACTACAGCTTCCACATATTCTTCTATTTTAAGAACAGGTAGAATATCAATAATTAAAATTGAAAGGGAAATATGCATCACATCCAAAAACAGAGATGTAGCATTATTACTATATTTTACAAGTATGTTCATGTTTCATGTGTTCATTTTAAATTGAGCAACCTAACAAGAAAGCTCATAGAACAAATAATCACTAAAAAATGATGTTAAACTTGAATGGCTCAAAAGAGATTAAAGAAAATCTAAGCAACTGATCTTATTGCCTGTAAGAGTATTTGGCTTCTCTGAGGATTCACAGTATCTGTCTGTTCACCTGTCCACCAGTTTGGTGGGTTTTATTTAAGTCTCTACTAAAGTAACTAATTTGAATGATCAAGAAATATTAAAGAAAAAAAGCTTCTCAATTGATCTAGTCCTGCTTTTCTCCACTAACATGCTATTTTTAATTATCTTAATTCTAAAATAATTCATCACGTGATAAATTTTAAGTTACACACTGAACATCATCTTTGAACACGTTTCCTGCACTCAGAGAACTATCACAGGGAAGCAACTAAAGAACCACCGAAAGTTAAAAGTTAATGAAATCAGAAAGAATATGTTCAAAGGTTAGACAGGATTTAGGAACTGAAAGAGAGAAAGTATAGGTGAATAGCAATGAATTATTTAGCTAACACTTTTCTTTAACAAATATAATTGGGTCTCAGCATCCTTATGGATTTACAATGAATTCATTAAAAGTCAGTATAAAAACAGAAGCCAAGGCTGTGGTTTAGATTCTCTTTAGAATATATCACTGAGTCAGAAGTTTTTCTTAAAATGCCTGAAGGAGTCAAAAGTTCTTAGCTACATTGATTATTATTTCTTTTTTCACTGGCTCAAGTTTTGAAAGGCTGTACAAGTATTATAAGGAACAAAAAGGACTGAATAAAATACTTGACCGCTTATTTGGAAAAAGTTTCTTGTTAGTACTGTCATATTTTCCACCTTAATTCTGTTTTTATATCCTTTTACAACTTCTTCTGATGGCCAGTATGTAAGATAATGAGATTTGCTAATGATATTTTTAAAGTACAATGTACCTAATTTGCTTATTTTCCTACATGGTCTCTTTTTTGTTTATTTCTTTCTTTTCTCCTAACTATTTTTTTATAGTTCTCATAGCCCTGTTTCATTAAGCAATGTGAGTCTAAATACTGTTTGAAATGCATCTTCAGTTGGATGTTCTCATTCACTCCACAGTAAAAACAGCACAGACATTCTCCTTCCCACAACCAGACAGTCTTAGACAGATTCGTGAATCATTTCTTTATCACCTATTTTCCTGCTTCACTTTTTTCTTACTCAGTGCCAAGTCCTTCAAACTGATACTTCCAGGAACATTTGTCCCCTCCTCAGAAATAATCCTCCTGCATCACATCATCTCATGAGTTTCTAATACACTCATGAAAGCATAGGAAAAAGCCTGATAGGAAAAAAAAAAAAAGTGCTACTTTTTACCAATAATATCCACTTAGTAGGAAAAAACAAAGCCTCTACCCAAAGAGACTAACACGTATTTATAGACATCAGTGAACCATGTAAAAGGTGTGGATGTGTTTTAGGTATATAATAGGGTGAGGAAGGGGCTTTCCAGGTGGCATTAAAAGTAAAAACAAACAAACAAACAAACAAACAAACCAGTCTCCCAATGCAGGAGACATAAGAGATGGGGGTTCGATCCCTGGGTCGGAAAGATCTCCTGGAGGAGGGCATGGCAATCCACTCCAGTATTCTTGCCTGGAGAATCCCATGGACAGAGAAGCCTAGAAGGCTACAGTCCACAGGGTCGCACAGTCTCAGCACAACTTAAGCAACTTAGCATGCACGCACGCATGCAGGGTGAGGAAGAGGGGAATAGGGAAACAGAGTTTATGATGATCCTGAGAGCATGAACAGTGTTCTACTCAGATTTATCTACCTGAAAGATACCACCTCATCAAATGGATCTCTTTATTTGTTTCTGTATAGAGTAAGCAATTACCCACATTATCACTCCTGTGCCAGAGTACCAGATTGTGAGCCAGTGAACACTGTTTGTTTGTTTGGGTATTGCTTTGCTCTAAATAATTAATCTAATTAAGAGTATGATATTTTAATAATATAGAGTGATAAAAGACTACTCTACAATAAAATGGCCAATATAGTTGCAGCAATATCTTTGCAATGCGTCTCTCCCTCTGCATTTAGAGCTTTAATTTCTGTAATATGATAAGCCCTTATATTCAGTTCTTTTAAAACGATATAAAATAAAACATTTCAAAAATTAAATTTGCAATGTACCATCAACATCCCCCTCAATTCTCTGAATTATCCAAATGACAGCATAATCTAAGCAGAATTCATGAGTAAATTAAGCCTTCTATATCATCTATGTCCTATAATACCATGTGTTAATATAAAAAGTATTATGTTATCCATTAAAAGGTTCAACTAGTCTCTGGAAAGGATTAAAGTCACATCAACGGTAAAAATTCAATGGAACTGTTTGCAGATTTCTTCAAAATTGTTTAACATGAGGTCAATTCAAGATGTCTGATTCTAGGTTTTGTTAATAAATGGTATATGTTTCCATATGGTTTTCCAGAAGTAAATATATATTTAAATGTACTTTCTAATCAAGTTAAATATTTCACAACCCTTTAGATGTAATTAATTACTGTCTGGATGGCATTAACTTTTGAACACTCCAGGACATCATTTGTGAAATTGCCATGATAATGCATCATTCATATCTTAGTGACATGAGAATATTAATGTGCTTCTGAATGTCCCTCACTAAACTGAGAAACCAGTTATTCAGAAGCATGATCCAGAAGTCGATATGCATGATTTCAGTATCACCAGATTTTCTGAAAATAGCATCACTCAGATCAAACCTGAAAATTAGTATGTGGAACCTTGAGAAATAAAGAGTGACCATGGTAGGTTTTCCAAATAGTACCTGAACTAGTCATAAAAACCTCTTTTCCCTTTATGAATAGATACAAGACCATTAAATATTACTAGAATCTGATATTTTCTCACATATTCTTTTTTCTATATTTTTATTTGTTTCTGCAGTATATTCATAAGTTACAGAAACAATTTATGCAGAACTTAGAACTTCTGAAAAGCTCTTGGTAAACTATCAGGAAATGGCATATTGCACAGGTAAGCACAGAATTCTATTCCCATAGTTGAAACATTATTATGATTCTGTAACAATAAGTGCAGATTTTCTTAGTGAAGTTTTTATGTTATATTATAATCTCTTAAAGACACTGTTAGTGGGAAATAAATTCAAGGGAGTTTTTTTGAGACTTTATGCCCAAATAAGATTTAAAAATCATTTTTCTTATGCTGTAAAGGAGAGTGGTCTAAATTTAAAAATAGATATTTTTAATTTTCAAGGAATATACTGAAAACTAAATATGTGAATAATGTCTAAGTGCTTTTTCAATCTTCACATAGTAGAGATGACTTGACACATCTAGTTAATAATTCAATTTATAGATGCTTCCTGTCAGTCAAGACAAAAATACCCAGAGACTCAATACTTCTGTCCCTTAAATAAAAGGAGAAATAAATGTAGATACCAAAGCCATATAATGTCCACATACTTAAGACCAACCATAGTTTAAGTAAGAACCCAGAGAATAATCTTTGGACAGAGCATGAATTAAGAATGAGGCACCTATGTCTAGGTTTGTATTTTCTTCTGATTAGCATGAAAGTTGTAAGTTATACTTATTCTTTTTAAGATTTTTGAAATTATCAGATGAAATAACATGTGAAGGCACTTAAATGTTGAAAATGCAGTGCAATAGTCTACAATTGAAATATATTGAATCAATATCAAAATAACTTCATTTATGTACTTCAGAACTAAAACCCATTTGACACAAAATTTGTGAAAATATAAATCGCACACTCTCATTCATACATTCCTCCATACTCTTCCACATCTTTCAATTAAAGGTGCAGTAATTCATAGTCTTAGGGTGGCCTAGAGATGTGCTGTAATCACATTACTGCATTCTGAGATATAATCGATTAGTGCTCATGTTTTCAAACAACAGAATTCAATGCTGCTAATTAGGCAACAAAGGGTCTACAGAAATATCCCATGGAGCTTAAGGAATCTCCAAGAGGGCCAGAGGACTTGATGTGTGTGTTAACAGACAAAAGTAGTGGCTGGCCTGCTGGGCAAGTACAGGTGAAACGCCACTGCTCCACACCTGCTGCTCAGAACCCAAGGCATGTGAGGTGGGGAGCAGATGTTCACCGAAGCTGCTTCAGAAAAACGGGCTGCCACAGCCACCATGTGCCCAGAGGTCAGATTTTTCCCTTGTGTGACTCTCTCACATTTTGCTCACTTACCCCTCAAGCACACTAAGCAAGCCTCCTTACAGAATCTATTACATTAAGTCTACACAGGAGCCACATGGCGTTTACTTATCTCCTACTGTGTGCCTGATATGCTGCTAGGCATTGATGGTAAAGTTTGAATACACAACATCCTTGACCTTAATAAGCTCATAGCCTAATGATGAGTAATATGAAGTAACTGAAAGTTAAAGGAAAACTTCACATGTGGGTAAAGAATAAAGAAGATAGAAGAAATCAGCAAAGACAAAGATGTGTGTGTGGGTGTCTGTGTGTAAACACATTTGCAACACATACTATCTTATTTACTAAAAGTATTGAGTATTAAAAAAACACATAGGCTGCCATATTTTCAATACTGAGTAATCTATTTTAACGACATACATTTTATATTTGTGTGCCATATAGTAGCAAACAAATATACCTAAGAATATGTCAAGATTTATTTATAAATTTAATTAAGCAAGGTATTAGAATTTCATGTTTTATATGGCATATTAAAAAGAGATCAAAGTTTTTTTTAAAGTACAAATCACCAGAATTCTTCCAACATTTTTTAATGCAAAGTTATGACTCTAAATTGAAATGTTTTGAGCAAGATTACGTGTGACCAAACAAAAGAATAATCTGTAAAAGAGAAAATAACCTACAATTATATTATACTAAACTGAGATCTTACAAATAGATAATTCATATCTGAGGAGCTTCCCTGGTGGCTCAGATAGCAAAGAACCTGTCTGCAATACAAGACCTGGGTTCAGTCCCTGGGTCAGGAAGATACCCTGGAGAAGGCAATGACAACCCACTCCAATACTACTACCTGGAGAATTCCATGGACAGAGGAGGCTGGCAGCCTACAGTCCATGGGATTGCAAAGATTCCACACAACTGAGCAATTAACACTCCACTCCAAAATGAGATCTTACTATAGTATTGTTCAGTCGCTCAGTTGTGTTCAGCTCTATGTGACCCCATGGAATGCAGCACACCAGGCTTCCCTGTCCTTCACTATCCCCAGGAGTATGCTTAAACTCATGTCCATTGAGTTGGTGATGCCACCCAACCATCTCGCCCTCTATCATACTCTTCTCCTGCCTTCGATCTTTCCCAGCATCAAGGTATTTTCCAATGAGTCCATTCTTTGCATCAGGTGGCCAAAGTACTGGAGCTTTAGCTTCAACATCAGTTCTTCCAATGAATATTCAGGATTAATTTCCTTTAGAATTGACTTGTTTGATCCTACTGCTGTCCAAGGCATTCAAGACTCTTCTCCACAACCACAGTTTAAAAGCATCAATTCTGCGCTCAGCCTTTTATGGTCCAAATTTAACATCCATACACGACTACTGGGAAAACTACAGCTTTGACTATACAGACCTTTGTCGGCAAAGTAACGTCTCTACTTTTCAATACACTGTCTAGGTTTGTCTTAGCTTTTCTTCCAAGGAGCAAATGTCTTAATTTCATGGGTGCAGTCACCATCTTCAGTGACTTTGGAGCCCACGAAAATAAAGTCTGTCACTGTTTTCCATTGTTTCCCCATCTATTTGCCATGATATGTTGGGACCAAATGACATGATTTTAATTTTCTGAATGTTGAGATTTTAGCCAGCTTTTTCAAACTCCTCTTTTACCTTCATCAAGAGGCTCTTCAGTTCCTCTTCACTTTCTGCCATAAGGGTGGTGTCATCTGCATATCTGAGGTTACTGATGTTTCTCCTGGCAATCTTGATTCCAGCATGTGCTTCATCCAGCCTGGGATTTCACATAATGTATTCTGCATATAAGTTAAATAAGCACAGTGACAATATACAGCCTTGTTCTCCTTTTCCAATTTGGAACCAGTCCACTGTTCAATGCTCAGCTCTAACTGTTGCTTCTTGACAGCATACAGGTTTCACAGGAGGCAGGTAAGGTTATCTGGTATTCATTATCTTTAAGAATTTTCCACAGTTTTTTTGTGATCAACAGAGTCGAAGTCTTTCACGTTGTGAATGAAACAGAAGTCGATGTTTTTTCTGGAATTCCCTTGCTTTTTCTATGATCCAGCAAATGTTGGCAATTTGATCTTTGGTTCCTCTGCCTTTTCTAAATCCTTTTTGAACATCCGGGAGTTCTTGGTTCACATCCCTAACCTTTTTCAGTCCTGTGGCCACAGCTGAGTTTTCTCAATTTACCTGCATACTAAGTGCAGCAATTTAACAGCATTATCTGTTAGGATTTGAAATGACTCAGCTGGAATTCCATCAGCCCATTGGCTTTGTTCGTACTGATGCTTCTTAAGTCCACTTGAATTTGCACTGCAAGATGTCTGGTTCTAGGTAACTTATCACACCATCATGGTTATCTGGGTCATTAAAATCTTTATTTGTATAGTTCTTTTGTGTATTCTTGCCACCTCTTCTTAATATCTTCTGCTTCTGACCTTTATTGTGCCCATCTCTGCATGAAATGTTCCCTTGGTATCTCTAATTTTCTTGGAGAGATCTGTAGTCTTTCCCATTCTATTGTTTTGCTCTATTTCTTTGCACTGATCACTGAGGAAGGCTTTCTTATCTCTCCTTGCTATTCTTTGAAACTCTGCACTCAAATGGGTATATCTTTCCTTTTCTCCTTTGCCTTTAGCCTTTCTTCTCTTCTCAGTTATTTGTAAGGCCTCCTCAGACAACCTTTTTTTTTTTTTTTTTTTTGCTTTTTATTTATTTATTTATTTATTTTAATTTTATTTTATTTTTAAACTTTACATAATTGTATTAGTTTTGCCAAATATCAAAATGAATCCAACACAGGTATACATGTGTTCCCCATCCTGAACCCTCCTCCCTCCTCCCTCCCCATTCCATCCCTCTGGGTCGTCCCAGTGCACCAGCCCCAAGCATCCAGTATCGTACATCGAACCTGGACCGGCAACTCGTTTCATACATGATATTTTACATGTTTCAATGCCATTCTCCCAAATCTTCCCACCCTCTCCCTCTCTCACAGAGTCCATAAGACTGTTCTATACATCAGTGTCTCTTTTGCTGTCTCGTACACAGGGTTATTGTTACCATCTTTCTAAATTCCATATATATGCGTTAGTATACTGTATTGGTGTTTTTCTTTCTGGCTTACTTCACTCAGACAACCATTTTGACTTTTGCATTCCTTTTTCTTGGGGATGGTTTTGAATACACCCTGTTGTACAATGTTATGAACCTCCATCAATGGTCCTTCAGGCTCTCTCTGTCAGATATAATCCCTTGAATCTATTTGTCACTTCCACTGTACTATCATAAGGAATTTGATTTAGGTCATACCGCAATGGGTTAGTGATTCTCCCTACTTTCTTCAATTTAAGCCTGAATTTGGCAATAAGGAGTTCATGATCTGAGCCACAGTCAGTCCCTGGTCTTGATTTTGCTGTCTGTATAGAGCTTCTCCATCTTCATCTGTAAATCAATCTGATTTTGGTATTGACCATCTGGTGATGTACATGTGTACAGTCATCTTTTGTTGCTGGAAGAGGGTGTTTGCTATGACCAATGTGTTCTCCTGGCAAAATGCTGCTACATTTTGTACTCTGAGGCCAAACTTGCCTGTTACTATAGGTATCTCTTGATTTTCTACTTTTGCTTTCCAGTTCCCTATAATGAAAAGGACATCTTTGTTTGTGTTGTTTTTAGAAGGTCTTGTAAGTCTTCATAGAACCGTTCATCTTCATCTTCTTAGGCATTAGTGGTTGGAGCGTAGACTTGGATTACTGTGACATTGAATGGGTTACCTTGGAAATGAACAGGGATCATTCTATTGTTTTTGAGACTGCACCCAAGAACTGCATTTCCGACTCTTTTGTTGACTATGAGGGCTACTTCATTTCTTCCAAGGGATTCCTACCCACAGTAGAATATATAATGGTCATCTGAGTTAAATTCACCATTCCAGTCCATTTTAGTCACCAATTCCTAAAATGTCGATGTTCACTCTTGCATCTCCTGTTTGACCACTTCCAATTTACCTTGATTCATGGACCTAACATTCCAGGTTGCTATACAATATTGTTCTTTAGAGAATAGGAATTCACTTTTTCTTAAGTTTTTCTTAAGATGGCAGAGGAGAAGGACATGTGCTCATCTTCTCTTGTGAGAACACCAAAATCGCAACTAGTTACTGAATAACCATTGACAGGAGGATGTTGGATCCCACCAAAAAAAGATATCCTGCATCCAGGTGCAAAAAGGAAACTCCAAAAAGACTGTAGGAGAGGTGCAATGCATTTAAAGTTATATTGCAGACCCACTAGAGAAGCTTAGAGGGCACAAACAAAATTCGTGTGCACTGGGACCCAGGGAAAGGAACAGTGGCCTCCACAGGAGACTGAAGCAGACCTGCCTTTGAGTGTCTGAGTGTCTCCTGTGGAGGCACAGGTCAGCAGTGACCTGCTGTGAGGACAGGGGTTCTGGCTGCAGCAGACCTGGGAGGTGTTGCATGAAGCATCAGTCCTCTTGGAGAAAGTCACCATTAGCTCCACTACAGAGCCACCAAGAAGACAACCCATAAACTGGAGAACAATTATGCCAAAGCATTTCTCATACTGTTGCAAAAGTTCTAGGGCCCACAACAGATTTCTCAACTTGGGGATTCAGCAAAGACACTGAGAACCCCAGGGAATTTGACTTTGGAGGCCAGTGTGATTTGGTTACAGAACTCCCACAGGGCTGGGGAAACAGACTCTTGGAGAGCACAACAAAACCTCCTGCACACCAGGACCCAGGAGAAAGGAGAAGTAACCCCACAAATGAATGAACAGACTTCTCTGTGAGTTTCAAGAGTCTCTGGCAGAGGCCTGCCACAGGGTCAGGGGCACTGACTACAACAGTCCTGGGAGCCTAGGTGAGCTGGCATAAACCCCTTGGAAGGAGGTCACCTCAGGCCAAACTACAGGGAGGAAACACAGCCTCACCCATTGGCAAAACTGGATTCAAGATTTACTGGGCATAGCCTAGCCACCAGAGCAAGACCCAGTTTTCCCCACAGCTAGTTCCTCCCATCAGGAAGTTTCTACAAGCCTCTTATCCTTCTCCATCAGAGGGCAGACAGAATGAAAACCACAATCACAGAAAACTAATCAATCTGGTCACATGGACCACAGCCTTGTCTAACTCAATGAAACCATAAGCCATGCCATGTAGGGCCACCCAAGACAGACGGGTCATAAGTAGAAAGTTCTGACAAAACATGGTCCGTTGAAGAAGGGAATGGCAAACCACTTCAGCATTCTTGCCTTGAGTACCACATGAACAGTATGAAAAGGCTAAAAGATATGACACTGAAAGATGAACTCCACAGATTAGTAAGTGCCCAATATGCTACTGGAGAAGATTGTAGAAACAGCTCCAGAAGAAACGAAGAGCCTGAGCCAAAGCAGAGATCTTACTATAAACATTACTTTTCCATAGGGTAGACACAATTTGCTGACCTAATGAACTACCAGTTTTGCAAAGATACCAAAGGAACTTCTTTTAAGGTAGTATAATTTTAACAGGCTATCAGTGTAAAGTACTTGTAATGAATGGAATGAACTCAATAAAAGTTAAAGAGAATTAAAAGAGGATGAGGGGAGTGTAGGGGAGGGAAAGGGGAAGAAAGGAGGAGGAGAATGGGAAGGAGGTGGAGGAGGAAGAATAGAACAGAAGAAAGACCAGCCTACCAAAATCCAAAATCATGAGAAATGGATTTTTGTTACCACCTCTGCTTCCTCTTTGGCTTTCTATCCATATACATTTGGATGATTCCCCTATGGAAAAGTCTCTTAGGACATCAATATGCTGGAGCAAGTTGAATAAAACTCTCCCTTTTAATTCATTCTTTGCCCTAATACCCAATGTACTTTGATAAAATATCTTTTGCATCTTCTGGAAAAATCTGATATTCACTTATTAGTAAAGTGAGACAAACATTTTATTTTTTTAAGTAGATTGTTTTCCCCTCAGTTTTTCATGGACACATAAATCTAAAGTTTTTGTCTTTTCTGATAAAACCAGAAATACAGGTTCATTTGACTTATTTATGAAACAGAAACCTACTAAACTACAGATAGAAAACAAACTTACATTTAACAAAAGGGAAAGTGAAGAGTAGGGAGTGATAAATTAGGAATTTGGCATTAGCAGATACAAACTACTATATGCAAAGTAGATAAACAAAAATTTCCCACTGTACTGCTCAGGGAACTAATAATCAATACCCTGTAAAAAACTATAATGGAAAAGAATAAGAAAATATATATAAAACTAAATAACTTTACTGTACAGAAATTAAAACAACATTGGACATCAACTATACTTTCATAAAGTAAAATTAAAATCCAGTAAAAAAAATACACAGAGGAATATTTCAATTTTCTGTAACCTAATCATTATTCATTTTTGGCAAAAACTACCCCTGTTTTACTCTCCAGAGCTGACTATGAATATTGCACTTTGGATTCCCCTGGTGGCTCAGACAGTAAATAATCTGCCTGCAAAGCAGGAGACCCGAGTTCAGTTCCTGGGTGGGAAGATCCTCTGGAGAAGGCAAAGGACAATCCATTCGGGCATTCTTGCCTGGAAAATTCCATAGGTAGAGGAGCATGGTGGGCTACCATCCATGGGGTCTAAAAGAGTCAGAGATGACTGAGCAACAAACACTTTCACTTTCATATAGAGTTAAAATAGTATAATGTTCTCAGAGTCCACGAAAGGTCTTGGCTCCTTAAATCCCTAGGTCAAAAATTAAAGGAAAATTTCTGATGTTCAAGCTGGTTTTAGAAAAGGCAGAGGAACCAGAGATCAAATTGCCAACATCCACTGGATCATGGAAAAAGCAAGAGAGTTCCAGAAAAGCATCTATTTCTGCTTTATTGACTATGCCAAAGCCTTTGACTGTGTGGATCACAATAAACTGTGGAAAATTCTGAAAGAGATGGGGATACCAGATCACCTGATGTGCCTCTTGAGAAATTTGTATGCAGGTCAGGAAGCAACAGTTAGAACTGGACATGGAACAACAGAATGGTTCCAAATAGGAAAAGGAGTACATCAAGGCTGTATATTGTCACCCTGTTTATTTAACTTCTATGCAGAGTACATCATGAGAAATGCTGGACTGGAAGAAACACAAGCTGGAATCAAGATTGCCAGGAGAAATATCAATAACCTCAGATAGGCAGATGACACCACCCTTATGGCAGAAAGTGAAGAGGAACTCAAAAGCCTCTTGATGAAAGTGAAAGTGGAGAGTGAAAAAGTTGGCTTAAAGCTCAACATTCAAAAAACGAAGATCATGGCATCCGGTCCCATCACTTCATGGGAAATAGATGGGGAAACAGTGGAAACAGTGTCAGACTTTATTTTTCTGGGCTCCAAAATCACTGCAGATGGTGATTGCAGCCATGAAATTAAAAGACGCTTCCTCAGAGACATTACTTTGCCAACAAAGGTTCGTCTAGTCAAGGCTATGGTTTTTCCTGTGGTCATGTATGGATGCGAGAGTTGGACTGTGAAGAAGGCTGAGCACCAAAGAATTGATGCTTTTGAACTGTGGTGTTGGAGAAGACTCTTGAGAGTCCCTTGGACTGCAAGGAGATCCAACCAGTCCATTCTAAAGGAGATCAGCCCTGGGATTTCTTTGGAAGGAATGATGCTGAAGCTGAAACTCCAGTACTTTGGCCACCTCATGCGAAGAGTTGACTCATTGGAAAAGAGTCTGATGCTGGGAGGGATTGGGGGCAAGAGGAGAAGGGGACAACAGAGGATGAGATGGCTAGACGGCATCACTGACTTGATGGACGTGAGTCTCAGTGAACTCCGGGAGTTTGTGATGGACAGGGAGGCCTGGCATGCTGAGATTCATGGGGTCGCAAAGAGTCGGACACGACTGAGCAACTGATCTGATCTGATAGCAATATATTAATGAGAACAACACAGGTGCACAAAATCTTAAATTGTTAGGAAGGTGTGTCACTAATCAAACATATTAGCTATGAATGTAGTTTCTACTCAGTCCCAGTTCTTACATAAATAACATATAAATACTGTTACATAAATAACAAATACCTTCAATATTGAGTCTCAAGAAGCATGTTAGAAAATATCAATGACATCTTTAAATTATAATTAATCTTTTAAGTCTTTAATTTCAGGTAAGTGGGGCAAATAAATCCAATTTGATAATTTTTTTTAAAATTAGGATCCAGTTTTATTAAGGAATTTAAACAGACTAGTATCCTATATCTTATCCTCACCACTCAATTTGCCAATATTCAAAAGTGGCCTTGATGGTTATTTTTTGGTTACTTTTCTCCACCACACACATCATGATATGCTTTTCTTTATAAATGTGTAAAGAAATAGAAGATTGATAAAACTAGATAGTGTAATAGAAGAAGCAAAGACTTCAAAAAAACTTTTTTATTACCACAATAGAGTTAAAAAAAACAGATCTTAGTTTCCAGTCTCCAGAACTCAACTCTGTATTTTACTGTGATTTTTTAAAATGAATAAGAAATGTCATGTTTCTAATTCAACTAGGCCATTCACATATGACATAAATCAAATCCTTTATGGTTATACAGTGGAAGTGACAAATAGATTCAAGGGATTAGATGGGATAGACAGAGTGCCTGAAGAACTATGGATGGAGGTTCATAACATTGTATAGGAGGCCATGGTGAAAACCATCCCCAAGAAAAAGAAATGCAAGAAGATGAAATGGTTGTCTGAGGAGGCCTTACAAATAGCTGAGAAAAGAAGACAAGCAAAAGGCAAAGGAAAGAGGCAAAGATCAACCCATCTAAATGCAGAGTTCCACAGAACAGAAAGGAGAGACAAGAAAGCCTTCCTAAGTAACAATGCAAAGAAATAGAGGAAAACAATAGATGGGAAAGACTAGAGATCTCTTCAAGAAAATTAGAGATACCAAGGGAACATTTCATGCAAAGATGGGCACAATAAACATCAGAAATGGCAAGGACCTAACAGAAGCAGAAGATATTAAGAAGAGGCAGCAAGAATATACCGAACTGTATAAAAAAGGCTTTATGATACAGATAACAATGACGGTGTGGTCACTCACCTAGAGCCAGACATCACAGAGTGCAGAGTCAAGCAGGCCTTAGGAAGCATTACTAAGAACAAGGCTAGTGGAGGTGATGGACTTCCAGATGAGCTATTTCAAATCCTAAAAGATGATGCTGTTAAAATGCTACACTCAGTAGGCCAGCAAATTGGGAAAACTCAGCAGTGGTCACAGGACTGGAAAAGGTCAGATTTCTTTCCAATCCCAAAGAAGGGCAATGCAAAAGAATGCTCAAACTACCACACAGTTGCACTCATTTCACATGCTAGCCATGTAATGCTTAAAATTCTCCAAGCTAGGCTTCAACAGTACAGGTACTGAGAACTTCCAGATGTTCAAGCTGGATTTAGAAAAGGTAGAGGAACCAAAGATCAAATTGCCAGCATCTGTTGGATCATAGAAAAAGCAAGAGAATTCCAGAAAAACATCTACTTCTCTTTCACTGACTACACTAAAGCCTTTGTGCAGATCACAACAAACTGTGGAAAATAAGAAATAGGAATACTAGGCGACCTTACCTGCCTCCTGAGAAACCTGTATGCTGGTCAAGGAGCAACAGATAGAAGCCCACATGGAACAATGGACTGGTTCAAAATTGGGAAAGAAGTATGACAAAGCTGTACATTGTCACCTTGTTTATTTAACTTACATGAAAAATATATCAATGTGAAATGACAGGCTTGATGAAGCACAAACTGGAATCAAGATTGCCAGGAGAAATATCAATAACTTGAAATATACAGATGACACTACCCTAATGGCAGAAAGCAAGGAGGAATTAAAGGACATCTTGATGAAGGTGAAAGAGGATAGTGAAAAAGCTGGCTTAAGACACAGCATTCAAAAAGTAAGATCATAGCATCCAGTCCCATCACTTCATGTGGCAAATAGATGGGGAAAAAGTGGGACCAGTAACAGACTTTATTTTCTTGGACTCCAAAATCACTGGGTATGGTGACTGCAGCCATAAAATTAAAAGATGCTTGCCCCTGGAAGAAGAGCTATGACAAACCTAGACAGAATATTAAAAAGCAGATACATCACCTTGCTGACAAAAGTCCATACAGTCAAAGCCATGCTATGGTTCTTCCAGTAGTCCTGTACGGATGTGATAGTTGGACCACAAAGAAGGCTGAACACCAAAGAATCGATGCTTTTTAACTGTGGTGTTGGATAAGACTCTTGAGAGTCCCTTGGACTGCAAGGAGATCAAACCAGTCTATCCTAAAGGAAATCAACCCTGAATATTCATGGACTGATGCTGAAGCTCCAATACTTTGGCCACCTGATGTGAACAGCCAACTCATTGGAAAAGACTTTGATGCTGGGAAAGATTGAAGGCAGGAGGAGAAGGTGGCGACAGAGGATGAGATGGTTGGATGGGATCGTCAACTCAATGGACATAAGTTTGAGCAAACTCCAGGAGATAGTGAAAGACAGGGAAGCCTGATATGCTGCAGCCCATGGGGTCTCAAAGAATCAGACACAACTGAGCGACTGAACAATAATAAAGCAGGAAGTTATTTAATACAGGGTTTAGCTAAAACTGTAGGAAGAAGAGAGAAAACAGGTTTGAGGCAAATCTCTTAATTTCTTTCTCTGATTTGAACTTATCTAAATATGTGAACTGAGACTCCTTTTCCCCCAGATCCCCTCATCCTAGTACACACACAGCATAACTGATGATTTATAAACCAAGAACATTTGAGACTTACTGACGTCAGTCAAGTCTACAGATAGAAATCCAAGGAACAGCTCTGAAGAGTCCAGAGTAAAAGAATTATTCCAGCAGAGAAGGTTTTTTAAAGTCTTAATTCCTCTATAACTCCTGAACATGCATGTATTTACTTGAGCATCTTCACTGGTGGTTCAGACAGTAAAGGATCTGCCTGCAATGCAGGAGACCTGCATTCAGTCCCTGGGTCAGGCAAATTTCCTGGAGAAGGGAATGGCAACCTACACCAGCATTCTTGCCTGGAGAATTCTATGGACAGAGTAGCCTGGCAGGCTACAAGTCCACAGGATTGCAAAGAGTCAGACGCAATTGAGCAACTAACACACATATATACACACATACATTGTGAGATAAGCACTAGGAATATAAAGACCAAAGGCCCAGTCCATGAACTCAAGGAATCCACTGTCTTTTTTTTGAAAGAAACAAATCATCTATTAGTATAGTGTTATTATAAAGGATGCAGTCATAGGATATCAAAATGGTACAGAAAATGCTTCTCTATTCCTATGAAAGTTCCTGCTTATGTCTCTCTATTTTCAACAGTCTGACACTGAATTATCTGAACATCACTATCACTCTTACAGGCACACTTGTCATTACCATGACAACTACTTCTTACCCGTCACAAATCTCACCCAGCCCTGCTCTCCTGCCTTGATCTGCATGGATCTGATTGCATGACATCATGACAGACTCTGTCTGCTGGACAAATCTTCTTTAATCACCTTGGAATACGGCAGCAACAAGACCATGAACTTGAGAGAAGTTGGGTGGCTGTGGGCAAAAGAAGATCGACATGGGGCAGCCCAGAATAACCAGCTTTGACCAGGGAACAGTACTGAGGATGCAGACTATGGAAGAGGATTGAGGACCTAAAGGGGTGTGGTCAGGAGCAGTTACACAAAAGAAGGAGAAAATCTGTCAAAGTATGACTTTGTTTATTTTGAAATTTGTCCTCAAAATATGCTACTATTTATGCTTATTAATATGTCAATATTTTAACATGCAAGTCTGCTGATATAAAATCCTCATTTTCCCTGCAGTGTGTTTGAAAGGAAATCTACAGTCTGAATTTATAACATCTTATTGTTGCTAAAACTTCACACTAAAAATTACCATAAAGTTGGCAATATGGTATCTGATATAACAATGCCTTATCATGTAACTCTCTTTATTAGACTAGTCACCTCCAATGATTATAAGAGAAAGGGGAAAAGATCCAACATGTGGAGATGGTCCTTAACAAAGATTTGAGATAGAGAAGGAGGAAATGTGCCATGGCAGGGTGGGGCTCGAGTATCTGAAGTTTAAGAGCTTAGGAAGGGTACATAAGTAGTGATAAAGGGAGTATTTTTGGTCACAAAATAATCTGAGATTCAGTTCCCACATGCCACAGTACTATCACTGCATTAAGAGGTTTGGGATGAAAGCCAAATCAAGAAGTACTTATCACTATGATTTTTGCCTAGTGAGCACTTCTCTAAAAGTCTCACTAATTAACATGCAGTCATTTTTTCTCCATTGCTTCTTTCTTCCCTTGGCCCTCCACTGCTAGAAAGATATTCCAAGAAAATGGCCTTCTGGCTACCAATATAATTTTGAAGATGAAGATCAGAGCAGAAGATCTTACAGAAGAATATACAGTAAATACTGACAGAATGGAAAGATCTTCTTTCCATTTTTATTTAAACTAGCTTTCAGGCCTTACCTGTATATGCTTATAGTTCTTCGATCACTCTTTCAATTAAAGCACAGCTTAGATTTCAAGTTCAGAATATTTACAAGATACTTTTAACATATGAAAAAACTTGTATAAGAATGATCAATTTGTTTACAGCTTCAAATTTAATTTTAGCTTCTATGGTACTGTTAGCAATTAGCTATGTGAAATGCTATTAAGTGCAATGAGTTTGCTAAAATTATTTCCTAAAGAATAGAAGCAGAAGTACTAAAATAAATTCTGCAAGTTGAGAATTACAGGGCTTTCCTGGTGGTACAGTGCATAAGAATCTGCCTGCCAATTCAGGGGACACAAGTTCAATTCCTGGTCTGGGAAGATCTACATGCCACAGAGCAACTAAGCCCATGTACCACAACTAATGAGCCCAAGTGCCCCAACTACTGAAGTCCTCCTGCTGCAGCTACTGAAACCTGTGTGCCTAGAGCCTGTGCTCTGCAGCAAGGAAGCCACTGCGCTGAGAAGCCAGCACACTCCAACTGGAAAGTAGCCCCAGATCTCTGCAACTAGAGAGTCTACACACAGCAATGAAGGCCAGAGCAACCAAAAATTATATAAATAAATAAATAATTTTTAAAGTGGTTCTTTAAATAAAAAGAATTGCAAGAACAGGGCCTCTTCTTACTGATTAGCTCTGTGTATCCACGTGTATGGATGCATGTGTATGTATTACCAGTATGTATGTTTGTATGTGTACGTGCATGCATGCTAAGTCATGCATGCTCTAAGTCAGTCATGTCTGACTCTTTGTGACCTTATGGACTGTAGCCTGCCAGGCTTCTCTGTTCATGGGATTCTCCAGGCATAAATACTGGAGTGCATTGCCATGCCCTCCTCCAGGGTTTGTACATATATGTATGTATATATACATATCTATACACATATATATGCATATATATATATATACACACATATATATTCCATGGTATTGGCTTCAGAACTGTGCTAAATGTTAAATAAATAAAATTAAGAAAATAAATAACTAGATGAAAATACAGCCTTAAAACCTCTGTAGGAAACTTAACTCAAAATCAGGTGTGAAATCATTTAGGGGATATTTTTAGAAAAAATAAATCCTTCAGGACCAGAATTCTTTGACAGAAGGAAGCACCAATTTCAGTTTGCAAAAATCTGCTCAGGTGTGAAATGTGTCTTTCTCCCAGAAGCTTCTATTCCTCGGTGCAGAGTTCAGCCAGTACCGTGCACCCTACATCACCTCAGGTACAACAATAAGATCTGTGCATGCTCTTGACTTTAAGTGTATCCAGCCATGACTATAGCAATTGTGAAGCTCCAGTGACTTTCTTTTCGCTTTGAATATTTCCTTAAATTATCAGCTTGGGTGTTTTTATTTGGCAGTTTCTTATTAGTGATATGCTTAACCATAAATCAATGAGAAATGCTACTTTCAGAGAGAAAATGGCATGAATATCTCACACATTTACTCAGCAGCCAGTTGACAGGTCTATTAATTCCGTCAGTATTTACTGTATATTCTTCTGCAAGAGACAAAATAAATTTGTTTGCCTCATTCAGTATAATTTAGTTGTATAAGAATGAAGTCTTAGGAAATATCACAGAACAGCTTATGGTAAAAACTGCAAAGAAAAGTAAGCCTTACTTGGCATAGTCACTCTCAGACAAGAGGAAGAAAATAGTAAGAGCTTATATTTCAGAAGGGAGTGAAAGAGGAAAAGATTCAGATTCACAAATAGTCCCAACTTATTGGGTGATTAACAGAAAAAAATTTTAAAAATCAACCTATTATGTCTCACCATCATATGATAAAATATGTAACAAAATGAAGTCTTGTAAATCAGAAACCCTAGGTTTGGTTAATAGTCCCAACATCACCTATGGGGCCTTGGGAAGGTCATATAACATAAATGAGATTCAGTTTCATTATTTGCAAAATATTAGAATATGTATGTTGTTTTAAGATGGCATAAAGCTTAAATAATAATCTAGCACCACAGCCTAGAACACAGCAGACTCTAAATTAAATATACATAAATGAATATTTTACCTCTTTTTCTGATTTCTTTTCATATTTTTCCTTTTCTATATAAGTGAGATATTTCTGTACCCATGCCTTTAAGTTTAATAACTCTGTGTATGGGAAGCAACTACAAACAAATGGAATCTTATGCATCATCTTGAAACACTTTTTTTTTCCCCTAAGTGCAACACAGTCATTCTCTTCTGTCAATTAGCTTAGGTCTGAAAAGTCCTGTAGAGTGTTTACAGTTTTGTAAACTGTGGCAACTATCTAGACTGTAGAAAGTATAGATCTTTATTTAAGCAAACAAGTAGTAATTCAATAAATATTCTATCAGTTGCCTCCTGTTAAAAGTTGTGACATTAGCCAGCCAAGCTATTTAGTCACATTTAAATAATATATCTGATGAAGGAGAAGGGGAAGGGAATCAAACATAAAGTTAAGAATCATACATATGATTATCCTATAAGACTATTTGCAGGATAAGAACACTTCATTAATAGACAGTCTACAGCTAACAGTTTCTTTTTAATTATTATTATTATCTTGTTATCATGGAGAGCACTGGACTTAGAGCAAGATGATTAGAGTCCAGTATCTACTGTCAACATATAAACTTGGTCAATTCTCTTAATATTCCACAATCTAATTCTCATCATATACAAAATGGAAATAATCACCCTTTGCTAATCTCACTGACTTGTTACATAATTTAAAGTATATGAAATGACATGAAAATAATTTCTAAATAGTAAGCAGCATTATTTTATCAGTGTCAGGGATGTTGGAGATCTTTCGCAAGAGAGATAAAAAGAGGTTTCCTGTCACTTAAGTGAGTGGACACAAGTGGAAGTACCCCATAGTGGAAGAATGAATACAATCTGAAAGACCCTTCTACAACCTCTACTTGGGCAAGTTTCATAGTCTCATTTTCTCATTTGTAAATTAGGGATTGTCATTACTACTTAACCAAGTCGTTGGTTGTAATTGAAACACCACACATTAATAGTCTAGCGGAGTTAACACTCTAATTTCACTATTCATTTTTAAAGCCAGGGCTGACCTCAAGCAAAACAACAAGTGCTTTGCCTTCAGACACCCAAATCTCTCTCCACTCCGGGTAAACAAGCTTTCGTGAGACTCCCAGATCCAGACCCTTTGGTAATGACTCTGCTTCTCTATTCTCAAGAGTCTGTTGAGTCATCCCTCAACATTTACGGAACATGTCTGATGAGCCAAACACAAGAATTAATAAAATACACCCTGCCCTTGAAAGCAGAGAGGTACCTAAATGTTCTGGACAGAGGAGAGTGAAGTCAAAAGCAGAAGATTTCTCCAGCAGGATATGAGAGGATGATACTATTCATACAAAATCAAGCCTTTTCTGATCTACTTTAGAATCCCTTCATAACAAACAGCTCTCCAGCCCGTGCTTCTTTAAACGTTTGGTGAATTTTCGGTACATAGTAGGTCACATTTTAACTATGTGCATGCTAAGTCGCTTCAGTTGCCCAACTCTGGGCAACTCCATGGACTTCAGGCTGCCAGGCTCCATCCATGGGATTTCCCAGGCAAGAATACTGGAGTGGGTTGCCATTCCCTCCTCCAGGAGATCTTCCTGACCCAGGGATCAAACCCACTTCCCTTACTTCTCTTGCATTGGCAGGCAGCTTCTTTACCAGTACCGCCACCTGGGAAGCCCAGTTTTTAACTGAGGGAATACATATTTCTGCTTTTAGAAAAATCTGTCTGGACATCACAGAGCAAAAGATTAACACAGGTAAAGAATTTTAGAGATCATAATTAATAAAATGACTGAGGATGACAATTGACATAGATTCTCTCTGTCACCAGAAAGAAGAAAAAAAATTGGGGGGAAAAAAGCATTAACATTAATAATGTGCTTTAGTAACAGATTTTGATTATTTAAACTTTGCAAATTTAAATTTTGTAAATGAATTTGCTGAAGACAGAAAGATACACTTATTTCACTTATTTTCTATAATAAGGCTTAGACAAGAATTTTAGATAAATATATCATTTTTTTAAGTCATTATCAGCATGTGAACAGATCTTGACTTCTCTTTACTTACTTAAATGGCAAACTTCAGAAAACTTTTATATTAAGAGAGAGATGCAGAAAAGGAGACATTTGAGTATGAATTTCCCAAGGACTTATATTGGAAAGACTGCACATTAATGGGTAAATGTGAGAAATTAGGGGTGGATCTGAGGTGACAGAATGATTTAAGAGAATCCTAAGCTGGTTTAAAGTTTCACAACCTGAATAATTGCAAAACATAGGAGCTGTGAATCTTAAGGGAACTAAGCAAGGGTCATGTAGAGACAATTTTTGCAGAAAAGGACACATAAACAGTGAATTCCTCATCTTTGATTAAAAAAAGATTATCAAAGAATTCAAACTCTTGTATAGATCTATTAAATGATTTATGTTAATTTAATCATATCAGTGTGAAAGTGAAAGTCACTCAGCCGTGTCCCACCCTTTGCGACCAATGGACTATACAGTCCATGGAATTCTCTAGCCTCAAATATTAGAATGCATAGCCTTTTCTTTCTCCAGGGGATCTTCCCAACCCAGATATTGAATGAACCCATGTCTCCAACCCAGGTCTCCCACATCGCAAGCGGATTCTTGACCAGCTGACCCACAAGGGAAGCCCAAGAATACTGGAGTGGGCAGCCTATCCCTTCTCTAGCAGATCTTCCCGACTCAGGAAACCAGGGTCTCCTGCACTGCAGGCAGATTCTTTACCAACTAAGCTATCAGGGAAGCCATACTAGTGCACATTAGATTTTTATTTTGTTGATAAAAAAGAAGTCCTCAAAAGAATGCTGGTAATTATTGAGTTGTTTATTAAAGCAAAACTTAAATGTACTGTATCATAACATAAACTTAAAAAATAATCTTCATATACATATATATATACACACTTACAGAAAGCTATATACATGAATCTATCTAGCTTTACATATACATATAGTATAAAAATCAAAGCAAGATTTATTATCAAAATATTATTTTCAAAGTATTTAGCATAATTTCAATGGAATTCTCAGATATGAATAATCTATTTCTCAAATAGATGTTTTCACTACATTTGCTTCTTTCCCTCCTACTTTTATTAGTGGTAGATTTTTGTGGAAACAAATACATATCATTCTCTCATCTCACTTTCTCATTACAAGCAAATTAATTTATAAGATTTTTGGTTTCAAATCTGATTTCATATAATCGAAATTACAAACATAGCAAGAATACTGCTATGAATTATTACAGGGTTAAGATATATAGGTTAATATAGATGCAGGTAAAAAAAAAATTATTGTTTTAGTACCCATACCAATAGAGCAATTTTTGTGCTTGTTTATTTTGTTTTGCTTTTTTGTGTGTTTGTGTTTTCTTTCTCTATTCTCCAATTCTTTCCCAGATCAAAATATTGGTAGTAGGACTGAATTTTTCATACTTGAAAACTGTCCACAGAATTCAGCAATGATTCTGTCTTCATTTCTTTATGTAGAATTCAGATTAATAGAGAAAATTCAAGGTATTTTAAATTTTTTGTAGAGAGCCCATTTAGGATTATTCTCAAAAATTCAAACTTTAACATGACTCCACTTAAGCAATTTTCCCTTCCCCTAAAAATTGGAAAGTGAGGTTTACAGACTGTCATGCATGATAGGCGTAGGGGTGACGTGAGGTTCATATGATCTACAGTTGTTCTCTACCGTCGTCCTTGGTTGAAAACTCTTGAACTCCATTCTATTGGTGTGCTTGCTGGCTCTAATGGGTAGCAATCATTTCTACAGTTACACCTCCAGACTTCTCACAGACCCTCAAAATAGCTTTCACTTTTAGGCTTAGCTGTGCATCCATGTTCAGTCTCTCAGTCATGTCTGACTCTGTGGTTTGGCCCTATGTATGCAGGTGAAAGTCGCTCAACTGTGTACAACTCTTCACTACCGCATGGACTATACAGTCCATGGAATTCTCCGGGCCAGAATACTGGAGTGGGTAGCCATTCCCTTCTGCAGGGAATCTTCTCAACCCAGGGACAGAACCCAGGTCTCCCGCATTGCAGACGGATTCTTTACCAGCTGAGCCACCAGGAAGGCCTGTGGTTTAGCCCTGCTTCCACGTAAATGGTATTCATCTGATTTGCCCATTCTCTTACTTCTGTCCTACTCCTCGCTACTTGGGCACACAGAAATGTCCACGTCTAATCCGTACTATCCTCAGACATGAGTGACGCTTCTTCAGTTCAGTTCAGTCACTCAGTCGTGTCCAACTGTTTGAGACCCCATGAATCGCAGCAAGCCAGGCTTCCCTGTCCATCACCAACTCCCGGCGTTCACTCAGACTCACGTCCATCGAGTCAGTGATGCCATCCAGCCATCTCATCCTCTGTCATCCCCTTTTCCTCCTGCCTCCAATCCCTCCCAGCATCAGAGTCTTTCCCAATGAGTCAACTCTTCGCATGACGTGGCCAAAGTACTGGAGTTTCAGCTTTAGCATCATTCCTTCCAAAGAAATCCCAGGGCCGATCTCCTTTAGAATGGACTGGTTGGATCTCCTTGCAGGCCAAGGGACTCTCAAGAGTCTTCTTCAACACCACAGTTCAAAAGCATCAATTCTTCAGTGCTCAGCCTTCTTCATAGTCCAACTCTCACATCCATACATGACCACAGGAAAAACCATAGCCTTGACTAGACGAACCTTTGTTGGCAAAGTAATGTCTCTGCTTTTCAATATGCTATCTATGTTGGTCATAACTTTCCTTCCAAAGAGTAAGTGTCTTTTAATTTCATGGCTGAAGTCACCACCTGCAGTAATTTTGGAGCCCCCAAAAATAAAGTCGGACACTGTTTCCACTGTTTCCCCATCTATTTCCCATGAAGTAATGGGACCAGATGCCATGATCTTTGTTTTCTGAATGTTGAGCTTTAAGCCAACTTTTTCACTCTCCACTTTCACTTTCATCAAGAGGCTTTTTAGTTCCTCTTCACTTTCTGCCATAAGGGTGGTGTCATCTGCATATCTGAGGTTAGAAACATATATTTCCATCCTGTTTGCTATGTGCTTCAAGTCAATGTTGCTGGACCTTTCTACAAGTCTTCTGCCTTCAAGCTCTAGCCAAAAAGCAATATCTCAGGATGTCCTATTCTCCTCAACATAAATGACTCCTCATTTCTATTCCTAGCTTCTCTTCACTGCCACCCACCACAGAGATTATGAGAGGCAGAGGAAGCAGCTAGCTTACTGGTTTTTTTTTTTAATTAAAAAATAAAAAACTCTTTTCTAAATTCCTTCTCCTCTTCCAATTGGAGACTCAATTATTTCTTATCCTGTGTTGTGGCAGGAAGTACAGCTTTTATCTTTATCCACATGGTCCCCCAAATTTTTTATCTCACACTTGATGGTGACTATTTTTAATTTTACTGAAGCATAACTGAAGTACACTAAACTGTACACATTCAAGGCAGATTATCTGATTTTAACAAATTTACACTCATGAAACAATCAACTGATGGTGCTTTTCTAAAAAATCCATGCATAGTCTAGCCTCCTTGTTTCCTTGGTCAACACAAGAGTCCTTCTGAGAATAGAATCCATCATGGAATGTCTCAGATATTGCCTGCATCATTGCATCTATGTTATGTAACAACATTTTCAGAAAATTATTAGAGGTCTCAACTTTCAACTGCTTATATCTTACCCATTGGGCAAATAATCTTCAATTAAAACATTATCTGAAATAAACTGGACAAGAGAATTCATGTATTCTCAGTGTAATCACAGCACATCTGTGTATTATCTCCCATATCAAAGAAATTTGTTTAAAGGAGAAAATCTACTTAATATTTTTTAGATCAAAGATAATAACAGCCAAATGATTCAAAATGATTTTTCTGTATAGAATTAATTTACAATGAAAGTACGAGCTTTTCATGTCTATGACTGGGATCATTAACGTTTGCTTTGGTCTTCTTTCTGGAACCATTATTATCAAGTTTTCAGAAAACTAATTCTGTTTCAACAAAATAATGTTATTAATCATAAATATCAAATCCCTTTTGATTATACAGTGGACGTGACAAATAGATTCAAGGGTTTAGATCTGATAGACAGAGTGCCTGAAGAACTATGGATGGAGGTTTGTGACACTGTACAGGAGGCAGTGATCAAGACCATCCCCAAGACAAAGAAATGCAAAATGGCAAAATGGTTGTCTGAGGAGGCCTTACAAATAGCTGAGAAAAGAAGAGAAGCTAAAGGCAAAGGAGAAAAGGAAAGATATACCCATTTGAATGCAAAGTTCCAAAGAAAGGCAAGGAGAGATAAGAAAGCCAGCCTCAAAGATCAATGCAAACAAATAAAGGAAAACAATAGAATGGGAAAGACTAGAGATCTCTTCAAGAAAATTAGAGATAGCAAGGTAACATTTCATGCAAAGATGGGCACAATAAAGGCCAGAAATTGTATGGACCTAACAGAAGCAGAAGATATTTAGAAGAGGTGGCAAGAATACATAAAAGAATTATACAAAAAAGATCTTCATGACTCAGATAACCATGATGGTGTGATCACCCATCTAGAGCCAGACACCCTGGAATGCAGAGTAAAGGGGGTCTTAGAAAGCATCACTACAAACAAAGCTAGTGTAGGTGATGGAATTCCAGTTGAGCTATTTCAAATCCTAAAAGATGATGCTGTGAAGATGCTGCACTCAATATGCCAGCAAATTTGGAAAACTCAGCAGTGGCCACAGAACTGGAAAAGGTCAGTTTTCATTTCAATCTCAAAGAAAGGCAATGCCAGAGAATATTCAAAATACTGCACAATTGCATTCATCTCAGATGCTAGCAAAGTAATGCTCAAAATCCTCCAAGCCAGGCTTCAACAGGACATGAACTGTCTGTGAATTTCCAGATGTTCAAGCTGGATTTAACAAAGGCAGAAGAACGAAAGATCAAATTGCCAACATTCATGGGATCATCGAGAAAGCAATAGAGTTCCAGAAAAACATCTACTTCTGCTTTATTGACTACCAAAGTCTTTGACTGTGTGGATCCCAACACACTGTGGAAAATTCTTAAAGAGATGGGAATACCAGACCACCTGACCTGCCTCCTGAGAAATCTGTATACAGGTCAAGAAGCAACAGTTAGAACTGGACATGGAACAACAAACTGTTTCCAAATCGGGAAAGGAGTACATCAAGGCTGTATATTGTCACTCTGATTATTTAACTTATATGCAAAGTACATCATGAGAAATGCCAGGCTGGATGAAGCACGATCTGTAATCAAGACTGTCGGGAGAAATATCAATAACCTCAGATATGCAGATGACACCACCTTATGGCAGAAAGAACTAAAGAGCCTCTTGGTGAAAGTGAAAGAAGAGAGTGAAAAAGTTGGCTTAAAATATAATTTTCAGAAAACTAAGATCATAGCATCTGGTCCCATCACTTCATGGCAATAGATGGGGAAACAATAGAAACAGTGAGAGACTTTATTTTTTGGACTCCAAAATCACTGCAGATAGTGTCTGCAGCCATGAAATTAAAAGATGTTTGCTCCTTGGAAGAAAAGATATGACCAACCTAGACAGCATATTAAAAAGCAGAGATATTACTTTGCCAACAAAGGTCCGTATAGTCAAAGCTATGATTTTTCTAGTAGTCATGTATGGATGTGAAACTTGGGACCATAAAAAGAGCTGAGCACCAAAGAATTGATGCTTTTGAACTGTGATGTTGGAGAAGACTCTTGAGATTCGCTTGGACTGCAAGGAGATCCATCCAGTACATCCTAAAGGAAATCAGTCCTGAATATTCATTGGAAGGACTGATGCTAAAGCTGAAACTCCAATACTTTGGCCATGTGATGCGAAGAACTGACTCATTGGAAAAGACCCTGATGCTGGGAAAAACTGAAGGTGGGAGGAGAAGGGGACAACAGAGGATGAGATGGTTGAATGTCATCGACTTGATGGACTTGAATTTGAGCAAGCTCTGGGAGTTGGTGATGGACAGGGAAGCCTGGCGAGCTGCAGTCCATGGGGTCACAAAGAGTCAGACATGACTGAGTGACTGAACTGAACTGTACTGAATTATGACTATAAACCATGTTAATGCTTGTTTAAAGAGGCCAGTATCCACAAGGATACTCATAAACAGACCATGATCATTTGGTTTCATTTTAATGTCTGGCACTACAAACTATAAACTATTATTTTTAAAGTATGTTAACATATTTTTCTTAAATACATATATACCTTGAGCTTAAAGATCTTCACACAATGGAAAGAAATGTATATGAAGTCTAATCAGAATTAGCAAAAAAATAAGGTGATTTTTCATTGAAATCTTAGATTTGTCCTCAGTCCATGGAGCAGGAATGTGGCTAATGACCAGATATTTCTGATAACTGAAACATTCAAAGCATAAGGAAAAGCAGAGTAAAGTCTCAAGACATAAAAGCTGACACTAGTACATGAGGGAATTTTATTTTAAATTTTTATGTCAATTTGTTTGCTAAATATACAGTTTTCAAGGCTTCGCAGCTCTTACTATAACTGTTCTTTTTGTTACTTTCTCCCTCCCAAAATCATAACTATTTAAACTATCTTTCAGTGTTCTTTAAGCATTTCTTAGCCTTGCTGCCTGAGATTACACAAATGCAGTTCTACAGATAACCACTGTCTGACCTCTAATGTATACCTTTGGAGCTGAATATTAATCATTATTAATATTGGAAAAAGATGACATAGATAGATACATACATAGGTAGATAGACAGATACATAGATTGATAGAACAGATATTAACTCAGAATCTTCTCTTAGTGAACCTTTAAAATAATGATGGCGATGGTGACAGCTATCATCTATCAAATACGCTACCATGTGTAAAACAGCGGCTGTATAGCACAAGGAGCTCGGCTCAGTCTCTGTGGTAACCTAGATGGGTGGGATGGGGAGGATGGGAGGGGGTCCAAGAGGGCGGGGATATATGTACACATACAATTGATTCACTCTGTTGTACAGCAAAAACTAAAACAACATTGTAAAGCAATTATATTCTGATAAAAATAAATATCGATAAAGTGTGCCCTACCCCAAAATGCTTACAATATCCCAAGAATGTTTCATTTGTTCTCATTCATTTTCATCACAACCTAATGAATCAGTCTTATCCCACTTATGTTATAGCAAATAGCTTGAGTGTCTCACTTGGTTTGCACATGGTTGGGCCAGAATTCAGACCCAGACCTACTAGGTGGTCCTAGCCTTGTTACTGGTCATGCTACACATCCTCCTTCAGACCTCTTACTATCTGCTACATCATCGTCCTCTGGGGAGAAAAACATCAAGATCCATTAACCTATTATTAATCTTTTAACACAAAATTCAAAGAACTCGCCAAATTTTGCTTAAGAGAATATTTCCAGATAGCAAAATACAAAAATATTCCCATTTTCAGTGTTTACTTAAATGATGTCTGTTGAATATTCTTTTCCTGCCCTGCACACCATCCCATCTATCCAAATTCAGCCTAATTGCAACCCTGGTGGATATGCCTTAAAGCACAACACGCTTCACATTTGGAGCTCACAGGCACCAGGTCTCATTGACAGAATGACCTTTTCCTCCTGTGAGCAGCAACATGAACAATGCAGACAATGCTACTGGGAACACTCTATGAAAGACAGTTGACATGTCTTACTCTTTGGGACTGAAGGTCTGTAACATGAGGGATTATATAATTGTGAAGGGAACTGTAACATTCCCGTTTCCCCTTCAGCAGTGAACATTTCGTTTGTCAGAGAAACCTAATAATGAAAAGTTTCATACTAGGAAGCACTTCTATTTTCCTTCCTAATATACAAAACATTAGTTCCTTCAAACATATGCATGAGAAATGAACTTTTCTTCTGTTCATTTTACACTGCTAAGATTAAAAAAAAAAAAGGAGACACCTGATAACAGAGACTTTGCAAAAGAGATGATTGCCACAAGCCAGCTTCTTTCACAGCTGAGTAATGAAAAGGAAAGCTTTTATTCCTCCTGAATTTATAGGAGCAAAAACTATATGATTTTGCATAAGCCATGGAAAAGTAAGGGTCAAAAAGAGAGAGAATGTGCTAGTCTGGCCTCACCTTCCATCGTACTCAAGACAGCTGGCTTGTGGGGACAACACAGCTCAGAAGAGAAAAACTAGAGAAGTCCTAGCAGATGTCCCAAGGACATATCTTAAGAGACCAGATAAAGGAACCCTTCACAAGTAACTGTCCCAAAGAAATCGCAGATATGAGATCTCCAGCAAAGTTTGTTTTGTTTTGTTTTGTTTTGAAGGGGGGGAAAGAAAAGAAAACGAGTCCATACTTGCCATAACCAGGGAGAACCCATCGATGGAAGATCAATTCAAGTTCAAAGAGCCCATGTCCTGCCTCTCCTCCTTTGGGGTCCTGGAGGAGTCTTGGGCAGTCTAAGGCCCTGGGAGGAGGCAGTGGAATCGTTGATGGGAACATGCTAGGAAAATGCGCTGTGCTGCCTTTTCCCATGCCAGTCTTCGAGACCAAAGCAGCAGCAGAGAGAGGGAGGAAGATTCAACTTCAATGAAGTAAGCAGTTTATCCTCACACTGGACTATACGTGATAATTACTAAACCGGGGAATTCTTATAGAACCACTCATAATCAGAGAATGGTTGATTATCTGTGAGCGAATTCCTACACTCACACACACACACACAGGGACTGAGTCTGCCCAAGGGCAGAAAACCAACCACAGAATGGGTTGAAATGGACCAAAAGAAAATGAATGAACGTAATTTCTATTTGTACACCATAGATATTGCTTACTTAGAATTATTGAAATCCCTTTAGGACACTCATAAAGCACTTCATAATCTACATTTTCATGAATCCTCTGTCATGTGCCAGGCATCGTTACGTTTGAGGACATTTCTGCCTAGAGTGAGATGTCTATTTTAAACTGTGACAGGGACCTGTTTTGTCCATATCTTTGCCATTTTCTATTTTCCGTGCCCCAGGTGCTATATCTGCTGCCAAGAAGAGGAGCCAGCAAAACACGTAACTAATTAACTTACTGTATCACTGGTCGTGTTCTAATTAGTGATCCACTGAACTTCTGTTTATATGCTATGTTGAAGGAAGTGGCAGAGAATGGAGGTAAACCTCTGCCCTGCAATCAACCAAGAGATTAAAAAGAATCTGTTTTATGGACTTCACATTAATCTTGCAGTTTCATATGACATTGGTTCCAAATCGTTGCCTATGTGCTGTAAGGTGTATGCTCCCTAAGAATTCAGAAAAAAGTACTAAGATCCAGTTTGTCACTGAAAATTATTTTCATATTGGAAAGAACAGAGTTCCTTTAACTGAATACATTAAAAATTTCCAGGAAAAAAATGTTATAGATAAGCTGGGGTATGATCTTCACTAATGTATAGCAAATGAAGAAAGTCTTATGCTTTATCCCCTTCAACTAAAAGACAATCATTAATAATTAAGGAGACTTGGTATAAAAATATTTTTCAAGCACTTATTAGGATCAAAGGATGAAAATGAGAATGTTTTATCTTTTTTTATTTTTGGTGGTGGTGTATGGTTTGCAGGATCTTAGTTCCCTGACAAGAGATTGAACCTGGGCCCCTGGCAGTGGAGTATGGCGTCCTAAGCGCTGGATCACCATGGAATTCTCCAAAATAAGAATTTTTGTTACAATATTTTATAAAAATTCAATTGTGGTTATGTAATTTTTCTCATGGTTTTAGAATAAAACACAGTTACATCCATTGAGACTCATCCATCTGGAAGGAATCAAGATGGAATAAAAAATTAGACTGAAACTCAAGACACCTAAGGCCTGGCCCTAGGTATCTTACTAATTAATATGTAACCTTTAAAATTATGTTATGTTGCTTTGAGTCTTGTTTTATTAAATGTATTTTTGTAAGATTACTTATATTCCCTAGAAATAAATTTAAAAGTTCTTATTCTATCAGATCAGGATAGGTATGAAAAGTGAAAGTGAAAGTCACTCAGTCGTGTCTGACTCTTTGCGACCCCAAAGATTATACAGTCCATGGAATTCTCCAGGCCAGAATACTGGAATGGGTAGCCATTCCCTTCTGCAGGGCATCTTCCCAACCCAGGGATCGAACCTAGGTTTCCCACATTGCAGGCGGATTCTTTACCAACTGAGTCACAAGGAAAGCCCCAGGATAGGTATATTAAATCTTAATCACTTCATAAAGCTATTAAGAAAATAAAAAATATGTATGAGCAAATTTATAAACATATAAAGTGCAATACAAATGCTATGTGTGTGTTCAGTCATTAAATCCTGTCCAATTCTTTGCGACTCCATGGACTGTAGCCTGCCAGGCCTCCTCTCTCCATGGGATTTTCCAGGTAAGAATACTGGAGTGGGTTGCCATTTTCTCCTCCAGGGGATCTTCCTGACCCAGGTATCGAACCCACATCTCCTGTGGCACCTGCATTGGCAGGTGAATTCTTTACCACTGAGCTACCTGGGAAGCCCTAATACAAATGCTAGTAAAGGCCAGATTCCTGATAACATACCAAATATTTTGCAGATGCACTTTGCATAAATTATTTGACTAATTCTCACAATAACTCGGGTCAGATGAACACTTTTACAATCCCAGTTTCACAGAAGTATATTAGAATTATACCAAGGCTACTTCAAACCAAGTAAATAGTTGTCAAGTAATCAATCACAGAAAGTTTTCCTACCTAGTCTCAGAAAAATATTTATGGGGAAAAAAAGTACAGTATATTTAAAATTTGAGATTAGAATAATAATGGTGAATTTAAAGTACAGAAAAATTTGTGATTCTTGAAATTTAGCTTTGTGCCATTTTAGAGTCAGCGACATATCCTTGGAAGTACCATCCAAATTATATAAATGATAATAATTATTTGATCCATGAAGGGGACAAGGCAGTAACATACTGTATCTAAATCTGTAGCTTAAAATATAAAATTCCAACATATGTGCAAAAGGAGAACTAATGATTAATGCACAATAGAGGTGATGTTGAGAAATGCAAAGAGGGGTACATCTACCACTTTCATAATTTTGAAACTGGTATGAGTAGAGATTGTGACTTGGATGCTGCCAAAATAAGCCACATGGATATAGGAACCTAAAATAAATTCAAGAAGACACATTTACTGTTGTTGCCCATAAGTCATACCTTGATATAAATAGATTTGCTTGAAACTTTTTTTTTAAACAACAAAATCAAAATGGTTTTCCAGAATGGAAACACAAATGAGATTAAAAAAAAAAAAAAAGCCTTCTCTTGTGATACAAAAGTTCTTTTTAGAATTGTGTGATTTGCCCAGTGGGATATTGCTTACTTCCTCTCAAGCTAACTTCAGCTATTTTTCTAAAATCTTCTAATAGGTCTCCTAAAGTCCCCAGAACTAGTAAATCAATCCTGCATGTAATTCTTTACATAGCCTTCTGCAAATAGTTTGACTAAATTCTCTTTCTTGCCATTTGCACTAACTACAAGCAAACTCGGCTTCAAAAGATTCTCACGTTTCCAGAAAGAGCACAAGGACTGTACCTCCCATCTTGGTGGAGAGTTCGAAGGCCTGGAAAAGCTGAAGAGCTGAGAACTACATCCCACTGTTTTGAAAATTGCTTATGGACCCCAAACAAAGAGAGCCATCTGACCTTGTGTGCTGCAGACAGTGCTGTCTGCATAGCTCTGGTGCAATCCTGGCGTTTCTCTTGTAACCCTTTCCTTCACATTACTCGACAACACAGTTTTAACACCACCCATTCCAACTTAATCCATCTAGGCACCATTGGAGGAACTGAAGAAACCCTTGTTGAGTTGAACACAATTTATCACAAAATTTCAGTAGAAATTCCAAGAAGTCTTGGTAAGTACCAATAACACAAACAGTAAAACCATGCCCATGAGGATAATGGAATTATCTATTTTCAGGTCAATATCTCCAATCTGATTTAGATGAACATGGTGATCCTATTGATCTTGACTCACTTAGAAGACAAACAAAATGAACAGAGAGCAGAGAAATTGGATTGACTTTTTCTAAGTCAACTAAGCATTTTCTCCCTAAAATGTCAAATACACTGTCTGAAAGTTCTAAGACTCCTGTTACTATTTTTTGTTTGTGTGGAATTCGTGTCAATCGTGTTACTAGTTTTAGGCTCATAATAATATCATAACAGTCAGAGATGGGATATTGATCACTCAATAAATATTTCAAAAAAAACCTCTACAAAATGCATTAATTACTGGAGGCTCATTACCTGGTTCTTACTGATTTTATGTCACTCTAGAAAGTAGTATGCTTTATAAAAGTATATCAAAATTTCAATTTCAGAGAGTTTCAGAACATACAGACCTAAATTAACAAAAACTTTTCAAATCAGCACTTAAGTTTTTGGCTGTCTCTGTTCTGATATTAAAAATGCATGTATAGCAACTAACGTGAATCCAGAATGCTAGGAAAGCCTCAAAGTAACTCTGCTGTTCATTTACAGTCCTGAGCCATAGAATCACATAAATATATGAAAGTTATAAATATTATAAGGCTCTTTGGATGAGTATATTAGCATGATCTCTCTGTGCATGTGTGCCCAGTAGGAAGGGTGAACACATATGCACTGTACACTTTATTCAGAAGATGCATGGCTTCCCTGGCGACTCAGTGGTAAAGAATCCATCTGCCAATGCAGGAGACACAGGTTCGATCCCTGGGTCAGGAAGATCCCACATGCCAAGGAACAACTAAGCCCGTGCACCACAACCACAGAGCCTGTGTTCTAGAGCCCAGGAAGCCGCAACCACTGAGCCCACGTGCTACCTGTGCACCCAAGAGCCTGTGCTCCACAGCATGAGAAGCCTGCGCACTGAAACCAGGGAGTAGCCCCTGCTGGCCACAACTACAGAAAGCGAGTTCACAGCAACAAAGACCCAGTGGATGGGTAAGACATGAATTTACTTCACAGGCTGGAGGTTATCTGTTCAGATCTCAGCCCCTTATCCTGATTTACAGTCCTCACAAAACAGATAACAAGGTGTTGATAAAGTCTACATGAAAAATGTAGGAAAACATACCAGAAAGATTATTTCCCCCTTCCCTTTATAAAGAACCAGTGTTCAGTGACAACTTCCCTGAGAGAAATAAAACATATCCTAGTTGGAGCCATAAGAAATAGCTTTCGCAAAATCACTTATGAACAAATGTGTTGTTTTAAGCTGATGTATACTGATTTTTTAAAGGCAGGATTATCATGCAATGGAAGTAGAAATTGAAAGTAAACTGTTAGTTGCTCAGCCACGTCTGATTCCTTGAGCCTATGGATGGTAGCCCGCCAGGCTCCTCTGTCCACGGAATTCTCCAGGCAAGAATACTGGAGTAGGTTGTCATTCCCTACTCCAGGGGATCTTCCCACCACAAGGATTGAACCCAGGTTTCCTGCATTGTAGACAGATTCTTTACTGTCTGAGCCACCAGGGAAGCCCAGAATGGAGGTGAAGTGTGAGGAACAAAAAGGGAATAAAGGAGTCAAGGATGATGGCTGGGTTTGGGGAAGCTAAATAGGCACAACTTCTGGAGATTCAGTTCAGTTCAGTTCAGTCACTCTGCTGCTGCTAAGTCGCTTCAGTCATGTCCGACTCTGTGCGACCCCATAGATGGCAGCCCACCAGGCGTCCGCATCCCTGGGATTCTCCAGGCAAGAACACTGGAGTGGGTTGCCATTTCCTTTTCCAATGCATGAAAGTGAAAAGTGAAAGTAAAGTCGCTCAGTCGTGTCCGACTCGAGCGACCCCATGGACTTCAGCCCACTGGCTTCTCCATCCACGGGATTTTCCAGGCAAGAGTACTGGAGTGGGGTGCCACTGCCTTCTCCACAGTTGCTCAGTTATGTCCAACTCTTTGCAACCACATGAACTGCAGCATGCCAGGCCTCCCTGTCCATCACCAACTCCCGGAATTTACTCAAACTCATGTCCATTGAGTTGGTGATGCCATCCAACCATCTCATCCTCTTTCATCCCCTTCTCCTCCCGCCTTCAATCCTTCCTAGCATCAGGGTCTTATTCAGTTCTTTGCATCAGGTGGCCAAGGTATTGGAGTTTCAGCTTCAGCGTCAGTCCTTCCAATGAATTCTGGAGATTATCCATGTGTTTTTGTCTGTGTTTTTATCATGTTGGAGAAATGAAATCTCTTCTTCCTTCCTTCCTTCCCCCATCTCCCCATTCCCTTCCTTCTTACTTTCTTCTGCCCTATCTTTTTTAAAAAAAAAAAAATCAGTTTTTGTTATCAAAATAAATATATACTATTACTTCTGGAAACTACACAGAATCATTGATCACCTAAACAGAATCAATGAATATATGTGATCTGGCATGTAACAGACAGAACTACAACAAGGCTCTCTGTTATTACAACTGGCCATGCTGTTGCATTAAGGGCATTTCATATACCCAGGAATACTGAGAAATATTTTCTTCTAAAGCTTGGAGTTAATTCTGCTTTCTGTGTGCACTTTTATATATTATACAAAATCATATCACATATGTCATACATATAATACTGTACTTATAATAGCCTTATAAAATTGCTATTATTTAGAGTGTTTGTTAGTGAACACATGGAAATTATAGATTTTGCATTCATTCCATAAAAAAAAATTGGTTTGCTAAAATGAAATTCCCTTAGGTTCAACCAAAAAAAGTTTTATATTTTTTAAATAAAAAACATAGATACACCCATCTGTTTCCTCTCTCCTACATCCATTATTATGCAAACTGCCTCTTTCATCTTTGTTAATAATATTTAACTCCCATTAGTGAGGCATAAGTCCCTCTGATTAGAGTATCATATTCCGTGTTATATTGTTCAGTTTGAATGATATAACGGACATTTTTGTTGTAGTCATTTTTTTCCTTTGCAGGGATATTTTTCCACTTCATATATAAAATAATCTCAGTGTATATATAAAACCAAAAGAAAACCAATGAGAAGACATTCTGGGTGTGTTTGTAAGAATGCTTTGTACACCTGTGACAATAAAAATTTGAACATGTTCCAATTTTTCGCACAGCTTAGCAGAAATAGCAACATTTCTCTACAAGAATCTCTCTTCTCTCAACACTGTCTCCCTACAACCATATCAAACTTCCTCTTAAGTATCTTTTTGATGTTACTGTACTATTCCATATTTCACCACATAAAAAGCAATCTTTGTGTTAAGATTTATGTCCCTATATTAAAGATGAAACCACATCTATATTTCTATTACAAAAATTTGCTCATGTTTCTAATGCCATTTTCTAACACAAATAAACTTATCAGCATAGCAACCCATTTCACAAAATAGAAAAGAGGCAATATTTACATCAATGGTGCTTTGAAACTAACATTTTCCTTCAGGGATACATTGCTACCTCCTCTTCACTCCTTTTTCGTGACAGGTTATAAATATTCTCAGTAGTAACTGTTTTGATGTTGCCTTAAAAACCAGAGGGAAAAGAAGCAGAGAATACTGGGGCTACATGCATTTTCACATAAATTTCTCTATCACATTTGACAGCTTAATTACATTGTTGTTATTTGCATTTCTCATGCTACTTCATACTTTAGAGTCCTAGCTAATGGCTTTCCATAAAGTAATACTTCATAGTATTCTTTGCTGAATCAACTCCTATCTTAGTTTCTTGTTCTGCAAGATAAATTCAATCAACAACAACCATATGTTAAGAACTTTGAAGTTAAGTTTGTGAGAATGAATGATTTCTGAAAGCCTCTATTCTTGGCTTTGCATAATACATGTCTGAAAATCAAAGAGCATTCCATGACAGAAAGGGAATTTAGAGAAACGGCCATGGATATACTGAAGAAAAAAAGAAATTGTGTTCATATTTCAACACAATTTGGAATGTTTGTATATACTTCCCGTCTAGCAACATTTACCTGAGGTTTAGAAAAATTTCTGTCATCTATCATCTTTCCTCAAACTTTTCCACTAGAATCCAGAGAAACTTTATAGAAGCACACATTATTTTATTGTTTTGTGCTCTTTAATAAATGTTTACAGCTGTCAGACTCTAATTAATATATCTTATTTTAGCCTTGATAAAGAATTGATAGAGTGGTCTGTCTTATGTGACAGAATATTAATAGAATCTGATCTGAATTGCCAAAATTGTATTATTTAGATTTCCTCTCTGGTCAGCAATGCTTATCATCTTTTCACCATATGTTGCTTAATTTTTTTTTTTTTTGATACTGAGAAAAATACTAGAAAACATAGAATAAGGTCTTCCAGTTTCTTTATTTTGCCAAAAGAAATAACTAGGTTCTAAAAACTGGACATGCATTTTTAGCCCCATTTGAGTTCAGTTCAGTCGCTCAGTCATGTCCGACTCTTTGAGACCCCATGGTCTACAGCATGTCAGACATCCCTGTCCTTCACCAACTCCCAGAGTTTGCTCAAATTCATGTTCATCAAGTCAGTGATGCCATACAACCACCTCATCCTCTGTCATCCCCTTCTCCTCCCACCTTCAAGCTTCCCCAGCATCAGGGTCTTTTCCAATGAGTCAGTTGTTCACATCAGGTGGCCAATGTATTGGAGTTTCAGCTTCAGCATCAGTCCTTCCAATGAATATTCAGCACTGCTCTCCTTTAGGATAGACTGGTTAGATCTCCTTGCAATCAAGGGACTCTGAAGAGTCTTCTCCACCACCACAGTTCAAAAGCATCAATTCTTTGGTGCTTAGCTTTCTTTACAGCCCAAATCTCACATCCATACATGACTACTGGAAAAACCATAGCTTTGACTAGATGGACCTTTGTTAGCAAAGTAATATCTGTGCTTTTTAATATGCTGTCTAGGTTGGTCATAGCTTTTCTTCCAAGGAGCAAGCGTCTTTTAATTTCATGGCTGCAGTCACCATCTGCATTTTTTGGAGCCCAAAAAAATAAAATATGTCACTGTTTCCACTGTTTCCCCATCTATTTGCCATGAAGTGATGGGACCAGATGCCATGATCTTAGCTTTCTGAATGTTGTGTTTTTTTTACTCTCCTCTTACACTTTCATCCTATTGTTCAGGCTACAGGATATTAAGGAAGGAAAGAAGGAAAGTAGAGAGGAAAGATGGAAAGGAGGCAGGGGACAGAGAATGAAATAAATTAAAAAATTAGTTTTCAGGGTTTTAGAAAGAAAGATGTTTTGAGCAATAATGATAGCAAAATAAACATAACTTTGCCTAAAAGGAGGACTTAAGGATAAGCCTCAGAATCTGTCAGCTCTAGTGATTTTACAAATCATATCTATTGTTCTTAAATGATTTTTCTTTTAAATCTCACCCTCCAGATAAGTGGCCAATTAGGGTGATTTATTGATATGCTCATTGATAGTTTTTACTTGGGGCCCTTGGTTGAGTTGCTTATTCTGATTAAATTAAGAAATTCCTACAAATTTTGTTAGCTCATATGAATGCTCCAATCAGTGAACAATTCTGAAGCTAACCAATTTTAAATAGAATATTTTTGAAAGTTTAACATTTTACATGAACAATTTTCCTCATTACTAATCCGGGTTCTTCTGTGGTGGAAGATTTGAAACAAAGGCGTTCTATCCACAGCAAGTAATAGTTGCCTGTTGCCAAGATTCAGTAATCCCACCTTAAAATTATATTCCAGACATTGTTTAAAAAATATGGAGACAGTTGAACTAGATCCTCACAGAATCCAGATATTTCTACCAGTGAGCTGACTGTTTCAAGCCACAGGGAATTTTCAGACCCCTGTAATAAAATTGAACATTGTTTCACCCACTTGTTGGTTGTTTTTTGCATGCCTAGACTCTCCTAGGTTTGGCACAGTGCAAAGGATACAGAATTAGGTTTGGTGTCTAAGAAGCTGACAATCTGATGGGGAGATGATGAAAGGACCGCAAGGAGTTAAGAGGGATAAATGAATCGACCCATCACAGAAACCAAGACAGTAAGAAAATACCTGATATTAACGTGGAAGCCTCATGGACACAGGTGGCGGTGGGGATAGGGAAGGGAACTTAGTGGGACAGTATTGTGCAGGCTCTCAGGCTCAGTGCAGATGGCTGGGCAAGGAGCTAGTCTACTTCATCATTACAACTGTTAGAGTGATGCTTCCCCCAGCCCACCCTCCTCACTGTAGAGAGAATACTATTCTAAATTTGCTAGTGTTCAAGCTACCAGGCATTCATGGTCAGAGAGGATTATTTAAGCTCCAGACAGAACCGATCTTAAACCAGAGGCACAGGTAATTCTTAAAATCCAACCGTTTCTTTGTGGTTGAGAATATTAACAAGAATTCAACATTAAAAATGACCCCCACCTCATTCAAATTAAATACATCTGCATTTCTACCCTGTTAAAGCTTTTTGCTACCTTCTTCTCAAAAGTCTTTGCTTACCATGTTTCAGGCCTTTGGTTGGGGTCTTCTTCACACACTTTCTAACTGAGTATGCTATTGTTCGACATTGCTATTTTTGTTTGGGGCAAAGTAACATCTATTCATTTATGCTGTAAATATTAAAACAGACTTTGTGTAACATGTACAGCTAGCTTAAACTTTATTTCTAGAAATATTTCTTGTGGGTCCTCAAAATTTAAACACCTTTCCAGATTCATAATTGTGTGTGTGTGTGTGACTTACTTTTGATGCTGTTAAAGAAGCAGCTGTCAGTCTGGCTGAGTTCCTGGTAGCTTCTAAACAGATGAAGTCTGAGCAACCATTGGATATCTTTCACTGAAGTGTTCTGCAGATGTTGGCAAAGAGATAGAGTCCCTTGAAAGGGACAAATGTGCATTTTATAGTGTATGTAGAAAGATGAAGCCTCAGGCAGGCATAGCGATGAAACAGTCTTTTAAAGGAATAACTATTTGTTCTGCCAAATCCAAAGAAAAGGGGAAAGCGCCAAGTAAAAACTTAGATCCTGAACTGATGGTCTTTAAACATCTCTTCTATATGAAATGCATGATTTGAATGTTTAGAAGCAAATATAGTTTCAAACAGAACAATCTGTATCTACCCATGGATGTTTCAAAAACACAACACTCTGTATGTTTTAAATAAATTAAGCAACCTTTATACTTCCTATCAATTTGTCACAAATGAGGTATAAAGCAACCTTTATACTTCCTATCAATTTATCACAAATGAGGTATATTTAGAAGGTTTATCTTCCAAATAAACATATTTCTTGGGAATGTTATGGGAAGATTTATAAAAATTTAATTTATTGTAATAGTACAGAAACTGAAATTAAGACCAAAAGATTTATTTTAAATACTGATGCAAATTTTGTCATGTAAGTAGTTCTAATACTATGTCTCTCCATTCAGTTAGAATGTAGTTGATAAAAAGTTGTTGTATGTTATAAAAATAAAAAATAAAAGTACTTAAAAGTATGAGGTCATTTCATTTTGGCTGATTAGAACAACTTATAAAACTAGAAAAACATGGACTTGAAAATTAGGTATCTCAATTAATTTCTATTCTTTGTTTATTTCCTTGTTATATGGACATGCAGAAATCACTTCAATTAATCTGAGTTTAAATTTCTCCATGATTACACAATAATATCCCCCATCAGCCCTGTTCTTTCAAGCATCATTTGAGATATAATAGATCAAAAATAATTTACAAAGTTTAACACATTAGTCTCAATTAAAAAATAAAAACAAAACAGTGGACTTAAAATTAGAATGCCAATTTCAAGACTGAGCTTGTCTTGCTGTGTGAACTTGGAAAGGTCCTTATTTCCCTTCAAGTCTCTGAGCTTCTTTGATTCTAGCTCTTTAAGTGTGGTGTCCAATTCATAGCCTCAGCAAGCACCTGGGAACTTGTTAAACTAGCAAATTCCCAGGCCCTTCCACAGATCTGAATCAGAAACTCAGGGGTGGGCCCATCAATCTTTGTTTTATAATGCACACTAAAGTTTGAGATCCTCTGAAAGAGAAAACTAATATACACCTCAAAAGCTGTTGTGAAGACCATCATCAGACTCACCTTGAATATATATGCATATGTGCATGTATGCTAAGTCACTTCAGTCATACCCAACTCTTTGCAACCCCATGGACTGTAGCCCCCCAGGACTCCTCTGTCCATGGAATTCTCCAGGCCAGAATACTGGAGTGGGTAGCCTTTCTCTTCTCCAGGGGATCTTCCCAACCCAGGGATCAAACCCAGGTCTCCTGCATTGCAGGTGGATTCTTTACCAGCTGAGCCACAAGGGAAGCCCAAGAATACTGGAGTGGGTAGCCTACCCCTTTCTCCAGTGTATCTTCCCAACCCAGGAATCGAACCGGGGTCTCCTGCATTACAGGTGGATTCTTTACCAGCTGAGCTATCGGGGAAGCCCTAAGTATATGTATTTGTACAGTAATTACACTTACATGTACACACATCTGCCTGCATACATATAGTCTGCCCACCCAGGCTGATTATAATGATATCTCTGGGGTGTAAGCCAAGCTTCAGAGTAATATTTCCAGAAATGCTCCAGGTGACTAAACACCTGGGAGGCCCTCTGGTCACCGTCAACCCATTACTGCAATTGTGTCTGCTGTCCAGGATCACAGGTTCCCTGGAATTTCTGTGACCTTCAGTATTTCTCTGCCAAACTGGCCAGAGAACTGCCTGTAGGTGTGGGGGTGGGGGAAGTGGAAGGATCCTGGAACCCAAAGTCTAGTGCACTGCACAGCTTTCGCCTTCCCATACCCCCCACCCATCAAATTAAACCTTGACCCAGAACCAGAGGAAAAAAGAAACCATGGGCAAGCCTCTTTCCTCTCCATAGCGGCTTCAGCTCTTTCCCTTAGGATACCAGGCTTTGGGAACTCAAAACCCAGACAAACAGTGGTTGTTTTCAAGTAGTGTCTACTTTCTGATTAAGACTCCCCTTAGACAAAGCGTGAAGCAGCCTGGGAAGAGCAAACACTCCTTATCCTCACAACAGATGATCTTGGAACACCAGGGCAGAGCAACTAGTTGAAGACAAATATCTAAGAAAGTCAGTTATTTTGTTTTGCTCTTCACTGAAATGTGCAAAGTTTGGCCCAAACAGGGTAAGTATCATATTGGTTTTCAAGAGCACAGGCATATCTCATTTTATCATGTTCCACTTTACTGTGTTTCACAGATAACTGTGATTTATTTTTTAAAAAAACAAAATGAAAGTCTGTGGCAGCCCTAGGTCAAGCAAGTCTATTGGTACCATTCCCAGCAGCATTTGCTCACTTTGTGTCTTTATGTCATGTTTTTGGTAATTCTCACAATATTTCAAACTTTTTCATTGTTATCAATATTATAGTTGCTACAATGATCTGTGATAAATGATCTTAGATGCCACCATTATCAGCATTTCGGGGCACCACAAATCCCAACCATCAAAGACAGTGAATTTAATTACTGGAATAACACAAAGGATTTAGAATATTTCATAAAATCAATGATAAAGCACAGCTTCGGGGTTTGAAAGAGTTGACTCCAACTTTGGAAATAGTTTTACTATGGATAAAATTGGAGAAGGCAATGGCACCCCACTCCAGTACTCTTGCCTGGAAAATCCCATGGATGGAGGAGCCTCATAGGCTGCAGTCCATGGGGTCGTGAAGAGTCAGACACGACTAAGCGACTTCACTTTCACTTTTCACTTTCATGCATTGGAGAAGGAAATGGCAACCCACTCCAGTGTTCTTGCCTGGAGAATCCCAGAGACGGGGGACCCTGGTGGGCTGCCGTCTATGGGGTAGCACAGAGTCGGACACGACTGAAGTGACTTAGCAGATGGACAAAATGCTATCAAACGGCATCGTATGTTAAGAGAAATCATTCCTTAAAATGATTTCATGAAATCATTCATGAAAGGAAAAGTCAATCACTGTGGCAACCTGCACCGCTGTCTTATTTTTTTAAATTGCCACAACTACCCCAACTTTCAGCAGCTACCACCCTGATCAGCAAAGCCAGAAGTCATCAGCATCAAGCCAGACCCTCCATCAGCAAAAGGATTAGAACTTACTGAAGGCTCAGATGATGGTTAGCATTTTTTAGCAACACCTTTTTAAACTCAGGTATGTGCATTGTTTTTTTAGACATAACACTGTTGCACAGTTAAGAGATGACTGCATGGTGTAAACATAACTTTGATATGTACTGAGAAACAAAACAATTTGAGTGAAACTTGCTTTATTGTGATATTTGCTTTATTGAGGTGGTTTGAAACCAAACCCACAATATCTCCAAGGCATACTTGTATTTTAAATAAAATCAATTGTGTTTGATTTAATTATTTAGTAGGAAAAATGTTAGCTCTATACCCTTTTGGGTAAAGTCTTTTGACTTTGATTGAATCAGTTCAATTATCCAGTGAATTGCTCGTTTAACTCAACACATGCCAGTCCTTCTCAAACTGTGCACAGGGCTTATTTGTGGCAAGGATAGGAATAGTCACCCAACAAATGTGGTACATAATACTGAAGCAACAGATTTATGCAATGATGTGAGTGGAAGCACATTTAAAGCCAGGAGATAATATGGAATAAAATACAAATTGTAAGCAAATTAGAAAAATATCGTTTATGCTGGCCACTATGAGCTTTATCACCAATCCCCTCCACGTATACCATCCCCACCTCTGAATGCTCATATTAAGCTTCTTTTGTTAAGAGAGATATAGACACAGAAAAATTCGAGCTCTCTATTTCACTTTTAAAAAATAAAAGGAAAATAAAATAGGGGACTAATTCAATTACAGAAATCATCCTGGCTATAAAGAATACTATTTTTGTACATGAGCATAAACAAGGCCAAAGAATTATAGGAATAGTTGCTTAAAACTTTCATCTCATACACAAGTAAAATAAATTTCAATTTCATGAATGTCAACTCCAATCTGTTAGTAGAATAACTCTGTTAAATTAGAATCCTCTCTCATGAAAACATAGGCGACTTTAGTGAAATCTTTTCTACTATTTCATGTAGAAAAATATAACAATACAAACAGTACTCACTACACACATTTAATATACACACACACATATGCTGCACTCCAAGTGCATTGTAAGATTTTTTTTTAAAATGTTTTTCAACAAATAGTCAACTACAAATGAAAATACAAAATCATGCAAACCAAACTTTCATTCCTACAAAATTTCAACAGATAAAGTATTCAAAAATTTTGCACCGAATTTCTCAAATATGTATCCTGACAATATATTCAGTCATGCCCAACTCTGAGTGACCCTGTGGACTGCAGCCTGCCAGGCTCCTCAGTCCATGAGATTCTCTAGGCAAGAATACTGGAGTGGGTTGCCATGCCTTCCTGCAGGGGATCTTCCCAACCCAGAGATCAAATCCACCTTTCTTACCTCTATCTGCACTGCCCGGTGGGTTCTTTACTCACCTGGGAACCTGATAATATATTTTAGGCTAGTGTTTAAGAAAAGGTAATTTAAACAATTTGATATTATAAAAACACCACTTAAAACTTCAGAAAAAACATATCACTTAAAAATTGATGGTATTTTTAGAATGACTCTTGAGAATTATATTTTCCTATACAATACAAACCAATATGGCCCAAATACATGCAATATAATACTGGGCAGGTGGTATATTTAAACTGAAAGAAAGTGAAAGTTGCTCATTTGTGTCCGACTCTTTATGACCCCATGGACTCTACACTCCATGGAATTCTCCAGGCCAGAATATTATAGTGGGCAGCCTTTCCCTTCTCCAGAGGATCTTCACAACCCAAGGATCAAACCCAGGTCTCCCACACTGCAGGCAGATTCTTTACCAGCTGAGCCACAAGGGAAGCCCGGTATATTTAAATTACTGAAGAGTATATACAAAATATCAGTCAAAATTTAGCATCAACAGAAGTTATTCTTTGTCGTTGGTTATGTTATCTACATGTCTTTTAATTTTAATATTTTATATGCATTCTAATTAATGAAACATTTATACCTATAACATTGACAAAATTTTTTAAAAAGTGATAGTGTTTACTATTGGCGTGGCAAAGAGATACAGATGGAACTGCCAAATTTATAATATAAACAAGCAATATCTATTAAAATTAAAAACACATACAATTTGACAACAATTGTGCTATAGGTATTTATTCTACCCTTATATACAAAAATGGGCTTCCCTTGTGACTCAGCTGGTAAAGAATCTGCCTTTAAAGAATTCAAAAGGCTTCCCTGCTGACACAGATGGTAAAGACTCTGCCTGCAATACAGGAGAGCAGTTTCAATCCCTCGGCTGGAAATATCCCCCGGAGAAGGGAATGGCTACCCACTCCAGTATTCTTTCCTGGAGAATTTCATGGACAGAGGAGCCTGGTGGGGGCTACAGTTCATGGGATCACAAAGAGTCAGACATGACTGAGCAACTAACACTTTTAATGAATTAAAAAGAAATAATATGCAGCTCAAAAAACAATAGCTCTAAGCATACTAACATGAAATGATTTCTGATATATTAAGAGAGAATTTTAGGACAATATAATTTTAGTTGCATGACCAAATCCACAAATAGAATGTCAATACATTCACGTCTAAATTTGGAAACCCACTTACGAAATTTCGAGGTTCCTTTTGGAGATTATCTAGGTGGCTTAGAAAACAAGCAAAAGAGGTAGATACTTTTCAATTTTATATTCTTTGTAAAATTTAAATGTTATATGATCTTTGTGGGCTATATAGTTTTAAACATTAAATTTACAGAGGCAAAAATTTCCAGTTGATTTTTACAGATACACCACTCAGAGAAATGGGATACATTTATAATAAGAACCTGGCATTCTTCTTCATGTGTATGTCTATGTATGTGATTAGGAACATTTTAACAGAGTCAGATCCTGTATATTTACAGATGAAGAAACAGAAGATCAGATGGACTTAGTAATTTCTGCAAGTCTCACAGCAATTATACTGCAGTACTGAAGGTTAAATTCAATTTTTTTCAACTCCAAAGCCTATTGTCTTAACCAACATACAGTACATGCTCTTTAGTTACAACTAGGTATCTCTAAATGTTACTTTTAAATCAATACTCAATGCCAAATTTAACCTTTCCCTCTTCCAACAACACAGTTTTCAAGTAGTTAGTGTCTTTTACAGTAAATACCTTCATTTTAAAAATTCAACTATTTTTGCTAGCAAAGTTATGCTCAAAATCCTTCAAGCTAGGCTTAAGCGGTGAACTGGTTCAATACATGAACTGAGCTGGATTTAGAAAAGGCAGAGGAACCAGAGACCAAATTGCCAACATTCATCCGATCATGGAGAAAGCAAAGGAATTCCAGAAAAAAACATCTACTTCATTGACTATGCTAAAACCTTTGACTGTGTGGCTCACAACAAACTGTGGAAAATTCTTAAAGAGATGAAAGTATCAGACCACCTTATCTGTCTCCTGAAAACCTATGTATGGGTTGAGAAGCAACAGTTAGAATCAGACATGGAACTACTGACTGGTTCAAAATTGGAAAAGGAGTATGACAAGGCTGTATATTGGTCACCCTGTTTATTTAATTTCTATGCAGAGTACATCATGAGAAATCCAAGGTTGGATGAATCACAAGCCTGCATCAAGATTGCTGAGAGAAATATCAATCTCAGATATGCAGATGATATCACTTTAATGGCAGAAAGTGAAGAGGAACAAAAGAGGCTCTTGATGAGGGTGAAAGAAGAGAGTGAAAAGGCTGGCTTGAAACTCAACATTAAAAAAGAAAAAAAAAAAAAAAAAAACTAAGATCATGGCATCCAGTTCCATTGCTTCATGGCAAACAAGGAGAAAAAATAGAAAGAGTGACAGATTTAATTTTCTTGGGCTCCAAAATCATTGTAGACAGTAACAGCAGCCATGGAATTAAAGATGCTTGCTCCTTGGAAGGAAAGCTATGGCAAACCTAGATAGTGTATTAAAAAGCAGAGTCCATATAGTCCATACAGTCCACTATGCCAACAAAGTCCATATAGTCAAAGCTATGGCTTTTCCAGTAGTCTTGTACAGATGTGAGAGTTGGACCATAAAGAAGGCTGACAGCCAAAGAATTGATGCCTTCAAATTGTGGTGCTGAAGAAGACTCTTGAGAATCTGCTGGACAGCAAGGAGATCAAACCAGTCAATCCTAAAGAAAATCAACCCTGAATTTTCATGGGAAGGACTGATGCAGAAGTTGAAGAGACAATACTTTGACCACTTGATATGAAGAGGTGACTCACTAGAAAAGATCCTGATGCTGGAAATATTGTAGGCAAAAGGAGAAGGGGTGACAGAGGATGAAATGGTTTGATGGCATCACCAACTCAGTGGACATGAAATTGAGCAAACTCTGGGAGATAGTGGAGGACAGAGGAGCCTGGTGTGCTGCAGTCCATGGGGTCACAAAGAGTTGGACATGACTTAGCGACTGAACAACAAGAAATTCATAGCCATTTTCAGACTTATTTCAAAAGCCTTTCTGAAGCATTGACCTTTTTTTACCTTCTGAATTGTGCTGCTTTTGCTTTAAAAACTTGAAAAACAACGTGCCAATTAGTTTGATTATTAACACAGTAAGAAGAAGTGAGTCCTGTTTGATAGTGCTAGAAACTGATAGTTTCATATTCTTAACTCAGTCCATAGCTTCACAACTGCTTTTGAAGTGTGACTTTTATGAAGCCTCTTAACCCCTGGAAATTTCCTCTCTAAAAGGATAGCTGCAAAATGTACCATCCTCCATGGGATATTATGAGCTGTTATTAATTAATGTTTTGTAAAGCACTTTGAGATATAGTTTGAATGGTGCTACATCAGTGCAAAGTATCAGTAAGCCACTTAAAAATCAAATTGTCACCTGCTCCAGGGACTCATGCAAAGCCTGTAGTTTGCTGATAATGAAGCTGACTCTCGTGATTTTTTTTTTTTTTTTTTGAGGTCTGTCAGGGTGGAGTTTACTAAAGCAACACTTTAATAAGGTTATTTGTGAGCTTAATGGAATAGTAAAGGTTCATAAATACTGAAAAATCTCAATTATTTGAGATTAATTGATTTTTAGTAACTGTGGTCAAACCGCCTGAGCCTATGCACCTTATCTGTGCTGCTCAGGGGTCAGCAGGCTGCTCACTGATGATGCTTAAAGAACCTGGTCAGGAAACAGAAAAGGGCAGAGCCCTGGGAGCAGCCCTCAGGTTGAAACCAGGAGGTCTGGAACCTACCTTCCCTAAAGTCTTGTGTGCCCCCTCTCTCCTGGAGAAGGTCAAGTCCGGAGGCATGGCTTTAATACCCATTAACTGTCCAAAAGGAAAGAAAAATAAGCTATGAGCTTGAGCTCAGTTTTAGTCCATTTAGACTTTTAGACTAATTCTGAGTCTCCAAAAGAGATAAACTTCCATTTCTCTGCTGTGCTTCATCTAAAGGAAATCTATAGGTTTGTTCATCCACTAAACCACACCCTCAGAAAATAAAGTATTGACTTTATTTTAGCCATTTTTCCAAGGCATGTGATCTTCCCTTGTCCACCCATTAAATAAGACTTCACAGCTGCTATGACTAATATCTATGCAAAAGAATACGTTCAGCTGTATTTTGAGAAAAAAGTCAAGGTAATGTTTTTCAGTAATATGCAAGAGGAAATCCTGAATTATGATCTCCAGTCTCTGCTCTTGCCCTGGAACTTAAAAAATGTAATTTATGGCTCAACAAATTATGAAGAAATTACAAATTAAAGAATCTGCCTGTAATGCAGGAGACTACAGTTTGATCCCTGGGTCAGGAAGATCCCCTGGAGAAAGGAATGGCAACCTACTCTGGTATTCATGCCTGGAGAATTCCATGGACAGAGGAGCCTAGCAGGCTACAGTCCATGGGGTCATAAAGAGTCAGACACGACTGAGTGACTAACACACACACGGAACAATTACTATTCATTTAATTTCCCTGCTAAATGAGATGACTTTGTCATAGTTTATATGCTCACAGATTCAGATTTGTTACCATAATTGTTTACTTTAGCATAGTCATTGCTTATAAATTTAAACAGATGGCTTTCATTTAAGAAAATTAAGAAAAAAACATTCAAGAATAGTTCTGATTATAAAAGTAACATGTGGCCTTACAAATAATTAAGAAAATAGTTTGCTTAAAAATCTTGGCAAAATTTAAAATGTAGCAGAAAATAAGGGCAAAAGTATGTTCAACCTCCAAAGTAAGACTTTAAGTTAATCAAATAAATATTGAAGAGGCATTTCTGATAAAAATTACTTTAAAGAAATCAAAGAGAAATTCATTTTTAAATAAGGGTTTTTTATATTATTGAAAGCTTTGCTTTTTATAAGAAAATTTTATACTAGTAATAAAATTAAATTAAACTTTTAAAAATCCAGAAATTTCTATTGAGGATAGTATTTCCTATTGAAGATAGCATCGAGAAAAGTGTTAATAGCTACGAGTCTTTCTGGAAATAAATAACTAAAAATCATCATCAAACAAAAAATTTTAGTTGTACTATTTTCTAGCTAAAATAGAAATTCTGTAATACTCCCTGAAAATACATTTATCTACATTTTCCTGTACTTTCTCCAATTAGGGTGTTGTCTGAATTCTAAACCAAAATTGACACTTACTGTGCAATTCTGTCCAATCCAGTGACAGATGAGAAGTACCAGTGAATCTATGCAACAGAGATTATAATGCATCAAATAACATGAGGATAAAATTAATGTTCTAACATTAAAACTAGTTCCCAGGAAAAAACAATTTTAAAAAAATGTAACAAAGGTTAGAAAATACATATACTTTTAGATGGATTTTAAGAGTTAAACCACATATTCATTAAAGCAGAAGAAATAAAAAAAGATTGAAATGTAAATGACCAAACAAAATCAAGCAAATATTACCTATTTTTTTTTTTAAAGTTGATGTACATTACTAAATCTTTAAAACAAAGAAGGGAAAAACCTTGCAGTTTATGGTAGATTGAAAATATCTCCGTGATTATATTGCAACTCCTTACATGAATAAAAGCTCATTCCCCTACCCCTTAAAACTGGGATGGACTTGTGTCCTGCTGTGACCAATAACCTGTAGGAAGTGATGCTGGGTGGGCTGCAGAGCTCAGGCAGTTACAGTCTTTGTGAATTCTGCCCTCACTTTCTTGGACCTCTGAGACCACACTGGTGTGAATTGTCTTAATGCAGTTTACTGAAGAATGGAGCGCTACTTAGAGGAGATCCCAGAAATAACCAGCTCCAACTGCCAGACAGATTCTGAGACCTGCGTGGATCCTCTGGGTCCATTCTAGCCTTCAGTGAACTGCAGTCTCTTAAATAGCCCAAGATAGAAAAGCACAAAAACTGAGCAGGTTGCCAACCACAACACAGAAAATATTAAAGCACTGTTATTTCATTAAGTTTGAGATGGTTTAATATGCAGTGATAGATAACTAAAGTGGTATCTTAGAGATTGTGTTAACTTGCAAACTTGGCAACATGAAGTGAAATCTACACTCAGTCAGTTCAGTCAGCTCAGTCGCTCAGTCGTGTCCGACTCTTTGTGACCCCATGTATCGCAGCACGCCAGACCTCCCTGTCCATCACCAACTCCCAGAGTTCACTCAGACTCACGTCCATCGAGTCAGTGATGCCATCCAGCCATCTCATCCTCTATCATCCCCTTCTCCTCCTGTCCCCAATCCCTCCCAGCATCAGAGTCTTTTCCAATGAGTCAACTCTTCGCATGAGGTGGCCAAAGTACTAGAGTTTCAGCTTTAGCATCATTCCTTCCAAAGAAATCCCAGGGCTGATCTTCAGAATGGACTGGTTGGATCTCCTTGCAGTCCAAGGGACTCTCAAGAGTCTTCCCCAACACCACAGTTCAAAAGCATCAATTCTTCAGTGCTCAGCTTTCTTCATAGTCCAACTCTCACATCCATACATGACCACTGGAAAAACCATAGCCTTGCCTTTTAAATCCAGGCGGGTGTCATGCCTTCCTCTGACCAAAAGCATAGGTGAGAATGACAGAGCCTAGAACTTGAGACCTTGTGTCTCTTCCTCCAAACTTCTTACAACCCTGAGACAATATTGCTTTGCAAAAACCCAATCCAGTCAACTGGAAGAACACAAGCTATATGGAGGACTGCTGCTGCTGCTGCTAAGTCGCTTCAGTCGTGTCCGACTCTGTGCTACCCCATAGACGGCGCCCACCAGGTTCCCCCATCCCTGGGATTCTCCAGGCAAGAGCACTGGAATGGGTTGCCATTTCCTTCTCCAATGCATGAAAGTGAAAAGTGAAAGTGAAGTTGTTTAGTCGTGTATGACTATTAGTGACCCCATAGACTGAAGCCTATCAGGCTCCTCCATCCATGGGATTTTCCAGGCAAGAGTACTGGAGTGGGGTGCCATTGCCTTCTTCAATATGGAGGACAACAGATCTATTTTAGCCAAAACCAGCACTGACTGCCAGACAGACTAAGTGAAGCCACCATGGACCCAGCAGACCCAATCAAGCCATCAAATGCCTGCAACAACAGAAGCTTTCCCTAGCTGGGCCAGGAGAAGAATTCCCTAAAGAAACTCTGTATACAACCACCAGAGAGCAAACAGGAGAATATTCATAGCTATATTGTTCATAAAAGCTAAATAAATATAAAGGGAAAGGGAAAAAAAGTGAAGTGACTCAGTCGTGTCCAACTCCTTGTGACCTCATGGACTGTAACCTGCCAGGATTCTCTGTCCATGGAATTTTCCAGGCAAGAGTACTAGAGTGGGTTGCCATTTCCTTTTCCAGGGGATCTTCCCGACCCAGGGATTGAACCTGAGTCTCCCGCATTACAGGCAGACGCTTTACCATCTGAGCCACCAGGGAAGCCCAAAATATAAAGGGAGGTGTCATCATAGTGGAACAGATAAACAATTGTACTTATGATAAAATGTAGGCACACCCTATATAACTGAAAATGAATGAACTATAAATGTTCTATCAGGTGATGTCAGTGAGATGGCAGAGTAGGAAAACTCACCCTTATCTCTCCACAAGAAAATAACAGCTGGACAACTATTTGCAAACAGAAACAGCCCCAGGAGAACTCTGGACTCCAGTCATGAAGGTACAGCAGTACAGTAAAGGAAAAATACATAAATAAAAGAAGAACCACAAAGAACAGGTAGGAAGAAAGTTTTCCTCTCACCTGCATCAACCTGCACCCCAGGATGGCACAGCTCAGCACCCAAAGGGTCCCCTTCACTGGAGGATTCCACGGGCCAGGCAGGCAGGAAACTAAAGCAGAGTGAGCTTCCTCCTTCCCCAACCTCTCCAGGTGCTGCCTGAGGAGCTGTTTCATCCCAGCCAGAGCAAGGGGGTGATGGGCACAGCAGAGGCAACTGGAGACAGAAGAAAAGAAGGGACATAAGGGCAGGGTGATACCACGGCCCCTGTGGAGCACTCTGTGGAGACCACAACATCTGAGGAGACCATCTGCTGTGGGCCTGAGTAGCCCTTGTGGCCACTGCAGACCCCCTCCAACTCTCACAGTCTGGACCTGGGAGTGGACACCAGCAGCCTGTATCAGAGCATCTCCGCAGCTTCCACCACTGAGCAGGCTGCTGGTTAATAGCCATTGCATCTGCTGCAGATCCCCTGAAGCTTTCATCACCAAAGGAGCCACAATTTTTGTCCTCAGAGATGCCAGCTGCCTGAGCCAATAGAACCCCCCTCCCTGGACCAGAAAAGCCCCAGTGAGGAGTGCCCCAGGCACCCCAGCACCAAGATCCAGCACAAGTGAGACTGGCCCTACAGGACTCACCATTGGCTCTAGTTCTAAAAACATACTCCTATCCTATGATCCAGCAACCATGCTCCCTGGTATCTACCCCAAAGAGCTGAAAACAGATCCAGAAAACCTGCAGACCAGTGTTTTAAAAAAAATTATTCATAATTCTCCAAATTTAGAAGCAACCAAGACATCCTTCAGTAGAAGAATGAATGAATAAGCCATGGTACATCCAGACAATGGAATATCATTCAGCATGAAAAATAAATGAGCTATCAAGCTGTAAGAAGACATGGATGCAGGTGGTTTAGTCGCTAAGTCGTATCCGACTCTTGCAAACTCATGGAATGTAGCCTGCCAGGCTCCTTTGTCCATGGGATTCTCCAGGCAAGAACACTGGAGTGGGTTGCCATTCTCTTCTCCAGGGGATCTTCCCTACCCAGGAATCAAACCCGGGTGTCCTGCACCGCAGGTAGAGTCTTTACCAACTGAGCTAAGAGAAGACATGAGGGAAACATAAGTGCACGTTACTAAGTGAAGAAGCCAATCTCTAAAGACGACATACTGTATGACTCCAAATATATGACACTCTGGAAAAGACAAAACTGTGGAGAGAGTAAAAAGATGAGTTGCCAGGGGTTGGGTTAGGGAAGGAAGCATGAATGGACAGCACCCAGAAAATTCTTAACGCAGTGAAAATACTCTATAATGACACCACAATGATGGATACATGTAATTATACATTTGTCCAAACCCATAGAAGGTACAACACCATGAGTGAACCATAATGTGTACTATGGACTTTGAATGATTATTATGTGAGAATGTAGTTCATCAGTTGCAATAAATGTACCACTCTGATAGGGGATGTTGAAAACGGGGGAGGCTACACAGTGTGGAGGCAAGGGTATATGAGAAACTTCTATACCCTCCCCTTCATTATGCTGTAAACCAAAAGCTGCTTTAAAAAATAAACTCTTAAAAAATAAATGGCCAAAGGACTTAAATAAACATTTCTCAAAAGAAGAAATTCAAATGGCTAACAAGTACATGCACAGATATTCACAATCTCTATTCATCAGGGAAATACAGGTCAAAACCACAAACTCACCTGACTATCACTAGTCAGCATGGCTAGTATAAAAGTTAAAAAAGATAAATATTGATGAGGATGTGGAGAGGAGGGAACACTGGTACACTGTTGCTGGGGATGTAAATTGGTACAGCCATTATGGAGAATAGTATCAGTTCAGTTCAGTCGCTCAGTCGTGTCCGACTCTTTGCGACCCCATGAATTGCAGAATGCCAGGCCTCCCTGTCCATCACCAACTCCCGGAGTTCACTCAGACTCATGTCCATTGAGTCAGTGATGCCATCCAGCCATCTAATCCTCTGTCTTCCCCTTTTCCTCTGGCCCCCAATCCCTACCAGCATCAGAGTCTTTTCCAATGAGTCCACACTTCACATGAGGTGGCCAAAGTACTGGAGTTTCAGCTTTAGCATCATTCCTTCCAAAGAACACCCAGGACTGATTTCCTTTAGAATGGACTCTTTGGATCTCCTTGCAGTCCAAGGGACTCTGAAGAGTCTTCTCCAACACCACAGTTCAAAAGCATCAATTCTTCGGCGCTCAGCTTTCTTCACAGTCCAACTCTCACATCCATACATGACTACTGGAAAAACCATAGCCTTGACTAGACGGACCTTTGTTGGCAAAGTAATGTATCTGCTTTTGAATATGCTATCTAGGTTGATCATAACTTTCCTTCCAAGGAGTAAGTGTCTTTTAATTTCATGGCTGCAGTCATCATCTGCAGTGATTTTGGAGCCCAAAAATAAAGTCTGACACTGTTTCCACTGTTTCCCCATTCATTTCCCATGAAGTGATGGGACTGGATGCCATGATCTTTGTTTTCTGAATGTTGAGCTTTAAGCCAACTTTTTCACGCTCCTCTTTCACTTTCATCAAGAGGCTTTTTAGTTTCTCTTCACTTTCTGCCATAAAGGTGGTGTCATCTGCATATCTGAGGTTATTGATATTTCTCCTGGCAATCTTGATTCCAGCTTGTGCTTCTTCCAGCCCAGCATTTCTCATGATGTACTCTGTATAGAAGTTTAATAGGCAGGGTGAAAATATACAGCTTTGATGTACTCCTTTTCCCATTTGGAACCAGTCTGTTGTTCCATGTCCAGTTCTAACTGTTGCTTCCTGACTTGCATATAGGTTTCTCAAGAGGCAGGTCAGGTGGTCTGGTATCCCCATCTCTTTCAGAATTTTCCACAGTTTATTGTGATCCACACTGTCAAAGGGTTTGGCATAGTTAATAAAGCAGAAATAGATGTTTTTCTGGAACTCTCTTGCTTTTTCGAGAATAGTATGGAGGTTATTTAAAAACTTAAAACTGGAAGTAACATGATCCAGCAACTCCACTTTTGTGTACATATCAAAAATACTTGAAATTAGCATTTGAAGAGATATTTGTACCCCTATGCTAACTGAAGCATTACGTACAATAACCAAGTTATGGACACAACCAATGTGTCTATGAAAGGATTAAAAATGTAAGATACATATATATATAGGTATGTGTCTCTATAGCTTCTCTATATATACATACACACACATACATATTCCCAATGAAATATTATTCAGCCTTACAGAAAAGCAACCCTGCCATTTGCAATAACATGGGTAGAGCCATGTGAAATTACAGCTCTGTGAACATTATGTTCACAGAACATTATGCTAAGTGAAATAAGCAAGACATAAGAAGCAAAATACTGGGCCTTGAAAGAGTCCTGTATTGTTATTTTTCGTCACTACCTCCCTGGGTCGGGAGTGGGTAATTGGGCCAAAGAACTAAATAGACATTTCTCCAAAGAAGACATACAGATGGCTAACAAACACATGAAAAGATGCTCAACATCACTCATTATCAGAGAAATGCAAATCAAAACCACTATGAGGTACCATTTCACACCAGTCAGAATGTCTGTGATCCAAAAGTGTACAAGTAATAAATGCTGGAGAGGGTGTGGAGAAAGGGGAACCCTCTTACACTGTTGGTGGGAATGCAAACTAGTACAGCCACTATGGAGAACAGTGTGGAGATTCCTTAAAAATCTGGAAATAGAACTGCCTTATGATCCAGCAATCCCACTGCTGGCCATACACACTGAGGAAACCAGAAGGGAAAGAGACACGTGTACCCCAATGTTCAGCGCAGCACTGTTTATAATAGCCAGGACATGGAAGCAACCTAGATGCCCATCAGCAGATGAATGGATAAGAAAGCAGTGGTACATATACACAATGGAGTATTACTCAGCCATTAAAAAGAATACATTTGAATCAGTTCTGATGAGGTGGATGAAACTGGAGCCTATTATACAGAGTGAAGTAAGCCAGAAAGAAAAACACCAATACAGTATACTAACGCATATATATGGAATTTAGAAAGATGGTAACAATAACCCTGTGTACGAGACAGCAAAAGAGACACTGATGTATAGAACAGTCTTATGGACTCTGTGGGAGAGGGAGAGGGTGGGAAGATTTGGGAGAATGGCATTGAAACATGTAAAATATCATGTATGAAACGAGTTGCCAGTCCAGGTTCGATGCACGATACTGGATGCTTGGGGCTGGTGCACTGGGACGACCCAGAAGGATGGTGTGGGGAGGGAGGAGGGAGGAGGGTTTGGGATGGGGAACACATGTATACCTGTGGCGGATTCATTTTGATATTTGGCAAAACTAATACAATTATGTAAAATTTAAAAATAAAATAAAATTTAAAAAAAAAAGAAGCAAAATACTGCATGATCTTACTTTGTGGAATGTAAATAGTCAAATTCATGAAAGTAGAGTAGAATGGTGATTGCAAGGGTATGGCAGACAGAAAAATGGAATGATTTTGATCAAAAGGTTATACATTTTCAGTTACACAAGCTGAATAAATTATAGAGATGCACTGTACAGCTTGATGAGTATAGATAATGATACAAAATTGCATATTTGAAATTTTCCAAGATGATATGTCTCAAATTTTCTGGACGCAGGCACAGAAAATGGTAACTATGCAGAGGTGACAGATACATTGCTTTACTGCGACCTTTTCTCAATGTACAAGACATATATCAAAATATTAAGTTGTATACCTTAAATTCTACAATTTGTATATATCAAAGATATCTCAGTAAAGTTGTTTCTTTTTTTTAATTTTATTTTATTTTTAAAATTAACAATATTTATTGGTTCTGCCATATATAGAAATGAATCCGCCACAGGCATACACGTGTTCCCCATCCTGAACCCTCCTCCCTCCTCCCTCCCCATACCATCCCTCTGGGTCTTAAAGTTTCTAAGTAGGGTGACTTCAGTCATTAAAAGCAATCTTCAACAACCAAACAATATGAAAAATTACATGTGTTAATGTCACCTATCTTTTGAGATACTCACATTCCAAAAGGAGAAGGGCAAAATAAATGGCATTTTAGAGGATATGTAGGAAAAAAAAACGTTAAACTACACTATCATTTCTTAGAAACAATGAGTATTTCTATTTAGAATTTTGTTTCTTTATATATGTTCACTATTACAATGTTAAAGCTAGAATAAATAAAGAAAATAAGCAGACACAAGAAAGCCTTCCTCAGCAATCAATGCAAAGAAATAGAGGAAAACAACAGAATGGGAAAGACTAGAGATCTCTTCAAGAAAATTAGAGATACCAAGGGAACATTTCATGCAAAGATGGGCTCGATAAAGGACCTAAATCGTATGGACCTAACAGAAGCAGAAGAAATTAAGAAGGGGTGGCAAGAACACAGAAGAACTGTACAAAAAAGATCTTCATGACCCAGATAATCATGATGATGTGATCGCTGACCTAGAGCCAGACATCCTTGAATGTGAAGTCAAGTGGGCCTTAGAAAGCATCACTATGAACAAAGCTAGTGGAGGTGATGGAATTCCAGTTGAGCTATTTCAAATCCTGAAAGATGACACTGTGAAAGTGCTGCAATCAATATGCCAGCAAATTTGGAAAACTCAGCAGTGGCCACAAGACTGGAAAAGGTCAGTTTTCATTCCAATCCCAAAGAAAGGTAATGCCAAAGAATGCTCAAACTACCGCACAATTGCACTCATCTCACATGCTACTAAAGTAATGCTCAAAATTCTCAAGCCAGGCTTCAGCAGTACGTGAAGAATGAATTTCCTGATGTTCAAGTTGGTTTTAGAAAAAGGAGAGGAACCAGAGATCAACTTGCCAACATCCGCTGGATCATGGAAAAAGCAAGAGAGTTCCAGAAAAACATCTATTTCTGCTTTATTGACTATGCCAAAGCCTTTGACTGTGTGGATCACAATAAACTGGAAAATTCTGAAAGGGATGGGAATGCCAGGCCTCTGACCTGCCTCTTGTGAAACCTGTATGCAGGTCAGGAAGCAACAGTTAGAACTGGACATGGAACAACAGAATGGTTCCAAATAGGAAAAGGAGTATATCAAGGCTGTATGTTGTCACCCTGCTTATTTAACTTATATGCAGAGTACATCATGAGAAACGCTGGGCTTGAAGAAGCACAAGCTGGAATCAAGATTGCAGAGAGAAATATCAATAACCTCAGATATGCAGATAGCACCACCCTCATGGCAGAAAGTGAAGAGGAACTCAAAAGCCTCTTGATGAAATTGAAAGTGGAGAGTGAAAAAGTTGGCTTAAAGCTCAACATTCAGAAAACGAAGATCATGGCATCTGGTCCCATCACATCATGGGAAATAGATGGAAAAACAGTGGAAACAGTGTCAGACTTTATTTTTTTGGGCTCCAAAATCACTGCAGATGATGAATGCAGCCATGAAATTAAAAGACACTTACTCCTTGGAAGGAAGGTTATGACCAACCTAGATAGCATATTCAAAAGCAGAGACATTACTTTGCCAACTAAGGTCCGTCTAGTCAAGGCTATGGTTTTTCCTGTGGTCATGTATGGATGTGAGAGTTGGACTGTGAAGAAGGCTGAGCACCGAAGAATTGATGCTTTTGAACTGTGGTGTTGGAGAAGACTCTTGAGAGTCCTGTGGACTGCAAGAACATCCAACCAGTCCATTCTGAAGGAGATCAGCCCTGGGATTTCTTTGGAAGGAATGATGCTAAAGCTGAAACTCCAGTACTTTGGCTACCTCATGCGAAGAGTTGACTCATTGGAAAAGACTATGATGATGGGAGGGCTTGCGGGCAGAAGGAGAAGGGGACGACAGAGGATGAGATGGCTGGATGGCATCACTGACTCGATGGACATGAGTCTGAGTGAACTCCGGGAGTTGGTGATGGACAGGGAGGCCTGGTCTGCTGTGATTCATGGGGTCACAAAGAGTCGGACACGACTGAGTGACTGAACTGAACTGAATTGAAACCATAACCCAGAGATAACATTCAATCAGTTCAGTTAAATAGCTCAGTCATGTCCACTTATTGCTACTCCATGGACTACAGCACACCAGGCTTCCCTGTCCATCACCAACTACCGGAGCTTGCTCAAATTCATGTCCATCGAATCGGTGATGCCATCCAACCATCTCAACCTCTGTCGTCCCCTTCTCCTCTGGCCCTCAATCTTTCCCAGCATCTGTGTCTTCTCCAATGAGTCAGTTCTTCAGATCAGGTGGCCAAAGTATTGGAGTTTCAGCTTCAACACCAGTATATCCAATGAATATTCGGACTGATTTCCTTTAGGAAGGACTGGTTGGATGTCCTTGCAGTCCAAGGGACTCTCAAGAGTCTTCTCCAGCATCACAGTTCAAAGGCATCAACTCTTCGACGCTCAGCTTTCTTTATAGTCCCAACTCTCACATCTATACATGTCTACTGGAAAAACCGTAATTTTGATTAGACAGATCTTTGTTGGCAAAAGTGATGTCTTTGCTTTTTAATATTCTTTCTAGGTTGGTCATAGCTTGTCTTCCAAGGAGCAAGCATCTTTTAACCTCATGGCTGTGGTGACTTTGGAGCCCCCAAAATTAAAATCTCTCATTGTTTCCATTGTTTCACCATCTCTTTGCCATGAAATAATGGGACTGGGGCCTCTTGAGAAACCTATATGCAGGTCAGGAAGCAACAGTTAGAACTGGACATGGAACAACAGACTGGTTCCAAATAGGAAAAGGAGTATATCAAGGCTGTATATTCTCACCCTGCTTATTTAACTTATATGCAGAGTACATCATGAGAAACGCTGGGCTCGAAGAAGCACAGGCTAGAATCAGGATTGCCAGGAGAAATATCAATAACCTCAAATGTGCAAATGACACCACCCTTATGGCAGAAAGTGAAGAGGAACTAAAGAGCCTCTTGATGAAAGTGAAAGAGGAGAGTGAAAAAGTTGGCTTAAAGCTCAACATTCAGAAAACTAAGAACATGGCATCCAGTCCCATCACTTCATGGGAAATAGATGGAAAAACAGTGGAAACAGTGTTAGACTTTATTTTTGGGGGCTCCAAAATCACTGCAGATGGTGACTGCAGCCATGAAATTAAAAGACACTTACTCCTTGGAAGGGAAGTTATGACCAACCTAGATAGCATATTAAAAAGCAGAGATATTACTTGCCCACAAAGGTCCGTCTAGTCAAGGCTATGGTTTTTCCAGTGGTCATGTATGGATGTAAAAGTTAGACTGTGAAGAAAGCTGAGCACAGAAGAATTGATGCTTTTGAACTGTGCTGTTGAGAAGACTCTTGAGAGTCCCTTGGACTGCAAGGAGATCCAACCAGTCCATTCTAAAGGAGATCAGTCCTGGGTGTTCAATGGAAGGACTGATGCTGAAGCTGCAACTCCAATACTTTGGCCACCTCATGTGAAGAGTTGACTCATTGGAAAAGACTTGGTGCTGGGAGGGATTCGGGGCAGGTGGAGAAGGGGAAGACATAGGATGAGATTGCTGGATGGCATCACGGACTTGATGGACATGAGTTTGAGTGAACTCTGGGAGTTGGTGATGGACAGGAAGGCCTGGGGTGCTGCAATTCATGGGGATGCAAAGAGTCAGACACAACTGACCAACTGAACTGAACTGAATGGGACCAGATGCCATGATCTTAGTTTTCTCAATGTTGGGTTTTTCGCTTTCCTTTCACTTTCATCAAGAAGCTCTTTAGTTCTTCTTCACTTTCTGTTATAAGGATGGTGTCATCTGTGTATCTGAGGGTAATTGATATATCTCCTGGCAATCTTGATTCCAGCTTATGCTTCATCTAGCCTGGCATTTCACGTGATGTACAGTGCATATAAGTTAAATATTCAGATGACAATATACAACCATGATGTACTGGTTTCCTGATTTGGAACCAGTCTATTCTTCCATGTCCAGTTCTGGCTGTTGCTTCCTGACCTGCATACAGATTTCTCAGGAAGAAGGCCAGGTGATCTGGTATTCTTATCTCTTGAAGAATTTTCCACAGTTTGTTGTGATCGACACAGTCAAAGTCTTTGGCATAGTCAATAAAGCAGAAGTAGATGATTTTGTTTGGAACTCTCTTGCTTTCTCAATGATCCAATGGATGTTGGCAATTTGATCCCTGGTTCCTCTGCCTTTTCTAAATCCAGCTTGAAGATCTGGAGGTTCACAGTTCATGTACTACTGTTAAAGCCTGGCTTGGAGAATTTTGAGCATTACTTTACTAGCGTGTGAGATGAGTGCAATTGTGTGATAGTTTTAGCATTCTTTGGCATTGCCTTTCTTTGGGATTGGAATGAAAACTGACCTTTTCCAGTCCTGTGGCCACTGCTGAGTTTTCCAAATTTGCCGGCATATGTAGTGCAGCACTTTCACAGCGTCATCTTTCAGGATTTGAAATAGCTCAACTGGAATTCCATCACCTCTACTAGCTTTGTTTGTAGTTACGCTTTCGAAGGCCCACTTGACTTCACATTCCAGGATGTCTGGCTCTAGGTGGGTGATCACACCATCGTGATTATCTGGGTCATAAACATATTTTGTGTACAGTTCTGTGTATTCTTCCCACCCCTTCTTAATTTCTTCTGCTTCCATTAGGTCCATACCATTTCTTTCCTTCATTGTGCCCATCTTTGCATGAAATGTTCCCTTGATATCTCTAATTTTCTTAAATAGATCTCTAGTCTTTCCAATCCTATTGTTTTCCTCTATTTCTCTGCATTGATCACTGAGGAAGGCTTTCTTATCTCTCCTTGCTATTCTTTGGAACTCTGCATTCAAGTGGGTACATCTTTCCTTTTCTTCTTTACCTTTTAGCCTCTCTTCTTTTCTCAGCTATTTGTAAGGCCTCCTCAGACAACCATTTTTCTTTTTTGCATTTCTTTTTCTTTAATATAACTCTCAATATTTGGTGTTTAAATGTGTTCTATTATTTACACAACAGAAACAAACTGACAGACTTAGAGAAGAGCTTATAGTTACCAGGGGGAAGATTGCGTAGGGGAGGGACAGATTGGGTGTTTGATATGGACATGTGAACATTGCTATATATAATATGGTTAACCTACAATGACATATTGTATAGCACAGGGAACTCTGTTCAATACTCTGTAATAACCTAAATGGGGAAAGAAGAATAGAAACATATATATGTATAAATGAGGGGAGACATTAGCCACACAGATCATGAGAAGCCTTGTGGGTTGTTGTATGGAACTTTAAAGAAATGGAGAATCATTGAGGGATTTGAGCAGAGAAGACAGGTAAATTAACATATATGAAAAGTGAAAGTGAAAGTCACTCAATCATGTCTGATTCTTTGCAACCCCGTGGACTATACAGTCCATGGAATTCTCCAGGCCAGAATACTGGAGTGAGTAGCGCCTCCCTTCTCCAGGGAATCTTCCCCAACCCAGGGATTAATCCAGGTCTCCCACACTACAGACAGATTCTTTATCAGCTGAGCCACCAGGGAAGCCCCAAACATATATGAAAAGGACTTCTCTAGATCCTGTGCTGAGATTAGCTCATGTGGGAAAATGTAGAAACTGGATGAGCAGTCAAGGGATGCCCCAGTGATGTAACCAAAGACATCAGGGGCCTGGACCAAAACCTAACAGGTGGAAGTGGCAGAAGGTAACTGTATTTCTCACTACATATAAAATTAAAACCAAAAATAACTCATTATTGACTGGATGTGGTATGTATCAATAAAAGAAAGAGAGGCGACAAAGACAACACCAAGGTTTATGACTAGACAATCAGAAGAGTAAAACTGCCAATAATGAGAAATTCTAAGGTAGGAAATGCTAAGGAAAGAACAAATGTAGCTTCAGAATATTTAAAATTTTCTATAGCATACCCTTAAAAATAGCTTTGAAATAGCTGTGACACCAAAATCTAAACATTATTTTATAAAGCATGATAAGGAAAACTTAAAAAAAAACCATAAAATATATCAATTATTCAGTCTTATAAAAGAATTAATGCTAAAATATTTCATTTTCTCTAGCTTTATTGAGATCTATTTGACATATAAAATTGTGTACGCTTACAGATTATAATGTGATGATTTAATATACATCGTATTTCCCTCATGAAATGATTACAATGTTTAGTTCTGAGGTTAACACATTACCTCTCATAGAAACAAAACAACTAGCCCAAAATGGAGCTACTTATGTTAAGTCCAACACCACCAGAGACTTAATTAGTTTCAGCTCTCCTAGAATTGGACTCTTACAGCAGCCAGTCAGGGTTGCTTGATCAGCACTAGCGAGGTCGTCTGCCCAACAGACACCTGCCATCCCCTATAGAGAAGATAACCTTCCAACAAACAACCTGCTTTTTTGCCTAGTATAATATAGCATCACTGTTCTCATTCCTTTCTATCTATAAGTCTTTCATTTTGTACAGATCCTTGGAGCTTCTTTCTATCTGTTAGATTGGATTCTGTCCAGTTCATAAATTATGGAATAAAACCAAAAACACCTTTAAAATTAATTCAGTTGAACTTTGTTTTTTAACATCTCACATAGTTCCACTTTTACGCCTGTGATGATAAGATGTAAGATCTACTCTTTGGCAGCTCTAAGGTATACAATGTAGTATTGTTAACTATGCTACTGCTACTGCTGCTGCTAAGTCGCTTCAGTCGTGTCCGACTCTGTGCGACCCCAGAGACGGCAGCCCACCAGGCTCCCGTCCCTGGGATTCTCCAGGCAAGAACACTGGAGTGGGTCACCATTTCCTTCTCCAATGCATAAAAGTGAAAAGTGAAAGTGAAGTCGTTCAGTCGTGTCCAACTCTTAGTGACCCCACGGACTGCAGCCCACCAGGCTCCTCCATCCATGGGATTTTCCAGGCAAGAGTACTGGAGTGGGGTGACATTGCCTTCTCCGTAACTATGCTAACTATACTTTAAATTAGATCCCCAGAAGTTAATTATCTTATAACTGCACATTAGTACATTTTGACCAACATCTTTCTATTTCTCCTGTGTCCCAGAACCTGGTGACCACCAATCTACTCTGTGTATGAGTTCAACATTTTGAGATTCCACATATAAGTGAGAGCATACAATACTTGTCTTTCTCTGTTTTATCACACTTAGCATAATGCCCTTCAGATCCATCTATGTGGCTTCAAAAGCCAGCAGTTCTTTCTAATGGCTGAGAAATCTTCCACTGCATATATAAACCAGATTTTCTTCACCACTCATCAGTGGACATTTTAGTTGTTTCCATGTCTTGATTATAGCAACTAATGCTTGAATGAACATGGTAATATAGATATCTCTTTAAAATAAGTATTTCACTTCATTCAAGTAAATAAAAATAAGTGGTATTACCAGATGATAAGGTAATTCCACAGTTTGTTGTGATCCACACAGTCAAAACTTTGGCGTAGGCAATAAAGCAGAAGTAGATGTATTCTGGAACTCTCTTGCTTTCTCAATGATCCAACGGATGGTGGCAATTTGATCTCTGGTTCCTCTGCCTTTTCTAAAACCAGCTTGAACATCAGGAAGTTCATGGTTCACGTATTGCTGTAGCCTGGCTTGGAGAATTTTGAGTATTACTTTACTAGCATGTGAGATGAGTGCAATTGTGCAGTACTTTGAGCATTCTTTGGCATTGCCTTTCTTTGGGATTGGAATGAAAACTGACCTTTTCCAGTCCTGTGGCCACTGCTGAGTTTTCCAAATTTGCTGGCATATTGAGTGCAGCACTTTCACAGTATCATCTTTCAGGATTTGAAATAGCTCAACTGGAATTCCATCACCTCTATTAGCTTTGTTTATAGTGATGCTTCCTAAGGCTCACTTGATTTCGCATTTCAGGATGTCTGGCTCTTGGTGGCTGATCACACCATTGTGGTTATCTGGGTCATGAAGATCTTTTTTTGTATAGTTCTTCTATGTATTCTTGCCACCCCTTCTTAATATCTTGTGCTTTTATTAGGTCCATACCATTTCTGTCCTTTATTGTGCCCATCTTTGCATGAAATGCTCCCTTGGTATCTCTAATTTTCTTGAAATGATTTCTAGACTTTCCCATTCTATTGTATTCTTCTATTTCTTTGCACTGATCACTGGGGAAGGCTTTCTTATTTCTCCTTGCTCTTCTTTGGAACTTTGCATTCAAATGGGCATATCTTTTCTTTTTTCCTTTGCTTTTAGCTTCTCTTTTTTCTCAGCTATTTGTAAGGCCTCCTCAGACAATTATTTTGCCTTTTTGCATTTCTTTGTCTTGGGGATGGTCTTCATCACTACCTCCTGTACAATGTCACAAACCACTGTCCATAGTTCATCAGGCACTCTGTCTATCCGATCTGATCCCCTGAGTCTATTTGTCACTTCCACTGTATAGTTGTAAGGGCTTTGATTTAGGTCATATCTGAATGATCTAGTGGTTTTCCCTACTTTCTTCAATTTAAATCTGAATTTGGCAATAAGGAGTTCATGATCTGAGCCACAGTCAGTTCAGTTCAGTGGCTCTGTCGTGTCCAACTCTTTGTGACCCCATAAACCACAGCACACCAGGCCTCCCTGTCCATAACCAATTCCCAAGGTCCACCCAGACCCATGTCCATCGAGTCAGTGATGCCATCCAGCCATCTCATCCTCTGTCGTCCCCTTCTCCTCCTGCCCTCAGTCCTTCCCAGCATCAGGGTCTTTTCAAATGAGTCAGCTCTTCGCATCAGGTGGCCAAAGTATTGGAGTTTCAGCTTCAACATCAGTCCTTCCAATGAACACCCAGGACTGATCTCCTTTAGGATGGACTGGTGGGATCTCCTTGCAGTCCAAGGGACTCTCAAGAGTCTTCTCCAACACCACAGTTCAAAAGCATCAATTCTTCGGCGCTCAGCCTTCTTTAGTCCAACTTTCACATCCATACATGATCACTGGAAAAACCATAGCCTTGACTAGATTAACCTTTGTTGGCAAAGTAATGTCTCTGCGTTTTAATATGATGTTTAAGTTGGTCATAACTTTCCTTCCAAGGAGCAAGCATCTTTTAATTTCTTGGCTGCAATCACCATCTGAAGTGATTTTGGAGCCCCCAAAATAAAGTCAGCCACTGTGTCCACTGTTTCCCCATCAATTTGCCATGAAATGATGAGATCAGATGCCATGATCTTAGTTTTCTGAATGTTGAGCTTTAAGCCAACTTTTTTACTCTCCACTTTCACTTTCATCAAGAGGCTTTTTAGTTCTTCTTCAATTTCTGCCATAAGGGTGGTGCTATCTGCATATCTGAGGTTATTGATATTTCTCCTGGCAATCTTGATTCCAGCCTGTGCTTCCTCCAGCCCAGCGTTTCTCATGATGTACTCTGCATATAAGTTAAATAAGCAGGGTGACAATATACAGCCTTTTCCTATTTGGAACGTCTGTTGTTCCATGTCCAGTTCTAACTGTTGCTTCCTGACCTGCATACAGGTTTCTCAGAAGCAGGTCAGGTGGTCTGGTATTCCTATCTCTTTCAGAATTTTCCACAGTTTATTGTGATCCACATAGTCAAAGGCTTTAGCACAGTCAATAAAGCAGAAATAGATGTTTTTTCTGGAACTCTCTTGCTTTTTTGATGATCCAGCGGATGTTGGCAATTTGATCTCTGGTTCCTCTGCCTTTTCTAAAACCAGCTTGAACATCTGGAAGTTCACAGTTCACATATCCCTGAAGCCTGGCTTGGAGAATTTTGAGCATTACTTTACTAGCGTGTGAGATGAGTGCAATTGTGTGATAGTTTTAGCATTCTTTGGCATTGCCTTTCTTTGGGATTGGAATGAAAACTGACCTTTTCCAGTCCTGTGGCCACTGCTGAGTTTTCCAAATTTGCTGGCATATTGAGTGCAGCACTTTCCCTGCATCTGTCAGCACCCACTTTTGTTTTTCCTGACTGAATAAGGCATCTCCATCTTTGGCCGCAAAGAAATCAGAAAAATCTGATTTCAGTATTGACCACCTGGTGATATCCACGTGGAGAGTCTTCTCTTGTGTTATTGGAATAGGGTGTTTGCTATGACCAGCGTGTTCTCTTGGCAAATCTCTATTAGCCTTTGCCCTGCTTCATTATGTACTCCAAAGCCAAATTTGTCTATTACTCCAGGTATCTCTTGACCTCCTAATCTTGCATTCCAGTTCACTATTTTCTTAAAGGGATGGGAATACCAGACCATGTTCCCTCCCTCCTGAGAAATCCGTATGCAGGTCAAGAAGTTACAGTTAGAACTGGACAAGGAACAACAGACTGTCCAAATCGGGAAAGGAGTATATCAAGGCTGTATATTTTCACCTTCCTTATTTAGCTTCTATACAGAGTACATCATGTGAATCGCCAGGCTGAATGAAGCAAAAGCTGGAATCAAGATTGCAGGGAGAAATATCAGTAAGCTCAGATATGTAGATAACACCAGCCTTATGGCAGAAAGTGAAGAATTAAAGAGTCTCTTGATGAGATTGAAAGAGGAGAGTAAAAATGTTGGCTTAAAACTTAACATTCAAAAAACTAAGATCATGGCATCTGGTCCCAACACTTCATTGCAAATAGATTGGGAAACAATGAAACATTTACAGACACTATTTTGGGGGGCTCCAAAATCACTGCAGATGGTGACTGTAGCCTTGAAATTAAAAGACACTTGCACCTTGAATGAAAAGCTAGACAGCTTATTAAAAAGCAGAAACATTACTTTGCTGAAAAAAGGTCCATCTAGTCAAAGCTGTGGTTTTTCCTGTAGTCATGTATGGATGTGAGACTTGGACTATAAAGAAAGTTGAGTGCCGAAGAATTGATGCTTTTGAACTGTGGTGTTGGATAAGACTCTCCAGAGTCCCTTGGACTGCAAGGAGATCAAACCAGTTCATCCTAAAGGAAATCAGTCCTGAATATTCATTGGAAGGACTGATGCTGAAGCTGAAGCTCCAATGCTTTGGCCACCTGATGCAAAGAACTGACTCATTGGAAAAGACTCTGATGCTGGGAAAGATTGAGGGCAGGAGGAGAAGGGGAGGACAGAGGATGAGATGGTTTGATGGCATCACAGACTTGATGGACATGAATCTGAGCAAGCTCAGGAGTTGGTGAAGGATGGGGATGCCTGGCGTGCTGCAGTCCACAGAGTCGCAAAGAGTTGGACACGACTGAGTGACTGAATTGACTGAAGGTACTTCCATGTTTATTTTCTTGAGGAATATGCATATTTTCTACAATAGCTGTAATAGTTTACATTTCCACCAACAGTGCACAAGGTTTCAGTTTTACTATATGCAAACAGTTGTTCTCTCTTGTCTTTTTTGATGCTACCCATTCTGATGGCTGTGAGTGGTTTTTTTTTTTTTTTTAACTTTACATAATTGTATTAGTTTTGCCAAATATCAAAATGAATCCACCACAGGTATACATGTGTTCCCCATCCTGAACCCTCCTCCCTCCTCCCTCCCCATTCCATCCCTCTGGGTCGTCCCAGTGCACCAGCCCCAAGCATCCAGTATCGTGCATCGAACCTGGACTGGCAACTCGTTTCATACATGATATTTTACATGTTTCAATGCCATTCTCCCAAATCTTCCCACCCTCTCCCTCTCTCACAGAGTCCATAAGACTGTTCTATACATCAGTGTCTCTTTTGCTGTCTCGTACACAAGGTTATTGTTACCATCTTTCTAAATTCCATATATATGCATTAGTATACTGTATTGTGAGTGGTTTTGATTTTCTTTTTCCTAATAATTTGAGCAACTTCTTATATTCTGGTTGACCATCTATATATCACCTTAAAAAAAATTAACATCCCTTTGGGTACTCTGTGCATTTTTTAAAATTAGATTATTGCAGCATTTTTCCTATTGCATAGTATAAATTTCTTTTATATTTTTTATAGTATACCCTCATAGGCTTCCCAAGTGGCTCAGTGGTAAAGAATCCACCTGTCAATGCAAGAGATGCAGGTGTAGTCCCTGGGTCAGAAACATCCCCTACAGGAGGAAATGGCAACCCACTCAGGTATTCCTGCCTGAAAAATCCCATGGACAGAGCAGCCTGGTGGGCTACAGTCCATGGGGTCGTGAAGAATTGGACACAACTAAGAATAATCAACCAAGCAACCATGCCATTTGTTGTTTGTGTCTCACTCTTTGCAACCCCATGGACTGTAGCCTTCCAGACTCCTCTGTCCATGGGATTTCTCAGGCAAGAATACTGAAATAGGTTGCCATTTCCTCATCCAGGGGATCCTGCTGACCCAGGTATCAAACCTGTGTATGCTGCATTGGCAGATTCAGTTTTTACCACTGAGTCCCAGGGAAGACCAGTGACATGGACTCTCATATAATTGGATATTTCCCTTAAATTTGTAATGGCCTGTGCTTGAGATAGTTACTCAGGCAGAATGTCTCATGGGAGGTTAGACAGGACCATCTCCAGGCCGGAGCAGCTTAATGATGTTAGTCCCTGACCAATGTGGTCTCATATGGAGTGACACAGCTGTCTAAGATAGGGGATCTCCTGTTTCCTCCTTTCAGCTGAAAAGGAGGAGTTTGGGGACTTCCTGCCAGGTAAGAACTAAAAGCACAAGAGATTCCTGCAGGGTACTCACCAGATTGTTGGGGTGCCTGGAATTCTGTGCTGATAATGGGAGGAGAGCTCAGGGAACACTGGATGACAAAGCTTTGTCTAAAGTGTGCCGCGTAAGCAAAGGGCAAGGAGAGGTAGGTCGGTGGGTGTTTCCTACTCTCACCAGCAGCTCGCAGAACTTCCCATTGATGGGATTCCTGGTCTTCTGAGTAGCTCACAAAGTTCCTCTTTCCACTTCAGAGAAACGAGCGCAGACCACACAAGGCCAAGTTACTGTCGTGCACCTCCCCTGGTACCATTTATCACTCAGGCAACCCCAGTGCCTTTTCCTGAACTTGCACTGGGCATCCTTGTTCCATTTCATCAGGTGGTCCCCATGCCATTTGGATGCCTCCTATTTTGGACTTTGAGGAGTCCATTAATAGTTTGGGGCTGGTTCCAAATTTCCTGAACTAGAATCTTATTTGGGTCAAATTGTGTTGCATTTCTGGGCCAATGAGTCATTCCAACCAATCCCCTCAGTACTTGGAAACAAACCCAAAGAATCTAGGGGAACCAAATGTCCACCATACTAAAGAATGCATTATACAGAACTGAAAGCTTTTCAGGTATCACCCCATGACCCCCAAAACATACTATGTAGTATAGCCTGGTCCCAATATATGCTGAGAGATGGGCAAAGCTGGCTCACCAGTGGGTCTCTAAATTACAATACCACTTTACAACTGAATCTGTCGGGGCTGGTGAACTGGGATGACACAGAGGGATGGTATAGGGAGAGAGATGGGAGGGGGATTCAGGATGGGGGACACATGTACACCCGTGGTGGATTCATGTTGATCTACAGCAAAACAAAGACAATATTGTAAAGTAATTATCTTCCAATTAAAATAAATAAATTTATATTAAAAAAAAACTGAATCTGCTATGCAAGAAAAGGGGATGAATTTCCCTGTGTCCTTGTATGGCCTTACATCAGAACAAAGCCTTTCAAAAGGGACATGGACTCTTCTCCACTGAGGAAATACCAGTCCTTGACCTTTCTCCAGAGGACCTTCTTGATCTCCTCTCTTACCCTCCTCTTTCTGCTCTGTCCCTTCTGCCTTCCTTCCTATATTCCAATATGGGCCCCTCCCTACCAGCCCCATCCTTCAGAACGCAGTCCAGCAAGGACAAAGTGCAGGACTAATTACCAGTAAGGGTCCACCAACACAACAGGAAAAGTATTTCCTTGGAGGCAAATCCCCAGTGGAGAAGGAGGGCCCATCCAGGGACACATCCCATTTACCACTTCTGACTTGTTTAACAGGAGAATCCATAGTAAGGGGTTGAGAGAAGATCCAGAGGGGTTCCTGAATCTGCTTAGGGGACTCTTTCAGACCAATGTCTCCACAAAGGCTGACACACAGAGCCACCAAAATGGTAACAATAACCCTGTATACGAGACAGCAAAAGAGACACTGATGTATAGAACAGTCTTATGGACTCTGTGGGAGAGGGAGAGGGTGGGATGATTTGGGAGAATGGCATTGAAATATGTATAATATCATATTTGAAACGAGTCACCAGTCCAGGTTCGATGCACGATACTGGATGCTTGGGGCTGGTGCACTGGGATGACCCAGAGGGATGGTATGGGGAGGGAGGAGGGAGGAGGGTTCAGGATGGGGAACACATGTATACCTGTGGTGGATTCATTTCGATATTTGGCAAAACCAATACAATATTGTAAAGTTTAAAAATAAAATAAAATTTAAAAAAAAGACAAATGGGGGAATAAAAACCCAGAGGTATTTTCAAAAGCCCGAGAGGAAGCAGACAAGGAGAAAGAAATAATGCAGGCCATGCTCTTTCAGAATGAGGAATCAGGGGGTTTCAGGGTAACGAGCTCCACTGGGGCCACCAAGGCACTGGAGAAGGGACTGGAAGACAGAGGCTGACCCACAGTGAAAATCCAAACCTAAACAGAATCCAGGCAGTAGCAGGAAAGTACCCTGGCAATCGGAATAAGACAAAGACAATCAATCAGGAGCCAACAGAAAACCCCTTGACTTTGCCAAGCAGAGGCTGCCTAGCTGGTTTTTCTTAACTGACAAATAGAAGCTGGAGGATAAACATTCCAGAGCAAACCCACCTACTGGCTGTTGCCCCCCAGTGTCAACTGGTCAGCAGAGGAGACAGTGAGCCAAAGAAATAGGACCCAAGCCATGTGCCATATATAAACAAGAGAGACACAGGAAGAGAGAAGGCTCACATCACCCCCAAAGTGGGGTGGAAGTAGCAGATCCCCACCTTGAAGGCAGATGGTCCGAAGAAATTAAAAATGATGGAGCTGAGGGCTGGCATGCCAACCAATCTCCAAGGAGCCCCAATTGACATTAGGCATAAAGGGAAAGCCTGTCAAATTCTTAGTCCACATTGACGCCACTTACTTGGCTCTGAACACCACATCAGACAAATTTTGTCACAAGAGTAGCACAGTTATGTGGGTATTAGGGAAAGCTCAAGAACAGGCATTCACAGAGCCAGCAGAATGTAAACTGGGTAACCACATGCTCACCTATCCTATCCTTATGTCCCTGAATGACTTGTACCCCTGCTAGGAAGAGATATCTTGCATAAACTGGGGACTACCTCCACTCAGTGGGAGACAACTGGAGACTGTCATTCCCTTATATAGAGGGCACATGATGATAAGGTTAACGGCTGAGGACAGACCTCCCCGGACAGGGCAAGTTGACCTCCACAGAGTCAATCCTGAGGTCTGGGCCCAGGGACAGGTGAAATGAGCTTCAGGATTCAGTCCCATGATAGCCCATCTAAAACCCAGATAAACATGGCCCAAGAGGAAACAGTACCCTTTCCATTGGGAGGCCTGATTGGTTATTATCTAGGGCCTAATTGACAAGGGCCCTATTAGACAATCCAATCAGTCTGTAGTACTCCCATTCTCCTTAAACCCAATGAAGTCCTAAACCTGAAGCTATAGGACTTCAGGGCAGCCAATGAAGCCACCAAGGATATACATCCAGTGGTCCCTATTCCCTACATCCTGCTGGCCACTCCATGAGTGCCCTGGGCATAAAAAATGGAATGTGCCTTCACTCTGGAGACCCAACTGCCATTGGGGAAAGTAGGAAGATCCATTCAGAGTTTGAAATGGGCCTTGGCCAACCTATGACAGGAAACTCAAGAAAATTGGATTAGGTTGCTTCTCATGGACCTGCTCCCCATGTAGTTAGCCACAAAGGATAAGTTAAAGTTAAGTACATTTGAACTCATGTAGGGTAGACCCATTCCCCAAGTCCAACAGACAGGACACCCTGGCCCACTTAAAATGCAGTAACTCAGCTATGTCCACCAGGTAGCAGAAGCCATGAAAGCTCTCATGAGATATGGTCACCAGGTACTGCCTGCTTCCACTGACCTGGCCTTCCACCCCTTCTGGCCAGGAGTCTGAGTGTACCCCAAAACCTAGAAAACCAGCAGCCCCCCAAGTTCAGCTCATTCTAAAGTAGACGGACCCCACTCAATGACCCTAACCACTCACACTGCCCCAGAGTTGCAGGGGTCACTCTCTGGGAACCTCGCACTAAAGAGGCCCCCAACCTCTGGAGGGATAGCCTGGGGCAATGGGTGCCCTCGACTACACATGCAAAACACTTTCTGACTTGAAGCTTCTCTTCTGAAAAACACAAGTGTGAGCAGGGAGATTCAGGCCACAGCAGTAAGCCTGGACATCAGGACATACTTGCCTACAGGCCCAAAACCAAGATAGCTACATTCTTGGGAAAAAGTGGACAAGTGACCATTGTCCTCTTGCTAGTATTTAGGCATGTATCTTAAATTGCCTGGTGTCCTTTGTCTCCAAAAGGTTAGTGGGATGATGGAGAAAAAGAGTCAGGCCTGAGGCCTCGTGACAGACAAACACACCTAAAGGCCACTGGGGGAATTCTGCTCCTCCACCCGAGTTGTGATGATGCCCACACTTAGCAGGAAACAGTTACAGAAGACAGACCTGCATCCTTTCCGCGCCCCTCAGTACTCTTGCCTGGAAAATCCCATGGGCGGAGGAGCCTGGTGGGCTGCAGTCCATAGGGTCGCAAAGAGTCGGACATGACTGAACGACTTCACTTTCACTTTTCACTTTCCTGCGTTGGAGAAGGAAATGGCAACCCACTCCAGTGTTCTTGCCTGGAGAATCCCAGGGACGGGGGAGCCTGGTGGGCTGTCGTCTATGGGGTCACACAGAGTTGGACACGACTGAAGCGACTTAGCAGCAGCAGCATCAAGAATGAAAGTGAAAGTGAAGTCAGGAGTTGTGTCCGATTTTTTGTGACCCCATGGACTGTAGCCCACCAGGCTCCTCCGTCCATGGGATTTCCCAGGCAAGAATACTGGAGTGGGTTGCCATTTCCTTCACCAGATCTTCCCGACCCAGGGATTGAAGCCGGTCTCCCGCATTGTAGGTAGATGCTTTACTGTCTGAGCCACCAGGCAAGGATGAGGAGCAGGACAAAAGGCAGAGGAGGGATTTGTCACCAGCAAGACCCAGTAGCAATTTCAGGGAAATAAAAATAGAATCTGGATAATAAAATCTAAACTTTTCTTTTTTTCCCTCTTCCTTTGTGCTTAGTCTAGTTTCACTGGCTCACAGGATCCTGTGTACAGAGGTCTCAGACGCAGCCCTTCAGACTGGAGTTCCCAGTGCAAAACGCCTGCCTCAGCACCTCAGCTCAGGGCCACATACAGACGCTGCGCAGGACACGCCATCCGAGATGGCAGGAGTGGGCCTTGTGCGGAGATGCTGCGCGCGGCACCGCGCTCTGGAGTGTGAGCGGCAGCGCTGCGCGCCCGCCCCCCCAGCTGCGGGGACCACACAAAGCAACCCCACGGCAGCCTGTCACCGGGAGAGCCTGTGCTCTAGAGCCTGAGCTCACACCTCTGATCACAGTAAAGCTTTCGTTTGCTTCAGAACCCAACTCAACCTTCTCCTACTCGCTGCAGCGACACTAGGCAGAAGGACACTTGCTGGGGTCCGACTCAGGAGGGCTGCTAACAGTTTCACAATTTCCTGTCTACATCCCAAAGCTCGCACAAAGGGGCTTTTTCCCGTGCCCATTTAAGTGCCAAATTATTTTTGTTGAAGACAGCCCTAAGCAGGGGACTCCTTCCTGACATCACTTTCCACTTATTTAAATGAATATAAACTGCTTAACCTTGCTTTCTAAAAGAGCAAACTTCTCAAATAAGGTTAAAAATATATACTATTTATAAGAAAAAAAATGATAAAAACTTATAGGAAGATAAAAAATGAGTAAAATATATCCAAAAAAAAAAAAAAAACACAAAGAAAGCAGGATATGAATCAAAAAAAGTAGGATTCCAGGCTAAAACTATTAAATTTTTAAAATATTAAATTTGTTGAAGACTCATTTTACCTTGATACAAAGTTCAATCTACAGTGACTATATACAATTAACACAGAAAAAAATGTATAAAAATACATTAAAATTGTCTTTGATTTTTCAGATGCTGGCCTTTAATAAAACTCAAACTTTTCACACTCTGACAACCTAAGTCCCTTTCATATTTTCGTCTTTCATACAGCAGTTCTCTAATAATTTGAAGTTACCCCAACGTGGCATTTCCGGCCAGCCAGTACTGGAGGAATTGCAGGCTTTGCCAAGATGGCGTGAATGTTGACAGGTGAGCATTTTTAATGGCACCAGTTTCTGGTAGAGATGAGACAGCCCCCTCTAGCACCAGCAGCATACTCTAATTACCCATCAGTATCCCCTGTGTGTCTGGGGAGGCCTTACAAATAGCTATGAAAAGAAGAGAAGCAAAAAGCAAAGTAGAAAAGGAAAGACATAAGCATCTGAACGCAGAGTTCCAAAGAAGAGCAAGGAGAGATAAGAAACGTTTCCTCAGAGATCAATGCAAAGAAATAGAGGAAAACAACCGAATGGGAAAGACTAGAGATCTCTTCAAGAAAATCAGAGATACCAAATGAACATTTCCTGCAAAGATGGGCTCAATAAAGGACAGAAAATGGACATGACAGAAGCAGAAGATATTAAGAAGAGGTGGCAAGAGTACACAGAAGAATTGTACAAAAAAGATCTTCACAACTAAGATAATCACAATGGTGTGATTACTCACCTAGAGCCAGACATCCTGGAATATGAAGTCAAGTGGGCCTTAGAAAGCATCACTATGAACAAAGCTAGTGGAGGTGATGGAATTCCAGTTGAGCTATTTCAAATCCTGAAAGATGATGCTGTGAAAGTGCTGCACTCAATATGCCAGCAAATTTGGAAAACTCAGCAGTGGCCACAGGACTGGAAAAGGTCAGTTTTCATTCCAATCCCAAAGAAAGGCAATGCCAAAGAATGTTCAAACTACCACACAATTGCACTCATCTCATACGCTAGTAAGTAATGCTCAAAATTCTCCAAGCCAGGCTTCAGCAATAGGTGAACCGTGAACTTCCAGATGTTCAAGCTGGTTTTAGAAAAGGCAGAGGAACCAGAGATCAAATTACCAACATCCGCTGGATCATCGAAAAAGCAAGAGAGGTCCAGAAAAACATCTATTTCTGCTTTATTGACTATGCTAAAGCCTTTGACTGTGTGGATCACAATAAACTGTGGAAAATTCTGAAAGAGATGGGGATACCAGACCACCTGACCTGCCTCTTGAGAAACCTATATGCAGGTCAGGAAGCAACAGTTAGAACTGGACATGGAACAACAGACTGGTTCCAAATAGCAAAAGGAGTATGTCAAGGGTGTATATTGTCACCCTGCTTATTTAACTTCTATGCAGAGTACATTATGAGAAATGATAGGCTGGAAGAAGCACAAGCTGGAATCAAGATTGCCGCGAGAAATATCAATAACCTCAGATATGCAGATGACACCATCCTTATGACAGAAAGTGAAGAGGAACTAAAAAGCCTCTTGATGAAAGTGAAAGAGGAGAGTGAAAAAGTTGGCTTAAAGCTCAACATTCAGAAAACTAAGAACATGGCATCCAGTCCCATCACTTCCTGGGAAATAGATGGGGAAACAGTGGAAACAGTGTCAGACTTTATTTTGGGGGGCTCCTAAATCACTGCAGATGGTGATTGCAGCCAGGAAATTAAAAGACACTTACTCCTTGGAAGGAAAGTTATGACCAAAATAGATAGCATATTAAAAAGCAGAGACATTACTTTGCCAACAAAGGTCCATCTAGTCAAGGCTACGGTTTTTCCAATGGTCATGTATGGATGTGAGAGTTGGATTGTGAAGAAAGCTGATGATGCTTTTGAAGTGTGGTGTTGGAGAAGACTCGTGAGAGTCCCTTGGACTGCAAGGAGATCCAACCAGTCCATTCTAAAGGAGATCAGTCCTGGGTGTTCATTGGAAGGACTGATGCTAAAGCTGAAACTCCAATACTTTGGCCACCTCATGCAAAGAGTTGACTCATTGGAAAAGACCCTGATGTTGGGAGGAATTGGGGACAGGAGGAGAAGGGGACAACAGAGGATGAGATGGCTGGATGGCATCACCGACTCAATGGACACTAGTTTGAGTGAACTCTGGGAATTGGTGATGGACAGGGAGGCCTGGCGTGCTGCAATTCATGGAGTCGCAAAGAGTCGGACATGACTAAGCGACGGAACTGAACTGATCCCCTGTGAACTATAACACAGCCAGAGAAGGAAGAGTTGCAGCACAAATGTTATTTATGAACAAAACTATATTTTAGTCCATAGGTTGTTAGAAGGCTGCTTTGTGGTTTTTGTTTGTTTGTTTTAACATAGTATCTGAAAACTTGGCTGAGTCCTGAGTAAGTTTGGGACATGGGGAAAACAGCATTATGGGCTTCCCTGGTGGCTCAAACAGTAAAGAATCTGACTGCAGTTTGGAAAACCTGGTTCAATCCCTGGGTCAAGGAGATGCCCTGGAGAAGGGAATCACTAACCCACTCCAGTATTCTTGCCTGGAGAATTCCACGGATAGAGGAGTCTGGCAGGTTACAGTCCATGGAGTCACAAAGAGTCAGACCGACTGAGCAACTAACGCTTTCTTTCTAAAAAAATATTCTATTTGCTGAAGTAGTCATTTGGAACATGAGTGATAAATCCGCACTGTAAGCAGCCACATGTGTTGAATGTGTTATGTTCCATGGCTCCCCTGCCTGCAGGAGGCTTCATCTTCTTGTGCCACGTGTTTTAGTCATGGCTGTGTTCATTGCCATGGGCAAAGAGAGAAGGGCAAAAAGACAGTGCAGTGCCTGCTTTGACAATCGTGTACTACACTCTTCTCCCTCAGCTATAGTTACCACCACTGTTCACTGTAGTTGATACATTATTCTGGATCCCAGAATGAGAGCTTTAATGAGTAGAACTCCCAGGCCTGCTCATCTATGCATATGGCATGGGCAGGAAGTAAATTGTGGTGGTTGTTTTAAATTTGTCAAGACAGCATAGGCTCTATTTTGAATTATAAACCAAACTTGAAAAATTGGCCTTCAGTTCAGACTATTGAAGATGACTGACCCTTTCAGGCATTTGACATTATTTGGAGTAACTGAACAAAAGCCAAAATGCATTCAATTTGTAGACAGTTTTAATTGACATGGCACTGCTTAGAGTGGTTTTGATCTTTGACGGGGCTCCGGAAAGCATTCATGAGGCACTCAGGGAAATGCATACATTCACATCTCAAACTTCACTTCGTCTGTAGTTTAAAAAAGAAATACAATTTGCTATGCCCAGAATGTAAATTCACTTTAAATGAAAACATTTTCTATTGAGCTTTCCTTAGATCTTTATCTTTAAAACAGAACCTGCTGTTTTTAAATTTTTACTTTTATTCTGAATTACTTGATTTGCCACAGTTAAAATTTAATATAATCTGGAAAGACAATGGTCTCATTCTTTCAACCTTAGGTGTTACAAACCATTCCATCTGAAAGCTTTATTTTTAGAAAAATGCATTTTTTTTTGTTTAAATGTTCAGTGTTTAAATGAACATTTAATGCTCAGGTGCACATAATCTTACAGGATCAAAACAAAGTGGATATTCTAAATAGATCCTGGCAGTTAGGTGATGGTTGAGGCTGCATCACCAATAGGAGATAGCTACAGACCTCTGATTTCCTGTGGGGCTCAAGTTTTACTTTACACAACTCTGTAACATATTCAAAGTATGTTCCCTTCCATTATATTCTCAAAACGAAGTTCTTAAAGGGCTAGCTGATATACTATCACTGCAGTTTTGCCTTGAAAAAGCAGTGTGATACAGAAAGGTATGATTTCTTGGCTAAGAATATAGAACTATATATTGGAGCATAAAGGCGACACTAAAGATTTCTAGTCTGGTTCTTATATCTTACAACATCCATATATTTTACATCTCTTATTTTATTACCTAATTTCATAACTTGCTTTTGAAAAGTTTCAGATTCACTGAATAACAGCCAAATTTGCACCTATTTTATTACATGCCTCCACTAAGCAACTGCAATAGAATTTCTTGAACAGTAAAAAGGGAGGTTTTCAAGGATTAGTAAGAAATATTTGGGAGTCCAAGCATCACTTGAAACCTGAGTCACAGACTCTTAGTTCTTTCTGGAAGTACTGGGTTGGCCAAAGAATTCACTTGGCTTTCTTTCATAAAATGATATGAAAAACCCAAACAAACTTTTTGGCCAACCCAATATATGTCTTCCAAAAATTTAATAGGCTTCATAACTACCTTATACCAACCTTTTCATATTCCTGTAACCATACTTAGAATTCTACTTCCTTAACAGAAATACCAGAACCAATACAAATACCAATATTGCTTTGCTTTCCTGCCTTCATGTCTCTCACAAATCAGCAGTAGGCACTTTGAACATCTGGACTTCATTAAAAGAGCCACAACTTCGTGCTTTTGCCCCAAAGTCATTTTATCTGAATTTGAACTTTTACTTGGCCCATTGTCTTAACTTGAACTTCTCCTTATGCACAATAATCCATTGAGGATAATTAAGAATAAGTGCGGAGCTGCTGCTGCTGCTGCTGCTAAGTCACTTCAGTCGTGTCTGACTCTGTGTGACCCCATAGATGGCAGCCCACCAGGCTCCCCTGTCCCTGGGATTCTCCAGGCAAGAACACTGGAGTGGGTTGCCATTTCCTTCTCCAATGCAGGAAAGTGAAAAGTGAAAGTGAAGTCCATTCAGTCGTGTCCAACTCTTTGTGACCCCATGGACTGCAGCCTACCAGGTTCCTCCGCCCATGGGATTTTCCAGGCAAGAGTACTGAAGTGGGGTGCCATTGCCTTCTCCAAAGTGCGGAGACCATATTCTTAATCTGTCTTTGACAAAAGGTTGATCTTTAATGGAGCAAAGGTCACTCATAATTTTCTAAAGTGTTTCTCATATTCTCTTGCTGTTTGGATTTAGAAAGCCATTGCCTTTTTCAAGTCCCATTTCTGAAAATTTTCTTTTTATTTTCATTCTTCCTTGCAAATTGGCCAGCTCTTTCAAACTTCACCTCTTAATGACGCCATGTTAGAGCAAGGAGGAAACAAGCCATGTTCTTTGACTGTAGCTGCCACTCCAATCTCTGCATTTTGACATGGTCTTCTCTTTCTGTGTTTAAGCTCCCGCTGCCCTTCTTTTTTTCCAGTTTTGTTGAAATTTTCATAGAGATTGCATTCAATCTGCAGATGGCTTTGGGTAGTAAGAACATTTTAACATATTAATCCTTCTGATGCATGAGATATCTTCCCATTTATTTGTGTCTTTTAATTTTTTAAATCAATGTCTCATAGCTTTCCTTGATTAGATCACATCTTGGTAAAATTTACTCCAAAATGTAGTATTCTTTTTGACACTATTATAAAAAGGGTTGTTCTCTTAATTTCTTTATTGGACATTTTGTTGTTAACATACAGAAACACAACAGATCTTGTATGTTGATTTACATCTTGCAACTTTACTTAATTCATTTATTCTAATAGTTTTTTATGGAGTCCAGGGTTTTCTTTGTGTAAGATCAATGTCATATACAAACAGAGATGATTTTACTTCTCCCTTTCTGATTTGGAAGACTTTTCTTTATTTTCCTTGCCAAATTGCTCTGGGCTAGGACTTCCAGGGCTAAGTTCAATATAAGTGGCAAGAGTGGGTGGACACCCTTGTGTTGTTCCTGATCTTAGAGAAATAATCTTTTTTCTAAACCATTGAATATGATGTAAGCTATAAATTTGTCATGTACAGCCTTTATTATGTTGACGTACATTTCTTCTATGCCTAGTTGTTCTGAGTTTTTATCATAAAAGGGTATCATTTTCTCAAATGATTCTTCTGCATCTCATAAGATGATCAAATCATTTTTATTTCATTCTATTAAGGTGGTGCTCACACTTATTGATTTGCATAAGCTGAATCATCCTTGTATCTCAGGGATAAATCCCACTTGATCATGGTGTATGATCCTTTTAAAATGCTATTAAATTTGGTTTGCAAGTATTTTGTTGAGAATTTTTGTTTCTACATTGAAAGGGATATTGCCCTACAATTTTCTTTTATTGTAATGTCCTTATCTGGCATTAATATCAAGGTAATGCTGACCTTGTAAAATGAGTTTTTAAATGATCCCACCACTTCAGTGATTTGAAAGAATCTGAGAAGAACTGCTGTGAATTCTTCTTGAAATGTTTAGAAGTACTTGCCAGTGAAACAATCTGGTTTTGAACTTTTCTTTTTGGGGTATGTTTAACTGATGATTCAATCTGCTTACTCAGTTTTGGTCTGTTCAGTTTTCTATTTCTTCATGATTCAGTCTTGATAGATTATGTTTTCTAATAATTTATCCATTTCTTCTAGGTTGTTGGCATATAATTTGCCCCAAGAGTCTCATGATGGCCTTTCCTGGTGGCACAGTGGTAAAGACTTGGCCTGCCAATGCAAGAGCCTCAAGAGACAAGGGTTCAATCCCTGGGTAGGGAAGATTGCCTAGAGGAGGAAATGACAACCCCCTTCATTATTTTTGCCTTGAAAATTCCATGGACACAGGAGCCTGGTGGGCTACATTCCATGGGGTCACAAAGAGTCGGACAGGACTGAGCACATGTGAAGCCTTACGATACGTTGTATTTCTGTCTATCCTTGTAATGTCTTCTCTTTCATTTATAACTATATTTATTGAGTACTCTCTTTTTTTCTTGGCTAGTCAAGATAAGGATTTGTCTTTTATCTTTTTAAAATACCAATTCTTTGTTTCATTATTCTTTTGTATTATTTTTCAATCTCTATTTCATTTACTTCTGTTCTGAGCTTTTTTCTTTCTGTCAGCTAACTTGGGGTTAGTTTTGTTCTTTTTCTAATTCCTTGAGGTATAAAATTAGGTTGTTTGAGATCTTTCTCTTTGCTTATTGGAGACATTAATTGCTATAAACTTTCCTCTCAGAACTGCTTTTCTGCACCCATTGAGTTTTGATATGATGTGTTTTTATTTTCATTTGTGTGAGGATGTTTTTAGAGTCCCTGTTTGATTTCTTCTTTGACCTATTGGTTATTCAGGAATGTATTAGTTAATTTCCACATATATGTAAATTTTCTAGGATTCTTGTTATTTATTTCTAGTTTTATGCCATTATAGTCAGAAAAAGTAGTTTATTTTTTGCTTCATATTAGGTAAAATCGATTTCATGTAATTAAGTGCTCTGATGCTGACTACATATATACTTAAAATTATTGTATCCTTTTGATGTGTTGACACTTTTCTCATTCTATAATGATCTTGATCTTTTGATAAAGACTTTGTTAAAATGTATTTGTCCAATATAGATATACCTAACTCTGCTCTTTTGTTTCTTGCATGGAATGATCTTTTACCCTTCATTTACTTTCACCTTATGTGTGTCTTTAAGCCAAAGTGAGTCTTTAAGCAGAATATAGTTGGGTTTTGTTTTTTTACTGTTTGTTTGTTTATATATTTAGCTACCCTATAGATATTGATTGAGAGTTTGATCTATTTACACATAATTATTGATAGGTAGGGCTTCCCCAGTGGCTCAGTGGTAAAAAATCTGCCTACAATTCAGGAAACACAGGGTTGATATCCCAGGTTGGGAAGATCCCTTGGAGGAGGAAATGGAAGCCCACTCCAGCGTTCTTGCCTGGGAAATCCCATGGACAGAGGAGCCTGGCAGGCACGGGGTCACAAAGAGTCAGGCATGGCTGAGGCCGCTGAGTGTGCACTCACACGTTTAGGTAAAGACTCTCTATCACCCTCCTGTTCATTTTCTGACTGTTTTATATTTCAGTCTCCCTTTCTTCTCCTCTTTCTGTTTTGCTTTGTGATTTGATGATTTTCTTAGTGGTATGCTCTTTTCTTTCTCTTTCTCTTGTGTATCCACTATAAGTTTTTGTTTCATGGTGTACCACTAGGCTTGCAAAATTCATCACATATGTATAAGTTAAAGTTGGTAACAACTTTGGTCACATACCCTTTTATGTCCCTTATTTTATATTTTGATATAAAATAGGTAATTTTTTATATTGTATATTCATTAACAAGTCATTATAAATATAGTTATTTGTAATACTTTATTATTTCAACCTTTATTCTACAGTTAAGAGTGATTTACATGCCAAAACTACAGTAATAGAGTTCTGAGTTTGACTGTATACGTACTTTTACCAGTTAGCTTTACACTTTCTTACATTTTTATGTTGTCACATGTATTCATTTGTTTCCTTTAGCTCCATAATTTGTCTTTTATTTTATAATTTCTATCTTTTTGTGGAACTGCTCGTTTTGTTCATGTATTGTTTTCCCCATCCTGTTGAGATGTCTATGTTCTCTCATAGCTCTTTAGCTTCCTTAAAACAATTATTTTGACATCTTTGTCAGGCAATTCATAGATCTCCATTTCTTTGAAGGTGGTTACTGAAAACTACTGTTTTCTTGGCAGCGTCACGTTTCCTTGATTTTTAGTGTTCCTTGGACACTGCGCTGCTGTCTTCACGCTGGAAGCAGCAGTCACTTCCTCTAGTCCTTACTGACTGGCTTTAGGAAAAAAATGCCTTTACATGTCAGCCCAGTCTGAAGTTCTCTCAGGCCTTTTCTATGGATATGCCCATTTTCACATCTCTTATTCCCTCTTGCAGGGGGAATTCTTAAGAGTATATGCCTCCTCTCAACCCGGCAAAGCCAGGTCAAGTGTCAAGAGCCTTCCACTGGGGTTCCCCAGGGCAGTTCCCTGAAATGCTCCAGCTTCTGTGTTTTCTCCCAGTCCTGCAGGGTTGGGCAGGTTTTCTGCATGTGTTCATAATTCAGCTACAAATGCTTGCTCTGGGAGTCAGCCACGAGGCAGGAAGGGATGCAGCACATGGAGCAGTGGGTTTGCCCATAGGGTAGCTGGGGCCTCCACAGCAGAGGTGTCCCGAAGAGCTCATAAGTTGTCTTCTTGATGGAGTCTGCAACACTTCTGCAGTCCCCCAGAGAGTTCTGAGTCCTGGTTGCTGTCTGCCCAGCCTCTCCCAATTTCTCAGCTGAGCCCATCTCTATAGTGCTCTTGGTGGGATGAGGAAGAAGTGGGTGCCTTGGGCATCTCCTGCACATCTGGGGAGGCTAGGTGCTTATGCACTGCGTACTCATTTTTCTCTCTGGGAGATACTGGGGGCTGAGAGGTTTCCCTTATCAGTGAACTAACTGAGCTGTCCTAGGAGAGGGGTGATGTAGATGAAGTAAAACTATTCCTACCTTCTTCAATTGCCTTGTATTTTTTTTGCTCCAACAGTATGTTATAACTTCGCCACTGGACTTCTAGACTCCCATAAAAGTACGTTTGTCCATGAGTGGTAGTCAAAAATCAATGTTTTATGATGGGATAACAGTGGAAAGCGCCTATGCTGCCAGCTTGCTGAATTCACTAAAATATATCCCATTAAAAAATACAGAAGGCTCAAATCCACATATAGCATGGGTTGAAGAGCAATGGTTTTACAATTCAACACTATTATTAATATGACTATAACATTCTTAAGTTCTCATTTTTAATATTACACAAATATGCTGAATTATGTTTCAAAATTAAATGAACTCTCTTCATCTGCCAGTTTCTTACTCCTTATTTCTTTAAACTGAATTAAATAGAAGTACTTGGAAAGCTGTGACAGACATCACAATCAATATTTAGACATTATCCAGTTTCTATTAGGCACTGTGGTCGCATTAACAGGCAACTTCATTAGAGGCTTTGGAAATAAAATATCTGGGTTCAAACTTGCCAAGGAACCTCCTCTACAACTCAGAAATAGTAATTTAAGGGAAGGTATCATACAAATAAGTGGCTGCTGAATAATAAAAGCAGATGACATTTACCTGTATAAAATCTGACATCAGGTTGAGTAAGAGGGCAGAATTAAATAGCTTAGTTCATAGTAAATAATTGAAAGTCACATAATCTTTCAAAAGTAACATCTTAGTTTCCCTGCCATAATACTCATCTTCTCCAACCTTGAGATTTTTTTTCCAAATGTCCCATTAAATCTTCACTCAATACTTGAGACAGTCTTTAAACCTATTTGATTTAATTCTAACAGAAATTACTCTAACATTTCTCTTTAACATTTTACTGGAATAACTTATTTTAAAAAATACAGATACCTTTGGAAACCTTGTACAGTACAGAAGTATAATTCAAGTACATTTCTTGATAGTTTGTAAAATAATGAATCACTAGTACATTTAAAAGTTTAAATCTTAAAGAACCATCAGAAAGAAAAATATTTAGCACCAAAATAAGCATTCATTAGGAAAGTGTCCTAAAAAATAAAAAAGCAGTATGTATTATACTTCCACTAGAAGTTTTTTTTAATATAAATTTATTTATTTTAATTGGAGGCTAATTACTTTACAATATTGTATTGGTTTTGCCATACATCATTAAGTAATTTGCATAAAATTGGGAGACTAACTCTTCTAATAATATTGCATTCTTATTTACATATTTTAAATGATTAGTTTAGATGGATTACTCTTTTTCTATTCTGTTTTGGTTATTGGAATTTGTATCTTACAATGGATAAATAACTAATTTTTATTTTAAACTTTATAGATTCAAAGATACTTGAAACTGTCAAATAAATTAAAAAGCAATATTGTGGCATAGCATTAAATGTTTAAAATATTTTAAAATAATCAGATTTTATAGAAAAAAACAATGTAATACAAAGTAATCTATTGAGGCAGGGGAAAATTAGGAGGAAGGGGAGGAGAAAAGAGATAAAGTATAGAAGGGAGTACGGAAGGACAGTAGGTGAGAAAGAAGAGAGGAGTAAAAGAAGAGCAAGTAAATAGGACGGAAGGCAGGGTGGATAGAAGACAAGAGGGAAAAGACTGGTAGTTCACTGGGCTAACCTACACACTTACTCAAGATATTATTAGAGGGACTTCTGTGGTGGTTCAGTGGCTAAGACTCCATGCTCCCAATGCAGGGGTCCTGGGTTCAATCTCTTGTCAGGGAACTAGATTCCACATGCCCCAACTAAGAGTTCACATACTCTCACCAACAGTTCATATGCCACAATTAAGACCAAGCACAAATAAATAAATAAGTAAGTAGATATTTTTAAAAAGAGATCATTATACTTTAAAAATGTGTCACCGACTCTGATGTCTATCAAAGAAAAATTGTAATCCTCTTAGTATAAAATTAAAAGTATTATCTGACTCTTTCTTGCCCATTTTCTAGACTCAACTCAGCACTGGCCAATATAAGCCATCCACACTAATCTAAGCAAATTAGTTATAATGATGACTGCACCAACCTTTCTCATACCACTGGGCACAAACTCTTTGGTCTTGCCCTTTTCTCCCTACCTCTTCCTTTTCCAGGCTCCCTTCTCTAGTATTCACTAGTCCTACAAGCATTCCTCAGTGACATCTCCAATCTTGATTTTTCCCTTAGGTGTTCCCTAATCTATCCTGCTCTTCAGAAAAGGCTACATCCCAGGACTTCCAGTGGTTAAGACTCCACACTACCACTGCAGGGGACTCAGGTTCGATCCCTGGTTAGGGAACTAAGATCCTACAGGCCATGCAGCCAAAAAACTTAAAAATAAAATAAAAATACTATATTTAAAAAAATGTCTGTACCCTCTATTCCAGTACCTAACATGAGTGTACTGTGCCTTACACAAATATGAACTTCGTGAGTACTAGAACTAACCATCACTATATCCTCAGTGATGAGATCACTACTAAATTCTTAGAAAGTAATAAATGTTTACTATCATGACAATTAGTAGATGTTAATTACTATGAGATTGAGTGGCTGAGGAAATCTCATTGTGTATTAAATTACCTTTAAAGAAAGTCATATAAATTAATTATGTAATTCATTTATATTGGCCAAATTTGCTTGATATTTCCAACACTTTCTTATAGTTTGTTGATTATAGTCCTAGACTAACATTTAATTATTGCAAAATGAACTTTTCATGAATTAGCCAGAAAGCCATGCATAAGAAGTCTACAGAGGGTTCACAAAGTTCAAAAACATGCCAATTCTGTACAAAATAAGGTCTGTTGCACTCAGGGTACTCTTGCTGCTGAGTATGCAAGAGCATTTGGTAATTAATCTGAGCTTTGGGGAATTTTAAATGTTGGCAAACATGTTTTAAATTTTAAATCTGTTGTTTGAAGGAATGTTCCTGAGTAGAGGTTATACTCTAGGAAATAAAAGATGTTTGAGTTTAACTTGTGCATTTTATTTGGATAAATGAGCAAAACAAAATTTGTGGAGATATAGTGTGATTTCAAATAAAGCTTACTGATAGTTCCAGTGAATATAATATAAAACATTTCTATACACGGATCTGATTATGCATGAGTTAGCTAATAGCTATGAATTAGTTTTTAAATTTCTTATATATTATTTGGTTTTATCACATTAACCTGGGATTCAATGTAAGTAAAATAGCTATTTGCCATCATCTGTGTTAGAAATGTTTATCTGTGGGTATTGATTGGGAAGCTAGGACCAAATAGAACCAAACTAAACAACTACAAGACAGGAGGCAATATGCAAAATACACAGTAAATATAAGTGAGATGTAATATATTCAACCAGGTATTTCAAACCCAGGAAGCTGGAAAAGACCTGTAGGAATTTCAAAGAACACAGCACAACTGACTTTGGAAGAATGAGCAATGTATAAATTAGACTAAGTCCTTAAATATGCATGGCTTGGGTGAAAGACATCTAAAATTGTGATCACTGATAATAAATATTTGAGAAGCATAAACATCAATAAGAAAAGAAAAAACTGGCCATAAAATTAAGCTGAAAACATTCAGAAATAAAACAACCTTAACAAAAGCTGGGCCAAACACAACTGTTCAATATAACTAACAAAACTCTTGGAGAATATTACAAATCAAATACTAAAAAGATTAATATGTAATCAAAAAATTATAGGACTTCCCTGATGGCTCAGCGGTAAAGAATCTGCCTGCCAATGCAGGAGACACGGGTTCGAGCCCTGGTTTGAGAAGATTCCACATGCCTGGGAGCAGCTAAGTGCATTCACCACAACTACAGAGCCTGCGCTCTCAAGCCCTAGAGCACAACTGCCAAGCCTGTGTGCTGCAGCTGCTGAGGCCAGATCGCCCCAGAGCCCATGTGCTGCAGCGAGAAGCCACTGCAATGAGCAGCCCACACTGCACTGAAGAATAGTAGCTCTGGCTCACGGCAACTAGAGAAAGCCCACGAAGCAAGGAAAACCCAGCACAGTCATAAATAAATAAATAAGAAAAAGCATAGGTGCTTATTTTTGGATGGGACTCTGAAGGTAACTAATGCTTATGTTTGCACACATAGCTTGAAGGTGTCCAAAGACAAAAAGATAATCTACAAACTGAACTCATATGGGTTGGGAACAGTCTCTGATTACTACTGCCACTAATTTACTGCTAGCAATAACGTATTACAATAGACATATAAATAAATGGCTACAATATAATGAGATGTCCTCCAGCACTTCAGGACACAAGACTTCTTCCCCAGCACCAGGGCACTAGATCACTCTGTATCTGCCAGAAACACATGCCAGGAAAATTGAGTGTCCTTTGTCTCTTCACAAAAATAGCCCTGTTTTTATTTCTGTCATAGCATTTTCACACTATTTTCTAATTTTTGATTGCCTTCTTAGTCCCCTCTGAACTTAAGCTGTTTGAACATTTTAGTTTCATCATTTTATTTGTAGTATCTACTACAAAGCTTGGCAAACCATTAATTATTCAACAAATGTTTTTAAACACAAATATGGGAGTTTGGGAAGCTGAGCTCATTGGAAATTATAATATTCAGGAAAAGTATTAAGGAAATATTAGGGCTTGCAGAGATTCACGGGCATAGTAAGACTTGGAACACTTAGAAGTAGGTGAGGAGGATAGTCCACATGAAGAAATCATAATTAAAAAATAGACAAATATCTCTGGATTTTATATGGCATTCTCTATCTTTAGCTACAATTAGCATGGATAACTATCTAAACTTTAGATGTTCCATTAATCTTTTCTTAAAAACTGCTGCTACTGCTGCTAAATCATTTCAGTCATGTTTGACTCTGTGTGACCCCATAGATGGCAGCCCACCAGGCTCCTCTGTCCCTGGGATTCTCCAGGCAAGAATACTGGAGTGGGTTGCCATTTCCTTCTCCAATGCATGCATCCATGCTAAGTCGCTTCAGTCGTGTACAACTCTGTGAGACCCTATGGATAGCAGCCCACCAGGCTCCCCCGTCCCTGGGATTCTCCAGACAAGAATACTGGAGTGGGTTGCCATTTCCTTCTCCATTCTTAAAAACTACTTATGTATTTATATTGAAGTATGGTTGATTTACGGGCTTCCTCGGTGGCTCAGGGGTAAAGAATCCAACTGCAAAGCAGAGGCCTCAGAAGATGTGTGTCCAATCTTTGGGGTGGGAAGAGCCCCTGAAGCAGGGCATGGCAACCCACTCCAGTATTCTTGCCTGGAAAATCCCATGGACAGAGGAGCCTGGTGGGCTACAGTCCATAGGGTTGCAAAGAGTCAGATAAACTGAAATGACTTAGCACACATGCACAGTTGATTTATAATGTTGTGTTAGTTTCAGTGGTACAGCAGTAATTCAGTTATGTGTGTGTGTATATATATATTTTTTTCAGATCAGATCTTTTTGCCTTATAGCTTATAAAGAAATATTAAGTATAGTTCTTTGTGCTCTTCAATAGGTCCTTATTGACTATTTTATATATTTGTTTTGCTGTTAAGTCACTAAGTCATGTTCAACTCTTTTGTGACCCCATGGACTGTAGCCTGCCAGGCTCGTATATCCATGGGATTTCCCAGGCAAGAACACTGGAGTGGGTTGCCATTTTCTTCTCCAATTTTATATATAATAGTGTATGCTGCTGCTGCTAAGTCGCTTCAGTCGTGTCCAACTCTGCGCGACCCCATAGATGGCAGCCCACCAGGCTCCCCCATCCCTGGGATTCTCCAGGCAAGAGTACTGGAGTGGGTTGCCATTTCCTTCTCCAATGCATGCAAGGGAAAAGTGAAAGTGAAGTCGCTCAGTTGTGTCCGACTCATTGCAACCCCATGGACTGCAGCCTACCAGGCTCCTCTGTCCATGGGATTTTCCAGGCAAGAGTACTAGAGTGGGTTGCCATTGCCTTCTCCAATAATAGTGTATATACATATATTAATCCCAGACTCCAGACTTATCCCTTCCTACTCCTTCCCCTTCAGCAACCATAAGTTTTCCACTTCTGTGGGTCTCCTTCTGTTTTACATATAAGTTAATCTGCCAGTACTCTTGCCTGGAAAATCCCATGGATGGAGAAGCCTGGTAGGCTGCAGTCCATGGAGTCGCTGAGAGTTGGATACAACTGAGTGACTTCACTTTCACTTTTCACTTTCACACATTGGAGAAGGAAATGGCAACCCACTCCAGTGTTCTTGCCTGGAGAATCCCAAGGACAGGGGAGCCTAGTGGGCTGCTGTCTATGAGGTCGCACAGAGTCGGACACGACTGAAGCGACTTAGCAGCAGCAGCATCTTTTGAAGATTTATATCATATATGTGATATCATATGGTAGTTGTCTTTCTCTGGCTAACTTTGCTTAGGATGATAATCTCTAAGTCTAATCATTCTGCTGCAAATGGCATTATTTCATTTTCTATGTTTGAGTAATATTCCACTGTATAAATATGCCACATCTTTATCTACTCATCTGTTGGACGTTTAGATTGCTTCTATATCTTGGCTATTGTAGACAGTGAATATTGGGGTACATGTATCGTTTTGGAACATATTTCTTTGGATATATGCCCAGGAGTTGGATTTCAGGATCATATGGAATCTCTCTTTTTAGTTTTTTAAGGATCCTCTGTACTGTTCTCCATAGTGGCGGTACCAATTTTCATTCCCACAGTGTAGGAGGGTTCCCTTTTTTCCACACCCTCTCCAGTATTTATTGTTTGTAGACTTTTTGATGAGAGCCACTCTGACTAGTTTAAGGTGATATCTCGCTGTAGTCTTGATTTGCATCTTTCTAATAATTTACAAAGTTGAGCATCTTTTCATATGTCTTTTGGCTATCTATATGTCTTCACTAATCATTAAATTATAACATAAGCAAAGTTTTATTCTGAGGATTTAGAAAGCTTTGCTTTTATAAAACTGTGTGCAACAGAATAAGCACAATTATAAATGAAAACTTGACAAGTTATTTTTCATGCCCTTCCCTACATTCATTCCCCTCTATTAAAATATGAATAGAAAAGATTAACATCAGTAGCTAATAATTTATGCTAATACTATTTAGATAATAACTTACTATTTAACTATTGTATATAATAGCCTCCTCACCCTTACACACATATAAGGGAGAAGGAGAGGAGGAGAGGGAGGTAAGGGAAAAGAAAAGTCGTAAGATTAATCTGAAAGGAAGTCCACTCAGAGGACCTCAGGTAGGAACCTCTCATGGGTCCTGGGTATCAGACTTATTCCTGAGCTTCCAAGAAACATTCTTATGGGATGGCTTTCTGAGTAGTGTACCTGCACACTGCTCCCTCACGTACATTTGTTGAAGTCAGTGCATTCTCCACAATTTCCCACTAAGAATAAAGACATAAATGTTATGAGAGTAGAATACACATTGAAGAATGTAAGTATATTAAGATCTATAAATCAGAACAGATGAGGGGGTGATGAAAGAAATCAGGTCAATAATTTTTAATAACTACTGGCAATCACCCTGATACACGTTTGGGATCAGTAAAGAAAGAAATTTGTAATATTCAGAGCTAGCCAAGATGAAATAGTTTCAGAAAGTAATGAACTCTGATGGCGGGAAATGTTCAAGCAGAAGCTAAGTGACCATCTGTTAGGGATGTTGTAGAAGGGAGACTTCCATTGAGTGGGAGGTTATGCTAAATTATCTAGAGCTATTTCCAACCCTTGAGATTCTGTAATTCAATGAAGTAGAGCTTGAAGAAAACCCCAAAGAACTATTAAATAACTCTGTGTACTCAAACATATATATCAGCAGTTAATTTCAAACCAACCGTTAACTTCATTTAAGTATTTAATTTGTCTCAGAAATTTGAAGAAAATGGTCATAAAAAAGGAAACAGAAAAATCTCTTACCTGCATGGATGATCTATTTAATGGGTTTAAAATTATGCTCTTTAGATGTCTTGGGAACAGAGAGAAACCTTGGAGCTTTTTCAGAGGTAACCTCGAGGTAGGAAGTGCTGGAGGGCAGAAAAGGGAAGCTACGTAGGTGAGGTTTCAGATCCACTGTAACCAGGGCAGTTCAACCGTCATCTCTATTTTATATACTGAAATTCTGAGCAATATATTATTTGAATAAGACAATTCATGGCTTAGGAATTTTTATCATAACTAACCTAGTTCATGCAAGAATAATAAAATCTCTGGTTAAATCAGCATTAAAAACAATATCAGGTAACAGAATACTGCAGATCCATTATGAAAGTTTTAAGACAACAGTTTTTCCTTGGGGGAAAAATGTAAATATGCTATTATTAATAATTGACTATTTCAAATAATCACATTTTTGTCCACTAGAACGTATGGTTCATGGGTATTAGAGAATATCAATAATTATGTACTTTGATATATTCCATGAATCTAGAAAAATACTTGGTAGATAGTCAGAGATCATTAAAGTTTATTGAACTAAATAATAGAAATATCAAAAATTTCCAGTTTAGGCTAATTTTAAAAATATTACATTGACAGTTCTGCTTTTATCTGGGATGAAGTTTACACACATACACACACACACACACACACACACACACATCACTTCTGTCTTAATTCTGAGAACACTTTAGATAAAATCAAATACTATATATTTCTTTGACTTCCCTGGTGGCTCAAACAGTAAAGCGTCTGCCTGCAATGCGAGAGACCCAGGTTCGATTTCTGGGTTGGGAAGATCCCCTGGAGAAGGAAATGGCAATCCACTCCAGCACTCTTGCCTGGAAAATCCCATGGACGGAGGATCCTGATAGGCTACAGTCCATGGGGTCACAAAGAGTAGGACACAACTGAGTGACTTCACTTTAACAGAGGGTACAAAAAACTCCAGAGATGGATAAATTCTTTCTTAACAGTAGTCACTATTTTTGTTGTTGTTCAGTTGCTATGTGGCGTCTGACTCTTTGAGACCCCATGGGCTGCAGTACACCAGGCTTCCCTGTCCTTCACCATCTCCCAGAGTTTGCTCAAACTCATGTCCATTGAGTCGTTGATGCCATCCAACCATCTCATCCTCTGACGTCTCCTTCTCCTCCTGCCTTCAATCTTTCCCAGCAACAGGGTCTTTTCCAATGAGTTGGCTCTTTGCAACCAGTGGCCAAAGTATTGGAGCTTCAGGTTCACCATCAGTCCTTCCAAAGAATATTCAGAGCTTATTTGCTTTAGGATTGACTGATTTGATTTCCCTGCTGTCCAATGGACTCTTAAGACTCTTCTCCAAGACCACAGTTAGAAAGCATCAATTCTTCAGCGTTCAGCCTTTTTTATGGTACAACTCTCACAACCATACATGACTACTGGAAAAAAGCATAGCTTTGATTATAAAGACCTTTGTTGGCAAATTGATATATCTGCTTTCTAATATGCTGTCTATGTTTGTCATAGCTCCCCCCCACCCCCCCCCACCCCCGCTAAGGAGCAAGTGTTATTTAATTAAGGCAATGGCCACCCACTCCAGAACTCTTGCCTGGAAAATCCCATGGATGGAGGAGCCTGGTGGGCTGGAGTCCATGGGGTCACAAAGAGTTGGACACGACTGAGCAACTTCACTTTCACTTTTCCCTTGCATGCATTGGAGAAGGAAATGGCAACCCACTCCAGTGTTCTTGCCTGGAGAATCCCAGGGACGGCGGAGCCTGGTGGGCGGCCGTCTATGGGGTCGCACAGAGTCTGACACGACTGAAGTGACTTAGCAGCAGCAGCAGCAGTCACTATCCCCAGTGATTTTGGAGCCCAAGAAAGTCTGTCACTCTTTCCATGTTTTCCCCATTTATTTGCCATGAAGTGATGGGACTAGATGTCATGATCTTCATTTTTTGAGTGTTGAGTTTTAAGCCAGCTTTTTCACTGTCCTCTTTCAGCTTCATCTCTTGAGTTCCTCTTCATTTTCAGGCATTAAATTGGTATCATCTGCACATCTGAGGTTGCTGATATTTCTCCTGGAAATTTTGAATCCAGCTTGTGAGTCATCCAGCCTGGCATTTTGCATGCAGTAAGGAGCCTGGCAGTCTACAGTCCATGGGGTTGCAAAGAGTCAGACATGACTGAGCAACTAAGCACACACACACACTCTGCGTATAAGTTAAATAAACAGGGTGAGAATATACAGTCTTGACCTACTCCTTTCCCAATCTGGAGCCAGTCCATTGTTGCATGTCTGGTTCTAACTGTTGCTTCTTGACCTGCATACAGATTTCTTAGGAGGCAGGTAAGGTGGTCTGGTATTCTCATCTCTAAGAATTTTCCACAGTTTGTTGTGATCCACTCAGTCAAAGGCTTCAGCATAGGCAATGAAACAGAAGTAGATTTTTTTGGAACTCTCTTGCTTTCTCAATGATCCAACAGATGTTGGTAATTTGATCTCTGGTTCCTCTGCCTTTTCTAAATCCAGCTTGAACATCTGGAAGTTCTCGGTTCACATACTGCCAAAGCCTAGCTTGAAGAATTTTGAGCATAATCTCACTACCATGTGAAATGAATGAAACTGTACAGTAGTTTGAGCATTCTTTGGCATTGCCTTTCTTTGGGATTGGAATGAAAACTGACCTTTTCAAGTCCTGGGGCCACTGCTCAGTTTTTCAAATTTGCTGTCATATTGCGTGTAGCACTTTAACAGCCTCATCTTTTAGGATCTGATATAGCTCAGCTGGAATTCCATCATATACACTAGCTTTGTGTGTAGTGATGCTTCCTAAGGCCCACTTGACTTCACGTTCCAGGATGTCTGGCTCTAGGTGAATGACCACGCCACTGTGGTTATCTGCGTCATGAAGACCTTTATTGTACAGTTCTTCTGTGTATTCTTGCCATCTCGTCTAGTAATTCTAGTAAAAAGTATGCTTTTACTAGAACATATATAATAGTAAACTTTTTATCTTGTTTCATCTAAAATATTTTTCATCTTCAATTTCTCATGAGCATAGGTTAGTCAAAGGAGAATCTGTTCTCCAGCTATTTCTTAGTTGCCAAATTTTGCTAAGGTATCATTTCACCACCACTCCTTGACATGTAAAAGAAGCTCTGGTTTTTTCATCAATTTAATTTCATCTCACAAACTTGTAATGAGAACCTCTCTATGCAGTTAATTCACTAGGACTAAATTAAATACATCACCTCTACCCCCAAGGAAACTCTGAACCTAACAGCAAATACAGTGTGTAAACATAATTAGGCTACAGTGCCATACATTAAATAATGAAAACATTGTTACTGAGTAAAACAGTGACACTATGTAAAACAATGGCACATTGGTGAAATAGGAAAGAAATCACAAAGGAAAAGCTCAAATTGAGACATTAAACATGAGTAAAATTTTGCCAAGTAAGAGAAGAAGAAAATTACATTCCAGGAAAAGCTAGAGGATGAGAGAAAGGATGAATGTCAAGTAACTTGAAGACATAATACATTTTACAGAGTAGTGAACAATGAGATGAGAAAAAAACAAGAAGGTCTGCAAGGGTCATATCTTACAAAGTATTAACCATACAAAACAACTTAAAAAGAAGTTTTTCAGTAGTGGTTCCCAAACCTGGCTGCTCATCAAAATTGTTACATATATATAGATTGCTGAGTCTAATCTCCAGACTTACTGAATCAGAATCACCTTGGGGTAAATAGTTTGAACAGGTTTTCAGGTAACTATGATATAATTATATCAGGCTTCAGATAGGAAGAACCTTAAATAGATGTAGCATCTTATATAGTAAGTAGTCTCATGATGGGACAGTTCCACTGTTGAATAATTTAGTAGCCCAATGATGCCAACAAGGATTCAGATTCTGTTTTTCTGCATTACACGCTGCAGTGTCAGCTACTCCACCTCTTGGTTCTGAGGTGGGTTCAGTAGCCTTGGGGTTTATATCCTCATACAACAATACCCAGTGAAAGAAATCCTCTTTTCTTGTGTCTCTCTTTATATGGGCAAAGAAAACTATCGGAGATGCCCCTGCCAACAGATCAGTTCAGTCATACATTGTTTCCGATTCTTTGAGACCACATGGACTGCAGCACACCAGGCCTTCCTGCCAATCAGCAACTCCCGGAGCTTGCTAAAACTCATGTCCATTGAGTCGGTGATGCGATCCAACCATCTCATCCTCTGTCATCCCCTTCTCCTCTCACCTTCAATCTTTCCCAGCATCAGGGTCTTTTCCAATGAGTCAGTTCTTCCCATCAGGTGGCCAAAGTATTAGAGTTTCAGCTTCAACATCAGTCTTTCCAATGAACACCCAGGGCTGATCTCCTTTAGGATGGACTGGTTGGGTCTCCTTGCAGTCCAAGGGACTCTCAAGAGTCTTCAACACCACAGTTCAAAAGCATCAATTCTTCAGCACTCACCTTTCTTTACAGTCCAACTCTCACATCCATACATGACCACTGGAAAATCATAGCTTTGACTAGACAGACCTTTGTTGGCAAGTAATGTCTCTGCTCTTTAATATGCTGTCTAGGTTGTACAAAGCTTTTCCTCCAAGGAGCAAGTGTCTTTTAATTTCATGGCTGCAATCACCATCTGCAGTGATTTTGGAGCCCCAAAATCAAAGTCTGTCAGTGTTTTCCTTGTTTCCCCATCTATTTGCCATTAAGTGATGGGACTGGATACCATGATCTTAGTTTTTTGAATATTGAGTTTTAAGCCAACTTTTTCACTCTCCTCTTTCAAGTTCATCAGGAGGCTCTTTAGTTCTTCTTTACTTTCTGCCATAAAGGTGGTGTCATTTGCATATCTAAGGTTATTGATGTTTCTTACAGCAATCTTGATTCTACCTTGTGCTTCATCCAGCCCAGCATTTTGCATGATATATTCTGCATGTAAGTTAAATAAGCAGGGTGACGATACACAGCCTTAGATGATACACAGCCTTAATGTATTCCTTTCCCAATTTGGAAGCAGTCTGTTGTCCCATGTCTAGTTCTAACTGTTTATTCTTGACCTGCATACAGATTTCTCAGGAGGCAGGTCAGGTGGTATGGTATTCCTGTCTCTTTCAGAATTTTCCACAGTTTCTTGTGATACACACAGTCAAAGCTTTGGTGTAGGCAATAAAGCAGGAGTAGATATTTTTCAGGAACTCTCTTGCTTTCTCAGTGATTCAACGGATGTTGGCAATTTGATCTCTAGTTCCTCTGCCTTTTCTAAATCCAGCTTGAACATCTGGAAATTCTCGGTCCATGTACTGTTAAAGCCTGCCTTGGAAAATTTTGATCGTTACTTTGCTAGAATATGAGATAAGTACAATTTTCCAGTAGTTTGAATATTCTTTGGCATTGGCTTTCTTTGGGATTGGAATGAAAACTGACCTTTTCCAGTCCTGTGGCCACTGCTGAGTTTTCCAAATTTGCTGGCATATTGAGTGCAGTACTTTCACAGCATCATCTTTTAGGATGTGAAATAGCTCAACTGGAGTTCCATCACCTCCACTAGCTTTGTTCATATTGATGCTTTCTAAGGCCCACTTGACTTCACATTCCAGGATGTCTGGCCCTAGGTGAGTGATCACTCCATCATGATTATCTGGGTCATGAAGATCATTTTTGCATAGGTCTCCTTGTATATTCTTGCCACCTCTTCTTAATATCTTCTGCTTCTGTTAGGTGCATACCATTTCTGTCCTTTATTGTGCCCATCTTTGCAGGAAATGGTCCTTTGGTATCTCTAATTTACTTCCTCATGTTTCATTATCCAAGACACCCTTGTATAGCCCCTCAAAACCAGCCACTGTCAAGGGCTGTGGATTTACCATGACAGCTAACCAGAATTCATCTCTTGTTTCTGAGAACAGACATGGACTTCCATGAAATACCTAAATACACAATATCTGATAAAAAATAAATGAATAAAATCAGGGTTCTGATATAATAAAAATAGGCCATATTCCTTTTGGGGAATCAACAGTATATATATATATACACCACAAAGAAGGTCATTGAACTAATACTTTGGAACCATGGCCTAAGCAACATTATTGGTGTAAATTAGATAAACATGACTAGATTGGCATTTTGAAAAAAAAAATTAGTGGGAATTTGGAGAATGAATCAAAGAGAAGTCAGATCCTTTCTCAATTTTTAAATGAAGATTACTTACAAGAACATTTTAGTAGGCTAATAAAAAGTTGGTAATATTTTTACCTACAAAAGTAATATTAGTGATGAACAGGAGCTGCATAGGAAGACCGTTATTTCAGAGTACAACCAGCAGTACTTATGATCCCTGTGAACTTTTGTGGTAATAGGGGGAAAGAATTGAACATTTTTACCAGGTTCCTCACTGGTTATATAGTACAAGTATTAACCAAATGATTACAAATATCTTGTAAAGTGAAATTCATTTTAATAAGGGTATAATCATAAGGCCAGATGCTGTGAGGAGGTCAAGTACCATAAGGATCAAGAAGTGGCTATGAGCAAATCACTACTGATACTGCAAGAGCCATTTTAATGCAGTAATAAAAGCAGAAATTACAGTCATTGAAATGGACACTGAAGAGTGCAGATGATGAGATAGATACTCTTTTCAAGTACTTGATCGTGGCGAAAAAGGGAGCAATAGGTTGATCATTTGAGCTGGTCAACTCTAAGGAGGGCTGAGTGTGGATGGTAGCTACTTGAAAAGTCAACAAGTAGAGAAAGCTTTAAAATGGAAAGACTATATAATTCATGGAATAAAAATCTGAGAATATAGATGGGCATATGAATTAAAATGCAAACAAAGAGATTTTTCTTTTACAACAAAAATTCTCTTTTTCACAAAAGTTTAATAGAGGAGTTACAGATGGCACACTTATATTGATAGACATATTTGGTGGCTGAAGGACATTAGGATGATTGGAGAAGGTCTCTATGGGGTCGAAGAACACATACTGCTAAAGGGAAGAGTTTAAATAGGGACCATAATAAAAAAGATTAAAGTTGGAAAAATAAAGTTCAATAGGAGAGCAACCTGGCCACAAAATTATGAAGGCTGCTGAGTGGGCCTGTATCCAGATGAGACTGGAAATCTCAGTTTATTAATATTATAGTTAGGTAGATAGATAGGCAGACAGAAAGGAAGGTAGATCTCCACCAATTTTATGGATGTTCTCAAAAATTTTAGGGAAATTTAAATAATGTAGCAGAGGGTAGTTACTAGATTGAAAATGTCCAATTTGGATAAAATGGGAAAGCCAAGAATTGAGAGTATTTTTGAGGGCTTGGGAGGAAATTCATAGCAGAATAAGAAAGAAAATGGTATCTGGAAGGAATTGGAGGCCTAGTTTTTAAAGAACCTGGAAAATTAGAAGTGGCTGAAGAATAAGTTCAGATAAACAGGAAAGTGAATAATCAAGAGTAACACGAAGCTTACATTTATAAGTTACACCTCTCCCTTTAAAACATGCTTCTCCTCACTCATGTACCAAGGGCTTTGCTAGTCACTGGAGTTGATCTGACAAAATTTCATTGGCCCAGAGAAGCTTTATTAAAAAAAAAAATTCTATTGAAGTATAGTAGATTGACAATGTTGTGTTAGTTTTAGGTGTACAGCAAAGTGAATCTGTTAAAAATATACATATAGGCACTCTTTCTAAGATTCTCTTCCCATATAGGCCATGACAGAGCATTGAGTAGACCTCCCTGTGCTATACAGTGGGTCCTTATTAGTCATCTCTTTTATATAGAGTAGTGTATGTATCAAATGCTACTCTTAGACTGTAATGCTCTTTACAGTTGAACGTGGCCTTTCAAAGCTATAATTCCAGGCAGTAACTGATGTGGAGATTTCAAGCCTAGTGTAACAGAGACAATCTGGGAAGGAGGCCAGAATACTAGCCCACACTGAGGACCATCTGCTAAGGAATAACTCCCCTCTGTATCCCCTTCCTCCTTAGGAAGGAGAGGAATGGACAGTCTTTGTTCAACAGGCTCTTAATTGAAAGGAACAGTGCTACATAAGAAGAAAATCAAGATTAAGCTTTGACTTTTTAACAAAAGTTAGGAATTTTTAAAAATAACCAAGAAGTCCATATGGTACCATACAGCAGAAAATCTTACCTATAGGTTTGGGAAAATCATAATGAGGTTAAATTTTGTCACTGTCAGCAGAGTTGTTCCATTTCCAATCTGGGGTCCAGATGCCATACATGGGATGTTATCTGCGTATTATCCAATCTTCTAATGGATTTTACTTGCCTTGGGAGATAATGGTTTTCAAGGAGTCACCCATGTGGATGCTATTCTGATTAGAGCTTATTCCTGCACATCCAGATCCATTCTTATTTCCCAAGTACACATATTTCTTTGGAATCAATGTGTTTTCATAGTCATCATGCTCTGGTACCTGAAGAAAGATGAATATATTTATAAGTGATCTAAGTGAACTCTGAACAAGTTGAAATATAAAACATAAAAAGCAAACAAAAAAATGCCACCTAATCTCTACTTTGAAATACTAAAACTGGGCTTAGTGACATGAGCAATTAGTGTCCTTCTGATCTTCAGAGGATGATCAGGAGATGATTTTCTTGCAATTGGAAAAGCAGAAGCACCTTTAAAAAAAAATTACTTGAAGGTATATTGGACATTTGTTATGAAATTGTAGGCATATCTGACTATAATTTAATATTTGACATTTCATGATCAAAATTCTGTTGTGAGAGTAGTAGGAATTTTTAAATATCCTTTCTTGCTTTCATGCTGGAATTTACCTTGGCTTCATAGATCATAAAAATCATCCAGTTACATAAGAAAGGATATACAAAATCAGAATATCTTCTGTGATGGCGGGTTAAAACGAAAGTGGTTAAATTGTGACATTTCAAATCTTTGTCTAAATCAGAAATCCAACAGCAAACTTGAATAGTTTGAGCATTACTTTGATTTACAAAATCTCCAGGGAGCTTTTGGTCCATAAATCTAAAGAGATTACATTGGAGCATTTTCAACTGTGACAAATATAAGTTTGTTCCATTCCCTTGAACCTAATTTAAAATACAATGGCACTCATTTTGCTATACTCAGCAGTCTTAAAGGTCAAAAGATGTTTTTAATTTCTCACTAGGAATATACTGCAAAATTAATGCAAAAATTAATATCAAATATATTCGAAAAAATTCATTGACAAATTTATTCAGGGCACACTTATAGTGAAAATATCTCTACATACTTCAGGGGAAGGTACATGCAACTCAAACACAAATATTTAGAGTAAGTTATAAGTAATTGCAGGAGAAAATTCTCATGTATATGGGACAAATATGATTTTGGCATATGTTCATATGTGAAAACTTTTTCAGGTATTTTAAAGCTGATCAAACCTCAAGCAATGTCTTAAACTAGAGTCCTTTTTATGAGTAGATTTCTTTGATTGATTTGCCTAAAGGAAATGTTTTCTCATAACCAGATTTGATTACTATTTATTTTTTTCATTTAATCAATAAGGTCAGTTAAAATAATCAATGTAATTTAGTCAAGTAAAGCCAGCTATAATTTCAGTTCATTTTCTGATTTAAAAAATTAATAATAATTCATTCCTACTTAAGAGTGGAGAAATGCTTTTATACATGCTTGATATAAAAATAAAACATGTACTGCAGTTGAAAGTAAGAAAAGAAATAAGTAAAAATGCATTTCATGAATTAGGAAAAGATTTTGAAGTCAGAGTTTAGTTTGAGTTCTAACTCTTATACTTAAATGTGTAATCTTAGGCACAATACTGAATTGTCCAGCCTCAATTCCTCATTCCTCCACTTAATAAAATGAGGACAACGGTAACCACCATGTAGGATGGTCACGAGGAATCTGGATATGTATCATGTGTATAAATTCATCATATCATACCTTACAGTTAGTAAGCAAACGAAAGTTATCGTTTGAGTACAAACAAGGTAAATCATGGATGACACTGAAGACCCACACCTAACAAATTTTTGCACCCAAATGTTACCAGAGTCTAATGATTTAGCCTTTGGACTAAATGATGATGATGATGTTTGTCCTTGAAGGGAAACTTATCTATGGACTATCAATCACCCTGTGTAGTAATTAATCTTGATAATACAAGGAAAGGCAGAGGACTGAAGGGAGGAAGGGATATATGGTGTGGAGGCTCAGGGCAAGAATCCAGATATAGGAAAAGACAGATGTGCTTCTGGAGGAGATGAGAAGGAGTCCAGAGACTAGCCTGTTGAAGACGGGTGAGGACAAGGAAGAAGAAACAAGGGCTGGTCTGGCCTTTGGCATTCCATGGGCTTATGCCTGCTTGGGGAAAGCAACATCATCCCAACAAGATGGGTGGGGGCCAGAGGGGACCCAGGTGAGAATAAGACAAGCATGAACCCTCATCTGATACAGACAAAGCCAGTTTTTCATGCTGTCAGGATCCTGAAGTCCTTCCTTGCTCTGGGTATGTGCTTTAGTCATGTTCCATTCTTTGCGACCCCATGGCCTCTAGCCCACCAGACTCCTCTGTCCATGGGGTTTCTCCAGGCAAGAATACTGGAGAGGACTGCCATGCCCTCGTCCAGCGGGTCTTCCCAACCCAAGGAGTAAACCCTCATCTATGTCTCCTGCATTGGTAGGCAGATTCTTTACCATTAGCACCACCTGGAGGATTCCCTGGTTGCTCAGACGGGTATCACCGACTCTATGGACATGAATTTGAGCAAGGTCTAGGATTTGGTGATGGATGGGGAGGCCTGGCCTGGTGTAGTCCTTGGGGTCGCAAAAAGTCGGACACCACTGAGCAACTTTCACTTTCAGTGCCACCTGGGAAGCCCCTCGGATCCTCCATCCTCCATAAAAACACACCGGAATTATGTTTCCCTCATAGAACAGCAAAAGAAAAGAGGAAAAGGTTGAATTTTTGAATTGGATTTGTATTTGTTACAGGAAGAATGGCAGAACGTTTACTAAACTGGAATTCACATTTTCAGGTACTGTCAAAACTTTAGGAAACACGTGGCTGATAAGAGAAGGGGGAAGCTAGACTTTAACTCAAAGCCCGTCTCCAAACCCTTTGTTCTTAGGCATTACGCAATCCCTCAAGTCAAATTAAAATAAAATCACGCTTCCTACAATGACCAAACTAGTTAGATATCCAGAACTTTTGCGGGAATTCTTAATAATCCATGAAAACCTCCCCTCCTAAGTAACCTGCTGACTTTGCCAGAACTTCTCACACTCAGAAGGAGAGCTTTCAGCAAACAATTCATCCAGGCCCAAGAAACCGTGTTCACATTACGTGATCACATTACGCTGAGCGTCACTGTTTTTTACCTTTGGCATCACACCAAGCGTTCTCTGCCATTCCAGACCCTTGGGATAAAAAGAGAGGAATGTAGACTAAGGGGTGCATCCGACCTGCCTCGGCCGGGGCTGGATTGCACCTGCCGGTCCTGGGAAGATGGCCGCTGACGCTTCATCAGGGTCCTTCCCTTAGCACCTCCCTACCTAAGAGAGACGGCTGGGCCTCCAGGTGTTTCAGCTCTGGGCACTTCCATCTTCTCAGCTCACATTTGCATGATGCTTTCACCAGGAAGCTTAGAGCATCAGATTCTGAATCAGGAATCACATGCTATATGAAACTGAATTCGAAATATAACAAGATAACCTGCCTCCTTGAATTGAATCCTAGGAACCAGTTCAATCTTCTTTTTTTTTTTTTTTATACACTAAACTTTATGATACCATTTGGAAAACTTTGTTTAGATGCAAGACATACTTCGGTGTGTAGAATTAAATAGAAATCGGACCTCTATAATTGTAATCCAATCAAATTTCTCAGTACCGGTTATTGAATAATTTCTCCTTTCCTTATTAGTATAAAATATACTAAATTACATGCCTTTTATCATTATAAGTATGAATAAACATATATATATGTATATATATAAAATGAGCTATTCATAAATATGAACTGCTGCTGCTGCTGCTAAGTCGCTTCAGTCGTGTCCAACTCTGTGCGACCCCACAGACGGCAGCCCACCGGGCTCCCCTGTCCCTGGGATTCTCCAGGCAAGAATTCTGGAGTGGGTTGCCATTTCCTTCTCCAATGCATGAAAGTGAAAAGTGAAAGTGAAGTCGCTCAGTCGTGTCTGACTTGTAGTGACCCCGTGGACTGCAGCCCACCAGGCTCCTCCGTCCATGGGATTTTCCAGGCAAGAGTACTGGAGTGGGGTGCCATTGCCTTCTCCGTAAATATGAATATATATATATATATATATATATGTTCATATATATATATATATATAGTGGACTTCCCTGATGGCTCAAAGGTAAGGATCTCACCTGCAATGCAGGAGACAGGAGTTCAATACCGAGGTTGAAAAGATCCCCTAGAGAAGGAATGGCAACCCACTCCAGTATTCTTACCTGGGAAATCTTATGGACAGGGGACCTGGGGGGCTACAGTCAATGGGGTAGCAAAGAGCTGGACATGACTGACTAAAAACAACAAAATAGAACAATATATATAATACTAAATGTAATTGTTTAGATTGAATTCCACAATTCCACATGCCTTTCATCATTAAATCTGTATATATGTGTACATATATATATGACTAGGTGTAATTTTTTAGATTAAATTCCACTATTTAGAATCCTTTATAAAGAATCTGGGGAAAATATTAATTCCAGGTGGGATCGTCCCAAGCCTTTTGGGATAGTATAAGGTCACAGACTCCACCACTTGGTACATGATCTAGAAATATACCATATTAAAACATAATTAGGAAAGCAATTAAAACACAGCCTCTAAAATATGCTGCTTAAGTTTGTTTTTAATTTTAATATATCATTAATTTCTTATAAAAAATCCAATGTGTACATGTTTGTCTTCGCCACAACTAATGAAAACTCCACACTACAGTTGGAGTTTGAGATTTGATTGGATATAATTTAGTTTCTCTGCCATGCATAATCACCACAGGAGAGGATACTGACAGTTTTATCACTCTCAATTCTCTTCTAAATTATGCAAATGCTATTGGTTCTTTTAAATAGTCCTCTGCATCATCCCTTACAAATTGCTTAGAAACCCAAGACTGATTAACCACCAGGACGAGTGAATATACTGGGAATGGCATTAGTTAACCATTATGCTCAGCTGCTTCTCAATTAGCCCAAGATAGACTCCAGCCCACTCAGCTGTGCAGCCCTGGATACGTTCCTTATATTGCTCTATGCTTCATTTTCCTCATCTGTAACGTGGGAATGGTAATAATAGTATCCACTATATGGGACTGTTATGAGGATTAAATATGTTAATATTTGTAGAACACTTAGTAAAAAGCCTTGCACACACTAGGTGTAGACTCTTTGTTACCTAGTTCATGTAGCTTTAATATTCTGCCTTCTATTTTCTGTACCCATATGACTCCCGCCCTATGCCCATGTTCCTCAGAATCCTCAATAGTCATATTCTACCTCAAAGTAAGATTTAATGATGTCATTAAAATGTGAATGTCCAGCTAGGCTACACCTATGGGTCCTTTCATGGTGAGTGTGGATTTAAAGAAAGAATTAAAAAATTATTCTCTAATGTATAATTGTTTCAAGAGAGGTAGCAGAGGAGCTGGGTTCACAGGTGCAACTTTTCAGCATGTCTTAAACTAGATCATAAAGCAACTATTTAATACCAATTACAAGCTCCCTAAAAGTGCAAAGGTTGGAGGCAGGAAGGTCAATATCTACCACTCATATAAATCAATAGTATTTTTTAGTAGGATCAAAATATACAGGAAAAACTTCTTGTGAAGTAAATCTGCCATTTCCAACACACAGTGAAATCCAAAAGACCCAACACAAACACAGCCTTTCTTGGGACCAGTGCCCTAACAAACAGACCAGGATGATTCTGCCCAAAAGACATATCTATATTACAAAAGACTAGTCTGTTTCTAACACACGCAGAGAAAAAAAAATGGACAAGCAAATAATCCCATGCTCACCTGCTTACCTGCTCACCTGAGCTGGAATTCCTCAAAACCTCAATCTCATTGGATAACAGCTGACCTACAAGAAAGCAAAATCTTTCCTCCTTTCCTCACACTTACTTTGTCCTGCATTCTCTTAAGGAACAGAGGGGCAGTGAAGATTATCTGGGAACCCCCATGTCAAATGCTCTTCCTGCATACAGATGGCTAAGTGAAAGTGAAGTCACTCAGTCGTGTCCGACTCTTTGCGACCCCATGGACTGCAGCCTACCAGGCTCCTCTGTCCATGGGATTCTCCAGGCAAGAATATTTGAGTGGGTTGCCATTTCCTTCTCCAAGGAAAATGGACACCTAAGAGGCACATTAAAAGGTGCTCATCATTGCTAATTATTAGACAAATGCAAATCAAAACTACAGAAGTATCACCTCAAACTAGTCAGAACGCACATCATTAAAAAGTCTACAAATAACAGACAGTGGAGAAGCTCTGGAGAAAAGGGAACCTTTCTACACTGTTGGTGGGAAGGTAAATGGGTACAGCCACTGTGGAAAACATAATGGAGGTGTAGAGAAAGAACAAATTAACCAAGATGGCAGTGATCAGGCTCTCTGACCCCATGGCCTGTTGCTATTCCCCACATTTTGTAAATACATGGTTATGTAACAGCTAAGATCACTTATAGCATTGCACATGCATGTCACGATGTACCTGCTTGGCCACAGACCACTTTTGTTCTGTAAATATATATAAGCTCCACCTTAAAAGCCCTTGAGGCTGCATTATGGCTGTGTCCACTGGGTCAGCTTCAAGAGAATACAGCATAGCTGCTGCTGCTATGGCTGTTGTGCCAGCCTGGAAACAATAAACATGTCTGCAGTTCCTACAGTTCCCCAAGTTTTCTTCCAGCTTCCCCACATGTGCCTTATCTAGCCTGGGTACAGTGAACAGGAGGTTCCTCAAAAAACTAAAAATAAAATTGGCATATGATCCAGCACTCCCACTTCTGGACATATGTCTGGGAGAAACCATAATCCAAAAAAGATACATGCACCCCTATATTTAGAGCAGCACTACTCACAATAGCCAAGACATGGAAACAACCTAAATGAATGAACTGATAACAAATGAATTGATAAAAATGTAGTATTCATATACAGTGGAATACTACTCAGTCATTAAAAAGAACAAAATAATGCCATTGCAGCAACATGGATGAACCTAGAGATTATCATACTATGTTAAGTAAGTCAGAAAGAGAAAGACAAATAGCATATGATATCACTTACATGTGGAATCTAAAATATGACACAAATGGACACATCTGCAAAACAAAAACAGACTCACAGACATAGGGAATAGACTTGGGGCTGCCAGTGGGGTGGGGAGTGCAGGAAGGGTGGACTGGGAGTTTGTAATTAGAAGATGCAAGCTATTATATTTAGGATGGCTACACAACTAAGGTGCTACTATATAGCACAGGGAACTATATTCAATATTTTGTGATAAACCATAGTGGAAAAGAAAATTTTTTAAATGTGTGTGTATATATATAAAACAATCATTTTGCAGTACAGGGGTCGTGAAGAGACGGGCACGACTGAGCGTCTTCACTTTCACTTTTCACTTTCATGCATTGGAGAAGGAAATGGCAACCCACTCCAGTGTTCTTGCCTGGAGAATCCCAGGGACAGAGGAGCCTAGTGGGCTGCTGTCTGTGGGGTCGCACAGAGTCGGACACGACTGAAGCGACATGCAGCAGCAGCAGCAGCAAAAATTAACATCATTATAAATCAACTATTCTTCAAAAACATAAATTTTACAAAAAGAAAAAATGCTGTTCTTGGTCACCTAAATTTGTTCATCTCAGTTAAAATAAATAAGCTAACCCTGAAAATTACACCTCCCTTAAAATATCTGCCCTATCTCTCTTTAGCCATCATGGCTATATTTCAAAAAATTCCTTTCTTCGTGGCTTCTACTTGTTAACATCTAGCTCACTGAACTCTGGATTCCCTTCCCAGTGGTATAGTCACACTGTGTCCACCAGGACCCTGAGCTTGTTGCTCAGACTATAGGAATCTGTTTCTGGTCTTATCTCATGGACCTCTGCAGTTTTGATACACTGTGGCCATTCATTTGATTGCTGAAAACCCTTCACTTCTTTACCTTCTGCAAGTTCACATTTTCCTCCCTTTTCCCCCTTTGGCAGCTTTTCCTGAGACTGCCTTATGTATTTCTCTTTCTCAAACCATTCCTTAAAAGTCAGTGTTCACCAGATACCTTCCTGTGCTCTTTTTTCCTCATGTTACACTCTCCTGGGCTTCATCCCTGCCCATGGCTTCCATCACCCTCTCTGTGTGAACGAGGTCCCCATGCCAGTCTTCACTGCAAGGACCAGACAAGGAAGGATCACCCCTACACTTTAGAGCTCACCAAATGACTCAGACTAGCATATCTGACACTGTTTACCTTGCCCCACCTTGACCTTCTCATGGAAACTCCAGCAAAGACCATGGCCCCAGCCCCACCCCCAGGCCCCTGGCCCTTCTGCTTCCTGATCAACACTGTGTCTGAGTCACTTCATGACAAGCAGGGACCTTCCCTCTATGGGACCTGTGAGTGTCTTACACTTATTATTTCAAAGCTCCATTCCCGTTTCCTCCTATGGCCACGTCTGACTTTATCATACCAAACAAACATTTATGTTCTTACAACACTGAACAAGGGAAAAACATGGCATGACATGTTTTTTTAAAAAAAATTCATTGGAATATAGTGGCTTTATAATGTTATTAGTTTGTGCTATACAGCAAAGTGAATAAACTATATGTATGCATAAGCCTCTTGATGAAAGTGAAAGAGGAGAGTGAAAAAGTTGGCTTAAAGCTCAACATTCAGAAAACGAAGATCATGGCATCCAGTCCCATCACTTCATGAGAAATAGATAGGGAAACAGTGGAAGCAGTGTCAGACTTTATTTTTTGGGGCTCCAAAATCACTGCAGATGGTGACTGCAGCCATGAAATTAAAAGACGCTTACTCCTTGGAAGGAAAGTTACGACCAACCTAGATAGCATATTCAAAAGCAGAGACATTACTTTGCTAACAAAGGTTCGTCTAGTCAAGGCTATGGTTTTTCCAGTGGTCATGTATGGATGCGAGAGTTGGACTGTGAAGACGGCTGAGCGCCGAAGAATTGATGCTTTTGAACTGTGGTGTTGGAGAAGACTCTTGAGAGTCCCTTGGACTGCAAGGAGATCCAACAAGTCCATTCTGAAGGTGATCAGCCCTGGGATTTCTTTGGAAGGAATGATGCTAAAGCTGAAACTCCAGTACTTTGGCCACCTCATGAGAGGGGTTGACTCATTGGAAAAGACTCTGATGCTGGGAGGGATTGGGGGCAGGAGGAGAAGGGGACGACAGAGGATGAGATGGCTGGATGACATCACTGACTCGATGGACATGAGTCTCAGTGAACTCCGGGAGTTGGTGATGGACAGGGAGGCCTGGCATGCTGCAATTCATGGGGTCGCAAAGAGTCAGACACAACTGAGCGACTGATCTGATCTGATCTGATACATATATCCCCTCATTTTTGGATTTACATCCAAAAGTACACCACAAAGTACAAACCAAAGTACACCACAGAGCACTGACTAGATTTCTCTATGCTATATAGTAGGTCCTTGTTGGTTATCTCAAACTCTCAATTTATCCCTCCTCACCATCCTTCCCCTTTGGTAGCATAAGTTTGTCCTTATTATATTTTACACTTAGTATCAATTGTGTATATATGTCAATTTCAATCTCTGAATTCATCCCATGTGCCTTTTACGCATTCATTGCAGCACTATTCACAATATCCAGGACACGGAAGCAACCTAAATATCCATCAACAGAGGAGTGGATAAAGATGTGGTACCTATATACCAAGGGATATTACTCAGCCATAAAAAGGAACAAATTTGTGTCATTTACAGAATATTCATTGGAAGGACTGATGCTAAAACTCCAATACTTTGGCCACATGATGCGAAGAACTGACTCACTGGAAAAGACCCTGCTGCTGGGAAAGACTGAGGGCAGGAGGAGAAGGGGACGACAGAGGATGAGATGGCTAGATGGCATCACCAACTCAATGGACATGAGTTTGAGCAAGCTCCCAGAGTTGGTAATGGACAAGGAAGCCTGACATGATGCATTCCTTGGGGTCGCAAAGAGTTGGACATGACTGAGTGACTGAACTGAACTGAACAGAAATGTGGGTGGACCCAGAGACTGTCACAAAGACTGAAGTCAGAAAGAGAAAAACAAATATCATGTATTAGTGCATATATGTGGAATCTAGAAAAATGGAACAGATAATCCTATTTGCAAAGTAGAAATAGAGACATAGATGAAGAGAACAAACATAAGGCATGACATGTTTTAAAAATACCACCTGGGCTGCTACCTACAGAGTACAGAAGACCATGGAAGGGAACAGGGAGCAGATAACTAAAAGGCTCCCACAGGGATCAGGTTAAGAAGGAGGAAAGGATCAACTGTTCAAAGATAGATGCAGAAAGACTGAGTTGCAAGAGGACTGAGAATTGACTGGACTCGGCAATATGCAGGTTATTAGAGAATTAGTAAACAGTAAGCTCAAGAAGTGACGGCCTGATATGATAAATTAAAAAAAAAAAAAAAAAAAAAAACGAATCCGCCACAGGTATACATGTGCTCCCCATCCTGAACCCTCCTCCCTCCTCCCTCCCCACACCGCAAAACTAATACAGTGTTTGAGGTTTAAAAATAAAATAAAATTAAAAAAAAAGATACAAATGAACTCATTTACCAAACAGAAACAGGTTCACATACATAGAAAACAAACATACTATTAAAGGGGAAAGGTGATGAGGAGGGATAAATTGGGAATTTGAGATTAACATACACACAGTACTATGTATAAAACAGATAACCAACAAGGACCTACTGTATAGCACAGGGAACTCTACTCAGTATTCTGTAATAACCTAAATGGAAAAAGAATTTGGAAAAGAATAGGTATATATCTATGTGCAACTGAATCGCTGTGCTATACACCTGAAACTATCACAACACTGTAAATCAACTATAGTCCAAAATAAAATAAAAAGTAAAAATAAAGAAGTGACAGCAGAACTCTGATTATTGTAGTTTCAATAAAAACTGCAAGTAGAAAAACTATAGACAGTGGTTCATCTAACTCTTACATTTTGCTCCATGAGATAGAGAGAGAGAGAGAAGTTAGCTGTAGAGAGTTTTGGCTGCTGCTGCTAAGTCACCTCAGTCGTGTCCGACTCTGTGCGATCCCATAGACAGCAGACCACCAGGCTCCCCCATCCCTGGGATTCTCCAGGCAAGAACACTGGAGTGGGTTGCCATTTCCTTCTCCAATGCATGAAAGGAAAAAGTGAAAGTGAAGTCACTCAGTCGTGTCAGACTCTTTGCGACCCCATGGACTTCAGCCCACCAGGCTCCTCTGTCCATGGGATTTTCCAGGCAAGAGTACTGGAGTGGGTGGCCATTGCCTTCTCCAAGAGAGTTCTGGCTAAGGAGTGTTATTTTTCAATGGGAGATGCTGATGAGAATGATCCTGTGAAGAGGAAAGCGATAATGATGCATGGCTGTGGAGGGAACGTTCCAAGAGCAAAATAACCGAGATGACAAGGCTGGATGGAAACCAGAGCATGAACGGAGGGCTTAGCTTTGGCCACAAGGCAGGACAGGTCCACCCCAGCAACAAGAGGGGTGCTGGGGGTGGGGGTAGGTACAGGGGAGGTAGTGTAAAGGAGGATATGGATGCTTTCTTAAAATTGCTTCTAATATTTCAATGAAGAAAGAAGACAGGTCATCATCTGAATGTGAAGGAAGGGGATACCATTCCAGGCTTGGAGAGAAAGGAAAACAGAACCAGGTATATACTCTGAGTGTGGAGGTGCTGGCTCCTCCAAGTCCCAGAGAGCTGAGTGTTCCCAACACTACTTTCAGCAATGTATGACTGGGAACCTGAAACCCGCCTATGTGCACAATATTACAAGTCAAGGTGGCTCCCCCTCCACCCACTGGCAAGCTAGAGTTTAATTATGTCTCAGTGTATCACTGGAATGAATCATCCAGACAGTAACGTGAAGTCATTAGGGGAATATGGTCTAACAGGATTGCAAGCAAGCACAGAGGGCTCACTTGAGGTTCACGGTCATGAATTCAAGGTGACAAAGTCAGCACCGCGTGTGTGTGTGTGTGTGTGAATTCAAGGTGACAAAGTCAACACCGGGTGTGTGTGTGTGTGTGTGTGTGTGTGTGTGTGTGTATTCAAGGTGACAAAGTCAGCACAGGGTGTGTGTGTGTGTGTGTGTGTGTGTGTGTGTGTGTGTATGCCTGTGTGCACACCTTTCTCCAATCAGGTGATTGGAGAACTCTGGAAGGACTAAAAATTGAGACAGAGCAGGGGCTTTGTTAGTATAAGAGAGGAAAAGGGAGCTGAGGAACTGACTGGGGGTTATCATGGTGGACCACAGGGCAGAGGTGGGAAGGAAGAAAAGAGACGAGAGAGATGCAAGGCAGGATGCAGACATGACCATCTGCATCGGGCGGCAGTCCTGGTGCAGTCAGGGAGCAAGTAGGGGAGGAGGACTCGGGTGCTAGAGCTGCCGGAATCCTAAGTCCTGGGATCCAACCCACTTTCTCTGTGTCAAGAAATCTTAGCCTGGTGTATACAGAGCTCTCAATATATGTTTATTAAATGAAGGAGTAAATAAGTATCATGAAGACCAGGGTGCCACAGTCTATGTTGTAAATTATATAAATGTTCCCTGCAGCAAACACAGTATCCATGACCCAGAACCTCTAAAGGATGGCTTGTTCCAACTACTGAGGATATAAAGGTCTGGGGCTTCCCCAGTGGTTCAGTGGTAAAGAATCCACCTGCCAAGCAGGAGACGTGGGTTTGATTCCTGGGTCAGAAAGATCCCCTGGAGAAGGAAATGGCACCCCACTCTAGTACTCTTGTCTGGGAAATCCCATGGCCAGAGGAGCCTGGTGGGTTTACAGTTCATGGTCGCGAAAGAGCCAGACATGGCTAGCAAACAACAACATAAAGGTCTGACCACTTCACCCTTGGACAGAGTCCCTTGAACAGGATGGAGATAAAATCAGTCAATCCTAAAGGAAACCAACCCTGAATATTTACTGGAAGGCCTGATGCTGAAGCTGAAACTCCAATACTTTGGCCACCTGATGCAAAGAACTGACTCACTGGAAAAGATCGTGATGCTGGGAAAGATTGAGGGCAGGATGAAAGTGGATGACAGAGGATGAGATGGTTGGATGGCATCATCGACTCAATGGACATGAGTCTGAGCAAACTCTGGGAGATAGTGAAGGACAAGGAAGCCTGGTGTGCTGCAGACCACAGGGTTGCAAAGAATAAGCAACTGAACAACTTCAGCCTTGATTTCAAGGAATCATCTGAGAATCTTGTCTGGACTGCATGGCACCTCAGGTTCCCCTCTCTCACACAAGGCATCCTTCTCCTCTCTTCCCCAGTGATGTGTCCCCAGGGAAGTCCCTAATGCATATCTGAACACTGAACTGTCTCAGGGTCTGCTTCTTCTTACAGTATCTAATCTCATACCTTGCAACATAATAGAGAAATTTATTTTCCTAAAATGAGAGCATGCATACACTGTAGCAATTTTAAGCCCCAAATTAGACCATGGTTAATCCATTTGATTCCTGTTTACATGTGCTGACATCCTGGGTGATCAATTGATGCCTGTGGGATTACATTCATTCATTTTTTACTAAAACGTGAAAGAATAGGAAATAAGTTTAAAAAGTAGGGTTAGAAGGGATCTTAATGACAACATTTTTCTTCCAAATACTTTAGTTCATCTAATTGTTTCAATTTATCTTCTTGACTTTTTTCCTTCGAATAATGACATTGAGTAAGCAGTGGAATTCACATTATGCAGTCATGTGCTGAGCCCATGCAATATTCTTTTTATTATTATCCACTTAAGAAATCTATTAGCTGTCATGAAATTTATAGCCAAAGGGTAATATAATCTGTTGATGGGTTTTCCCCCCATTGCACAATCACTAAACATTCAGTGAATTTCTTAACCCCAGATCTTTATAAACTAAAATCTTGCTGTTGTTCACACAGTCATGTCCAACTCTTTGTGACCCCATGGACTGCCACATGCCAGGCTTCCTGTCCTTTACTATCTCCCAGAGTTTGCTCAAACTCCTATCCATTGAATTGGTGATGCCATCCACCCATTTCATCCTCTGTCATTCCCTTCTCCTCCTGCCCTCAATCTTTCCCAGCATCAGGGTCTTTTACAATAAGTCAGCTCTCTGCATCAGGTGGCCAAAGTATCGAAACTTTGGCATCAGATCAGTCCTTCCAATGAATATTCAGGATTGATCTCCTTTTTAGGAATTAAAAGAAGACCTCATATGACAATTATATCACAGGATAATTTTACTATGGCCTTCAAAGAAACTAATCTTATTAATGAGTCAAATATCAAATACATTGCCAGGTTTAATAAAATGGTTTTTGGTAATATTTGACTGTTGTTACAAGTTGTACCTGAAATTAATCCTGTGTTGAGATTAAGTTAGAGATTTTACCTTTAGCATGGTACAACAATTCCAAAGTTTAGAAATAATACTAATAGCTTTTTATTAAACTACACAAGTGGTTTTACACACAAGAAAGATATTCTGTTAAAATGCATCAGTTTGGAAAATATTTTTACCAAAATGTTCTCCATATGGGCAAGGTACTGCAGAACAAGAACACAGAGAAGTTGAGTAAAACATGGATTACACAAGGACTGGACTTCTCTAAGTTTGAAGTGTGTGAAGCCAGACTTACAACTGGACCATGGAACATTCAGGAAGCAAAAGGACCTTGGAAATCAACTAGACCTGACGTTTAGGATGCTGAGGCCATGACAAAGAGCTTGTTGGTGGCAAATACAATGACTAGATTCTAAACCAGCACTGTCCAATAGAAACATCATGCCAGGCACAGATGTGATTTAAAATGCCCTAATACCCACAATAAAAAAGAAAAAAATTAGTGATATTCATTTTAATAATATTTTAACTTAATTCAATATATTTGAATTGTTATTTCATCATATAATCATAAAACATTATAAATTATATGTTTTTCATTATTTTTATAAAGCCAATTCTTCAAAGTCCAGTGTTTTTCACAGTCATAGCATGTCTCACTGTTTATTAGCATACTCCAAGTTTTTAACAGTCATGTGTGGCTAGGGGCCATCAGTACAAGTGACTTAATATAGGCAGTCCAGGTCCAGATGATTGGACTGGCCACTCAGGCATCTTAAATCACCAAATACCCACAGCCCATTGTGAAGGAGTACTTTATTTGCAAATAATTTTCTCCCATCTATCAACAGGCACATATATTCTGTTCTTTTTCCCAAGAAAAGAAAAATTCATCTATCTTGTATGTGCTATTTCAAGTGTATTTTTAAACCTGATTTATGGATTCAGATTAAGTGGCATAGCCTTAATAAACAGTGTTCATGAATATAACTATTTGACTTTTCTACCTTTTGAAAATGTGAATGTTGTATCTTTGCAATTTATTTGAAGTTCAATTGAAGACAGGCATGACGCAGTGGCACCAAGTGCTTTGCTTCATTTTGTAAGCTGGTTTCACGGTTATTCATTTCATTGTCAAAGACCACTGTCAGAGGGTTTGAGTCCGAATCTCTTACACTGATTTCAGATGGCTTCAAATGGAATAGTTCTCCAAAGATATAGTCTAGGAGTGAGGTGATATAGTACAGCTGAGCATGTTAAAACGTACTTTGGTTAAAAGAATGCTTTTCATCATTATCATTCCAAAACTTCACATAGCCCTTTGCCTTGACTGTGGCAACAGAAAGGAAGAGGCAAATCCCAAAGCCATTTCAAATGGTAGGCAGAGAGACTGAATAAACGGGAAGAGTTTATGACACTATCATAAGACAAGGCATTCAACATCATCAATGTCATCATCAGAAAATGGAAATCACAAACCAATATGTGTTGCTTGTTGTCATCATTGTTCTATATATATTATTTTACTTATTCTTTATGATCAGCATTGTAATAATTGTACTGTATATGTTATTTTGTGTATTTTTGTATAATAAACCTTAATAAAGCTTACAGAGATGAACATCCATATTTTAAAGATGAGAATATCTACTTGAGAAGTTAGAAAATGTGTCCAAATCACATTAAGGAGGAATTCAGAAACATGTCTTCAGAAGCAAAATAAGAAATTAAGAGAATTCAAAGAGTTCTGTTTCTCTTTTAAATCCTTGTATTAAAAAAGGATGATGCATAATACAAGCCTGGGGAGATTAGCAGAAACTAGTGGCTTAGCAAAATAAGTACAACGTCTGAATGTTTACCTCCTTTACACATTTGTTCTAGGGATTAAATGATATAACAGATTATATGTTAACTTGAAACACTGTACAAAGGTACCTTGAACACAGCAGGCATTCATTATGCATATGTTAAAAAAAAGGAAATAAATAACTATGTGCTCAAAAACTATTAGATACTCTGCTGCTGCTGCTGCTAAGTCACTTCAGTCGTGTCCAACTCTGTGCAACCCCATAGATGGCAGCCCACCAGGCTCCACCGTCCCTGGGATTCTCCAGGCAAGAACACTGGAGTGGGTTGCCATTTCCTTCTCCAATGCATGAAAGTGGAAAGTGAAAGTGAAGTCGCTCAGTCGTGTCCGACTCTTAGAGACCGCATGGACTGCAGCCTACCACGCTCCTCCATCCATGGAATTTTCCAGGCAAGAGTACTGGAGTAGGGTGCCATTGCCTTCTCTGATTAGATACTCTACTTCCCTAATAATTCTCAAATTTTTAAATGGCCCTCAAAGGAGACATCAATGCAATAAACATCACTCTGATTATGGTGATATAAACAGTTATATCTGCCTAGTGGTATTATCATTATACAGGCTTAATTTCACCAGCTTGGAGAGAAGTTCTATCATAAAATTTCTCATTGAGAAATACTGGCAGATATGTTCTCAACAACCCCATCAGAACTACCATAATCTTTTTCTCATTTTTTAAAATAACTCTATTGTGACATAGGAACTGAGTAACAAACATAGTAGAAACTAGAAATCATGATATATAATGCTGGCCCAATGCTATATTCAGACGTGCATGATATGAAAAACTGAATGATTATGGGAAAATCTATTTCCAATGAATATTCTTCTCGAAATTCAAGCTTTAACCTTCTTTGTACTGTCATTAAATTTAAATAAAACGTTTTTCTGGATGTATTTTTTAAAACCCTGCCTTTTTCCCCATTGAGAATGTGCTTCTTTATGCAGTCATGCTGTAACAAACTGAAACTCAATAAAAGTACACTTTAGAATGGCTTAGTGAGATTATAGGCAATTGAACTTTACAAGCTTCATTTTATTTTAATGCAAATTACTCTTCATCTTAAAATGCATATTTTTCACCTTATTAAGCATATGATTCATTTGAAAAAAAAAAAGTGTGTTCATACCAAGGAAAGCTAGATATATAATGAAATGTAATTTCTACTTCTGAATAAAAACATAAATACATTTTTGCATGGGCATTTCCTGATCTAACATAATAAACCATAAGATGTGAAGCAGAGGAAGCTTGTTCTCAGCTTTCAGGTCTTGGCTTATTGCTAAATGACCATATTATCAGATTAAGCTCCTCATTAAACTCATCATACTTATTTTATTGAAAGCATTTATGTAATCTGTAATTACACCATCTCCGGACACTAGAATGCAGGCTTGCAAGAAGTAGGGAATTTCTAGGGCTCTCACCATTCATTTCTTAAGACCAAAACCCTTCCTGGTCCTGGAGATGTTTGTGAATGAACAAATTCTGAGCTAGAAATTATATTTTATTTTTATTATATTATATTCAAGGAAATATTTGATCTTACAGCTTTTGTTTTCCATGACAACTGAAGTCTCAAAACAATGCTTTTAATACAATTTTATACTCTTATTTGTTAGCCATTAGACATTAATGTCTAAATGTACCTATTTCCCAAACAAAAGAGTCTGTTTTCAAAGTTTTCAAATTCATTTTATGGGGTAAATTTTAGATTTTTAAATAGTTTTAAAATTGATTTTAAAGTCTTAGATTGATTTGGCCTGGGATAAGAGTGATTGTTCTTAGTGTCTTTCTAAGTTCCCTATCATTTTTTTTAATTGAGCATTTTCTTTCTTTTTTTTTTTTTTTTTTGGTAAATTCCAAGTGAAAAATTTTTTTTCACTTTTATGCAAATATCAAATGTCTATATCAATATACTTAGTTTTCTAGGAAACTAAAACAGTCTGGAGATAGCGTATATAGTAACATCAGTGCAAGCGGAAAACATGCCTGCCTTTTAAGAATAATAACATGTAGGGCACATCTTAATGAATTAAGATGATAAAATATCTTTGCATATAATATGCATCCTGAGAAATGTCTTTATATCTTTGACACATACATAAACTCACTGGTCTCACTCCTGGTCACCCTCTGTATTTAAGACTACGAACTCTGGGCAGATCCCATTGACTGCATTCGCTCCTAGATTCCCCTCAGTGTAGAACAAAGCAGTGGGTACCAAGCGGACATTCAGTAAATGATTTAAAGTGCATGGATACAGCCTTGAGTTAAAAAAAATGCAGCTTTTCACTGAGATATTATTTAGAAAGCTTTATGTAATTAGGGCTTCCCAGGTGATGCCAGTGATAAAGAACTTGCCTGCAAATGCAGGAAACATAAGAGATGAGGGTTGATCCCTGGGTCAGGACGATTCCTTGAAGTACGGCACGGAAACTGGCTCCAGTATTCTTGCCTGGAGAATCCCATGGACAGGGGAGCCTGATGGGCTATAGTCCATGGGGACACAAAGAGTCTTATACAACTGAGCATGCAACCACAGCATAGCTCACTGTTTAGAAAAAAGTACAATAAGCAATGTATTGATAATAATAAACAATGCCAATCTTTGGAGACCATATGCTAGCAATAAGCTAAATCTCTTGGTAAGATCATTACAAGACTAAGTTACAAATTAAATTCTTGTATAAGCTAATTTGTTTCACTCTGTTTACAGGCCCTTGGTTTATACTATTTAACATGGCCAGCCATAAGACCAAGAAATTCTTGGCAAAGGAGAAGATATGATTTGCTTTTAATCTATCTTCTTTGCTAGAAAAACAAGCAAGCATAACAATTTTTCTTTTCAGTAGGTTTATCTTCCCATATGAACTGGAAAACATAAATAAAACAGCAAGCTGTCACCAATCCAAGCCTAAAAACATTTCTCAAGTGTCTACTCTGCACAAGGTACTAGATCCAAAACTTTAAGTGGGACCAGTTCCTTCACCGACAAGATCTTACAGTCTGGCTGGCATGACAGACAGGTAGACTACACCTAACTCTTAACAGAGGTAAGGATGAAATCAGCTGAATATAAAGGAACCTTGTGGAAATACAAAAATGGAGCAACTAATTTTAAAACTGCCTTTCTGAGATAAAGACACATGAAGACATCTTCTTGGACAGACTGTCAATAAAGAACAGAGGGCAAGAAAATTCCAAATTGAAAAAATAAAGATCAATGGAACAAAACAGAAAGCCCAGAGATAAACCCACACACCTATGGACACCTTATCTTTGACAAAGGAGGCAAGAATATACAATGGAGAAAAGACAATCTCTTTAACAAGTGGTGCTGGGAAAATTGGTCAACCACTTGTAAAAGAATGAAACTAGAGCACTTTCTGACACCACACACAAAAATAAACTCAAAATGGATTAAAGATCTAAACATAAGACCAGAAACTATAAAACACTTAGAGGAGAACATAAGCAAAACACTCTCCGACATACATCATAGCAGGATCCTCTATGACCCAACTCCCAGAATATTGGAAATAAAAGCAAAAATAAACAAATGGGACCTAATTAAACTTAAAAGCTTTTGCACAACAAAAGAAACTATAAGCAAGGTGAAAAGACAGCCTTCATAATGGGAGAAAATAATAGCAAATGAAGCAATTGACAATGAACTAATCTCAAAAATATACAAGCAACTCCTACAGCTCAATTCCAGAAAAATAAACGACCCAATGAAAAACTGGGCCAAAGAACTAAATAGACATTTCTCCAAAGAAGACATACAGATGGCTAACAAACACATGAAAAGATGCTCAACATCATTCATTATCAGAGAAATGCAAATCAAAACCACAATAAGGTACCATTTCATGCCAGTCAGAATGACTGCGATCCAAAAGTCTACAAGCAATAAATGTTGGAGAGGGTGTGGAGAAAAGGGAACCCTCTTACACTGTTGGTGGGAATGCAAATTAGTACAGCCACTATGGAGAACAGTGTGGAGATTCCTTAAAAAACTGCAAATAGAACTGCCATATGACCCAGGAATCCCACTGCTGGGCATACACACTAAGGAAACCAGAATTGAAAGAGACACGTGTGTCCCAATGTTCATCGCAGCACTGCTTATAATAGCCAGGACGTGGAAGCAACCTAGATGTCCATCAGCAGATGAATGGATAAGAAAGCAGTGGTACATATACACAATGGAGTATTACTCAGCCATTAAAAAGAATACATTTGAATCAGTTCTAATGAGGTGGATGAAACTGGAGCCTATTATACAGAGTGAAGTAAGCCAGAAAGAAAAACACCAATACAGTATACTAATGCATATATATATGGAATTTAGAAAGATGGTAACGACAACCCTGTATGCGAGATAGCAAAAGAGACACAGGTGTATAGAAGTCTTTTGGACTCTGTGAGAGAGGGGCGGGGAATGATTTGGGAGAATGGCATTAAAACATGTATAATATCATACAAGAAACGAATTGCCAGTCCAGGTTCGATGCAGGATACAGGATGCTCGGGGCTGGTGCACTGGGATGACCCAGAGGGATGGTACGGGGAGGGAGGTGGGAAGGGGGTTCAGGATGGGGAACACGTGTACACCCGTGGTGGATGCATGTTGATGTATGGCAAAACCAATACAATATTGTAAAGTAAAAAAAAAAAAAATTAAAAAAAAATAAAGAGTAAGGGAACAGAGGTATGAATTTTGATAGGAAATTCTATGCAACAGCAATAACTATATGGCTGCATCATAGGCTAACGTTCAAACAGAAAATCTGAAGATATAACTTGCATTGGGATCACTGAAGACCATACCAAGGAATCGAAAGTTAGAAGTCACAGTAGCAGATGGAGACCTCAGTACACTCATCACAAACCTCAATTCTAATAGATGTTGTCAGTCTACTCATACACTCGATTCCAGCCTTTTTAAGGCATATGTTAATCATGTTGAAATTACTGATACATGATTCTCAGACTTAGCTGATGAACCTACTTCACATGTGGGCATACACACACACACAGCGTATCTGGAAATCACAACAAAACGTCCCACCAACACACCTATTCCCATGGGCATTCATCTTTCCTTTTTCTATCTACATAGTGGAAGCTGTAGTGAGTTGAATAGTGTCCCACAAAATTCAGATACATATGAAACCTCTGGGAACCTAATGAAATATGATTTTTACTTTACACCAAAAATATAAATACATTTCCTTAGTGGGAAATGGAATTTTTCCATGTATAATTAATTAAGGATCTCGAGATGACCTCCTTGTGGTTGTAAGTTGAGCCTAACCCCAATGGCTGGTGTCCTTATGACAAGAAAAGATACAGAGAAACACACAGAGAAACAGAGAAGAAGGTGATTGAAGAGGGAAGGAGCAATTAGAATGATTCATCCACAAGCCAAGGAACACCAAGGACTGCCAGAAACCCCATAAACTGAGAGGCTCAGGACAGTCTCTCTCTCTGAGCTTCCAAAAGAATCCAACCCTGCCAACTCCTTAGTTTCAGACTACTGGCCTTCAGATTACTTCTCTCCTGGGAGAGAATAGATTTCTGTTGCTTTAAGCCATCGAGTTTGAAGTAATTTGTAATGAGAGCCTAGGATCCTAACACAGATTGTGATACCAGGAGGTGGAATACTGCTGTAACAAATAGTGAGAAATGTGGAAATGGATGTAGAGTCAGATAATAGAGACTAGATCAACTTTGAGAAGCATGTGATACAGCTACATGATAAGGAATGTCAAGGATTTACAGGAGTCAAGAGAAGCTCAGAGAGACACATGGGGTCTCCCACAGAGCCTACAGAAGAACCAACTTGGCTGACACCTTGATTTCAAAATTTACATTCTGACCAACAGTACAAGGATTTCCTTTTCTCCACATCTTCCAACACTTTTTTGTATGTGTGTCTTTTTTATAACAGTCATTTCAACAGGTGTCAGGTGATATCTCACTGTGGTTTTTATTTGCATTATCCTGATATTTAGTGATGCTGAGTATCATTTCCTGTGTTTGTTGGACATCTGTATGTCTTCCTTAGGGTTTCCAGGTGGCTCAGTGGTAAAGAATCTGCCTGACAATGCAGGAGACACAGGAAATGCAGGTTCAGTCTCTGGATTGGGATGATCCCCTGGAGTAGGAAATGGCAACCCACTCCAGTATTCTTGCCTGGAGAATCCAATGGATAGAGGAGCATGGCAGGCTACAGTCCATGGGGTTGCAAAGAGTCAGACATGATTGAGCACACATGCAAATGTCTTCCTTGCAAAAAAAAAATGTCTATTTTGGCACTCTGCCCATTTTTAAATCAGATAATTTGGTTTTTAGATACTCAGTTGTGTGAGGTCTTTATATATTTCAGATATTAACCCTTATCAGGAACATCACTGGCAAATATCTTCTCCCATTCAGTAGGTTGCCTTTCCATTTTATTGACTCTTTCCTTTGCTGTGCAAAAGGCTTTTAGTTCAATGTAGTCCCATTGTTTATTTTGGTTCTGTTGCCCTTGCATGAGGAGACAGATACAGAAAACATTGCTAAAACTTATGTCAAAGAGTATACTTCCTATGTTTTCTTTTATGGAGTTCTACGGCTTTAGGTCTGACATTTAAGCCTTTAAGTGATCCGCTATAAGTTTATTTTTGTGTATGGTGTAAGAAAGCGGTCCCATTTCACCTTTTTGCATACAGTTGTCCAGAGTTTCAGCTCAATTCAGTCGCTCAGTCATGTCTGACTCTTTGCGACCCCATGGACTGTAGCACACCAGGCTTCCATGTCCATCAGCAACCCCCAGAGCCTGCTCAAACTCATGTCCATCGAGTCGGTGATGCCATCCAACCACCAACAGCATCTTTCACAGAACTGGAACAAATAATCCTAAAATTTGTATAGACCATCAAAGACGAAGATAGCCAAAGAAATCTTAAGAAGGGAAGAAAAAGTTGAAGGTATCACACTTCCTGATTTCAAACTATATTACAAAGCTATTATGATGAGAATGGTAGTGGCACAAAAACAGACACAGATTAACAGAACAGAATAGAGAGCCCAGAAATAAATCCACCATTATATACCAACAAATTTAGGACAAAGGAGGCAGTGACATATGGCAGGGGAAAGTCTCTTCAATAAATGGTATTGGGTCAATCTGTTAATCCATGTGTCTGTTTTTGTGCCACTGCAAACAGTTCTTCTCATAATAGCTATGTAATATAGTTTGAAATCAGATCAGATCAGATCAGAGCAGTCGCTCAGTCGTGTCCGACTCTTTGTGACCCCATGAATTGCAGCACGCCAGGCCTCCCTTTCCATCACCAACTCCCGGAATTCACTCAGACTCATGTCCGTTGAGTCAGTGATGCCACCTAGCCATCTCATCCTCTGTCGTCCCCTTCTCCTCTTGCCCCCAATCCCTCCCAGCATCAGAGTCTTTTCCAATGAGTCAACTCTTTGCATGAGGTGGTCAAAGTACTGGAGTTTCAGCTTTAGCATCATTCCTTCCAAAGAAATCCTACTCCTTTTCCTATTTGGAACCAGTCTGTTGTTCCATGTCCAGTTCTAACTGTTGCTTCCTGACCTGCATATAGGTTTCTCAAGAGGCAGGTCAGGTGGTCTGGTATTCCCATCTCTGTCAGAATTTTCCATAGTTTATTGTTATCCACACAGTCAAAGGCTTTGGCATAGTCAATAAAGCAGAAATAGATGTTTTTCTGGAACTCTTTTGCTTTTTTGATGATCCAGTGGATGTTGGCAATTTGATCTCTGGTTCCTCTGCCTTTTCTAAAACCAGCATGAACATCAGAAGTTCATGGTTCACATATTGCTCAAGCCTGGCTTGGAGAATTTTGAGCATTACTTTACTAGCATGTGAGATGAATGCAATTGTGCAGTAGTTTGAGCATTCTTTGGCATTGCCTTTCTTTGGGATTGGAATGAAAACTGACCTTTTCCAGTCCTGTGGCCACTGCTGAGTTTTCCACATTTGCTGGCATATTGAGTGCAGCACTTTCATAGCATCATCCTTCAGGATTTGAAATAGCTCAACTGGAATTCCATCACCTCCACTGGCTGTGTTTGTAGTGATGCTTTCTAAGGACCACTTGACTTCACATTCCAGGATGACTGGCCTGTAAAGCTTCTGCTAAAAAATTAGCTGATACATAACTAGATGTTTTTCTCCTGCAGCCTTTAAGATTCTGTTTAACTTTTAGCATTTTCATTATAATGTGTCATGGTGTGGGTCTCTTTGGTTCATCTTGTTTGAGACTCTCTGCGCTTCCTGGATTTGGGTATGTATTTCCATCCTCGGATTAGGGAAGATTTCTGCCTCTTTCTCTCACTTTTCTCATGCTGTGATCTTTATATCACAAATGACAGTACAACTGACTGTTGTCCCAGAGGTTCCTTACACTATCCTCATTTTTTAAAATTCTTTTCTGCTGTTGTGATTGGGTGCTTTCCACTACCCTGTCTTCCAGATTGTAGATGTATTTTTCTACACCATCTAAGGTGTTGATGATTCCACCTGCTGCTACTGCTGCTAAGTCACTTCAGTCGTGTCTGACTCTGTTCAACCCCATAGACGGCAGCCCACCAGGCTCCACCATCCCTGGGATTCTCAAGGCAAGGACACTGGAGTGGGTTGCCATTTCCTTCTCCAGTGCATGAAAGTGAAAAGTGAAAGTGAAGTTGCTCAGTCGTGTCTGACTCTTAGCAACCCCATGGACTGTAGCCCACCAGGCTCCTCCATCCATGGGATTTTCCAGGCAAGAGTACTGGAGTGGGGTGCCATTGCCTTCTCCGTGATTCCACCTAGTGTGCTTTTATTTTAGTTATTGTATCCTTCAGCGTTGCTCGGCTCTTTAATGTTTTCTCTCTCTTTAAAGATCTCACTGTGCTCATCCATTTTCTATTACAGGTCAGGAAGCAACAGTTAGAACTGGACATGGAACAACAGACTGGTTCCAAATAGGAAACCGAGTACGTCAAGGCTGTATATTGTCACCCTGCTTACTTAACTTATATGCAGAGTACATCATGAGAAATGCTGGGCTGGAGGAAGCACAAGCTGGAATCAAGATTGCTGGGAGAAATATCAGTAACCTCAGATATGCAGATGACACCACCCTTATGGCAGAAAGTGAAGAGGAACTAAAGAGCCTCTTGATAAAAGTGAGAGAGGAGAGTGAAAAAGGTGGCTTAAAGCTCAACACTCAGAACACTAAGATCATGGTATCTGGTCCCATCACTTCATGGGAAATAGATGGGGAAACAGTGGAAACAGTGGGTGACTTTATTTTTGGGGGCTCCAAAATCACTGCAGATGGTGACTGCAGCCATGGAATTAAAAGGTGGTTACTCCTTGGAAGGAAAGTTATGACCAACCTAGATAGCATATTCAAAAGCAGGGACATTACTTTGCCAACAAAGGTCCGTCTAGTCAAGGCTATGGTTTTTCCAGTGGTCATGTATGGATGTGAGAGTTGGACTATAAAGAAAGCTGAGCGCCAAAGAATTGATGCTTTTGAACTGTGGTGTTGGGGAAGACTTTTGAGATTCCCTTCAATGCAAGGAGATCTAACCAGTCCATTCTAAAGGAGATCAGTCCTGGGTGTTCTTTGGAAGGACTGATGCTAAAGCTGAAACTCCAATACTTTGGCCACCTGATGCCAAGAGCTGACTCATTGGAAAAGACCCTGATGCTGGGAAAGATTGAGGGCAGGAGGAGAAGGGGACAACAGAGGATAAGATAGTTGGATGGCATCACCGACTCAATGGACATGAGTTTGGGTGGACTCTGGGAGTTGGTGATGGACAGGGAGGCCTGGCGTGCTGTGTGCAGTTTATGGGGTCATAAAGAGTTGGACACGACTGAGCGACTGAAGTGAAGTGAGTGAGTGAGCATCTTTAGGACCTTTACTTTGAACTCTAGATGACTTATTTCTGTTTTGTTTAGGAATTTTGTTGAGGTTTGTTTTTGTCTTTTCTTTGGAACTTTTCTTTTGTTTCCTCATTTTCTTAACTCTGTGTGTGTGTGTGTTTCTGTGTGTTGGGTAGTTCAGCTACATCTTCTGGTCTTGAGGTAGTGGGCTTCTGTAGAAGACTTCCTGTAGTGCTCAGAAAAACAACCCCACCCCCCGCCTTGTTACCAGAGCTAGGAGCACCAGAGGTGTCCCCTGTGTGGGCTGTGTGTGCCCTTCAGTTGTGGCACTGCTGTGGTTGCTGTGTGCCTACTGGTGGGTGGCACTGGCTCCAGGGCTAGATGTCTGTGAGGTCCAGCCATGACTGTTGCTTGCAACCTGGTGGGCATGCGGAGCCCCGGTGCAGAAGCCACTTTGTGGAGGCCCCAGTCCAAGCTGAGACCACTCACTGGGTGCAGTGGGACAGGGACTACTTTGGAGGATGGCCAGTCAAGGCAAGTGTCCTGGGTTGGGCAGGTCTGCAGGGAACACTAGGACAGGATGAATATGCTAGCAAGGAGACAGAAAATGTTAAAAATGGCCTCTGCCAGCTCCTGGAAAACTCAGTAGAAAATTTTTTTTTTTTTTTTGGTATGGCAAAACTAATACAATATTGTAAAGTAATTAGCCTCTAATTAAAATAAATACATTTAAATTAAAAAAAATTAGAGGAAAATTTTTTAAATGATGCCTGCTAGTGCTTTAGTCTGTGAAGAAAGTTTTAACAGACCCCTGTCCCTTTGGTATTCGCCCTAAACTTATCAATGAATCCCTTTCACGTATAGCTTTTCAAGCTGCTGCCTGTACACTCTGGGACACCAGGCAAGTGAGCTTGTGCAAGGGCTCTTTAAGAACAGGGTTTCAATTTCCTATTGCCCTCCAGCTCTCCCAGACATAAGTCCCCCTTGTTGACAAAGGCAGATATTATAGGGGATCATCTCCCCAAAGCAGGTTCCCAGGGCTGGGGTACTGGATCTAGGACTAGAAACCCCCTCATTCTTAGGGACAGGGAGGCCTGGCATGCTGCATGCAGTTCATGGGGTCGCAAAGAGTCGGATACGACTGAGCGACTGAAGTGAATGAGTGAATGAGCATCTTTAGGACCTTTACTTCGAACTCTAGATGACTTATTTCTGTTTTGTTTAGGAATTTTGCTGAGGTTTTGCTTTTGTCTTTTCTTTGGAACTTTTCTTTTGTTTCCTCATTTTCTTAACTCTGTGGAAGACCTTAACTCTTAGGGAAGACCTTCTACACTTGAGACAGCCCCTCCTGCTTGAGTGTCTCTGTACCAGGAGTGTGGGTTCTGAAGAGACTGTCTCTGCCCCTCCTACCTATTTTGGTGTGTTTTTTTATATATCTTTAGTTGTAGAAGAGCCATTCTGTTAGTCTTCAGGTCATTCTAAAAGGTAACTATTCTCTGTGTAGCTGTAGTTTTGGTGTGTTCATGACAGTAGGTGAGTTGGCATCTTCCTACTTGGCCATCTTGATCCCACCCTCAACACTCATTTGATCTCGAACTTTCCCTTGACTAATCATAGCCTACAGTAACATTTTTATCTTTCTCTTTTTAAATTTTATTTATTTATTTTTGGCTGCACTGGGTCCTCGTTGCCACACAGGCTTTTCTCTAGTTGCAATACTCAGGCTTCTCGCTCCGGTGGCTTCTCTATCTGCAGAGCACAGGCTTCGGTAGTTGCAGCACATAGGCTCGGTGGTTCTGGCTCCCAGGCTCCAGAGCACAGGCCCAGAAGTCGTGGTGCACGTGCTTAGTTGTTCCACTGCATGTGCGATATTCCCGGACCAGGAATCAAACTCACTCCCCTGCACTGGCAGGTGGATTCTTCACCACTGAGCCACCACCAAGGAAGACTCTTTTGTCTTTCTTTACCTTCATGCTTGGTGTTGGTATACGTGTGGGTAGACAGGGAAATAGTGAAATATCTTCTAAGAACACTGACATAAAAACAAAAACTTTATCATCTGAAGTGAAATTAAAATATCAACAAAAATATTTTTCTTCAAAATAAACTGAAATAAAACCAGTGTCTCAGAACAAAGTCACTTAACTGTGGCCACTTTAGTAATAATAATAATTAATATTAGTTCTTCATATGTGCCAGGCATGATTCAAAGCTCATTTAGACATATTCACTCACTAAATCTTCACACCAATACTGAGAGATAGCACTATTATTATGTTTTTTTATGGATGTGGCAACAGCTATGGAGATGTTAAGCAAGTTGCCCAAGAAACCTCAGTGGTGTTAGAATTAAATTAGAACTCACACAGCCTGTATTCTTAACCACTAAAGAAAGTTAACGGCTCATTCCAGAAAGCCTAGGAAAAAATATAACTGAAAGTGAAGCACAGAGGCTTCCAGTAAATGCAAACCAAAGGAGAGGGTAATAAAACAAGAAGACCTGCTATTCCAGGCCGGAGGGTACACCCCCACCACAGAGAAGATGCATCAGGCTCTTGTGGCTTCATATCATCCAACATTAAATTCCTAGAGTTGTTCCAGGTTGTTCTGATCCCATTCTAATCAAACGACAGTCTGATTTTAATTTGGCTTTCAATATAGCGTGCCTACAAAGAGATGTGTTAGCCAGAGGAACTGAATATATACTCCATTAGAGATTTATTTCTCATTGTAAATGAATAAATCAGCATTCTGGTTTTATACATCAGTCTTGTGCTAACTTCTTTAGAGTTGCAAGTGTTCCTGAGTCTGATCCACTCTGGCAGAATGATAAAATAATGTTTGTGCTATGCAGAGCAGAATGGAGTGGATGCCAAAGATCATATCAGACTGTGAGGCCTCGTCTGGGATATTTCAGGTAACTTCGGTTAGCAATGCCCTCTCTCTTTTATGTGTTATGCCCACCTTTCCACAGCGCTCTAGACTGTATCACATTATCTAAATCACAGAATTAAAAGATTAAAAAGTCAAGATTGGAAGAAATTTTAGAAATATCCTAGTTGCTATCTGGTACTTGAATGTCCTCTAAAATATCACTTACAAACATTTGCTCAATGTTTGCTGCTTAAAAGCCTCTGGAGGTTTTTCACCATCTCCCAAGGATACCCTTCTCATCTGATGGAAAACGATAAACTGGAGAGGATCTGCTTCCTTGAAACTTGCAAACAGAGTCAAGAGCTGCTCACACAAGGCCCATTTTTCTTCTGTGTGATGAATGTGCAGGAGGAGAAGAAAATTTTCAAATCCCCGAGTCTGTCCTTCTCAAAGCCAAGCATCTCAAACTTTAAAAATGTTTCAATGGCCAAAGATTTTATCTTATCATTATCCAAGTCATTTTCTTTTAAACCAGTTTTAGTTTAACTAACCATCTCTTGAGTTTATCACTAAAGAGTTTAACAAAATAGTTCTGTGAACTGCCTGGCACGAAAACCATTTTCTAGATAATCTACATACTATTGAGCTACAACTACATCAGCATGGCTCAGAGAACATGACTGAGACAGACTGAAACATCCACATGTTTTTTCTCAACTCCATGTTTCTCACAGAGTGCCCTTGTTTACTTTCACCTGAAAAAAGTTATGTGAAAGTGTTACCAGGTGGGGCCTGACAAAGCATCTAGATACTTGGGTTTCAGGGAATCAATAAATGACACCCTTTCTCTTGTCAAGAGTTTGGAACCAATTAAGAAACACATGGCACCCCACTCCAGTACTCTTGTCTGGAAAATCCCATGGACGGAGGAGCCTGGTGGGCGGCAGTCCATGGGGTCTCTGAGGGTCGGGCAGGACTGAGCGACTTCACTTTCACTTTTCACTTTCATGCATTGGAGAAGGAAATGGCAACCCACTCCAGTGTTCTTGCCTGGAGAATCCCAGGGACGGTGGAGCCTGGTGGGCTGCCGTCTATGGGGTCGCACAGAGTCGGACACGACTGAAGCAACTTAGCAGCAGCAGCAAGAAACACATAGAAAAAGAAGTTAGAGATCAGAACATCAGCTTTGTCATCAATGAAAGCTCAAGGGGAAGATATGGCCAACTCATGTATCAGCAACAGGCTAGAATTAGCATTCTGAGAAACAAACTCAGTCCTCCTCACTTAAGGTACAGAGAAGCAAACAAAATTGTGTGCATCCTATAAGTAGCTGTTTCACAAAATGAAGAGAGGCACAAGGGGTGAACTATGCAAATCTAGCCCTCCTCCCTCCCCCCATGTTTCCAGTTCCAGTGCGAGGTTAAGAAAACATAAGTGGTTTCAAGGAAAATCTTGCCTCAGAAAAATGAGAACAGAAACACCATCATGTCCTTGCAGTTTATATTCTGGATACATAACTTCAAGTGGATACGTAAGCACCTTGAATGCCAGCAGATTTGGTGCATTATGAGGGCCCTCCTCCTGATGTGCAGACAACTAACTGCCTTCTTACTGTATCCTTACATGGTGAAAAGAAAGACCATCTCTGCCATATGGCTTTTTGTTCAGTGCTCAGTTGTGTCTGACTCTTTGTGACCTCATGCACCGCAGCACACCAGGCTTTCTTGTCCTTCACTATCAACCAGAGTTTGCTCAAACTCATGTCCATTGAGTCGATGATGCCATCAAACCATCTTATCCTCTGTTGCCCTCTTCTCCTCCTGCCTTCAATCTTTCCCAGCATCAGGGTCTTTTCCAATGAGTCTTCACTCTTCACATCAGGTGGCCAAAGTATTGGAGCTTCAGCTTCAGCATCAGTCTTTCCAACGAATATTCAGGACTGATTTCCTTTAGGATGAACTGGTTGGATCTCCTTGCAGTCCAAGGGACTCTCAAGAGTCGTCTCTAACACCACATTTCAAAAGCATTACTTCTGTGGCACTTAGCTTTCTTTATGGTCCAACTCTCACATCCATACATGACCACTGGAAAAATCATAACCTTGACTAGACCATAACCTTTGTCAGCAAAGTAATGTCTCTGCTTTTTGATATGCTGTCTAGGTTTGTCAAAGCTTTCCTTCCTCATGGCCTAATTACCTCTCAAAGGCCGCACTTCCTGTTATCACACTGGAGATTACAGCTTCAGTGCATGAGTTTGGGGAAGACGCATGTGTTCGGTCATGGCAGCCTCCCCCACAGCCCTCTTTGTGTGCTTCCTTCCATGGCTGCAGCACAGGTTGGGTGAAGACAGCAGGAAGGCGGCACTCAGCCCCGCTCTTCCTCTCCAGGTCTCTCTAGCAGGACAGTGAGACTTATTACATGGCTGCTCAGGGCCCCAAGAGGAAGAAACAGAAACCTCCAGGCCTTTCAAAGCCTGGCCTGGAACTGACAGAGTATTGCTACCATCCTAGATTACCGTGAACATCAGCCCAGCCCAAATCAGAGGGAAGGGACAGAGACATCATAGTTTAGTGAGAGGATTACTAGACAAGGTCCACTTATCTTTCAGCTGCCATAGTCTACCCTTTGGCCATGAACTGCATTTTCCCACTTGTGCAACTGAGCAGGACCCTTCAAGGCCTTCCCAGAACAGACCGCCACCCACAATCTCTGTCTGCCTTTTGTCTGTAGAAAAACTTCAAAGAATAAATTTAATCAGAGAAGTGAGAAAATGCAGAAAGCAAACAGTCAAGTCAAGCAAGACAAAATAACAATAATTTAGCCACAAAACATGGAGAAGGAAATGGCAATCCACTCCAGTATTCTTGCCTAGAGAATCCCATGAACAGAGGAGCCTCGCAAGCTCTACCCCAAGGGGGTCGCAAGAGTCAGACACAACTTCACAACTAAACCACCACCACCAGCCATGAAACAAAGTCAAAGACTTTTCATTCCTCCTCAGGGGATATAGACAATATTCTGAGCCATGTCCTTTGAACTGTTTTTCAGTGACTAAAACCCCCATCAGGTGGAAGAAGTTAATTATATGTTTAACTATACGCTTGTGAGCACATAGACACCAGGTCAGTCAGAGGTTGATGATGTTGACTCCTGATTACCTCGCCACCAGCCAATTAGAAACATGTCCACCAGATGATCACACACCCCACATCCCCCTCCCTCACCCTGCTTTTATAAACCTTTCCCTGAAAACCTTCAGGGAGTTTCAGTCTTTTAAGCACTAGTCACCCCTGACTCACTGCTCAGCACCAGCAACAGATGCTACACTTTCATTCAGCACAACCCTGATTTCCCAAATCAGGACCAGGCAGAGATGAGGTTTATTCTGCCTTGTATCCTGGAATTTGGTTCCTTCCAAATCAAAGAGCTATGAATTCAACAACAAGCTCCCTGCTGCCCATATACCTGACAGGCAATAATGATACAGGAATGGGATAAATGAAACTTAGAGTCCCAAACTTATGCTCCCCAACAGTTTCTTTCTTCCTGCTCTTGGTGGGGCTTCAAATATCAGGCAGGTAGAAATGGGAGTTTTCACTGCTGCATCCCACGCTGCCTCTCACCAGGCTGGGTATGGTTCTTTAAGGTCTCTGTAACTGAATAGTTCAGTGTGACCCTAGGGGTCACAGCGCTGGCCCAGCAAACCAAAAGTTTATGAAACATGCCACCTTAATAGTAGTTATCTCTGTAAAACTGTGTTTCCAGTACAAGAACTTAGTTTCACTAAAGACCATACCAGACACTAGCTGGCACCAAGTAAAGAACAAAACCAGCTTGAATTTTGACCATTCCTGCTTTCCAGTCCACTTGGGAGTTCTCCAGAATTTTAATTTGCTTACCACAGTTGAAAGAGGAAAAATATACTGCCCACGGTCTATGATTAAATCTGTTACTGCTTCCTCTTCACTCTCATAAAGAACAAATTTATTTCTTAGAATTTCCCCAACTGTTGAGCTGATCAATATTTTTGTATACTCAGTATTTTAATTTTATTTATGTATTTATTTTGGCTGCCCTGGGTCTTTGCTGTTGCTCACAGGCTTTCTCTAGTTTGTGGAGTCCGGGCTTCCCAGCGTGGTGGCTTCTCTCGTTGCAGAGCACAGGCTCTGGAGTGTGCAGGCTTCAGTGGCTGCAGCATGCGGGCTGAGCTGCCCCACCAGCATGTCCAATCTCCCCGGACTGGTGATGGAACCCGTGACCCCTGCACTGGCAGGCGGATTCTTTACTACTGGACCACCAGGTAAACCCCAGCATTTTTTTTCTCATTGCTTATCTTACAAACTAAGGGTTTTGAGTTGGTTTCTTTTTTTTTTCTCTTATCAAAAAAAAAAAAAAATGAGTACTGTGTGGTCTCTGATCTAATACTGTAGGTGCAGATGAAAGGATAAGGGAAAATATAGATGACTGCAGTCTAAACTAACCTATGTGAAGATGCACTGGTCTGAGGAAATAGCTAAAGCTGGCTGTATCTATAATGCAGAAGTTTACCTTCTGAGACAATTTGCTCTCGCACCTGTGGCTCCATCAACGGGGGAGAATCCAAAGACCCTAGTAGGAGGGGGAATTGCCCAATTATCTGCTCCCTGACCTTCACTCACATCTGTTCTCTCACTCAGGGAAAACTGTTAGGTTTATTCTGGGGTGCTTTTACAGGAGAACCTTTCTTTCACACCTCGTATATTATTTATCTTTGATCTTTTCCCCAATCTGAACTCTCTTGAACTACATACTGAAGAATTTTCTCACACGTGGAAAACATGCTACATTAAGATCCAAGAATGGTATCAGATCTTCTTTTTTAATATTCCTCTAGTTATTCATTTTTACTAAGAATTTTAAAGCAAGGAAATTCTCAATTTGGACTACTTAAAATTATCATTTTAAGTAGGAAATCTGGACTTTTTTTTTGAAAATTCACAAACGATCTTTAATAATTCTATATTTCACCCAATCTCTATGGAAAGTTTACACATATACTGGATCCAATAATATTTCTAGTTCATTTCTAATCTGGAACTCCTTTGGTTTACCTCTATTCCTTCAAAGTAACTGATAGCAGTTCACCAATTTCATGCATTATCTCTGTGTGCTTGGTGATAAAACCAGCTCCTGTTAGAAGAAATGAACCCACATAAAGCACCAATGAGTCCTCTGCCTCTTCTCAACTATTTTGGGCTTTATTATCCTCCTACCAACAGTACTCCTGCATGGAATGATTTGACAAGCAGTCTCCACAACAGAGAGAACCAGGCAACACAAGAACTGAATAGCAATACTTCTCATCCTCAGTTGTTCATATCATCACTGATCTCAAAATACACACCTCTTTATTCTTCCCTTTGCTTGGTGGACATTTTTAAATATGTGTTTTATTGTTTTAACACTTTGCAAGCCTCTTTCTATTGAGTCCTTATCTAAATGACATAATTCTCATCATATATATTAGAGCACAATGCCATCCATCTATACACTCCCTCTCAACTTAAACTGAGCCCAATGTCAGTCAAAGAAATTATTTATTCAGTTAAATCACTTTCATCAAACACCTCCTCCTTTTCTTTCTCATCTAATAAGCTTGTGATTTATTTATTGAAATTTCATTTTTTGAGAATTTGTATTTAGACCTTGGAGAAGGAAATGGCAACCCAATCCAGTATTCTTGACTGGGAAATCCCATGGACAGAGGAGCCTAGTGGACCATAGTCCCTAGGGTCTCAAATTGTTGAACACATCTTAGCGGCTAAACCACCGTCATCATACTTAGTTCTTACCAATATTTTTCTATAACGATCAAAATCTGCCTTCTTTCTTATGGAAAAACATTGGACATATAACATTCTGTAAATTTAAGGTATAGAGCATGCTGATTTTTTTTTAATTTTATTTTATTTTTAAACTTTACATAATTGTATTAGTTTTGCCAAATATCAAAATGAATCCACCACAGGTATACATGTGTTCTCCATCCTGAACCCTCCTCCCTCCCCATTCCATCCCTCTGGGTCGTCCCAGTGCACCAGCCCCAAGCATCCAGTATCGTGCATCGAACCTGCTGATTTAATTATGTGTATGTTGTAATAAGATGGTCACTGTAGCCTCAGTTACCACCTCTGTCACATGGCATGATTACCATTTTTTCTTGTGGTTAGAATAACTAAGAACTAGTCTCTTAGCAAGTTTGATGATTATAATACAATGGTGATGGTGATTTAGACACTAAGTCATTTCCTACCCTTTGCGACCCCATGGACTCTAGCCCACCAGGCTCCTCTGTCCATGGGATTCTCAGACAAGAATGCTGGAGTGGATTGCCTTTTCCTTCCTCAGGGGACCTTCTCAACCCAGAGGTCGAACCCATGTCTCCTCCATTGGCAGGCAGATTCTTTACCACTGAGCCCAATACAACACTAACTGTACTGCACATTAGACCTCTAGGGCTTATTTACAACTCACTGCAAGTTTGGACCCTTAAACAACCTCTCTCCCATCCCTCCATTCCCCAGCCCTTTGTAACTAAGCTTAATTTTTTTTAGCTTCCACATATAAGTGATATTATGCAGTATTTGTCTTTCTCTGTCTGATTTATCTCACAAAGCATATGTTCTCAAGCTCTATCCATGTTGTTGCAAGATTTCCTACTTTCTCACGGCTGAGTAAAATTCCATTGTCTACATATAGCACACATTAGAATGGCTATCACCAAGAAGATAAGAAGTAAGTACCAGTGCGGATGTTGAGAAAAGGAACACTTGTGCCTTGTTAGTGGGAATGTAAATTGGAACAACCATCAAAGTGTCTCGAAAAATCAAAAATAGATATAGCATATGATCCAACAATTCTGCCTCTGGGTATACAACCAAAGGAAATGAAGACAGGATATCAATGAGATATACACCTACCCATGGTGCACTGAAGCCTTATTCATAGCAGTCAAGATACAGGAACACAAAGTGTCCGTCAAAGCAGATAAAATCTACCTTCTAAAATCTGCAGCCACAACTCTAGCTTATATTTCTCCACCTAGTGAAAGAAATTTTCAGATAATATGTCACTTTTGCCCCTCTGCTCATTTTCTTATTGATCGTCATACTTAAGTCCAAGATACTTTCTGAGAGATGAATATGTTTGATAACATATTTCCTTGTATTCAAGAATACTGTAATTTATCACCTGGGAGAAAGCTTTCAGAACAAGGCCTATACACAAGGATTTGGAACTTGTTCTTTGTAACTTGGGGGCTTCCCTAATGGCTGAGATGGGGAATCTGCCTGAAATGTGGGAGACCTGGGTTGAGAAGATCCACTGGAGAGGGGAACAGCAACCACTCCAGTATTCTTGCCTGGAGGATTCCATAGAAAGAGGAGCCTGGCAGGCTACAGTCCATGAGGTCGCAAAGAGTTGGACATGACTGAATGACTAACACTTTCATTTTTCACTTTCTAACTTAACAAGTTAGTTGTAAACCTGTCAAATGAATATTATCTCCCCTCCTAAACTGTAAGTTTTCACAGAACAGTAGCCATCAGCTCTTCGTTTATTTCACCAAATTAGTCACAAATTATCAGGCCTAGGACAGGCATTTAATTATTGTAAATAAATTGAGACAATATTTCCTTAATAGGAAAATCTAATTTATAGCTCCATGTTATACATTTCTATATATTTAATGCTTCTTACTGAATACTCTATTAGAGAATATTACTGCTACTCAATTTTGTAACTTTCTATCCCTTTATAAAGAGATCAATAAAATTATATCTTTGTCAAAGATCCTACGGGAAAGTATTTTCTCAGTCAGTCTTCTCAAAAGGAGGAAAATGATGCTCCAGAATTTTACTTATCTCTCCAGTTTGTTTCTTTTTCTTAAGCCATGGGAGAATTAGGAAGCAGAAGCAAAGAGCTGGGAAGAAAATGAAGCCCCATCCTCTGTTTTTCTTTGATGACGTGATTTCTTTTATTTTTGAGTGATCTAAGATTTTGTCTCAGTTTACACTTGTAGAACAAAATCTTTCCCTTACAACCTGCAAAATCTGGGTATCTACTCAGAGAGATAAGTGGCAGTTCTCAACTTCCTCATCCACCCACAGTCTTTGCACCAGAATTATACTGATGTTCTGAAAAACTGGTGACATCACTCGATTTCCTGATCTGCCCATATATTTTGGCTGCTGTTTCATCTTCTGTTATATAACTGTCTCTTAGATCCTAAAATGATGTCTCAAATTTGTGTTTACATGTCTATTCTAACTTTGTCCTGCCTGTCCAAATTTTTATTTGCTTTCCTACATGACTGACCAGGTTTCCTATCCTGGTACCCACTGGACATCATCTGCCCTTACTGCCACATGGAAATTTCACTGAACTAATTTAAGGGTAGAACACGATGTTAAAGGGCCATTGGCTTACTACTAAATAAATATAATGGCAGCATTAATATTTTTCCAAGGCTCAACAAGAAGGGTTCTTACTAGACATTTTCAGAAGTCATTTCTTCCTCTATACCTAGCTTTATTAGCACACCTCTTTTTCACTTCCTGTCAACAACATCCCAAAATAAGAACATAAAGTCAAATTAAAAGACAGAAATTTAACCTATATTTGAAAATCACAGCAAAAAAGGTACATTTTGAATGATGAAGCTAAAATGCAACTTTTCACTTAAATTTTTAAAGACCATTAGGTCTTTGCATTAGCCTTTATTATTAACCTATTTTTATGTCATTAGATTATATCATAAGCTCATTGAAACCATATGATCGGGCTTGATTCAGTGGCATAATATAAAAAATATAGACTAAATCAAGTTCACCCTGTAACAGTAACAACATTCTCCACATTTTCTACTTTATTCAAAATTAATGCAAACACAGAATACAGGAACTAAAAAAACATCAATTAAAATTTAGAATCCAAATTTTCCATCACAATCTCATTTTCCATCACAGCCTCATTTTCCCAAAGTCTGTGAAAAGGAAAGTAAGGGTTAAACCTCCGTAATAAGACACAGGACATGCAGACTATGGAGTCTATTATACTGGAGGGGTGGTCTTCTCCAAAACGGGAAAATGCAGCGCACTCACATGAATCCATCCTACAGAGAGGAAGGGAAAGCTGCTGAAAACATTTGGGAAATATTCTGCTTCCTGATTAAAACAGAAAAGAGAGCTATTTAGCTACTCTGACCTCATAGCTGCAGGATTTTAAACCTGATAAGAAGAAGATATGGCAGTAAAGCCGTAGCAGCCAACTTAAAATCATGTAGTGAAAATGAAAGGCTGATATCTTGATGATGGGGGTACAGGATTCTGAAGATGTTGACCCAATACTGGAAACACTGACTCCACTCTTCGGTTCTATGGAATAATTATCATTATTTTCTTAGACATTTAAACTATTGTTTATTTTGATATATTGCTACTTACAGCCCAATTTCCTTAGTGCATAAAATTGTGAAATGCTAACATCTAGACAGGACCCCAAACCACAGTATTAAAACAGGTTTTAAAATAAATGATAAAACTTTAAGCACACACAAGCTATTTTATGTCATTACATGTAAAAAGCCTGAAATTAAAGACCACATTTCAAAAAAGACCACATGACACATATATTTTCTTTGCATGTACCTTTGCATGCATGTTAAGGAAAATAACTACTTTTAGAGTAGTCAAAACACAAAAGGCTGAATAATAAGCAATGGTCTGAATTAGACATTGTGTATTAAGAAAATTAGGGGTTTTTTTTAATTTAGTTCATCATTAACAACAATACATATTCAGAGTGAATTTGACAACTGAAATTCTAAAAACAGAAATAAAGGTCTATAAGCCATGTATTCTGTAGTCTAAAGATTCCTAAACCAATTCACCCCACCAGAAGAAACTGCTGCTGCTACTGCTAAGTCACTTCAGTCGTGTCCGACTCTGTGTGACCCCATAGACGGCAGCCACCAGGCTCCCCTGTCCCTGGGATTCTCCAGGCAAGAGCACTGGAATAGGTTGCCATTTCCTTCTCCAATGCATGAAAGTGAAAAGTGAAAGTAAAGTTGCTCAGTCGTGTCCGATTTTTAGCGACCCCATGGACTGCAGCCTACCAGGCTCCTCCATCCATGAGATTTTTCAGGCAAAGTACTGGAGTGGGGTGCCATTGCCTTCTCCGACCAGAAGAAACTAGAGAAAAAATAAAACCTACAATGAATACGTATGTCCAAGTGCTAGTCAGAAAACCTCTTACACTCTAGTCCAGGAAAATGTGGTCCTACCAGTGTCAGACACTTTCAAGATAAATGATAAAAGTAATGAGAGTAGGAACTTCGTTTGAAAAGAGATGAATAAATACCTAAATAAAGGAATGGCAGCTGTGGCTATAAATCCCTTTGCTTTATCCAGCTTGAGTAGGATAATATAAGATATGATTCATGTTATTTAGATGTTGCTAGTTGTACTCAGGGAATTTACAGTCTGATTCCATAAGAATTACAATAAGATCAATTTACATTGTCCTCAGAAGTATAGATTTTATCATCTTCTATGGGTATAGCCCTCAAGCTATTACTATACTTTATATTATTACAGAAAGATAAAATTGCAATGGAATTTCTGTTGACAAAAAACAAACTTATAGTTGCAGCTATACCATTAAACATTTTTAATTGAGAAATGTTTAGAGAAAAGAAACAGTAAATTCAGTCATATAGGCACAGGGGCAAGGTGGCATTGAGGCGTTTAATATCACTACATTTGCTAGATAAGATAAACAGGCAATATCTAAGAAACATCTATACTAAAAAACTATTTGAAGTTTAGTTCCAATCCCAGTTGAACTATATATCCTATTATTTCTGTTTAATTTTGCTTTCACTAGATATGACCTTGCTAGATAATAATGAATTTTACTAAAATTCTCCTTTCTCCTCCATTTCTTTGGAATCACTGTTGCCACTTGATTGAAGTAGATACAACAGTCAAATCACCATTCCTTTTAGGAACCAAGAATTAGAAATATATACACATTAGGCATGGTTTCCAACTGCAAGAAGCTCACTCCCTATTAGTAAACACTGGACTCTTCATTTCCTTGGCATGTGTCTCACTGAGAACAAATTTGTAAGAGTAATTCTGGCACCTGAAGGACCCCCGTGCCCTCTATTATAACACATGTGTATTCTCATTTGCAGTTATTCTTTCTTCCTGTTATCCCTTCCGCTCCACCATCCCAGCCCCCAGGAGCGTGAGGACCCCATATGCATATATTTATCCTCTTTTTATCTATAGACCTGAGATACTGTTCCTCATCCTTGTGCTTCCTCAAACCTTAACTTTAATTTTGCCTTTAATGCATAAAGAGGTTCTCTTCAAAGGAATTTCCTGGTTATACTGATTTTTTCTCCATATCCCTCTTTCAAGATCTGCCACACAACCAGTCACCTGGACCACTTCCATCACCAGATGTATCACAGCTGCCAACTCTCTGTTTTTTCACATTTTCACAGGAGAAAAATGTCAATAGATTTTGCGAAGAAACGTGATTCCAAAAAATCAGGATCATATTATATACAGAGGGGGGGAAAAAGACTCAAAAACACAACTGATAAACATTTATGCTCTTTAGACTTCATGCTGAGTTAAAAGTAAATTCTAGAATGTGAAGTTTAGAAGAGAGATCAAGAAATTATCTAAAAAACCAGAGTATGTGTTATTTCCATTTTAAAGCCCTGCCTGTCTAAGTACCTCGATTATAAACACCTACTTTACCAGTACAAACATGACAAGATATTCTGTGGCCTTTTCCCCACTATGACAATACTCATTGTGTTGTAATGTTAGAGTGAATTTACTATAGGCAGCACATACTTTTTTCAGAGGAAAATTTATTATTATAAATCTTTTTTAAATGTATACTTCTATCCTCAGTTTTCTCATTTCTTAAAAGAGCAGAGACTTCAAATGTCAGTTGATTAAGTGAAATAATGTTCACAAAAAGTGTTTTGTAAATTTAAAAGCTCTGTATAAACTTGAAGAAAACAGGCATTTTTAATGCTTTATTTAGTAGAATTTCATATAATTGTAGAACTACAGTAAAAAGTTTTACCTATAAATCAACAGACTTTCAAATTATAATAAAACACACTACAATTTTTTAAGTTGTATCAGCTCTCTAAAAATGCTTGCGTGCATGGACCCTGCTCAGTCATGCCTGACTCTGCGACCCCACAGACCTGCCAGGCTCCTCTTTCCATTGAATTTTTCAGGCAAGAACACTGGAGTGGATTTCCGTTTCCTACTCCATGGGATCTTCCCAACCCAGGAATTGAACCAGAGTCTCTTGCATCTCCTGTATTGGCAGGCAGATTCTTTATCACTGTGCCAAAACGTTGGCCTATGGTTTATTCTATATATCTGTGCATACTGCATATGTTGGAGAGTCCAAAAACATGATTTTATAAATTTAGAGCACCAAAAAACCTTGACCTAGAAATATGTCTGTTTCATTATTAAATTGTGTTTAATTAATTTCTTGGGTATCTTTACTAGTAAAATATTTTTTGTATTTAATTTCCAAGAGTATCAGAATAATATATACTTTCATTCTCTGCTGTAAGGTATTCTACTACACTGACTTATTATGACAATGAGATTTCAAACAAACAAAAAGCCTATGGAAGCAAAGAAGTAACTGACCCTCTGGACCACAGTGACTTAACACACACGCCTCACATCACATGTTCTGCACAGGGCGGGGCTACTCAGTGCCCGAGCTAACAGCAGCTCCTGTTGCCAAGGAAGAGAAAGGGAACCAGCAAAATGTGCATAGGTGCTTATACATAGAAGGGACGGAAATCATTTCAACTCATATTCTTCCAAGAAACTCATATGGCTTCACCTATCTTCAAAGATAACAGAGATATACAACTCAACTGAATGCCCACTAGGAGCAAAAGCTGAGTATTGTAATAGTCTGGTACCTTACCCACAATAATAAAAGTACATGTATCTGGAGATTCACTGTTTTCTGCATATTTGCAGAATTATTTATCATTATAAAAAGTCTATGAGCAATACAGGCAAAGACCATCGAATTAAATGCTAATTTTAATAGGCACTTTCAGCCTCAACCTACTTGCTCTTCTCCAGTATTTGGTCCCACTGACCACTCCCTCTGTCTCTTTCATCTGTTTCTCTAAACCAATTTCTCTTTCTTCCCCTTTGCTTATTCCCTGTTCCTTTTCAGGCTCCTTTGTGGCTTCTTTTGTCTCCATCAACTGACACACTGGTGTTCCTTCAGAGATCTAATGCTCAGATGCTTCTCTTTTGTTCTGCTTCTCCTAACAATGTAGCATAATGATCAAGAGAATGGAAAACAGGCTGAGTGGAATGTCAGCTCTTCCACACATACCTGTAATTTGGACAAGATAATTAACCTCTCTGTGTCTAAGTTTCCCCATCTACAAAACAGGGATGATAAAACAGAACCTGTCTCATAGAGCTCTGATAATTTCATGACTTAACATGCGTAAAGCAGTTAGAACAGTGCCTGGACACAGGATCGAACCTGGGTCTCCTGCATTCCAGGAGGACTCTTTAAACATCTGAGCCACAAGGGAAACCCACAGTATTTTTTACATGTTAGTTACTATGAACTGAGTGATATTTATGGCAGTCTTCATGATTACCTCTTGACTGGTAACACTCCAAACCATATTACAAGTCTAGAATTGACTCCATGATTTCCAGAGCCATATATGCAATTCCATTCTTTTAAAAAAAGTTGTATTGGAATATAGTTGCTTTATAATGTTGTTTTAATTTCTACTGTACAGCAAAGTGAATCAGCTATACATATACATATATCCCCTCTTTTTTGAATTTCCTTCCCATTTAGGTCACCATAGAGCACTGTGTATAGTTCCCTGCATGATACAGAGGTTCTCATTATTTATCTATTTCATACATAGTATCAAGAGTTTATATAGGTCAATCCAAATTCCTCCCACCCCCCTTTTCCCTCTTGGTAACCATACATTTGCTCTCTATGTCTATATCTCTATTTCTGCTTTGAAAATAAGATTGTCTATACCAATAAGTAATATTCTATTGAAAGATATCTCCAGCAATTCAAACTCAAATTGTCAGCAAAAAGGAAGGCACCATCTGTCTCCCTATACTTGCTTTTCTATTCTTGTTTTCTAGCTAAGGTAATCATACTAGTATCCACTCAGACACTCAAGCTAGAAAATTGAACAAATTTAATTTGTGATCAATTTTATTAGCTGTACTTTAAAAGCCACCCTTTCCTTACTTTTCCCACTGTTATCATTCTTATTTCTTGATTCAATTTCTGTTCTGGACTCCTAATTCCTTTGCTCAATCACTTGACTCTACCAAACACTATGACCAGGGTAAACCTTCTGAAATTAAAATCTCAGAAATTTAAATTTCACATTCTTTAGGAAACATAATCATGGCATACCCAGCCTCTCAGGCTTCCCTCTACTTTCTACCCTCTCTCTCACAGCAAGCATCCAAGCTGAATTTTCAGATATGAGAAAATATAAAAGCGGGTAGTGCCCACATTGCACACTGGGGAATGAAACAAACCAGAAATCACGATCCAAGACTCAAGCCAAGAAAAAAGTAGTTTCCAAAGATATACCCCGAGGGGAAGCCACAAAGCAAGAATGGAATCTCAACTAAATTATCTTCCATAAAAAGGCAAGGAAGAAAACACAAATAAAATTAGAAGATGAGAAAGAAATTTGGAGGTAATAATGGCCATCGAGGGGTTTCCCAGAATGCTAGTGGTAAAGAACCCACCTGCCAATGCAAGTGACATAACAGACACGGGTTCAGTCCCTGGGTCGGAAAGATCCCCTGGAGGAGGGCATGGCAACCCACTCCAGCATTCTTGCCTGGGGAACCCCATGGACAGAGGAGCCTGGCAGGTCAGAAAGAATCAGACACGACTGAAGTGACTTAGCACACATACACACTCAATGGGCATTGAGAGAGATTTTCTAGAGGCAAGTATGTAAAGGCAAGAGTGCACGGAGTGTCTGCCTAATGCTTCATTCGCATCTCTTACCACCAACTTAAGCTTCCCAGGTGGCACAAAGAGTCTCTGTGGTATTGCAGAGAGCTGGACACGACTAAGCACACATGCATGCAGGCACAGGCACCTTAGGGGCACCCGGATTTGAACAATGGCAAGCAAACCACTTCTCCAAATGCACTGCGACTTTTCTCACCTTTCATATTCCGTTCCCACCGTGTGGACAACTCATCCTTCCCCTCTCTTCCCCAGTCAATCACTCCCACCGACTTCTCTGCAGAGGCAACACCTACTCCAAGAAGGTTTTCCTAACCCACCCACCAGTCCAGATATTGGCACACTTCTTTGTGTTTCCACCTACCCATAATTAATGCTACTGCAGTTCTTCCTATAACACATTGTCACACTTCATTTACTTACCTGCCCAAGTCTCACTTGGTTGTGAAATAGTTAGAGGTAAGGGCTGTAACTACTTTTCTCTGTGCCTAGTGTGCATGTCCTGAACACATACATTCTCAAAGAAATTGCATTAGAAATGCAAATACTGAATCAACAAATAAATTTGTGTTGATTGATATATAATACAGTAAGATAGATCTGAATTAATTGTCCACTGTACCATTCTTCTAACTCTTCTTGTGATATAGAATATGTAAGCACCATGTCCCATTTAATTTGTGGTCAGTTAATTAAAAATTACAGGTGTGTGTCAAAATGCTACTTGGAAAATTACCATTATGTTTTATAAGAAACTGAGCTAAGATCCCACAAAAGGCTTGATCATAACCAAAACTGCTAGTATTCCTGGAATTTGCTTCCTCATTTTAAAGAAAGGCTAATCTTATCAATTCCCATCATTAAATTCAAATTTATCAGGTAATATGAGCCATTACTGATTAGTTAATTTAACTCAGACTACCAGAGTAATAAAGACACTCCACAGAATGCATCAAAATACATGAAATCTAAGCAGAGCAGATAACAAGGTAAGATATGACAAGCTCACACAAAGAAAGGTATGAAGACAATATGTTTTACAGCCCTCTCTTCAGATTTAACAGATAATTTGATTTTAAGTTTCTAAGGAATTCTAAAAAGTTTCAAGCCTACTGGTCTGTAAGTTACCATCAGGCTTACTTATCACGGACTTGACTAATATCAAAGACTGTTGTGAAGAGCACAATGTTCTCTGTACCGTGTAAGTTCTCAGATGGAGTCAAAGTATGAAATTGAACAAAACAGCATTGTGGGGTGGCTTCCATGCTGCTCTGTGCACACAGCAGGCACACAGGCTAAATGCCTGGCAGGCAGGGTCTCATACCCTCCTTGTCCATCGACATTTCTGAACAATAAAAGCCTTCTTAGAACTTGCCTAAGAAATTAGGCTTTTCAGTCTAATAAACATAGACAAAACTCTATAATGTATTCCAGGACAAAGATTGAGACTACTGCTTTCTCCCTCTAACTGGCATCATCCATTATTTAGGATGATTTCTCAATATTTTATCAACGTATATGTCTGGGAAACATCTTTCCTCCAGCACAGATATTATGTATAATATTTCTAAATGATTTAAGCTGCTGTTTGAAGTTTGAGGGGAACTTCATCTCATCTTAGTACTTTTATTTCCTTAAAAATTAAAGACTTTCAAAAGTGACAAAACAATGAAAAAACTTTATGAATAATCCCTTAAGTCATTGCTCATATATATATATTTTTTTTCATCAGATAGTGAAACTAAACAATCAAAATTGGGTTAGTTCAGATTCCCAAGAAGATGTTAAAAAAGAATGAGATGTTTGTGTCAGCTTCCTAAGTAAGAAAGTGTTGGTCATTCAGTCCTGTCCGACTCTGTGACTTCATGGACTGTAGCCATCAAGCTCCTCTGTCCATGGCGCTTCCCAGGCAAAAATACTAGAGTGGGTAACTATTTCTTTCCCCAGGGGATCTTCCTAACCCAGGGATCAAACTAGGGTCTCTTGCATTGCAGGCAGATTCTTTACTATCTGAGCAACCAGGGAAGTCCTATCAGTTCAGTTCAGTTGTTCAGTCATGTCCGACTCTTTGCGATCCCATGGACGGCAGCACACCAGGCTTCCCTGTCCATCACCAACTCCCAGAGCTTACACAAATTCATACCCACTGAATCTGTGATGCCATCCAACCATCTCCTCTGTAATCCTCTTCTCCTACTGCCTTCAATCTTTCCCAGCATCAGGATCCTTTCCAATGAGTCAGTTCTTCACATCAGATGGCCAAAGTATTGAAGTTTCAGCTTCAGCATCAGTCCTTCCAATGAATATTCAGGACTGATTTCCTTTAGGAAGGACTGGTTGGATTTCCTTGCAATCCAAGGGACTCTCAAGAGTTCTCCAGCACCACAATTTGAAAGCATCAATTTTTCAGCACTCAGCGTTCTTTATATTCCAACGCTCACATCCACACATGACTACTGGAAAAACCATAGCTTTGACTAGATGGACTTTTGTTGGCAAACTAATCTCTCTACTTTTTAACATGCTGTCTAGGTTGGTCATAGCTTTTCTTCCAAGGACAAAGAGTCTTAATTTCATGGCTGCAGTCACCATCTGCAATGATTTTGGAGCCATAAAACATAAAGTGTCTGTCTCCATTGTTTCCCCATGTATTTGCCATGAAGTGATGGGACAGGATGCTATGATCTTAGTTTTCTGAATGATAAGTTTTAAGCCAACTTTTTCACTCTCTTCTTTCACTTTCATCAAGAGGCCCTTTAGTTCTTAGCTTTCTGCCATAAGGATGGTGTCATCTGTGTATCTGAGGTTCCTGATATTTCTCCCAGAAATCTTGATTCTAGCTTGTGTTTCATCCAGCCTGGCATTTCACATGATGTACTCTGCATATAAGTTAAATAAACAGAGTGATAATATACAGCCTTGATTTTCTCCTTTCCCAATTTGGTACTAGTCTGTTTTTCAATGTCCAGTTCTAACTGTTGCTTGTTGACCTGCGTACAGATTTCTCAGAAAGCATTTCAGGTAGTCTGGTATTCCCATCTCTTTCAGAATTTTCCACAGGTTGTTGTGATCCACACAGTCAAAGGCTTTGGTGTAGTCAATAAAGCAGATGTAGATGTTTTTCTGGAACTCTCTTGTTTTCTCAAAGATCCAACGGATGTTGGCAATTTGGTCTCTGATTCCTCTGCCTTTTCTAAAACCAGCTTGAACATCTGCAAGTTCACAGTTCACATACAGTTGAAGCCTGGCTTGGAAAATTTTGAGCATTACTTTGCTAGCGTGTGAGATGAGTGCAATTGTGTGGTAGTTTGAACATTCTTTGGCATTGCCTTTCTTTGGGATTGGAATGAAAACTGACCTTTTCCAGTCCTGTGGCCACTGCTGAGTTTTCCAAATTTGCTGGCACATTGAGTGTAGCACTTTCCCAGCACCATCTTTTAGGATTTGAAATAGCTCAACTGGAATTCCATCACCTCCACTAGCTTTGTTCATAGTGATGCTTTCTAAGGCCCACTTGACTTCAGATTCCAGGATGTCTGGCTTTAGATGAGTGATCACACCATCATGGTTATCTGGGTCATGAAGGTTTTTTGTATAGTTCTTCTGTGTAATCTTGCCACCTCTTCTTAAAATCTTCTGCTTCTGTTAGGTCCTTATCATTTCTGTCCTTTATTGTGCCCATCTTTGCATGAAATGTTCCCTTGGTATCTCTAATTTTCTTGAAGAGATCTCTAGTCTTTCCCATTCTATTGTTTTCGTCTATTTGCACTGATCACAGAGGAAGGCTTTCTTATCTCTCCTTGTTATTCTTTGGAACTCTTCATTCAGATGGGTGTATCTTTCCTTTTCTCATTTGTCTTTAGCTTATGTTCTTTTCTCAGCTACATGTAAGGCCTGTTTAAACAACTATTTTGCCTTTTTACATTTCTTTTTCTTGGAGATGGTCTTGATCACTGCCTCCTGTACCATATCACGTACCTGTGTCCATCATTCTTCAGCACTGTCAGATCGAATCCCTTGAATTTGTTTGTCACTTCCACTGTATAATCATAAAGGACTTGATTTAGGTCATACCTGAATGGTATCTAGTGGTTTCCCCCACTTTCTTCAATTTAAGTCTGAATTTGGCAATAAGGAGTTCATGATCTGAGCCACAGTGAGCTCCCAGTCTTGTTTTTTTGTGACTATATAGAGCTTCTCCATCTTTGGCTGCAAAGAATATAATCAATCTGATGTCAGTGTTGACCATCTAATGATGTCCATGTGTAGAGTCTTCCGTTATGTTGTTGGAAGAGGGTGTTTGCTATGACCAGTGCATTCTCTTGGCAAAACTCTGTTAGTGTTATAGGGAATCCCTATAACTGCTGTAATATAAAACCACAAATGCCAGGGCTTAAAACAACACAAATGTATACCTTAGAATTCTGACGGACAGAACTCTGAAGCAGATCTTACTGGCTAGAATCAAAAAGGCTGTGTTCCTCCCAGAGTTTCTATGAGGGAATCCAATTCTTGCCTTTTCAGTTTCTAGAAGCTCCCTGAACTCCTGGACCCCTGGCTGCCTCATATCAGCCTCTGTTTCCATTGTCACCTCTCCTTCTTCTGGTTGTGCCATCACAGTGCCTTTTCTTTCTCTCTGACCTTTATGCCTTCCTCTTATAAAGATCTTCATGACTATGTTGGGTCCACCCTGATAATCTAGGATAAACTTCCATACCCAAATTCTTCATGCAATCACATCTGCAAAGTCCCTTTTGTCATGTAAACTCACAGATTTGGGGCACTGGGACATAGACATCTTTTAGGGGATATTATTTATCCTACAATAATACACAACAAATTTATTGGGGGACATGCCAATCGTGGATAAAGGAGAGAAAAAAAATATAGATATGTAAGCCATTGAAGGAAAAGGGAAAAGGAGGGGGAACTGGTGGGAAGAATCTGACTGCTCTGCAGGGGTAAGAAAGATCTGCCAGGTCTATGTGGAGTCTTTCAGCCAAAGCTGCCTGTTAACAGAGTAAATGAATAAATATGAAAAACTTTCTTGCTGGAATGAGCCTGTATTAGTACCCCCACTGTGCTCGACCACTGGCTGGGAGCAGCATGAGAAGCCTGGTACAAAGGTCAAGGTAAATGGGGCATTTTCATAACCACCATAACTGCTAAATTCCTGTATAACTGAAAAGAGGCTTGGGGCTTCCCTGGTGGCTCAGATGGTAAAGAATCTGCCTGCAATGCAGGAGACCAGGGTTCAATCCCTGGGTCAGGAAGATCCCCTGGAGAAAGGAATGGCAACCGACTCCAGTATTCTTTCTGGAGAATTCCATGGCCAGAGGAGCCTAGCCTAGCAGGCTCAGATCTTACCAATTCCAGCTCCTTCTTTACATATTTATACATTCATTGATTTCACTTTATTTTTTATTTCATTTCAAGAAACATTTATGAAATACCAAGTACTGGGGTCCAGAATTAGAGGACATAATCACTACCCACAGAAAGCTAGCAGTATTGTGGAAAGCATAATAATAATTATAATGTAACCCACAATAAATACACTATCCTCTGACCATGCCTGTCAGGTAACCTAGGAAAATTCATTTATGTCAGTTCCCTAGAGCCCCATCTGGTTAGTACCCTACTTGACTCTCAGTGTCCTGGTAGGGAATGACAATTATATGATCACTATAATTATGGGAACACATATTTAATCCAGACCAGGAGGAAGGAGTACACAAGTTAGAATGTCCTGGATAAGATGCTGACTCAGAGAACAGAATATGAGAAGTCAGCTGGAGAGAATATTTGGAGAGGATGAGAGCAGTGATGTAACAGCTGAAACAAAGGACAAGTTTCAAATGAGCAACAGATGTTTAAAAGGCCAATGGCCCCTACCGACAAGAGCAAACATTTCAGAAAAACCAGATATGTTACATACAAAGTAGAGGTGAGAAATGAAGCAGAGCATATAAGCTAAACTCATAAGCATCCTTACACAACTTGCTATGAAGTGAAGTTATTTACCAGAGAAACTCAAGGATTCAGAAATAGAAGTAACACTGCTGTTTGAGAAATTAAGGAAAATAAAAAGAACAAGTACTTGAAATTAGGATAGCAGAACTTTCTTCAATGTTAAACTAAGGGAATATCTGCAGAGAAGGATACAAAGCCTCTTTGAATAAACAAAACACTTTGCACAAATTTATAATACAGAGATCACTATCCAGAGGTTAATTTTAGCTTAAAGTTTGAAAAGAGGAACCAAATGTCTAACTCTGTCATAAAAATAAATCTCTACAAAGCATTCATAGTCTACCCAGTTTTATACAGTACTACTTCTAGTAAACTTCCCAAGAGAGTCTCTTTCGGGAGGGGGCGGGGCGGGAAGGCATCTGAATAAGGTGACCTGATGTAACATTATTTTCCATAAATTAGTTTGAGATGTAATTATGTTACCTAGATAGTAAACTATCTTTTTCAGTATTTATTTTTAACCTTTATATCAAATAATAAATAAATATTGTGTAGAGCTATCTGTTAAAGCAATTCCTAGATTGAGATAATACAGCCAGATTATTATGTGATAGAAGTAACTAGGGACCTCCAAAAATCTGACCTAGATCAGATTGGCAATGACTATACTAAAAAATTATTCTATTGAAACTAATATCATACAGCAAATTGAAAATGTTGGCTATTTACCACCAGAATAATAGCACTTTTCTGAAGCTGTCTTTAAGAAAAAGATTGTATTTATTTGAGGGAAAAAATAAGCTTTGAACTGTAATTATTTGTAATTCCTCATATTCAAATTAATTTTGCTCCTAAAGTTTGAATCTTATTAAAAAACTGATGATTTTACTTTTGCTCTCTTTCCTTCTCTCTTTGAGCCATCTGTGTCTAGGAAATTGTAATTAACAATAATGATAACAAAATAGAACTGATAATATAACTACAAATCATCTATAAAATGATATTTAAATTTTAGCTGATTAAATGAACCAAAATGTTTAAGTCTATCCCATTATAAGGAATTAATTTGTCTTGCGATTCCATTCAGTTCTTTGACATATTCTTACCTATCCCCTCTGTAGTGTATTGCATTTGTTATTGTTGTTTATTCATTAAGTCATGTCTGACTCTTTGCGACCCCATAGACTGTAGCCCACCTGTCCATGGGATCTCCCAGGCAAAAATACTGGAGTAGCTGTTAGTTCCTCTTCCTTGACCCAGGGATCGAACCCACATCTCCTGCGGGTGCTGCATTGACTGGTAGGTTCTATAACACTGAGTTGCCAAGTGTATTGAACTATATTTCTTCAAAAGTTAGATACAAATCCTTACCCCTGTCCTTGTGAATGTACACTTATATGGAAATAAGATCTTAGCAGATGTAATCAAGTTGAGCCGAGGTCATACTGGATCAGTGTGAGCCCCCAATGTAATGACCAGGGTCTTTATAAGAGGAAGGAGTGGGATGTTTGGACACAGAGACACAGATGACATACTCACAGGTGGAGGCCACACAGAGATAAAGGCAGAGATTGCAGGGATGCAGCCACAAGTCAAGGGATGCCAAGGATTGCAGGAGCCCCCAGAGGCTAAGCAAGAGGCAAAGATCGCTTCTTCATATCCTGCAGAAGAACCCAACCATGCCAATATCTTGAGATCAGATTCCTAGCTTCCTGAACCACAAGACAATAAATGTCTATTGTTTTAAGCCAACAGTTGGCAGTAATTTTTCTGGTATCCCGGGGAAAGCAATACTTTCTCATTTTAACCACAGTCTCAGTCATCAGGCACACAGTGAGTCTGTACTTCAGTGAAGTCAGTTACAAATGACTCATATTCCAGAGGAAACTTTAATTTGCCTTTTTTTTTTTTTTTTTAAAGAGGAATTTCTGTGCAGACAGAGCAGTTCTTGTGCAGTCTTGGCAGAATTGGATGCTATAGAGAGATGCTTGGGAACTCACATTACTTGGCAGTGTAGTGTGTTATATTAGTCGCTCAGTTGTGTCTGATTCTCTGAGATCCCACGGACCATAGCCTGCCAGGCTCCTCTGTCCATCGGATTCTCCAGGCAAGAGTACTGGAGTGGACTGCCATTCCTTTCTCCAGTTAGTTGGCAGCATCACTGTTATTATTATAATAGTATAACTATCATTTTCCTGTGGAACATTCTTATTAAGAATGGTTATAGTGATGAAAATAGAACTTGTCTCTCTTGAATGAAGGGCTTTCATATCCCTAGAAAGCATGTACTTTTATTTCAAATGGAATCTTAGGAATTTGAATTAAACTTTAGCAAAAGTCTTGAAAGAGGGCAGCAATGGGAATTCAGACCTTATTGCCAACACTTTTTCCAGAGTTGTCTTCAGGAAGGCAGACATATACATGAGGCACTAACTCTGTAATAGAATTATTTCAGACAGATTAATGACTATCAAAGGTCCACATAGTCAATGCTATAGTTTTTCCAGTAGTCATGTATGGATGTGAGAGTTGGACTATAGAGAAAGCTGAGCGCTGAAGAATTTTTTTGAAAATTCTTTTGAACTTTTGAACTGTGGTGTTGGAGAAGACTCTTAAGTCCCTTGGATGACAAGGAGATCAAACCAGTCAATCTGAAAGGAAATCAGTCCTGAATATTCATTGGAAGGATTGGTGCTGAAGCTGAAACTCTAATATTTTGACCACCTGATGTGAAGAACTGACTTATTAGAAAAGATCCTGATGCTGGGGAAGGTTGAAGGCAGGAGGAGAAGAAAATGACAGAGGATGAGATGGTCGCATGGCATCACCAACTCGATGCACATGAGTCTGAGTAAACTCTGGGAGTTGGTGATGGACAGGGAGGCCTGGTGTGCTGTAGTCCATGGGGTCGCAAAGAATCAGACACAACTGAGTGACTGAACTGAATGACTATCAACTTCAATTAAACCAATAACAGTTTAATAGTTTTATTTTTTATGCCAACTAGATATTTTATATTATTATATTGAATAGATTTTACAGGTTTTACTGATCATGTTTCATGTTACCTCTTTGACTAGTGAGTAAGGTGGAATAAGTGAAGTTTGTGGATTAAACAAGAGGCTATGACAGAAAGGCTACAAAAATAATTGAGTACACTGTGAACTTGGGCACACAATTTGTTCACCTTATTTTCCAGGGACTTGACCCAATTATACAGTCTCCTCTCAAAGGTCTAGCTCTTGAAAACATACAGGAGCCTCAGAACAGCCAAGAGAAGAGAAAAGTGCTACAGGCTGAGCTGTGTAAATAGTTAAAACACAAGCCATTTTTTAGAAACAATAACCATAAATTCTATGAGTCTATATTCAAAAATAATACAGAATTTATATTCAAAAAAGGCTACAAGGATATATTGTACAACATAGGGAATATAACCAATATTTTATAATAACTATAAATGGAGTATAACCTTGAAAAATTGTCAATCACTATGCTGTACATCTGTAACTTATAAAACCATCATATATCAACTATACTTTGATAAAAAATAAAAAGTAGAAAACAGTGTTAATAATGCGGCAATATAAAGTTAGTTCTGGAAAAATTCAGTTTGAAGTTTCAATGTAAGAAATTAATTTTTGGGCCTGAATATTAACTACTGGGCCTGAATATTTAAGCCTCACAAGATGAGTATACTACACACCAATACAGTCAGGAGCAACACAAGTTTCTGACTATTTCAAGTGTTACACACTTTTTGTTTTTTTAATTGACTTTTTGTTTTTTGAAATTTTCACCAACTTAGATACCTAAGAGTCGTATTTTAAAAGTTGTAAATAAGCCTCTTGAGATTGCCCATTTTTCTCAATGTTGGGTCCATTTCTCACTTCAAAAGAATTAAGTTAAGTCTTCCCAATTCCAACCATTGATATCTCAACTCAGTTGTGAGGCCTTTTCTGGACTCAGGTTGCCTGATCCTTTCTTTCAAACAAAAAGGGCCACAGAAATGGAGAAAATCAAAGATACACAATATAATGTAGAGTGACCATGTACTGACTCTGAGGGGAGGTAATCAGTCAGGTCTGAAACAGAATTTTTTAGAAAGATCTTACATTTCTTTTCAGGAACATAAGAGAAAGTTGGTTCTGGCTATAACATTCAAAATTTCCACCCAATGGAGAGTTCTAAAAGAGGAAATGAGTTCACACTGAGAATTAGACGATAAGAAAAGGCTTTATTGTTATAACACTAAAAGCAGTGTGCCCCCTTTTAATGAAAGAGTCATCTCTGAGATGAGCTAATAAGACACAATTTCTCTAAGGCAATTACAGGATTGATTATGTCACTGTAATCTTAAAGAATGACTGGATGCCTTCTCTGTAATGGTATGTAATCATTTCTATTTTATATTGTTGTCTTTGAGTAAAGGAAGATATCAAAACTGTTAGAATGATCACATGTTTTGGAGATGAAATTTCACAAGAAACTTATTCATTAACCATTGTAAAATAGATTTTTAGCGAAGTCCTTTGAGCTAGAAGTGAGAAATTTTTTTCTGTGGTCTACAAGAAGACTAGAGCAATGAATAAAGCTGGAGCATTATTTGGAGTATTAATGGAGTATTCTCCATAATTTTCTTCATCTGCATCTCAGTTGTAATTTCATATCTCTTTCTTAGCATTGTCAGGTATAAGAAAATTCATCTCCTTCCATTCACTAAAACAATGTCTAGTTAATTAAAAAATAGTATTGACTTGGGCTTCTGAGACATATAGCAGTAAAGAATTTGCCTACCAATGCAAGAGACACAAGATACATGTGTTCAATCCCTGGGTAAGAAAGACCCCCTGGAATAGCAAATGGTAACCCACTCCAGTATTCTTGCCTGGGAAATCCCATGGACAGAGGAGCCTGGTTGGGTCACAAAGAGTCACACATGACTAAGCACCATTGATTTATTAAGGAAAATGTTTTTAAGGGAAAGAGAGAAAATACCCCTCTTTTGTGTCCCTGGAAATCACTAACAATCAAGAGACAGAGGCACAGCCTGACTCTCAGGTAGCTACTACAATACTACAATTCAGCTTCCACAGGGAAATCGATTGTCAAGAGTTTATGTTCAGCCAATTAAACTTAGCCCATAACAATTCCTATCCCCAGAATCAAAGACTGAGCAAAAGTTAATAAAAGCAAAATCTATTATTCCTGGCAGTTCGCCCCTAGGCATTAGAAAGGAAATAACAATGCTCTCCAGTGTACAACCTTACCCAAAACTTACAAACATTTTATCGAAAATAGACTGAAAATAGATTTACACGTTATCCAATCCAAAACTGCTGGTTTTGTGTATGTATGGAATATTCAGTAAATTAATCAGTCTCTAGTTTAACATACATGACAGACTGGTCTTTTAAAGGGTATAAACTAATTTCATATCCATTCAGAAAGAACTTCATCAGCAGAGAGTTCTAAAGGCAAACACATTTGCATTGACTGAGGCTACTCTTTATCCATCTGCTGGCCAGCTGATGAAGAGAAGCCCCAAGCAACTGTGCACAGTGCTGGGGAAGCAAGTTTAAGCGGAGTGGTGCTCACTTGAAATGTACATTGGCAGGAATGTAAGAGAACAAAAATAATACCTGATAGTAGGCATTGTTCTAATTTCTCTGTTGACTCATTTCAATCATCAAAGCAACAATATGATGTAGAGAACAATTTTATGTCTTTTTCAAGCTTGAAAATAATGGAGGGAAAGAGATGTTGAAAAGTGAAAATCCTCAGTAGTGTCCACCTCTTTGTGACCCCATGGACTATACAGTCTATGGAATTCTCCTGGCCAGAATACTGCAGTGGGTAGCCATTCCCTTCTCCAGGAGATCTTCCCAACCCATGGATTGAACCCAGGTCTCCCTCATTGCAGGCAGATTCTTTACCAGCTGAGCCACAAGGGAAACCCAAAATACTGGAGTGGGTAGCCTATTCCTTCTCCAGCAGATCTTTCCAACCCAGGAATCGAACTGGGGTCTCCTGCCAACTCTTCTTTACCAACTGAGCTACCAGGGAATCCATTCATCAAAGCAACAATATGATGTAGAGAATAAATTTTTGTCTTTTTTTAAGCTTGAAAAAAAATTGAGGGAAAGAGATGTTAATCAAATTAAAAAGGGTAAGTAATGAGTAAATAGCAGAACTGGGATTTGACCTGAAGGAGCTTGCCTTGGGAGACCATGTTCTCAACTGCTGTGTTTTCCAGTCATTTAACCAAAAGTCCATAACTCCTGGCCTTTGGAAAGAGAAATGTAACATGTCATTCTGTTGTAAATACTGCACATTTTCTTATATTGAATTCTCATGAATCTTAAATTTACTGTTTTTTCCTTCTTCTAAATCTGGTGTCATCCCAATGAATCTATGAATAATTTTAACAATGAATGTCCCTTAAAATGTTAAACAGGGAAGATGACGGAGGAATAAGATGGGGAGAACACTTTCCCCCCCACAAATTCATCAAAAGAACATTTAAACGCTGAGTAAATTCCACAAAACAACTTCTGAATGCTGGCAGAGGGCATCAGGCACCCAGAAAAGCAACCCATTGTCTTCGAAAGGAGGTAGGGAAAAAATATAAACGAGAAAAAAAAAGAGACAAAAGACAGAGGGACGGAGCTCCGTCCCAGGAAGGGAGTCTTAAAAAGAAAGAAGTTTCCAAACACCAGGAAACATTCTCACTGCCGAGTCTGTGCTGAGCCTTGGAAGCACAGAGGGCAACATAACAGGGAGGAAAAATAAATAAACAATTAAAACCCACAGATTACGAGCCTTACGGTAACTCCCCCAGCGGAGAAGCAGCGCAGATGCCTGCATCCGCCATTAGCAAGCAGGGGCTGGGCAGGGAGGCGCGGCGCGGGCTGCATTGCTTAGAGTAAGGATCTGGCCTGAATACCCCAAGTGCTACCTGAGCGAAATAATTTGGGCTAGCAAACCAGACTGTGGGATATCTACCACGCAAAAAGCCAGCCCTAACCTAAGACACCGCCAGGCCCACGCACGGAACAAAGGACTGTACAGAGATAGCCAGCTGCAGACTGTCCCCCTCCGGTGACAGGCAGCCAGAGCCAGAAGGGGGCAATTGCAGCCCCAGAGAGACATTATCTACAAAACTGTAAGCAGGCTTCTTTGCTAACTAAAACTTCTTAGGGTTCTGGACAGTCAACATCCGCCTGTGAAGTTGTGCCAGTTGTACACCCAGATAACCGAGTGACAGGGAGGTGATAAGTCGCAGCAACAGCGCTCGCCAAACACCTCATCATTGAAAGACAAGTATATGTCTTGTCTTTCTTGTCTGAGCTGCTCAGACCTGGGAAGGGCACAAAACGCAGGCCCAACCGAGTCTGTGCCTCTGAGAACTACCCGAGTGCCTGAACCTGAGCGGCTTAGACCTGGTAGGTGCAAGCAGCCCAGAGCTGGCCTCGGATGGTTCCTGGCAGAGCAATCTAGAGCCTGAGCAATGTGGGCAGGGAGGCTACATGCGCCGTGAGCGGGGGCAGGCCCAGTGTGGCTGAGGCACTGCAAGCACACGCCAGTCTTATTTATTTGCAGCATCCCTTCCTCCCCACAGCACGACTGAACAAGTGAGCCTTAAAAAAAAAAAAAAAAGGTGTCCACCACCGCCCTCTTTGTATCAGGGCAGAAATCAGACACTGAAGAGACCAGCAAACAGAAGAAGTTATAACAGAGGGAATCGCCTTGGAAGCGACAGGCAATAGATTAAAACCCCATGGTTAGTACTGACTACATAGGAAGGGGCCTATAGATGTTGAGAAATACAAGCCAGAACAAGGAACTAGCTGAAAATGAACTAAACCCACAATACCCACAACAACATCAGAGAAAGTCCTATATATATTTTTACTATTTTTATGATCATTCTTTCTTTCTTTCTTTTTTAATTTTTTTTAAATTTTTAAGTCCTCTATTACTCCTTTTTCACTTTTATAACCTACTATTATTTTTCAAAAAAAAAAAAGACCCTATTTTTAAAAAAAGCAAACTTCATATATATATTTTTTATAACTTTTGTGACCTTGTTTTTTTTTTTTTCCTTCTTTTCTTTAATATTGTATTTTTGAAATTCCAAACTCTGCTCTAGATTTTTAATTTTAGCTTTTTGGTATTTGTTATCAATTTTTTACCTATATTTTTTTTTATAACTTTTGTGACTTTTTTTTTCTCTCTTTCTTTCTCTTCATCTTTTCTTTAACATTGTATTCCTGAAATTCTAAACTCTACTCTAGATTTTTAATTTATGCTTTTAGGTTATTTGTAAATCAATTTTGTACCTATATCTTCTTTATAATTTTTGTGACTTTGTTTGTTTTTGTTTTTGTTTTTGTTTTCTCTTTCTTTTTCTTCTTCTTTTCTTTAACATTGTATTTTTGAAATTCCAAACTGTACTCTAGATTTTTTAACTTTTGCTTTTTGGTATTTGTTATCAATTTTGTACCTATAATTTCTTTATTTTTGTGACTTTGTTTTTTTTTTTTTCTCTCTTTCTTTTTCTCTCTTTATTTTCCTTCTTCTTTTCTTTAACATTGTATTTTTGAAATTCCAAACTCTACTCTAGATTTTTAATTTTTGCTTTTAGGTATTTGTTACCAATTTTGTACCTTTAAGAACCCAACCTTCAGTACCCATTTTTTACTAGGGAGTGAGATTACTGTCTTGACTGCTCTCTCCCCCTTTGGACTCTCCTTTTTTTTCCACCAGGTCGCCTGTGTCTCCTCCCTAACCCTTCTCTACTCTACCCAACTCTGTGAATTTCTGTGTGTTCCAGACGGTGGAGAACACTTAGGGAACTGATTACTGGCTGGATCTGTCTCTCTCCTTTTCATTCCCCCCTTTTATCCTCCTGGCCACCTCTGTCTCCTTCCTCACTCTTCTCTTCTCTGCATAACTCCTTGAGCATCTCTGAGCAGTCCAGTTGTGGAGTGCACATAAGGAAGTGATTACTGGCTAGCCTGCTCTCTCCTCTATTGATTCCACCTCATCTCATTCGGGTCACCTCTAACTCCCTCCTCCCTCTTCTCTTCTCCATGTCATGCTGTGAACCTCTCTGGGTGTCCCTCACTGTGGAGAAACTTTTGATCTTTTACCTAAATGTTTTATCAATGGTGCTGTATGGAAGGAGAAGTTTTGAGACTACTGTAAAAATAAGACTGAAAAATGGTAGCAGGAGGCTTAAGTCCAAACCCTGACTCCAGGGAACTCCTGAGTCCAGGCAACATTAATTGACAGGAGCTCATCAAATGCCTCCATACCTACACTGAAACCAAGCACCACACAAGGGCCAACAAGTTCCAGAGCAAGACATACCAAGCAAATTCTCAAGCAACACAGGAACACAGCCCTGAGATCCAATAAACAGGCTGCCCAAAGTCACCCCAAAACCATAGACATCTCATAACTCATTACTGGACACTTCATTGCACTCCAGAGAGAAGAAATCCAGCTCCACCCACCAGAACATCGACACAAGCTTCCCTAACCAAGAAACCTTGACAAGCCACCTGTACAAACCCACACACAGTGAGGAAACATCACAATAAAGAGAACTCCACAAACTGCCAAAAGGACACCCAAAACTCAGCAATTTAAACAAGATTAAGAGATAGAGGAATATCCAGCAGGTAAAGAAACAGGATAAATGCCCACCAAACCAAACAAAAGAGGAATAGATAGGGAATCTACCTGATAAAGAATTCCGAATAATGATAGTGAAATTGATCCAAAATCTTGAAATCAAAATGGAATCACAGATAAATAGCCTGGAGACAAGGATTGAGAAGATGCAATAAAGGTTTAACAAGGACCTAGAAGAAATAAAAAAGAGTCAATATATAATGAATAATGCAATAAATGAGATCAAAAACACTCTGGAGGCAACAAATAGTAGAATAACAGAGGCAGAAGATAGGATTAGTGAATTAGAAGATAGAATGGTATAAATAAATGAATCAGAGAGGAAAAAAGAAAAACTAATTAAAAGAAATGAGGACAATCTCAGAGACCTCCAGGACAATATTAAACACTACAACATTCAAATCATAGGGGTCCCAGAAGAAGAAGACAAAAAGAAAGACCATGAGAAAATACTTGAGGAGATAATAGTTGAAAACTTCCCTAAAATGGGGAAGGAAATAATCACCCAAGTCCAAGAAACCCAGAGAGTCCCAAACAGGATAAACCCAAGGTGAAACACCCCAAGACACATATTAAACAAATTAACAAAGATCAAACACAAAGAACAAATATTAAAAGCAGCAAGGGAAAAACAACAAATGACACACAAGGGAATTCCCATAAGGATAACAGCTGATCTTTCAGTAGAAACTCTTCAAGCCAGGAGGGAATGGCAAGACATACTTAAAGTGATGAAAGAAAATAACCTACAGCCCAGATTATTGTACCCAGCAAGGATCTCATTCAAATATGAAGGAGAAATCAAAAGCTTTACAGACAAGCAAAAGCTGAGAGAATTCACCACCACCAAACCAGCTCTCCAACAAATACTAAAGGATATTCTCTAGACAGGAAACACAAAAAGGGTGTATAAATTCAAACCCAAAACAATAAAGTAAATGGCAACGGGATCATACTTATCAATAATTACCTTAAACGTAAATGGGTTGAATGCCCCAACCAAAAGACAAAGACTGGCTGAATGGATACAAAAACAAGACCCCTACATATGTTGTCTACAAGAGACCCACCTCAAAACAGGGGACACATACTGACTGAAAGTGAAGGGCTGGAAAAAGATTTTCCATGCAAATAGGGACCAAAAGAAAGCAGGAGTAGCAATACTCATATCAGATAAAATAGACTTTAAAACAAAGGCTGTGAAAAATGACAAAGAAGGTCACTACATAATGATCAAAGGATCAATCCAAGAAGAAGATATAACAATTATAAATATATATGCACCCAACACAGGAGCACCACAGTATGTAAGACAAATGCTAACAAGTATGAAAGGAAAAATTAACAATAACACAATAATAGTGGGTGCCGGGGTCCAGCCCCGGCTGATCCAGGGTCTTCGAAGGAGAGACGGCTAGGCGGCCTATTCAAATGTTAATTAGATATAATAAAGAGGAATAGAATGATGATAGCTCAGTAGGAAAATTCAGTGGAGAAAAGAAGCTGAGTGGCTTGGTTTACGCGGAAAATCAATATAACCCGTGACACCAGGTTAGCTCTGACCACGGAGGCCGCAGGCGCCCTCTCGAATAGCGGAAGGTGCCCCACCTTAGACACCTTCTCGAGTGGGTCTTAGAAGCCCAGGCAAATAAATGGTCGCAGAGGACATCCACGCTCCAGATGGACACTCAGCTAGAAGTTAAAGGGAAGAATGACATGGGGAGACCAAGCGTTGGTGAGCAAGGCCCATAGCTTTATTTTCAACAGGGGCTTTTATACCCTAAGTTACACATAGAGGACAATAGGGGATGCAAAGTCAGCAGTCTTTGATGCTTATCAAAAACCAGGGTTTCTTTCCTGCAGATTTATCGTATACAAATGGTTTAGGTGATTTACATCATCTTCTGGCCAGAGGCCTATTAACATTTTATGACTCTTGACAAGGACTTATCAACAAAGACTTATTTTCTCTAAGAGTAATTATTTTAAGGTTTGGCGCCATCCTCCGAAGATAAGATTACGTTCCTATAGGGTGGATGTGTAATGGGTTTACAAAGGAAAGAATTTACTACCTTAAGGGTCTAAAGTTACTAACACCAGGCCACTACTTATTTTTTCTACATACCAACTATATTAATTAATGCACATTCAAGGATACAATTCAGGGGATGTGAAAACTTGGCAACAAACATTGGCTCATCAATGAAATCTTTTACTAGCTTTATTCTGACAGTTTCTAATTCTCTGAGAGGCTCTAAGCTATTTGAATATCTTAAGCTTCCCATGCCTCTGGAGGCTGGGAGACTGTAAACAATCGTATGCATAGCTGTAGGTGTCCGGGTAAACTTGTCAGGCGAGTTAGAGAGCCATCTGAGGGGTTTGGATTTAAACACTCCTAATTGCCCAGGAACTTTATTAATTGGAGCTGTAAGTTAACTCTTTGACAGAGAGAGTGAGATGGTGGTGGGGGACAGCCCCCAGTAAAGTCAGAGGCGAGAGCACAAAGCAATAAAGTAGGCAGACTCTGGTTTTTGGGGGGTAGATGCTCGAGAATATCCGGGGGCACTCCCGAGGCTCGATCCCGCCTTTGCGTATGCCGAGCCCCCTTCCTCATGACCTTTGTCACGAGTGGAATGTCTCTCGCCGGCTCCCGGCAAGTGGGAGACTTTAATACCCCACTCACACCTATGGATAGATCAACTAAACAGAAAATTAACAAGGAAACACAAACTTTAAATGATACAATACACCAGTTAGACCTAATTGATATCTATTGGACATTTCACCCCAAAACAATGAATTTCACCTTTTTCTCAAGTGCATACGGAACCTTCTCCAGGATAGACCACATCCTGGGCCATAAATCTTGCCTTGGTAAATTCAAAAACATTGAAATCATTCCAAGCATCTTTTCTGACCACAATGCAGTAAGATTGGATCTCAATTACAGGAGAAAAACTATTAAAAATTCCAACATATGGAGGCTGAACAACACGCTGCTGAATAACCAACAAATCACAGAAGAAATCAAAAAAGAAATCAAAATTTTCATAGAAACGAATGAAAATGAAAACACAACAACCCAAAACCTGTGGGACACTGTAAAAGCAGTCCTAAGGGGAAAGTTCATAGCAATACAGGCATATCTCAAGAAACAAGAAAAAGTCAAATAAATAATCTAACTCTACACCTAAAGCAACTAGAAAAGGAAGAAATGAAGAACCCCAGGATTAGTAGAAGGAAAGAAATCTTAAAAATTAGGGCAGAAATAAATGCAAAAGAAACAAAAGAGACCATAGCAAAAATCAACAAAGCCAAAAGCTGGTTCTTTAAAAGGATAAATAAAATTGACAAACCATTAGCCAGACTCATCAAGAAACAAAGGGAGAAAAATCAAATCAATAAAATTAGAAATGAAAATGGAGAGATCACAACAGACAACACAGAAATCCAAAGGATCATAAGAGACTATGATCAGCAATTATATGGCAATAAAATGGACAACGTGGAAGAAATGGACAAATTCTTAGAAAAGTACAACTTTCCAAAACTGGACCAGGAAGAAATAGAAAATCTTAACAGACCCATCACAAGCACGGAAATTGAAACTGTAATCAAAAATCTTCCAGTAAACAAAAGCCCAGGTCCAGACGGCTTCACAGCTGAATTCTACCAAAAATTTAGAGAAGAGCTAACACCTATCCTGCTCAAACTCTTCCAGAAAATTGCAGAGGAAGGTAAACTTCCAAACTCATTCTATGAGGCCACCATCACCCTAATACCAAAACCTGACAAAGATGCCACAAAAAAAGAAAACTACAGGCCAATATCACTGATGAACATAGATGCAAAAATCCTTAACAAAATTCTAGCAATCAGAATCCAACAACACATCAAAAAGATCATACACCATGACCAAGTGGGCTTTATCCCAGGGAGGCAAGGATTCTTCAATATCCGCAAATCAATCAATGTAATACACCACATTAACAAACTGAAAAATAAAAGCCATATGATTATCTCAATAGATGCAGAGAAATCCTTTGACAAAATTCAACATCCATTTATGATAAAAACTCTTCAGAAAGCAGGAATAGAAGGAACATACCCCAACATAATAAAAGCTATATATGACAAACCCACAGCAAACATTATCCTCAATGGTGAAAAATTGAAAGCTTTTCCTCTTAAGTCAGGAACAAGACAAGGGTGCCCACTTTCACCATTACTATTCAACATAGTTTTGGAAGTTTTGGCCACAGCAATCAGAGCAGAAAAAGAAATAAAAGGAATCCAAATTGGAAAAGAAGAAGTAAAACTCTCACTGTTTGCAGATGACATGATCCTCTACATAGAAAACCCTAAAGACTCCACCAGAAAATTACTAGAACTAATCAATGAATATAGTAAAGTTGCAGGATATAAAATCAACACACAGAAATCCCTTGCATTCCTATACACTAATAATGAGAAAACAGAAAGAGAAATTAAGGAAACAGTTCTACTCACCATTGCAATGAAAAGAAGAAAACACTTAGGACTATATCTACCTAAAGAAACTAAAGAACTATATATAGAAAACTATAAAACACTGGTGAAAGAAACCAAAGAGGACACTAATAGATGGAGAAATATACCATATTCATGGATTGGAAGAATCAATATAGTGAAAATGAGTATACTACCCAAAGCAATTTATAGATTCAATGCAATCCCTATCAAGCTACCAACAGTATTCTTCACAGAGCTAGAACAAATAATTTCATATTTTGTATGGAAATACAAAAAACCTCGAACAGCCAAAGCTATCTTGAGAAAGAAGAATGGAACTGGAGGAATCAACTTGCCTGACTTCAGGCTCTACTACAAAGTCACAGTTATCAAGACAGTATGGTACTGGCACAAAGACAGAAATATAGATCAATGGAACAAAATAGAAAGCCCAGAGACAAATCCATGCACCTATGGACACCTTATCTTTGACAAAGGAGGCAAGAATATACAATGGATTAAAGACAATCTCTTTAATAAGTGGTGCTGGGTAAACTGGTCAACCACTTGTAGAAGAATGAAACTAGAGCACTTTCTAACACCATACACAAAAATAAACTCAAAATGGATTAAAGATCTAAACGTAAGACCAGAAACTATAAAACTCCTAGAGGAGAACATAGGCAAAACACTCTCCGACATACATCACAGAAGGATCCTCTATGACCCACCTCCCAGGATATTGGAAATAAAATCAAAAATAAATGAATGGGACCTAATTAAACTTAAAAGCTTCTGCACAACAAAGGAAACTTTTAGCAAGGTGAAAAGGCAGCCTTCAGAATGGGAGAAAATAATAGCAAATGAAGCAACTGACAAACAACTAATCTCAAAAATATACAAGCAGTTCCTACAGCTCAATTCCAGAAAAATGAATGACCCAATCAAAAAATGGGCCAAAGAATTAAATAGACATTTCTCCAAAGATGACATACAGATGGCTAACAAACACATGAAAAGATGCTTAACATTACTCATTATCAGAGAAATGCAAATCAAAACCACTATGAGGTACCATTTCACACCAGTCAGAATGGCTGCGATCCAAAGTCTACAAGCAATAAATGCTGGAGAGGATGTGGAGAAAAGGGAACCCTCTTACACTGTTGGTGGGAATGCAAACTAGTACAGCCACTATGGAGAACAGTGTGGAGATTCCTTAAAAATCTGGAAACAGAACTGCCTTATGACCCAGCAATCCCACTGCTGGGCATACACACCAAGGAAACCAGTATTGAAAGAGACTTGTGTACCCCAATGTTCATCACAGCACTGTTTATAATAGCCAGGACATGGAAGCAACCTAGATGTCCATCAGCAGATGAATGGATAAGAAAGCTGTGGTACATATACACAATGGGGTATTACTCAGCCATTAAAAAGAATACATTTGAATCAGTTCTAATGAGGTGGATGAAACTGGAGCCTATTATACAGAGTGAAGTAAGCCAGAAGGAAAAACACTAATACAGTATACTAATGCATATATATGGAATTTAGAAAGATGGTAACAATAACCCTGTATACGAGACAGCAAAAGCGACACTGATGTATAGAACAGTCTTTTGGACTCTGTGGGAGAGGGAGAGGTGGGATGATTTGGGAGAATGGCATTGAAATATGTATAATATCATATATGAAACGAGTCGCCAGTCCAGGTTCGATGCACGATACTGGATGCTTAGGGCTGGTGCACTGGGACGACCCAGAGGGATGGTATGGGGAGGGAGGAGGGAAGAGGGTTCAGGATGGGGAATAGAACACATGTATACCTGTGGCAGATTCATTTTGATATATGGCAAAACCAGTACAATATTGTAAAGTTAAATAAAATAAAATTTAAAGAAAAATTTATTAAAAAAATGTTAAACAGGTAACTTAAATTCTATTCAATAATTACAGAATGGATAAACAGTGATTTGTTGTCGTGCTCGGTTGTATCCAACTCTTTGCGGGCCCCTGAACTGTAGCCCATCAGGCTTCTCTGTCCCTGGAATTTTCCAGGCAAGAATACTGGAATGAGTCACCATTAAGGGCTTCCCTGGTGGTTCAGATGGTAAAGAACATGTCTGTAATGCAGGAGACCCAGATTCAATCCTTGGGTTGGAGACCCGGATTCAATCCTTGGGTTGGGAAGAGCCCCCTCAGAAGGAAATGGCAACCCATTCCAGTATTCTTGCCTGGAGAATTCCATGGACAGAGGAGCCTGGTGGGCTACAGTCCATGGGCCCGCAGAGAGTAGGACACGACTGAGTGACTAGCACTTTCATTTTCTTTAAACAGTGGTAGTTATATGACACTGAGAATTTAACTGATTTATGTGACTTTTCTTCAGCTGAATATTTGAAGGACTTAGTTGCAATGAAGATACTCTCTGGCAGACGTGGTAGTTTGCCCTCACAACATCTTTTTGTTTATCTCAATGAATATAGGAATCAGAGGGTGTAGTATTAAAATAGAAAGAAACCAACAGGCATACCTAAGAATAGAAATCATGGACAAAGCTATATAAATAGACTGCATTTCCTTAGGAAATTATGGGCCCATACACACAGTAAGACTATAATTAAGCCAGGCACATTTATATAAGGAAAAATTTTTGTGCCAGTCCAGGTAGGCTATTTTTAACCTACGACAGCAAAAACAACCCAAAATTAGAATAAAAACAAAATCTTAGTAGTTTAAACCACCAAGCTGCATTACACAGCTATCCTGCATCAACAGGCAGCCTCTCCTTAACCCAAGTCACTCAGAAATCTGTGCTAATAAAGAAATCACCATCCCAAATACCATCAGAGGGAAATAGAGCTTGGGGAATCCTTTTATCTGTTTTAATTTTCCAACAAGAAGTGACACATGACCTATTCTCGTATTGCCTTAAACAAATTAAATATTGACTGACTCTAAATTCAAATGAGTGAAAAGTTCGATTCTACTTATAAATAGTTTTGAATAGTTCAAGACAAGCCAACTGTTTTAACCCCAGATTTCTTCTTTCACTCTTTTTATAGTTTTTTTAAGGCAGAGGACAAGATGGTTGGATGGCATCACTGACTCAATGGATATGAGTTTGAGCAAGCTCCAGGAAATGGTGAAAGACAGGGAAGCCTGGCGTGCTGCAGCCCATGGGGTCGCAAAGAGTCAGACACGACTTCGTGACTGAACAACAAAATATAGAGATAAAATGTATATATAATTAAAAGGCATCCTTTCTAAGTATACAAGTAGTGTCTTTAAAAGTATATATGTATATACACACACATATGTGTGTGTGTGTGTGTGTGTGTGTCTGCATGTACGTGGGACTTGCCAGGCAGTCCTTGTGGTAAAGAACCTGTCTGCCAATGCTGGAGACTTAAGAAATGTTGTTTTGATCCCTGGATCAAGATCTTCCTGCAGGAGAGCATGGAAACCCAATCCAGTATTCTTGCCTGGAGAAAGCCATGGAGGGAGGAGTCTGAGGAGCTCACAGCATCGGATACAACTGAAGCGATTTAGCACACAGAGCGCACACATGCACGCACACACACATATTCATATATCCATATAACTACCATCACAACAAAGAATAATTCCATCTCCCCAAAAGTCTTGAGGGCTCTATTCTATTTGGCAAGAGAGATAGACATAACTATTTGAAAATTAGTACATCTTAAAATCATGAATATAAATCTTCCAGCTTTCTTCAAAATTATTTTAGCAACCACACAAAGATGTTTTTAATTTTCATATGAATTTTAGAATTTACTTATTAATTTCAATAAAATTAAACTCTGTAAAGATTCGACTTTGGTGGAATTTATATTTCAACAATATTGATCCTTATAATTCATAAATACTGTATGTTTCTTCAGTTATTCTTAGGTCTTTGTTAATTTCTCTTGGCAACATTTTATACTTTTCAGTGTAAAAAGTCATCTGTATCTTATATTGATTTTTACATATTTCATTGTTTGACATAAATTTTTTAATCTCAATTTTTATTTGCTAGTAAATAGAAATAGAGTTGATAATTTATATTGTCCTTATATCTTTCAGCCTTATTAAGGTCACTAATGTTATAAACCACAGGCATTTTACAGATCACATAGATTTTTCTACAGACACGATCAGTGAAAGTGAAAGTCACTCAGTTGTGTCCGACTCTTTGTGACCCCATGGGCTATACAGTCCATGGAATTCTCCAGGCCAGAATGCCATAGTGGGTAATCTTTCCCTTCTCCAGCTGATCTTCCCAACCCAGGGATCAAACTCAAGTTTCCCATACTGCAGGAGGATGCTATACAAGCTGAGCCACAAGGGAAGCACAGACATGATCATGTTGTCTGAAAATACAGCTATACCTCTTCATTTAAAACATGTGTGCCTTCATATATATTCACTGCCTTATTACATTGGCCAGAACTCCTGTCTAATGTTGAGAAGAAGTGGTGAGTGTGGACATACTTTGATTTTGAACTTGAAGTAAAAGGGTTTACATTCTGACCGTTAAGTATGACATTAACTTAAGATAGTTGAAGATTAACTCTACCAGTATGAAGAAATTTCCTCCTACTCTGAGTTTGTTATAATTTTTTTTTAAATCATGAATGCCTGCTTATTCTTTTTTTATTTTTCTGGAAAGACAGATGTAATTGTATGTTTTTTTCTCTATATTCTGTTAATAGGTGAACTATGTTGATTTTTAAAGGCATAACCAACCTTCCTTTACTAAAATAAACTTCAGTCAGTCATAATGTATTATCATGCTTATTTATTCCGGGATTCAACTTGTCAGTTTGGAAGATATTTGTATCTATTCTTTTTTCATAATGTCTTGTGTTTTGTATCAGAGTTATGACAGCCTTATAAAACAAGATGGGATGCATTATCCTTTCTACTTTTATCTGAATGTTTGTGCAGGATTGACACTATTTCTTTTTTAAAGTATAATAAAAAATCATGAGTGAAGGCACCTGGACCTAGACATTTTTGTGGAGAAATTGTGTTACAAATTTGATTTCTTTAATATGTAAAATGTCATAAGCTAAATTGTGTCCCCTCAAAACTTACATGTTAAAGCTTTACTAGTTCCTCAGAATGTGATGGAATTTGAAGATGGAACCTTGGGGTTCAGTCCAGATGCTCAGTCGTACCCGACTCTCTGCGACCCCATGGACTGCAGCATGCCAGGCCTCCCTGTCCTTAACCAACTGCCAGAGTATACTCAAACTCATATCCACTGAGTAAGTGATGCCATCCAACCATCTCATCCTTTGTTGTCCACTTCTCCTCCCACCTTCAACCTTTCCCAGCATCAGGGTCTTTTCAAATGACTCAGCTGTTCCCATCAGGTGGCCAAAGTATTGGAGTTTCAGCTTTAGCATGAGTCCTTCCAGTGAATATTCAGGACTGATTTCCTTTAGGATGGACTGGTTGGATCTCCTTGCATTCCAAGGGACTCTGAGGAGTCTTCCCCAACACCACAGTTCAAAAGTATCAATTCTTCAGTCCTCAGCTTTCTTTATAGTCCAACTCTCACATCCATACATGACCACTGGAAAAACCATAGCTTTAACTAGACAGACCTTTGTTGGCAAAGTAATGTCTCTGCTTTTTAATATGCTATCAAGGTTGGTCATAACTTTTCTTCCAAGGAGCAAGTGTCTTTTAATTTCATAGCTGCAGTCACTATCTGCAGTTATTTTGGAGCCCAAAAAAGTAAGGTCTGTCACTGTTTCCCCATCTATTTACCATGAAGTTATGGGACTGGTTGCCATGATCTTAGTTCTCTGAATGTTGAGCTTTAAGCCAACTTTTTCACTCTCTTCTTTCACTTTCATCAAGAGGCTCTTTAGTTTTTCTTCACTTTCTTCCATAAGGGTGGTGTCATCTGCATATCTGAGGTTACTGATATTTCTCCTGGTAATCTTGATTCCAGCTTGTGCTTCATCCAGACTAGCATTTCGCATGATATACTCTGCATATAAGTTAAATAAGCAGGGTGACAATATACAGCTTGAGGTACTCTTCCCTATTTGGAACCAGTCTGTTGTTCCATGTCCAGTTCTAACTGTTGCTTCCTGACCTGCACACAGATTTCTCAGGAGGCAGGAAAGGTGGTCTGGTATTCCCATGTCTTGAAGAATTTTCCACAGTTTGTTGTGATCCACACAGTCAAAGGCTTTGGTGTAGTCAATAAAGCAGAAGTAGATGTTTTTCTGGAACTCTCTTGCTTTTTTGATGATCCAATGGATGTTGGCAATTTGATCTCTGGTTCCTCTGACTTTTCTAAAACCAGCTTGAATATCTGGAAGTTCATGGTTCACACACTGTTGAAGCCTGGCTTGGAGAATTTTGAGCATGACTTTACTAGCATGTGAGATGAGTGCAATTGTGCAGGAGTTTGAGCAGTCTTTGACATTGTCTTTCTTTGGGATTGGAATGAAAACTGACCTTTTCCAGTCCTGTGGCTACTGCTGAGTTTTCCAAATTTGTTGGCATATTGAGTGCAGCACTTTCCCAGCATCATCTTTTAAGATTTGAAATAGTTCCACTGGAATTCCATCACCTCCATTAGCTTTGTTCATAGTGATGCTTTCTAAGTCCCACTTGACTTCGCATTCCGGGATTTCTGGTTCTAGGTGAGTGATCATACCACCATTGTGATTATCTGGGTCATGAAGATCTTTTTTGTACAGTTCTTCTAGGTATTCTTGCCACCACTTCTTAATATTTTCTTCTTCTGTTATGTCCATACCATATATGTCCTTTATTGGGCCCATCTTTGCATGAAATTAAGTTAAATTAAAGTGAGATTAAATGACCTCATCTAATATTACTTCAGTTGTGTCCAACTCTGTGCGACCCCATAGACGGCAGCCCACCAGGCTCTCCTGTCCCTGGGATTCTCCAGGCAAGAACAATGGAGTGGGTTGCCATTTCCTTCTCCAATAATATTATGGATCAGTTTTCATTCCAATCCCAAAGAAGGGCAAAATACCAAATATCCTTTCTTGCCAGAGAATGCTCAAGCTACCATACTCCTTTATTGGGCCCATCTTTGCATGAAATTAAGTTAAATTAAAGTGAGATTAATTGACCTCATCTAATATTATTGATCAGTTTTCATTCCAATCCCAAAGAAGGGCAAAATACCAAATATCCTTCTTTGCCAGAGAATGCTCAAACTACCATACATTTAACCTCATTTCACATGCTAGCAAGTTTATGCTCAAAATCCTTCAGGCTAGGCTTCCACAGTAGGTGATCCAAGAACTTCCAAATGTACAAGCTAAGCTTCAAAAAGGTAAAGGAACAAGAGGCCAAATTGTCACCATTTTCTGGATCATGGAGAAAGCAAGAGATTCTCAGAAAAATGTCTATTTCTGCTTCATTGACTATGCCAAGGCCTTTGACTGTGTGGGTCAAAACAAACCGCTGTGACTGTCTAGTCTGGTCAAACTGTGGAGAATTCTTAAAGAGAGAAGAATAACTGACCACCTCACCTATCTCCTGAGAAACCTGTATGTGGTTAGAAACCAACAGAATAACTGAACTGGTTCAAAATGGGGAAAGGAGTACTACAAGGCTGTATACTGTCACCATGCTTACTTAACTTATATGCAGAGTACATCATGCAAAATGCTGGGCTGGATGAATCACAAGCTGGAATCAAGATTGCTGGAAGAATTATCAACAACTTCAGATATGCAGAGGTGCATATGTTTCTACTCTAATGGCAGAAAGTGAAGACGAACTAAAGAGCCTCTTGATGAGGATGAAAGAGGTAAGCAAAAAAGCTGGCTTAAAACTTGACATTCAATAAACAAAGATCATTGCATCCAGTCCCATCACTTCACGGCAAATAGAAGGGAAAAAAGTAGAAATAGTGACAGATTTTATTTTGGGGGCTCCAAAATCACTGCAGACAATGACTGCAGCCATGAAATTAAAAGATGCTTGCTCCTTGGAAGGAAAGCTATGACAAACCTAAACAGCATATTAAAAAGCAAAGACATCAATTTGCCAACAAAGGTCTGCATATTCAAAGCTATAGCTTTTTCAGTAGTCATGTATGGATGTGAGAGTTGGACCATAAAGAAGGCTAAGCACTGAAGAACTGATACTTTTGAATTGTGGTGCTGGAGAAGACCCTTGGGAGTCCCTTGAACAGCAAGGAGTCAAGTCAAGTTTATTTCCTTGGATATAAGGAAATAAACCCTGAATATTCATTGGAAGGACTGATGCTGAAGCTCAAGCTCCAATACTTTGGCCACCTGATGCAAAGAGGTAACTCATAGGAAAAGACACTGGTGCTGGGAAAAATTGAAGGCAAAAGGATAAGCGAGTGGCAGAGGATAAGATGGTTAGATAGTATTACCAACTCAGTGAACATGTATTTGAGCAAACTCTAAGAAGTGGAGGACAGGGGAATCTGGCCTGCTGCAATCCATGGGGTCACAAACAATCAGACTTAGCAACTGAACAACAACAATAGTATTACTGCACTGACTCGATGCACGTGAGTCTGGGTGAACTCCGGGAGCTGGTGATGGACAGGGAGACCTGGTGTGCTGCGATTCATGGGGTCGCAAAGAGCCGGACACAACTGAGCGACTGATCTGATCTGATCTATGTAAAAGGAGGTGAGGACAGATACACACCAAGAGGCAAGATGGAAAGATCACATAAAGACAGAGTGGGACAGCAGAGAACAAAGTCTTCGGAAGAAATCAATCTGCCTACACCTTGATCTCAGACTTTCAATTTCCTAAACTATGAGAAAATAAATTTCTGTTGCTTAAGTCACCTAGCCTATGGTACTTTGCTATGGCAGCCTAATAAAACTAACACATAGGCACATTAAGATTTTTGGTTTCTTCCTGTGTCACCTTGGTTATTTGCTTCAAGAGTTTGTCCATTTCTTCTGAGTTGTCTATTTTATTGCATATATTTGCTCATAAAGTTCTCTTATCTTCTACTTAATTTCTCTTTTATCTATGTGACTATCACTTCTTTCATTCCTGATGTTCAAAATTTGTATCATCTCTCTCTTTTTTCTTTGCCAGTTTGGCTGTATAGGGTTATTGATTTTAATTATCTTTCCTTTTTAAGAACAAGTTTCTAGTTTTGTTGCTTCTCTATTGTTTGTGTTCTATTTTGTTGATTTCTTTTTATTTTTTTCCTTTCTTCTATATATTTTGGGTTTAATTTGTTATTTTTCAAACTTTTTATGGTAGATGGTTAAAGCATAGGTTTTAGATCTTAATTATCTTCCAATATAAGCATTTAAAACTATAAATCTCTGTCCAGACACTACTTTCACTGTATTCCATGGCTTTATGTTATCTTTATCATTCAATTCCAAATATTTTCTAATGTATCCCATGATATTTTCTATGAGCTAGGTTGTTTCAAGCTTCTTCCTAATGTTGGGTTATGGGTATTAGTTTAGCTGGTGTGGGGCATGGTTGAGGTCAAAACTACAGATTGGCCTTATCCTCCTCCTTGAAATTCTGTTGATATTGGCCTTAATTAAATGCTCCATGAAATAAATAGGATATGTCTGGTCCCAGACACTGCCAGTTATATTACAGAGTGGCCAAGACAGTGGCTTACTCATGGGGAAATTTAACAGATGACAAAATGGCATAGAAATGATGGCAAATACTGTTGGGAAACAATTCTCCATGGGATTCTGCAGATCTTATGAGCAAGTCAAAAATTTCTCCTGGTTTTGTACTATCTTTTCAAAGATATTTTAATAGCAATCAACCTTGGGAAGATAGAGATGTTGCCTCCCTTCAGAGCAAATGCCAAGTATCTTCACTGTCTACTATAATACAGTTAATGTCTCCCTCAGAAGGATAGGCAAGCTAACTTTTCTATTAAGATTCAGATTCCTTGAGATCTGGTTTCCTCTCCTCTAACAAACCCCACTATTACACACTATTCTTTGCATTGCCAATGGGAACTGAGATTCAGAAAACCAACACAAAAATACATGACCACTGCTTACTATTAACATCATTGCTGTAGATAATAAACTGTATTCTGTCTCACATCCAATATACTTGTGTCTCTTGCCCAGTTTCCATCAAACCATGGCAGGCTAACATGTGAACATATAGGTAGCACGAAATTTCACACAGACCCTTCAGAGTTCTTGCAAATCAGCTTCATCTTTTGAAGCTTTGCTTTTTAAGCTCTGTTAGTATGGTTCTAGAGTCACCTTTACTCTATAGTAAGTTTGCCGCCCCCCCCCCAATAAAGGTGTGAGATATTGATAGATTCTCTATCAAATGTTCACTGTGACTAGTAGGAACAAAGACATCTCTCCGGTACTTTTGAGTTATGGCTTTTTTACAGTGGTTCTTTGCTTGATCTTGTGGGAATTTCTCCTGCATGAAGAACTGATAGAGTCACTTCACTGAGTCTTAGAGTTCTCACTCTCTCTCTATTAATCCCAATTCTCTAACACTCTGCCTCCAGCCCCCTGCCCAGTCCAAACCACCTTGACCTTCCTGAGCTATGGTCTCTGTCTCTGAGTGCCAGTCTCTGTGGCTACTCATTCCTGTACTGAAGCCTAGACATTTCCTTTGGTCAGAAAGCCATGGTGCATAGGGTTCACTATGCTTATTTCTCTTCTCTCAGAGATCAAAATTATGTCCTGTTTGTCTTTCTATATATTAAATCAATGTTTCATGTACTTCCTTCAGTTTCCTAGACGTTTATGGCATTAAGGCCAGCCCACACAGTTAAATCCCTCAACTGCATCTTTTCATTTATTATTTGAGAATTTTTTGTGAGGTGCACTAGTTATCCCCTTAAATTACTTCTCCAAACATTAATCCATGTTTTCTATGCAGAATCTCTGTTCTCTAATTCCAGTTGTTGTCTTTTTTTTTTTTAGACTTTTCCTCCTCCAAGTAAGTGATACAGACAAAATGATATTTCTAACCTTTCATTTTTAACACAAATATCTTCCTTCTCTTGCTATACATTTAAGCTCACAAATTATGCCTTATGTTAACTATCCAAACATTCTTTTAAGTAAGAGTGGTCATCTATCTAAAACTAATAATTTCTGCCAGTCCTATGAATAATCCACATTCTATGCTCTACCAATAATTCTTTTATTTTCTTAAATCAAAATGAAGGTATACAAATTTAATTTACTGCTCTGTTTAGTTTAGACACACTCTATTGAATTCCATATTAAGTATATTAAATTTTCACAGAAATAGTGCTAAAGCCTATGCTTCTATTAATTTATCAAATGCTTTCTCAATCTATGACATGGCCCTGTCTATACGTTATTAAGGGAATAGCAGAATGCCTGATTTCATCTGTAGTGAGCAAATAGAAAGAGGTTCACATTCTTCTTTTCTGAACTGAGTAAAGAAGAACGTAACTCATTTGATTACAAATGTGCAACTTCTAACACTGTCCAGGGGGAAACACTCACCAGACCCTTAAATCTTGCTTAGTGGGAGAATGATAGTGAGATTCTATACTATATTACTTCACAAAAAAGTGTTTAGATAAAAATACTCTGTCAGACTCTATCATTATCAAAAGTTACTGGAGATTATCCCAGTGAAAATGATGATATCATTTTTCATAGCTATGTCTTTCTTGTTCCAAAATTTAAGCTTAAAACATATCCATTTGAGCCAGGTGGTGACAAAAGATGATCACCAATGTCAGGCTAATATTTTTTCCACACATCAAATGACACCCTTGAGGGAAAAAATCATCTGGACTTCTATTTTAACCATATAAGTATGTTTTTTCCTACAAGAAACTGCATTTTTAAGTAAAACATATAAATGTTACCTGAGGTTTAAAAAAACTCTATATGACTCTTTATTCAACTTAGTTCCTGAAAGACAGTTACTGCACAAATAGAAATAATGAAAACAATATATCTAATACTTCTGTGCACTGCACATTCTTATTGAGGATGAAAGGACATTCACTCTTTTGCTTTGCTACTTGGCAAATCCACACCTGATGATTTAGAGCCATTGCAGAGCTCTGGGCTACTCTCTTGGCTCCTTCTCATATTCACAACTAATTCATGGCTTTTCTGTAGCTGAATTTAATTTTGATACAGAGATGAACAAAATATATTCCTTTCTTTCCAATGTATATCTTCATAAGCTTCAATATTGAAAATCATAAAGCCATGTAAATTAATTACAACACGGGTAAGAAAAATTTAAAGCTGAATTTCAAATATTCCTGATCCCAGAGTCCTTCCACAGATGAAACCCATCATTGCTGCTGCTAAGTCACTTCAGTCGTGTCCGACTCTGTGTGATCCCATAGATGGCAGCCCACCAGGCTCCCCCGTTCCTGGGATTCTCCAGGCAAGACCACTGGAATGGGTTGCCATTTCCTTCTCCAATGCGTGAAAGTGAAGTCGCTCAGTAGGGTCTGACTCTTAGCGACCCCATGGACTGCAGCCCACCAGGCTCCTCCATCCATGGGGTTTTCCAGGCAAGAGTACTGGAGTGGGGTGCCACTGCCTTCTCCGAACCCCTCATTGGCTAACTCAATAACATCTGACATGTTGCCATTATTTATCCCCCACAAGGAAGAGTTTTTTTCTACCATGTCTCCTCTGCAGATTTACAGATGTTTATCTCCTCAGGTGCTTATAAAATTCATGGATACAGAGTGTGTACCTAAATATGCTAGAGGCTGAGATACAAAATCAAAATGGTACTTTAATCAGTAACTTTCAGAATATTAAACTAATAGAACCAGAAACTAACTTCTTCTTGGCAGAATACTGTCAACAGGAGTGTGCTTCTGGGAAGTAAAAATATACATTGCAGATGACCTGATGACCACAGATTAGAGCATAGGAAGTGGGACATAAAATTCAAATGTTAAATGACATGAGGTAATCTAAACTATTCCTGCTTAAAGTAGGATTTTTTTGGATACCCAAATAAGACAGACCATGCCTTCAGGTCAGAGGATTCTTCTGTGAGTTTTGGCATGTTGGACTTTCATTTTCATTTATCTCAAGGTTTGTTTTTGTTTTGTTTTGTTTTGTTTTTGTCTTGATTTGTTTATTGACTCATTGGTTATTCAGGAGCATTTTGATTAATGCCCACATATTTGTGGATTTTCTCGTTGTCTTCCTGTAGTTAATTTCTACTTTCATACACGTGTGTTAAGAAAGGATGCTTGATTTGATTTCAATCTTAAAATTACTGACTTGTTTTGTGGCCTAACACGTGACCCATTCCAAAGAATACTCCATGTGAAATTAAGAAAATTGTATATTCTGCTGTTGGATGGAATGTTTTATATAATCCTGTTAGATCTATCCATTTGAATGTGTAGTTTAAGTCCAATGTTTCCATGTTGATTTTCTATCTAGATATTCTATCTATTGGTGAAAGTAGAGGACTGAAATCCCATGCTATTGTTGTATCACTATTTTATTTATGTCTCCCCTCAGAACTGTCAGTATTTGCTATATATATTTAGAGGCTCATATATTTTGTTCATAAGTATTTACAATTGTTATATCCTTTGTATATTGTATACACAATTGTTACGTACTCCTTTATCATAATACAATTACCTTTTGATCTTTTGTTACAGTATTTCCTTAAAAATCTATTTTCTCTGATATAATATAGCAAAAGACAGAGTAAAAGCAGTTCTAAGAGGGAAGTTTATAGCTACATAAACTTTACAGTTAACATTTACATCAAGAAATAAGAAAATCTCTATAGAAGAAAAAACCTAACTTTAAACATCAAGGAACTTGAAACAAAGAACAAACCAAATCAGTCCAAAGAAAAAATAAATAACAAAGATCAGAGTGGATCTTTGAAATGAAATAGAGAACAGAAAAACAACAGAAAAGATAAACAAAACTAAGAGTTGGGTTTCTGAAAATATAAATAAAATTGACAAAACTTTAGCTAGACTAACTAAGAAAAGGAGAAAGAGGAATCAAATAAATTAAGTCCAAGTTGAAAGAAGCAATATTACAAGTGATACTACAGAAATACATAAAATCTTAAGAAACTACTATAAACAATTACTTTCCAACAAACTGGATAACCTAGAAAAGCGGGTAAATTTATAGAAACATGAAACCAATCAATACGAATCAGGAAGAAGTAGAAAATATGAACAGACCAATAGCAAGTAAGGAGACTGCATCACTAAAGTCAAACCTCTCAAGAAAAAAGTCCAGGACCAGAGGGCAGGAGGAGAAGGGGGCAACAGAGGATGAGATGTGTGGATGGCATCACCGACTCAATGGACATGAGTTTTGAGCAAACTCTGGGAGATAGCGTAGGGCAGGGAAGGCTGGCGTGCTACAGTCCATGGGGATGTAAAAAGTCAGACACAACTTAGTGACTGAACAACATAAACAAGGACCAGATGGCTCCACAGTTTGATTCTACCAAATACTTAATGAAGAATTAGTACCGATCCTTCACAAACTCTTCTAAAAATAAAGATGAAAAGTTGTTGCTGAACCACAAAAGATGTTGGGATTCTTGGCCTCCAGAGGATAAGAATTCAATCTGGGCCCAGAGACGAGACTTGATCACTCAGAGCTTTTGTGTGATAAAGTTTTATTAAAGTATAAAAGAGATAGAGAAAGCTTCTGACATAGACACCAGAAGGGGGCAGAAAGAGTGCCCCTCTGCTACTCTTTAGCCAGATATTATATAGCTGCTAGCAGTTTGCTAATTAGAGAAAGGAAATGTCTCAAAACTCAAGAGAATGGCACCAGGCCCCTCACCCACAACATGCATTGAGATAACATTGGCACCAGGTGAGTCGTCCCCGGCCATAAATCAATTGACATGAATCTTGAAGAAAGACAAATTTCCATACAAATATATAGTTTCATTAACATAGATTAGGAGAACAATGTATGAGTATAACATACTGGTTTGTCAAGTTCAAGTCAGGTGTAACTGACTTGAAGACAGAGTCTAGGATAAATACATGGTACATTAACATAGCTTAAGACAAACATTTTCATAAGAAAAATGCATTGGTTAGAGAAAAGTTAAGTTCAGGTGGAACCAGGTGTTATTATGGCAACACAGAATTTTAAGAGAAATCTCTTTTTAAATTTGTATAGAGAAGGGGGAAAAAATATAACACTAGTTTGTTTCCTCCTGCTGCTTAAGAGAGAAATAAAAAATGTGACACTTGGCAGCCTATTTCTTCTGTTTGGAGACCCCTGGCTTTCCTGCCTGTTACCCTCTCAAAGGAGGAGGAAACACTTTCAAACTCATTTTAAGAGGCCAGAATTACCCTAATACTAATGATAGATATAAACACTACAAAAAAGAAAAATTACAGATCAATATCTCTGAGGAACATAGGGGCAAAAATAGTTAACACAATAAATCAGCAAACAAAATTCAACAATATATTAGAATACATTAAAAAAAATACAATATACACATAATCAAGGGAAATATATTCCAGGAACACAAGGATGGCTCAATACTCACAAATCAATTAATGTAATACACAACATAAAAAGGGAAGGATAAGAATCATCTGATCATCTCAATAGATGCAGAAAATGTATGTGACAAAATTCAATATCCTCTAATGGTTAAAAACTCTCACCAACACTGGGTACAGAAGGAATGTACCTCAACAGAATAAAGGCCATACATGACAAGCCCACAGCTAACATCAAACCCAATGGCTAAACAGTGAAAATTTTCTTCTAAGACAAGAATTCCCACTCTCATTACTTTTATTTAACATACTACAGAAAGTGCTAGACAGAGAAATTAGGCTAGAGAAATAAATAAAAGGCCTCCAAATTGGGAAAGAAGTAAAACTGTCTCTCTTTGTAGATAATATAATATTATGTACAGAAAACCCTAATGACTTTATTTAAAAAAATGTTGAACTAATAAAAGAATTCAGTTAAATTATAGGATATAAAGTCAAGAGAATTAATCAGTAGCATTTCTATATACCAACAACAAACTATCAGAGAGAGAAGTTAAGAAAGCAATCTCATCTAAAATATATTATTTTAATTTAGAAATAAATTTAAGCAGGTAGGTGAAAGATCTATTCACTGAAAATTATGACACTAATGAAAGGAATTGGAAAAGTCACAAATAAATAGAAAGGTATTGATATTCATGGATTGGAAGGATTAAATAAACATTGTTAAAATACCTCTTTACCCAAAACAAGTAAGATATTCAGTGTAATCCCTATCAAAATTCCAAAGGCATTTTTCTCACTTAAATCAAATTAACAATTCTAAAATTTGTATAGAATAATGAAAGACTCCAAAAAGCCAAAGCCATCTTGTGAAAAAGGACAAAGCTTGAGGTATCATACTTTCAGATTTCAAACTACATTACAAACTATTGTGATCAATATGGTACAGTACTGGCCTGAAATAGACAGATCAGTGGAAAAGAATAGATAGCCCAGAAAGAGAACCACACCGCACTCCAGTACTCTTGCCTGGCAAATCCCATTGACGGAGGAGCCTGGAAGGCTGCAGTCCATGGGGTCCGCTAAGAGTCGGACACGACTGAGCGACTTCACTTTCACTTTTCACTTTCATGCTTTGGAGAAGGAAATGGCAACCCGCTCCAGTGTTCTTGCCTAGAGAATCCCAGGGATGGGGGAGCCTGGTGGGCTGCCGTCTATGGGGTCACACAGAGTCGGACACAACTGAAGTGACTTAGCAGTAGCATATATGGTCAATTATTTTTTTTTTTATAAAGAAGACAAGAGTATACAATGAGAAAGGGTAGTCTCTTCAATAACTGGTACTGGGGAAAATGCTGCTGCTGCTGCTAAGTCTCTTCAGTCGTTTCCGACTCTGTGCGACCCCATAGACGGCAGCCCACCAGGCTCCCCCATCCCTGGGATTCTCCAGGCAAGAACACTGGAGTGGGTTGCCATTTCATTCTCCAATGCATGAAAGTAAAAAGTGAAAGTGAAGTCGCTCAGTCGTGTCCGACTCTTCAGGACCCCATGGACTGCAGCCTACCAGGCTCCTCCGTCCATGGGATTTTCCAGGCAAGAGTACTGGAGTGTGGGGCCATTGCCTTCTCCACTGGGAAAAATAACCACATGCAAAAGAATGAAACTGGACCATTATCCTATATCATATACAAACATCAATTCAAATGAATTAAAGACTTGAATGTAAGACCTGAATTTCCAAAACTTCTGTAAGAAAATATAAGTGGGAACACCTTGACATTTGACAAAGATATGACACCAGAAGCAAAGGCAAAAAGAGCAAAGGTTAAAAATGGGATTGCATCAATCTAAAAAGCTTCTACACACCAAAGGAAATTATCAAAAAAATGAAAGATCATCCCATGGAATGGGAGCAAATATTTGCAAATACATATATGATAAGGCGTTAATATCCAGAATACACAAGAAGCTTATATAACTCATTAGAACAGGATCATCATCATCTAATTTTAAATTAAATCCTTTTAAAGGAGCAATGTATCTAAACAGATGTTTTTCCAAAGAAGATATATTAATGGCCAATAGGTACATGAAAAGGTGTTCAACATGACTAATCAGCAGGGAAATGCAAATTAAAACCACAATGAGATATTAGGATTTCTACTACTGAAAAATCGAGAGACATCTAATACTGGTGGGGATGTGGGGAAAAGGGAAATTTAGTGTACTGGTGGTGGGGATGTAAACTGGTAGTCACTATGGAAAAGAGTATAGAGGTTCCCCCAGAAATTAAAAATAGAACTACCATATGATTCAGCAATTTCACCTGTAGGTATACACTCAAGGATATGAAGTCATCATATCAAAGAGATATGGGCATTCTCACATTCACATTCTCACATTCTCACATTCACTGAAGCATTATTACAATATCCAAGCTATGGGAACAACCTAAGTGTCCATGAAAGGATGAATGGATAAAGAAACTGTGCTATGTGTATACAATGGAACACTATTTGCTCTTAAAAAAAGAAAGAAATCCTGTCATTTAAAGCAACATGGACATACTTGGAGAACATTTATGCTAAGTGAAATACCACATGGTATTGCTTAAATGTAGAATCTTAAAAAAAAAAAAAAAAAAAAAAAAATGAAGTCACAGAAACAGAGTAGAAAGTAGTTGCCAGGAGCTGGGGATGGGGTGGCGAAAAGGAAAGGTTGGTGAGAGGGGACAAACTTTCATTTGTAAGATAAACAAGGTCTGAGGATCTAATGTATAATAACATGTTAACTGTGGTTGATAGCACTGTACTGTATAACTGAAATTTGCTAAGAAAGTAGAACTTACCTATTCTTAACAAAAAAAAAGAGTTTTAAAAATTAGAACATTCTCTTCTTTAAGTACCACAGTGACTTCTTTGCATGCATCTGCATCCCTAACTTTTTTCCCCTGTCTTTCCTCTACTGACTAACCTTTCTCCTGAATGACATTCATTCTTTAAACAGATTATTTACTTCAAAATAGTTTAATGTCATGTCTGGTTTTGACTGTGAAAGTCACTGTTTCTTAAAGCTAACATTGAATATCTTTATTCTGACTCATTATGTATTAACTATGTCACTTAGTTTTCAGAAAGCAGCCTTAATTCTACATTCTTCAGAGAAAATTGTTTTTCAGTAAATATAACAGATTTTGATATCTGCAACAGTAGCCCTATTTAAAAAAATAAAGAAGGGACTGTGCATGGATCTCTTGCTTGATTTGAACACCAGAAAATTAGGCATTATATCCCAACGCTGAACTACAAAGTCTTGAAACATTATTTAGACCCAAACTGATCTTGGCTGGAAGAAAGCATTAGATTTAACAATTAGTAAAACATTTACTCCCTGGACTTTTTTTTTTTTCCCCTAAAAGGTTTCCTTTATAGATTAAAAAAAATTTTTTTTGGTCTGCCAGAGTTGATTCCATTACTCACTTAAAAGCATAATGTTCAGTGTTTGAAACAAAACATTTAGTACAGTCAAAAGAACCCAAACCTGCACAAAAAGTCCAAAGATCTGAATCAAGATTCTGCTCTAACCATTTACTGTGTGCCTTGAACACTTTCTCTCTCTCTGAGTGGAATGTTTTTTTAACATGTAAAATGAGAAACTTTTACCAGATGGCATCTAAATTTATTCTAGTTATTGACACACTATACCAAATAGGTCTTAGAATGAAACCCCATTGAAAGCCTTAAGAAAAAAGTAGGAATAAACAGTAATAATTTATAAGAACAGAAAACTTAACTTGCTACTCCACTTCCCAATTTATTCATATATCAATTCATTCATTATTTAGTTAAAATTTGTTGAGAACCTTTCTCAGGGAATATCCTTCTCCTGCTGGCCAGTGTTCAAGCCATGAATGTTGTTCTGAGCCTTCATTCCTGGCTGGGGTTGCCCCACCACCACCTCTCATTCTTTACAATACCTCCTTTCCAGTTCTCCTTCCCCTAGCTAGTCAGTCCTGCAGTGTGACTAAACTACAGTTACGTGTTAGAGGGAATCAGAATAAAAGTGAACTACAGATGATAATTACTTTAAAAAATGACCCATGCTCATAGTGAATGCAGAAATACACTCTACATACATATTCACTTGCAACAAAGTAGAAAGGTAATTCAATGCAGAGAGCTTTCAGATAAATGATGTTTGAGCAACACCATAACCATATGGAAAAAATAAACGCTTCCTGACTTTTACCACACACAATAATTATCTTAAAATGGATCACAGATCTAAATGAAAAGTTGAGATTACTAAAAAAGAAATAGAACATAAGAGAAAATTTTTGCAACCTTGGGGAAAACAAAGATATTTTAGATGTGACTTTACAAAAAGTACAAACCATAAAAGAAAAATACTAATTCTGGACTTTATCAAATTATCATATTCTAACACATATATACGGAATCTAGAAAAGTGGTACTGAAGAATTTATTTACAGGGCAACAATGGAGAAACAGACATAGAGAATAGACTTATGGACATGGGGAAAGGGAAGGGGAGAGGGAAATGTATGGAAAGAGTAACATAGAAACTTATATTTCCATATGTAAAATAGATAGCCAAGGGGAATTTGCTGTATGGCTCAGGAAACTCAAACAGGGGCTCTGTTATCAACCTAGGGGGGTGTGATGGGGAGGGATCTGGGAGGGAGGTTCAAAAGGGAGGGGATATATGTATACCTATGGCTGATTCATGTGGAGGTTGACAGAAAACAGCATAATTCTGTAAAGCAATTATCCTTCAATAAAAAATTAATTTTAAAAAGTGATAGACTATCTTATCCCAACTGGTAAATATATATTTTATTCTATAATTTTAGAATGCTTTTAGTCACTTCTAAAATTTATTAGGTAAGTTATTAAATTCTGACACATTTACAAGTATTGCCACAGAATTCCAACCACAGGACTAGATTGAGAGCAATAATTTAGAGCACTGAATCTTTAAGATAAAGCAATACTTAATATATTAATCAGTTCAGTTCAGTTGCTCCGTCATGTCCGACTCTTTGCGACCCCATGAACCACTTCATGCCAGGCCTCCCTCTTCATCATCAACTCCCAGAGTCTACCCAAACTCATGTCCACTGAGTCGGTGATGCCATCCAATCATCTCATCCTCTATCGTCCCCTTCTCCTCCTGCCCTCAATCTTTCCCAGCATCAGGGTCTTCATGCAGTATCAAAGAGCTTATTTTCTGCACATCACTAAACCTTACTCTATAATGTGGTATACTCTATTATTTAAAAATAGTAATAATGCATGAGCACTATTTTATTATTATTTTCATGCCATGTTTAACGACAGCATAGATATAGTGAAATATTTATTAAATATACTGAACTATTACATCAATATTCTATTGCACTATAGCAAAATCCCCAAATACATATTCTGAAAATCACAACCATTTTATTTGTTCACAATTCAGTGGGTCAACAATTTGGGCTAGACTCAACTGCACAGACATTTTGCTGTCTCACTTGGAGTCATCTGTTCAATATAACTGCAGCTAGACAGTCTAAACAGTGTCAATCAGTTATCTAGGAGTTAATGCTGAAGTTAAATTGGGCCTCTCTGTCACCTTCAAAGAGGTCAGCCTGGTGTCTGCACATGGTGCTGACAGAGCTCCACAAGAATGTGGGCAGAAGCCAGGAATTCTTTTGCTCTAATCTATTGGCCAAAGCTAGTTACAAGGTTAGCCAGGAGGGATGAGGGTGGAGAAATAGACTCCATTTATTGATAGGACTTGGCAAAGGGTGTGTATACAGAGACAGGAGGCAAAGATCTGTAAGTGATATTTTATGCAATCTATAGAAATATTAATAGTGTAAAACATAAAAATTTTTTAAATAATTTGTAACCAAGCTACAAATAATATCTCCTAACCCATCCTAAGCTGACAGCATCTTTTAAGTAATGAGTACCCAATTTTCTAATTAAAGGTCATTCAGATTTCTGACTTAAACATGATACCATCTTAATTCAAAGCTTTTCCTTCTTCTGAAATGTGCATAAAGCTACGAATTGTTAAAGTCTCACAAACACCAATTTTAGGTATTTAAATCTGAGACTTCAAAATTTAAGAAGGGGTGCATAATATATGTCAGAATGGTCACAACCCATTAGGCGAGTTTCAGGGGCGTGTTAAGGGAAACACAGATGGAAAATTTCAAACTGTGACAACAAAAATACACTCTTTGAAGAGTCTACCTTGGGAAATAAGGACTACAGTCTTTAAAGAAAGAGGAAAAAAAGTTACAAAAGTCAGTTTAAGTTTTCCTATAAATGGTCTACTCACAGAGGAGAGAAGAGGTAGAGGTTCATCTACACACACACACACACACACACACACCCCCCCCATATGCAAGAATCACTCTGTCCCTGTGTCATAGGATTGGGGGAAGAAGGGAGGACTGGGCTGTAGAGACTAGAAAGCTATCCATCCCCATCCCCAAAGGAACCTCTTTCAAAAGCTATGAAAGAGAAATCCATAATAATACCATGGTATAGATTCGATGCAAAGATACTATAAGAAAACTACAAAAAACAGTAGTGAAATCATCTACAGTGGGAAAACATTTAAGAGAAAAGAGTATATTAGAGAGCAGATAAAATTTGTGAATATACATGTCATCTTTAAAAAAAAATATGGAATCCACCAGTAAAAGTTTAAGACCACAAAACTAGCACACAGGGACTCAGCATGGAGATAATGAATAAAACAGAGGGAGAAACATGAACTGATAGTAAAAGGACTTGAACAAAGAACACAGAAATTCACAGGAATAAACATAATAATTGGAGAGTGCATAAAGAAGAATAAGTACTGGAGGAAGCATGAAATGGTCATAATTCTGAAAAAAATTAAGCCAATGAAGAAAAATACACAATTGAAAGAAGTAGAAAAAGACATAGATACGTAAATATATGCAAAGCAGATTCAATATATAAATGTATTCTCAAAGAAAACCAAAAGTACAGAAAGAAAAAAATATGTAATTTATAATTCAAAAATTTCCCCATCAAAGAAAAGAAAACTTGAATCCAGCAACTCTAAAAAGGACACATGGCAAAGGAAATTTGGACCTAATACTTTCTACTGAAGACATAACCTAGTAAAGTCACTAGGCATTGAAACAGAAATAGAAATATTCTTAACATGATAAAACACTGATACTCTGCTTAAAAGTAGGGTTATGCTTAATGAGGAGAATCCAGAAGCATTCCCACAGAAGTCAAGAACAAGAAAGTGTTTCTCCAAAGAAGACATACAGATGGCTAACAAACACATGAAAAGATGCTCAACATCACTCATTATCAGAGAAATGCAAATCAAAACCACTATGAGGTACCATTTCACACCAGTCAGAATGTCTGCAATCCAAAAGTCTACAAGTAATAAATGCTGGAGAGGGTGTGGAGAAAAGGGAACCCTCTTAACACTGTTGGTGGGAATGCAAACTAGTACAGCCACTATGGAGAACAGTGTGGAGATTCCTTAAAAAACTGGAAATAGAACTGCCTTATGATCCAGCAATCCCACTGCTGGGCATACACACTGAGGAAACCAGAAGGGAAAGAGACACGAGTACCCCGATGTTCATCGCAGCACTGTTTATAATAGCCAGGACATGGGAGCAACCTAGATGTCCATCAGCAGATGAATGGATAAGAAAGCAGTGGTACATATACACAATGGAGTATTACTCAGCCATTAAAAAGAATACATTTGAATCAGTTCTAATGAGGTGGATGAAACTAGAGCCTATTATACAGAGTGAAGTAAGCCAGATAGAAAAACACCAATACAGTATACTAACACATATATATGGAATTTAGAAAGATGGTAACAATAACCCTGTGTACGAGACAGCAAAAGAGACACTGATATATAGAACAGTCTTATGGACTCTGTGGGAGAGGGAGAGGGTGGGGAGATTTGGGAGAATGGCATTGAAACATGTAAGATATCATGTATGAAACGAGTCGCCAGTCCAGGTTCGATGCACAATACTGGATGCTTGGGGCTGGTGCAATGGGACAACCCAGAGGGATGGTATGGGGAGGGAGGAGGGAGGAAGGTTCAGGATGGGGAACACATGTATACCTGTGGCGGATTCATTTTGATATTTGGCAAAACTAATACAATTATGTAAAGTTTAAAAATAAAATAAAATTTTAAAAAAATTAAAAAAAAAAAAAAACAAGAAAGTGTCCACCATCACCTCTATTATTTAAGGTACTAGTCAATTCAGTTAGCCCAAAAAAGGGATATGCATTGAAAAGAAGATGTAAAACTAAAAGAAGGTGTAAAATTTGCTGATGAAATCACTGTCCATCTTGAAAATCAAAAGCATAAACTTAAAAACTATATAAGCAATGAGAGAATTTAGTAACATGATAGGGTAAATAAATGACAAAACATAATAGCTTTAAATAATAAAATCCATCATAAATTTGAATATGAACAGCTAGAGGAAGAGCTCTCATTTATGATGCCAAGTAGAAAAGACAGTCAACCAAAAACAAAAGTTCTGAAAAAAGAAGCAGGTACTGTATAAAGATACCAAAACACTCTGTAGTGTACCCATGGTCTGGTTGAGTTTACTTTACTTTGTGAAAAATTAGCCAATTTTTTCTAAAGTAATTTCTAAACTAATTCAATTTTTTATTTCCTATAGAATACAAATAATTTATTAGAAAATATTCTGATTTTATTCTAAAATGTCTTAGAAAATATCAGTTTCAGGGAAAAAAGCTGATTCTAAAGTTCCCATGGAAAAAATAAACATATAGGAATAACCAGAAATATCTCTGAAAAGAAAGTAGTACTTTGTTTTTTTTAAGGGAGAATAACCACTAACAAACTTCAAAACATACCCAGAGTCTGGAATTTGTATAGCGTGATGGTCATATGAAGGTAGACACCTAGATGAATCAGAAGGTAAAGTGCAGAAAGAGAATCAAAAATGGATGAAAATTTATATATAATAAAATCTCAAATCTCTGGAGGAACATTAAATTGTTTAATGAATAGTACTGAGATAACCAAGTAGACTCTGTGTGGAAACAAAGCTAAATCCACAGTCCATCAGGATAAAGTCTATAAATAATAAATAATTAAATATAAAACTAAGTCATATATACAGGACTTCCCTGGTGGCTCAGACAGTAAAGTATCTGCCTACAATGTGGGAGACCCAGCTTTGATCCCTGGGTCTGGAAGATCCTCTGAAGAAGGAAATGGCAACCCACACCAGTACTCTTGCATGGAAAATCCCATGGACGGAGGAGCCTGGTAGGCTACAATCCACGGGGTCACAAAGAGTCAGACACCACTGAGAGACTTCACTTTCACTTTCAAGCAAAGAAAGGTAAAATGAGAGAAAAGGGTAACATATCCTTATAACTGAGAAGTGAATCTAACATTTTGCCCTATGCTTATGTTGAATGATAGAGAATGGAGACAATTTACTGTTTTTGTACAAAACAATATCAGGAGCAGGCAAAAACAGCTTAGCTGTTTTCTCCAAGAAATATCAGGTCTAAGACTAAGATCTCGCCTTCCAATCAATATTAACAGCTTGTTTACCAAGGCTCTCTTCAAGATCCTCATTTTGTCATTCTCATCAACCAAAAGCAATTTTGCCATGTATTTTGCATAAGCTCAGCCAACACTTGTTGTGTAAAACTTGCCTTACATTCATCCTTGCAGGCCCTGAAACCCTATAGATCTGTGCCCTAATTTCCTCATTTTGAAATACTACTTTACTCTGTCAAGTTGGTGTTCTCCCCTTCTCTCCTCTTTTGTTAATTAACCACACTAATTAGCTTAACTTTACTCGGTTAACAGGCTTTTTTATACTTGCCTTCTGAGGAGTCCACATTTGACATAACCATACGTCAAAGTCCAGAAGTCACAAAAAGATTGATAATGTCAACTCCATAAAAATGAATGAAAACATCCATAGGGCAAAACACCATGAGAAGACCCAAAACACTAACCATGAAATGGGAAAAATATCTATGTCAAAGGGTGAAGTTCCTTAATACATAAAGGAAGCAATAAAGTGAGATGCAGTTAAAAAAAAAATCCAACAGAAGAATTAACTTATAAAAGACATGAATAAACAGTTAACACGGGGGGAGGGGGGGACTTTTTTTAAGCATTTAAAAGTATTTAGCTTCACTCATTTATTGTTGTTTTTTCACTACATCATGTCCGACTCTTTGTGACCTCACAGACTGTGCCCACCAGGCTTAGTCCTTGGTATTTCTCAGGCAAGAACATTGGAGTGGGTTGCTATTCCCTTCTCCAGGGGACCTTCCCAACCCAAGGATGAGACTTGTGTCTCCTGCATTGGTAGGTGGATTCTTTACCACTGAGCCACAAGGGAATCCCAGCTTCACTCATTAGGAGATATAAAACTAAGCAAGAATTTCACATGGAATAGTCAGTAAGTTAAAGAGAAACATAAGGTGAGAATGAAAGTGGGCTGAGAATTAGAAGCCTGGGTTCCAGGCTGAAATTTTGCAGGACCTAGATGATAAACACCATTCATGTGTTTATTATGTGTGATGGTGTGATCACCCACCGACAGCCAGAAATCGGGAGTGTGAATCAAATGGGCCTTAGGAAGTATTACTGTGAATAAAGCTAGTGGAGCTCATGTAATTCCAGCTGAGCTATTTCAAATCCTAAAAGATAATGCTGGTAAAGCACTGCACTCAATATGCCAGCAAATCAGGAAAACTCAGCACTGGCCACAGGACTGGAAAAGGTCAGTTTTCATTCTAATCCCAAAGAAAGGCAATGCCAAAGAATGCTCAAACTACCATATATGTGCACTCATTTTACATGCTAGCAAGGTAATGTTCAAATCCTTCAAGCTAGGCTTCAACAGTACATGTACTGAGAACTTCCAGATGTACAAGCTGGATTTAGAAAAGGCACAGGAACCAGAGATCAAACTGTCAACATTTGCTGGATCATAGAAAAAGCAAGGGAATTTAAGGAAAACATCTACTTCTACTTCATTGAGCATGCTAAGCCTTTGACTGTGTGGATCACAACAAACTGGAAAATTCTTAAAGAGATGGGAATATCAGCCTTACCTGCCTCCTGGGAAATGTGTATGAGTCAAGAAGCAACAGAATCAGACATGGAACAATGGACTGGTTCAATATTGGGAAAGGAGTATGTCAAACCTGTATACTGCCCCTCTACTTATTTAACTTCTATGCAGAGTACATGATGTGAAATGCCAGGCTGGATGCCACACAAGCTGGAATCAAGATTGCCAGGAGAAAATCAATAACCTCAGATATGCAGATGACACCACCCTAAAGGCAGAAAGTGAAAGGAACTAAAGAGCCTATTGATGAAGGTGAAAGAGGCGAGAGAAAAAACTGCCTTAAAAGCTCAACATTTAAAAAACTAAAATCATAGCATACAGTCCCAACACCTCATGGCAAATGAGATGTTAAAAAACTAACAACACTGACAGACTTTATTTTCTTGGGCTCTAAAATCTCTGTAGAGGTGACTGCAGCCATAAAATTAAAAGACACATGCTCCTTGGAATAAAAGCTATGACACACTTAGCATATTAAAAAGCAGAGACATCACTTTGCCGACAAAGGTCCATACAGTCAAAACTATGGTTTTTCCAGTAGTCATGTACAGATGTAAGAGCTGGAGGATAAAAAAGGTTGAGCACTGAAGAACTGATGCATTCAAACTATGGCCCTGGACAAGACTCTTGAGAGTCCCCTGGACTACAAGGAGATAAAACCAGTCAATCCTAAAGACAATCAACCCTGAATATTCATTGGAAGGATTGATGCTGAAGCTGAAACTCCAATACTTTGGCCACCTGATGCAAAGAACTGACTCACTGGAAAAGACCCTGATGGCTGGAAAGATTGAAGGCAGGATGAGAAAGCAATGACAGAGGATGAGATGGTTGGATGGCATCATCAACTCAATGGACATGAGTTTGAGCAGACTCCGGGAGATAGTAAAGGACAGGGAAGCCTGGTGTGCTGCAATCCATGGGGTTGCAAAGTGTTGGACATGACTTAGTGACTGAACAACAATAGCAAAGCTAGCAATCAGATGAAGAGGAAGGATATATTATAAAAGGATTAATGCTAAGCACTAGAATCCCAGGAGGGAGCAATGCACACAGTGAGAATGTGCTGAGACATCTCCATGTTGTAAATGCTTGACAGAGGATGAGATGGCTGGATGGCATCACTGACTCGATGGACGTGAGTCTCAGTGAACTCTGGGAGTTGGTGATGGATAGGGATGCCTGGCGTGCTGCGATTCATGGGATCACAAAGAGTCGGACACGACTGAGCGACTGATCTGATCTGATCTGATCTGAAAAGCAAATTAACAGCTAATCATAAGAAACATCCCCTGCCCTACCCCACCTACACAGCTGTGCCTTCTGCCTTCTTACACTTGTCATTTTGGATGCATGCCAGAATTCAGATTTATTCGCTGGTGGTCAAGACCCCACCTGCCAATGCAGGAGACATAAGACACATGGGTTTGATCCCTGGGTCAGGAAGATCCCCTGGATGAGGGCATGGCAACCCACTCTAATATTCTTGCTTAGAGAATCCCATGGAAAGAGGAGCCTGGTGGGCTATGGTCACGGGATCACAGAGTTGGACATGACTGAAGTGACTTAGCATGCATGTAAAGACTGAAAAGAATGTCAACCTAAATGGGAGAGAGTGAAGGCTTGAGGAGGGCCCTCTTTGTAAAGTATTCATACTAAAAGACTAAAATGTCATTAAAGTTCATAACTGGTTAGAAGAAATAGAAATATATGGGACTTCCCTTGTGGTCCAGAGGTTAAGACTCAGCATTTCCAATGCAAGGGGCATGGGTTTGATCCCTGGTCAGGAAATTAAGATTCCACATGCCATGAAACAAGGTCTAGAAAATTTTAAATATAAATTAAATAAATTAATTTAATTAAATAAGAAACAATAAAAATTGAAGGACAGAAGCTAGCCAGTGCCCTAGAACCTTTCATCTCCTTCTCCCACGCTGTGTCCAAAGCAAAATCTCCTGAACACCTTTGGTCCACTATTGATAGAAAGAGATCACTCTCTACTCAGTTCCTTTCTGCAGTATCCTCTAGGAAGTCTGTTTCTTCATCCCTTATAGCTTCTTATATCCATACTCCCTTCTTCAGACTTAAAACTAACCCTTTATAATTTACTTCACTCCCACTTTTCTGCGCATTCAATGTTTGTTTACTGAGCACAAGGGTGACCATAAGTCACCCTATCTGTAATGTCCCAAAGTACGTTGTGCCTGAGCTTTACTGAGTGTGTATGCTATAGACTGTTTTATAATTATAATAAATGTGAACACTTCTATTTCTCTCATTTCTTGAGAGTAGGTCTAATGTTTGTATCACATCCTCCTAGCAAAGGATCAGGCAAATAGAAAATAATGAATATATGCTTAGTAAGTGAATAAATGAAAGACAAAATAAATTCTAAAACTCTGCAGTAGTTCCACATTGTGTACTGTCATATACAAATAGGAACATAACAAACCAACTAATACTTTGAATAAAAGGCAAAATGCATATGGTTAAGAAAATTACAGCAATCATCAAAGTGAAATAGCTATCTACCCATGACCTGAAAATGGCATGGAAGAAAAATGGCCAAATATTTCTACAGAATAGGTATACATTCATCCGGACTTCCTAGGTGGTTCAGTGATAAAGAACCCAGCTTCCAATGCGGGAGACTTGGGTTCTATCCCTGGGTTGGGAAGATCCCCTGGAGAAGAAAATGGCAACCCACGCTAGCATTTTCACCTGGGAAATCCCACGGACAGAGAAGCCTGGTGGACTACAGTTCACGGTAGTAGTAAAGAGTCAGAAACAACTCTTTTTGCTACTACTGCTCTTTTTGTAGTCACAAAGAGACACGACTGAGTTGACTAAAAAATCTACAGTGCATTCATCTACTCATTCAGTAAATCTTGACTTCAGCACATAACATGGGGTCAGGCACTCTTTTAGTTTACAAAGGAATACCTTTATAATTTAGATAAAACTGGTTCACATCTGATTATGTTCAATAGTTTTACCTAGCAGGGTCAATCAATAAAATAATACTTTATTAATTTTTATGTTGAAGAATCATTTGGAAAGATTTAAAGCCAAAGTGGGCATAAACACCTGGTCAACACATGCAGGCCCAACCCAATCTACAGTCTACATCTGAAAGCTCCCAAAGTAGTAAATTAAAGTGGGGTGTTTACAACAAATTCAGACTCAAATAAAATATGAACTATGTTCAGTATACTCTAAAATATAAAATAAAATCTTATAATGTATCAAATAAATCTTAATATATACTAGTTTTAGATAGCCTGATTTAAACACTAAACCCTATCTGCATGGAAAATAAATTTATCTATGATAATTTTAATTCCTGAAGGTTCTGAACAGTAATGTTTTAATGAAGAAGTTAATCATGAAATACACATGTAACTACATATTTTCATTACATATATATAGAACACTGCAAATACTAGATGTATTATATAAAATATCATGAAAATTAACATGGTATGGGCTTAATTGAAATGCAATCACTTCTTTAATTTCTAATATGTTCTAAGAATCTCTACTGGGATTCCTTAATTTATTGAAAACAATGTTGCAGTAATAGACATTATTAAAGAATAAAAGATTACACTCTACTTTGTTACATTTTCCAAAATTAAGACTGCTTAAGACTGTTATTTACTATAAACCTATCTTGTTTTTTGAAGTTTATTGACATTGCTCATATGTCCCAAATTAATAACTCATCCCTGTTAAAAAAAAACAAAAAAAAACTGGAATGCTCTTGTTTAACTTTTAGTTCAAATAGGTTACTATTTCATAAGGTAAAGAAAATAGAAATGTCCCAAGATAAGGTAACAAATTATTTTAAAATATTGATTACTCTGCACACATTCTCAGTAAGGAGAGTTCAATGAAACCATATATTCCCAAAATGCTTTAAAGACTGAGAAGGTAAGGTCCACATGGAAAATTAATACATATTTAAGACAGAAAAAGATCTATAATTGAGTATAAACTAAAAACCAAACAATTGAGATTATGTATCAATTATATTAAAGTTGTATGATACCCTTCAAGAGATAGAACAACATCCCATGACATTTTGTTGTATTTTAATTTCATAAAATATGAAAGAAATAGGGACCAGGTTATTATTTTTGTTTCTATCACTCTGTCAATTTCAGGACACTTTTAGTTTTATTTTTTATTTTTATAGTGAATATCATGTTCCTTATTTGTGTGTTATTTGCTAACCATATTCAAGGCAGCACCCCCTGAGACAGCTATGACAATAATGCCCCAGCATGACAAGAGAAGAACAGTGCCAAAGCTCAGCAGAACAAAACAGTTTTAATAAAACTATGTTACTGTACCTCTTTTGTACATTACCTCATGAATCTTGAGAAAGATCATCAGACTGGTAGAAGTCCAAGACTTAACAGACACTGTAGCGTACATTCCATAGTTCATATAATGATGAAATGTTTTCAATTTCAAGTGGCACTGCATTTAAAAGTAAATTATGTTTATAATAATGTTCTTCTATTTCACTCACTATCATAAGTTAGTTCCAGGAATATTTACTATATCCACAAAAGAGCTTCAAAGAGTCAAGAAAAAAAGTTTGTGTCTCACAAACTCAGCTCTGCAGGTCAGAATTTTTGGTTCATCTTTCTGTGGCCTTTCAGATTGTCCTTCAAAAAGGACTCTGGTGGAAGAGAAGGAAGAAGAGGAAAAAGTAGCAGCTTTGACAGCTACTAACCATTGTGGATCAGCTGGTAAACAATCTGCCCGGCAATGTGGGAGACCTAGGTTCAATCCCTGGGTTGGGAAGGTTCTCTGGAGAAGGGAAAAACTATTCACTCCAGTGTCCTGGCCTGGAAAATTCCATGGACTGTATAGGCCATGGGATCACAAGGATTCAGAAATGACTGAGTGACTTTCACTGTCATTTCATTTTCAAGATACCAAAATGTGGTCCACTTGAGAAAGGAATGGCAAACCAATTTAGTATTCTGGCCTTGAGAACCCCATGAATAGTATGAAAAGGCAAAAAGATATGACACTGAAAGATAAACTTCCCAGGTCAGTAGGTGTCTAACATGCTACTGGAAAAGAGTGGAAAAATAACCCCAGAGAAGACGGAACCAAAGCGAAAACAATGTCCAGCTGTGGATGTGACTGGTGATGGAAGTAAAGTCTGATGCTGTAAAAAACAATATTGCATAGGAACCTGGAATGTTAGGTCCATGAATCAAGGCAAATTGGAAGTGGTCAATGACATTTTAGGAATCAGTGAACTAAAATGGATGGGAAGGGTGAATTTAATTCAGATGAGGATTTTGTCTACTACTGTGAGGAAGAATCCCTCAGAAGAAATGGAGTAGCCAACAAAAGAGTCCAAAATGCAGTACTTGGGTGCAATCTCAAAAATGACAAAATGATCTCTGTTCTTTTCTAAGGCAAACCATTCAATATCACAGTAATCCAAGTCTATGCCCCAAACAGTAATGCTAAAGAAACTGAAGGTGAATGGATCTATGAAGATCTACAAGACCTTTGAGAGCTAACACCCAAAACACATGGGCTTTTCATTACATGGGACTGGAATGCAAAAGCAGGAATTCAAGAGGTATCTGGAGTAACAGGCAAATTTGGCCTTGGAGTACAAAAAGCTAACAATGTTGCCAAGAGAATGCACTGGTCATGGCAAAACCCTCTTCCAAAACACAAGAGAAGACTCTACACAGAGACATCACCAGATGATCAATATTGAAATCAGAGTGATTATATTCTTTGCAGCCAACGATGGAGAAGCTCTATGCAGTCAGCAAAAACAAGACCAGGAACTGACTGTGGCTCAGATCATGAACTCCTTATTGCCAAATTCAGACTGAAATTGAAGAAGGTAGGGGAAATCACTAGACCATACATGTATGACATAAATCAAATCCCTTACAATTATACAGTGAAAGTGACAAATAGATTTAAGGGATTAGAGCTGATCGACACAGTGTTTGAAGAAATATAGACAGAGGTTTGTGACACTGTACAGGAGGCAGTGATCAAGATGATCCCCAAGAAAAAGAAATGCAAAAAAGCGAAATGGTTGTCTGAGGAGCCCTTACAAATAGCTGAGAAAAGAAGAGAAATTATGCGAAAGAAGAAAAGGAAAGATATACCTATTTGAATGCAGAGTTCCAAGGAATAGCAAGGAGAGATATGAAAGCCTTCCTCTGTGATCAATGCAAAGAAATAAAGGAAAAAATTGAATGGGAAAGACTAGAGATCTTTTCAAGAAAATTAGAGATACCAAGGGAACATTTCATGCAAAAAATGGGCTTGATAAAGGACAGAAATGGTATGGACCTAACAGAAGCAGAAGATATTAAGAAGAGGTGGCAAGAATACACAGAAGAACTGTACAAAAAAGATCTTCATGACCAAGATAACCATAATGGTGTGATCACTGCCCTAGAGGCAGATATCCTGGAATGTGAAGTCAAGTGGGCCTTAGAAAGCATCACTAAGAACAAAGCTAGTATATAATGGAATCCCAGTTGAACTATTTCAAATCCTGAAAGATGATGCTGTGTAAGTGCTACACTCAATATGCCAGCAAATTTGAAGAACACAGCAGTGACCACAGGACTGGAAAAGGTCAGTTTTCATCCCAATTCCAAAGAAAGGCAATGCCAAAGAATGTTCAAACTATCACACAATTTCACTCATCTCACACACTAGCAAAGTAATGCTCAAAATTCTCCAAGCCAGTCTTCAAAACTATGTGAACCGTGAACTTCCACATGTTCAAGCTAGATTTAGATAAGGCAGAGGAACCAGAGAACAAATTACCAACATCCCTTGGATCATCGAAAAAGCAACTGAGTTCCAGAAAAATATCTACTGCTGCTGTATTGACTATGCCAAAGCCTTTGACTGTGTGGATCACAACAAACTGCAGAAAATTTTTAGAGATGGGAATACCAGACCACCTGACCTGCCTCCTGAGAAATCTGTATGAAGGTCAAGTATCAACAGTTGGAACTTGACATGGAACAAGAGACGGGTTCCAAACCAGGAAAGAAGTACAAGGCTGTATATTGTCCCCCTGCTTATTTAACTTATATGCAGAGTACATCATGAGAAATGCCAGGCTGGATGAAGCACTAGCTGGAATCAAGATTGACGGGAGAAATGTCAATAATCTCAGATACACAGATGACACCGCCTTTATGGCTGAAAGTGAAGAACTAAAGAGCCTCTTGATGAAAGTGAAAGAAGAGAGTGAAAATGTTGGCTTAAAACTCAACATTCAAAAAACTAAGATCATGGCATCTGGTCCCATCACTTCATGGCAAAGAGATGGGGAAACAATGGAAACAGTGACAGACTTTACTTTTTTGGGCTCCAAAATCACTGAAGATCATAACTGCAGCCATGAAATTAAAAGATGCTTGCACCTTGGAAGAAAAGCTATGACTAACCTAGATAGCATATTAAAAAAACAGAGACATTACTTGGCCAGCAAAGGTCCATCTAGTCAGAGCTATGGTTTTTCCAGTATTCATGTATGGATGTGAGAGCTGGACTATAAAGAAAGCCCAGCACCAAAGAATTGATACTTTTGAACTGTGGTGTTAGAGAAGACTTTTGACAGCCCCTAAGGACTTCCCTGGTGGCACAGAGGTTAAAGCATCTGCATGCAATGTGGGAGACCTGGGTTCGATTCCTGGGTCGGGAAGATCCCCTGGAGAAGGAAATGGCAACCCACTCCAGTATTCTTGCCTGGAGAATCCCGTGGATGGAGGAGCTTGGTGGGCTACAGTCCACGGGTCACAAAGAGTCAGACACGACTGAGTGACTTCACTTTCACTTGGACTGCAAGGAGATCAAACCAGTCAATCCTAAAGGAAATCAGTCCTAAATATTCATTGGAAGGACTGATGCTAAAGTTGAAACTCCAACACTTTGGCAACATGATTTGAAGAACTGACTCCTTTGAAAAGACCCTGATCCTAGGTAAGATTGATGGCAGGAGAAGTAGGAGACAATAGAGAATGAGATGGTTGGATGGCATCACCGACTTGATGGACATGAGTTTGAGCAAGCTCTGGGAGTTGGTGATGGACAGGAGGCCTGGCATGCTGCAGTCCATGGTGTAGCAGAGTCAGACACGACTGAACGTCCTAACTGAAGATACCAACACTTGTTACAAAAAAGGATGGACTGTAGTCGGAGTCATGATAGTCTGTGTTAAATAGATATAAGGAAAAAAAAAAAAAAAAAATTCTAGTCTTTCCCGTCTATATTCCTCTTGTGATTTCTAGCAACTGTGGATACACTGCACATAAATAAAGTGTAAGGTACATCTTAACTAATGGTTTAATTTTTTTTAAGTACTATGTTATATTTGCAACAACATGAGAGGAGGATATTAGTGTCAGATCTTCTGGTTTCCTTCTAAGCATGATTTATTTCCATCACCAAATACAGTATCTAGCTGCAAACATTTCAGCTTATTAACTTTAGAAATAATGCATTTTTTGTACTTCCAATTTTCTTCTTCAATCCATATGGCATCTTCATCATTTTTTTTTAGAAGTTCTCATCCCAAAGTGTACATACCTACATATATCACAGGCAAATTATATTTGTTCTTGACAATCTCCACTGCAATCATGGAAGAAATTTCTAGGCAAAAGTGTTTTGTTAGCAAAGCAAGGCCAAGAGGACAGGGATAGTATTAGAGAAATAATAAAGAGCCAAATTGCTCTGATTTTAAAAAGGAGGCATTAGAGAGTTGAAGAGAATACCAAGTGGCAGAGGATTGAGGCGATAAACCAGACTGAGGAAAATTTAGATGCCTGAGCAGGAAAGGAAGGAAGGCAGAGAGCAAGAGATACCCTGTCAAGTAAAGTATCAGGAACTGGGTAGCCTATCCCTTCTCCAGGAGATCTTCCCGACCCAGGAATCCAACTGGAGTCTCCTGCATTGCAGGTGGATTCTTTACCAGCTGAGCTACCAAGAAAGTCCTTTTGGAAGAACAAGATGTCAAATAGAGATTTCATAAAGCTATTTGCTGTATGGCCGGTGACACGGTTTCTCCTTTCTCATCCCAAGAAATTGTCATAAAAACATCCATTACTAATTTGAATTTGGGAAATAAATTTACATTAAGATGTCAAGGGCATCAGAAATATGAGTCATGCTTCAAGAGTTACAAACTGAGGCCTCAAGCAATATTGTTGATATCTGTTAGGTTCTGTCTAATGCTACAAACTCTCCATTGCCTCTCTGCAAAGTAGATATCTATTTTCTATTTGTATTCTAAAATGACTTTAAAACTCTCCACCTCCAAAACAATTCAAGTTTTTGGAGAAAAGTTTTAATGTAAAAAGTAATAATAATAATTCTTCCTTATATTCAGGCAAAATCTGAACCCTTGTAGTTACTTCTGAGATACAGAGAAACAAATTCCCTCAATTTAAAAAACTAAATTAACTAGATTTTTATTGCCCTCAAATCGTCAGAATTCACAAAAGTGGTTTTGAGTTTTTCATAATTTTGATCAGTCTTTTCAAAGCATGGGAGCTTGACAAAGATTATGTTTAAAGTGTAAAAAGTCTTCATTAATAAGTAGATTGCACTCTATTCAACAATAGAAGTATTTTGGATAAATTTATTTTCCATTCTGTTCAGGCTTAGTGATTTAAGTGAGAGTACCTAAAACTACTGTAAGTATTTAAATCTATTTATCATTAAGTTTTAAATTCCTTCTTGTTTCAGAGTAAGCGCATGCGTGCATGCTGAGTCCCTTCCATCATGATTCCCTCATAGTAAAGCACACTGAACATAATTAGATCCACTATGAAGCCTACAAATGGTGAAACAGTATTGAATTTCTGCTGCTGGGGAAGTTGAAGAAAGATGTGCAGGAAGTGATGCATCTCCAATGGGACAAACATTCAGCTTTGACCCGGAAGTAGAGGACACTCATGCTACCAAATGTGAGAGAAAACAGCCCTTGACACTACTGATAACCCCGATGCAGGACACACAGTAGACAGTAACCTCAGGATCACATAGGCTGAAAGTAAGACCTTTTCAGAGGAAAAAACAAAGGTGCTGAAAGTATAGTGTTAGAAAAGAGTTTAGGCTCTAGACAGATTTCCTGGTTTGAGTTGAACATAGCCTATGACCTTGGGCATGTCACTAACCACTCTAAGCCTGTCATTATGAAAAAATAATGACCTCCACCTGGTACACTGCTGCATTAAATGAGAAAATCTACATAAAGTACATTTCATATTTTTTAAAATAATACAGAATACAATAATAAACATGTGTTCATGCTCAGACACTCAGTGGTGCCTGACTCTTTGTGACCCCACGGACTGTAGACCACCAGGCTTCTCTGTTCATGGGATTTCTCAAGCAAGAATACTGGAGTGGATTGTCAGTTCCTTCTCTAAATAAACCTATATTTCCATTTTACTGTCCTCAAAAGATTTGGCATAACTATCTCTATTCTCAACTAAATGCTGAGGTTTTAGGGGTAAGAATTTTATCATATTCATGATTACATTAGAGTATTAAGCATTTGATGAATAACATAAACTTTTGAGTAGCCACAGTTATAATAGGGTATGAGAGTTTTCTGCAATAGTAAGAAAAAAATGATTTTAAAAATTCACTAATGACAAGCTATTCATAGTAAAAGCATGGGATTTGCAAACTGAAATCATCCTTTGCACCATATTTAGCATATGCAGAGTACATCATGAGAAACGCTGGGCTGAAAGAAGCACAAGCTGGACTCAAGATTGCCACAAGAAATATCAATAACCTCAGATATGCAGATTACACCACCCTTATGCCAGAAAGTGAAGAGGAACTAAAAAGCTTCTTGATGAAGGTGAAAGAGGAGAGTGAAAAAGTTGGCTCAAAGCTCAACATTCAGAAAACGAAGATCATGGCATCCAGTCCCATCACTTCATGGGAAATAGATGGGGAAACAGTGGAAACAGTGTCAGACTTTATTTTGGGGGGCTCCAAAATCACTGCAGATGGTGACTGCAGCCATGAAATTAAAAGACACTTACTCCTTGGAAGGAAAGTTATGACTAACCTAGATAGCATATTCAAAAGCAGAGACATTACTTTGCCAACAAAGGTCCGTCTAGTCAAGGCTATGGTATTTCCAGTGGTCATGTATGAATGTGAGAGTTGGACTATGAAGACAGCTGAGTAACAAGGAATTGATGCTTTTGAACTGTGGTGTTGGAGAAGACTCTTGAGAGTCCCTTGGACTGTAAGGAGATCCAACCAGTCCATTCTGAAGGAGATCAGCCATGGGATTTCTTTGGAAGGAATGATGCTAAAGCTGAAACTCCAGTACTTTGGCCACCTCATGCGAAGAGTTGACTCATTGGAAAAGACTCTGATGCTGGGAGGGCTTGGGGGCAGGAGGAGAAGGGGACGACAGAGGATGAGATGGCTGGATGGCATCGCTGACTCAATGGACGTGAGTCTGAGTGAACTCCAGGAGTTGGTGATGGACAAGGAGGCCTGGCATGCTGCGATTCATGGGGTCGCAAAGAGTTGGACACGACTGAGTGAGTGAACTGAACTGAACTGAACTGAGCCCAAGGGTTTCTATCAGCTCCTTAATGAGGATAAACTAGAAATTCAAACCTACATGAGAGTATATTATTGCCCCATATATTTGTGGCTCCTCTCTTGAATTTGCACCTCACCATGGACCCCCTCTTTAGGGAAGTGTACTCACCTCCATGCTGTTGAACCCAGATGTGAAATGTGAAACATACCACAGAGATATGTATGTTACCTCTGAGCCGAACCTTAAAGCTCACAGTTTGCCATTTTTCCCCTCTGCTTTGAGCCCATAAATGTTCCAGCAAAAATCATTCAGTCAGCCTGATGTTGGGGTGAAGATGACACGGAGCAGAGAAAAGGCCAAATTCTGTTATGCAGAAGACAAGAACCAAATAATCGCTGGTGAACTGAGCAACTGAGAGTTGACAGTTGGCTGTTTCCAAAGCATGACTTCACCTCAGTTGGCTGTGAAAGTGAAAGTCACTCAGTCATGTCTGACTCTTTGCAACCCCATGGACTATATAGCCCACCAGACTCCTCTGTCCATGGGATTTTCCAGGCAAGAATACTGGAGTCAGTGGCCATTCCCTTCTCCAGGGAATACTCTTGACCCAAAGGTGAAACCCAGGTCTCCTACTTTGCAGGCAGATTCTTTACTGTCTGAGCCACAAGGGAAGCCCCAAAAGAATAGCAAAACTTCACTGAATGTGATTGGTGTGTATTGCATATAACTATGTTTACTTTAACTGCAGGAGAAACTGCCTATATTCATCATCCTACATTGTGAATTCATGTATTCTGCACAAGTCCTTCAGTTATTTGTATGATGCATTTTTATGAAGCATTTTTTTAATCCTCCACATGATACAACTAAACCATATCTGATTAATGCTAACCAGATTTTAGTAACTGGAGTAGGGACTAGGTGAGGGGCCTATTAATAGTCCCCTTACAAATGTGTTTTAACAAGATTTACTTTTTCTAGGTTTGTTGATATTCTTCGATGTCAATGGTATATGATTAAACAGTATTTGTTCTTGAAAGGTTAAAGGAGGTCTATATAGAGATACTCAATAGGACACAAAAAATCACCATAGAATATATTTAAATTCCTTTTAGTTGCATATACAAACACCTTTAAAATTATGCAGCATAACTCTTATAGTGGTCCATAATTTTTTTTTTCCATTTTATTATAAGATCTATGGCTTCCCTGGGGACTCTAGTAAAGAATCTGCCTGCAATGCAGGAGATTTGGGTTCGATCCCTTGATAAGAAGATACCTGGGAGAAGGGAATGACAACCCACTCCAGTATTCTTGCCTGGAGAATTCCATGCACAGAGCAGCCTGGTGGGCTACATTCCATGGGGCCTCAAAGAGTTGTACACAACTCAGACTACCACTTTCACCTTTTTTTTCACATGCTGGCCTTACTAGCCTCTATTTTCTTGCCTCAAAGTGAAAGTCCTTGTTTTGTTAGTAATATACAAAAGAAAATCAGTCTTGGACTAAGATATAACTTATAAAAATATATAAATATAGTAAATCAATTCAGCACAGTAAATTGTATTATATGATATGACTGAGAAGTAGAAAACTCCTTTTAAGTCCCTTATAACAATTACAATTTTCAAAATAAAAAACTCAATGTAGTAAGCATATTTCACACAATTATTTTGAATAGGGTATTATGCTTCTTTGATGACACAAAGAACTTAACAATTTTTCAATGACTTTGAGATATTTTGTAAAGATTATTCACTATTATACCCTAAGGGTATAAAACTGCTGAATACCAGAGTATGCTCTGAACTGATAAACAGGCAAAATAAAAAGCTACATGAATGGAAGTTTTCTATATTGTAAATGCTAATCAGTTACTATGTAGAGTTTACATGAGTTAGGCTTGAAGAGCAATCTCCAAAGTAAGTCATGTTAGTTTCTAAATACTGGCACTTTTCTACATATAAAGCTCTAGGTTCAAGATCATCCTGTTTTGCCTAGAGATCTGTCCTTTCTGGTCCATAAACACATGGAAAGGAATCTGCTTCGTTTACCTTCTCAAAAGTCACTGAAATAATATCAGCCAAGAATTGGGTGGAATATTCTGGTGAGGAATCTTAGAGTAAGAGGAAATCATTCCACAGATTGTCTGATATTTCACAATGATTCAATTTCATACCACTGGGTAAATCCAGAGGAGCACAGGAAATATCTCACTATTACTCACTATTCCCTGGGGCAGTCCTAAAATATCTGCATATTACCACTTTATTGCAGAATAAGAACTTGTATAAACCACTGAATTATTTTTTTTGTAAGTATGTGCATACACATAGATACACACATATACTCATTGGAAAAGACTGATGCTGGGAGGGATTGGGGGCAGGAGGAGAAGGGGACAACAGAGGATGAGATGGCTGGATGGCATCACCGACTCGATGGACGTGAGTTTGAGTGAACTCCAGGAGTTGGTGATTGACAGGGAGGCTTGGCGTGCTGCGATTCATGGGGTCGAACTGAACTGAATTGATACATTTATTTATACATACCTCATTTTGTTTATCCATTTATCCATCAATGGAGATTTAGATTATTTCCGCTTTATGGCTGTGAACACTAACTGTACAAATATCTATTTCAGTCTCTACTTTCAAGTCTTTTGAGTGTACAACCAGGATTAGAATTGCTGAAGCATATGATAATTATTTTTAATTATTTTGAGGAACTGCCTGAATTATAGCCGCAGATGTGTGTGTGTGATTTTTAGTAGTACTTTCTTAATTTTAAAAGGTGAAACTGTTTATATTTAAAAAAATAAAAAAAGGTGAAACTGTCTTTGTAAAATATTTTGATAATCATAACAGGCAAATATTGAAAACAAATTTATGGTTACCAAAGAGGAGGGGTTAAATTAGTAGTTTGGGGTTAACATATACACACTATTATATATAAAATAGATAAAAACAAGGACCATCTGCATAGAACAGGGAACTATATTCAATATCTTGTAGTAACCTAGATGGAAAAGAATGTGGAAAATAATATATATATGTATGTGTGTGTGCTCAGTCATGTCCAACTCTTTGTGACCTCATGAACTACAGCCCACCAGGCTCCTCTGTCCATGGGATTTTCCAGCGAAGTATACTGGAGTAGGGTGCCATTTCCTCCTCCAGGGGATCTTCCTGATCCAGGGATCAAACCTGAATCTTCTGAGTTGGCAGGTGGATTCTTTATCACTTGAGCCACCTGGGAAGCCAATATGGATGTCTATGTATATACATATTACTAAATCACTTTCCCACACACCTGAAACTAACACAATATTATAAATTAACTACATTTAATTTTAAAAATAAAACAAAAAAAACTAGTTTATAGGTAAAAAATAATAATTTAAATTTTAAAAATGAGACTATTTTAAATATTTCAATGGTACCACAGAATAAATCTAAAAGTCTTTATCCAGACTTCACAGAATCATCAAATTTCTTGTAGAGCCTGCTTGATGGATATGTTGCACTCAAGAGAAATCACACGTGTTCAGTGATCCATACGCTGATCACTGACAAACGCCAACACACCTTCCACAGTTCACTACTGTTAGCAAGCCTACTGCATTTTTTAGACCACAGATAGTCAAGGATATTTGTCTTTGCATTTTAGTTACATTTTACCTCCACCTCACTTCTCTTGGGCTCCAAAATCACTGCAGAGAGTGACTGCAGCCATAAAATGAAAGGTACTTGCTCCTTGGAAGAAAAGCTATGCAAACCTAGATAGCATATTAAAAAGCAGAGATATCACTTTGCCAACAAAGTTCTGCCTAGTCAAAGCTATTATTTTTCCAGTAGTCATGTACAAATGTGGGAGTTGGACCATAAAGAGGGCTTAGCACTGAAGAATTTATGTTTTCAAACTGTCGTGCTGGAGAAGACTCTTGAGCATCCCTTGGACTGCAAGGAGATCAAACCAGTCGATCCTAAAGGGAATCAACCCTGAATACTCTTTGGAAGGATTGATCCTGAATCTGAAAGTCTGATGCTTTGGTCACCTGATGCAAAGATCCAACTCACTGGAAAAGACCCTGATGCTGGGAAAGATTGAAGGCAGGAGAAGAGGACAACAGAGGGTGAGATGGACAACTGACTCAATGGACATGAGTTTGAGCAAACTCTGAGAGATGGTGAAGGACAGGGAAGCCTGGCTTGCTGCAGTCCCTGAGGCCACAAAGAGTTGGACATGACTTAGTGACTGAACAACATGACATGTCATCACTTATTTTTTTCATATATTCCTCTTCATTTCAGTGTCTTGCATAAGCCAGAATGTACCTATAGAGATTACATTTTATGTCTTTCACATTGATCCCCTCTCCCTACACTACGTTTTCCTGTGAATGAAATCTGAAGGCAAGATTCCTATTGAATCAGAAGGGAGCACAGTGCACCAGAACCCCTGAATAGGAAGGGGTTTCTTCCAACAACATACCTGTCCTTCCCTTATAGACCAATTCACTTCCAAGACAGTGATTTATATCCTTCCCTGCCACTGAGGTCCATTGTTTACTGGTGGTCTAGTATAATGATGCTCTTGTGTGTAGGGATAGAAAAAAAAATAAGAAATGAATGAGGACCACAGTTCAAAGGAAAGCTCATGGCTTTTCTCCATCCACTCTCTGTCCACCATGCAACCCTCTACCCCTAGGGAGAAAAAGTGCTGCTGTGATTCAACAGGCTTTACAACACGGAATTATTAGTCATATCACTCTCAGCTGGAACTTTCTCTCTTCAGATGCTTGCTTTTTCTCCCCCACATAAAGATGTGCCCTAAATCCTAGATGCAACTGGCTTGAGAACTACCCCCTTCCCATCATCCCTGTTAATGGCTGAATGTTTTATTTCCTCAAATTCATGTGTAGGTATCTAAACCCCACTGTGATTATATTTGGAGGTGAGGACTTTGGGAAGTGACTAGACCACAAGGGTAGAGCCCTAGTAAATGGGGTTGGCACTTTTACAAGAGGAAAGCTAGTTCACTCTTTCCACCAGGTGAGCATACAAGGAGAAGTCAGCAGCCTGCTGACTGAGGGCTCTCAGCTCAGTTCAAAACAGTTCAGTCTCTCAGTCATGTCCAACTCTTTGTGACCCCACGGACTGCAGCACGCTAGGCCTCGCTGTCCATCACCAACTCTCAGAGTTTACTCAAACTCATGTCCATTGTGTTGGTGATGCCATCCAGCCATCTCATCCTCTGTCGTCCCCTCCTCCTCCCACCTTCAATCTTTCCCAGCATCAGGGTCTTTTCAAATGAGTCAGTTCTTTGCATCAGGTAGCCAAAGTGTTGGAGTTTCAGCATCAATCCTTCCAATGAATATTCAGGACTGATTTCCTTTAGGATAGACTGGTTGGATCTCCTTGTAGACCAAGGGAATCTCGAGTCCTCTCCAGCACCACAGTTCAAAAGCATCAACTCTTCAGTGCTCACCAAAATCCAAAATCATGTAGGTACCCTGATCTCAGACTCCTCACCTCCAGAACTGCAATAAATAAATTTCTGTTACTTATATGCCACCTTGTCTATGGTACTTTGTTAAACAACCCAAGCTGATCCAAGAAACACATCTGGCACAGGTGCTGCCCTCAGCTCATGGGCACGTTTCTTGATTTTCATCCACTTACCATATGATTAACTGATGTTTTCTCACACTGAAATAGTCACATCAAGGTTTGAAATTTAGGTCAAAAGAGAAGAAAGGAAAATCAAATCCTTCAGTCTGCTTTGCTTCTAGGCTACCAAGGTTTGAATTCCTTCTCTTCAAGCTAGAAGTTGAATATTCTCCATCTAAGACTTAGTTGGTCTAACTCATCTATTAATAACTAATTTCCTCCATATCAGACATATTGCTGATATGGAGACAATTTATGTGGTCTGGCTAGAAGATGAAATCAGCCACAACATTGCTCCAAGACAAAGCTCAATCCAGAATAAGGCCCTAACTCTCTTCAATTCTTTGAAGGCTGAGAGAGGTGAGAAAGCTGCAGAAATCTGGAGTTAACAGAGAATTGTTCATGAGGTTTAAGGAAGGAGGCCATCTCCATAACACACAAGTGCAAGGTGAGACAGTAAGTACTTGTGTAGAAGCTACAGCAAGTTAACCAGAAGATTTGGTTAAGATACTTAATGAAGGTGGCTAGACAATGGGCTTCTCAGGTGGCTCAGTGGTAAAGAATCTGCCTCCCAAGCAGGAGATGCAGGTTCACTCCCTGGGTCAGGAAGATCCCCTAGAGAAGGAAATGGCACCCTACTCCAGTATTCTTGCATGGAAAATTCCATGGATAGAGGAGCCTGGTGGGCAATAGTCCATGGGGTCACAGAGTCGGACACAACTAAGCTACTTGAGCACAGCACACTAGAAAACAGATTTTCAGTTGTAGATGAGACAGCTTTATATTGGAAGAAGATGCCATTGAGTACTTTCATAGATAGAAAGGAGAAGTCAATGTCTACCTTCAAAGATTCAAAGAACAGGCTGACTCTGTTGTTAGAGGCTAATGCAGCTAATGCAGCTTCAACTTTAAGTTGAAGTCAGTGCTAATTTACCATTCTGAAAATCCTAGGATCCTTAAGAATTATCCTAAATCTAATCTGCCTGTGTTCTAGAAATAGAACAAGAAAACCTATATGACAACACATGCATTTACAACATGGTTTACTGACTATTTTAAGCCCACTGTTGAGGCCCACTGTTCAGACCGAAAAAAAAAAAAAAAAAAGATTACTTTCAAAACTATTACTGTTCATTGACAATATATCTGGTCACCCAAGAGCTCTGATGGAGATGTACAAGGAGATTAATGTTATTTGCATGCCTACTAACACAATATCCATTCTCCAGCCCATGGATCTGGATCAACTGTAAATTGTGAGTCTTATTATTTAAGAAACACATTTGGTAAAACTTCACCTGCCAGAAATAGTGATTCCTCTCATATATCCAGGCAAAGTAAATCGAAAACTTTCATGAAAGGTTTCACCATTCTAGCTTCCATCAAGAGCATCCATAATTCATGGGAAGAGACCAAAAGATCAACATTAATAGAGTTTGTATACGGCTTATTTCAAACCTCTTGGAGGACTTTGAGGGGATCAAAATTTCAGGGGAGGAAATAACTGCAGAAGTAGTGGAAATAGCAACAGAAGCAGAAGTGGTGCCTGAAGATGTGATTAAATTGCTGCAATCTCATGATAACACTTTAATGAATGAGGAGTTACTTCTTATGAATGAGCAAAGTGATGTCTATAGATTGGCTTTGCTGTGCATTGTGTAAGCAGACCCAGGATTGGTTAGGTTTCATGACAGGTTTGAGAGGATTTACTCCAATTTTGAAAGGAGGTCTACTGTGAGTAAGACACTATCAAACAGACTGTGTGCTTCAGAGAAGCTGTTTGTGAAAGGAAAAGTAAATCAGTCCAGGAAGTTTTGCTGTTGTCTTATATTAAGACTGGCACAGCCACCCCAATCTTCAGCAAATACCATCCTGATCAGTCAGCAGAAACATGAAAAGATTATGAATTATTCCATTCAGTGAAAAGATTATGGCTTGCTGAAGGCTCAGATGCTAGCATTTATTAGCAAGAAAGAGTTTTTAATTAATAAACATAACTTTTGGAGACACAATGATATTGTATACTTCATAGACTATGGTATAATGTAAATGTAACTTTTATTTGCTTTAGGAAACCAAAAAAATCATGGGACTCATTTACTGCAATATTTGCTATCTTGCAGTGGTCTGGAACTAAACTCACACTAAAGTATGCCTGCATTATTCAGCACTAAAAAGAAATGAGCTATCAAGCCATGAAAAGACAGAGAGGAAGTTTAAATGCATAATATTAGGTGAAGGAGCCAATCTGAAAAGGTTACATATTATATTTCAACTATGTGACATTCTGGAAAAGGCAAAACTATGGAGACAGTAAAAAGATCAGTGGTTGTCATAGGCTGGAGTAGTCAGTCAGTCAGTCAGTCAGTGAGTTCAGTCGCTCAGTCCTGTCTGACTCTGAGACCACATGAATGGCAACACGCCAGGCCTCCCTGTCCATCACCATCTCCCGGAGTTCACTCAAACTCATGTCCATAGAGTCGGTGATGCCATCCAGCCATCTCATCCTCTGTCATCCCCTTCTCCTCTTGCCCCCAATCCCTCCCAGCATCAGAGTCTTTTCCAAAGAGTCAACCCTTCACATGAGGTTGCCAAAGTATTGGAGTTTCAGCTTCAGCATCAGTCCTTCCAATGAACACCCAGGACTGATCTCCATTAGAATGGACTGGTTGGATCTCCTTGCAGTCCAAGGGACTTTCAAGAGTCCTCTCCAACACCACAGTTCAAAAGCATCAGTTCTTCAGTGCTCAGCTTTCTTTATAGTCAACTCTCACATCCATACATGACCACTGGAAAAACCACAGCCTTGGCTAGACATACCTTTGTTGGCAAAGTAATGTCTCTGCTTTTGAATATGCTTTTGGTCATAACTTTCCTTCCAAGGAGTAAGCATCTTTTAATTTCATGGCTTCAATCACCATCTGCAGTGATTCTGAAGCCCAAAAAAATAAAGTCTGACATTGTTTCCACTGTTTCCCCATCTATTTCCCAGGAAGTGATGGGACCAGATGCCATGATCTTAGCTTTCTGAATGCTGAGCTTTAAGCCAACTTTTTCACTCTCCTCTTTCACTTTCATCAAGAGGCTCTTTAGCTCCTCTTCACTTTCTGCCATAAGGGTGGTGTCATCTGCATATCTGAGGTTATTGATATTTCTCCCAGCAATCTTGATTCCAGCTTGTGCTTCTTCCAGCCCAGCATTTCTCATTATGTACTCTGCATAGAAGTTAAATAAGCAGGGTGACAATATACAGCCTTCATGTACTCCTTTTCCTATTTGGAACCAGTCTGTTTTTCCATGCCCAGTTCTAACTCTTGCTTCCTGATCTGCATATAGGTTTCTCAAGAGGCAGGTCAGGTGCTCTGTTATTCCCATCTCTTTCAAAATTTTCCACAGTTTTTTGTGATCCACACAGTCAAAAGCTTTGGCATAGTCAATAAAGCAGAAATAGATGTTTTTCTGGAACTCTCTTGCTTTTTTCATGATCCAGCGGATGTTGGCAATCTGATCTCTGGATCCTCTGCCATTTCTAAAACCAGCTTGAACATCTGGAAGTTCACAGTTCACATATTGCTGAAGCCTGGCTTGGAGAATTTTGAGCATTACTTTACTAGCATGTGAGATGAGTTCAATTGTGTGGTAGTTTGAGCATTCTTTGGCATTGCCTTTCTTTGGGATTGGAATGAAAACTGACCTTTCCCAGTCCTGTGGCCACTGCTGAGTTTTCCAAATTTGCTGGCATATTGAGTGCAGCACTTTCACAGCATCATCTTTCAGGATTTGAAAGAACTCAACTGGAATTCCATCACCTCCACTAGCTTTGTTCATAGTGATGCTTTCTAAGGCCCACTTGACTTCACATTCCAGGATGTCTGGCTCTAGGTGAGTGGTCACACCATCATGGTTATATGGGTCATGAAGATCTTTTTTGTACAGTTCTTCTGTGTATTCTTGCCAACTGTTCTTAATATCTTCTGCTTCTGTTAGGTCCATACCATTTTTATCCTTTATCAAGCCCATCTTTGCATGAAATGTTCCCTCGGTATCTCTAATTATCTTGAAGAGAACTCTAGACTTTCCCATTCTGTTGTTTTCCTCTATTTCTTTGCATTGATTGCTGAGGAAGGCTTTCTTATCTCTCCTTGCTGTTCTTTGGAACTCTGCATTCAGATGCTTATATCTTTCCTTTTCTCCTTGGCTTTTTGCTTCTCTTCTTGTCATAGCTATTTGTAAGACCTCCCCTGACAACCATTTTGCTTTTTTGTGTTTCTTTTCCATGGGGATGGTCTTGATCCCTGTCTCCTGTACAATGTCACGAACCTCATTTATAGTTCATCAGGCACTCTGTCTATGAGATCTAGTCCCTTAAATCTATTTCTCATTTCCACTGTATAATCATAAAGGATTTGATTTAGGTCATACCTGAATGGTCTAGTGGTTTTCCCCACTTTCTACAATTTAAGTCTGAATTTGGCAATAAGGAGTTCATCATCTGAGCCACAGTCAGCTCCCGGTCTTGTTTTTGCTGACTGTATAGAGCTTCTCCATCTTTGGCTACAAAGAATATAATCAATCTGATTTCGGTGTTGACCATCTGGTGATGTCCATGTGTAGAGTCATCTCTTGTATTGTTGGAAAGAGGGTGCTTGCTATGACCAGTGTGTTCTCTTGGCAAAACTCTATTAGTCTTTGCCCTGCTTCATTCCATATTTCAAGGCCAAATTTGCCTGTTACTCCAGGTGTTTCTTGACTTCCTACTTCTGCATTCCAGTCCCCTATAATGAAGAGGACATCTTTTTTGGGTGTTAGTTCTAAAAGGTCTTGTAAGTCTTTATAGAACCGTTCATCTTCAGCTTCTTCAGCCATTACTGGTTGGGGCATAGGCTTGGATTACTGCGATATTGAATGGTTTGCCTTGGAAATGAACAGAGATCATTCTGTCATTTTTGAGATTGCCTCTAAGTACAGGCTGGAGTAGTAGGGGAATGAATAGACAAAGCACAGAGGAGTTTTATGGTAGTGAAAGTATATGATACAATAAGAGTAGATGTTATTGTTTAGACACTAAGTTGTGTTCACCTCTTTTCTGCAACCTCATGGACTGCAGCCAGCCAGGCTCCTTGTTCATGGTATTTTCCAAGCAAGTATACTGTAGTGGGTTGCCATTTTCTTCTCCAAGGGATATTCCTGATCCAAGGATGGTACCCACATCTCCTGTATTGGTTGGTGGATTCTTTTACCACTGAGTCACCTGGGAAGCCCCAAAGGTAGATACTCATTATTATATATTTGTCAAAATCCATAGAATGTATAACAACAAAATTGAACCCTAAGATATGGACCATGGATGATTATGATGTGTCACTGTAGGTTCATCAGTTGTAACAAATGTACACTTCAGGGAATGTTGACAATGGGGGAAGCTATGCATGAGGGGCCAGGGGGAGTTTTGCCGCTTTACAAAATTTTCTGAACCTTAAACTGACCTTTAAAAAGTCTTAATTTTATATACATACACACACACACACACACCCATATATACATAAACTCTGTATGTGATATGGATTTGGAAAGTAGATTTTCTTTTCTCTGGTAGGTAAGTCCATGTGGAGCTGACATCTATTTGAAGCAGTAGACTTGACCTTATTCTCAATCCAATCTGAAATGTTTGCCTTTTATTAACTAAAAGTTCACACTATCCAGAGGTCTTACGAAAGCAGGTTAAGATTTCAGCATGTACCTCTTCTTGTTTCTCTATCATGTAACTGAAAAGGTACAATGAGGTTGCAGGTTAGGTGAAAGAAGAAAAAAATATCAGGAAGGAGTAAATATGAGAGTTAAAGACTTAAATAAAACAATATAAGTCAGCTTATGGAAAATTGGGTGCCTGTCTGAATCTTACTATCAGCTACCAGTCTACTTGGTATTTCAAATATTCTTATAATGAATATGTATTAACCATCTTTCATAATGTAAAACACTCCTTTAAGCAATAAACACACAGAGACACACACATATACACACATATATTTATATATCCTACTCCACAGAAAACTTTATCTATTTATCTATAGGCTAAATTAGAGGTATTATAAAGCACCCCTTTGGCTATATCACCAGAAAACAGAGGCAGAGAATATTTCATTTCTAGGAAATGCTACCCTCCATTTAGGATTCTTGTGTTCTGAGATAGTATAACAATCTCAAGCATGCAAGTTCATCTCCAATTATTATTAGATGAAGACATCTTGTTTCTAATGTGCTCCTATTGGCATCTAGATTTTACTAAAGTCAAAGCATCAGGGAGGAAGTAAAGCATGAGCAAGGACTGGTGGACTAGCCAAAAAGGACACAAGCTTATCTTTAAATCCCACCCCAGATACCGGGAGAGCTCCTGGATAAGCTACAAGATAACCACAGAGACTTTTTCAGCTCCAGGCATGCACCCTAGGCACACAGTAGCTACAAACTAACCACAGTGGCTTCTCCAGCTCCTAGACACTGCTCTTGAGGCAAAGCTTTGTCCTCAAGTGACCTTAAGTAGCCAAGAGCCCATTAAGAGTTCATAAATGCTCTATACATACATATATCTGATTTTAACAGACAGAATTGTGGGAAAGACTTGTCCAATGGAGCCTGTTGTTATGTAACTTGCAAATGTCAATCAAAACTGCTAGTCCATGCCCACAAAACCCCTGTTTTGAAAAACCCACAATTCATCATTCCAGCACCAGTGCCTCTCTTGGCTTGGCCCACCTCTCCCTTGAGGTGTTCTTTCTGTTCTTTCTTTAATAAATTTGTTTCTACCGTGGGTGAGACCTCAGATTCTTCTTTGTGTCCTCACCAAGAACTGAGGCCCATGAGGGAGGGTCCTCTTTGACCCTTCCTTCCCGGTAACAGAAGCTGTGCCATGCTGACAACTGAGTCACAGCTGTACAAAGTTCAGCTCAGAAAAGGAACCCACAGACTAAACGGTGAACAGAAATATCACTGCCCACAAGGAACATCACAGGCACTGCAGCATTAGCGAAAGTTGAGTTTTATAAAGTCAGAGACTTAAAGCAGAATCAAAAGCCATCAACAAGAAGCATCATAAGAAAATCAGGGAACTAAAACTTATTATTAAAAGTACTTGCATAACAGTTCATTATCTAAGCAAGGCATTCTGTTGTTGTTATCAACTTAAAAGTCCACATTTTAAAATGTATATTCAATGTTTACATAGACTAAAATATGAAACATTAGAATAAAAAATCACCCGTTTTATGGTAACAGCAGCATAAACTGGTATTCACACGACAGTCAAATTATGAGATCATTAATTTTTAAATATTTTTTTATAAAAATAAAACATGAACAGAGTACAAATGTGAAGTAGGATAAGATAGTACAAGTGAAAAGCAAAAGTCCCACTTGCTGCAAGGATTGAGATTCATCTTCATTTTTCCACATGAACCACTGTTCTCCAATACTAGTTACTGAGTGAACCATCTCTCTACTGAATTGAAATGCCATTTACATACTCATGAATATTCATAAGGGCCTTTTCTGGACCCTATCTTGTTCCACCATCTCTGCTAGTGTCAATGTCCTAATAGTTTTAAAACCATTCTTTTCCTGTGTTACTCTACTTTTTCAAAAAGTTCCTGTTATTTTTACAAATAAATTTCAGTTGAAATTTACTTTCATGTTTCTAAGTTTCAAAAAAAATCTATCTGGAAATGTTATTGACATTATAGATTTTATTACTTTATGGAAAATATATACCTTCAAAATATTAAATATTCTGCCTAAAGATTAATAAAATTGAATAAACTCCTGAGAATGAAACAGAGGTCATGTGTAAGGGGTGGGTTATAAAAGTGTTCCATATACATGTTATATGTTACTTAAAAATAATGTAGAATTCCTCACAGCCATCTTGAATATTAGGATGTATATATACATTTATATATATGTGTGTCTGTACGTGTGTATTTCAATAAACAAACATTGACTATAATAATAATATCACCTAGAAATCCCAATCCTGTGCATATACGTGGAGAAAATCATAATTTCAAAAGATACCTGCACCTCGGTGTTCACTGTAGCACAATTTACAATAACCAGGACATGGAAGCAACCAAGATGTCTATCAATGGAGGAACAGATAAAGAAGATGTGGTACATATATACACTGGAATGTTATTTAGCCATAAAAAGAAACAAAATCATGCCATTTGCAGAGATGTGGATGGACCCAGAGACTGTTATACAGAGTGAAGTTAAGTCAGAAAAAGCAAAACAAGTATTGTACATTAATGCATATATATGGAATCTAGAAAAATGGTATAGACTAACCTATTTGCAAAGCAGAAATAGAGACACAGACAGAGAACAACCATATGGACACCAAGGAGGAAAGGGGATTAAGATGAATTGGGAGTTTGGGACCGACATATATATATTATTGCTACTATGTATAAAATGGATAAATAATAATCTACTGCATAGCACAGGGAACTCTACTCAATGCTCTGTGGTGACCTAAATAGGGAGAAAATTCAAAAAAGAAGAGATACATGTATACATATAGCTGATTCATTTTGCTGTGCAGCAGAAACTAATGTAACATTGTAAAGTAACTATACTCCAATGAAATTTTTTTAAAAAATCAGCCCAATTTTCTGATCCACAGAATTATTAGCAAATAAAAGCATATTTAAATTCCAAAAAAATAATAATATTCCAATGAAAAAATATTTTGTCTTCTTCTGATAAAAATATATGACCATTAAGAGCCTTTCTTTAGCAGGGCCCTCAACATCCCAAGGCTTCCCAGGTGGCTCAGTGATAAAAACAACCCGCTTTCCATGCAGGAGACACAGGAGATGTGGATTCAATCCCTGGGTCAGGAAGACCTCCTAGAGGAGGAAATGGCCACCCATTCCAGTATTATTGCCTGGAGGATCCCACAGTCAGAAGAGCCTGGCAGGCTACAGCCCACGGGGTTGCAAAGAGTTGGACACAACTGAGCACACACAGCAAACACAACAACCCAAAATTCTGTAATCAGAAACCAACATATTCATAATCGGGATATTCCAAAGGACAGTGAATTACTGAATCACACACATAAAGATCCTAACATGAAATTAGACAGTAGCATTATAGAAGATACCTGTTGCTGCCTCTAAGTCCCTTTGGTCATGTCCGACTCTGTGCGACCCCATAGACAGCAGCCCACCAGGCTCCCCCATCCCTGGGATTCTCCAGGCAAGAACACTGGAGTGGGTTGCCATTTCCTTCTCCAATGCATGAAAGTGAAAAGTGAAAGTGAAGTCGCACAATCGTGTCCAACCCTCAGCGACCCCATGGACTGCAGCCCATCAGGCTCCTCCGTCCATGGGATTTTCCAGGCAAGAGTACTGGAGTGGGGTGCCATTGCCTTCTCTGAGAAGATATCTGTATATCATATTAAAATATGTTATAAAGAACCAAAGTCATATTATATCTTTATATTACATTCTACAATGCAAAGTTTGAAATGCCTAGTGCAGAAAGAGGAAAGCCACACTCTGTCTTTCCAAGAACCAGTCATAGATATAATAGTAGATATTAATGCCTAGTCACCGTTAGATGCTCTCTGTCAAGATGATTTTCACTAAGACCTTCAGGTAAGAAATACAGACATCAAAATGGTAGAATAGCTCTAAATCTGAAATCTGAAAATCCAATTTCATGTTCTAGTTATTCAACTTAATCTCTGTGAACCTCATCCTTAAAGGATGAGGGTGTCTTCCAAAGTCCTTGTAAACATGCACGAGATCACATGCTGAACTTGCTTTATAAAACATAAACCATCATACGGACTACAAAATCATCTTGGTTTATTACTAGTCAAGCAGAATATCCTTTTGATTAAAATTATGTAGATCATTTCTCAAAGTCTTGCTGTTCCTAGTAGATGCCTTCAGAAGGTAGGAAGCTAGCTTGTTAACAGGTAGCCTACAGTATATCAACAAGCTTCAAGCTGACCCTCTCCCATTCAGACCTGCAGTGGGAACAGCAATGCAAGGAGAGCCTGGGGACCATCTTTACCTTTTTGTCTTGCTACCCTTCATCTGTCTTCTGTAGCACAAGAAACTTAATTCATTTTGCATTGCCTCTGTTTTTCCCCTAAGATATTGTTTTTCTTTCTTGAAACATCAGTCACCATTGTGGCTTTTATTAACCCAACTACAAGAAATATCAAAAAAGAATAGAACTATTTGAGGAGGACTTGGCTTTAATCAAGGTATCCCTGGTGGCTAGAACGTAAAGAATCTGCCTGCAGTGTAGGAGACCCAGGTTGGATCCCTGAATCAGGAAGATGCCCTGGAGAAGACAATGGCAACCCACTCCAATATTCTTGCCTGGAGAATTCCATGGAGAGAGGAGCCGGGTGGGCTACCATCCATGGGGTTGCAAAGAGTTGGACATGATTGAGTGACTAACATTTAAATCACGAGCTTCGAAAGCCTCCTTAGCCAGGTCATCACATCAAATCCTGTCATCTTTGTCATTTGGATCATTTTAAAATGACAAATTCTCTATCCAGCCGTGACCTCTGAAATACATTCCTCGATTTAACCATCTCATATACCCATCTAGCCTCACATTAACAGTGAATGTATAAAACCCAAACGATAAAAGGTCTGAGATTTTATTAAATACAAGTGCAATTTCTTTATCAAGAAAGGTAAAAATAGCTCCTTAGCCTTTTTCTAATCAGAATCAAGTAGGTATGACAAGCTGAGGTACATCACCGCTGTGCAGGGGGCTGATGAAATATGTTGCTTCCCACCTCAAACTGTTTGTTTTTCAGTTCATTAGGAAGCTTTCAGGAACACTGCGTACATTGGGTGCACTTTATTTGAGGCAGGGAATGAACACTTAACCTGCCTTCAAGGTTGAGCGAAACAAGTTTAGAGGACACTCTCCCCACACTCCTGCTCACGTCAAAATGCCCAGCTTGCATTTCAGTTTGTCAATCCAGGTCACATTGCTGAGAATATTTAACTGTTTGATAAGGTCAATTTAATTTAATTCCATAGTCCCAGCAAGGAAAGGAGACCCCCAACCCCAGGAAAGTGACACCTAACTCTATTGTGTGACTAAGCATATAACATGATATTTTAATTTTTAAAAAAACAGGCTATTGGAGAGAGGAGAGTTAAATGATTACTGCCTTTAAAACAGTTAATGAAAAGAGGCAGCGTTACCCCTAAAAAAGGCCAAAACTGAGAGGTCAATATAATATCTGTTTAGCTTACTGCACGCTAATTTTCTTCTCAACTATAAGCTAGGAGGAAAAGAGTCAACCCTCTTATGGTTTTACTGAGAAAACTGGCTGCTATGAACTCTAAAAATAAGAATCATTCCAACTCTCATTGTAAAAAATTTCTAAACATTTGCAATAACATAATATGATGTACCCATCTTTCTACAAACAGAATTACAGGTTGGTGCTATTTTTTTACTCACCTGTGTGAATTTTAAGTTAGTTTGTGTTGGGTTTGCTTTGTTGTTGTTGTTGTTTTTTCCACTTTACAAATAAATTGTCTTTAACTTTTTATTTTTCTTAATTATTTTTTAAATGAAGGATAATTGCTTTACAGAATTTTGTTGTTTTCTGTCAAACCTCCACATGAATCAGCCACAGGTATTCATATAATCCCCTCCCTTTTGAACCTCCCTCCCATCTCTCTCCCCATCCCACCCCTCTAGGTTGATACCCCCTGTTTGAGTTTCCTGAACAAATTTCCATTGGCTATCTATTTTACATATGGTAATGTAAGTTTCCGTGTTACTCTTTCCATACATCTCACCCTCTCCTCCCTTCTCCCCATGTCCATAAGTCTATTCTGTATGTCTGTTTCTCCATTGCTTCCCTGTAAATAAATTCTTCTGTGCCATTTTTATAGATTCCGTATATATGCGTTAGAATACGATATTTATCTTTCTCTTTCTGACTTACTTCACTCTGTATAACAGGCTCAAGGTTCATCCACCTCATTAGAACTGACTCAAATGTATTCCTTTTATGGCTGAGAAATATTCCATTGCGTATATGAACCACAACTTCTTTATCTGCTTTGCTTTTAACATTGAAATAGACCTGGTTAAACTTATTTTAGTAAGCTCATGCTTATAGCATATGACAGCAATTTGCATGTTCTAGAAAAGTAATAGAAGCTATTATTGAATAATATAAAAACAATGGTTGATTAGATAGAAATAATCAAGAATTCAAGCAACATATATTTAACCAGCAGTACTATAAAATTAGTCATAGCATTTAATTAAGCAGCTCTCGAATATAATTAATTAATGTACTTAGAAGTAAATAGTTCTAGCCACAAATAGAATTCTCACATTCTTTCTTGAGAAGAAAACAAAATATATATGAAAATTATCAAATTAAAAAAAAATGTAGCTACCATAGACAGATACACTGGAGGATCAAGCAGTGGCCAATCAGAGAAGGGCTTCTCTAATAGCTCAGCTGGTAAAGAATCCTCCTTCAATTCTGGAGACACTGGATCAATTCCTGGGTCGGGAAGATTTCCTGGAGAAGGGATAGCATATCCACTCCAGTGTTCTGGGGTTTCCCTTGTGGCTCAGCTGGTAAAGAATCCACCTGCAATGTGGGAAACCTGGGTTTGATTCCTGGGTTGGGAAGATCCCCTGGAAAAGGGAAAGGCTACCCACTCCTGTATTCTGGCCTGGAGATTTACACAGACTGTATAGTCCATGGTGTCACAATTAAGCAACTTTCACTTTCACTTTCTTTCAATCAGAAAAGGAATGTACAGAATGACTATATCATGAAAACTCAACAGTTGAAAAAAACACAGATTTGATATAATATAACCTTATGTTCTTCAGTAAATTCCAATAATTACAATGTTAATTATTCATTCAAAAACCACCACTATTTATTGATAGATTCTTATGTGTAAGAATACCATGATAGATGCTGAAACAACAAGTGGTGTATATCCATAATATTTACCATCTTAAAGGTTGACAAACACATAGTTCATTATTACAATACAGCATCACAGGAGATGTGATAGAGGGCGTCAGGGTCTGTGGTATCCTGAAGGAAGCGAGAAGAGGAGGAGGGCTACCTGTTTAAATCTTCCCTATTTAAAAGGTGATTAAGCTTTAATCAAGGCCAGGAGTAGAAGAAGGCATTCAAAGCAATGTCCACAGTGTGTGTGACAGAAAAAGTAAGTAAAGAAGACTGGGGCTGGGTGACAAGAAGCCAGGGCTGAGGAGGTGGAGGGGCCTCCACGTACAGGTGGAGGGGCCCACAAAGGCACGGCACAAAGGCATCATCTGTCACAGAGTGCAGCTGGGGCTTTATCCTTAAGGCTGAAGAAAATCACTGAAGGAGTGATATAAAAATTTTTATATTTAGTAAAATGTCCCTGGAAGTCTTATGGAAAATGAAATTGAGAAGTTTAAAACTAGGGACAGTATAACATTCAAGATGCAAAGTCATCAGGAAAGGGTTTGATAATAATTTCCAAAATGAAATATAACGTTCAAAATTATTACAGTAATAGTTCAAATTTTTACACTTGAGTATAAATCCATCTAGAACCCTAAGCTACTAAGAATTCAACTCTAAGTGTTCTAGTTGGTTCCACTGTCAAAATACAACAATTGTTGGAATCAGAGAATTCAATTAGTAATTTTTATCCTTTTCATAAATGAAATGACTTATAATATTATAACTGAATTTTTTGGGTTCTATAATTTTATTTTTGAAAAAGTATAAGGTGGCCGTTAAACAGACACCCCTTTTGAGAAGAAAATATTTAGTATATAGTGTTACCCCTGAAATAGGCAAAACAACCATTTTTGTTCCATTAAAACATCAAAGAGAAGCCTTTAAACTATCCCTCCTTCCTGATTTTATTTCTTAAATTTTAAATTGGGGGACTTCCCTGAGAGTGTTGAAGACTTTACCTTCCAATCCAAGGGCTCTGACTTCAATCCCTGGTCAGAAAGCTAAGATCTGATATGCCTCAGGGCCACAAAACTAAAACAGAAAACAAGCAATATCATAAAAAATTCAACAAAGACTTAAAATATTTTTCTGTTGGGGTAGGCTGAAGAAAGCACAGGTGAATACATATTTCCTATCTTAATGAAATTTAAGTAATATAGTGAAATTAATAAAATTCAAGTTTCTCACATATTTTCTCTTTTGAAATAGCTTTAAATTGAAAGAAAAACATAAAATAGTGTATGGTTAAGAGAGTCCTCAGTTACCCTTCAGTCAGCCTTCCCAATCCTAAGTATTTTAAGTGCAAAGAATCACATGTGGGCTCCTCCACAGCTCTCTGGCAGCTGTGTAAGATGCCAGAGCTTTCACAACTGCAGAAATTAAAGTGCTCAGAGGAAAGTCAGGTCAGCAACAGAGCAAAGAGAACAGAAACCTCTAATGAGGGAGGTAACTTTTATGCTTTTATGCTTTCGAACTCCAGTGCTGGAGAAGACTCTTGAGAGTCCCTTGGACTGCAAGGACATCACAACAGTCAATCCTAAAGGAAATCAACCCTGAATATTCATTGGAAGGACTGATGCTGACACTGAAGTTCCAAAACTTTGACCATCTGGTACAAAGAGCCGACTTATTGGAAAAGACCCTGATGCTAGGAAAGATTGAGGGCAAGAGGAGAAGGGGGCAATAGAGGATGAGATGGTTGGATGGCATCACTGATTCAATGCACAAGAGGTTCAGCAAACTCCAGGAGATAGTGAAGGACAGGGAATCCTGGTGTACTGCAGTCCATGGGATTGCAAGAGTCAGACACAACTTAACAACTGAATCACAACAATTTTGTTTTTAAAGAAATTTTCAATGTAGCACCACCAACTAACTGTTCAGCTATTATTACAATTTAGATGGATTAGCTAATTTTATGTATGATAAAAAGTTCATATTCTACATTCTTGTAGCATATATTTTAATCCCTTTGTTTTTATGCAATAAGGTGAAAATTCATGAGCTGACTTCAATTTACCATTACATATCTCTAGGAATATCCTCAGAAGCCTATGGAGAATAAACCAGAAAGGGCAATAATGGTACTCCTGTACCCAGAAATATCACTGATGAGCATTATGGAGAGTTTTATTACATAAATCCTTAGAAAACAGGATTTTCATGTCCATTTGTTTCCTATTCTAAATGATTAATAAAAACTGAGTAATTATAAAAATTAATATCACTACTTTGGATTTGCCCTAATCAGTAAAGAAACACTTAAGCATTATGAAAGTTCCTGTCACAGTTCTGATTTGTATTTTTTCTGCATTAATTAAAAGTTGGTTTTAATCCAAATACCAAAGAGGAAAGAGAAACAAACACTTTAGAAAATTAATAAGATCATTTACAGAATCCTGTGGTAAAAATTTTTTGAGATGTCATTTTTGAATTTCAAATAGAAGCAAATATGATAGCACAACTTTTCAAACTTTAAAAGAGTAGGCATTATGGAAACATTTTTCAATATACATATATCTTCCACCCCAAGTTTTTTTTTTTTTTTAACTAGATCTAAATAGCACATTTTATGTTAGAAAATTGTATTTTAGGCAACCAGCAAATTTCATACTTGGAAAAACAGGACAAATGACTTAGTTTCATGAATAACAACTGAAAAAACAAAGGGAGATTAGAGGTCAGGGAGGCAGAGAGGAAGAATTTGTAGATTAAAAGATACTTAAGAGATAAAACTAATCATAACATATGGACCATACTTGAATTCCAATCTAAACAAGTGAAATGTAAAAAAAAAAAAAAAAAGTATAAGACAAACAAGGAAATGTGAACACTGACTGGATATTAAATGATAATAAGGTCAGACAGAGAAAGACAAACACATGATATTGCTTATGTGTGGAATCTAAAAAGATGGATACAAATGAATTTATTTACAAAACAGAAACAGACTCACAGACTTAGGAAATAAATTTATGATTACTGAAGGGGAAAAATGGAGTAGAGTAAACTGGGAGCTTTGGATTGACATATACACTACTTTATATAAAATAGATAACCAACAAGGATCCACTGTATAGCATAAGGGACTCTGTGCATATTCAGTAATAATTTAAATGGGAAAAATTTGAAAAGAATATATACACATGTATGTATAAGTGAATCATTTTGCTGTACATCTGAAACTAACCTATTTATAATCAACTGTAATCCAATATATCGTCATCCTGCTTATTTAATTTATATGCAGAGTACATCATGAGAAACACTGGGCTGGAGGAAGCACAAGCTGGAATCAAGATTGCTGGGAGAAATATCAATAACCTCAGATATGTAGATGACACCACCCTTATGGCAGAAAGTGAAGAGGAACTAAAGAGCCTCTTGATGAAAGTGAAAGAGGAGAGTGAAAAAGTTGGCTTAAAGCTCAATATTCAGAAAATTAAGATCACGGCATCTGGTCCCATCACTTTATGGGGAATAGATGGGGAAACAGTGGAAACAGTGTCAGACTTTATTTTGGGGGGCTCCATAATCACTGCAGATGGTGATTGAAGCCAAGAAATTAAAAGATACTTACTCCTTGGAAGGAAACTTATGACCAATCTAGATAACATATTAAAAAAACAGAGACATTGGGAGAATGGCATTGAAATACATATAATATCATATATGAAGCGAGTCACCAGTCCAGGTTTGATGCACGATACTGGATGCTTGGGGCTGGTGCACTGGGATGACCCAGAAGGATGGTATGGGGAGGGAGGAGGGAGGAGGGTTTAGGATGGGGAACACATGTATACCTGTGGCGGATTCGTTTCGATATTTGGCAAAACCAATACAATATTGTAAAGTTTAAAATAAAATAAAATTTAAAAAATAAAAATAAAAAAAATAAAAAACAGAGACATTACTTTGTCAACAAAGGTCCGTCTAGTAAAGGCTATGGTTTTTCCAGTGGTCATGTATGGATGTGAGAGTTGGACTGTGAAGAAAGTTGAGCACTGAAGAATTGATGCTTTTGAACTTTGGTGTTGGAGAAGACTCTTGAGAGTCCCTTGGACTGCAAGGAGATCCAACCAGTCCATCCTAAAAGAGTTCAGCCCTGGGTCTTCATTGGAAGGACTGATGTTGAAGCTGAACTCCAATACTTTGGCCACCTGATGCGAAGAGCTGACTCATTGGAAAAGACCCTGATGCTGGGAAAGATTGAGGGCAGGAGGAGAAGGGGACAACAGAGAATGAGATAGCTGGATGGCATCACCAACTCAGTGGACATGGGTCTGGGTGGACTCTGGGAGTTGGTGATGGACAGGGAGGCCTGGTGTGCTGCAATTCATGAGGTCGCAAAGAGTCAGACATGACTGAGTGACTGAACTGAACTGAGTCCAGTATAAAATAAAACAAAAACTGATAATAATGAATTATCAATTAATGTTACTGTGGATATGTTGTCTCTAACATTTCAAGCTAAATACTAAAATGTTTACAAATGATGTGATTCCTTGGATTTGCCTAAAAATAATCTGGAGACAGCAGAGGGTAGAAATAAGCACTGATAAAACCAATATTGAGTAAATGAATAGAATATGCTTGAAGATACTGATGGAAACAAGACATTATACTATCTCCTCTACTTCCATAAATGTTTACAACTTTAACAAAAATATTCCAAAAAATTTATTCTAGTACCAGTTCTGAGACTAACTAGATTAGAACCATTGGAAAATCAGTTAACCTCTTTTGTTTTTAACAAATAGAATGCAGTTTAATTTACATTCCTTAAACAAATATCCACAGTACCATTAATTAATAATTCATTATTATCAGTTTTTGTTTTACTCACTTCAATTCCAAATAATGTGATTTTCAATTTCTCAAAATTCACCCCAATTGCTTACAGAGTGAAGTAAGCGAGAAAGAAAAACACCAATACAGTATACTAACACATATATATGGAATTTAGAAAGATGGCAACAATAACCCTGTATACGAGACAGCAAAAGACACACTGATGTATAGAACAGTCTTATGGACTCTGTGGGAGAGGGAGAGGGTGGGAAGATTTGGGAGAATGGCACTGAAACATGTATAATATCATGTATGAAATGAGTCGCCAGTCCAGGTTTGATGCAGGATACTGGATGCTTGGGGCTGGTGCACTGGGATGACCCAGAGGGATGGTAAGGGGAGGGAGGAGGGAGGAGGGTTCAGGATGGGGAACACATGTATACCTGTGGCAGATTCATTTCAATATTTGGCAAAGCCAATACAATATTATAAAGTTTAAAAATAAAATAAAATTAAAAAAAAAAACCAGATATGATCCATCCTCCACTGACACTACAATGTCATTTTAAGGAACACTAGCACTACAGATGGAGAAGGCAATGGCACCCCACTCCAGTACTCTTGCCTGGAGAATCCCATGGATGGAGGAGCCTGGTAGGCTGCAGTCCATGGGGTTGCTGAGGTCGGACACGACTGAGCGACTTCACCTTGACTTTTCACTTGCATGCATTGGAGAAGGAAATGGCAACCCACTCCAGTGTTCTTGCCTGGAGAATCCCAGGGACGGGGGAGCCTGGTGGGCTACAGTCCATGGGGTTGCTGAGTTTGGACATGACTGAGAGACTTCACTTTCACTTTTCACTTTCATGTATTGGAGAAGGAAATGGCAACCCACTCCAGTGTTCTTGCCTGGAGAATCCCAGGGACAGGGAAGTCTGGTGGGCTGCTGTCTATGGGGTAGTACAGAGTTGGACACGACTGAAGTGACTTAGCTTAGCACTACAGAAACTAACACAACATTGTAAAGCAACTTTACTCCAACAAAAACAAGAAAATATTAAGAAACACTAAATATTTTTTCATTGATTTTTTTATTCATTCCACTAAAATTGAGTGCAAGTCAATATACGGGTAATAGATACAAAGGTGAAAATGAAGATACCAAATTCTGATCTCATTGTATGAGAGCATAAAGAATTAACATAAATCAAAATTACCAAAAACTAACATAAATTAACATAAACATCTCACTGATCCAGTGAGATGAAACTCATGAACTCATACAGTATATTAGTAAAACTAGACTTATTTCTACAGTATAAAAACAACAAGATTTTAGACACGCTGGACCAAAAAGATGCCTCATTCCTGACAAGTATCTCTTCTCCAATTAAAAGAGGAATATTCTCATTCATGTTGGTCAAAGGAGGAAGGACTCTCTTTCATGAAACTGGAAAAATACTCCTCACCCATCCTTAGGGCAAGGTTCAAGGAAGTGTTTAGAGATAGAGGATTTCACAATTAAGCCTCTGCTCCTTCATCCTCTTCCTTGTTCCCTTTAGGAAAATGGAAACATATCACCAAGGAAACACATCACTAAGGAAAATGACAAGAACATACAACAGGGAAAATGCTGTTGAGTCACCGACACACAATCCTGGCTTGATTCTATCATCAACCGCATTGTCGTTCAGGGCTTCTTTCTTAATTCATATTACTGTATTTTTATTTATTTGACTGTGTTGGGTCTCAGCTGCAGCATGCGGGCTGTTGGCGGTGGCACATGAGCTTAGTTGCCCTGCAGTGTGTGGGATCTTAGTTCCCGGAGCAGGGATTGAACCACATACCCTGCATTGGAAAGCAGATTCTTAACCATTGGACCACTAGTTCCTGGGCTTCTTTCTTAGAAACAGGCCAGCAGTGCTGAGATGCCCCCACAGGTTTGCAGAGAACAGGTTTGAGCTGCATCTCCAAGGCTTTGACAGGTCACTCATCTTACCTGCTCACACAGGGCCACAGAGTTCTTATTTTTTATAGTGCTCACTGAATGAAGACACACACAGTATTATTTTCTAACTCACTGAATGAATATAAAACAGTATAAAATAGTGCTCTCTCTCCTTTTCTCCCTCTTCCTCATCTCTCCCTCCCTCTCTCTTCCTCTCCTCTCCCCTGACTTGACACAAACTAAATACAAGAACTTTAAAATGTTTGGTTACAGAGCTTATCTCAAATCACGGCCTGTACACAGTGATAGTATGATTTCTTAGACCTTGTTGAAATGTAAAACATCTTGTTCAGAAACCAGGAGACGTTACATCATCTTCCATAAAGCTGGTTTTCTTTTTCTATTTTAAGAAATGTTCAATGTCATGCCTTGTGGGTAGAGATAGACAGATATAAGTAGATGCCTTAGTGAAAGCTGTGTGTGATAAACTCAGATTTCAAGAACCTGGGAGAGATTTTAAAATGCAGACATCACAGACTCAAATTTACAGGTGCATCTGTAGTTGAACCTTCTAGTGACTACTTATCTACAAAATTTGAAGCATTATTTTTTTTCTCCTGGTTCACAGAAGGCTCCTGAATTTATGGATATTTTAGATTGTATCATTTTCTACACTGTAATATAGGTTGAAAATTGTGGTGCTTTCATTGAAGCTTCCTTTGCCAGGGTTACAATTTCTAGCTCATTACTGTAAGACAGAGACATCCAAAGGCATATGGTATATTGTGCTGTTCTTTTGATGTCAAACATTGTGGTTGCTTGTCAGTGACCTGACTCTATTCAGATCAGTTTCTCTTGACCCCCCAGTCTCTACCAATTCTTTTATTTCTTTTTTCTTTTATTCTCTACTCTTGTATCTGGGATTCTCAGGTGTCTCAGTGGTAAAGAATCCACCTGCCAATGCAGAAGCCACAGGTTCTATCTCTGGGTTGGGAAGATCCCCTGGAAGAGGAAATGGCAACCCATTCCAGTCTTCTTGCCTGGAAAATCCCATGGACAGAGGAGCCTGGTGGGCTACAACCCATGGGTGGGATACAGTTCACGGGTCGCAAAGAGTCGGACACGACTGAGCACACACACACACCCTTGTATCCAACCTCATCATCTGTTTCTCTTGCCTGGACTCCTGATCATTTAACATCATGTTGTTTCATAAGTAACATATACTTAATACTTTCTGAGCTGAACCATTTATTCACATGAAGACCTAGACTCAGAAAACAGAAAAGGGTCACTTTGCAGAGCACAACCATGAATGGCTTCTTAAACCCACAATTCCAAATAAAGGGCTTCCTGCTTTTCCTCAGTGGGTCTCAGTCTTTCACATACATCAGAATCACCTAGAGGGCTTGTTGGATCCCAGGAGGCTGGGCCACCCCTGAGTCAGGAAGTCTGGGATGACGTCTGAGACTCTGCATTTCTCACGAGTTTCCAGGTTAAGCACATGCCATCAGGCAGGACCAGGCTCCCAGAACAACTCTAGATGAATCTCTATGATTACTGGGACTCTGTTTCCATCCAGCTTACTCAGTACTTATTTATTTCTATTTCTTCCTGTATCTGTAACAATTCAAAACTTATCATCAAAAGATAGTTGCATCCTACCAAAAAATAGTAAATAATTATAATAATGCTCTATGAGATTTGATTATATTTCAAATCGTCTATGTTTACAGTTATTGACATGGCATATAGTGGGACTACAAAAAGCATGCTTTACTAATGTTGTATATTTACAATGTTCTTATTGAACAGGTTTGATTGGACAGGTAAGCAAGCCAGAGCTCAGAGAGGTTAAGATCAGCTAGTAAACAGAACTAGGATTTAACCCTTGCATTTGCATAGGTGGTTTCCTCTGTGAAAGTGTTAGTTGCTCAGTAGTGTCCAACCCCATGGTAGCTCACCAGGCTCCTCGGTCCACAGGATTCTCCAGGCAAGAATACTGGAGTGGATGGATAGCCATTCCCTTCTCCAGGGGAATCTTCCCAACTCAGAGATCAAACCCAGGTCTCCTGCACTGCAGGCAGATTCTTTACCAGCTGAGCCACCAGGGAAGAAAAGTTTCCTCTGCAGCTCCTTTTTACTCAGATATGATCCTCAGACCAGCCACCCTGGCCTCACCTGGGAGCTTATTAGAAACACTCCAGTCTCATTTCAGATCCACTGAATTAAAATCTGCATTTGAGCAAGATCCCCTGTGAATTACATATTTCCCAGGTAAAGACATTACAATTTGAAACAGACTATCCTACACTACCCTGTCTCCCTAAAAAACAAATAACTTCAGCTAACTTCCTTTTCTCCCACCAATTTGAGTGCTAGATTTCACTTTTCAGAACAATTCTGAAGCTTTCTCAAGCTGAGGTGTAAATTTTCTTAGTGAGCATATGTGCATGGTTTAATTCCTTCCAAGTCCCCAATATCTGAAGTCTGTATTTTATTTGTAATGTTAAGATTTTATGTACATGTAGCTATTTGGAAATTAGAGATGGATACTAATGGCTTCCAAGGGGGCTCACAGATAAAGAATCCACCTATCAATGCAAGAGACACAGGTCGGGAATATCCCCTGGAGAATAAATGTCAACCTACTCTAGTATTCTTGCCTGAGAATCCCATGGACAAAGGAGCCTGGCAGGCTGCAGACCATGAGGCTGCAAAAGAGTCAGACATAACTGAGCAACTAAACAGCAACAACCACTAATGTCTCAGGTAATTTTAATTGCAAAAAAGCCAAATACATAGGAGCCAAAGGTTATGGGCTTTTAACGGAAGAGTAAATGATTCTGTTTTGTTTTTTTTTTTTTTTAAATTGGAGGTATTTCATCCTTTGAAGCACTTCCCAAGGGGTCTCACATAAAATTGCAATTCAATCTGTGTGATTATATTAAATGAAACAATAGATACAACATACAACTCTAGTTTATTTTGGAGCACTTTACAAATTAGGTATGATTGGATTAATCCTTATTTTCAAATAAAATCCTTCACCCAAGATCATCCCAGTGAACTTATTTTAACACGTTATTTTTCAAGCTAAAGTAACGACTCGGGCTAAGCAAAATTCTATCACAACTATGCCAGAAGACTTCAAACAGGCATGGAGATCTGCAAAGTAAATTAAATTTTCTGTTACTATCTCAGATTCATAACCCTCTCCCTCAACCCTTCATCTAAAATTGCCACAAATATTCTGTAACTGGGTCAGGGCACTTGCTTGGGGGAAGAAAGGCATATTAAGCAGCATTCAATTATGTCTCAGACATAAGGAGCAAGTGAAGCAAATGTAATATCCTGTCAGAAGATTCGAGCATAATTTTCTGCTGTGTCCCAGCTTTCATCCCCAATTGTCAACATGTGACTATCTTCCCTGCCACTTACCAGGAAGCCTTTGAACAAGTCAATGGAACTTATTTTTATTCAATATGTTTTGTTCCATATGTATTATTTGTCTTCTCTATAAAATCAGTCTTCCTGTGAGATTAGACTAGCACAGTTTCTGTGTATTACAGTCTGAAATCTGTTCCCTTAGTGGGAACAAAAATGGCCTTAATATTTTTGCCCTTCCTTAACATTATAGCTAGATTTTCCTCAAGTGCCAAACTAATGCAAAGAACTTCCACATTTGCCTTAGCACTGGAGGTCATAGCAAGGTGGGCACTGGACTGAGAGGGTGAGGGCTAAACTACCTGTTCAGGACTCTGAACTTCCTCAAGGTCAGCAGACTAAGTGAAGCACAGTAACTGGCAGACCTTGCTTCATCACTCACGGCCCTTCAGCCAGATTATTAGCTCCTTACTGGCACATTCTGCAACTTCGTATGTCTAATGTCCCAAAACTGCAGTCTCTTGATGTACATGCTCACCTTAGGCATTCAGTGAACCAGAGTCAGTAGAAGGAATAATGCAGAAAAAATCAGATCTGAATATAACCCTTTAGGGTAAAGTAGAAAACCTGCTTGATAAACCAAAGAAACAGGTATCATAGCAATATAATTAATGTTACAAACATAGATATAGCTATAGAATTGGGTATAGACAGACATAGATTAAATATGCTAGATTGATTTAAATTTAGTAATAGAGTTCCCCTATAATCATTTTTGGAATTAAAAAATAATAATACTGATCTTTGTGCCAATAATAAAATGTCATGCATTTTTCTATCAGAACTGCTAAGAAAAAGGAATCAAAGATAATGAATGACTACAGATAACCTATGAATATTTTCACACAGAGAACAAAGGAGAAGACAAGGCAGGTGAGTACAATAAGCAATGTCATGCCGGGCAACTGGCCTGGATATCCACCCCCATCACCAAGAGATGATTTGCAATGAAACACAATGGTTACCTACCATGATGTCAACCTCCAGAAGTTAGAAGTATGCCCTGAAAGCACCTGGCTTTTGTTTACAATTTCTTATGAAACTGGTTTTTTGGTTTGTTTGTTTTTTTTTTTTTTTTGGAGGGGAGGGTGGCCTCGGGAGCTTCCCTGGTGGCTCAGTGGTAAAGAATCCACTTGCCAATGCAAAAGACACGGTTCAATCCCTGATCTGGGAAGATTTCACGTGCCATGGAGCAATAAGTCAATGCACCGCAACTACTGAGCCTGTGCTCCAGAGCCCAGGAGCTGCAGCTACTGAAGGCTGCACGTCCTAGAGCCTCTGTTCTGCAACAAGAGAAACCACCACAGCGAGAGGCCCACACATCACAACTAGAGAGTGGCCCCTGCTCAGCAAAAAGAAAAGAGCCTGCACAGCACAAAGACCCAGGACAGCCAAAAATAAAAGTAAATAAATAAAATTTTAAAAATATTCTTTATTTAATATTCTGAATTTTAATTTTAAAATGTTCACCAGTTATACTTTCAGTTTGTATCCGTGTTAACTACCTGATGTAGAAACCTCACATGGATTCGATTCACCTGTTTACTTCTAGACTTCAACCGTATCACTCTGTCCATCATATTTTTAATATTTTATTTTCAAACTTATTTTCAAACTTCTGATCCTCTTAGTATGTCCTTATGTCAAAACCGCACACAGCATTCCAGGGGGCAGTACAAGATGATTATCTTGAGCTAAAAACTCCAAAAATGTTAAAATCATAGTATCATCTGCAAGCAATGAGTGCTGGGCTGTCTGGCTAATCCATGAAGTTAACCTAAATGTTAATAGTCAAAATGTTCTGAAAATAATTCCCTAACATATTCTCTGGTGGCTCAGATGGGAAAGAATCTGCCTGCAGTGTGGGAGACTTGAGTTCAATTGCTGGTTTGAGAAGATCCCCTGGAAAAGGGAATGGCAACCCAGTCCAGTATTCTAGCCTAGAGAATTCCATGGACAGAGGAACCTGGTGGGTTACAGTCCATGGGGTCACAAAGAGTCAGACATGACTGAGCAACTCACACACACACACACACACACACACACACAAACACATGCACAAAACATCAATTAAATCATGGATGGCCCAAGGAAAGACTTCTATGGTTAGATCACTGGACACAAATTTTAGAATCAATAAATAGTACCCACAGGAGAAGAAAGGGGTTCTAGTCCACTAAAACTAGACATGGAGGAAGCTTTCCATTGGACTAGGTAGAAGAAGAGAAAATCCAATTCCACTGGACATTTCAGGAGACCTGTTCTACAGACAACTTCCTGGCCCTGAACACCACTTACATAATTGAGTCTATATTTATTCTCAGAAACTTTAAAGAAGGAATGGTTCTGTTCATCCTGATATTAATGTTCATGACTCACGAGGTGCTGCACTAATGTAAGAGGTTAGCACTCAGATTAACCTAAAGCATTAGCTACATGTATGTCAATCTTCCATGAGCACAAATTTTATAAGACTGAAAAGCCATCGTTAAAGGAAACAATTAGTCCTATCATTCCTTCCACATAATTCTTACACTGAGAGAGAGAGAGAGTATACTTGCATTATAGCAAAAAGCACTAATGGGCAAGAAGTGAAGTACTTAAAAGCATGATTCCCTGTACTGAAATCAAAGTGACAAAATATGTCCCATTTTAGCTGAAGCCAGTCCTTATCTATAAAAGGTGGAGAATGATAACCTACAGATCTTTGGGAGTAACCCAAGAAATGGCATTTGCCACACATTTGCTAAACTACAGTGACTTCACAGACATGTTCCTGAGCACTGTACCTTTACCAGCATCATACCACCGTTGCTGTTCCAGGCAGGATGGGTCAGGGTGGACCCTATCAAAGGGTCACCTTGCGAGCAGTTGAAGTTTAGATATTCAAAGGATGAATGAGATTGTTATATTTCACATATGATAGAAATAGGATAAAACAGAACTTAAGAATGCTGCTCTGACCAGCTGTGTGACCTTAGATGAAAAATAAACACTTGTATGCTTCTCCATCTGTCAAAAGGAAGTGATAATATTTTCCACACATAGTTATTAAATGTATCCAAAATGATAAATTATGAACACGGCACATAGAAAGCACTCAAATACAAGTTATTATTAATAATCAATAACCCATAAATATATAGATAGATCCACAGATATCACCTAATTAGCTTCTACATTAAACATAATATTGCTCCCCATGGTGAGATAGCTTAAGAGAAACACAGCAAGCTGTCAAACTCTAAATGTAGTCAGGCCTGCTTCAAATTTCAAGCATTAAATTATATTTGACATTTCATTTAGAAATATCAGAGAAACTCAGTGTAAGCCAAACCCCCACACTCACTTTAGAAAGATGTGGTTTTGAAAGGAAATAAAATCTTCCCCATTATTATTTGGAAAATAGCATATTTTAAATGGCTTTATACAAATTTTTTCTTGTATAATCCAACACTTTCACAAATGCATTTCCTTTTGAATTATTTACTGCTATCTAAAATGCAATGAATACAATTCTACATTTGACAGAATTCTTATTTACACTGAAGAATGGATTTGAGAATAATCATCACCGTGATCAGAAATGGAGTTAGAAAACCTTGGTTCTAATCCTTACTCAGCTTCTGACTACCTCTGTGACTCTGGAAGATTGTATTTTGGGGCCACAGAAATGCTTCCTGTCCCCCATGCTCTTCATGAAGTGTACCTTGACATCCATCCACTTAGGAGTAAGGATCCCTTCCCCTTGAACCTGGACAGACCTTGGGGACAGCCTCAACCAACAGAGTACTGCAGAAGTGACACTTGCAGGTTTCATTACATGACCTTAAAAATGGTGCTCACTTCTGCTTTGTCTTCTTGGAGTGCTTGTTCTGGGAACCCAGCCCCCAGGCTGTGAGGAAGCCTGAACTAGGACAGGTAAAGCCCCTGGAGAGGCCAGGGTCAGTGTTCCAGCCAAAAGACCAGCTGAGAGCCCAAACATAACATCAGTGGCCTACCTACCACTCATGTGAATGAAGGCGTCTCCAAAAGTTTACAGCCCAGATTCATCAACCCCAGTACTCACACCTTCCCAGCGGAGGCCCCAGCCACCAGGGCCCTACTGAGCCCTGCCCAGATTCCTGCCCCACGGAGACTGCATGGCTATTACAGTGGTTACTGTGTACCACTGAGCTCTGTGCTGGTATATGGAGCAATACTGAATGCAACAATGACCTTGGGCTAGTTCTGTGTTCTCTATAACCTTCACTTGCCTGAGTCCCTAACATGAGGAAGGAGAACCTCTAACACAGGAGTGATGAAGAATATATAACACAGGCGAAAACATTTAAGTAGAAGTATTCCCCATCTCCTCCCTCCCCAGACTGCTCAACAGAATTCTTTTGTGTTGATCTGCTCCAGGAAATCTGTGGTCCAGATTAAAATAATGCATTAAAAATGGAGTATTGGAAAAAGACGAGAGAGAGAAAAAAAAACACAGAAAAAACTCCTGAAGTGAGAATATCCAGATAGTTAAAGAGAAATTTTAGAAATCTTTTCTAAGAAATATATCTTAGGATACAATTTTAAAAAGGTTTATGTGTTATTGCTGTGTACTTGAAGATACTGAGAAGTATCTTCAAGACAGCTTTGAGATACACAGATATTATTTTTCAAATCTTTGTATAAATGTTTGTGCTTATATTGGATATGACACTGAGCTTAAAGCAAAAACCAGAGGACCCAGATTTAGTTGCATTTCACCAAGCTAAAGATAGTGCTGTTATATAGTAAATAAGAATTTGATGGACAGCATCTCAAATAATAAGAACCCAATGATGGAATAGTATTACTGTTGATCTTAAGAGTCTAATACATAAATCCTATTAGCATTTTCTTAGCCACATAATTCTACTTCACAGTACCTTGCTGGAAAAAATAAAATGTTCGTTGTTTCATTCTACTTTATCTTTGCATCAGAAAAATGTGCTTTAATTCTATGAAAACAAAAGTATTCCAAATTATAGGTTCTTTTGACAAACATTTACTGAGGGCCTTTTTCACTAGTACACACTATATACCAAGCACAACAGAAAGACATGTATGTATTCTTCCCTCAAAATGTCTATATCCTAGTTGGAAATAAGAGAAATAAGTATATGAACAAGTAAACAATCCATAAAAGTGTCAGTTTAGAGTTTAATAGAATCTTCATACAAGAGAACAGCATGAATCAATAGTGTAACATACTCAGGAAGTACAGGATTCATTCTGGAAAGATCTGGAAATTTTTCCTGTAGGTCAAAATGCCATGTGAGGCCTTAAAGGAGAAATAACATTAGTTATATGGGAAGGAAAAAAAAGTCATTCTGATCCAAGGGATAAAACAAAAAGTGCTATTTCTGTGTTGTTTTGTTGGCCAGTTGGTTGGTTGGTTGGGGGTTTGTTTGCTTTGGTTTGGTTTCCTTTTAGTAAATGGACTGAAGCAGAAAAAAATATGTATTAGAGAACTCAGCAAGAAAAGTTTAAAAAGGCAGATAAGAATGAGTTTGTGGTAAGCTTTTTCTACAGTCATCAAAGAATCACTAAACAACTTCAGAAGAAAATAGAAAAATTAAATCTTCAGCAATGCTTGTTATGAAGGTAGCGTACAGGACGCAGTAGAGGAAAAACTAGAGGCAGGGCAACTGGTTATTCATTACTGCCAAGTATGTGATAATACAGATCAGAATCACCTAAAAATCACCTAAAAAAAAAATCACTTAAACACACTTAAGGCTGGGAGAACATTTTAATATCACTAAGAACAATCCTGTGAGTTAGAAAGGACGTAGCTTCAGACAAGTCCCAAGACAATCTGGAGCTAATTTATGGCTGAACCAAACTAAAAAAAAAAATCCTTAAATTCAAATTCCACTCCTTCTTTGATACAATGAAATGCCTCCTACAAATACATTATTAATTAACTATCCTGGCAATTTATTAACTAATCCCAGTTTTCATCTGAATGACTGTCTCATTGGAAGCCTGAGCTCATTACAGTTCAGTAGAAAAAGAGTAAGTTAGCATCTCTTTAAAGTCTCATGTTTCAGAATTTGTCCATAAAATAACATCACTGCCATGAGATGACATTAAAATAATAGTAATGCATTTATATGAACTTTGTCACAGGGAAACTGACATAAATCAGGACTGGAAGTTTGTCATAATAAATCTGGTATTTAAGATAGTGGATAAATTTACCTACCATTCTTGACAGTTAAAGACAAATCCCAGGCAGACATCCAAAGAGCGTCTACACTAGGCCATGTATTAACATTTGTTACATGTCTTAGTTACTTTTATAATTCATTTCTGCTTTGTTTCTGCAATGTGTTTATATGACTAGGCAAAATGAGAGCACGACCACAGAATTAGAGGTTCAACCTGTACTGTGATTGACATGGCAGAAACTTATTCCCAGCTAACACACCCCATCTCCCAGAAAATCCACAGTTCCATGATAAGTGTTTGGAGTGCATTATAGAAAGATCTTTCTGATAAAGTCTGGAGAAATGAATGGGTTTAGATGAAGAATAACTGTAGATTTTTAGGGTTGAATTTTGCTAAAAAGCAGAGACATTACTTTGTAACAAAGGTTCGTCTAGTCAAGGCTATGGTTTATCCAATGGTCATGTATGAATGTGAGAGTTGACTATGAAGAAAGCTGAGCACTAAAGAACTGATGCTTTTGAACTGTGGTGTTGGAGAAGACTCTTGAGAGTCCCTTGGACTGCAAGGAGATCCAACCAGTCCATCCTAAAGGAGATCAGTCCTGGGTGTTCATTGGAAGGACTGATGTTGAAGCTGGAACTCCAATACTTTGGCCACCTGATGCAAAGAACTGACTCATTTGAAAAGACCCTGATGCTGGGAAAGATTGAATGCAGGAGGAGAAGGGGATGACAAAGGATGAGATGTCTGGATGGCATCACTGACTCGATGGACATGAGTTTGGGTAAACTCCGGAAGTTGGTGGTGGACAGGGAGGCCTGGCATGCTGCAGTTCATGTGGTCGCAAAGAGTCGGACTGAGTGACTGAACTGAACTGATTGATTTAAATCTTCCTCTATGTGTACCACCTGTTAAATCCTTAATGATAGTCTTTACCCAATTTATAAAGAATTGTGAGTTTTTAATGCTGAAAAATATGATTATCTCCTGAAAGCAAACATGAGGCTGTTCAATGATCATGACTGAAGTTAAAGCATTACTACCAATTGGTTAAAACATAATTCACTGTCAATTATTTCAAATAGCAGGGACTTTCTTGAAATACACAGCTTAAGTTAAACACAGAAAACTCCTAAATTAGCATCAATGTCACAATTGCCTACATTACAAAAAAAGAAAACTTTTAAATCAAAATTTGAGTCATGAACACCATGTCATTCAACACCACTTCACATTCCTGCTAGTCTAACCTCTAAAGGAAGCTATATTAAAATGCAAACAATTTACAATCACTGCATTTATTTACATACAACACAATGTTGTGTATATATTAGCTAATAATACTTTTCATACATGAAGCACTTTATAAATTAGAAAACGAATTCACATTAAATGTCTGCATAATCTTTCATGCAAACACTACTTTAAAACATCATCCGAAGTACATTTTTTGTATCTTTGACTACATTTCCTTATGCTAATTTCTAGTGAGTTATTTCACATTTTTCACAATTTCATCAAATAGCAACAATCCCCAAGTCAGTCCATTGAAACACAGGCCCAGATAGTAACATGTAAATATACAGGAAGAGTCAGAGGCAAGGTCTTCCTGAGGCTGCTTGAAATACGAAGGATAAAGGGAATGATTTCAGCAGTCAAAGAATCAGCAGGGACAGGAAAGTGCCAGCTCTGATTAGAAGCCTTGAAAGCACTGACAGCAGCGTCTCAAGGTAAAATGAGATTTTCAATAACTCACTCTGCTTCACAGAGCTTGTGAGTGGTGCGAGGTGATTGGAGGGGGAAACAGGATTTGACCTTTTCTTAGTGAAGTAAAAGAAGTTCATCCATTGAACTGGAAGCTTTTAGCGGAGTAACTGGAAGACAAAGCTATAAACTTGAAAGAAAGAAAGAGGCAGACTTCACAGTTTTATCAGAGAAGGTGCTTCAATCAGTTTATATTTGATTTTAACTCAAAGAATTCCTACATAACCTCTGAACAATCCCCTTTAAGATTCAAAATTTCTCACAAATTTCTCCTTATTAAAATCAACATATAGAACACTGCAAAATGCATTAAGCCCTTCAGGAAACACTACTGCATTGTACAACATATCAAAGCATATTAAAAATTATCTCTATGAGAGTTAAACATAAAACTAGAGCTTGTGAGATGTTAAAATAACGATCTTGTGTTTGGCTAAACACAGGACAGACCCCCTCCCTCTTTCCATGCAACACTGCTACTTTTTGTTCCCATTTCATTGGGAGTCTTTGTTGTTAGAAAGTCTCATGTTTATCTCCTACTGGATTATCTTTTTTGACTTGGCCATGATAAACTCAGTTTTTAAAGATGAATTTTGAATTAATGATGGTGGTGAAAAATTAATACACTGTAGATGTTAAATTAGGTTTAAGTTTGTAATAAACTGTTAACTTTTTTTAAAAAAATTAAGTTTTAACATCTAGTTATCTCTCCTTTATCACATTAACCAGTAGCCCCACAAATCAAAGTACCTGGGGAGGAGAAACCTATATTGACTAGTACCTAGTCAACCTATATTTTGTATCTTAGAACTAATTTTCAATAATCTATAAGGAAGAAAGCAGGACAAGTCTGCATCTAAAGAATCTGATGTGAGTCATCACTGATTCATTTTCTTTTACCAGCTTCTTGCACCAAAAACACAATAAATAAATAGTTTGACAAATGAATAATGAAAATTGAGAGGCAGATAACGGGCTGAATCATAATACTGTTGATCCACTGGAAATGATACATTAACCAGAAAACAACTAAAAACCCACATAAGATAAATGTCACATTCTGACAAAAGCACTTTTAAAAAAGAAAATAATAGTGTAAATAAAGGGAGCAACTAAGTAAATAAATCAATGACTGGGTATAGTAATCAGAATAGTAGCTTCCCACAGATATCCACATGTGGCTTCCCAGGTGGCTCAGTGGTAAAGAATCCGCATACAATGCAGGACATGCAGGTACGATCCCTGAGTCAATATCCCCTGGAGAAGGAAATGGCAACCTATTCCAGTATTCTTGCCTGGGATAAATCCCATGGACAGAGAAGCCTGGTGGGCTACAGTCCATAAGTAACAAAGAGTCAGACACAACTGAGCACGCATGCGGTCGCAAAGATGTCCATGTCCTAATCCCAGAGATGTATGAATATGTTACCGCACATGAAACACAACGATTTATTAAGGTAAAGGTCTTAAGAAGGGAAGATGACCTGAATTATCCAGGTGGATCCAAGGTAATCATCAGGATCCCTACAAAAACTGGGTAGGACTGCCAGAATCAGGGAAGAAAATATGGCAATAAAGCAGAAGTCCAAAAGATGGAATTGCTAGCACTGAAGATGGAGGCAAGGCCCACAAGCTGAGGAATGTGGGCAGCCTTAAGACATTAAAGAAAGAAAGGAATACATTCTCCCTTAGAATCTCTAGAAGGAATGCAAGCCTGCTGACACCTGATTATAGCCCAGTGATTTCCAAGTCCCACTTCCCCTTTTCAGAAACACAAGATAAATCTGTGGTAGTCTGTTAGAACAGCAATAGGAAACTGATGCCTTGGGCCAAATATTACTCCTGAATTTCCAAATCTGCTTTCAGTTAAAAGAAGTCATTTTCATTTAAAAATGAGAAGATTGTGAGCAAAAACCACAGAGGAAGATATGATTTTGTCCATCTTAAAGGATACTACTTAATCCAATCAGATGAATATGCATGAGGGAGACATGTCTCCTATTAAGGGGGAAATCTGTTCATCTATGACTCTTATGTCAAAGTTAATTAAGCTGAAAACGCCATCTCACCACCTGAATGTTTCCTAACTTGCTGTTCAGAATGTGGTGAGCAAACACTTGAGGTTATCAATTTAGAAATGACGACTTTCTCTCCTCCTTTGTCAGATCCTAGTCAACAAGGGATTTCATAATTAAAAGTAACTCCAAACCTTGAGAGACAGAAAGCCAATGGTCCCAGGTTTCATATAAATATGTAGGTTTTCTTTATGATTCTTTTAAATGAACCTGTTTTTCTCCATTGCATGAGGATGATAAGTATCCTTTTGCGCTAATAACCTTTCAATATTATTAACTATGTTTTCTTTTCAGTTCTAAAATAAGTACCTGGTTTCTGGTTAAGAAAAATCTCTGGAGAGGCATGGCTGCTAAATGGTGTTTATTTCTATAAACACAAAATATGTCATTAATCCAGCTTTATCCCAGAGAGGTTAGTTGTTTACATGCATTATGGTGATTTTATTGTATCTTATTAAGGAATAATAGCAAACAAAAGCAACTGCATTAACACAGGCTCGTACCAAAATGTAATGTTTTTGCTGTTTTAATTAATCACACTCATTTTAGGAGAGAATTAAGCCAGATATGCTTGGTTATGTTTGAGCCCTGAAGACTGTAAAGAGGATCCCCTCCACTGGCTTTCAGCACAGGGGTGCCAGGCTGCCATGCACGACCGTTTCAGAGGTAAAACCAAGCATCAGCTGAAAAGAACTGGTCTTTAATGCGTATGTATGGGATCTAGAAAAATGGTACTGATGAGCCTATTTGTAGGGCAACAGTGAAGACACAGACATAGAGAACAGACTTATGGACACAGCGGGGGAAGCAGAGGGTGAGACGACCTGAGAGAACAGCACTGAAGCATTCACACTGCTATATGTAAAACTGGACAGCGGGAATTTGCCTTATAAGCAGGGAGCTCAACCTGGTTCTCTGTGACAGCCTAGCGGGGTGGGACGGGATGGGAGGTGGGGGGAAAAAGTACTGGTCATCCCTCAAGAGGTTTCCCCAAAACTATGTTCCAAAAAGAGAGCTTCCCAGGGGAAGAAAAATGTATATTGAAATAACTGCTACCTTGAGTAATTGGCTAGGTGTGTAGTTGGCCACTTGCCTTGAGGAAGGACCTAATACAGGCACAATTAGCTGTACTCAAGCAATCCTGTACTTGTGGGTTTGGAGGCACATGTGTAAAATGAATAGATGCTTTGAAAAGCCATCTCTCAGCAATAAGTGTCTCTCTTCCAACACAGCTCCATGTATTTTAATAACTTCAGTTTCTTTAATGAATGCAGCAGGTATGCAAAGGAATTGCTTCCTCCACCCCAACACCTGTTGCTTTCTATAAGGATCTTTTGGTGAACAAAGTAGGGAAGGTATTTTCCTGGAAACAGCTAGTCTGATTATTATAAATGTCAGCTTTATTTTCTATGTTACTCTATGAAATCAGATTCTTATTTTTAATAAAGGATTGATTTATTTTTTTTTGCTTTATTCTAACAGCAACAAAACTATGCCATTGGTTTAATGGGATATTTTTATCATCTTAAGTATATTCACAGAAATTAAGTACCAGTGAATTGTGATGTGTTGCAGCCAAAGTGGCATTTGGCTAAATCTAAGGTTTGTAGTTTATATCTTGTATGTGTGTATATTCAGCCGCTCAGTCATGTCCAACTCTTTGCAATCCTATGTACTATAGCCCACCAGACTCCTCTGTCCATGGGATTCTCCAGGCAAGAATACTAGAGTTGGTAGCCATTCTCTTCTCCAGGGGATCTTCCCAACCCAGGCATCGAATCCACATCTCTTGCATCTCCTGCATTGACAGGTGGATTTTTTACCACTGAGCCACCTGGGGAACCCAGTTTGTATCTTACTTACGGCCCAAGCAAAGGCCAGGGACTCTCCTCAGAATCATAAGTCACCAGGTCTGTGTGTGAGTGAAGTGAATCCCCATTGCCTTTCTTAAGTGTTTAGTAAGATGGGCGGGGGGATGGGGTGGGGGCGGGAATCTCAAGAATGGATTAGGAAGAACAGTCTAACAGAACTGAACTCAGAAATGATTTTAGTACATTCTTGACATGTGACAAGCAGGTGCTATAGCACAGCCTATTTATTGACAAGTTCCTATGGAAAAATGTTCAAGAAAAACTGTCAACTACCAGTGGAAAGAAAGTTAGGGCTGAGTGAGATACAGATTTGGGTTTATGCCACTGAAATCTTTATAATGGAGGGAATGTCACAGAATCTAAATTGTTACGACACGAACATGAGGCCTGAATTTCTCCTATTGACCAGAACTCTCCAGCCACTGAGCAGAACTCCTGCCTTATGATAAATATTTGTTAAATGATGAAGGTGTAAGTAATTCAAATTCATGTTCAGTAAACTGCAACTGTCAACTTATTCTAGTTCAGTCACTCAGTCGTGTCCGACTCTTTGCGATCCTATGAATCGCAGCACGCCAGGCCTCCCTGTCCATCAATTTGCTGGCATATTGAGTACAATATTAGTCAATAGTCAACTTATTAGGGCTTCAATAAAACCAGCTTTGAGCAAAGCTATGATTATCAGATCTACAACATAAAAGAAGAATATCACCATGATGGACTTACCATAGTGTCCATAAGGGTACGGTTAGAGGACCATGTTTCTAGTAGTTACAGTGGTATGACCTGGGCTGGGTGATATTAAGGTGGGTCTTGCAAAGAATGGAATTGGCTACAGTTGGGAGAAAAGGAAAGATATAAACATCTGAATGCAGAGTTCCAAAGAACAGCAAGGAGAGATAAGAAAGCCTTCTTCAGCAATCAATGCAAAGAAATAGAGGAAAACAACAGAATGGGAAAGACTAGGGATCCCTTCAAGAAAATCAGAGATACCAAAGGAACATTTCATGCAAAGATGAGCTCGATAAAGGACAGAAATGGTATGGACCTAACAGAAACAGAAGATATTAAGAAGAGGTGGCAAGAATACACAGAAGAACTGTACAAAAAAGATCTTCACGACCCAGATAATCACGATGGTATGATCACTGACCTAGAGCCAGACATCCTGGAATGTGAAGTCAAGTGGGCCTTAGAAAGCATCACTACGAACAAAGCTAGTGGAGGTGATGGAATTCCAGTTGAGCTATTCCAAATCCTGAAAGATGATGCTGTGAGTGTTTCACTCAATATGCCAGCAAATTTGGAAAACTCAGCAGTGGCCACAGGACTGGAAAAGGTCAGTTTTCATTCCAATCCCAAAGAAAGGCAATGCCAAAGAATGCTCAAACTACTGCACAATTGCACTCATCTCACACGCGAGTAAAGTAATGCTCAAAATTCTCCAAGCCGGGCTTCAGCAATACATGAACCGTGAACTTCCTGATGTTCAAGCTGGTTTTAGAAAAGGCAGAGGAACCAGAGATCAAATTGCCAACATCCGCTGGATCATGGAAAAAGCAAGAGAGTTCCAGAAAAACATCTATTTCTGCTTTATTGACTACGCCAAAGCCTTTGACTGTGTGGATCACAATGAACTGTGGAAAATTCTGAAAGAGATGGGAATACCAGACCACCTGATCTGCCTCTTGAGAAATTTGTATGCAGGTCAGGAAGCAACAGTTAGAATTGGACATGGAACAACAGACTGGTTCCAAATAGGAAAAGGAGTTCGTCAAGGCTGTATATTGTCACCCTGCTTATTTAACTTACATGCAGAGTACATCATGAGAAACGCTAGACTGGAAGAAACACAAGCTGGAATCAAGATTGCAGGGAGAAATATCAATAACCTCAGATATGCAGATGACACCACCCTTATGGCAGAAAGTGAAGAGGAACTCAAAAGCCTCTTGATGAAAGTGAAAGTGGAGAGTGAAAAAGTTGGCTTAAAGCTCAACATTCAGAAAACGAAGATCATGGCATCCGGTCCCACCACTTCATGGGAAATAGATGGGGAAACAGTGGAAACAGTGTCAGAGTTTATTTTTCTGGGCTCCAAAATCACTACAGATGGTGACTGCAGCCATGAAATTAAAAGATGCTTTCTCCTTGGAAGGAAAGTTATGACCAACCTAGATAGCATATTCAAAAGCAGAGACATTACTTTGCCAACAAAGTTTCATCTAGTCAAGGCTGTGGTTTTTCCTGTGGTCATGTATGGATCTGAGAGTTGGACTGTGAGGAAGGCTGAGCACCGAAGAATTGATGCTTTTGAACTGTGGTGTTGGAGAAGACTCTTGAGAATCCCTTGGACTACAAGGAGATCCAACCAGTCCATTCTGAAGGAGATCAGCCCTGGGATTTCTTTGGAGGGAATGATGCTAAAGCTGAAACTCCAGTACTTTAGCCACCTCATGCAAAGAGTTGACTCATTGGAAAAGACTCTGATGCTGGGAGGGATTGGGGGCAGGAAGAGAAGGGGACGACAGAGGATGAGGTGGCTGGATGGCATCACTGACTCGATGGACATGAGTCTGAGTGAACTCTGGGAGTTGGTGATGGACAGGGAGGCCTGGCATGCTGCGATTCATGGGGTCGCAAAGAGTTGGACACGACTGAGTGACTGATCTGATCTGATCTGGGTAGAGTGTATGACACAGTAATTTTGGATTGATAGGCTGAATGTGGCAGTCTTCTTGAAAAACATTTGATGAGGAAACCGTCGGCCTTAGTCAGGGGCTTCAGAGAAAATAGCATATACATGGGAAGAAGTTTATTATAAGGAATTACTTCATACAATTACAGAAGCTGACAAGTTGCAAGATCTGCAGGGTGAATCCCAGCAAATTGCTGGAGAGCCAAGAAAGCTGATGGTTTATTTTCAGCCTGAGTCGAAAGGCCTGAGAAGCAGAAGAACCAATGGTGTAGTTGTAGTCTGAAGGCCAGTAGGCTGGAAACCCAGGAAGAGGCAATGTTTCAGTTAAATCCAAAGGCAGGGAAAAAAGTCAATGTCCCAGTTTGAAAGCCATCAGGCAGGAACAATTCTTCCTTACTCAGGGGAGGTTAATTAACCTTTTGTTCTACTCAAATCTTCAACTGATTTGATGAGGCCCACCCACATTATTGGGCTTCTCTGGTGGCTGATGGTAAACAGTCTGCCTGCAATGCAGGAGACCCATGTTCAATCCCTGGGTCAGGAAGATCACCTGGAGAGGGGAATGGCTACCGACCCCAGTATTCTTGCCTGGAAAATCCCGTGGCCAGAGGAGCCTGCTGGGTTACACCCCATGGGGTCGCAAAGAGTAGGACACAACCAAGCAACTAACCCACACAGTAACATACACACCTACATTATGGAGGGCAATCAGCTCTACTGAGTTTACCAACTGAAAAGTTACTCTCATCCCAAGACACTCTTTACAGAAACACCCAGAATAATGAGCCAAATGTTAGGGCATCCCCAGGTCCAGTCAAGGTGACACATAACATTAACCACAACACTCAATAAGTATGCTATTTTAATTGGTTCACATCGTTACAGTCCAGGTACCAGCAGCTAAATTACGTTTGCTTACTTTTAACGTCAAGTATGTTCTGTTCCTGTATTGTTTAATTATGTTGGTTTCAATTTCCAAACTTTTATCTCACTTACTCTTAGAATCTCATGTTTAAAAACAAATGTCCTTAAATCAGTGCAGACATCTTTCCTATGCATGAGATTTCATGGTTGTCTTACGTCTAGCAAGTTTGACGCTGTGGCTATAAATGTGAAAAGCACTTTCAAAGGCTGGGATTATCCAGACACTACACAATATTCTCGCAGAGTGCCTGCAGATAGTTGGGGACATATTTTGCAGTGAAAGATATCTAGATAAAGGTTTCAGTCTGTGCCTGACAGTGAGATCAGATCAGATCAGATCAGTCGCTCAGTCGAGTCCGACTCTTTGCAACCCCATGAATCGCAGCACACCAGGCCTCCCTGTCCATCACCAACTCCCGGAATTTACCCAAACTCATGTCCATTGAGTCAGTGATGCCATCCAGCCATCTCATCCTCTGTCGTCCCCTTCTCCTCTTGCCCCCAATCCCTCCCAGCATCAGAGTCTTTTCCAATGAGTCAACTCTTTGCATGAGGTGGCCAAAGTACTGGAGTTTCAGCTTTAGCATCATTCCTTCCAAAGAAATCCCAGGGCTGATCTCCTTCAGAATGGACTGGTTGGATCTCCTTGGAGTCCAAGGGACTCTCAAGAGTCTTCTCCAACACCACAGTTCAAAAGCACCACAGTCCAACTTTCACATCCATACATGACCACAGGAAAAACCATAGCCTTGACTAGACGAACCTTTGTTGGCAAAGTAATGTCTCTGCTTTTGAATATGCTATCTAGGTTCATCATAACAGTGAGAATACAATCTTGTGACAGTGAGAATACAGTCTTATTTCCCTGCCACATTAGTTTTCATAACACAAACGCAGGGACATTTGGGAGTTCCCCAGTCATTGTGATCAGAATAGAACTTCTGATCAAACAACTCAGGTCCTAGAGCAGAACTATCAACTGATTAGAGTGATCAAAGCCTAACAAACTACAGCCCCATGGACCAAATCTTGTCACCATAAGAGTTTATGGGAGGGCTTCCCTGGTGGCTCAGTGATAAAGAATCCACCTACCAATGCAAGGGACACAGGTTCAATCTCCAGTCCAGGATGATCCCACAGGCCATGGAGCAACTAAACCTGTGTGCCACAACCACTGAGCCTGTGCTCTAGAGCCTGGAAGCCACATATACTGAACCCACATGGCCCAACTACTGAAACCCAGGCACCCTAGACCCCCTGCTCCACAACAAAAGAGGTCACCACAGTGAGAAGCCCATGCACCACAAGTAAAAAGCAGCTGCCGCTCACTGCAACTAGAGAACGAAGCAATAAAGACCTGGTGTAGCCAAAAATAAATAAAATGAGCTTTTAGAAAAGAGTTACAGGAAAAACCACTCCCGTTCATTTACACCTTGTCTCTAGCTGTCTCAGCACTACTAAAGCAGCAAAGCTGAACCACTGTAACAGAAACTCTAGACTCTACAAATTCTAACACATTTACTATCCTTCCTTTTTCAGAAAAACTTGGTTAACCTCTGATCTATAGAATAAACAGACATAGAAGTTTTACAGACTGTCTTTCTATGCAGAATGAAAAACAAACTTTAAAATATTTTTCTCAGCCAATTATACTATCACAAAACTGCTTTTCTTCTAAAATGTCATTTTATTCCTTTTTCATATTTTACTTGAGGTTTCCGGTCAAGATCGTAAGCTCACTTAGCCTTCTCTTCTTGGTTTCCTCAATAAGAAAACCATCTGGACTCCCTAAGTGTGAAGTAATAATTACAAAGAGTTTTCATGTGTGCGCTAAGTCACCTCAGACATGTCCAACTCTTTGTGACCCTATGGACTACAGCCTGCCAGGCTCCTCTGTCCAAGGGATTCTTCAGACAAGAATACTGGACTGGGTTGCCATTTCCTCCTACAGGGGATCTTCCCAACCCAGGGATCAAACCCACATCTCTTATGTCTCCTGCATTGGCAGGCGTGTTCTTTTAGGACGTGTCAAATGAAAAACAATATATGACACTTAGCTGTAATATAACTAAAAATGTCTTACAATAAGTATGATATACTCACTATTTCATTTTCATCTACTGCAGTGTAGATAACAAGTACTGTATATTCAATTAATTGTTAGAAACACATCGTCAGTCAGTCAGTTCAGTTGCTCAGTTGTGTCCGACTCTTTGCAACCCCATGAATTGCAACACGCCAGGCCTCCCTGTCCATCACTAACTCCTGGAATTCACTCAAACTCACATCCATTGAGTCGGTGATACCACCCAGTCATCTCATCCTCTGGCATCCCCTTTTCCTCCTGCCCCCAATCCCTCCCAGCATCAGAGTCTTTTCCAATGAGTCAACTCTTCACATGAGGTGGCCAAAGTATTGGAGTTTCAGCTTTAGCATCATTCCTTTCAAAGAACACCCAGGGCTGATCTCCTTTAGAATGGACTGGTTGGATCTCCTTGCATTCCAGGGGACTCTCAAGAGTCTTCGCCAACACCACAGTTCAAAAGCATCAATTCTTCGGCGCTCAGCTTTCTTCACAGTCCAACTCTCACATCCATACATGACCACAGGAAAAACCATAGCCTTGACTAGATGGACCTTTGTTGGCAAAGTACTGTCTCTGCTTTTCAATATGCAATCTAGATTGGTCATAACTTTCCTTCCAAGGAGTAAGCGTCTTTTAATTTCATGTCCCCTCAAATGCACACTTACTGATTTCTTGTATTCACAGTGACAAAGCCCCAGGGGTAATCATTGAATGAGTATTTATCTGGGATGAATATTCATTTAATCCACATCTTTACAAAGAGCTTCACAACTGACAGGACAATAAATGAGCTTTTCATGCCCATTTTCTTTCTAGATTTTGTTTGCTTTCTCCACACCCTTGACTGGAGACCAGGTAAATTCCACATATCTGTGGCCTGACTTGGAAAACAGTCTATGTCCCACATGCACTCTCCTGAACTCAAAATACAACTGCAAGAACAGGAATTAATTATTTCTCAGATTTGCCATCTGCTTCATTCAAGTCCTACAGGTGAGAAATGACAAATTTCCACTAAGAGGTAATGAATATTAATGAGGTTGTGATTCTACCCTTTGAAACAGAAAGAAAGGAATGTTGAGCCTTGCCTGGGAGTCATCCATGTACTGGCGAAAATGTTTAACAACAGCCTCAGGATTCCCTGGTGGCTCAGTGGTAAAGAATTTGCCTGCCAATGCAGGGAGCACAGGTTTGATCCCTGGGCCAGGAAGATCCCATATACTGTGGAGGAACTAAACTAATGGGCCACAACTACTGAGCCTGCACTCTAGAGCCCGAGAGCCACAAATACTAAACCCACATGGCCCAACCACTGAAGGCTGTGCACCCTAGACCCCTTGGCTCCACAACAAAAGACATCACTGCAGTGAGGACCCCATGCACCACACCTAGAAAGTAACCGCCACTAGCCACAACTAGAGAAAAGCCTGCACAGCAACAGAGAACCAGCACAGCTAAAAATAAATAAAATTATAGGGGGAAAAAACCTGCCATGAAGCTGGAGGGGGAGATCTGATTTGTAGTCTTTGCCTATTTCTGAAGTATAAAATTCCCACAGCTAATGTTAAGCTATCAATCTGAGCACAGTTCAGAAAATATGCACAGTAGAATACTATTTTATAGTTTGTCCTCTGTAAAATGCAACATTACAGGTAAATGAACTTAAGAGCATCAAGAACAATAAAATATAGTAAAATAATTAGGAGGTGATAGATTGTTAATATTGATTATTTTTGTTTTTAATATAATTTATTTAATTCTAAATGTATCATTTAGAACAACAATGTCCTACTGTATAGTACAGGAAACTATATTCAAATCATGTAATAAACAATAAAAAATTAAAAGAATACATATTATATAACTGAGTCAATTTGCTGAACAGCAGAAATTGACACATTCTACATCAACTATAAGTAATGCTTAAAATTCTCCAAGCCAGGCTCCAGCAATACATGAACCATGAACTTCCAGATGTTCAAGCTGGTTTTAGAAAAGGCAGAGGAACCAGAGATCAAATTGCCAACATCTGCTGGATCATGGAAAAAGCAAGAGAGTTCCAGAAAAACATCTATTTCTGCTTTATTGACTATGCCAAAGCCTTTGACTGTGTGGATCACAATAAACTGTGGAAAATTCTGAAAGAGATGGGAATACCAGACCACCTGACCTGCCTCTTGAGAAACCTGTATGCAGGTCAGGAAGCAACACTTAGAACTGGACATGGAACAACAGACTGGTTCCAAATAGGAAAAGGAGTACGTCAAGGCTGTATATTGTCACCCTGCTTATTTAACTTATATGCAGAGTACATCATGAGAAACGCTGGGCTGGAAGAAACACAAGCTGGAATCAAGATTGCCAGGAGAAATATCAATAACCTCAGATATGCAGATGACACCACCCTTATGGCAGAAAGTGAAGAGGAACTCAAAAGCCTCTTGATGAAAGTGAAAGAGGAGAGTGAAAAAGTTGGCTTAAAGATCAACATTCAGAAAACGAAGATCATGGCATCAGGCCCCATCACTTCATGGGAAATAGATGGGGAAACAGTGGAAACAGTGTCAGACTTTATTTTGGGGGGCTCCAAAATCACTGCAGATGGTGACTGCAGCCATGAAACTAAAAGATGCTTACTCCTTGGAAGGAAAGTTATGACCAACCTAGATAGCATATTCAAAAGCAGAGACATTACTTTGCCAACAAAGGTCCATCTAGTCAAGGCTATCGTTTTTCCAGTGGTCATGTATGGATGTGAAAGTTGGACTGTCAAGAAAGCTGAGTGCCGAAGAATTGATGCTTTTGAACTGTGGTGTTGGAGGAGACTCTTGGGAGTTCCTTGGACTGCAAGGAGATCCAACCAGTCCATTCTGAAGGAGATCAGTCCTGGGTGTTCATTGGAAGGACTGATGTTGAAGCTGAAACTCCAATACTTTGGCCACCTCATGAGAAGAGTTGACTCAGTGGAAAAGACTCTGATGCTGGGAGGGATTGAGGGCAGGAGGAGAAGGGGATGACAGATGATGAGATGGCTGGATGGCATCACCGACTCAATGGACATGAGTCTGAGTGAACTCCAGGAGTTGGTGATGGAAAGGGAGGCCTGGCGTGCTGCAATTCATGGGGTCACAAAGAGTCGGACATGACTGAGCGACTGAACTGAATTGATTGACACCAACTATACTTCATTAAAATTTTTAAATGTATAATTAATTTTTAAAAACAGGCATGCTTAACCACCAGCTCACAGAATTCCTGAAAATTTCACAATCATCTCCTACCACCTGGTACAAACCAGCTGCATCACATCACTGCTGTCAGTCTATATTATTTTGCATAAAATACAACTGCGCTGCTTTAATTTTTATGAAAGAGATCATTATTAATAAAGTTTAAAGCAACTCTCTCACCTGTCTTTGACTCCCTGTCACACACAGACACACATACACATATACACAGTTTTACTGAGTTTAACATCTCTGGAACAATGTCTGTCTGTATGAAGGTGAAAATCACCTGGCAATTTTTGAATGTTTTCATGGGCTGAATGAATGCAAGACAGCAACAACGTGCAACATGCACACTGCACCAGAACAGACTTCAAGCAACTACAGACACAAATGAAATTTAAGGATTTTTAAGGATGCAACATACTTCAAAAGTTCAAAGATTGAATTTCCTAGATGAATCAACAAAGTGCACCATTGTCTGATACTGAAGATTTTACATAGTTATACAGCACTGAGAGAAGTACCTTTCGTGTGCGTGTGCTCAGTCATGTCCAATTCTTTGTGACCCCATCATGGACTGTAGTCCACCAGGCTCCTCTGTCCATGGAATTTTCCAGGCAAGAATATTAGAGTGGTTGCCATTTCCTAATCCAGAGCATATTCCTGGACCAAGGATTGAACCCATGTCTTTTGTATCTCTTGCATTGGCAGGTAAATTCTTTACCACTGCACCACCTGGGAAATATTCAGAGAAGTACCTAGCATCTAGTAATTGTAATAAAACTTTACTAAAAGAAAAGCCCTCAATTTGGCTAGCAAAGCATATCATCATGTCCACTCATCATTAAATAAGAGCTCTGCAGTTTAAAGATAAATACCAGAGAAGAGAAAAAATAAAGATGTAACCTGACCAGGTTCCATACTTTGTCTAAAAGCTGATGCTCAATGGGCTCGATGAGGCTATCATTGAGAGTTTTAGAATTCTAAATCATCTTTTTTTCCTTTCTGTGAAGGAGGGTTGTTTCAAAACATTTTGGAAATTCTATGAAATAACTTATTAGTCCCTAGGTACATGGTGGGTTTCCAAGGTGGCGCTAGTGGTAAAGAACCTGTCTGCCAATGCAGGAGATATGAGAGATACAGGTTCTACCCCTGGGTCAGGAAGATCCCCTGGAGGAGAGCATGGCAATCCACTCTCTTGCCGGGAGAATCCCATGGACAGAGGAGCCTGGCAGGCTACGGTCCATAGGGTCACAAAGAATCAGACATGACTGAAGCGACTTAGCAGCAGTAGCAGCAGCAGGTACAGTGTAGGGGTGGGCTTCCCTGGTAGCTCAGTGGTAAAGAATCTGCCTGCCAATGCAGAAGACATGGATCTGATCTCTGGGTTGAGAAGATCCTCTGGAGCAGGAAATGACAACCCACTCCAGTATTCTTGCCTGGGAAATAAGATGGACAGAGGAGCCTGATGGGCTACAGTCCATGGGGTCATGAAGAGTCGGGCACAACTTAGCAACAAAACAAACAACAAGGTAGAGGCAAGGTGCTAGGGAAAGGATATTTTGTTATTCAGTAAACACTGCACGTGAGGTCTTGTCACCCAGAGGGAGAGGTCTCAAAAAAAAAAAAAAAAAAAAAACACAATTAAAAGTGTCTTTGGTCTTCATAACCGGCTAGTGAGACTTACTAAGATATCCATCCCATTATGAATGATACCCAGAGAGAAACTCGGAGCGGGAGGTCACAAATGCTTGGTGGATCTCCCAATACCATAGCCATGTTTCATGCTTTGTTTAGGGAAGGTTTGATTTCTGTATCTCCCTCCTTCAGGAAAACTTTCAGAAAACCATATTATTTTTCTTTCCTGATTTTGCCTCTCTTCCTTCTTTGAACTTTGCCCCCAATTTCAATAATATTAGCAACTGCTAATTGTTTTCCTTACCAATGACCAGCTCCATCTCTAACCTGCCAAATTCCCAGTCCAGCCCTCCAAGTATATTCTCAGTATGTGACTGCTTAAAGCTCTGACAACTTACAGGCATGGTGTCTGTACTACTTACAATTCTGCAGGAACTTAAGACAGGTGCAGTACCATAAGCTCTTAAAGATCATTAAAATGAATTAAACTGGCAGAATGGGAACACATTCCCACATTCAAAGATAATGCCTGATTGTTTCTACTTTCAAAACATATGTCTGTGAACCAGAAACCAATCATATCGGATGAACCCCTTCTTTTAAAAGTCACATGACTGACACATTAAAGAATAGACGATGCTATTGTTTATCTGGATTTTAATGTCATTTGATTAGGAATTTTTAGGATATGGCTAAATTGTTCTTCCTAATCATTTGTCCAGTCTTCATGGAAATAAAAATGGAAATTTCTATGTCAAATATCAATAGTGTTAATTTAAAGTGTTTTTTTTATTAGCGTTTCAACGTGTTTTTATATACACTGTCATGTTTTATATGGATAAAATTAGATATTATTCAGCCAACATACATGATGGAGAAGGAAACAGCAACCCACTCCAATAGTCTTGCCTGATGCACCCCATGGATGGAGAAATCTGGCAGGCTATAGTCCATGGGGTCGCAAGAGTCAGACACAACTTACAACTAAACCACCACCACCATGACAAGGTACACTAAAATTAAAGATTACAATCATAGCAACTAAGAGATAAAACTCAAATCACTTTTCCAAAGTTCAAAAGCATCAATTCTTCGGTGCTCAGCCTTCTTCACAGTCCAACTCTCACATCCATACATGACCACAGGAAAAACCATAGCCTTGACTAGATGAACTTTGTTGGCAAAGTAATGTCTCTGCTTTTGAACTGTGGTGCTGGAGAAGACTCTTGAGAGTCCCTTGGACTGCAAGGAGATCCAACCAGTCCATCCTAAAGGAGATCAGTCCTGAATATTCATTGGAAGACTGATGTTGAAGCTGAAACTCCAATACTTTGGCCACCTTATGCAAAGAATGAACTCATTGGAAAAGACACTGATGCTGGGAAAGATTGAAGGCAGGAGGAGAAGGGGATGACAGAGGATGAGATGGTTGGATGGCATCACTGATGCGATAGACATGAGTTTGAGTAGGCTCTGGGAATTGGTGATGGACAGGGAGGCCTAGCGTGCTGCAGTCCATGGGGTCACAAAGAGTGAGCCATGACTGAGTCACTGAACTGAACTGATTATTATAATAAAGATACTGAAGGAAAAACTAGAAAGGACTGAGAAATAGATGATGCAGAATCATGAAGCAACTAGTGATTTCCAGGTAAATGATTTGAGGTGGCCAAACGTCATTTGATTAGGAATTTTTAGGATATGGCTAAATTGTTCTTCCTAATCATTTGACCAGCCTTCATGGAAATAAAAATAGAAATTTCTATGTCAAATATCAGTAGTGTTAATTTAAAGTGTTTTTTTTAATTAGCGTTTCAAAGTGCATACAGATTTGCATACAGATTTGACCTGCATACAGACTTCTCAGGTATACAGATTATAATAATAAATAACAGGAAATGGGTGAAGGCAGTTGAAAGGTACAAACTTCTAATTATAAAATAAATAAGCCATGTGGATATAATCTACAGCATGGTGACCAGTTGTTTTTTTTTTTTTTTAAAAGATGGAAATCTACTTACAAGGGATACGCTGCATGACTTGTTAGAAATACTACTTTTCTTGCAAATTAGAGTGAGTTTCCAAGGATCTCTTAAAAAAAAAATCTAATTCTAAAAACTGTTTTATTGAAGCATAATGTGCATATACAAAGTCTACAAATCACTGCAGAATTATCACAAAGGGAATATATCTATGTTACAACCTCCCAGATCCAGAAAGAATGTCCCCCAGGATCCTTCTCTGTACTCCCTCCCAATTATATTATGCGCTTCCTCGTCTTTGAAGGGACCAATGGTGACTTCTAACACTCAGTGTAATTGGAACTTTATAAGTATGCAGCCTGTATTATGTTGTCAGACTTCTTTTGCTCAAAAGTATATGGGAGAGATTATCCATGTCATTGCTGTAGCTTTAACTCACTCATCTTCACTGTGTACAGTATTCCCCTGTATGAACATGTCACAATTTATTGATCCATTTTATTCTGGAGGAAATTCAGGTCATGGTCAACTTAGGGTTAACATGAAAAATAAAGATCTATTCATTCTTATGTGAATATTTTTGGTGCACATGTGGGTGCATTTTGCAGGGTATACATCAAAGACTAAACATGCTGGATCATTAAAGTAACATGATTTTAAGTAAGTTTACTACACGTGAGAGCCTTTATTCCCTTTTAATTTACATTCTAAATGTATTCCTGAAATCATGAACTGTGAATTTCTCAGAACTTCCTCTGCAATGTTTGTAATTCAAGTGAACTTTACTCAGTATCTATCACTTGGTATAAACTTCTTGAACTTTTGGTTTCTGTATATGATAAGAAGGAAAATTACATTTTTTTCTCTAGTTCTTTTGTTTTTACCTAAAGTAACTGAAATCATTCTTAAGTTTATCTCTATAAGATCTCTTTTAAAGTGTATCAATAGTACAATTGATAACTGGAATAGAAAATTGAAGACTGATTATGACAGATAAAATACCTGTATGCTTTAATCATCCTAAATGCCAACCTATGAAGAATTCTGAAAGGATCTGCTGCTATAAACATACCTTGCAAGAAATCCTTACTTCAGGATTATACAAACTAAATTTCAGTTAATCTCAAACTTCATTCACTATCCATGAAAGTAAGTTAGTTTTAGTGATCTGGCAATTAGAACACTCAAATATTATTAACCTTTTTCTTCACCTATGTCCAATGTTTGAGTTCCCACGGCTAAAACAAGTATGCAAGTGTGTACTTAGGGAAATTAAAAGGCTGAGGCTTCTCCTTTTTAAGTATTTATAGTTACTCTATCCATTATCAGTAGACCAATGGCTATTTTTAGAGTTTCTGTAGCGTGCAAATCACATTATTATGTGATTCTTATTGTATCACACACAGTCTAGTTGGAGCAATTTTACCTATTTTGTTTGGTTTTTGTTTTTTAAACTTTTTTATTGTTAATTGGAGGATAATTGCCTTACAGTGTTGTGTTGGTTTCTGCCATACATCAAGATGAATCAGCCATAGGTATACGTATGTCTCCTCCCTCTTGAACCTCCCTCCCACCCTATCCCACCATCTAGATTGTCACAGAGCACTGGATTTGAGCTCCCTGCATCATACAGCAAATACCTACTGGTGATCTATGTTACATACGGTCATGCAAATGTTTCAGTGTTAGTCTTTCATTTCGTCCCTCCCTCTCCTTCCACCACTGTGTCTACAGATCTATTCTCTAGGTCTGCATCTCCACTGCTGTCCTGCAAATAGGTTCATCAGTACCATCTTTCTAGATTCCATATATACGCATTAATATATGATATTTGTTTTTTCTCTCTGACTTACTTCAGTCTTTATAATAGGCTCTAATTGTCTATTTTTGAAAAATTAACATTTTCTCAAGAATGTAACACAAGAATAAAATAGAAGAGTCAAGTTGGTGCAGGTGACGAAACATTTTATATTTTCAAAGTCATGATAAAAGTCAGCAATGGAAATGCTGAAATGACAAGACAAGGTTTTTCAAGTCCTACTTGAAAGAAGTACTACACTTAACTGCAGATGCTCTGATTAAATTAAATGATTCATTTTTAAGGCACTGTTTAAATCTGAGTCCCCCTATTCACATGATGAGAAAAGACTTCATGTATCACCAATTACAGTGACCTTGTTCACCGGTGATGGAGAATTGAATAGGAGGCAGTTTTAGCAATAGCCTGCATTATAATATGGACAGGATTAGACATGACAGAAAATTGATCATTTCCAGATAGTTTAGGCCAGTCACAGAGTAATCAATCAGATTGTTGTACAATTGATGACACAGAGGTCAGACAGTCCATGTAACTAGGTTCTTTTTCATCACACTAGCGTTCACCCAGGTAATTCAGTCATTATGACAGCCAAAAATTCATGATTGATGAGGTGATTTTCAGTTCAGTTCCAAGACAGTCTACATCAACCCCACTGTTTACCATTCAGTACATTATTTTTCCATTTGAAATGAAACTGTCTCACAGTAAGCAATAATTTTTGAGGCCAAATTGCTTTAAAAGATACTCAGTGGAAACACTAGCTAAAGAGTCATCAATCCAGCTTAATCCTAGAACTGCTTTAATCCACCTTTACATGCTCTTTGGTTTCAAAATAACTAAGCAATAATAGAGGGACAGAGAAATTCTATTCGTGCAACTAATTTTTCCAACTAATCGTGCAAAGGTCAGAGAGAGACCTCTTATCTTTATATTGACTGATAAAAATCAAAATTAAGCTGAATTTTAAAAATCCAGATCTTCAAAATAGTGTTCAATTGTTACCGTAGGTCTCTTTCATTTATGAAGATTTTCTTAAGCTGTATTTTAAACAAATTTTAAATGACTCAGAGGTTAGAAGGATGAGATTTAGTGGAGTTTATTTCTAGCAGAGAAAATTTCAGGAGCATAAACTAAGAGCATGAAACAGCATCATGCATCCAAGGAACAGCACCCAGCTCGGCAGGGTCAGAGCAAGGCAGGAAACATGGCCAGAGAGACAGAAAGGGTTCCAAAATGGAATTAAGAGGTTAACAATGTAAACTATGCTGGTGATAGATTTTAAGCAAGAAAGTGATATGTTCAAAAACGCTGTTTTAAAATCAACCTAGATATCATGCAGAGAATTAATTAAAGTAGGATATATGGGCAAACAGAAGGACCTAAAGAAAGGAATAGCAATATCCCAGGAATAAAACACTGAGGACTTGAGCTCAGGCAGTAGCTGAGGGTGGTTTGGAAGGTTCAAACAGGGATGTTTCAAAAACTGAATAGATGAGACTTAATTATCAACTAAATATGGATAGCATAAAAAGAAGCAGGATTCTGGAATGATGATACTGAAATTTCTGCCTCTGAAGGGAAATACATGCTCAGTTTGAGATCTGAAAAGTGTAAGGTACCTGGTGCAGTTCCACCTGGACACTTTCAGTAGGCAGTTGAGGTGTAAGATCTTGGTCTGACATACAAATGAGGCAATTATCAGCATACAAGTGGCAGCTGAAGGATACAGGTGGATATTGCCACCTCAGGAAAGACAACTAGAAAAGAAAAATAAAAGTGAGGACCTTAGAGAACACAGATAAGACCACAGGTTACCAAAATGCGGAAGTAAAAACTGATATCTGTTTGACATAACTATAGTGGTAGAAGGTAATTAGTCATTTTGGCAACTAAAACTTTCTGTATCATTCAGATGACTGAGTTCAGATAACAGATACCCAGCAAGAATGTTGCTGAAACCAAGTTCCCCTAAAACCAATTTCATCTACTGAGTTATGACTAATCTCTCTACCCAAAGCTTTACTCCCTTTCTTTTCCTGAACCTGTTCCCCTTGAGATTGAGAAGTATCAAAGAAAAGGGGAGGGGGGTTGAAACTATATACAAGCCCCTGTCCTTTGCATAAAAAGTCTTATGCTTCAGTCTCCCGGGTGTTCCTTGAGTCTCTGTGACAACCTAGAAGGGTGGGGTGGAGTAGCGGTGGGAGGGAGGCTCAGAGGGAGGGGACCTATGTATACTTATGGCTGACTCACACTGTTGTACAGCAGAAAACAATGCAACTTTGTAAAGCAATTATCCTCCAATTAAATATTTTTTAATTTACATGTGCACTGAATCACCATGATGTACACTTTAAATATCTCACGATTTTATATATCAAATATACCTCAGTAAACTTGAAATGGAAAAATAAGCAAAACAAAAAACAAAGAATAGCTGTTGGACCAGGAAATTGGCAACAAGCTAGACTATAAATCTGCCACAGAGATTCAGGGAACTCCCAGTTCCCTGAAAGATGCAGATAAAGGCCTGACACACATCCAGGTTGTTTCTATAGGAAGCAGACCTCCACCAGATGAAAACTGCTGACAGTGAGCACACAGACCCTAGACTGCCCGAAACCAGAAGGCTTATGATGCTTAAAACTTCACCTGATGCCAACCAATATAACAACCGTGCATGAGCTGATCACACAGCCTGTAGCCCCCTCCCTCACACAGCCCTTAAAACCTCTTCCCCGAAAGGAACTTTGGGAAGTTCAGGTCTTTGGAACATGAGCTGCCCCTGCCCAGTCTCCTTGGATGGCACCTACAATAAATGTTGCACTTTTCTTCATCACTACTAGTATCAGTAAAGGCTTTACTCTACAGAGTTCTTGCTGTTCAGTCGCTAATTCGTTTCCAACTCTGCGACTCCATGGACTGTGACATCCCAGGCTTCCCTGTCTTTCACTATCTCCCTTTCTTCTCCTGCCATCAATCTTTCCAGCATCAAGGTCTTTTCTAGTGAGTTGGCTCTTCATATCAGGTGGTCAAAGTATTGGAACTTCAGCATCAGTCCTTCCAATGAATATTCAGAGTTGATTTCCTTTAGGGTTGAGTGGTTTGATCTCCTTGCTGTCCAAGGGACTCTCAAGAGTCTTTTCCAGCACCACAAATCAAGAGTATCAGTTCTTTGGCACTCAGTCTTCTTTATGGTCCAACTCTCATATCCATATATGACTACTGGAAAAAACAAAGCTTTGACTATATGGACCTTTGTCGGCAAAGTGGCATATTTGCTTTTTAATAAGTTGTCTAGGTTTGTCATAGCTTTCTTCCAAGGAGTAAGCATCTTTTGAGTTCGTAGCTACAATCAACATCTGCAGTTTTTGAAAAAGATGATGGAGGAGTAGGTGGACATGGAGTACATCTCTCTCCATGGATGCATCAGGACTACACCTTCAGACACAGAAGTGCATGCAGAATACCAGCTGGGAGCAGATGGGAGGACCTGACCAGTGGAAAAGAGTATATAGCCCCACACAAAACTCAGTAGGATGAAGGAACAAGGGGGAGAAACCAGAGTGTTAGTAGGACTGGACCTGCCCTTGGCAGGTGGGGGAACTGAAGCAGGGTTCCAATCCCCACATTAGGGCAATTGTCTGAGTCAGAAGAGAAACTTTTAAGGCTGGGAGTGAAACAGCTGATCTGTGGCAGCCTAAACGGAATGAGAATCAGTCAGTCCTTGCCACAGCCATACATACCCCGGACAGGGACACAGGTCCCCTAGAAGGCGCAGTGGCTGGGAGCTGGAGTTTAGGGGTTGTGGAGCAATCCCAGGGTGAGGGCTGCTGTTGACTGCAAAGACACGGATCGAGGGGATATGGAGGAGGAAACTGTAGTGCGAAATGCCTGTGGAGGAAAGTCAGGCAGCCATGGAAGCAAGGCGAAGCTGCTGAGTCACGCATAGGGGGTGGAGCCATCACCATAGCCTCTCTCCCCACAGGACAGCATTGACAGCTGAACAATAGAGAGGCTGGCCCATCAAATGCCTGACACACTGAACTACGGAGCAGGACCCCACCCAGGCTGCCCCTTTAAGTGCCTGATGCGCCAATCTACAGCATAGGACTGCAGCCAGAGGTGCCCCTCTATGTACCTGACTCATCAAACAACAGAGAAAGACCCCAGGGAAGGGAGCCCTGTAAGTGCCTGAACGGGCAGAGCAACGGAGAAAGACTGGCCGAAGAGGCCTTCTGATTGCCAGCTACGAGAGGATCGAAAAAAGACTCTGATAGGGCCATAACTCCTGTGGCGGAGGCGGTCCATGTCCCTGCACACTTGGCGTCACCAGGGTCCCCACAAGCCAAGCAGCTGCACCACCTTCACGCTCAACTCTCACTCAGGCAGAGCTGCCACAGGCAAAATAAGTCTTGCATCTATGCGCGCAGGGTCACTTTGGTCATGTCAAACGCTTTGCGACCCTATGGACTGTGGCCTGCTGGGCTTCTGTGTCATGGAGGGGGATTCTCCAGGCAAGAATACTGGAACATATTGGCCAATACTGGTTGCCATAAACTTCCAGAGCACTATATTTTCTGCTGCCCTTAGCTGCCAACTCCCCTGAGTACCTGGTGCTGCCAGAACCCCTGCAACCCAAGCAGCTGCACCACTTCCATACCTGGTCCTCACAGGGGCAAACCCAAGTCCTCCAGGGCAGCCTCAGGAGCAAACCCCAGTGGACGACTCACATGCAGAGGTGGAAATAAAACCACAATTGAAACCCAGGGGCAGTGTGACTAAGGAAGAAGACCCAAGACCCTCCCACCAGGTGTACAAGCTGCAGATTAAATCCACACTATCAACTAGGCAGACTCTGTGTCTAGGGAATCCATAAAAGGCCATTGAGAGCTTCCACAAAAGAAAATGCACTAGTTCTTATAGCCGTGGACACTGGAGGCAAGAACACACAGGAGTAGGACCAGATTAAAATCTGAGCTGCCCCCACAGCAGGTCTAGAGATCAGCACAGTGTTGGAGGGCATTCTAAGGAGGTGAAGTAGACTGTGACTCCAAGCACGGGAAAGGACTCTGATAGCAGTGACTCAAGAAAAGCATTTATTATTCTTATGTTTTCACTTGTTCTGCAGATTCTTTTGGATTTTTTTTTCCCATCTGTTGTAGTTGTTAATTTTGTTGGCACTATGAAATCCAATTAAAAGCTTTTTTTTTTTCCTCAGTCACATTTTTTATTGTTGTTATAAAACTCAGCCTCTACATTTGGCTTTTGCAGTACTGTGGAGTTTCTTTCTTTTTTTTCTTTTCTTTTTTAATTTTTTAAACCTATTATTATTTTTTCTCCATTTATCCCTTTGTTTGCCTTCCCTACTGTTCTTTACCCTTTGCAGTTAATCTTTAATGTATATAAATCTTCTTCATCTACCTCTATTTAACTTTGCATAGCTATTCTTTTTTTTCTTTCTCTCATTTTCTCTCAACATATTTGTTAGTTTTATTTTCATTGCTTATTTCCCAATTGGCCCCTTATTAGTTTTGTTTTCCAGTTTGTGGGTTAGTTTTGTTCTGGCAGATATAACTTTCAGTTCCATTTGTTCACTGGGTCCATCTATTGTACTTTATTTTTGTTGGGCTGTTTTGATTTTGCTTATGGGTGTATATGTTTATGTCTATATTCAGTCAAAATATTTATTGCTGTTATAAACCTCTGCCTCTATGTTGGGCTTTTGCAGTTCTGAGGAGTTTTCCTTTTTTTCCCTTTTTTCTTTCTTCTTCCATTTTTTTTCTTTTATCTTTTTTATAATTTTAATTTATAATGTTTTTAATCTATTATGTTTTTCCTACACTTAATCCTTTGTTTGCCTTTCCTACTGTTCTTTTCCCCTTGCAGTTAATCTTTAATGTATATAAATCTTCATCTACCTCTATATAACTTTGCATATCTATTCTTTCTTTCTTTTCTTTCTGTTCCTCTCAACATATTTGCTAGTTTTGTTTTCATTGCTTTATTCCCCATTTGTCACCTTGCTTTAATTTTGTTTTCCAGTTTGTGCTTTAGTTAGTCTTGTTCTTAACTGGTAAATATAATTTTTTATTTCCTTTGCTAGCCAGGTCAATCTACTGTACTTTATGTTTGTTGGACTGTTTGACTTTGCTCATGGGTGTATATGTATATGTGTATATTCCATTCTTTTAATTATTATTTGCCTGATTTTGTAACTACCATTTGTCTGGGGTTCATCTTTGGTTTCTTGTTTATGGATATTTGTTTTAATCTCACTTAATGCCATAACAAATCACTTGTGGAATCTTTCCTCCTGATTAGAGATCAAGCCCTGAGCCTCTGGAGTGGGAGCAATGACTCCAAGACCCTATACTACCAGAGAATTAACCCTAGGGAATATCAAATAGTGAGAACTCACACAAACGAAACCACTTCAATGCAAGACATGGCATCACCCAACCACCAGTAGTACCCTGTGCAGGACACCTCATCTAAACAACAAACAAAACAAAAATACAAACCCAATTATCAGCAGACAGGATTACCACCTCACTCAGCCTTGCCCATCAGAGGAAAAACAAATTAACAAACAAACAAAGAGAAACTCAGCACAAATCTCATCCTATCTGAAGCTTACACAAACCACTGGACCAACCTTAGGAGGGCAGAAACCAAAAGGAAGAAAGAATTCAACCTTCTTCCAGGAAAGAATTCAACTTTCCTTGAAGCCTGGGAAAAGGAGACTTCAAACACAGTAAGTTAAAAAAATAATAATGAAAAGGCAGAGAAATACTAGATGAATGAAGGAACAAACTAGAAACACAGAAGTCCAAGTAAATGAAGAGGAACTAGGAAAACTACCTGAAAAAGAATTCATAATAATGATAGTAAAGATGATCAAAAACCTTGAAAACAAAATGCAGAAAAATGCAAGAATCAATTAACAAAGACCTAGAAGAATTAAAGGATAAACATACAGAGACAACACAATTACTGAAATTAAAAATACTCTAGAAGGAATCAATAGCAGAATATCTGAAGCAGAAGAACAAATCAGTGAGCAGGAAGATAAAATGGAAATAACTTCTGAAGAGCAGAATAAAGTGAACAGAACTGAGGACAGTCACGGAGACCTCTGGGAGAATATCAATCACACCAACATTAGAATTATTGGGGTCCCAGAAGAAGAAGAGAAAAAGAAAAGGGTATCAGAAAATATTGACGAGATTATAGTTGAAATTTTCCCCAACATGGAAAAGGAAATAATCAGTCAAGTCGAAGAGGCACAAAGAGTCCCATACAGGCTAAACCCAAGGAGAAACATGCCAAGACACATACTAATCAAATTAACAAAAACTAAACACAAATAAAGACTACTAAAAGCAACAAGGGAGAAGCAACAAGTAACATACAAGGGAAACCCCATACACTTAACAGCTGATCAGAAACTGCAGGCCAGAAAGGAATGGCAGGATATATTTAACATACTGAAAGGGAAAAATCCACAACCAAGATTACTGTACTTGGCAAGGATCTCACTCAGAATTGATGGAGAAATAAAAAGCTTTTCAGACAAGCAAAAAGTTAAGAGAATTCAGTACCATCAAACCAGCTTTACAACAACTGTTAAAGGGACTTATACAGTCAAGAAATACAAGAGAAGAAAAAAGATCTACAAAATCAGTCCCAAACAATTAAGAAAATGGCAATAGGAACATATGTGTCAATAATTACTTTACATTTAAATGGATTAAATGTTATAACCAAAAGACACAGACTGGCTGAATGGATACAAAAACAAGACCCATATATGTGCTGTCTACAAGAAACCCACTTCAGATCTAAAGACACGTATATGCTGAAAGTGAGAGGATGGAAAAATGCATTCCATGAAAGTGGGAAGTAAAAGAAAGCTGGAGTAGCAATCCTCATATCAGAAAAAATATACCTTAAAATAAGGAAGATTATAAGAGATAAGGAAGGACGCTACATAATGATCCAGGGATCAGTCCAAGAGGAAGACATAACAGTTGTAAATATCTATACACCCAACATAGGAGCACCTCAATACATAAGACAAACACTAACAGACATAAAAGGAGAAATTGACAGTAACACAATAATAGTAGGCGACTTTAATACCCCACTCACACCAATGGACAGACCATCAAAACAGAAAATTAATAAGGAGACACAAGTCTTAAATGATACATTAGATGAGATGGATCTCATTGCTATCATCAGGACATTCCATCGGAATTCAGAAGAATATACCTTCTCAAGTGCATGTGGAACATTCTCCAGGATAGACCACATCTTGAGTCACAAATTACACCTCAGTAAATTTAAGAAAACTGAAATCATATCAAGCATCTTCTCCAACCACAATGCTAAGAGACTAGATATCAATTACAAGAAAAAATACTGTAAGATACACAAACACATGGAGACTAAACAACACGTTTCTAAATAACCAACAGGTTACTGAGGAAATCAAAAAGGAAATCAAAAAATTTCTAGAAACAAATGACAATGAAAACACGACAACTCAAAACCTATGGGATGCAGCAAAAGCAGTTCTAAGAGGGAAGTGTATAGCAATACAATCCTACCTCAAGAAGCAAGAAAAACATTGAATAGACAACCTAACTTTACACCTAAAGCAACTGGAAAAAGAACAACAACAACAACAAAAAAAAAAATAGTAGAAGGAAAGAAACCATAACGATCTGAGCAGAAATAAATGAAAAAAAAAAAAAAAAGAAATGAAAGAAACAATAGTAAAGATTAATAAAACTAAAAGCTGGTTCTTTGAGAAACAAAACTGACAAACCCTTAACCAGATTCATTAAGAAAAAAGAGAGAATCAAATAAACAAAATCAGAAATCAAAAAGGAGAGGTTACAACAAACAATGCAGAAATACAAAGGATTATAAGAGACTATTATGAACTATATGGCAATAAAATAGATAACTTGGAAGAAATGAACAGATTCTTAGAAAAGTTCAATCATCCAAGACTGAACCAGGAAGAAATAGAAATTATGAACAATACAATTACAAGTACTGAAATTGAAGCTGTGATCAAAAATCTACCCAAAAACAAAAGCCCAGGACCAGATGGCTTCACAGGAGAATTCTATCATTTAGAGAAGAGCTAATGTCTATCCTTCTAAATCTCTTTCAAAAAATTGCAAAGGAAGGAACACTTCCAAACTCATTCTATGAGGCCACCATCACCCTGATTCCAAAACCAGACAAAGACAACACACAAAAAGAAAACTACAGGCCAATACCACTGATGAACATAGATGCAAAAATCCTCAACAAAATTTTAGCAAACAGAATTCAGCAACACATCAAAAAGCCTATACACCATGATCAAGTTGGGTTTATTCCAGGGATTCAAGGATTCTTCAATATATGCAAATCAATCAATGTGATACATCACATTAACAAATTGAATGATAATGACCATATGATAATCTCAATAATGCAGAAAAAGCCTTTGACAAAATTCAGCACCCATTTATGATTAAAACTCTTCAAAAAATGGGCATGGAAGGAACATACCTCAACATAGTAAAGGCCATATATGATTAGCCTACAGCAAACACTATTCTCAAAACTGAAAGAATTCCCCCTAAAATCAGGAACAAGACAAGGGTGTCCACTTTTGCCACTATTATTCAACATAGTTCTGAAAGTCCTAGCTACAGCAATCAGAGAAGAAAAAGAAATAAAAGGAATCCAGATCAGAAAAGAAGTAGAGCTCTGTTTGCAGATGACATGATACTGTACATAGAAAACCCTAAAGATAGTACCAGAAAATTACTCGAGCTAATCAGTGAATTTAGCAAAGTTATAGGATACAAAGTCAATACACAGAAATTGCTTGCATTTCTATATACTAACAATGAAAAATCAGAAAGAGAAATTAAGGAATCAATCCCATTCTCCATTACAATAAAAAGAATTAAGTATCTAGGAATAAACTTACCTAAGGAGACAAAAGAACTGTACACAGAAAATTATAAAACATTAATGAAAGAATTCAAAGACAATATAAACAGATGGAGAGATTCTAGGTACCTGGGTAGGAAGAATCAATATTGTGAAAATGATTATATTACCAAATGCAATCTACAGATTCAATGCTATCTCTAACAAATTATCAACAGCATTTTTCACAGAACTAGAACAAAAATTTTCTCAATTCATATGGAAACACAAAAGACCCTGAAGAGCCAAAGCAGTCTTGAGAAAGAAGAATGGAGGGAGCTGGAGGAATCAAGCTTCCTGACTTCAGATTATACTACAAAGCTACAGTCATCAAGACAGTATGGTACTGGCACAAAAACAGAAATATAGAAAAATGGAACAAGATAGAAAACACAGAAATAAGCCTATGCACCTATGGGTACCTTATGTTTTACAAAGGAGGCAAGAATATACAATGGGGCAAAGACAGCCTCTTCAGTAAATGGTGCTGGAAAACTGGATAGCTACATGTAAAAGAATGAAATTAGAACATGTCCTAACACCATACACAAAGATAAACTTAAAATGGATTAAAGACCTAAATGTAAGACCAGAAAATATAAAACTCTTAGAGGAAAACATAGGCAGAACACTCGACATAAATCAAAGCAAGATCCCTATGAACCACCTGCTAGAGTAATAGAAATAAAAACAAAAGTAAACAAGTGGGACCTGATTAAACTTAAAAGCTTTTGCACAGCAAAGGAAACTATAAGCAAGGTGAAAAGCAACCCTCAGAATGGGAGAAAATAATAGCAAATGAAACAACTGACAAAGGATTAATTTCCAAAATATACAAGCAGCTCATACAACTCAACACCAGAAAAACAAACAACCAAAAAAAAGTGGGGGAAAGACATAAACATACATTTCTCCAAAGAAGATGTACAGATAGCTAACAAACATATGAAAAGATGCTCAACTCATTATTAGAGAAATGCAAATCAAAACTACAATGAGATATCACCTCACACCAGTCAGAATGGCCATCATCAAAAAGTCTACAAGCAATAAATGCTGGAAAGAGTGTGGAGAAAAAGGAATGCTCTTGCACTGTTGTGGGAATGTAAATTGATACAGCCACTATGGAAGACGGTATGGAGATTTCTTTAAAAACTAGGAACAAAACCACTATATGACCCAGCAATCCCACTCCTAGGCATATACCCGGAGGAAACCAAAATTGAAAAAGACACATGTATCCCATTGTTCATTGTAGCACTACTTACAATAGCTAGAAAATGGAAGCAACCTAGATGTCCATCGACAGATGAATGGATTAAGAAGTTGTGGTACATATACACAATGGAATATTAATCAGCCATAAAAAGGAGGACATTTGAGTCCATTCTAATGAGGTGGATGAACCTATAACCTATTATACAGAGTGAAGTAAGTCAGAAAGAGAAAGATAAATACCATACTCTAACACATATATACAGAGATTAGAAAAATGGTAATGAAGAATTTAATTACAGGGCAACAATGGAGAAACAGATATAGAGAATAGACTTATGGACATGGGGAGACAGTGAGATGTATGGAAAGAGTAACATGGAAACTTACATTACCATATGTAAAATAGATAGCCCATGGGGATTTGCTATATGGCTCAGGAAACTCAAACAGGGGCTCTGTATCAACTTAGAGGGGTGGGATGGGGCAGGAAGATGGGAGAAAGGTTCAAAAGGGAGGAAATATACATATACCTATGGCTGATTTATGTTGAGGTTTGACAGAAAACAACAAAATTCATAAAGCAATTATCCTTCAATAGAAAATAATTTTTTTTTAAATTCTGCAGTGATTTTGGAGTCTAGTAAATAAAATCTGCTACTACTTACACATTTTCTCCATCTATTTGCTATGAACTGATGGTCAAAGCCTTTGACTGTGTGGATCACAATAAACTGTGGAAAATTCTGAAAGAGATGGGAATACCAGACCACCTGATCTGCCTCTTGAGAAATTTGTATGCAGGTCAGGAAGCAACAGTTAGAACTGGGCATGGAACAACAGACTGGTCCCAAATAGGAAAAGGAGTACATCAAGGCTGTATATTGTCACCCTGTTTATTTAACTTATATGCAGAGTACATCATGAGAAACGCTGGGCTGGAAGAAACACCAGCTGGACTCAAGATTGCTGGGAGAAATATCAATAACCTCAGATATGCAGATGACACCACCCTTATGGCAGAAAGTGAAGAGGAACTCAAAAGCCTCTTGATGAAAGTAAAAGTGGAGAGTGAAAAAGTTGGCTTAAAGCTCAACATTCAGAAAAGGAAGATCATGGCATCTGGTCCCATCACTTCATGGGAAATAGATGGGGAAACAGTGAAAACAGCGTCAGACTTTATTTTGGGGTGCTCCAAAATCACTGCAGATGGTGACTGCAGCCATGAAATTAAAAGACGCTTACTCCTTGGAAGGAAAGTTATGACCAACCTAGATAGCATATTCAAAAGCAGAGACATTACTTTGCCAACAAAGGTTCATCTAGTCAAGGCTATGGTTTTTCCAGTGGTCATGTATGGATGTGAGACTTGGACTGTGAAGAGAGCTGAGTGACGAAGAACTGATGCTTTTGAACTGTGGTGTTGGAGAAGACTCTTGAGAGTCCCTTGGACTGCAAGGAGATCCAACCAGTCCATGCTGAAGGAGATCAGCCCTGGGATTTCTTTGGAAGGAATGATGCTAAAGCTGAAACTCCAGTACTTTCGCCACCTCATGCGAAGAGTTGATTCATTGGAAAAGACTCTGATGCTGGGAGGGATTGGGGGCAAGAGGAGAAGGGAACGACAGAGGATGAGATGGCTGGATGTCATCACTGACTCGATGGATGTGAGTCTCAGTGAACTCCGGGAGTTGGTGATGGACAGGGAGGCCTGGCATGCTGCGATTCATGGGCTCGCAAAGAGTCAGACATGAATGAGCGACTGATCTGATCTGATCTGATGGGATCAGATGCCATGTCCTTAATTTTTCAATGCTGAGTTTTAAGCCAGCTTTTTCACTCTCTTCTTTCACCTTCATCAAGAGGCTCTTGAGTTCCTCTTCACTTTTTGCAATTCAGTCCAGTCACTTAGTCATGTCCAACTCTTTGGGACCCCTCGGATTGCAGCATGCCAGGCCTCCCTGTCCATCACCAACTTCCAGAATTTACTCAAACTCATGTCCATTGAGTTGGTGATGCCATCCAACTATCTCATCCTCTGTCATCCCCTTCTCCTCCTGCCTTCACTCTTTCTCAGCATCAGGGTCTTTTCCAATGAGTCAGTTCTTCACATCAGGTGGCCAAAGTACTGGAGAGTGATATCATCTGTGTATCTGAGGTTGTTGATATTTCTCCTGGAAATCTTAATTCCAGCTTGTGCTTCATCCAGCCCAGCATTTTACATGATGTATTCTGCATAAAAGTTAAATAAGCAGGGTGACAATATACAGCTGTGATGTACTCCTTTCCCAATTTGAACCAGTCCATTGTTTCACATCCGGTTCTGACTGTTGCTTCTTGTCCTGCATACAGGTTTCTTAAGAGACAAGTAAGGTAGTCTGTTATTCCCACCTTCTCTTGAAGAATTTTCCACAGTTTGTTGTGATCCACACAGTCAAAGGCTTTAGCATAGTCAGTGAAGCAGAAGTGGACGTTTTTCTGTAACTCCCTTGCTTTTTCTATGATGCAATAGATGTTGGCAATTTGATCTCTGGTTCCTCTGTCTTTTCCAAATCCAGTTTGTACATCTGGAAGTTCTCAGTTCATGTACCTATGAAGCCTAGCTTGAAGGATATTGAGCATTACAATGCTAACATGTGAAATGAGTGCAATTGTATAGTAGTTTAAGTGTTCTTTGGCATTGCCTTTCTTTGGGATTGGAAACTGTGATCAGACGACGTCTGGTTCAGTAATGTTGCCAAGTACATGACAGAGGGGATAATTCAGGCTGCCAAGAGTAATCAACAGTGGCCACACCATCCAGAGGTTATTACTGAGACATAAAAGTGCTCATTAGGGAGGACAGTGTGGAGGACTTTGTGAAGTTAGTTCAGCAAAGGTGGGTATACCAGCATCCTGATAACACAACAGATGTATATTATGGGTTGAATTGTGTCTCTTAAGCTGCAGCACCTCAGAATGTGATCTTATTTGGAAATAAAGTTATTGGTGTAATCATACTTTGTTGTTCAGTCACTCAGTTGTGTCTGACTCTTTGCAACCCCATATACTAAAGCACACCAGGCTTCCCCGTCCTTTACTATGCCCCAGGGTTTGCTCAAACTCAAATCCATTGAGTTGGTGATGCCATCCAACCATCTCATTCTCTGTTGCCCTCTTCTCATCCTGCTCTCATTCATTCCCAGCATCAGAGTCTTTTCCAATGAGTTGGCTTTTCACATCAGGTGACAAAAGTATTGGCACTTCAGCTACAGCATCAGTTCTCCCCATGAATATTCATGGTTGATTTCCTTTAAAATCCCTTAATCCAAGTATCCTTATAAGAACACATTCATACTGCAATCCCACTCCTGGGCACATAGTGGAGAAAACTGTAATTTGAAATAATACATGCACCCCAATATTCACTGCAGCACTGTTTACAGTAGCCAAGTCGTCCCCTTCTCCTCCTGCCCCCAATCCGTCCCAGCATCAGTCTTTGCCAATGAGCCAACTCTTTGCATGAGGTGGCGAAAGTACTGGAGTTTCAGCTTTAGCATCATTCCTTCCAAAGAAATCCCAGGGCTGATCTCCTTCAGCATGGACTGGTTGGATCTCCTTGCAGTCCAAGGGACCCTCAAGAGTCTTCTCCAACACCACAGTTCAGAAGCATCAATACTTCGGCACGCAGCCTTCCTCACAGTCCAACTCTCACATCCATACATGACCACAGGAAAAACCATAGCCTTGACTAGATGAACCTTTGTTGGCAAAGTAATGTCTCTGCTTTTGAATATGTTATCTAGGTTGGTCATAACTTTCCTTCCAAGGAGTAAGCGTCTTTTAATTTCATGGCTGCAGTCACCATCTGCAGTGATTTTGGAGCCCCAAAAAAAGAAAGTCTGACACTGGTTCCACTGTTTCCCCATCTATTTCCCATGAAGTGATGGGACCAGATGCCATGATCTTCGTTTTCTGAATGTTGAGCTTTAAGCCAACTTTTTCACTCTCCTCTTTCACTTTCATCAAGAGGCTTTTGAGTTCCTCTTCACTTTCTGCCATAAGGGTGGTGTCATCTGCATACCTGAGGTTACTGATATTTCTCCCAGAAATCTTGAGTCCAGCTGGTGTTTCTTCCAGCCCAGCGTTTCTCATGATGTACTCTGCATATAAGTTAAATAAGCAGGGTGACAATATACAGCCTTGATGTACTCCTTTTCCTATTTGGGACCAGTCTGTTGTTCCATGCCCAGTTCTAACTGTTGCTTCCTGACCTGCATATAGATTTCTCAAAAGGCAGATCAGGTGGTCTGGTATTCCCATCTCTTTCAGAATTTTCCACAGTTTTTGTGATCCACACAGTCAAAGGCTTTGGCATAGTCAATAAAGCAGAAATAGATGTTTTTCTGGAACTCTCTTGCTTTTTCCATGATCCAGCAGATGTTGCCAATTTGATCTCTGGTTCCTCTGCCTTTTCTAAAACCAGCTTGAACATCAGGAAGTTCACGGTTCATGTATTGCTGAAGCCTGACTTGGAGAATTTTGAGCATTACTTTACTAGTGTGTGAGATGAGTGCAATTGTGCGGTAGTTTGAGCATTCTTTGGCATTGCCTTTCTTTGGGATTGGAATGAAAACTGACCTTTTCCAGTCCTGTGGCCACTGCTGAGTTTTCCACATTTGCTGGCATATTGAGTGCAGCACTTTCACAGCATCATCTTTCAGGATTTGAAAGAGTTCAACTGGAATTCCATCACCTCCACTAGCTTTGTTCGTAGTGATGCTTTCTAAGGCCCTCTTGACTTCACATTCCAGGATGTCTGGCTCTAGATGAGTGATCACACAATCGTGATTATCTGGGTCGTGAAGATCTTTTTAGTACAGTTCTTCTGTGTATTCTTGCCATCTCTTCTTAATATCTTCTGCTTCTGTTAGGTCCATACCATTTCTGTCCTTTATCGAGCCCATCTTTGCATGAAATGTTCTCGTGGTATCTCTAATTTTCTTGAAGACATCTCTAGTCTTTCCCATTCTGTTGTTTTCCTCTATTTCTTTGCATTGATTGCTGAAGAAGGCTTTCTTATCTCTTCTTGCTATTCTTTGGAACTCTGCATTCAGATGCTTGTATCTTTCCTTTGCTCCTTTGCTTTTCGCTTCTCTTCTTTTCACAGCTATTTGTAAGGCCTCCCCAGACAGCCATTTTGCTTTTTTGCATTTCTTTTCCATGGGGATGGTCTTGATCCCTGTCTTCTCTACAATGTCACGAACCTCATTCCATAGTTCATCAGGCACTCTATCTATCAGATCTAGGCCCTTAAATCTATTTCTCACTTCCACTGTATAATTATAAGGGATTTGATTTAGGTCATATCTGAATGGTCTAGTGGTTTTCCCTACTTTCTTCAATTAAGTCTGAATTTGGCAATAAGGAGTTCATGGTCTGAGCCACAGTCAGCTCCTGGTCTTCTTTTTGCTAACTGTATAGAGCTTCTCCATCTTTGGCTGCAAAGAATGTAATCAATCTGATTTCGATGTTGACCATCTGGTGATGTCCATGTGTAGAGTCTTCACTTGTGTTGTTGGAAGAGGGTGTTTGTTATGATCAGTGCATTTTCTTGGCAAAACTCTATTAGTCTTTGCCCTGCTTCATTCCGTATTCCAAGGCCAAATTTGCCTGTTACTCCAGGTGTTTCTTGACTTCCTACTTTTGCATTCCAGTCCCCTATAATGAAAAGGACATCTTTTTTGGGTGTTAGTTCTAAAAGGTCTTGTAGGTCTTCATAGAACTGTTCAACTTCAGCTTCTTCAGCGTTACTGGTTGGGGCATAGACTTGGATTACTGTGATATTGAATGGTTTACTTTGGAAACGAACAGAGATCATTTCATCGTTTTTGAGATTGCATCCAAGTACTGCATTTCGGACTCTTTTGTTGACCATGATGGCTACTCCATTTCTTCTGAGGGATTCCTGCCTGCAGTAGTAGATATAATGGTCATCTGAGTTAAATTCACCCATTCCAGTCCATTTTAGTTCGCTGATTCCTAGAATGTTGACATTCACTGTTGCCATCTCTTGTCTGACCACTTCCAATTTGCCTTGATTCATGGACCTGACATTCCGGGTTCCTATGCAATATTGCTCTTTACAGCATCAGACCTTGCTTCTATCACCAGTCACGTCCACAGCTGGGTATTGTTTTTGCTTTGGCTCCATTCCTTCATTCTTTCTGGAGTTATTTCTCCACTGATCTCCAGTAGCATACTGGGCACCTACTGATCTGGGGAGTTCTCTTTCAGTATCCTATCATTTTGCCTTTTCGTACTGTTCATGGGGTTCTCAAGGTGAGAATACTGAAGTGGTTTGCCATTCCCTTCTGCAGTGGCCCGCATTCTGTCAAATTTCTCCACCATGACCCGCCCATCTTGGGTTGCCCCACCAGCATGGCTTAGTTTCATTGAGTTAGACAAGGCTGTGGTCCTAGTATGATTAGATTGACTGGTTTTCTGTGAGTATGGTTTCAGTGTGTCTGCCCTCTGATGCCCTCTTGCAACACCTACCGTCTTACTTAGGTTTCTCTTACGTTGGGCGTGGGGTATCTCTTCACAGCTACTCCAGCAAAGTGCAGGCCCTGCTCCTTACCTTGGACGAGGGGTATCACCTCACAACCTCCCTTCCTGACTTTCAATGTGGGATAGCTCCTCTAGGCCCTCTTGCACCCGCGCAGCCACTTTTATGTGGACTCTAAAAAAAAAGATACCAATTAAATTATTTACAAAACAGAAATAGACCCATAGACAAAGAGAACAAACTTATGGCTACCAAGGAGGAAAGGTGGGGACAGGTTTGAATCAGGAGTTTGGGATTAACAGACATACCCTATTATGTATAAAATAGATTAAGTAAGAAAGATCTACTGTATAGCACAGGGAACACTTAATATTTTTTAATAACCTATAAGGGAAGAGAATCTGTAAAAAAAAATAAGTATATATATGTATATATACATACATGTGTATATCTGAACCACTTTGCTGTACATTTGAAACTAACACAATGCTGTAAATCAATTATACTTCAATTTAAAAAAAGGACACGATGACAGCCACATGAAGATGCACAGAAGGAGAACACAGTAAAGATGCAGAGGCGGAGACTGGAAGGGCAAAGCTGCAAGGCAGGAACACCAAGGACTGGTGGCTAGGAGGCTAGGAGGACTCAAGAAAGGATTTGTCCACAGTCGCCAAGAAAGCACAGCCTTGTTAATACCTCGATTTTGAAATCTAAGCTCCAAAACGGTAAGAGAAGTGACTTCTGTTGTTGTCTGAAGCTTCCCTGCGCATGGCACTACCACAGCGGCCTGAGGAGAGTGAGCACTGTGCAGGACTCAGAGCTCAGCCCACGGCACGAGGGCAGCACTAAACCAGGACACACTGGGTCAGACCTCCATGACCTCCTGGTTACTGGATGATGCTGTGGCTGGTTTCTGATTTCAGCAAAGGGCCTGAATTTCTTCCAGTTACATTGAACAATCATTTTTCTTTGTATTTTTAATCACATGATGTCAACAAACAGGTTAACTGAGTTTACAATTTTAAAAAATATATGCTTCTGGACCTGGGCCTTACTTAACCTTTGTGCACATACAAGGTTAACTGGATAATTAAAGTTATTTCCCGGAAGATTTGGGTCATAAAAATAATTAACCTGAATTACGTAGGTGATAAATTAAAAAAATAAATAAATAAATAAGTGAGGAACAGTGATATTTTCTCCTGGCCTATATGTGAAAATACCTCAGTTTTCATGTGACTTTGATGCACAGACTGAGCTCCATTTGAAAAAAATAAAAGAATTCAAATAGGAACATGCAAAAGTCTTATTTTTTAATATATCCATTAAGCTCTCACATGTCTTACTGTTCACATATTTTTTCATTATCATCACAGATCTCCAAGCAATGAAGAATATTGCAATAACTTTTTTAGGTACTATTTCAAAGCTCCTGGAATAACCTATATGTTTTATGTTTGCATTGTTTCAGGAGAGGAAAATATATATATTTCAAGAAAGAAAAATACTATCCAGCACTGGAGGCAAAATGTAAGGAGAGAACACTCCAGTAAAATCTAACTTGCACAATAAATCTGTTCTGTCAGATCCTTGACAGGCATGTTTATGTTGACCTCTTTCTGTTTGGAGAGAGAGGAAAGAAACTGGTGTTGATGGAAGGTTATATAGCAGAATAAAAAAATAAACTGGGACACAAAATAGCAACAAGGATTTCCTCCACCAGTCAGGACTCTGTGTTTACTCTTTTTACTTCATTGTGCTTACAAAAGCAAACTGCAGCGAATTCCCCTTTATATTTAAGAATGAGAAGAGAAACACTCCTTTCCTTGAAAATTGCATAGACGCTTGGGAAGGCTAACTCAATAACTATTTCAATGCTTGCTCATGGTTCTTCCTGTCTTTAATATGCAATATGTTTTATTTTGGTCAATAAAAGCCCCAAGAAATGAGGGATCCTCTGTTTATCGTAACATACAAAGAGGTCTGTGTTATATCTATTTGTCCACTCCATCAAAGTCTTTGAGTGTTCATTTGAAGAATAATGTTACAGGAGTCTGTGTGTGTGTGTGTGTGTGTTTATGTTTCTAAGTTTTTATGTTTGTCTCCTATCACATATATACACATCCTTTGTTGTGTGTTTAAGATGCTATACGGACTTAACAATACAAGGCGTTGTCTTATTGCCTTATTTAAATGCAATGCAAAGCCCCGTACCTCTTTTAATCATCTTAAAGGTGATAAAAATGTAAGCTTTATATAAACAGATCTGTTTCACAAAGCACTCTTATCGAAGTATAAAAATATCTAGCACAATAGCAAGAAAAGAGACGGAAAAGAGGAGGAAAAGGAACAGCAGATCTGAGCAAGGATTATTGTGTTATTGTGACATTTCTCATATTCATTCAGAAGATGTCTCATTACTGTCATAATTGTTTACATGATAAGGTTATGACACAAAATATGAGATAAAGCCAGAAATAGAGACAGGTATCCTGGGCCTAAAATGGGGTTCCATTACTCGGTGAATGCTGCTCCTTGGTGGTCTGGATGCATGTGGAAATCAACCTGCACTGCAGTTTCTCCAGCCTCTCAGTCAGGCAGCCATTAACAATATGGTCACTTGGATGCCCCTCTATTAACAGATGCTCGGTGTTACAGTGACCCAGAGACTCGCAAACATGTAATTCAATGCAAATTACATATTCCCTCTGAGAGACAGAGGCATTTAGGAGAGAAGAGTACTTCTTTGAGTGAGTTGAGGAGATCAGGAAACACCCTGGGATTACTAAACTTATTGTGGTGGTCCTTTTGAAATATATACCTCTATAAAATTATTGCCTTGCACACTTTAAACTAATACAGTGTTTTATAGCAAATATGTCCCAATAAAACAGACAGAGGAAAGGAAATGCTCTGCAAAAGTGTAACCTTTTAGTTGATTTTGAAGGAAATATTCATATCTGATTTAAAGATACATTTATGGGTATAAAAGAGCAACTTGGTGTTGATGTATGGCAGAAACAAACACAACACTGTAAAGTAATTATCATCCATTTAAAAATAAGTATTTTTTTTTTAAAAGGAGAAACATGGGCAAAAGAAATGTATAAAAGTGGGCATTACAGGAACCACATTATATTATTTACAATAACTGAGAGGATCAAATAAGATTGTTCCTTTGAAATTACCTTTCAAAATCGAATTTTGTTATTGTGATTAACAGTCCATGAGGTGGTAAGGTGGACCCTCTGAGTTCACAGACTTCATAATTCCAGTAATTTTCTAATTTGTTGCCAGTACTTTCAAAATCCTGAAGCCTGATTTGAAGAAAACTATGAAACTATGCAGACAGAGACAAATGGCTCCAGGAATCTGAGCAATCAATACTGTGAAGATGCAGTAATCTTCTAATTAATTTATAAATTTTATGAAATTCTAGTAAATATAAGTAATTTTAATTGACCAAATATTACAAAATTTACCTGAAAAACTAAAGGAAAGGGTTTCTCAAAAAAAAAAAAAAAGATTTTTTAAATATGATTAATAAGAAACAAATTGCTGTCCTACATAATAAAACATGCTATAATTCCACAGGAGTAAAACCTCTGAGGCTAAGTCAAGAACAGTAAGGCTATATAACAAGATCATCAATAAATAACTATTTAATTGAAGAGACTAGAAAGAACAAAAATAGACACACATAGAGCTAAGTAATTTAGTTCAGTTCAGTTCAGTCACTCAGTCGTGTCCGACTCTTTGCAACCCCATGAACTGCAGCACGCCAGGCCTCCCTGTCCATCACCAACTCCCCGAGTTCACACAAACCCATGTCCATTGAGTCAGTGATGCCATCCAACCATCTCATCCTCTGTTGTCCCCTTCTCCTCCTGCCCCCAATCCCTCCCAGCATCAGAGTCTTTTCCAATGAGTCAAGTATTTGCATGAGGTGGCCAAAGTACTGGAGTTTCAGCTTTAGCATCATTCCTTCCAAAGAAATCCCAGGGCTGATCTCCTTCAGAATGGACTGGTTGGATCTCCTTGCAGTCCAAGGGACTCTCAAGAGTCTTCTCCAACACCACAGTTCAAAAGCTCAATTCTTCAGCGCTCAGCCTTCTTCACAGTCCAACTCTCACATCCATACATGACCACAGGAAAAACAATAGCCTTGACTAGACGGACATTTGTTGACAAAGCAATGTCTCTGCTTTTAATATGCTGTCTAGGTTGGTCATAACTTTCCTTCCACGGAGTAATCATCTTTTAATTTCATGGCTTCAATCACCATCTGCAATGATTTTGGAGACCAAAAAGATAAAGTCAGCCACTGTTTCCACTGTTTCCCCATCTATTTCCCAGGAAGTGATGGGACTGGATGCCATGATCTTAGTTTTCTGAATGTTGATCTTTAAGCCAACTTTTTCACTCTCCTCTTTCACTTTCATCAAGAGGCTCTTTAGTTCTTCTTCACTTTCTTCCATAAGGGTGGTGTCATCTGCATATCTGAGGTTATTGATATTTCTCCTGACAATCTTGATTCCAGCTTGTGCTTTCTCAAGCCCAGTGCTTCTCATGATGTACTCTGCATATAAGTTAAATAAGCAGGGTGATAATATACAGCCTTGACGTACTCCTTTTCCTATTTGGAACCAGTCTGTTGTTCCATGTCCAGTTCTAACTGTTGCTTCCTGACCGGCATACAGGTTTCTCAAGAGGCAGGTCAGGTGGTCTGGTATTCCTATCTCTTTCAGAATTTCCCAAAGTTTGTTGTGATCCACACAGTCAAAGGTTTGGGCATAGTCAATAAAGCAGAAATAGATGCTTTTCTTGAACTCTCTTGCTTTTTTGATGATCCAGAAGATGTTGGCAATTTGATCTCTGGTTCCTCTGCCTTTTCTAAAACCAGCTTGGAAGTTCATGGTTCACATATTGCTGAAGCCTTTCTTGGAGAATTTTGAGTGTTACTTTACTAGCGTGTGAGATGAGTGCAATTGTGCAGTAGTTTGAGCATTCTTTGGCATTGCCTTTCTTTGGGATTGGAATGTAAACTAACCTTTTCCAGTCCTGTGACCACTGCTGAGTTTTCCATTTTTGCTGACATATTGACTGCAGCACTTTTGCAGCATCATCTTTCAGGATTTGAAATAGCTCAACTGGAATTCCATCACCTCCACTAGCAATTCAAACAGTTTGGGAAGAAATATGTATTTATCAATAAATTTTGCTCCAACAATAGAGTTCCCACCCATATCTCAGACATTCACTATTTGTAGCTTATCTAATGCAAAATCCATTAAAGGCTTAGCTGAAACCATGAAGTTTTGGCTGGAAAGCACGAGAAGGTCCCAACCAGATTTCTCAGAATAGGTCACCTGGGAGCATCTTGGACCAGAATATTCTGCAAACATAAACCTAATAATAATTCATGATGCCAGAGACCTAGCCTCAAAATAAAACAATTAAATATATATATATATATATATACATATATATATATATATATAAAGACAGCGAGAGATGCAGATATAGATATATAATTTTATAGCAAAATTCAGACCTGAGATATTGTTAGAGACATCTTTGGCAGACAAGATCCCAAAAGCATTTATTTGCATAGGGAATCTCACGGCCAGCTCTTACATAAACTTAACTATACACAGCGACTATGAAAATGAAAATTACTGGAGAATATTCTATCGTACTTCTGTTTCCCAATTTTTGTCTCTGCCCTCCATCTACAAACTGTGAGTTCCCTTAGAGGCAGGAACTTTTTAACTTATCCTTGGATCTATAACCCAGGAAAGAGTCCAGTCCATGGTTGGACATTAATAAATACTTAATGAACATTTAAATGAAATTTGAAGATTATAAGACCCCTATCCATGGTTCCCCTATATTCATCCCCCCAAAATCGTGAATCATTTTGCTATTTATATTTTAGCTGTGAAAACGTTCTTCTTTGGGCTAATGGCTTCACATGTCTTAGGGAGTAAACTGATGATGGCTTCAGGACTACCTGATGGAGAGACATTACCATCTTTTGTGATTAAAGCAAGTAAATCAATAATGCCCTGAAAGAAAGTCTAGATCTTCAGGCAACAGGGTTACCTGGGCAAATATCAGAGTACTTTATCAATTGCAACAAATATTAAAAGCAAGCCATGTTTCCCCTCTCTTGTTTCAATGACATCTATATACACATACACACACATACACACACAATATACATACACATTTCCTCACCTGAGTTTGACAGTGTTTAACAACTGTGAACCATTTCAAATTCCTTACATAAAAATGATACTTCTAATTTAATACTTTGAAATAAAGCAATAAGCCTTATCTCCAATAAAAATAGAAGTCTAAGAATTAAGAGATATAAATCCGTTTTCTCATTTCTCTTCATATGAAAGTCCCAAAAGACAAGGTTTTTTTAGTGTCTTTGGTGAAAACTTTTTCAAAAATGCTAGTTTTCCTCTGAGAAAGAAGCACAGGAAATTAGCAACATTTAATAATCCCCAAGGAAAGCTATAGGCTCCCAGGGCAACTTCAGTAACCCTTGCTCCCATCTGCTCTGAGTCTCTCTTCATTTGATTTATTCTCCACTGTATCAAAGCCATAGGATAATTCCTACTCCTCCATAACTCTGAAATAACAGTGGGAACATTTTAGTTCAAAGAACTACAGCAGCAGAATCACAGAGCCACCGGAGAAACAGTTAGATCTCTTTGCCCTTTTTGGGTGACAAGCAACAGAGGAAAACTACAATCATAGCTCATCACTGTGACGTGCTTTGCACATGTCATATAATGCTTTTGGTATAGATGTATATGTACTCACTTAATGCTCACTTAACCTTCAAAACAACCCTACAAGGTTGTCATCATCACTGTCTTTATTTTACAGATGAGGAAACTGTGGCTTATAGAACTAAGATCAGAGAGTTAATGACTGACCATGAATGAGACCTGGTTATTTTAATTCCAGAGCTGCCATCAACAACAAGGTTGACTGCTTCCCTGGGACAGGCAGTGAGCCAACCAGCCTTCCAAAGCAAAAGATTGTTTTCCTCTGTCCTTTAATGTATGCACATTTTGATCCAGGAATTGAGGCGTTTCTATCTTTAGCTGGTTAAATTTCTGGGATTATCTCTCCCATAAAAATGATATTCCCCATGTGGTGGTACTGAATAAACTTATTAACAGTAAAGTTTCCTCAGGTAAAACTTAGCTTTCACAAAAAGAGCTGACATCCATGAAAGACCATTTTTAATTGGTTTAAGTCACAGCAGGTACAACTGGATATTCAAGGTGCCTCATTACAAACCTTGAAGTTGAAGATGAAGTCTCCTTGACCAGAGCTTTATTTCATCATCTCCTCCCATTCAGTTCCATTAGTAATTAAGAGGATTTCCATACTAATCCCAGGGCCCGGTCAAAACAGGGTCATTCCTGTGTTATTTCCTTTTACAAACTGCAATCTTGGCTCCTGCATTAACAGCTAAGTCTACTATGTCTTCATCATGGTTCACTCAGCCAATACTCTGCAAAACATCTTTTTTACAAAGAGAAAACTGGCACCCACAAAGCCTATAGGAGAAAAGCTGCTCTGAAAATACACACGTCTAGATAAAACAGAAGTACCTTTTAATACAAAATCAAAGAGCCAATTTGCACGTGCTTTATGCTTTTCACCTTTTTCATGCCCATTTTCTGTCTCTATACATTTTCTGGAAGCTTACTATATGTCAGACATTGTCTTAGCTACTGTCCTAGGGAATATATGCTCACTCAGTCGTGTCAGACTCTGTGATCCCATGGACTGTAGCTCACCAGGCTCCTCTGTCCATGGGATTTTCCAGGCAAGAAGACTGAAGTGTGTTGTCCTTTCTCCTCCAGGGGATCTTTCTGACCCAGGATTGAACCCTGGTCTCCTGCATCTCCTGCATTGACAGATGGATTCTTTAACATGTACCACCTGGGAAGCCTGTCCTACGGAATACAGATGAAAACAAAGTTCCTTAACCTTGTGAATTTATATTTTACAGGCACAAACAGAAAATAAACAAGCAGACAAATATATAAGCAAGCTAATTTCTGATGTAATAAGTGCTATGAAAAAGCAGTAAGTCTGGGAGCCCGTGATGGGAAGATCCAGGAAGACAAGGGGCAGTGGAGAACAGGAGCAGCAAGCCTTTCTCACCAGGTGCCTTTTAGTTGAGACCTGACCGGTGAAAAGGAGGCAGCATGGGGAAAGCTGGGGAACAGCATTCCAGGCATCACCTTATTCATTCTTCCATGTGGCCCGGCAAAGCAAGCATTTCAGAGAAAGGAACACATTTCACAGCAAAAAACACTGAGTTCTAAGACATTAAATAATTTACCCAAGGCACCCACCAATGTACCCATCAGAGAAGAGACAGGCACGATGACTCATGACAACCAAGCCAAAGCCCTTTCTCTTATCAATTCACAAAAATACAACCCATACCTACCATAAAATTCATGTTCCTTTTCCATGTGCAATTTTCCAGAAGATTAAGAAAAGAAGTTGAGTGACTCAGATCTGTTTATATCAACCCCTTGGATAACTATTTTCAAAGACTGACTCTTTCTATAAGTAAATTGTGGAACAACCAATAATACATAAGCAAGTAGCATGATAACTTATAATTCTTGGTTCTAGGATATCCTATTTCTGCAATCTTCTTAATTCTGTTGCTTTTATTAATACTGTGAGTGGGCTTCCCAGGTGGCACTAGTGGTAAAGAATCTGCCTGCAATGCAGGTGACAAAAGTTCGATCCCTGGGTCAGGAAGATCCCCTGGAGCAGGGCATGGAAATCCACTCCAGTATTCCTGCCTGGAGAATCCTATGGACAGAGGAGCCCGGCAGGCTACAGTCCATAGGGTCACACAAGAGTAGACACAACTGAAGTGACTTGGCACACAAGCATGCTATTACTATTAAATATGCAATGGTATAATAAGAAATAACACACATTTTAAATTAAAAAACAACTTTGTTCAGCAATTGCATATGTTTGTCGAGAAGATCCCCTGGAGGAGGAAATGGCAACCCTGTCCCACTCCAGTATTCTTGCCTGGAGAATTCCATGGACAGAGGAGCCTGGCAGACTACAGTCCATGGGGTCGCAAAGAGTCAGACAGAACAGAGCGAATGTTTCAGTTTCATACACTATAAAGCAACTACTAAATGTATAAATGTTGTATTTAGAAACAAATTATTTATCTTTCATAAATAATTTATTGTATGTGATTTGCAAAAAGAAAGTCAAATAACAAATTCCTAGGATGCTAAATAGGACCAGGTCTAACCAACTGGCAAAGTAAGTACCTGTTTTTGAGAACCCTCAAATTATATTTTCAGATACTTTAACACAAGTTTTCAAAATTTGTAAACTGCTGTATTTCCTCCACCTACAATCCCCCTACATACAATTCTACACAAAGACACACACACTTACCATCTTCCTTCTAAACGATTTTGCTACCCTCACAAAACGGAAGAGAAAGGAGAGGCCCACACCTTCTGGGAAGAGGAAGCCATAGAAAATGTAATAGCCGAAGTGTTCAACACGTAATACAAAGCCAATAAAAGGTTTTCTGTGTGTGCACTTGGGCAAGAGAGAAAAAGAAAAATAAGCACAGAGGCATTCTTGAAAACAAAGAGGCCCTTAACACCTACCCAAGGAGGGTACTTGGGCCCTGTGAGAGTTTCATTCAACCTTTGTCTGCTACCGGATTCAGCTTTGGAGCAGAATCCACTAGTGGGGGTTCTATTATTCTCTGAGCACTCTCCCAAGTCTTTCTCGTCTGTCCTTAATCATAAGGATCATACAGTTCCCTATTTTGATAACTGCCATTTTAGTTAGTTCAAGTGAGTAAAAGGGTATGTGAAGTAAGGCATATAGACAGAATTTTAAAGTATTCCTTTAATAGTAGATTCACTGTCAGTATATTCCAGGGTCAACCAAAGAAAGGTCTCTGTGGTGGGTTTCAGAGGTTTTGCACCTGCTCCCACAAACCAGTTGAAGGTTTCTGCTAGGACAGTCACTGCACTGTCAGGTTATTTTCATGATGAAATGAAATATAGAAAATGTTCAGCAAAGTTTCAACAATGACATCAGGATGAGTTCTCAATATAATGGTTAAGTTGCCCAGAAATGACTTTATCATTTTTCTCTTTCGGTATTTAGAGAGAAAAGAGTTAACACATCTGGTGAGAGCTGGTTCGCTGTGTTTACTGTCAAGAGTCCCTGGGGGAGAAAACAAAGGATCGGATCTAATCTCTTTGTCAAGAGGGTAACTGGACCTTGGAGCAGATGCAGGAATATTATTTGCTATGAGGAGTGATTTTATCTATTAACAAGATGTCCATGGTTAGGAACTGCTTACAGAAAGTAACCCCAGCATCAATGGATTCACGAGAATGAGTCCATGGAGAAAGGCACATCAACTAGAGTCCCAGGTAGACTTTTGCTCCTGTCAGGACCCACTGTCCTATCTCCCATCATCCATTTCTGAATCTTGAAAAAAGGCAGCACAGTATGACAGAGGTAAGGTTAGTTGAGACTGACCTCCATGAAGGGGTGTTACTTAATTGGACTTCACTCTACTTTCGACACTAGACCATGGACTGTAATATATAACCATCCAGTCCAGTTTGCCATTTCCAATATCTACACATATTATAAATTTAGCACTTTGTGAAGATATCAAAACTGAGATAATCGTAGATGAAAGTATCTAGCAGTATTTGTTTTTGTTGTTTTTAAAAAAATTTTAACAGCTACAATTCAATGATCTAATGTATGAAAAGGAGATTTTGGAAATTATGTTCCATGGATAGAGACATCTGTGGATTTCCATGCATTAATTGTGTCTGTTCCCTAAGGTATTTTGAGTCCTAAAACCTGTGAAACTATGGAAAAGTTAGTTAAACATTTGTCTTTATTTTCCATTGGAACAAAAAGACAAAAAATTCTGCCCCAATTTTATACCTTCACATGGATGCTTTAGAGTCTCCTGGTGACAGATTATTTTAATTATTTTTAACTCGTCAATGACCACTAGCACATTACAACAGAAAATTGAATGTGAGTGACAGAATGAGTCATTGAAATGACGAAAAGCAGTACACTGCTTTCCATAACATTTTCTTACATATTTTATTTCATTTAATTCTCCAAATAGGTTGTAAGATAGGTATAAATGTCTTCATTCTGCAGATGAATAACAGGCTCAGTGGAGACTGCCAGCTAATCTCAAACCCTAATAATAACATTAACTGAAATTATCTTAGAAGAGTCGAGCAGAGGGTTTGGAATAGTCAGGACCTGGGAAGGGTCTGAGATTTTATTTCACTTCTAAGCTAATGAGCCGACCTGCCATAGCACCAGGGCTGCTGGCAGAACATGAGACTCCTGGGTCAGAGACAAGGAACAGCTGATCATTGCAAAGGCAGGAGCCAGGACACCAATATTTGCTCTGTTTTCCCAAGTTCAGGTTCCCACACAGCAATGCAAAGGGGCTCAGCTGACATCTGCACAGGAGGTGTGTCGTTTCCAGAACACTGAAGGAAGTGAACCACTCATAACCAGCAATGAGAATGGCTGTCCTTTGCTTCATTTTCTTATTCTACTGGACAGTCATCACACCTGCCTTTTATTCCAAAGGAAAATACTGTATCTTGTATATTCCAAGGCAGTTAACTATGTGAGTATTAAAAAGATAGTCCAGAACAAAGGCATTCAGTGCCTCTCAAAGCATGAAGAAATATGAGAGGCACATAGAGATGATATATTACCAGTTTCACAATCCCCTTCTATTCACTGACAGTTATGAAATGAGATGATAAGCCGACATAGGTGGTAGTGAAAAAATGGCATGGGTCTTGAACCATTCTGCACCCTTTCAAGCCTCCATATGCAACTGATAAACAGGCAAACCTTTTCTGCACTGGGATTTATGACATGTTTAAATAATTTTATGATAAAATTAAAAGCAATCTGAAGACTCTAATCTTGGGAGAATGTTCATGGAAATTGACTATAAGATACCAATGAAACAAGCTAAATTAAAACATCAGCTGTTAGATGGCAGGGCATCAGCATTTCTTAAATGCCCCCATTTGACATTCCTTTTTTTAAAACCATAGAACTATTAATAAAGAAAGTTTTAAATGAGGGAATTCTCCAGCTGAAGAAATTGTGATTTCTCTTTACTAGGTTGACTGTTTCTAAAATGTCTCATTGAGAGACTGTCTTAACTTGCTGTATCACTTCTAGATCAGAAGAAATTCTCATTGAATTTGAATGAAACAACCTTGGGTTAGCCATAATTAATCTCATATTGATATGTTCCTCTTACTTTCTAGGACCAAGTAACAAAAGAATCTCTAATTGACTAAAATTCTAAATGCAATGCTGATATAAAATATCCATTAGCACAGAGGTGGCCTATTTATAATTCTGTGAAAGCCGCCAGCATGACTCTAATTCTCAGTATCAATGACAAGATTAGTGGATGACTCTTTACACATAAAATGGCTATTATAAAAGAAGCAAAAGAAAAAACCTAGTCTCCTAGTAGGATTGTTTTACAGAAACCAACCTCTCTGGCACATTGTGCCTCTTCTATTGCAAGTTTAATTTCTAGCAATATATTATATATAATAGTATTTTTATAATATATAACAATATTTTATAATTTTAATAGTGTATTTTATAATTTCATATATTTATATTTTTTATTACTTTATATATTATAAACTTGTATATATTTATAATATATTTCATAATAGTTTATAATTTTATATATTGCAAAACTATATTTTAATAATTTCAAAAAACATCATTTTTAAGTTTTGCTCACTACCTTAGATGTTCTAAAATATGAGCAAATCCTTAAAGCAAAATAGTCTTCTTGCCTGAATTGGCAGAGCTTTAGCAGAGGTGCCCAGGAGAGCTGGAGAATGCTACCTTACTCAGCCTCAGATGACTTCATCCATCTGCTGTGGTACCCAGAGTTCTGTTAGAGGTTCATCTCACTGAACTGTGATTTGGGAGCATCTGCAGATCTCTTATCAAGGCACATTCTCTTTGGATACTTAGTCACCAGATTGTCCATAGAAGAATGAGGTATGCACACTTTGAAAAGGGGTTTATTTTTATAATACAATAAAAAGCGAGAGAAAGCAGATACACAGCAGGTATCTTTATCTTTCCATCAGTGATCTATGTAGATCAATCTGAACACACAATTAAAATCTCAGGACTTGGAGATCAATAAGAATGGAAAGAACAGGTACCTCGGGTGAAATGAAGAAACATACACTACACTCTTTCCTTTTCTCCTTTGCTTTTCACGTCTCTTCTTTTCACAGCTATTTGTAAGGCCTCCTCAGATGCCATTTTGCCTTTTTGAATTTCTTTCTCTTGGAGATGGTCTTGATCCCTGCCTCCTGTACAATGTCACAAACTTCTGTCCATAGTTCATCAGGCACTCTGCTATCAGATCTAGTCCCTTAAATCTATCTCTCACTCTCACTGTATAATAATGAGGGATTTTATTTAGGTCATACCTGAATGGTCTAGTGGTTTCCCCTACTTTCTTCAATTTGAGTCTGAAATTGGCAATAGGGAATTCATGATCTGAGCCACAGTCAGCTCCTGGTCTTGTTTTAGCTGACTGTATAGAGCTTCTCCATCTTTGACTGCAAAGAATATAATCAATCTGATTTCAGTGCTGGCCATCTGGTGATGTCCGTGTGTAGAGTCTTCTCTTGTGTTGTTGGAAGAGGGTGTTTGCTATGACCAGTGCATTCTCTTGGAAAAACTCTATTAGCCTTTGCCCTGCTTCCTTCTGTACTCCAAGGCCAAATTTGCCTGTTACTCCAAGTGTTTCTTGACTTCCTACTTTTGCATTCCAGTACCCTATAATAAAAAGGACATCTTTTGGGGGATGTTAGTTCTAAAAGGTCTTGTAGGTATTCATTGAACTGTTCAACATCAGCTTCTTCAGTGTTACTGGTCTGGGCATAGACTTGGATTACCATGATATTGAAAACGAACAGAGATCATTCTATCGTTTTTGAGATTGCATCCAAGTACTGAATTTTGGACTCTTTTGTTGACTATGATGGCTACTTCATTTCTTCTAAGGGATTCCTGCCCACAGTAGTAGATATAATGGTCATCTGAGTTAAATTCACCCATTTCAGTCCATGTCGCTGATTCCTAGAATGTTGACATTCACTCTTGCCATCTCCTGTTTGACTACTTCCAATTTGCCTTGATTAATGGACCTAACATTCCAGGTTCCTATGCAATATTGCTCTTTAGAGCATCAGACCTTACTTATATCACCAGTCACATCCACAACTGGGTGTTTTTTTCGCTTTGAATCCATCCCTTCATTCTTTCTGGAGTTATTTCTCCACTGATCTCCAGGAGCATATTGGGCACATACTGACCTGGGGAGTTCATCTTTCAGTGCCCTATCTTTTTGTCTTTTCATACTGTTCATGCGGTTCTCATGGCAGAAATACTGAAGTGGTTTGTCATTTCCTTATCCAGTGGACCACTGTCAGACCTCTCCACCATGACAATGAAAGATAATAAGCATCTGAATGAAGAGTTCCAAAGAATAGAAAGGAGAGACAAGAAAGCATTCCTCAGCAATCAATGCAAAGAAACAGAAGAAAAAATAGAATGGGAAAGACTAGGGAACATTTCATGCAAAGATGGGCTCAATAAAGAACAGAAATGGTATGGACCTAACAGAAACAGAAGATATTAAGAAGAGGTGGCAAGAATACACAGAAGAACTGTACAAAAAAATATCTTCATGACTCAGATAATCACGATGGTGTGATCACTCACCTAGAGCCAGACATCCTGGGAAGTGAAGTCAAGTGGGCCTTAGGGAGCATCACTATGAACAAAGCCAGTGGAGATGATGGAATTCTAGTGGAGCTATTTCAAACTCTAAAAAATGATGCTGTAAAAGCACTGCACTCAACATGTCAGCAAATTTGGAACACTCAACAGTGGTCACAGGACTGGAGAAGGTCAGTTTTCATTCCAATCCCAAAGAAAGGCAATGCCAAAGAATGCTCAAACTATTGCACAATTGCACTCATCTCACACACTAGTAAAGTAATGCTTGATATTCTCCAAGCCAGGCTTCAGCAAAACGTGAACCATGAACTTCCAGTTGTTCAAGCTGGATTTAGAAAAGCAGAGGAACCAGAGATCAAATTGCCAACATCTGCTGGATCATCAAAAAAGGAAAGAGAGTTCCAGAAAAACATCTATCTCTGTTTTGTTGACTATGCCAAAGCCTTTGGCTGTGTGGATCACAATAAACTGTGGAAAATTCTGAAAGAGATGGGAATACCAGACCACCTGACCTGCGTCTTGAGAAACCTGTATGCAGGTCAGGAAGCAACAGTTAGAACTGGACAGAGAACAACAGACTGGTCCCAAATAGGAAAAGGAGTACGTCAAGGCTGTATATTGTCACCCTGCTTATTTAACTGATAGCCAGAGTACATCATGAGAAATGCTGGGCTGGAAGAAGCACAAGCTAGAATCAAGATTGCCGGGAGAAATATCAATAACCTCAGATATGCAGATGACACCACCCTTATGGCAGAAAGTGAAGAAGAACTAAAGAGCCTCTTGATGAAAATGAAAGAGGAGAGTGAAAAAGTTGGCTTAAAGATCAACATTCAGAAAACGAAGATCATGGCATCTGGTCCCACTACTTCATGGCAAATAGATGGGTAAACAGTGGAAACAGTGTCAGACTTTATTTTTCTGGGCTCCAAAATCACTGCAGATGGTGATTGCAGCCATGAAATTAAAAGACGCTTACTCCGTGGAAGGAAAGTTATGACCAACCTAGACAGCATATTAAAAAGCAAAGACATTACTTTGTCAACAAAGGTCCATCTAGTCAAGGCTATGGTTTCTCCAGTAGTCGTGTATGGATGTAAGAGTTGGACTATAAAGAAAGCTGAGCACGGAAGAATTGAGGCTTTTGAACTGTGGTGTTGGAAAAGACTTTTAAAGTCCCTTGGATTGCAAGGAGATACAACCAGTCCATCCTAAGGAGATCAGCCCTGGGTTTTCATTGGAAGGGCTGAGATGTTGAAGCTGAAACTCCAATACTTTGGCCACCTGATGTGACGAGCTGGCTCATTTGAAAAGACCCTGATGCTGGGAAAGATTGAGGGCAGGAGGTGAAGGAGACGACAGAGGATGAGATGGTTGGATGGCATCATCAATTCAATCGACATGAGTTTGTGTAAACTCTGGAGTTTCTGATGGACAGGGAGGCCTGGCATGCTGCAGTTCATGGGGTTGCAAAGAGTCGGACACGACTGAGCGACTGAACTGAACTGAACTGAACCCTAACTCTCCCTGCATCACTGACCCAATGGACAGGAATCTGAGCAAACTCTGGGAGATGGTGAAGGACAGGAAGCCTGGTGAGCTGCAGTCCATGGGGTTACAAATAGTTAGACACTTACTTAAGTGACTGAACAAAACAACTACTCTCCTGCAACATGAGTGGGGGGGTAACAGACAGGTAACTCCAATAAAGAATAATCAGATAACACAACCAGTGACAAAAGACAATGCTATTAATTCTCAGCTGGAAACAACCATAGCGCACAACAGAAGGAGTTGAGAAACTGACACAGCACAAGAGGAGCAGTTCCACAGAGCACACAACAGGGAATATTCTGTAAGGTTTCTGACAGCATGAAAAACATGAGGCAAAAATCGTACAGCTGTGTGAAGCTCCAGGATCAACATGTGCATAAAGCAAATGCACTTTGAGGACAAATGTTATTGATGCATTCCCTCTGTCTTATGTGGTCTCCATACTTAATGGCTTTTAGCTGAAAGCTGTTTATGTACATTACGGACATGATGTCTTGTCCTGTACTGTAGATGGTTTAAGAACAATAGCAAATATATTTTAGCATTCTCTATGTGCCAGGCTCTCTTCTAAACACTTTAAATACATCACCTCATTTATGCTTCACAATAATCCTGTGAAATAAGTACCATGATGGTCTTCCTCAATTTTGTGGATGAAGAAACTGAGAAATAAGAATATTTAGTAATCTTCCCAAATCATCCAACTAGTGAGTAATACTACTAGGATTCAAACCCAACCTGTGTGGCAGCTAAGTCCATGGTTTAATCACTGAAAATACTCCTTGTTTACGGATTGTTTACATGTAAGAACTTATCACAGCAAGTAGTTTACACAATTGATTACTGCAGAAAATTTACCAGCATATGCACAGCCTGGTATACTAATGTACAGATATAAATATGCATTCATATGTATATCTGTATGTGAATTTACTTCACCCATACCTTCCCACATATAAAAAAGGAAGTCAGTTTTCCTTTAAGAGCAACAGAGGGAATTCACTGGTGCCTACAAATTCAGGCTATGCAAGGACTTCATCTTTTTTCATAAAGATGCAAAAGCTTTTAAAAATTCTTCTTCCAGTATGTAAATACCAAGTATTTTTCTTTACAAACTTTTTAATACACCAAGGACATAACACTGTTCCCTAGATACACACATTTGTGCATACATATATCCCACACCTGGCACACAAGAATAATGTCAACTGTGTTTACTTCAATAATTACCTTCAAACAAACACATGTAGTGATTTTATTTGAATGTCAGCTCCCACATGGTACATTTCTTGTCTAGCTAAGGCCTTAAGGAAATCAACTGATGGATCAACCTGGCAAAACGCTAATCCAGCCCCTGAAACATTAAGGGGAACTAAGATTTCCCCAGAGGTACCACATTCTTCTTTTCAAATAGCACTCATAATAAAAAGACAGCTAAATCATACAAGACAACAGTCATTTGAAATGACATGTTATATACCCCATAAACCAGTAGGAAGTCATTACTAAGGTGGAAATAAGTAATTTTTTTTTTTTTTGGTTTTGCCATACATTGACATGAATCCACCATGGGTGCACATGTGTTCCCCATCCTGAACACCCCTCTCCCACTTCCCTCCCTATCCTTTCCCTCTGGGTCATCCCAGTGCACCAGCCCCGAGCACCCTGTATCATGCATTGAACCTGGACTGCTGATTCATTTCACATATGATATTATACATGTTTCAATACCATTCTTCCAAATCATCCCACCCTCGCCCTCTCCCACAGAGTCCAAAAGACTGTTCTATACATCTGTGTCTCTTTAACTGTCCCGCATACAGGGTTATCATTACCATCTTTCTAAATTCCATATATATGCATTAGTATACTGTATTGGTGTTTTTCTTTCTGGCTTACTTCACTCTGTATAATAGGCTCCAGTTTAATCTACCTCATTAGAACTGATTCAAATGTATTCTTTTTAATGGCTGAGTAATACTCCATTGTGTATATGTACCACTGCTTTCTTATCCATTCATCTGCTGATGGACATCTAAGTTGCTTCTATGTCCTGGATATTGTAAACAGTGCTGCAATGAACATTGGAGTACACATGTCTCTTTTTTTTTTTATTTTATTTTTAAACTTTACATAATTGTATTAGTTTTGCCAAATATCAAAATGAATCCGCCACAGGTATACATGTGTTCCCCATCCTGAACCCTCCTCCCTCCTCCCTCCCCATACCATCCCTCTGGGTCATCCCAGTGCACTAGCCCTAAGCATCCAGTACCGTGCATCGAACCTGGACTGGCAACTCGTTTCATACATGATATTTTACATGTTTCAATGCCATTCTCCCAAGTCTTCCCACCCTCTCCCTCTCCCACAGAGTCCATAAGACTGTTCTATACATCAGTGTCTCTTTTGCTGTCTCGTACACAGGGTTATTGTTACCATCTTTCTAAATTCCATATACATGCATTAGTATACTGTATTGGTGTTTTTCTTTCTGGCTTACTTCACTCTGTATAATAGGCTCCAGTTTCCTCCACCTCATTAGAACTGATTCAAATGTATTCTTTTAATGTCTGAGTAATACTCCATTGTGTATATGTACCACTGCTTTCTTATCCATTCATCTGCTGACGGACATCTAGGTTGCTTCCATGTCCTGGCTATTATAAACCGTGCTGCGATGAACATTGGGGTACACGTGTCTCTTTCCCTTCTGGTTTCCTCAGTGTGTATGCCCAGCAGTGGGATTGCTGGGTCAAAAGGCAGTTCTATTTCCAGTTTTTAAGGAATCTCCACACTGTTCTCCATAGTGGCTGCACTAGTTTGCATTCCCACCAACAGTGTTAAGAGGGTTCCCTTTTCCCACACCCTCTCCAGCATTTATTACTTGTAGACTTTTGGATCACAGCCATTCTGACTGGTGTGAAGTGGTACCTCAGAGTGGTTTTGATTTGCATTTCTCTGATAATGAGTGATGTTGAGCATCTCTTCATGTGTTTGTTAGCCATCTGTATGTCTTCTTTGGAGAAATGTCTATTTAGTTCTTTGGCCCATTTTTTGATTGGGTCATTTATTTTTCTGGAGTTGAGCTGTAGGAGTTGCTTGTATATTTTTGAGATTAGTTGTTTGTCAGTTGCTTCATTTGCTATTATTTTCTCCCATTCTGAAGGCTGTCTTTTCACCTTGCTAATAGTTTCCTTTGATGTGCAGAAGCTTTTAAGGTTAATTAGGTCCCATTTGTTTATTTTTGCTTTTATTTCCAATATTCTGGGAGGTGGGTCATAGAGGATCCTGCTGTGATGTATGTCAGAGAGTGTTTTGCCTATGTTCTCCTCTAGGAGTTTTATAGTTTCTGGTCTTACATTGAGATCTTTAATCCATTTTGAGTTTATTTTTGTGTATGGTGTTACAAAGTGTTCTAGTTTCATTCTTTTACAAGTGGTTGACCAGTTTTCCCAGCACCACTTGTTAAAGAGATTGTCTTTAATCCATTGTATATTCTTGCCTCCTTTGTCAAAGATAAGGTGTCCATATGTGCATGGATTTATCTCTGGGCTTTCTATTTTGTTCCATTGATCTATATTTCTGTCTTTGTGCCAGTACCATACTGTCTTGATAACTGTGGCTTTGTAGTAGAGCCTGAAGTCAGGTAGGTTTCAATTCTGGTTTCCTCAGTGTGTATACCCAGCAGTGGGATTGCTGGGTCATATGGCAGTTCTATTTCCAGTTTTTTAAGAAATCTCCACACTACTATGTTCTCCATAGTAGCTGTACTAGTTTGCATTCCCACCAACAGTGTAAGAAGGTTCCCTATTCTCCACACCCTCTCCAGCATTTACTGCTTGTAGACTTTTGGATAGCAGCCATTCTGACTGGCGTGAAATGGTACCTCACTGTGGTTTTGATTTGCATTTCTCTGATAATGAGTGATGTTGAGCATCTTTTCATGTGTTTGTTAGCCATCTGTATGTCTTCTTTGGAGAAATGTCTATTTAGTTCTTTGGCCCATTTTTTAATTGGGTCATTTATTTTTCTGGAATTGAGCTTCAGGAGTTGCTTGTATATTTTTGAGATTAATTCTTTGTCAGTTGCTTTGTTTGCTATTATTTTCTCCCATTATGAAGGCTGTCTTTTCACCTTGCTTATAGTTTCCTTTGTTGTGCAGAAGCTTTTAATTTTAATTAGGTCCCATTTGTTTATTTTTGCTTTTATTTCCAATATTCTGGGAGGTGGGTCATAGAGGATCCTGTTGTGACTTATGTCAGAGAGTGTTTTGCCTATGTTCTCCTCTAGGAGTTTTATAGTTTCTGGTCTTACGTTTAGATCTTTAATCCATTTTTAGTTTACTTTTGTGTATGGTGTTAGAATGTGTTCTACACTTGGCTAAGATCAAGTGTAGTATCTGTTCTTATCAGTTTAATATCTACCACCATCACCCTAATACCAAAACCTGACAAAGATGCCACAAAAAAAGAAAACTACAGGCCAATATCACTGATGAACAGAGATGCAAAAATCCTTAACAAAATTCTAGCAATCAGAATCCAACAACATATTAAAAAGATCATACATCATGACCAAGTGGGCTTTATCCCAGGGATGCAAGGATTCTTCAATATCCACAAATCAATCTATGTAATACACCACATTAACAAATTGAAAAATAAAAGCCATATGACTATCTCAATAGATGCAGAGAAAGCCTTTGACAAAATTCAACATCCATTTATGTTAAAAACCCTCCAGAAATCAGGAATAGAAGGAACATATCTCAACATAATAAAAGCTATATATGACAAACCCACAGCAAACATTACCCTAAATGGTGAAAATTTGAAAGCATTTCCTCTAAAATCAGGAACAAGACAAGGGTGCCCACTCTAAGCACTACTATTCAGCATAGTTTTGGAAGTTTTGGCCACAGCAATCAGAGCAGAAAAATAAATAAAAGGAATCCAGATTGGAAAAGAAGAAGTAAAGCTCTCACTGTTTGCAGACGACATGATCCTCTACATAGAAAACCCTAAAGACTCCACCAGAAAATTATTAGAGCTAATCAATGAATATAGCAAAGTTTCAGGATATAAAATCAACACACAGAAATCCCTTGCATTCCTATACACTAATAATGAGAAAAGAGAAAGAGAAATTAGGGAAACAATTCCATTCACCATTGCAATGAAAAGAATGAAATACTTAGGAATATATCTACCTAAAGAAACTAAAGACCTATATATAGAAAACTATAAAACACTGGTGAAAGAAATCAAAGAGGACACTAATAGATGGAAAAATATACCGTGTTCATGGATCAGAAGAATTAATATAGTGAAAATGAGTATGCTACCCAAAGCAATCTATAGATTCAATGCAATCCCTATCAAGCTACCAATGGTATTTTTCACAGAGCTAGAACAAATAATTTCACAATTTGTATGGAAACACAAAAAACCTCAAATAGCCAAAGCAATCCTGAGGAAGAAAAACAGAACTGGAGAAATCAACCTGCCTGACTTCAGGCTCTACTACAAAGTCACAGTCATCAAGATAGTATGGTACTGGCACAAAGACAGAAATACAGATCATTGGAACAAAATAGAAAGCCCAGAGATAAATCCACGCACCTGTGAACACCTTATTTTTGCCAAAGGAGGCAAGAATATACAATGGAGAAAAGACAATCTCCTTAACAAGTGGTGCTGGGAAAACTGGTCAACCACTTGTAAAAGAATGGAAATAAGTAATTTTTTTATGTAGACCAAAGATACAGATTTTTGTATCTGTACCTTTACAAGTGTCTAGGTTCTCACTCAGAGATTCTGATTTTATTAGTCCTGGGTTTGGTTGGGACATCCCGTATACTTTATACCTGTCTGGGCACTTCTCATGTCCAGTCCAGGTTGAGAACTATTGCTTTTAAAGGAACAGTTATATGCATGTATACCTTATGAACTAAGTAAGGGGTCATTAGCTATTGTACTTAGGGGTCAGAGTTCATGTAGAAAGTTGACTAAATAGTACTCACAGATCATGATCATGACTTAAGAGTGATTAATATTTTGAGATTCTACTTACCTAATTCCTTTTAAGTAAGAGTTTGGGTAATGTAAGTTCTCTTGACTTTGTTACAAATATAAGCATATGCAATCCAATCTCCCAAGTATTACACAATAGGATCAAAAGCTCTAAGTGCCACAGGATCTGGGATCAACCCTGTGACTTGTCTACCCCAGCAATCACCCCACTTGAGAACTCCATGCCTTTGCATAAAACTGATCCCTATGAACTGGTGATCTAAATTATCAAAGTAATTTTGAATATGTGTGCTTTTACAAGTTGACATTTATCAGCACTTACTTTTTATAATTATTCTAAGTGTGAGCATTATCCAGGGTAGAGCCTAATACACAAGTACAAGTGGACAGAGTCAGATGAGGTAGGACTCAGGATCACAGATTCTAGCAGACCTTAGCCACACCACCTGGATCAGACATCTCCTCTGACCTGTGCCGAGAGAGAGACACGTGATGGTTTGGTACTTTTCTTCTCAGCTTTGGCAGCTAAAAAATAGACATCGCTTCCAATTACAATCTAATGGCCAAAATGAGTCACATAGCCCCTCTCCTCCCCTGAGCTGGGAAGTGTGAGAGAGTGCGCACTTTAAACAACCAAGTGGCACTGCAGTGAGTGATGCCTGTACAAGAGTAGAGGAGGGATTCTGCATGTGGTTCATGATTCCTAATTAGATAGCTGGAGATGCACTGATTTTACTTAGAGCAATTAGCACCATAACTTCATCTCTACCTCTCTAACTGGTTACCAGAATTCGAGACAGAGAAACAGGCATATTATCTGGAAAAATATATACAATAAAATATACATTTAGATGATTATGAAATTATCTATTATTAGAATATTATGTGAAGAAGACAAAGGTTCTGACTTTGTCACTATATTAGCCAACAGTTTCAGGTGCTGTACCTCTAAGCCCAGACAATCTAGCTTACATCCAGCATTTGATAACAATGGCAGAGCCTGGCTGTATCATTATAAATCTCTCAATGTCATTACCAATAACTTAAAGTATATGCTCTACTGTGAGCAATTTGTGATACCAGGACACTTACACCCACTGATCTAATTATTCTATCATCAATCTCTGCCTTAAAGGCCCCTCAAAATTCATTCCAGAGCCTTTCATTACTCATCCATTTCTTTTCTCACTGCTTGAGCTATTTTCATAGCAGAAAAAGCACACTGAAAGACTTTCCTTTCTGAAATACATCCATAAAATTGGAAATCTGTTTATAAATGCCCATTCTTTAAATACAGCATATTAAGATACAGAGACATCACTTTGCTGACAGATCCATATAGTCAAAGTTATGCTTTTCCCAGTAGTCATGTATGGATGTGAGAGTTGGACCATAAAGAAGGCTGAGTGCTGAAAAATTGATGCTTTCGAATTATGTCACCTGTAGAGAATTTTAATCCTCCAGCTGCACGATCTATGCTCAACATACCAGAATAAGCCCTGAATCCCTCCATGATGAAATTCAAACCAGGTTAAACTTTTTTCATTTGAACAGAAGCAGCAGCACCTTCTTTTGGGGGTGACATTGACTCACATTGACATGAGTTGCTATTCCACAACAGGAAATGTATCCAGTTTCCTTCAAGTTCTCACCCCAGCTGAAGCCTGGCTCTCGCCTGCGTCCTTCTCTCTTTTTAATAATCACTGTTTCCTTTCTCATACCCCATATTTCTCAGGAGCTGATACCAAGGAAAGCATGTTTCTTTTCTTTTCTTGCTATCCCCTAAGCTTCTAAGTCCTAAAAGATCTTATAGTTCATTACAAAGCTATTTTGAGTGAATCAAGGAGGCATTGGGGACTCCTGGTCACAGGGATGACATGATCTGACTTGTCTTAAAATGATCACTCCAACTACAATGTTGAGAATAGAGTGAAAGGATGAAAGAGTGACATCAGGAAAAATCATGAGATGTTGCAGTAGTTCCAGTGAGAGATGAGGCCACCATAGTGGTAACAGTGGAGGTGGTGAGGAGGGCTCAGATTCTGAGTCTATTCCAGAGATTTAGCCATGAAGACCTTTCAACTAATCACATGAAGTATATGAAGCCTGAGAGCAATACAGTAATCAAGGATGACCAAGCTTTTTGATCTGAGACTTTCTTTTCTTGGGCTCCAAAATCACTGTGGACAATGGCTGCAGCTATGAAATTAAAAGACTGCTTGCTCCTTGAAAGAAAATGAATGACAAACCTAGACAGCATATGAAAAACAGAGACAGTACTTTGCCAACAAAGGTCCATATAGTAAAGCTATGGTATTCCAGTAGTCATGTATGGATGTGAGAGCTGGACCATAAAAAAGGCTGAGCACTGAAGGCTGATGCCTTTAAACTTTAGTATTGGAGAAGACTCTTGAGAGTCCCTTGGAATGCAAGGAGATCAATCCAGTCAATCCTAAAGGAAATCAGTCCTGAATATTGATTGGAAGGACTGATGCTAAAGCTGAAACTCCAAAACTTTGGTCACCTGATGTGAAGAGCCAACTCACTAAAAAAGACCCTAATGCTGGGAAAGATTGAAGGCAGGAGGAGAAGGGGACAACAGAGGATGGATGGTTGGATGGCATCACCAACTCAATGGACATGTGTTTGAAGCAAACTCCGGGAGATGGTGAAGGACAGGGAAGGCTGGCATGCTCAGTCCTTGGGGTCACAAAAAGTCAAACATGACTAAGCGACTGAACAACAAACTGAAAAAAGGAAATGGAGTTGCCATTATTCACCCTGGGAAGGCTCAGGTAGAACTGATTTGGGGAAGTGGGGAATGAAGGGTTAATTTGGGACATTTTTAAGATTAAGTCAGCTATTATAAGTGGCCAACGAAGATATGAAACCAGAACACAGGAAATATGTGTAGACTGATAGAAATTTGAAGTATAAAGGATTTCCAATGATAATTTTTCTTATATCAAACTTTCAGTTTTAACTGATATTAGCATATAATCTCACAGAAGTTTCTGTGTCCTTACACCTTGTATTACTTATGAAATTGATGTTAAACAATGTAGTATTTACTAAGTTCAATAAGAGGAATGTTAGAGTATCAGTATTAGTCTATCTAATTGCCTTAACCAAACACTTTTAAACAGAAAACAAACATTTTCTACCAAATATAATGACAAAATTTAAGAGCTAAAAACAAAACCCTCTAAGTGTATCTCAGTTGGTCTAAACTATGGATCTCTTTCACCAGGGGCCAAAACCAGACAAAACTTAGCAGTATAAGTAATCTGATCTCACTGCAGTGGGTCTCCTCAGTTGTCTACATGAAATAAAAATCTGGATCGATCTATGAGTCAGCATGCACAATCTAGCAGTGCATTTGAACAATAACTTTTTGGAAACTGTCCAGTTAACTTGATCGATTAAGACTCTCAGGGCAAATAACTCAGACTCAAAAATGGCATCATTTAAAGAATATTTACTGGGTTTTATTATTTGTTAATGATGTATTATGTTGCCTCATTGCTGACTGGAATGGGGGGAACCTACCCTATCTATACGAAAATAAAAACAAATGTTCTAGGGTTCATTAAAACTACTTTATACAATCCATCTCTCCTTGGAAAGCAGAACAACAGAAGAAATACTACTACTACTACGATTATACTATAAATAATAATACTAAGTCACTGTTGTTGTTCAGTCGCTCAGTCATGTCCAACTCTTTTCGACCCCATGGACTGCAGCACACCAGTCTTCCCTGTCCTTCACCATCTCCCAGAGCTTGCTCAAACTCATGTCCATTGAGTCGGTGATGCCATCCAACCATCTCATTCTCTATTGTCTCCTTCTTCTCCTGCCTTCAATCTTTCCCAGCATCAGGGCCTTTTTCCAATGAGTAGGCTCTTCACACCAGGTGGCCAAAGTATTGGAGCTTCAGCATCAGTCCTTCCAATATTCAGGATTGATTTCCTTTAGGATTGACTAGTTTGATCTCCTTGCAGTCCAAGGGACTATCAAGAGTCTTCTCCAAAACCACATATCAAAAGCATCAATTCTTTGGCACGCAGCCTTTATTATGGTTCAGCTCTCACATCCACACATCACTACTGGAAAAACCATACATGATCACTGGAGAACACCAAAATTTCAACTAGCTGCTGAACAACCATTGACAGGAGAATGTTGGATCCCACCAATAAAAGATGCCCCACATCCAAGGGCAAAGAAGAAGCCCCAACAGGACAGTAGGAGGGGGCACAATCATGTTTAAAATCAAATATCAGCCCTGCCAGAGAAGCTTGGAGGGCACAAACAAACCTTGTGTGCACTAGGACTCAGGGAAAGTAGCAGTGACACCCCAGGAAAGACTGAACCAGACCAGCCTTTGAGTGTCTGAGTGTCTCCTGTGGAGGCAAAGGTCAGCAGTGACCTACTGTGGGGATGGGGGCTCTGGCTGCAGCAGAGCTGGGAGGCATGGCATGTGGCATCAGTCCTCTTGGAGGAGGCTGCCATTAGCTCCACTATAGAACCACTGAGCAGACAACCCACAAACTGAAGAACAGTTATACCAAAGAAGTTCTCACACTGTTGCAAAAGTTCTAGGGCCCACAACAGATTTCCCAACTTGGGAATTCAGCAAAGGGACTGATAACTCCCAGAGAATTTGAAGGCCAGTGTGATTTGATTACAGAACTTCCACAGGACTGGGGAAACAGACTCTTAGAGGGCACAACAAAATCTTGAGCACACAGGACCCAGAAGAGAGGAGCAGTGACCCCACAAGAGACTGAGCCAGACTTGCCTGTGAGTGTCCAGGAGTCTCTGTGGAGGTGTGGGTTGACAGTGGCCTGCTGTGGGGTCAGGGGCACTGAATACAACAGTCCTGGGAGACACAATATGCTGGCATAAGTCCTTTGGAAGGAGGTCACCATTACTGCCATTTATCCCTACCATAGTTTGTCCTCAAGCCAAACTACAGGGAGGGAACACAGCCCCACCCATCTGCAGAAAACTGGATTGAAGATTTACTGAGCTGGCCCTGTCCATCAGAGCACAAGACCCAGTTTCCGCCACAGCCAGTCCCTCCCATCAGGAAGCTTGCACAAGCCTCTTATCCTCATCCATCAGTGGGGAGACAGAATGAAAACCACAATCACAGAAAGTTAACCAAACTGATCACATGGATTACAGCCTTGTCTAACTCAATGAAACTATGAGCCATGCCATGTAGGGCCACCCAAGATGGACAGGTCATGGTGGAGAGTTCTGACAAAACATGGTCCACTGGAGAAGGGAATGGCAAACCACTTCAGCATTCTTGCCTTGAGAACTCCATGAACAATAAGAAAAGGGAAGAAGATATGACTCTAAGTCACTAGTAAATGAAAAATGAAGTTGACTCTTGATGAGGAAGGAGGGGGAGAAAAAGGACAGAATTATTTTAATACTATGTGCTTATTATACAAAGTTGGTAAGTAAGTAAATTCAACAAAATCAAGCAATTATTAACTGACATGAAAAATAATGTGCCTACTTTCCAAAACAGCCTCAGAAAACATCTTAAAGAAGTACATATATGGTGAAACAACATTTAACAAAATGTCAGAAATCCAGCGTATGCTCTTAAAAGGTCATTTACGTTTTGAGGAAACAAAAAACAAAGGGAAAAAAAAAATCCTGATAAACAACAAAATGGACAACATTCCAAATAGTAAAATTGGATCTAGAGGTCTCGTACTTTTTCCAGTTTGGAATGGAATGTGAAATGAAAACATTATTATATTAGAAAATTTTTGTATTTGCCAGTGATTCAAAGTAATGAAAAGGCTAAATCTGGCCACCTGACAGAGCTTGCTTTTATTAGAGCATTCTGGCTTGGTAAATTGGAATTTGAGGCAGTTTATCTTCAGTTTAATAATACTGGGTTATATGAAAAAAATAATAAAAAGCAGTGTTTCTCCTTCTCTTTGAGCAGTTTACTTTTGGTGGCTGAATAACTTGCTTCACATGAATTATGCAGTTCCCATTGTCTTATTGGTATAATGGAGGCGGGCAGTCACCAGCAGAGGATTTACTGATTCTGGGAATCGGAGGCAAAGGATATTTCCCTTGGGATGTGGAGGAGGCATGGTATGCATCAGCCACATTGACTTCACACAACCTAGAATGCATGGCCATTTAATTATTGTAAAATATATTTGAAAAAGAAGAGTACAGCAGAGCATCAGGAAGTACAATTCCTCGCAACCCACAAATTCAGGTGGACAAAATTATATAGATTTTTTTTTCTTATAATTGACCATAAATGTCTAACTCAACCTTCACTTCCACAGAGAAAAGAAAACTTCCTCTAGTCTCATCCAGATAAACCTGGCTGCTTTATGGTTGCCGTTTAGTCACTCAGTTGTGTCCAGCTCTTTGCAATCCTATGGACTACAGCCCGCCAGGTTCCTCTGTTCATGGGATTTCCCAGGCAAGAATACTGGAGGAGATTGCCATTTCCTTCTTTCTGGGATCTTCCCAACCTAGAGATCAAACTTGCGTCTCCTGCATTGGCAGGCAGATTCTTTACCGCTAAGCCACGAGGAAGCTTTATTACCCAAGGTTTATGCTCAGCCAAGCTTAAGATCTTCCTTCTCCTGTCCTTCCTGGAGCAGTGCTGGGTCAGGAGGGTGGATCCACATCTCAGTTTTGCTGTGTCCTGGCTTGTCAGCCCTGAGGCAGGCAGGTGGTCACGCCATCACCCATCAGGTTGGGCTCACCTCCACACCGGCCATTTGGCTGCGTGCCCTCTCCCCTGCCAGCGTCCAGCAAGGCTGGTCTGTCCACTCTCAGGCTCCAATCTGCACCTGCCCTGCTTCCCTCTGGGCCTGCATCTCTGTGCCACATGTGGGAGCCCTCTTCAGACCATCACACCCCTGCCTCACTGAGAAACGTGGACAAAGATTTAAGTGCTCTATTTCCCCCATGGTAGTGTGCTCTCTCAAGCTGCAGTCAGGCCCATCTGCTTAGTATCCCACACAATCATCTCTACCCATTTTCTGCTCTCTCCACCTGTAATGTCACAAGTGGTTTTCTGCCACACTCACAGTTTCCTAGGCAACCATGCATAATGCAAGCTAAGGCTCTTCTCTTGCAAATCCCCGTGACCTGCAAAAGGTAATCATTTCTCCTACGGGTTTGGGGTGAATGCAGAGCAACTCACACTAGCACCCAACACACTTATTTAGTGGTCAAGCCTTCCTCACTTTACCATTAATTTAGAGGCTCTCCTCTAATCTCACTCAGCCAACATCTCCTTCTTTCCACATTTTTCCTTTCTCACACCTGGTTGTAGGCTAAGCAAGTCAACAACCAATGCTGTAACTTCAAGTTCTACGGTTTTTCCAAAGAATCTTCTCCTCCACTCAACTGAGACATTTATGGTCTTAATCTTTGTTCTGAAAATGGAGGAGCATCACTGGATTTAGGAAAAGTATCCATTTAATACTATGTATACCATTCTGCTACCTAGATGTTTTTTTATCAGTATGTCTTAAAGATAAGAGCTGCGAAGTCAGACAAAAATTATTTTCAGACCTACTTATCCATCATTCACTCAACAAACAGTGTTACATGCTTACTAAGTGCCAAAGATGCACTTCACCCTTGGGATGATAATAAAACAAGTATAGTCTTCCTGGTCTTTCTGGGTCTTACAGTAACCAAAAAAAAAAAAAAAATCACAAAAATAAAGATCCTGTTATGTGATGTGAATAATGCTAGGAAACAAGGGTATTATAGATGATCCTAACCCCGTGCTGGATCTAGAAGATTTATGTAACAATGTTAAGGGACCTGAAGGATGAGTATGAGTCAACCGGGTGAGGAGGGTGATGAGGAAGAGTCCAGTGTGGCTGCAGAGAGCAGTGGGGGGTAAGGAAGGACGGGGTTGTTGAGTCAGCGGGGAACCAGGCCACCACAATGGCTATGCAAACAGGAAGCCCCTGAAAGATTTTATCCCAGACACTGACATGATCAGACTTTCATTTTGGTTTTAAATAGACCTCTTGTTACATGTAGAGAAACTATGAAGAGAAAATGTGATTTTTACAGCTCTGTTTCTTCACCTGCAAAATAAAGATAATAATACGGAGGGTCTGTTATGAGAATAAAATACAATAATAGATGTAAAGTACAATGCCTGACACAGAATAAATATCCAATAAGTGCTATTTAAATGACCAACACAGGTCTTTATAAGATAAATATCCAGATTATCAAAGTGCATTAAGAAGAAAATCAGCCTTGTAGCCAAATATGTGTATTGATAATTAGGAGTTTTGATTTATTTGGCCATAAATTTCATAATCTCATCTAAAACTTCATTTTTTTTTTCAGACAGAATCTGGGATAATTCCACCCAGCTTATAATATTGTTAAGAAATACATTAATGTACGTGAAAATACCTCACACAGGGCCTGTAGTCATTTGGAGCAAGTATTTTCTTCCCCTCTCCATTTCCAAAAGAATAACCCTTCAAGGATGGTCATTTATGAAGCTATATCATATATAATCCTTGATCAATTATTGCTTGATTATACTTATTGAGAGATCATTGGCTTGAAAGTATTAATTTCATTTCCCAAACTCCTTAATTTAGTCTAAGTTTACATGGTTGGAAAATAGGGCTCATTACAGAAAGAAAAAGAAATAAGAGAAGGAAGAAGGGAGGAAGGGAAAAGAGAAATAAAGTGAGTTATCATGTTTAGCAGAAAGCAAACTATTCATCTTAAGCAGAGATAAGATGAGGCAAGGATTAGGAAAAAAATGAACACATTTTCCCTCAAACCACTTCACTCTGGGAAAGGCAGATTCCTTAGAGCAGCCTTTGATACACAGATTTTCAAACTTATATTTTGCCACAAAAATTGTTTAGAGGGTAATTTATGGATGTTTTCAAAACGTTAACTACTTTCATTCTGCTAGCTTTATGGCCAACATATGTCTCTTCCAGGAAAGAGGGTGAATACTCAGAATCTTCAACAACAAATCTACTCTTCTGAAAGAGACACTGTAATTGAACAAATGGGAATAAATTTAGTCATTTCCATGGCCTTTCCGGTCAGCCTTATCCTCTAAAGTATAAATTAGAGTGGCAGAGGCACTGGAAGGTTTCCACGCTGGTTTGTTAAAAGGTGAGTTGCTTAATGCCAGCAATATTGCAAATCAGACAGAGGTGATTTGGCTTTCACAGATCTGTGGGCCAACAGTGAGCATAATTTAGAAGGAAAAGGCCATTCACCCAGTCACTCAGCCATTTGCCCCCTAAATCTCAGAGGCCGCTTAAATTTCATGTTACTTCTAGGAATGTGGGTCTGTGCCAGCATCCACAGCTATGAAATTGGGGCAAGAGACATCAGAAATCATCTAACTTGGATCACTCATTTTCTAAATGAAAACAGAGGTATTTGCCCAAGATTCATGTCTAGTATGAGAAAATATTAAGACTAAAACCAAGATGATCATAACTCTTCACAAAACAACTAACCAAGCCCAAGACAGATAATAAGGTAGTACTTTCTTGCTTACGTGTGTGCGCATGCTCAGTCATGTCTGACTCTTTGTGATCTCATGGACTGCAGGCTCCCCTACCAGGTTCCTCTGTCCGTGGGTATTCTTCAGGCAAGAATACTGGAGTGGGTTGCCATTTCCTCCTTCAAGGGATCTTCCCGACCCAGGGATCAAACCTGCATATCCTGTGTCTCCTGCTTTGGCAGGCAGATTCTTTACCACTGCATTACGTGGGAAGCCCTATTTTCTTGCCTAACATATCCCAAATTCTCTAATCTTTAGAATAAACTTCAATGCCAAACATTACCATACCCTCAGATCTGTTAAAAAAATCTATATATTTTGCATTTTTTTGAAATTGGGATGCACCTTCCAGTTGTTGAGTACATTTAATCAGTGTCTATTTTTCTGTACTACTCATTAGTCAATGGCACATCTAGAAAACACTGAAGTCCGGGAGTCAAGGGAATTCTGATTATTACTTTTAAGAAAACTGAGGTTCATTGTAGCCATAAAGCTCACATGCTGCTATGTGACAAAAATGAGGACAGAAAGCACACCCATTTGACACTGAAGCCTTGAGTCATTCTACTTCCCTCAACCAGCGTGGAAGTTTTAGTCGGTAACAGAGTCCATGTCACCATACAGGATGTTCATCTATTTGCCCAGAACCCATCCCTGTCTGCCCATTTCCCAAGAATGGTTCTTTGAGAAAGTACCCTTTCCTCATCCTGTTGCAGCCATGCAGTCTGGATAACATAAGCCAAGGAATACAATTTCATTCATGTTATCAGTGTTTGCTTCAGAAATGAGCAAAAGCCAATTCAAAAAGATGGACTTCCCCTGGACACAGTGATAGTTTCAGATTAGAACAATCAGAGTAAAAATTAAGAATTTTGTTAGATAAGTATGGGGAGCAATCACTTTTCTCCTTCCAAGAATAAATGAAGAAGCACACAGCCCTGATTATTGCTGGCTGACATACCTCCAGCAGAGAGATACAAAGCTGCCAGTAAAGCAGACATGTCACAAAAGGCAGAGACAATCACAGGGAAACTGAGCCAAAGTCTGCATTAAACCATGCCTTAAGCCTGACCTAGCTTCAGTATTAGCAGCAGTATGACCAACAAATTTCTTCTATCATTTAAGGCAGATAGAGTTGAATTTTCCATTATTTACCACCATTAAAATAATCATACTTCATACATCACCCAGTGTGCAACAAAAGCCCAGCCAACATCAGACCAGCATCCCATTTCTACCAAATATAATGTCTTTAAGATGTCTGCTGCTCAACTAAGTCTTATGCCCCATCTAAGTCCAAGCCCAAATATATAACTACATTATCTTAAGGCATCTCAAAGCAGATGTGCCAGGAAAACATCGACTGACATTCTAGTATGGAGCCTATAATTTTAAACAAATGTAATAATCATGACAAATCTCATGCATATCTTAGGTCATGATTCCATTTACATAACCAATAGCCAAAGAATGCATTGCAGTTTCATATACATTTTATTACTATTTTAAGTTCAAACTATAGTAAGCTCAACAACAGTAAACAGGATTGCTGTTGTTCAGTTGCTAAGTTGTGTCTGACTCTTTGCAGCCTCGTGTATTAGAGCACGCCAGGCTCCTCTGTCCTCCACTATCTCCCAGGGATTGCTCAAATTCATGCCCATTGAGTTGGTGATGCTGTCTAACCATCTCATCCTTTGCTGCCCCTTTCTCCTTTTGCTTTTAATCTTTCCCAGCATCAGGATCTTTTTCAATGAGTTGGCTCTTCGCATCAGGTAGCCAAAGTATTGGCACTTAAGCTTCAACAAGAGGATTAGCTATGGATAAAGTACTTTTTGATTCTCCCAAAAGTCTTTTGATTTAGTGTCCCTCACCCACTGCCCACTCCCTTTTTATACCCCAGCAGTCCTCAGCTCTACTGAGATTCACCAGTCATACACACCACCAATGTATCTGACTCTTCATCCTCTATTAAAACAATGACTTTATGTTCCATTTATTTAAAAGTGAAAGAAATTGAAAGTCGCTCAGTCGTGTCCAACTCTTTGCAATCCCATGGACCATACAGTCCATGGAATTCTCCAGGCCAGAATACTGGAGTGTGTAGCCTATCCCTTCTCCAGGGGATCTTCCCAACCCAGGAATTGAACCCGGGTCTCCTGCATTGCAGGCAGATGCTTTACCAACTGAGCTAACCCTGCCTATAATGACACAAGGCATTAAAACCTTTACATCAATATTTACTGTGTGTTGTGAAGTTAATGGGAAATTGTCTCACAAGCCTTCTAACTCCCTTCTACCTTAAAATAAATCTTTTCTTCATTTTTTTTATTTTTTAGATTATATTTGAGTATATTTTATTACAGTCTGTGCTATTTTCAGTTGTATAAAAACATGATTCAGTAAATACATATACCTATTCTTTTTCAGACTCTTTTCCTATATAGGCCATTGCAGAGTATTGAGTAAAGTTCCCTCTGCTATACAGCAGGTCCTTGTTGATTATCTATTTTATATATAGTAGTGTGTGTATGTTAATCCCAAACTTCTACCTTAAAATCTTGTATATTAAAGAACTAAGCTAGATTCCCAGGCCAGGGTCTATTCCAGACACTGATTTCTCACCTCATAAGGAGGAAGAAGCAGGCCAGGACACCATCACAAACTGTCTCAGGAAGCAACACTTCACACTTCTGGTCAGCCTTCTCATACTAACCATGCACACTTTTGACTAAGCAATAAATGAAGGGTAAGTGAAATACTTAGTTTTTAATCTATCCTCATAACCCTACCTGAGATGGTATCATTAACATCACAACAGCTAAAACAGTATCTATCTCATAGTTCACTATTGAGATTCAAATGGGTTGATATTTGTAAAACACTTAGAATACAAGAATATATTAAGTGAAATAATAAGCAATAATTTAATTTTTAAAAATAATCTCTATTTTCACATGAAGAAATCTGAAGCTCAGCTAAACAAAAGATCATATGATTTAATGATGCAAACAAGTGAAAGTTGCTCAGTCATGTCCAACTCTTTGCAACCCCACGGACTATACAGTCCATGGAATTCTCCAGGCCAGAATATTGGAGTGGGTAGCCTTTTCCTTCTCCAGGGGATCTTCCCAACCCAGGGATTGAACCCAGGTCTCCCACATTGCAGGCGGATTCTTTACCAACTGAACTATCAGGGAAGCCCAAACAACCAGAACTCAAATTGGGGTCTCTAAACTCTTTGAATTCAATATTCTATATCTGTATCAAGTAGCTACACAAGTACCTACGAGCACACTTATAAACCAAGGTACTACTGGTTCAAGACAAATACGTTAATCTTCCCAGTTACTAAAGTCCATCTGGCATGTTGCTGTTGTTGTTGCTATTCAGTCACTAAGCTGTGCCCAACTCTTTGCAACCCCATGGACTGCAGCATGCCAGGCTTCCCTGTCCTACACCATCTCCTGGAGATTGGTCAAATTCATGGCCATTGAGTCAGTGATGCCATCCAACCATGTCATCCTCTGTCATCCCCTTCTCTTCCTAGCATGAGGTACACCCAAAACTCAGATCACTGTCACAAGACTGAAACTGTTGTCAACACTTAGAGCCCAGCAGATTTAGTTGTATTTGTATAAAAAAATGGAGACAAATCTGCCTCATTCTGACTCCATCAAATATACGGTCCTTAAGGATGTCTCTGGGTGAAGCGAGGTTTGGGAACTCTAAATGAACCATGTAATGAAATGAAACCTATTGGAAGAAAAGTATTTAAACAAAATGCCAGCCTTGACTGTATCCCACAGATAGCATGTTAAGGAGGTAACCTGCAGAGAGAATGAGATTAGCCTTCATTTCTCCTGGTTCTAGAGTTCTCTTTTGGGGAATTTCTGCTTTGCCTCTTGGGGTATATTTCAAAATGAGCAAGTATATCCATTCTCTTTAATAAAATACTTCTCCTCCCTTAGGGTTTACCTTAGAGAATAATAAATTTCCCACTGGAAACTTAGACTTGGTGTGAGGCTTCACAGTCTGCTGGGAAGGGAAATATACTGTGGAAGTAGGTACCAAAGCAGAGCAAAAACTTCATCTCCTGAGCCTAGGGATCAACAGAAATCCAGATTTGCCTAAAGGCAATCAGGTAATTACTCTAATTAAAAAACCAAAAAGAAATTCACTGGGGCTTTTTTTTTCTGGCTCCTCTTGTCAAACAGCATTTGTTGTTATTTAGTCACTAAATCCTGTCTGCCTGATTGTGACCCAATGGACTACAGCACACCAAGCTTCCCTGTCCTTCACCATCTCCTGGAGTTTGCTCAAACTCAAGTCCATTGAGTTGGTGATGCCATCCAACCATCTCATCCTCTGTTGCCCCCCCTTCTCCTCCTGCCTCCAATCTTTCCTAGCATCAGGGTCTTTTCAAATGAGCTGGCTCTTCATATCAGGTGGCCAAAGTATTGAAGCTTCAGCTTCAGTCTTTCCAATATTAATATTCAGGATTGATTTCCTTTAGGATTGACTGATTTGATCTACTTGCAGTCCAACAGACTTTCAAGAGTCTTCTCCAGCACTACAGTCCAAAAGCATCAGTTCTTTGATGCTCTGTCTTTTTTATGGTCCAACTCTCACATCTATTCATGCTACTGGAAAAACCAATCTTTGACTACACAGACCTTTGTCAGCAAACAGGATTAGGAATCTGTACTGATGGCAGATCTGTTTACTACCTCTCTATTAAGTAAAAGAACAGCAATTCTTACTTATCCAGCCTCATGTCTGCCCATTTATTTCACATATAAGCATTCTCCCAAATTAGGTTTATAGGTTTTGGAAAGCCTGTGCTTTCTCTGGTCTCTTATGCATACAGTTTTATCTGTCCAGCGATTCTTTCCCTTCTTGTCACTGGAAAATTCCTACTCATCCTTTGGGTTTTGGCTTAAATATCACCCCCATCACCCACACCCAGATGATATCTTGGTAGCTTTGTCAACAATATCTCCTCCCTGTAAACTCCAAAAGGACAGGGCAATATCTATCTTACTTTTTTATCTGCAAAAGACTCTATAAATATTTCCAGAATGGATTAAAATTTAGTGGTCAATGGGATAGTATATTCAAAAAAATGCTTAAAATATGACTATTATGTCATATCATTAGATGGACAGGGAGGCCTGGCGTGCTGCAGTTCATGGGGTCGCAAAGAGTCGGACATGACTGAGCGACTGAACTGAACTGAAGGGTTAATGAATCACAAAAGAGAGTCTCAAAATGCTAGTCATTTGGAAATGGTTACTAAGTTCAACTGCATCTTGACAATTTGAAGAGCTCTTTCTAAAAATCTGTGGATCAAAAGAGCTTACAAAAGACATAAAAAGGAAGAAAAAAGAAAGAGGATAGGACTGGTTTTCTATTAATATGTGATTTTTGAAAATTCTGCATATTTCTTTAAACTCTGGTTATAATGGTATGTGTGTAGGGGGAACTCTGATGATTTCCCAAATCTTTCCTTTCTGGTGAACAGTGTTAAAAATGCTGGAGTCAGAACTAAATTATATTCAAATACATGGGAAGTAATTTGGCCTGGTTTCCTACTGTTGTTTTGTACATCCAAGACAATCAATCAAAAAATACAATAAAAAAATCTGGTGAGAGGGCAAGAAATAACCTTTCATGACAATGTCTAGGCCACATATGATTTGTTTCCCGAAATTGAGGTCCTAAGTGACAATTCTGTCTTTGACCTTGTATTCATTCGAGGTTTTATGTCTGTACTTATAATGAGTTGGCCAGCCTTGGTCTTGGTCTCTTCTGTAGCATGTCATTATCTCCTTATTCCTTTTTCTGTTGTTTCTGTCTGCGATTTGCTAGGGTTTGTACTTTAAAATATTCTGTTGTTACCTGACATGTATAGCTTTTTTTCCTAGGTATTTTCTCTCCACTATACTCCTTGCCAGCAACCAGGGAATACATCACCTGAAGTACATGGATGTGTTTTCTCCTCTGATATGGAAAAGAATAATATTTACAGCCCAATACACTAAATAAATCCAGAAAATATCTTTACTTAAAAAAAGAAAAGTATGAAAATGTTCTGATTTTCTAAAGTAGTAAATATAGAGACTATTTCTCAATACAGTGAAATTACTCCCTATTTGTCCACAATGGCAGGAAATGGGGCATTCCTGTTTTAATGAGCTGCCTTTTATTTATATTTTATATATATATGTATAAAATTGTTATAAATAGCAAATGCATTAAAATTTTTATATTAATAGGACTGGCTTTTAAAACATAATTTCAAAACAGGACTGAACATCAGTTGTTCTGTCCCTATGATCAAGAAGTCATTTCCTGGTCCAATGACTAAGGCTTCACTTTCCCAATGCAGGGAGCCTGGGTTCGACCCCTGGTCAGGGAACTAGATCCCACATGCTGCAACTCAAACCTTGAACAGCCAAACAGATAAACAAAATTTTTTTTAAAAGTCATTCAAGTATCCTGAATTCTCTCAGGTAATTATTATAAACACCAACAGTCCTTGCACTAAAATACATGATGTGTTGTTTTGGTTGGGGCTTTCTGCTTTTTGAGACCTGAACAAACAGAAGTTGACTGAAATATAATCTAGATCTTATCACTCTCCATCCAGATGATACTGCGATAGCTTCCTAATCAAGTTCAGTCTTTCTCTTCACTCTTTCCTTCCTCAGATACTTGTATCATGTTATCTCCTGACTCCAAAATTTCAAATAGTCCCCCAGTTTATATATTATCAAGTCCCACTTACTTTGCCTAGTTTAAGACCTTCCAAAATTGATTCCCTTACTTTCCAACCTTAATTCTCCATCCACCCCAAATCATAGTTTAGTCTGTTATCCTATCATAGTTCTATGTTGCTTTTTTAAATTTTTTATTGGACTTCCCTGGTGGCTTAGACAGTAAAGCGTCTGTCTACAACGCAGGAGACCCGGGTTCAATCCCTGGGTCAGGAAGATCTCCCGGAGAAGGAAATGGCAACCCACTCCAGTATTCTTACCTGGAAAATCCCATGGACAGAGTAGCCTGGTGGGCTGTACAGTCCATGGGGTCACAAAGAGTTGGACACAACTGAGCCACTTCACTTTCTTTTTTCTTTCTTTATTGGAGTATAGCTGCTTTATAACGCTGTGTTATTTTCTGCCATACAGCAAAGTGAATCAGCCACATGTATATTACTCACTGTTTATTGCCATAAGCCTCAAAGCACCCAACCCTCTCAGGGGTGGGGTCTAAGCAGAATTCCTCTGAGTGTAGAGAAGGGGAAACACGAGAACAAAAAATCAGGGCTCTGAGAGGAAGGAGGCAGGGAAGAAGAGTGAATATGTGATGGGGAGAAGAATCGGCAGGGCTTGCTGTGGCTTTGTTGCCTCAAAGTTGCAAATATTAAGTTAATATTCATTGACCAATTGAGCACATAAATAACTATGGTTATTACAAAGAAAGAGAGAGGTAAAAGAGGGGAGAGAGAAGGAAAGAGGAGAGAAGGGAAGGGGAAAGGAGAGACAAGAGAGAGAGAGAGGAGAGGGAGAAGGAAGAGGGGGGAGAGAACAGAGCAAAAAATGAAATAAATGAAAGAGACAAGGAAGAAGCAGCCCAGTTGAAGGTCAGTTTGGGTCATGCTAACTGTTTTGTACATCACTTTCATAGGCTATGAAAGTAGTCTCTGAAAAATCAGAGCCTTGCAGGAGGGTCTATGTATACAAGACAGGCTTTTAAGGCTAAAGTGATTTGAATCCCAATAGGGAGCTGATAGTAACCACGTTCAAGAGCGCAGACTATCAGGAGCTAATGAGGCTGTCAGGTCTGGGAGCGAACCACAGCACAGACACATCGAAATGCTTCAGCGGGAGGTGTAACTAACAAAACAATGATTCCTTAATAGCAAAGCCACAAATGAGGAGAAAATGGAGCTAGTTTCTTTAAAAAAAAAAAAAAAAGTTATCTTTTGCATCTAGAGAAAAAGATGACTTCCTCAAAGAAGGACAGTAAACAGGGAATGCAAGCCATGTAATATAATTAATCAATTAATTAGTTTTCTGCAGTGTGCTAGAAATCCAAGTCATAACATAAACCAAAAAGGTTAAACAGTAATTCTCACTGAATTCAGAACAATTTTAACAATTAGAGCTTACAGATTCGTATAGGTTTGTGATTCAAGGGTTATACAAAGACGGATATGAAATCCAAGAACAATCTGAGCCTTTCTTACCTAGTGAGCTGGGTCTTCCTCTTTTGAAATATTACTCTGGATTTTTACATGTATAACTTGACTTATATCATAAAAGTAGAAATGTGTCTGTGATGCCATCTCCTATGTTTTGGAGCAAATGTGGGAAGCCAGGAATCTGAGGGCCACCGCTCCATCCGAAGGCACCAACATGGACCACATGGGCAGGGCACTTGGGGGAGGACAGGTCTTCTGGGCAGAAACTCCAGTTACTAGCTGCCCCACGGGGCTTGCTTCCCAATCATTCTGGTTCACTCCTTTCATCTGTAAAACTGAGATAATAATACTAACTAACCTTTAGGAGTCAGAGGAGAATTAAATGAGATTTAAGGGTCTGAAGCACACAGCGCACGATCAATGTTAGACATTAAAATCAGTCACGAGCTCCCAGCACCATCGGGTTTTCCTCAGAGAATGTTGATTCCTCTCTTCAGTGAGAGACCTAATGAAAGAGTAATACATTCTTCCCAGTCCCTGGATGTTAAATAGGTCAAGATGGCTAATTCCCAACCCTCCTAATAAAATGGCAGGAGAGCTGAGAGAGCTGGAGGTCAGCAGACAAAACCAGGTCTCAGATGAACACTGCATAATTTACTCCCTGAAGGACCTGCGGGCATCATAGCATCCTGGACTGTGTTCAGTGGAAGCAGAGATGATCAGATTTATCTGGTGTCTTCATGCTCCCCTGTAGCTGCAAACAGCTTCAAACCCAACAGGCAGTTGAACACCCCAGGCAATGTGCATCTCTAGAGAGCAATTTATGGTTAAGTTTCTGCTGAATATTTTAAAGACAATACCTAATGGATCCATCAGGGAAAGCTTTTTTAAAGAACTTGCTCACCACTTCTAGCATTTCGTTAAAGAAGTAAACTATAATGTTTTCATTAACTGCCAAGCCATCTTTTGTCTGATTTGAAGAAGGAACCTAGTATACTAAGTTTCCTATGGTCCTGGAAAACCGATTTCCTCAGGAGACACAATGACATAGATGGAACGTGGCAATCCTTCCTGAGGGGATCTGAATTCGGCCACCAGGGCATATGATACCCTCAGATGCATTCCCACAGGTACTGCCCCTGCCAGAGTAGTGAAAACTCAAGACCTAAGCAAACTGAGCTTCTAGGCATAAACCTGGGAACCACATAGGTCCTGAAGAGGAATAATTATCCTCCAAGAATATCACAGGATCTCTGTAAGTAATGTTCACAATAATGGATTTTGGAAACTTGGCCGCATCTAATGGTTGGCTGTTGTCTACACAGGGATAGTGAATTGAGTCAGTGGTGCCACTTAAAGTTTATAAATCTGAGGCAAACTTTTCAATTAACTCCATTCACTGCAGATAGAAATTTTAATACACATTGTAGTCCCCCACCTCTAATCATTAACTAGCCCACAAAGTAGTGTTCTCATTAAAGCCTTTAGTAAAATGTGTCCTAGTTAGCTCAGGCTGCCATAACAAAATCCCATGTGTTGGGGGTTGTCTGCTTCTCACGGTGCTGGAGGCTGAAGTTGAGATCAGGGTGCCTGCTCTGGTGAGAGCTCTCGTCCCAGCTTGTGGATGGCCACCTTCTTGCTGTGTCTTCATGGGAGAAAGAGCCCTCTTTCCACCTTCTTATAAAGCTGCTCAGCCCCTCATGAGGGCCTTGCTGCCATGACCTAATCTACCCTTAATCATCACCCCAAAGCCTATCTCCTAATACCATCAAATTGAGGGTTAGGACTACAACATATGAATTTGTGGAAGACACAAACAATCAGTCCATAATGAATATACTGGGTTGGCTAAAATGTTTGTTTGGGTTTTCCCATAAGATGTTACAGAAAAACCCAAACAACCTTTTGGGGCAACCCAAATATATGTTAACCTTGGTCTAAAAAAAAAATAAAAATGATTTTTGAATGCTCCCACCCTTGCTTCTGTGTCCAGATATTTGCATATAAATGCTACTAAACACTCTTGGAAGAAAAAAAATTATAATCGCTTTTATTCGATGTATTTGGTTTTATTATGAAATGAATGCATGGATATTAATACATGTTTTCTATCATCATTTTTAAAGGCAATCAGGATTTTCTTTCTATGTGTAGTTTCCTACTTCTGCTACATTTATCTTACTCGGAATCACATAACTTTCTGCTGAATTAAAACACACAGAGAAAAAATTATACACATAAGTAGAGAGACTAATGTATTTTCACAAACTAAACCTACTCATAGAACCAGAACACAAATCCACAGATCAATGAAATAAAATAGCGGCACAACAGAACCAATCCCACTCCCCCATACTTCCAGCTCCCATATTCCTTTCCACTCTTCCTCGCAGGGGTAAGTCAGATCCTCAGGCCCAACACCATTAATTTTGCCAATTTTGCATTTAATTAAAAGGTATCCTGTAATATTTACCTTTTGGTACCCTCAAAGTTACATTTCTGAGACACAGTAATGTGGTCGTGAGTTACAATAATTGTTCATGATCAGTACTGAAGATTTCATTGTATGAACATATCAAACTTTATTGATCCACTTTACTGTTTTTAGGTCTCTGGTAATTTCCAGACTGAATAGCGCTGCTAGAAACATCATAATACTTGTCTTTCAGCAAATAAACACACATTTCTCTCAAGTACACACTTACAAGGAAAACCACTGGGCTTAGGGTGTGTATGTGTTCAGCTTAGGAGAGGTGCCATACAGTTTTCCAATATGATTATAACAATTTATAACAGTGTATGAATATTCCTCCACATTCTTCCTAACACTTGGTATATTATCTCCCCGAGCCCCATTCTATTGAATGTGTAATATTACCTCAGTGCACTTTTAATCTGCACTTTCCTAATGACTAATGAAGCTGTGTGCCCATCTATAAGCTGTGTGCCATTTGGTTATCTTCTTTGGTAAATTATTTGAAGCTTTTTGCCCATTTTCTATTGAACTTATAGCATTTTTCTTACTGATTTCTAGGAGTATTTTATATATTCTGGTAAGAATCCTTGGTCAGGTATATATGTTACAAATATTTCCTCCTACTCTGGTGGCTTTTTCCCCTACTCTCTTAAAGGTGTTCTTTGTTGAAATGAATCCTTAAAGTGTAACACAGTCCACTGTTTGCTTTTTTTTTTGCCTTCACAGGACGTTTTTATTTTTTGCATAATATTTAAGAATCTGTGTTAATGACAAGACCATGAAGATATCTACTAATGTCTTCTTTTTATGGTTCTATTGTTTTATCTTTCACATTTAGATCCACAATCTATCTGGAGTTGATTTTCATGTCTGGTTAGAATTTTGTTTCATATGGATATTTTGATTACAAGCACCATTTGTTGAAAAGACCATCCTTCTGCTCATCACACACCAGTGCCATCTTGTTGTAAATCAAATCCACCTTCTGGGGTGTCTGTTTAAAACTTCCTACTCTGTTCCACTCATTTATGAATCTTTACAACACTATACTATACTATCCTAATTACTATCGTTTTATAATGTCTTAATACCTGGTAAAAACTCCAGCTTCATTTTTTAAAGATTGCCTTGTTTATCCTTGTTCTTTGAATTTTTATACAATTGTAGAATTAGCTTACAGGTGTTCACAAAACACACACACAAGTCCTAAGGGGATTTTTCACTATGATTACATAATTTACAGATGAATTTGTGGAGGACTGACATACTTATAGTACCTCATCTTCCAGTCTATCTACAAACACAGCATCTCTCTCCAACAGCTTAAATCTCTAGTTTTTCTCTTGTTTTGTAGCTTCATTTGCATTACTTTTGTTACTAGCTATTTGAATTGTTTATGTTATTTTAAATGAGATCTTTTTAAAAAACTGTTCCATCTGAAATTGTTTTTTACTGATATACGTAAAGAGAACTGACTTTATGTTATTAACATTATTTCTAGCAACTATGCCAATCTATTATTCCTATGACTTTATAGATTCATTCAAACTTTCTTCTACACAAGCCACTATATCACCTGTGAATTATGACTATTGTATTTCTTCCCTTCTAAACTTTTGAACTTCAAGAAAGCAAAATCATGATCTTATAAGATTCCTTCCCCGGCTAGCAGAGGGGGATCTCCTAATATCTGCTCAGCAGAATTTCATCAGTGATGGACAAGTCAATTGCTATGTGTCTTCCATGCTCTTCCTTCCAAATGGGAGCTTTTAGTACGGGTGTCTGTCTCCACTCTACCTTAAATCAGGTGGAGATGAGGGAGGAGATAACTTGGTTGTGAGTTCATAGATTGCTGGACTAAAAGGAGGAACATGTAGACGCAAAGCAACAGACCACATCTCCAAAAGACTCTGGACACTGAACTTCACGCAGCAGTTAGATAGCCGTCCCATGCATTTCTTCCCTTGTGGAGAAGGTACGTACAACACTGGTGATTGCCCTATATTCCTCAACATTCTGATCTTTACTTGCACCAACCTCACCCTGCATTCCTCTCATCTCTAAACCACTCCTCTAAGCAGCAGCCCTTCCTCTGCCCACCTCCACAAGGCAGCTCTTCCCAAAGTTCTAACATTATATCTCCTCTGCCTGTGTGCTTCAGTCCCTGCTGTGTTGATCTTATCTTGTATCAGCTCCAAGTATCTCATCTATGAAATTTCTAGCTTTAATTTTTTCATTGATTTCCAAATTCCAAAAACTCGCTGGAGAGATTCCCCTTGAAGGTCAACCAGAATTTCAAAAGCAATCTATTCCATATAAAAAATCATCATTCATCTGTGAAACTGTTCCTATTCTTGTCTTCTGTTTTTTCCCTAAATGATGGCACTGTTATCCTCATTTTCAGTCCTCACAAACCTCTCTTTTTTTCTCTCTCTCCCCTCCTCCCTCATCACTAAATCCCTTCTGCTGTCCACTTAGCTCTTGGTCTTTTTTTTTTTTTAATTTTATTTTATTTTTAAACTTTACATAACTGTATTAGTTTTGCCAAATATCAAAATGAATCCGCCACAGGTATACATGTGTTCCCCATCCCAAACCTCTTGGTCTTTAAACCAACCCTGCTATATCCCCTGATCCTTCTTCTTTAGGTCACACTGTGCTGCTCTCATCTGTCCCCTTTCAAAGATAGCCACATCTGACATCTGAACTGCCCCAACTTCCCAACTACCCAAGAAGCATATTTCATGCCTTACTGCCTGATGAAGCCGTTTTCTCAAGGTCTTGAAGACACTGTCTCGAAGACACATGGAAGACAATGTCTTCAAGAATGTCTCAAAGTCATTCCTTCTGTGCAACCCATCTTCCGCCTTGTGTTTTCCATGTGCTATATTCCAACCTTGCCCAAAAGCACCTCCACCCTTTGCTTCCAGACCACAAACGGACTGAAAGCAGAGCTGACAGCCAAAGCTTCCACGTTATCAAGTAGATCATTTGATCTACGAAAGGAATCCCACAGGATTTTTTAATAAAATGTAATTTGTTGAACATAAACTATTATAAAAGCACTTTAATGTATGCATAACATAGCACAGACTTGGAATTCAGTGCATTAAATAAGTACAATCGTATTTCATGCATCTGAAAATATTTATAGCCAGAGAAGCTATGCACTGGATTTTTTTTTCTTTTAATTGTTTAGTAAGTTTTATTCCCCATAAGTGGGTATTATGATACAGTTACTGTGACTACTCACAGGGCTGGTAGGAGGCACAGTTAATTAACATTTGCTGAAAGGTTTAAAATTCTCACTAAAGATATTTTATGGTTCCAGATCACTTTATTTTATTCAACAATAACAAAGTGGTCCAGTTTGTCTGTTTTGCCCTGAAAAATAAAAGGACATAAATAGAAGCACATAAAAGACACTAGGAATGCTGCACACCTTGGATGCATTTAGTCTTCAGATTTTAGAGATAGTTATTTCAATATGTGTTTTGGAACTGTGTTTAAAGCAGAAATGGCTTCTGAGTTACGAAACAATTTCCTTGAATTATAGCTCAGATACAGGGCCCAAAAGTCAACTGCTTTCTCTCATGAAGATTTTTGAAATCTTACTAAATAAAGGAGCAGTTTCTCACTGGGATCATTTAATGGTTAATTTAATTTTAAATATGCTGTTTATCAAAACAAATTAGGTGAATCAGATGCTTCTTTTCTAAGATTATTAAATCTGTAAATTACCTGAAAGAGTTTAAATACATATGCACATATCTTAACCTGTATCTGGTATGCTTAAGGTCCATATATGCATAATTGTAAATGACTTTATTAAAATCAGGCTAAGAAATAATATAACAGAGCATTTCTAATAGATGGGGAGGGAGGAGGGAGGAGGGTTCAGGATGGGGAACACATGTATACCTGTGGCGGATTCATTTTGATATTTGGCAAAACTAATACAGTTATGTAAAGTTTAAAAATAAAATAAAATTAAAAAAAAAAAAGAAGAGGCAGGAAAAACAAAAAAAAAAAACAAAAAAAACAAAAAACAAACAAAAAAAAGAGATACCTACATAAATATAGAGCAAAATCATTTTTATGATATAAAAATACAAAATAAAAAGTGACTTCCTCTAGTCAAAATAAATTGCAACATAATACAAAATTGCATCATTTTGTATATCAATGTAGAGAGCTAAAGAGATTGCTATAAACATAAATATCTAGTTAAAATAGAGATATACACACAAATTCATGCTTCCTGATCAAATATGAAATTTTGAAGATGCATATTTTTATATTTCTTTTTGAAAGTCAGATAAATTGACATAGAATGAATCTTCAAAATAACACAACTTACATAAGAGAAAAAAGAAACAAAATTAGTTGGAACAAAAACAATTTCTATCTCCCATGGTACACCAATCATCCCATGAATCAGAACGAACTCTTTTAGCTGTATGTTTCTAGGAAACATAGATCTAAAAAACGTTTTAATAGCAGCAGCCTATATATTCAACATTAGGTTCCAACTAGAAAATATTAGTTGAATATATGATATCCAGTTGCAAAGGCTTGTAGTTTAGTCACTAAGTGGAGTCCATTTCTTTTTTGACCCTATGGACTGTAGCCCACCAGGCTCCTCTGTCCATGGGATTTTCAAGGTAAGAATACAGGAGTGGGCTGCTATTTCCTTCTCTAGGGGATCTTCCCGACCCAGGGATTGAACCAGTGTCTCCTGCATTACAGCCAGATTCTTTACCACCGCACCACCTGGGAAGCCCTTGCAAAAGCTTGACTGTGTTTTATAAATGCCACTAACAAAGAATGCTCTCTGATCTGGGCTTCTAACTGCCCCAGTTCCCACCCCCCAACACAGGTTCCATTCTGGTTACTGTCTCCTTCAGGGGTTCAGTCCCACGCATCTTAGGACTCGGTCTCTCTCAGGATAGAGATGAAATGCTGAAGCAGAAGCACTAGAAACCTCTGCCTTCCTCCACTCCTGTTCATCTCCTAGTTAGAGCCACACCAGCACAATTAAGCTGGTGTCTTCTCTTTCCTGATTTCTGTTCACAAGTGAATAAAGCAAGGGTGCCCTTCACCTCTTGACAGCCTTTATCTTAATGACATACTCAGAAGCTACTTTGAATCAAATTCTGTTTTCCTCTCCCAAAAGACTTTTTCTTCAAGATGCAATCTAAAGAATATTTCTAGCCTTTACCCATTTTTTAAGTCTTCACAAAACTTTACAAAGCTACTCTCTGCCTTTATTGACTGCTACCACAAAGAGGGTCCTCTATCCAGCCAGCCACCCCCAATGTGCATCACACCAATGTTTGGTTCCCCAGGATGGTAATAGGAGATAGATAGAAAAATCGTTATAATGGGAATTCCCAGAGTATTTAACATGTTACAGTGCAGCCTGATTCTTCAAGAAAGAGAAGAGCTAAGTAAAAGAGCATTTTCCAGTCTGACTGTAGGGAAGAAGTTCTCGTTTCAGAGAGAAACTCATAGGAATAGTGATTCATGAGATATCCTTGGGAAACACTGTTTCAAGCAATGATTCTGAAGCCAAATATACTGATGTGCCTGCCTCCCTGCTGTTATATTTCTCTTTCACACTCAGCGGGAACATTTAATCCACAAAGGCAGGCTTAAGTCTACCCTCAGCTCTCAGTACCAAGAGGTCTAAAATGAGTCAACATCCACTCAGCTCTGTGCTCTTCCTGACATGTCTGAGGGCTTCCATCCTGGTCAGTGGGTATCTAACTCCTGAGCCGACATCAGCTTTAGGAATGGTTTTACATCATGCTGTCTCATACCCAACTCCAAAGAACAGCATCCTGCAGAAATGGATTTATGAGTTGCTCTTCCTTTCTTCCCAACTCTATGCCTCAGCCAAGAGACCATCTCTGAATGCCAGTTCTGAGGCTGGAATCCTACCTACTGTCAAACACAAATCCAGACTTCCACACGTTACATATTCCATCTTGCTGCATATATCTGGTACTGACTTTTGTCTGCTCAGTTGCATATTCTATATTATACCCTCCCCGCAGAGTCCTTAGTGATCAGACTGCACTCACAGGTGTGGATGTTCCAAAACTGAAACTTTTCCTTTCAGTTCCAAAAGCAAAATCTGCTTCTGATTCATGCTCTCACTGTGCAGGGTCCCCGACCCCAATCTCCCTAACCAGATCTGTCCTCCAACCTTCTAAGCCCCACACCACCATCCTGACACTAAAGAGACAGGCCTGAAAATCAGCAAACATTAAAAGGACACTACAATTTCTAACTTTACTTATTCCACTAAGTGGAAATACTTTAATAAAATTATACAGGAAAAAAAAAATTCTCAAAAATTTCATTAATTACACCACACTGGAGATGGCCATCTAAAGAATTTTGCTCAAAGATTTTTTTCTACAGTAAAGACAATGTTCAAATTCCTTTTTCTTTTTTACAGGTTTATTGAAGTGAATTGATATACAAAAAAAACTGCACATATGTAATGGAGACAGTTTTCTGAGTTGGACAAATGTACACACATATGATCACTACTGTAGTCTCAGAATTAAACAAATTATCAGACCAGAAATATACTGAATAAAAGACCAGTTTCTCAAACAACCACCACCATATTCCCCCAAAGTGTGGGAATTTTGAGACCTTAATCATATTTTCTTCCAATATAATTCCTAGCCACTTGTTGTTCAGTCCCTCAGTCATGTCCGACTCTTTGAGACTCCATGTACTGCAGCACACCAGGCTTCCCTGTCCTTCACCATCTCCCAGAGCTTGCTCAGACTCATATCCATTGAGTCAGCGATGCCATCCAACCATCTCATCCTCTATCATCCCCTTCTTCCCCCTGCCTTCAATCTTTCCCAGCATCAGGGTCTTTTCTAATGAGTCAGCTCTTCACATCAGGTGGCCAACGTATTGGAGCTTCAGCTTCAGCATCAGTCCTTCCAATCAATATTCAGGACTGATCTCCTTTAGAATGAACTGGTTTGATCTCCTTGCAGTCCAAGGGACTCTCAAGAGTCTTCTCCAACATCACAGCTCAAAAGCATCAATTCTCCTAGCCACTGGTTCTACATAAATGATAGCACTTTTTAAAACTAAAGAATCACCTGTGAAAACTGCCTTATATTCAGTTATAGAGTGAGATTTGAATTTAAAACTTCTTGGAAATATTTTAAGTGTTTACAATTTATTTTAAACTTTTCTTTTTTAATATAAATTTACTTACTTTAATTGGAGGCTAATTACTTTACAATATTGTATTGGTTTTGCCATACATTGACATGAATCCTCAAGCTGGGACAAATTTCTGGGCTACGACTAACAAGCACCATGCAGCACAAATCATTTCCTGGCAGGTATGTCGAATGATCAGAAACAATTAGAGAAGATCATTAACCTAGATTATCTTATCTTTCCCAGACTAAAACTAGTCTTCATGGCCACTCAATTACAGACCAGGACACAGAAATATGTAGTTGACTGTCATGTGGACCTTGACCGTAACCCTCCCACAGACCTCAAGCTGCCAGGAGATACAGCCCTATGCCTGCAAAGCTTCTCTTCTCAGATCCTCAGGAAGCTGCCAACAGACACCAAAGTATGCACGAGCAAGAGCAACCCTCAATGACTCTCAAGAATTGGTGGCTAAATACTCCTACTCCCTCACTTCGCAGGGAGGGTAATTCTAGGGCATGTGCCACGCTCCATTTTGCAAACTTCTCTCTAGTTACACACTTTGCTGGTTTAATAAAGCTCTCTGCTTATAACTGACTGTGCTTTTTTCCCAGTTTCTCTTCCCCACTTCACTGTTTCACTTTCCCAATTTACACTGAAAAATGTCCCATGGACTCTGGCTTGAGGTCAAATCGATTCTTACTGTTGTCTAGCTCTTCCACTTCCTAACTAATGTAGGTAGAAATTAGGTCTTCCACTTTCTACCGTACACTCATCTGGATTGGTTTGCCTCGGAATGTCCTATTTGATGCCTATAATCCCAGTGTATTTATTAACAGCAGTCGTTTTCATTCTGAAGTTCATGGTTTTGGTGAAAAATTATACCATCACTCTTCATGGTACTATTATCCTGCCAGACTTCTCAGCTGTCAACCTTATGGACAGATATTAAAGTGTACACCTTGTTCTGCCCATCACTATAGTCTTCTTTATTAGGACTTTGTGCCCAAATCGCTCTACTTCCTCAGTCTTGGTTCCTACCTTGGTACATGACAACCCATGTCCTGGTATAGAAGACTGCAATTATTAACTGCCTATTTAGAATCACTACTTCCCAGTTTCTAATGGGCCCAACTGGTTTCTTATTAATATTTCAAGGGTAAAATAAAACCTTTTATTGACTTGCATACTTTCACTGTAACCCACATGATGTGAGCATTAAGGCAACCTAGGATGCTAATGGTGATCAGGAGGGAAAGGAGACTAACCCAGCAATGTGTGGGGTCAGGTTGGATAATCAGGGGTGAGTATTGTACAGTCACAAGATCTAAAGTAAGGTGATGAATGGAGGTTCCACTTGAGCAGGAAAAAAATAATGGTATGTATTTTGAAAATTTATAAGATGCTGCTGCTGCTGCTGCTAAGTTGCTTCAGTCGTGTCCGACTCTGTGCGACCCCTGAGACGGCAGCCCACCAGGCTCCCCCGTCCCTGGGATTCTCCAGGCAAGAACACTGGAGTGGGTTGCCATTTCCTTCTCCAATGCATGAAAGGGAAAAGTGAAAGTGAAGTCCCTCAGTCATGTCTGACTCTAGCGACCCTATGGACTGCAGCCTACCAGGCTCCTCTCTCCATGGGATTTTCCAGGCAAAAGTACTGGAGTGGGGTGCCATTGCCCATTAGTCAAACCCTTTTGTGTTTTCTTTTTTTAATTTCTGAAAACAATCAGGATGATGGAATAGCAATGACTTCACAGAAGAAATAACAGTTGACCTGGCCATTGGCTAATGAGTAACTGTTCTGTTTTTCTGGTGCAAAAATATGAGGAAAAACATTCACATTCAAAGCCATGAACATGAGAGGGCATGCGGCAGCACGGAATTGGGTAAAAATCTGATTAACTGGAACATAGGTATCATTGAAGAGAACAGTGAGAAAACTTTACAGCAGTGCTCCTAACTATCTTTCACTAAGGATGCTTCAGATCTACTCTTCCTGATTGCCTTCTTTAATATAATTGGGAAGATGCAATTTGTCAAACCTGTCTTATTGCAATTTTGATTCAAATAAATACAGACAAAAACCTAATGTATGACCACTGTGTCTCTTATTAAGAGGATTCTTAGGAAACAGATATCAAAATATGTTTTAATAACAATGATCCAAAAATTCAATTATGGAAATAAATGAAATTTAAATGTACCTTTTCCACACATATTATTTATTGAAAACCATTAGGAACTGGAAATGTACAAGTAGTTTTTATTCCATGAAAGATGTTGGCCTGAAATATTAATACATATTCTTAAATTATTTGTGATTTTCTCCTCCTTATTTCTCCTAACACAAATGAGAGTCATATCTTACTGTGCCTTTTTTATTTAAAAAAAGGAAAGTTTTCATATTACAGAAATAGTTGAAACAGATTTCTGAGACTCAGGACATCTTTTAAAAGTTTTCCAGTAATGTAAAAGAAATTCGGAAAGAAGGCCTGACAGGGCTTGTTGAAAGGAATTAGAAAAAAAAAAAAAATCCACTTTGTATAATGTCCTAACTGTAAATCCAATTTCCAAATGCACTTTACTTGATCATTTTCAGTTAATCTTCCTATAATACACCAAGCCGGCATCTCACCAGCATAATTTAGGCACCAAAGCGCACATGCTCGGACACACACACAAACATAAACGCCACTTCTAGGTCTAGCCACAAACTGAAAGCCTTGAAATCCTACAGCATTTACAAAGACTCCTCATGGGGGAATGACTGTGTGCACACAGTCTCCAACCCACATGAGTAAAAGTTAAACCTCTATGTAGTACAACCACTGTTATTCACCTAACACAAAAGGTCTCTTTTAAATTTTAATAGGTAAAATTAAATTGCCCTCTAAAGGGCTGAGCTGACTTACACACTGAAGGAGAATATATTGGAGAACTACTTCACAATTTTAATCATTTGAATAATCTTTTTATCTTCATCAATTTTGTGGGTAAAATGATACTGTTTTGCAATACTGGCTTGTATTTCTTGTGTTATAAGAATGGACAGGTTTGTGTAAGTTATGTTGATTTATCTTTTTTCATTTATGTGCTCTGCCCCTTTTCTACAGTGTTGCTAGCTTTTCTTACTGATCTGTAAATGGTCATAACATAGTAAAACAAACACTATATGAGGTAAACACTTTTCCCAGCTTGTCCTTTGATACTTTACTTACTGTATATAAACTTATGATTTATACTAAGGTATGTATCAGTGTTTTCTTTCAGGGCTTAAGTATCTAGTGCCATACATAAAAAGCTTCTCCCATTCATTAGCTATTTATTTTAATGTCCATGTTTTCTTTCAGATCTTTAGTTACAGTTACCTGATGCTGCACAATAAATTACCCCAAAGTGTAATGACTTCAAACTACCACTATCAATTTATTATCATCTCTCAAGGTTCTAGAGATTGACTCCATCTGCTGGGTCTCACTCAGGACCACTCATCTGACTGCAGGCAGACAGTGCCAGGAACTGGGCTCATCTCCAAAGCTTCTGCACTCACATGTCTGACAGTTGATTCTACCTGCTGGATGAGACCTTTCCACATCAGTTCTAAAAAAGCAAGGGTCTCAAAAGAGATAAATTATGAGCTGCCAGTCTCTTAAGGTCCTATTCTATGGGTCAAACAATCACAGAGCCCAGATGCAACAAGAATACTGACTTCATCTTCTGATGGGAGGAATACAAATGAATATTGGGGGTATTTTTTTTAAATGGCCATACCTTCTATGGCTTAATTTTAATATCAGTTTGATGGCAAAGTAATTTGTATACAGTTCACCCATTTTAAGTATACAGTTGGATGAAGTTTGACAAATGTATACAGTTGAATAACCACCACAATCAAGATATAAAACATTTCTATTATCCCTCAAAGTTCTCTTTTTTCATTCTCTGTTCCTCCCATCCTCAGCTCCAAACAATCTCTGACCTACTTTCAATGTCTTTGCCTTTTCTAGACTTTCATATAAATGGGATCACACAGCATGTGGTCACTGTGACTAGCTTATCTAACTTAGATCACATAGTGTTTTTCAGATTCATCCACGCTGCTCTGTGGTCAGTAGATGTTCTTTTTAGCGTGGGAAGTTTTGCATTCTGTGGAATGACCATAACTAGTCCATCCATCCACCTGTTAGTGGATATTTGTGTGATTTTCTGTTTGTGCCATCAGGAACAAGCTTCAGTGAGTATCTCTATACAAGTTCTGGTGGGGACATAGGTTTTCACATGTCTTTGGTAAATATACAGGATTTGAGTTGCTTAGTTTATGTAAGTGTATGTTTAATTTTGTAAGAAGACATCTTCATTTTTTAATTATCTAATACCTGACCCAGCAGGAATTGTTTTTCAATGTAAGGAGAGAGTTTCTATAATTTGTTTCCAGACAGCTAGTCAGGGTTCTGAACACTATTTATTGAATAATACTTTCCTTGGCTTTCAACAGACCTGTCACACAGACTGAATTCCATCGGTATCTGGTCTACCTTCAGACTTGCCCTTCTACCCCATTAGCGGGGCCTGCTGGAGGCACTGGGGCTACTGCTAACCTGCACTGCTTTAAGCATTTTACACATGTCAACTCCTTTAATCTCTACACCAATGCTTTGAGATAAACACTATTTTAAGGCTCAGATGAAAAAGTAGGACAAAACCCAGAAATACTAAATAATTTCCCCCAGATCCCACAGCCAGTAGAAGTGAGGAAGACAGGCTGGGAACCTGGCTTCCTTCCCAAGCCCACATGTCCGAGCCCTGGACTGATTGCACACATCAGCAATCACGCAACGACTTCACGGTGCACCATCCAGATACCTCATGGAACCCTGTATGAAGAACTGTCCTGTTGCACACTTATTTTCCCATATGAGTAATGCAATTAGCTTGACTATGCATGCAGGCTAAGTCACATCAGTTGGAACCAACTCTCTGTGACTCTATGGACTGTAGTCCACTAGGCTTCTCTGACCATGGGATTCTCCAGGCAAGCATACTAGAGTAGGTCGCCATTTCCTTCTCCAGGGGATCAAATCCATGCCTCTCATGTCTCCTAAATTGGCAGACAGGCTCTTTACCACTAGCGCCACCTAGGAAACCCCAATTAGCTTGCGATGGCACCCCACTCTAATACTCTTGCCTGGAAAATCCCATGGACGGAGGAGCCTGGTGGGCTGCAGTCCATGGGGTCGCGAAGAGTTGGACACGACTGAGCGACTTCACTTTCACTTTTCACTTTCATGCATTGGAGAAGGAAATGGCAACCCACTCCAGTGTTCTTGCCTGGAGAATCCCAGGGATGGGGGAGCCTGGTGGGCTGCCGTCTATGGGGTCGCAGAGAGTCAGACATGACTGAAGTGACTTAGCAGCAAAAGCAGCAGCAGCTTTGAAAAGGGCTTCCCTGATGGCTCAGTTGGTAAAAATCTGCCTGCAATGCAGGAGACTCTGGTTCAATTCCTGGGTCAGGGAGATTCACTGGAGAAGGAATAGGCTAACCACTCCAGTATTCTTGGGCTTCCCTGGTGGCTCAGCTGGTAAAGAATCTGCCTGCAATGTGGGAGACTTGGGTTTGGGAGGGATGGAGGAGGGGAAATCGCTTTGGTATTTTGATTTGTAAAAAAAAAAAAAAGATAAATTAGTTCAGGGAGAATTGGCCCCTTGTTAGTATGATGAGACAGCCAGATAGCATCATTAACTCAATGGACATGGTTTTCAGCAAACTCCGGGAGATACTGAAGGACAGGGAAGCCTGGTGTGCTGCAGTCCATGGGGTCACAAAGACTCAGACACAACTCAGAGACTGAACAACAACAATATGCAAGTTATGTATGTTTATATTTCTATCCATTTCTAAATTCCTTTTAAAATCAGAATTTTTTCTCAGTGTCACTTATATGCTTGATATACTTTCTTCATGTCAGACAAATCTGGATGTGAAAAGTGTGGTACTTTATTCTCCTCAAAGAGGATGAATAAACAATGCTCTTAGGGGTACTGAAAGGACCATTGTCAGGAATGCAGCAGGCACCGCAGGTAAAGTTCTCAATATGCACAAATAAACAAACACACTGTTCTCAGTCTGTCTCCACTCTGTAGCACACCTTTTCTGAGCATCCCACCATTGGATCCTAACCACCCCAGATGCTACACTCAGTATTATATTCTTCTTTACTACCCCTGCTATTCTCCTTTCATTGACACTTCTCCAAATCTCATCCCTTTTTCCTTTACAAAGTGAATGAGGTGCAAGTTAATTTCCAAAATACATTCATGTTTTCATGGAAAGAAGTCCAGAACAGAAGCCAACCTAGCCCTTCAACTCTCCAGAAACGCAAGCATTTTTACACAGAGTCTTTCTCGTGGCAACTCTCTTGCTTTTGCAATCTCATCAAGCTGTGACAATTTCCAATCATTCAACTGGAGAGGCAGGGAATAAGTATTTGTAGGTGGACAGGGTCATGCTATACCCTCATATTCATCCACAATGGCTTTAACTATAGAGAGGCTCAGCCCCAAACTCTTCCTACTAAGTTTCTATTCTCATTTCTAAATGTAGGCACAAAATATAGCCTTTCTGGAAGTATGGTTTTTCCTGTGGTCATGTATGGATGTGAGAGTTGGACTGTGAAGAAGGCTGAGCGCCGAAGAATTGATGCTTTTGAACTGTGGTGTTGGAGAAGACTCTTGAGAGTCCCTTGGACTGCAAGGAAATCCAACCAGTCCAATCTGAAGGAGATCAGCCCTGGGATTTCTTTGGAAGGAATGATGCTAAAGCTGAAACTCCAGTACTTTGGCCACCTCATGTGAAGAGTTGACTCATTGGAAAGGACCCTGATGCTGGGAGGGATTGGGGGCAGGAGGAGAAGGGGACGACAGAGGATGAGATGGCTGGATGGCATCAATGACTCGATGGACGTGAGTCTGGGTGAACTCCGGGAGTTGGTGATGGACAGGGAGGCCTGGCGTGCTTCGATTCATGGGGTCGCAAAGAGTCGGACACGACTGAGCGACTGAACTGAACTGAGAAGTGTGTGTGTGTGTGTGTGTGTGTGTGTGTGTTCAGTCACTCTATCGTGTCCAACTCTTTGTGACTCTATGAACTGTAGCCCACCAGACTCCTTTGTCCATGGGATTTTCCAGGCAAGAATACTGGAGTGGGTTGTCACTCCTTTCTCCAGAGGATCTTCCTGACCCAGGGATCCAAACTACATGTCTCCCAAGTCTCCTGCACTGGCAGACAGAGTCATCACCACTGAGCCACCTGGGAAGCCCTTCTTGCAGTAAACCAGACAATTATTAAGTCCCCCAGAATATCTATTTCCTACCTTTTTCATAGAGAAACATTAAACATTTCAGAGTGAAACATATATTGAGTCATAAGACAGAGAAAGGAAATTCTCAATAATCTTTACATTAAATAGCAAGCAAGTGCACAAGTCTTCCTGGGAAGTCACTATCTATGCATGCTGCCCTATGCACAAGTGTGTGACTCTCTGATCCACCATCAGTGGAGAATGGAGACTCCATCTGGTAGCTTGGCTTGTCCCTCTGATGGAAAACCACTTCTCCTGGGGAATCCTCTGAGATTAAGGACCTGTACTGGGACCTAGGAATGCCTGCAATCTGTCAGAACAGTTTTCTCCTGAGTCAAAGCCTCAAGGTGAAGCAATAGCCCTTTAGAAATGAAGGCCAGTATATTAGAGGTCATATAATCCACTACTTATTAAAATCCAATTATTTTCTGAGGCAGTGATGAGGAAACTGAGGTTCAGAGAGGGGAAGTGACTTGCCAAACATGACACAGCAAGTTAATAGCAAAGCTCATACTGACCTGGGTGCCTTGATTGCGAGCCCACCCCCCACTCCCCGCCCCCCAGACACTACTTCTGTCTGCTGCTCAGAAAGCCCTCAGCTGACATTGCACGTTCTCTGGTTCAAAGGTAGTACATAATACAACAAGATGGTGTGTCTCTCCTAAAAACAATTCTTTATGTTCCAAAACAAATATATGACCGTTTCATTAAAACAAGATTGAGAAGGGTGTTTTTCTATCAAAGCACTTAGTCTTATTACGCTTTACTTATAGCAAGGTGTGTCTAGGGACTTCAAGATCAAAAAGGTAACCATCAATAAGGCTTCAATTATGATAAATGAATACATTCTAGAGCTCTGTTGTACAACGTAGAGCATAAAGTTAACAATACAGCATTGTACACTTCAAAATTTGTCAATAGGGTAAAGCTTATGTTAAGTATTCTTGTAACAAAAGGGGGCGGGACACAAGGAAACTTTGAGTGATGTTGTATGTGTCTATTATCATGATTGTGGTGATCGCATTGTGGGTGTTTGCATATGTCCAAACTCATTAAATTTTATACATTAAATATGTGCAATTATTTGTATGTAAATTGTACCTCAATTAAGCTATTAAAATAATATTAATACACTGTGTGTTAGCAGTACTGATTCAACCTACTAAAAAAATAGTATCTGGGGCTTGGGTACACTTAACAGCAACTTCATGCTCTTTATTTGTATCCTGTAAAACTGAGAGGGGGCAAAAAGAGATGATTCCTATTTTGACTGAAGGAAGAAGAGGGAGTCACCCACAGCTAAGCATCCACATCTACTAATTCCTTCCTGATTGCAGATTGCAGGGGCGGAGACTGAAATGGATGTGGACATACCATCATGCCAATTATCAATGTTTAAAAGGAGCTAAATTCACTAAAAACACAATTAAATATATCATTAAGAGTAATAGTAAAGTCATTTAAAAATTAAAAAGGAGCATCTACAGTCTGGGCATCCAAAATGGAGCCCAGTGACCACTGTGGATGTGGTTTCAGACCAGTTCCTGCATCACTAAGGTCCTGAACTTCCACAACTGCATCAAATTCAAGGACACCAGCAGCGTTTTCCAAACAATATTCCAGAGCAGTTGCTAGCTCCAACTTTGTGGTTTCAAAGTCCCCCAACCCAGGCTTCACAACTATGCAATCATTTTGAACCTCAATCATTCCTTGCTTAAGAAGCACCCTTTCTTCTTGTCAGTCCCAATCCTAGTTCTCAACAATTTACATAACCTTGCAGGTTTTGCCTTTCCCCATTTTGCACCCTAGCAGAGCACAATTTCAGTGCTTCTTGGTTCTGTGTATCCTGGGCTGAAGTTCCAACAAACTGCAAACGAATGCTTCTTCATTTTAACCAGGTCTCTACTTTTTCTGAACAACTGGAATAAAACGGCACATCCCCATTTTCATTCCTCTATCAGCCTATCATGATTTATACCTCTTCATAACATGCAGGTTCGGTCCCTGGATCAGGAAGATCACCTGGAGAAGGAAATGGCAACCCACTCCAGTATTCTTCACTGGAAAATTCCATGGACAGAGGAGCCCGTTGGGCTACGGTCCATGGGGTCACAGAGAGTCAGATGCGACTGAGCACACACCACATGCATAACAGGTGCTACCTCTCAATAGATTATTCATATGTTTGTATGGCCCATCTCCTTTCTCCTGTAATGTAGAAGTTTCGTGAGAGTAACTACTTTATCCTTAGACAGAAAAAGAATACTTAGAGCCTAACAAACACTTACTATTTTCAAATGACTGAATGTACAAGGGTTTCTCTATTCTTCCTACATATACACTGGATATCAAACTATACCTATGTACTCCATTTCTTATGTATGACATGTAACCTTATATGCATCACTTCATCTGCTGGGAAGGACACTCTGTTTTGACTGTTTTATGAATTGGACCTCTCAGGTTCATTCCAGAATTAGACAATGTTAGTAAATTTGAATCCATTTGCCTGTCAAGGATGCCAGGGTTCAGTAGAGATGTATGACCTCGTAAATATGACTCAGTGAAAGCATGCACCCCCCAGAAACCAATCGTGTGTCCCAGATCCACTTTTATTGTTCACAACTTCCTCTTGCTGGCAACAATTTATAATGAGTATTAATATTGCTATTAACCTCAAACATTTTTTTTTCCCTAAAAGGAGCCAGATAATAAACATTTCAGACTTGGAGAGCTGGGGGTATCTGACACAACTATTCAATGCTACTGTCACAGGAAGAAAGCAACCACAGACAATTTACTCATGAATGACTATGGTCTGCGGCTATAATCTGCCAAACCCTGACCTAGATTGCTTATTTAAAAATTGGGAAGTGTAATTGCTGGGGGTTGGTGTGGGTGTAGAGAGGCGCAGAGCACAGACAATTTTTTAAGGATTCTCTTGTGCATTCACAGTAACTTTTCTGTAACTAATCACCTGGGAGGTGTCATATGAACCATCTTAGTTACCTTACAGAGTCATTTGCAATAAACACAACACTAAAATGATATCCTTGAGTGTCACCTCCTACCAATACTCAGAAAAAAAAAAAAAACAGAATAGTGTTAAGTCATTCTGGGCAGATGTGATAGCTTACCTTTTTTTTTAATTAATGAGTATGGATTACAAAATGGATGTCATGGGTGTTAGATTTCAGCGAAATATTTGAATCAGTGCCTTCTGAAACCTCAATTTAAAATTTCATTTAAATTGACTTTGATAGGATGACTCCTGCAAGGATTGCAAACCATCAGGAGGAGCACAAACAATGGGGCATGAATGATAAACAACAGTCTGTCCTGTAATGAGGAAGGTATCTAGTGTTGTGCCCAGGGACTGGTGCTCAGCGAGTTCTTAGCATTTCATTAATGATCTGGAAAAGAGAGTAAACATATGAAGACTTGAGGAAGAATAGTGTAGACCAATGACTAGCAGAATAAATATGGAAAGATTACATTGAGATAGTTTTGGAGATGCCACTGTGAAATAATACGTTAAACTTTCCTGAGGTTATGTTATTTGATAAGATGAGCATTAAAATAGGTAAAAGAAATTTAAAGAGAGTTCATTAAAAGATAATTCCTATTTCAAGACAGAACTAGTTGTGCCCTGAATAGAAAAACATCTGTAAAAGAGACCTCTCATGACAGCAACTGCGTCACTAGGAAGATACAGGGACGTCTAACACACAGAACCTCACGATTCCCTCATCAGGGACAAAATAATTTGCTACCATTATAAAGCAGACAGGTAAAAATTTTATCATTGTATTTCTAATTTATAGCAAAGTGCTCACTTGGTTTAACTCTCACATGGCAAATTTACTGTGCAAAACATGCAGTCCGTTATCTTGTTTCTTTGCTGCTGCTGCTAAGTCACTTCAGTCGTGTCCGACTCTGTGCGACCCCTGAGACGGCAGCTCACCAGGCTCCCCCGTCCCTGGGATTCTCCAGGCAAGAACACTGGAGTGGGTTGCCATTTCCTTCTCCAATGCATGAAAGTGAAAAGTGAAAGTGAAGTCGCTCAGTCATGTCTGACTCTTAGCGACCCCATGGACTGCAGCCTACCAGGCTCCTCCGTCCATGGGATTTTCCAGGCAAGAGTACTGGAGTGGGGTGCCATTGCCTTCTCTGCTTGTTTCTTTTGGTTTTTCTTATTGTTCATTTTTGTCTGCTACTAAGAACATCCAGGCTTTCCTGGTAGCTCAGCTGGTAAAGAATCCACCTGCAATGCAGGAGACCCCAACTCGATTCTTGGGTCAGGAAGGTCCCCTAAAGAAGGAATAGGCTACCCACTCCAGTATTCTTGGGCTTCCCTGGTAGCTCAGACAGTAAAGAATCCATCTGCAGTGCAGAAGACCTGGGTTGGGAAGATTCCCTGTAGAAGGGCATGGCAACCCACTCCAGTATTCTTGCCTGGAGATTCCCCATGGACAGAGGAGCCTGGTGGGCTACAGTCCATGTTGTCACAGAGTCTGACACGACTGAGCAACTAAGCACAGCACAGCACAGCACAAGAACATCCATAGGTTACTTTCCATGTTGTCTTCCAGTCCTAATCAGCCAAATGCAGATAGCTGGATGGGAATCACCTGCATTGCCAGATATAAATAAAACCACTCCTATGACACGTCACTGCTCAAATTATCTGATAACCACCACTGTATTAATTTTGTGGCTGAATACATTAAACAACTGCAAGTTCACTTTCTTGAAAACATGTTAATTATTTTGGACGTTCTTCAGGTATTGCCACTACACATACACAGGGATTCATTTAATAGTCCAAGCATATTAAAAAGCCAACAATTTATTGGTAAATGACCTTCTTTCCTAAATGAGGAGCAATTTCACTGCACACTGAAATTATAGCTACCTTCATTAAAACCAGAACATCCATTCAATTGACATGGGAACCTTTATTTTTCATGCAAAACCACATACCCCAAAAAACCCTAAATATAGAAAACAAATAAGACTTCCATTCTCTGATCAAGGGATGTTGAGAATTTGGAAGTTGTCACTTCCATCTTCACAAAAAAAAAACCTGGTGAGGGGAAAAAAAACTCTGAAAATCAACGGCTCTTCATAGGTCTATCAGAGAACTGAGGTCACAAGGCAAACTGCTGCCCCCAAAACTGGAACAACAGAGACAGAGAATCCCGGTGCACTGGCAACAGGACCCCAGGAGCAGAAGTCCACAGCTGGATCCAGTATCTGTGGGAACACTTTATGATGGATGGACGCATGCATGCATGCTGGAGGCTCAGTGTGGACTAGATGGAGAGTTAAACATTCTGAAGAGGCCCAGGAAGGGGGTCGCCACACTTTCCTGAGGTTCTCACCCTGAAGATTAGAGAAAAATCTCTTCTTGTTCTGCAAAGAGGAAGAAGGAAAATTACCATTCTGAAATACACTCAGCACAATCCAGAGCTTCCCTGATGGCTCAGCAGTAAAGAATCCGCCTGCCAATGCAGAAGATGCAGGTTCAGTAGCTGGGTCGGGAAGATCCCCTGGAGAAAGAAGCAGCAACCAACTCCAGTGTTCTTGCCTGGGAAATCTTATGGACAGAGGAGCTTGGAGGGCTACAGTCCACGGGGTCACAAAGAGTCAGACAGGACTCAGTAACTAAACAACAAAAGAGAAATCTGCTCCCTTTAACAAGCCTGTCCCTGTGAGAAACTTGTTTTATTAACCACTTAACTGACCTTGAGGAAAGAAAACATCCAACTCTGGCTACTTTAGCCTCCCAAATGGGACAAAGGAAATCTCCATCTCAAGTTCATTGTGGTCTTAAATGGGGGAAAAGGAAATATCCAACTGAAGCTCACAAAAAAGCTAATTCAATAAAATGATGAGACATCATCATAAAAATGGCCCCTCACCCTCACCAATCCACATCAATAATGCTTTGGTATAAGGAGAGCAAACCAGTCAATCGTAAAGGAAATCAGTGCTGAATGTTCACTGGAAGGACTGATGCTGAAGCTGAAGCTCTGATACTTTGGCCACCTGATGTGAAGAATTGACTCATTGGAAAAGACCCTGATGCTGGGAAAGACTGAAGGCAGGAGGAGGAGACGACAGAGGATGAGATGGTTGGATGGCATCACCAACTCGATGGACATGAGTTTGAGCACACTCTGGGAGATGGTGAAGGACAGGGAGGCCTGGCGGGCTGTGGTCCATGGGGTTGCAAAGAGTCAAGATACAACTGAGCGTCTGAACTGAACTGATAGTCAAAGAGTGATTAAAGCTAAAAAGAATGAGCCTCAGACCTGCTTAAACAGTCTCTAAAAAAAAACCTAAAGACAACAGAGAAGACAAAAATAAGGAAGTTAAATCAAATTTTAGCCTCCAACACCACAGCTACAGCAATCAACAGACACAGCCTAAATCCTAGCCAGATAGAGATTAAACCCCACACCAAAGTCCTATTGACAGGAGTTCCTTTCACCTAATACCTCATGTCTGGTTTTCGACAAAAAATTACAAGGAGACAACACAGTCTGGGAAGACAAAACAAATATCTGAAGCAGTCTCAGATGTGACAGACTGGAATTATCAGAGTGGGAATTCAAATAACTATGATAATACATTAAGGGCTCTAAAGGAAAAAGTTGGGAACATGCAAGGACTGATGAGCCGTGTAAGCAGAGCGAAGAAAGCTCTGAAAATCAAAAGATGGTAGACAGAATTCATGCCCTTGATGGTCTCATGAACAGACTGGGCCTGGCCAAGGAAAGAATCAGATATGTCAATAGAAACTTCCAAAACTGAAACACAAAGAAGAACGAAAAAACAATATCCAAGAACTGAACTGAAAGACTTCTGTTTCCAGTATTTTCATTACACATATGTTACACCTTTTGTGATGATGTGAGGACATATTTGAAGTTAACAAAACAAACGAAAGAGAATCCGTACTGAGTGAAAAGGAGAAGAGGGCACCAGAGGATGAAATGGTTAGATGGCATCACTGACTCAATGGACACGAATTTGAGCCAACTCCAGGACATAGTGGAGGACAGAGGAGCCTGGCGTGCTGCAGTCCATGGGGTCACAAAGAGCTGGACATGACTGAGCAACTGAACAAGAATGGGGTGAAAGGCAAAAAGCTTTCCCTTCCCCTTTTCCTTTAAGTTTCCCTGGGGAAGCTTTGTCAGAACCTCTGATAGAGGGAATCTAGTTAGAAGAGGCATTCAAAGTCATTTCCTGAAATATTTAATCCCCTCTGCTTCTCCTTGCCTGTTACACTCTAGAGCACCTGCAAGATTAACTGCGACAAACAGACAATAGGTACCCATATACTCTATTGTATGCATCTATCATCTCTTTTATCCTTAAGGAGATTAACGGCAGGACATTTATTTGTAATACAATGTGCCTAAAATGAATTTATATGCTCTCTCCACACGGATTAGAAACCAAAACACCATGTTTTAATAAAGCAGCAAAGAAAACACCATGTTTTTAATAAAGTAGCAACCTTCCTTCATGTAACTCACTTGAGGATATTTGATTGCCTTCATAATTATAATAATTAAGAAGGCTGATGGCTTTTTTGGTTCTTAATACAAATAAAGCTTGTTTTCCACAAACCAAAAAAACTGCAGGGTTTTTTTTTAAATTATGTTTCTATTTAAGAACGACTTTTTACAGGTCTTTTTTTGTGTGTGTGGACCTTTTTTGAAGTCTTTATTGAATTTGTAAAATTATTGTTTCTGTTTTATGTTTTGGTTTTTTGGCCATGGGGCATGTGGGATCTCAGCTCCCCACCCAGAGATCCAACCTGCTCTGGACGATAAGGCCTGAACCACTGGACCATCAGGGAAGTCCCAAGGATAGTTTTAGATTTTACAAAATGTTACAAAGAGAATACAGTCTCACACAACCCCACATCATATTCCTATTACTATTAACATCTTACATTAAGATGACATATTTGTCAAAATAATAAAGTAATATTGATACATCATAATTGACTAAAGTCCATGCTTTATTCAGATTTCTTTAGTCTTACCCTGATAGCCTCTTCTGTTCCAGGATCCCATGTAGGATATTATATTTAGCTGTCAGGACTTCTTTTGTTTCTCACGGCTGTAACAGTGTCTCAGATCTTCCTTATCTTTGATAACTTTCAAAGTGTAAAGTAGAAGTGGTCAGATATCTACTGGGATATCTGAATGTCCATCTACTGGGACTTGTCTGATATTTTTCTCCTAATCAGACTGAAGTTATAGGTTTGGGGGAGGAAGACCACAGAGGTAAAGTGCTACTCTCATCACATCTTATCCAGGGTAAATGTTTGATATGACTTATCGCTTGTTGTTAACCTTGGTCATCTGGATGAGGAAGTGGTGTTAGGTTTTTTCCCTGTAAAGTTGTCTTTATTTTCCTCCTCTTCTATACACTGTATTCAGCAGTAAGTTATTTCATGCAGCCCACACTTAATACATGAAGAATTATAGTCCACATTGAGGGTAGAATTATCTACATAAATTATTTGGAATTCTGCGTTGTCCCTCATCCTCCATGTATTGGGTTAGCCAAAAAGTTGGTCCATAAGATGTTACAGAAAAACCTGAATGAAAGTTTTGGCCAACCCAATATTTCCTCAGTCACTTGTGTATATCAGTATGGACTCAAGGATATTGAAAACTTTGGATTACAATCCAATAGTACTTTCCTTTGTTGCTGTAATTTTTCCAGATTTCGCCACTGGGAGCTCTTTCAGTTGTCGCCCGTGTACATTTGACATATCCCCATTGTTGTGGGGTTTTCTCAAGAAAATCTTTACTCTCTGGCACTAGCAGATGCTTCAGGATTATCTTATATACTTCTTGCTCCAGTCTTGGAATTAGACATCCATCCCAGGAGCCTTGGTTTCACTGAATAAGAACTGATACTGGAAACCAAGATTGAATACCAGGTGTGCTGGTTGCCACTGGGATATCATTGCTTCCAGGCCCTCTTAGTTGACAAAACTAGAAAATATATATATGTGATCCCTTATAACATACATATAATACATATTTATAGATACATTTGTATGTAATCATCTGTGTATATGTTAAACTAAACACAGATACACACTGTCTCTAGCTCCCATCCATCAAGAGATAGATCGTATCATCCACCTTCACTTATCTGTAACCTCCCACTGCAGCCATGAGAAACCCAGATCCCACCACCTACCATATATTTAGTCAATTACTCAACTCCGGTCTACATGTATAGTAGTATCTGAATAGCTCACTTACATACTCATTAGAAACAACTTTATCAATTATAGTGCTCATGTAAGTTCCTTCTGCCTTTATCTTACATACTAGAGTTACTTAAATCACTGCAAAGTTACTTAGAGTCAACACCTTTTCCCCCATACACTTCAGTGAATTGTTTCACACACATGTAATATAATTTGATTTCTTTTGAGTTGACTCATTGGAAAAGACTCTGATGCTGGGAGGGATTGGGGGCAGGAGGAGAAGGGGATGACAGAGGATGAGATGGCTGGATGGCATCACTGCCTCGATGGATGTGAGTCTGGGTGAACTCCGGAAGTTGGTGATGGACAGGGAGGCCTGGCGTGCTGCGATTCATGGGGTGGCAAAGAGTCGGACACGACTGAGTGACTGATCTGATCTGATCTGATACTCTACATTCTAACCTGAAATCCTCCAGCTTTGTAAATGATTTTTAAAATTTGTATACATTAAGATTCACTCTTGATGTTTTCAAGTTCTACTTGTTGTTTAGTCAATAAGTTGTGTCCCATTTTTTTGTGACACCATGGATTGCAGCTCTCCAGGTTCCTCTGTCCATGGGATTTCTCAGGCAAGAATACTGGAGTGGGTTGCCATTTCATTCTCCAAGGGATTTTCCTGACCCAGGGACCAAACCCATGTCTCCTGCACTGGCAGGCAGATTCTTTACCACTGAGCCACCAGAGAAGCCCTTTAAGTTCTATGAGTTTTAACAAATGTATAGTGGCATGTGTTCTCCACTTCAGTATAATACAGAATTTCACCATCCTAAAAAAAAAAAAAAAATCCACTGAACTTTACCTATTCAACTCTCCCCCTACTGTCACCAAACACCAGACAACCACTTACCTGTTTATCATCTCTGTAGTTTTACTTTTCTCAGAATGTCACATAAATAGAACCTGAGTGTACAGCGTTACAATGCTGGCTTTTACAAAAAAATCACTCATTCACATTCTTGCTTTGCTTAATGGTTCATTCCTTTTTATTGTTGAATGGTATTCCATTGTAGGATATATCACAGTATATTCATCCATTTACCTAGTGAAAGATTAGTTGCTTCCATATTTTGGCAATTAAGAGTAATGCTGCTATCAATAATAGTGTACAGGGTTTTTTTGGACATAAAATTTCAAATCACATGGATAAATATGTGGGAGTGCAATTGCTGAGTCATACAGTAATACTATGTTTAGTTTTGTCAAAAATGATATAAAACTCTCTTCCAAAATAGGTAGAGCATTTCCCATTCTCACCAGCGCTAGATGAGACTTCCTGTTGCTCTGCATTCTCACCAGCAACTGCTGTTCTTAGTTCTTCCAAAATTTTTATTGGAGTACAACTGATTTACAATGCTGTGTTAAATATAGAGCAAAGCAAATCAGTATACATATTTGCACTCTTTTTTAGATCTTTTCTCATATAGGTCATTGCAGAGTATTGAATAGAGTTATCTGTGCTATAGAGTAAGTTCTTATTGGTTATGTTATATATAGTAGTGTATATATGTTATTCCCAATCTCCCAGTGTATCCTTCTCCCTATTGTTTTAATCTGCATTTCCCAAAAAGATGTTCAATAGTTCTTGATATATTTATCAGCTTCCTAGAAAGATCTTTGTTGAGATATTTGATCCATTATTTAATTGCACTGTTTTATTATTTTGAGTTTTCTGTTTTTTTTTTTTAATTTTAATATAAATTTATTTATTTTAATTGGAGGTTAATTATTTTACAATATTTTAGTGGTTTTGCCATGCATCAACATGAATCCGCCAGAGGTATACATTGAAACATGTATATTATTTTGAGTTTTAAAGATTTCTTGTATATTTTAGATTCAAATCTTTTCTCAAATGTGTGTTTTTTTCAATATTTTCCCCCAGTCTGTGGCTTGTCTTCTGATCCTTTAATTAGTGTCTATAAAGGAGCACAAATTTTCAAATTAGAGTCCAAACTGTCCATTTTCTTTCATGCATTGAGTTGTATTTTATCCAAAAATCTAAACAAATGCAAGAGCATTTAGGTTTTCTATGCCTTCTTCTAGAAGTGTTTTATTTTTGCATTTTACATTGAGGTCTATGCTGCATTTTGAGCTAATTATTGGCCTACGAAGCTAATTAGTCTATTGGTTAATTAAGGTCTATGACTTGGTTCAGTTTTTTTCCCATCAGATCAGATCAGTTGCTCAGTCGTGTCCGACTCTTTGCGACCCCATGAATCGCAGCACGCCAGGCCTCCCTGTCCATCACCAACTCCCGCAGTTCACTCAGACTCACGTCCATCGAGTCAGTGATGCCATCCAGCCATCTCATCCTCTGTCATCCCCTTCTCCTCCTGCCCCCAATCCCTCCCAGCATCAGAGTCTTTTCCAATGAGTCAACTCTTCGCATGAGCTGGCCAAAGTACTGGAGTTTCAGCTTTAGCATCATTCCTTCCAAAGAAATCCCAGGGCTGATCTCCTTCAGAATGGACTGGTTGGATCTCCTTGCAGTCCAAGGGACTCTCAAGAGTCTTCTCCAACACCACAGTTCAAAAGCTCAATTCTTCAGCGCTCAGCCTTCTTCACAGTCCAACTCTCACATCCATACCTGACCACAGGAAAAACCATAACCTTGACTAGACGAACCTTTGTTGGCAAAGTAATGTCTCTGCTTTTGAATATGCTATCTGGGTTGGTCATAACTTTCCTTCCAAGGAGTAAGCGTCTTTTAATTTCATGGCTGCAGTCACCATCTGTAGTGATTTTGGAGCCCAGAAAAATAAAGTCTGACGCTGTTTCCACTGTTTCCCCATCTATTTCCCATGAAGTGGTGGACACTTAATTGTTCCAGCATCATTTGTTATAAAATTTCTCCTTTTCCTTCACTGAATTATCTTTGCCACTTTTTCAAAACTCAGTTGACTATATTTATGAGGGTTTATTTGGGGCTCTCTAATCTCATTTTGATCTATATGTCTTTCACAATAGCATATTGTCTTGATTAGTATACTTTTTTAAAAATGTATTAGGTTATATAGTTAGTTTACAATGTTGTGTTAGTTTCAGGTATACTGCACAGCGAATCTGTTATACTTTTACATATATTCACTCTTTTTTAGATTCTTTTCCCATATAGGCCATCACAGAGTATTGATTCAAGTTTCCTGCGCTATACAGTAGGTTTTTATTAGTTATCTATTTTATACAGTAGTGGGTATGTGCCAATTTCAATTTTCCAATTTATCCCTCTCCCCTTTTGGTAACTATAAGTTACTCTGGTAACTATAAGTTTATTTTCTACATCTGTAACTTTATTTCTATTTTGTAGATAAATCCCTCTGTATCTTTTTTTTTTTAGATTCCTTGTTTCCAATTTTCCTTGTTTTCCATACTGTGTTGTCTTTTCTCCATCTTTTGCCTTGCCATATAAATTTAAAATCAGTTTATCAATATCTACAAAATAACTTGGTGGAATGTGTGTTCCATCAAGTACTGTGTTGAAGCAATACATCAAGTTAGGAAGAAATGAAATATTAACAATATTGAATGTTTTAAACAAGGAACATGCAATATCTCATTTCAGTTCAGTTCAGTTCAGTTCACTTGCTCAATTGTGTCTAAATGTTTGAGACCCCACAGACTGCAGCACTCCAGGCCTCCCTGTCCATCACCAACTCCTGGAGTTTACTCAAACTCATGTCCATCGCATTGGTGATGCCATCCAACCATCTCATCCTCTGTCATCCCCTTCTCCTCCTGCCCTCAATCTTTCCCAGCACCAGGGTCTTTTCCAATGAGTTAGCTCTTCACATCAGGGGGCCAAAGTATTAGAGTTTCAGCTTCAGCATCAGTCCTTCCAATCAATATTCAGGACTGATTTCCTTAGGATGGATGGGTTGGATCTCCCTGCAGTCCAAGGGACTCTCAAGAGTCTTCTCCAACATCACAGTTCAAAAGCATCAATTCTTTGGCACTCAGCTTTATTTATCCCTGGAGAAGGAAATGGCAACCCACTGCAGTACTCTTGCCTAGAAAATTCCATGGATGGAGGACCCTGATGGGCTACAGTTCATGGGGTCACGAAGAGTCGGACACGACTGGGCAACTTCACAACTTCACAACTTTCTTTATACTCCAACTCTCACATCCATACATGACTACTGGAAAAACCATAGCCTTGACTAGAATGGACCTTTGTCAACAAAGTAATGTTTCTGCTTTTTAATATGCTGTCTAGGTTGGTCATAACTTTTGTTCCAAGGAGCAACGGTCTTTTAATTTCATGACTGCAGTCACCATCTGCAGTGATTTTGGAGCCCCCCAAAATAAATATCTTATTTACCCAGATCTATTTGATTTCCTTTATCAGTGTTTTGTAATCTTCCACATATAGATCCTAAACACATGCTTTGAGATTTATACCTAAGAATTTCAAAATTTTTGTTCCATTGAAAAAAATGTTAGTTTTTTTTTAAATTATAGGTTCCAATTGTTATTTGCTTATAAATAGGGATTCCACTGATTTTTGTGTATTGACCTTGTATCCTGTGGGCTTCCAGGGGGCTCTGTGGTAGAGAATACACCTGCCAATGCAAGAGACATAGTAGAAACAGATTCAATCCCTGGGCCAGGAAGATCCCCTGCAGAAGGAAATAGCAACCCAATCCGGTGTTCGTGCCTGAAAATTTTCATAGACAAAGGAGCCTGAAGGGCTACAGTCCATGCGATTGCAAACAGCCGGACACAATTGAGCAGCTGAGCACGCACTTGTTTCCTGCAATCTTACTGTATGCAATAGTTCCAAGTTTTTATTTTCCAGATACTTTGGGGTTTTCTGTATCAGCAATCATGCCATCAGAAAATAAAATCAGTTTTACTGCTTCTTTTCCAATATGTCTACATATTGTTTCTTTATCCTGTTTCATTGTATGAACTGCAGTCATGAACAGAAGAAGCAAGTGAGGACACACAGGCCTTGAGAGTTTTTTTATCATGATTGGGTTCAGATTTTGCCAAATACCTTTCCTGCATTAATTGGCATAATCATGAATTCGCTTCACAAATTATGTTTGAATTCTGAACTGGCCTCACACATCTGAATAAATCCCCTTGGTCACAGTACATAATTATATATATACTGCTAGGTTCAGTACGTGATGTTTAAGGACTCTCTGTCTATATTCAAGAAAGACATTGGTCCATCGCTTTCTTTTCTTAGGATACCTCTATGGTACAAAGGTAATGTTGCCCTCATAGAATGAGTTAAGAGGTACTCTTCTGCTTATATTTTCTAAAAAAGACTGTGAAAAATTGGTATTATTTCTAAACTGTTTAGTAGAATTTATCAGTGAAACTAAGCATGGTAGTTTATTTCTTGGAAAGTTACTGAATGAACATCAATAATAAATATAAGGCCCCTCAAGTTATCCCTTTGAACTTGGATGAATTTTGGCAGTGTGTATCTCTCAAGGAATTGTTCCATTTCATCTAGATTAGCAAATTTGTCAGTAAAGAGACTGTTCATATCATTTTTTAATTATCCTTTAATGTCCATGGGATCAGTAGTAATGAACTCTCTTTTATTTGTGACACTGGTAATTTGTGTCTTCTCTATTTTTTCATTGGCTAGCCTGCCTATAGATTATTTTTATTGAAATTTCATATAGCCAGTTTTTGATTTAAATGTTTTTCTCTGTTGTTTAATCTGTTTTCAATTTTATTGATTTCTGCTGTAATTATAATTTCTCCTCTTTTGCTTGCCATAGGCCTAATTTACTGTCCTTTCATTTACTAAGGTGGAAGCTGGGATTACTGATTTTTAGAACTTTCTTAATATATACATTTAATGATATATATTTTCCTTTAAGAGGCATTTTCAATGCATCCCACATATTTTGACAAATTTCAATTTCTTTTGGTTCAAAATATTTTTAATTTCTCTTAAAACTTTTCCTTTACTCGTGGTTTATTCACAAACATGTTTTAATTTCCTAATACTTATTGGATTTTCCAGCTCAATAGTTCAGTTCAGTCCCTCAGTCATGTCTGACTTGTGCAACCACATGGACTGCAGCACGCCAAGGTTACCTGTCCATCACAAACTCCCGGAGCTCACTCAAACTCACGTTCATTGAGTAGGTGATGCTAATCAACCATCCCATCCTCTGTCATCCCCTTCTCCTCCTGCCTTCAATCTTTCCCAGCATCAGGGTCTTTTCCAATGAGTCAGTTCTTCACATCAGGTATCCAAAGTATTGGAGCTTCAGCTTCAGCATCAATCCTTCCAATGAATATTCAGGACTGATTTCCTTGAGGATTGACTGGTTTGATCTCCTTGCAGTCCAAGGGACTCTCAAGGGTCTTCTCCAACACCACAGTTCAAAAGCATCAATTCTTCAGTGCTCAGCTTTCTTTATGGTCCAACTTTCACATCCATACATGACTACTGGAAAAACCATAGCCTTGACTAGACAGACCTTTGTCAGCCAAGTAATGTCTCTGCTTTTTAATATGCTGTCTGGGTTTGTCATTGCTTTTCTTCCAAGGAGCAAGTGTCTTTTAATTTTATAGCAGAAGTCACCATCTGCAGTGATTTTGGAGCCCAGGTAAATAAAGCTTCTCACTGTTTCCATTTTCCATTGTTTCCTCATCTATTTGCCATGAAGTGATGGGACTGCATGCCATGATCCTAGTTTTCTGAATGTTGAATTTTAAGCCAACTTTTTCACTCTCCTCTTTCACTTTCATCAAGAGGCTCTTTAGTTCCTCTTTGCCTTCTGCCATAAGGGTGGTGTCATCTGCATATCTGAGGTTATTGATATTTCTTCTGGCAATCTTGATTCCAGCTTGTGCTTCATCCAGTCCAGCATTTCACATGATATACTCTGCATATAAGTTAAATAAGCAGAATGATAATATACAGCCTGATACACTCCTTTCCCAATTTGGAACCAGTCCTTTGTTCCATGTCCAGTTCTAACTGTTGCTTCCTGACCTGCATACAGATTTCTCAGGAGGCAGGTAAGGTGGTGTGGTATTCACATCTCTTTAAGAATTTTCCACAGTTTGTTGTGAGAGGAACCAGAGATCAAATTTCTAACATCCATTTGATCACAGAAAAAGCAAGAGAGTTCCAGAAAAACACCTACTTCTGCTTTATTGACTACACCAAAGCCTTTGACTGTGTCAATCACAACAAACTGGGTTTTCCAGCTATCTTCTTATATTGATTTCTAGTTTAATTTATTGTAATCTGAAAACATATATGTATAATTTTTCTTTTAATTTACTAAGATGTGTTTTATTAAAAAGCCTAGAATGGGATCTATCTTGCTGAAGACAAGTGATGCATAGCTTGGAAAGAAATTACCTACTGTTTTAGAATGTTCTAAAATAGCTGATTACATCAACTTGATTTTTTTACTTTGTCAGTCACCTAACACTCAGAGTTTTCCATTCTCATTGAGATATAATCGACAAACAAAAATTGTATATGTTTAAGGGAATTTTTCATATATACATATACACTGTGAAATAGTCGACACAATCAGCTAATTGATATAGTGATTACCTCACAGAAACTTTTTCTTGTTTGTGCATGTGTTGAGAACTCCTAGATTTACCCTCTTAGCAAACTTCAAGTACACAATACAGCATTGTTGACTATATTTGCATTGTTATACATTTCCAAATGTTACACAGGTTTCCAAAATTATTCATCTTGAATCATAAGCTTTGTACCCCTTAACCAACATCTCTCCATTTACCCCCAGCCACTGGCAACCACTGTGCTACACTCTGTTTTTATGAGTTTGACTATTTTAGATTCCACATGAGTGATTTCATGTAGTATTTATTGTCTTTCTGCATCTCGTTAATTTTACTTAGCTTAATGTTTTCCAGATTCATCCATGTTTTTACAAATAATAGGAGTTTCTTCTCTTTTCCATTGTATATATGCCCCACATTTTCTTTATCCATGGACTTAGGTTGTTTACATATCTTGACTACTATAAACAATGCTGTAATTAATATGGGTGCATATCTCTTCAATAGCTTTTTTTTCCTTTCCTTTGAATATATATTCAGAAGTGGGAGTGCTGGATCATATGGCTCTGTGTGTGTGCATGTGTGTGTTGAGATCACTTATCACTTTGGATGTTAGGTAAATAAAGTCTCATCTCACAGAGCAGATTTGTTGTTCAAGAATTGCCCCAGTTTTTGTTTAAGAAAGTCTTTCTCCTTCACTTTTGAAGAATAATTTTATTGCATATAGGCCTTCAAGTTGGTGGGATCTTTTTCTGAGCATTTTCAATATTTCACCAAACTCACAACTTGTTTGTATGTATCTAATGAGATGCCAGTGGAAACAATGAGGAACTTTATTTGCTTGGGCTCCAAAAATCACTGCAGATGGTGACTGCAGTGAAATTAAAAGATGCTTGCTCCTTGGAAGAAAAGCTACAGCCAACCTATACAGCATATTAAAAAGCAAAGACATTACTTTGCTGACAAAGGTCCGTCTAATCAAAGCTATGGTTTTTCCAGTAATCAGGTATGGATGTGAGAGCTGGACCATAAAGAAAGCTGAGCACTGAAGAATTGATGCTTTTGAATGGTGCTATTGGAAAAGACTCTTGAGAGTTCCCTGGACTGCAAGGAGATCAAACCAGTCAATCCTCAAGGAAATCAGTCCTGAATATTGATTGGAAGGACTGATGCTGAAGCTGAAGCTCCAATACTTTGGCCACCTGATATGAAGAACTGACTCATTGGAAAAGACCCTGATGTTGGGAAAGATTGAAGGTGGGAGGAGAAGGAGATGACAAAGGATAAGATGGTTGGATGGCATCACTGACTCGATGGACATGAGTTTAAGCAAACTCCAGGAGCTGGTTATGAACAGGGAAGCCTGGCATGTTGTGGTCCATGCCCATGAGGTTGCAAAGAGTTGGACACGACTGAGTGACTGAACTAAGCTGAATGAGATATGCACTGTAACTCTTATTCTTACTGCTCCCAGATAAGGTGTTTTCTCTCCATGTAGGTTTTTTAAAGATTGTTTCTTTATCTTTGGTTTTCTGCAGTTTGAACATGGTATGCCTATTCATATTTTGGGTATTTTCATCAATGAACTTCCTAGATTTGTGATTTTGTACCTGTTATTAATTTTGGAATGTTTGGCTATTATTTCAAATAACTTTTCTCTATTCTTTTTCTGGTAGTTTAATTATACAGATGGTACACTTTTTTTGTATTGCACCACAGATCTTCAACACTGTGTTTTTTATTTTCTTCTGTCTTCAAACTCACTTGTTTTTTCCTTGGCCATGTTAAGTCTACCAATGGCTCATCAAAAGCACTCTTTATTTGTGTTTTGTTTTTTTATTTTTTTCTCACATTTCCTTTTGATTCTTTGCTTTGTCCCAACAATTCTATGATATCTGAGTTCCTCACGCTTTTTCTTTTTGTCATGTATGATCTTTTGCTGAAAGCCATATATGCTGCATTAGGCAATAGGTACGGAGGCAAACATGCCTTGAGTGCAAGGATTTTGTTAACCTGCTAAGAGTTGGCTTCTGGTTTGGGGGTTTGTTTGTTTGTTTGTTTTTGCTGTAGATATATATGCCAGTCTCCTTACTTTTCTCCTAACTTTGAACTTCCCTGAGGACTTTTCCTCTGAGACACTCTGTGACTTTCAGCTCTTTTAGCTGTGACCCACTGCTGGTGGCACTAGTGGTAAAGAATCCACTTGCTAATGCAGGAGGTACAAGAGATACAGGTTCTATCCCTGGGTTGGGAAGATTCCCTGGAGGAGGAAATGGCAACCCACTCCAGTACTTTTGCCTGGAAAATTCCATGGACAGAGGAGTCTGGTGGGCTCCTGGTGGGCTCACTAAGTCATGGGGTCACTAAGAGTCGGACACAACTGAGTGTCTGAAAAGCACACACTATTATTGCACTGGAGCCTTGCTGGTGTGATGGTAAGGGACAGGGGAAAAGGAGGATTCTGGAATCAACGGATAAGTCATTGTCTTTTCATGGGCCTGTCTCTGGGCTGTGAAAATGTACACTTTTTTTAAACTATTTACACTATTACACTATTAAACTATTTAAATATTTACACTATTTTTAACTGTTTAGTGACACAAGGGTCCCTTCCTGTACCTCCTCCCACCCTTCAACCTCTATTCCTTTTTCTGGCTGCAGCTCTTTCAATCCACTTCCTTGAAACCCTAACTCCTATGACCTTGTTTCTCTCCTTAAGAGAATCTGAAAGTGATACAGAAAGGAAGGGGACAGGGCACAACCATTAGCATATTACTGACTGGAGATATATTAATACATCTTTTGTACCCAAACATTATTTATTGGAGATGTATCAATACATTTTTAGAAAGTGATACAATTAAGACTGCTATTGAAGTTATTAGAGTTCAAAATTGATCAAGGGTTCATTATACTACTTATGATCATCATTATTATTCACATTTTGCTCCATTCGGTTTCTGTTCCAATCTTGTGCATATTATATACTCAATTTTATTACCATAAAAATTTTCAAAAATGACTCACCATGAAATTTTGAGTAAAGAACTGCTCAGTGAATTTTATGCAAGCACTTTCTCTGACAATCCAAGTGACATGTATACTAGTGTCTCAGAAGATGACAGTTTTTCAGAATTTAGTTCTGATTCAGATAATGTGATTATTAGACTGACACAAAGACAAAAAACCTTAGTAATTGATTCTGATATGGAAAGTGAAAATGAGACTCATGGTGCTGGAGGATATGCCTTTGCTTCTGCAGAAGAGAGGGCTAAAGACATTTCAAGGAAAACAGAAGACTTTACAGGTGTGTCAGGTATAACTACTGAATATAATCACCCACAAAGTGTGAGTGAAATAGCAGAATTAATTTTTGGCTGGCCAAAATAAAAACCAATAGCCACAGGCATCAGTTTCTGCAAAAACCCCTTGGTCAATAATGAGTTAAAAGAATGACACAACCATTAAGAACAGGATGTGACAAAAACTGGTTAAAAACAGTTAAACCTAAAATGGCAGAAGATTCGACTTCCAATAGACCTTGAGCCTCATTATACACTCATTGTGATACAGCAGCTAAATGGCACACCCACAAGTACCATGTCAGTTCTGAGACCAACCATAAAAGGCCAGAGCCAGGGCCACTCTCACATTCTTAGATGCCCACACTCTGCCTATGGAATGCCTCTCTCTCTAAATAAAGCTGGTTTCACTTTACTATGGCTTGTTCCTGATTTCTTTGCCAAGGACCCTTACTTCGCAGCCCATCCCAAGGACTCACCCAAGACCTGGGACATGACCATCCTCCCATGCCCCATTTTTCCTCCAACACAAGGTCTGGAGGAGACTGGAGTGCAGGAAATTTCCATGGAGTAGGCCTTTGTTATGGAGAAGGCTTTGATGTATTTCATTACAGATTACTCCTTCCCTTCCCCTGCAAGGACCAAGAGAGGATCTCTCACCATGAGAACCTGGTGGAGTTTAGGGGAATAAAGCCCTTAACACTTAAGGAGACTCCTCTAAGCCTATGGCCCCTGGATTTTCTCACTCTCAGGCTAGTCCAGAATCAGGCTCTAGCAATTCACCAACATTACCATTTAAGAGTTTCTATCACTTTATGAATCCAGAATAACTCCAGATAAGCAGATCTCTGCTATGACTCTCCAGACTCACCTGTCTCTCCAGATGTCAGGGCAACGGTTTGCTTTGCAACCTCGCTGCTCTGATGGGTCTAAGAGTGCTCATTGACTTCCTGGTGTCCAGGTTTTTCACTTTCTCTTGTTTTAAGGACAGAAATGATGACTTCCAAGTTCTTTATATGTCTTAGCTGAAACCAGCAAGGTTTTCCGTTTTCACCTTCCCTAAGTTGAGCTCCCAAAATAGGACAGCTAAAATAAAATGTATAATTAACTTTCTTTTTCTAGCTGGAAAGCAAAGTAAGCAGTATAGTACAGTGTGAACTAAAAAGGGTGGGCTTTGAAGACAGCTTGCCTAGTTCCAAAACCTAACTGCTCTAAGCTTCAAGTACCTAATCAGTAAATGAGAATAATGAAGTACCAAACTCAAAGCTTTGCAGTAATGAAGGACAGTATCTGGCACACAACAAATACTCAATAAATTGCATTAGTATGTTAGTAAAAACATTCCATATATTGGCTGAATCATTGATTCAACTCCATAGCAGGAAATGTCAGTTTAAGAGTCAATAAACCCAAATTCAAACTAGAATGGATTAATCAAAGGTGTTAACAGAGATAAAAAAAAAAAAAAAGAAACAATCTAAATGATAACCTAAAGCAAATAAAGTAAACAGAAGGAAAAGGGAATAAAATTCCCCCCTCCTCAAATATTCCACTTTAGCCTTCATCCACTAATAGGGTAAATATCAAACTGATTTGACAGTTTCTCCAAGACCAAAACTCTTCAGGCCTATTGCAAATGAGGATAAAGTTAAATGAACAGGAAAGGTTGGTTTTCGCTGGTAAAACTTCACTAGTTAGTATCCTGAGTTCAGATAAAATACATTAACACTTCCTAGAAAATCAAATGCCAGGAACACAGAACTCTATTTTCAAATAGCGTTAAGGAAAATAGAAGCTTAGTGAGACTCTGAGAATATATTTCAGGTAGGTTTGACACTTCCACCTGGTAAGAAATATCACATCAGGAAAGTGATATCCAAGCCCCTCAAGAGGCACTCAGGAAAGAACCTGGACTATGACAAATTCTTTGTAGCTGGTAGGCAATCAGATACGCAGCCAAAGTCTCCTGAACAAGCTGAAGGGTCCAAGAGGGTTTAATGTCCCTAAGAAGAGGGCACAAAGGGCTTCTCTATGTCCCTGACAGGATTCATACCCTGATCAAGAGGTATCACTGATCACTCTGGGGAGGATTTAAAGCTAATAAAACCCACCAATCAGCTGAAACTGGTACGACCTCTGTAAATTAAGCTGTATCCTTCACCTACATTAAGAGGACTTGTAACCTTTGGCTGTGTCTTTACAGCTTTCTGTCAATCACTATACAACCATACCCCGAGTAACTATTTTATAGCAGTCTAGGTCATACCAGAGCAAGGATAATCACTTAGTCAGAAAAATACCACTAAAAACAGCAACTCTCTGACTTGACAGTTTGAGGAACAAACAGCCCCTTCAAATGTCTCCTCACAAATCTCCAGAGTATCCATGGTGTATGTCAGGTATGTCTGTGAGGGTCTCAGGATAATCTCAGGGAGCCGTTCCTTCTTTTCTTACACACCATGAAGGCTGATACTGAGGCCATGTTGAAGGGAATCATTCTCACTCTAAGAGTACGTTGAACGAGCCAATTCTACCATAATGATGATCAGTTATGGAGAAGGTCATGTTGCTGCCTAAACTAGAGACACCTTCTTCTGTTAGTGCTACTTTCCCAACAAACTGATGGAAGGTGTCTCAAATCAAACAGCCCATTTAGATTTTACTCACTGTTTTAAGACCCTCTCTGGGGGACTTTTTTTGATTCCACAGAAGTATGGCAGCAGAAGATCCATGTATACCTGTCTATTCCCTCAGAATGAGAAAGTGCCTCAAAGCCTCAAGGTAAGATCCCCGTAAGATAATGTCCCCTTGAGACAGGCACAGACTGCAAACAGAGAAGTCTGGACATACAAGAAACATTCTTTCATCGGAGACACTCGCATACACACCGCCATCTGTACTAAACTCAAGTATCCTCTCCCACTCCTTATCAAATCCTGACATTATGAATGTTTTGTCTTTCCCTTTAAGACAAACTAATTATAAAACCTTTGATCTGATATAAACAAATCAAACTCTAAACAGATGAGAAGCTAGCTGCCATCAAATATTTAACAAAGCCAAGAGAGCAGAGCTTTGGTCTCAACTGGGTTTTTCCTAAAGTGACCTATAGTGAGAAGCTTGGGTTCCGAATGTCATTAAAATCCAGAAACATTAGAAAAGAGCCAGCAGGGCAGGAACATAGACACCAACATAGAGAATGGATTTGTGGACACAGCAGGGAAGGAGAGGGTTGAATGAATTGACATATATACACTACCACATGTAAAGCAGATAGCTAGGAGGAACCTGTTGTATAGCTCAGGAAGCTCAGCTCGGTGCTCTATGATGACCTAGAAGGGCGAGAGGGAGACTCAGGAGGGAAGGGAGATAAGTATACATATGGCTGACTCACATTGTTGTACAGCAGAAACTAATACAACATTGTAAACCAATTATCTTCCAATTAAAAATGAAAAATTTTTAATTAAAAAAATAAAATCAGCCACAACTTTCAATTCATTTGAAGTATAATGTTGCACAATATCATAGATTGGAAGTATAGTTCAAGCAACTAAGGAAGTTAAAAACCATCTAACTGTCTCATTCAACATATGAGAAAACTGGGATGCTAAGAGAAAAAGCAAACATATGTCTAATCCAAAATTATTACTAAGAACTGTGTCAAGGCAAAATACAAATTACTGAGGATGAAATTAATTACTGATCCTCTTCTTTACAGGAAACAAGAATACTAGACTGTTATTAGAAATACTAGTATAGATTAACTGCCTTTAATCCCTCTTTATCCCTTCAATATGAAAAGATTTCAACATATAAAAGATGTTTCTTTTTCTCTGTAAGATGCTGTAATATACATGAGACCTCTGAAATGGTAAACTCATATTCCATTTTATTCCAGCTTTCATGTCAGAACTCATAGAATCTTAGAATGCTTTTCCTATAGGAAATACAGTTTTACAGTGGCCTTCATCTCACAAACGGAGCTGTTTAATTTAGAGCCAGAGGATGATCCCAGTGTGTTCACAGCACATTTACTGAATTTATAACTATAATGCCTTTGGATATGTATTATACTCATCATGTATTCTATTGATCCATTGAAAATATTTTGCTTCTTATAAGAGGCACAAGGGGACATTCATAAAGAAATTGAAGTGTGCCTTATACCTCAAGTTCTAACATTAAATATAATGGATTGGTGAGACAAATAAAAGACTAAGCTATTATCTGATACTTTATTACTAGTTGTCTATAATAGAATTCAGCGGCCCTTTTTCTTGATACTTTAATACAGCTACCTTTAAACTAGGGTATGAATGACCTTGGGGCACTTGAGGACACTCCAGGTAGCGTGTGGAAATGGTCGGTTTTAAGGAAATCAGTTTCTAAATCTGACTAACCATGTGTATTCTTTCTAAAACCGATTGCCCGCACATTCCCTGAAGTAAAAGGCATCATTCAGAATCAACTTTCTTTATTTTCTCTTTTATAATCTTAGTTCTCATATTTTACAAAAGAAAATAGTATCATCCTGATATGTAAAAACTTCTAGACACCAAATGAGGCAATACTGAAATTTGGGCATCGAATTTTGGGCAAACTGTGTAGCTTTAATGACTGGCAACATCTTCTTATAAATCAGGTGTGTCCAGTTATTTTCTTTTTAAGAAAACTGGAGAAGGACTCCATTAGTGCTGGCAGCTGATCTTGCTCATAAATAACCATGTAATTGTTGGCATATAACTTGAAAAGACTCAAAGCAGTGAGTGACACTGCTATAAGATATCTTCCATTCCCATAATTTCTGTATAGTACTTATATCCTTAAACATGAAAATCAGGATTCTGAGCCCTCCCTCAACATAGCAATAACTAGTGTTCAGCTGAAGACTTTTTTTAACTGACTGAGAATTTTGGATGTGTTTATTTCATTAAAACATGCATTTAAGTAATACTTTTATTTTCATATTCAGTAGTTCATCCCAATTTATGTTCTTTTGATCAATTGTATACTAATGACAATTTGAGTCAAGCCTTAAAAAGTGATAGAAAAGATCAATGGAATTAAGAACTGATTCTTTGTAAAGATAAACAATATTGATAAACCTTTAGCCAGATGCATCAATAAATAAGAAGAGAGCACTCAAGTCAATAAAATTAGAAATGAAAAAATAAAAAGTTACAACCAACACCAAAGAAATACAGAGGATCATAAGAGATTACTACAAATAGCTATATGTCAATAAAATAGACAACTTGGAAGAAATGAAAAAATTCCTAGAAATATACAATCTCCCAAGACTGAACCAAGGAGAAATAGAAAATGTGAAAACATCAATTACCAGTAATGAAATTAAATCAGTAATTAAAAAAAAAAAAACTTTCAACAAACAAAAAATTCAGGACCAGATGGCATCACACAAGAACTCTATCAAATATTTAGAGAAGAGTTAACATCTATCCTTCTCAAGCTATTTCAGAAAAAAACTGCAGAGAAAGGAATACTTCCAAATTCATTCTATGTGATCACCTTGGAGCCAAAATCAAAGATACCACAGGAAAGAAATTAAAGACAGATATCACTGAAAATAGATGCAAAGTGCTCAAAAAATATTAGCAAATTGAATCCAACAATAAATTTAAAAAGATCATACAACACAATCAAGTGGGATTTATCCCAAAGATTGATTAATTTGTGGATTCTGAATCAATGTCATACATCACATTAACAAACTGAAGAGTAAAAACCATATGATCATCTCAATAGATGCAGATAGAACTTTTGACAAAACTCAACAGCCATTTATGGTAAACTCTTCAGAAAGTGGTTACAGAGAGAACATACCTCAACAAAATAAAGGCCACATGACACAAGTCCATAGCTAACATCATACTCAATGGTGAAAGGCTGAAAGCATCTCCTCTAAGATCAGGAACAAAACAAGGATGCCCACGGTTGCCACTTCTATTCAACACAGTACTGGAAGTCCCAGCCACAGAAGTTAGACAAGAAAAACAAATAAAAGGTATCAAAGCTGGAAAGGAAGAAGTAAAATTGTCACTGTTTGCACATTGCATGATACCATACACAGAAAAATTCTCAAGATGTCACCAGAAAACTACTGGAGCTCATCAATAAATTCAGTAAAGTTTCAGGATAATAAGTTAATGTAAATAAATCTGTTGTGCTTCTATACATTAACAATGAACTATCCAAAAAAGAAATTAAGAAACACTCCCATTTGTAATCACATCAAAAAGAATGAAATACCTAGGAGTAAATCTAAGGGCTTCCCTGGTAGCTCAGTTGGTAAAGAATCCACCTGTAATGCAGGAGACCCTGGTTCAATTCCTGGGTTGGGAAGATCCCCTGGAGAAGGGATAGGCTACCCATTCCAGTATTCTTGGGCTTCCCTGGTCGTTCAGATGGTAAAGAATCTGCCTGCAATGTGGGAGATCTGGGTTCAATCCCTGGGTTGGATTGAACCTGGGTTGGATAATCCCTGGAGGAGGGCATGGCAACCCAATCCAGTATTCTTGTCTGGAGAATCCCCATGGACAGAGGAGCCTGGCAGGCTACAATCCATGGGGTTGCAAAGAGCCAGACACAACTGAGAAACTAAGCACAGCACACAAATCTAAGGAGATAAAAGATCTACATTCAGAAAACCTGTATTCATTGGTATAACATACCAATGAAAGAAAAGGAAGACCACACAAACAGATGGAAAGATATACTGTGTTCACAGATTGAAAGAATATTGTTAAAATGGCCACTACCCAAGGCAGTCTACAGATTTAATGCAATCTCTTTCAAAATACCAATCACATTTTTTTACAAAATTATAGTATTTATGAAATATGTATGAAAACACAAAAGACTCCAAATAGACGAAACAATCTTGAGAAAGAACAAAAAAGCTGGAAGCATCATGTTCCCTGATTTTAAACCATACTACAAAGCTACAGTAATCAAAAATAGTACTGTACTCACACAAAAACAGTCACATAGATCACTGGAACAGAATAGAGTCCAAAAATGAACCCACACTTTTATGGTCAATTAATCTATGTTGGAGAAGGCAATGGCACCCCACTCCAGTACTCTTGCCTGGCAAATCCCATGGATGGAGGATCCTGGTGGGCTGCAGTCCATGGGGTCGCTAGGAGTGAGACACGACTGAGCGATTTCACTTTGACTTTTCACTTTCATGCATTGGAGGAGGAAATGGCAACCCACTCCAGTGTTCTTGCCTGGAGAATCCCATGGATGGGGGAGCCTGGTGGGCTGCCGTCTATGGTGTCGCACAGAGTCAGACACGACTGAAGCAACTTAGCAGCAGCAGCAGCAGTAGCAGCAGCAATCTATGTCAAAGGAGGCAAGAATATATAATGAGGAAAATATAGCTTCTTCAATAAATTGTGTTGGAAAATCTTGACAACTACAAATAAATCAAACTGGACCACTGTCTCATATCACACACGTGGACAAATTCAAAATGCATGAGAGACTTAAATGTAAGGCCCAAAACCATAAAACTCCTAGAAGAAAACATAAGCACAACACTCTTTGGCATAAAGTACACCAATATTGCTTTGGATGTGTCTCCAAAGGCAAGAAAACAAGAGCAAAAACAAACAAATGGAACCTAATTACAATTAAAGTTGTTTGCTCAGCAAAGGAAACCATCAACAAAATGAAAAGACACCCTACAGAATGGGAAAAGATATTTGCAAATGAAATGACTGATAAATGGTTTAATGTCCAAAATAAACAGCTCATAAACTCAATATCCAGAAACAAACAACCTGATTAAAGAATGGGCAGAAGACTTGCATAGACTTTTTTTCCAAAGAATACATATAGATGCCCAATAGGTACATGAAATGATGCTCAACATCACTAATGATCAGAGAATTGCAGTTCAAAAACTACGAGATATCACACGACACTTTTCAGAATGGCTAGCATCAAAGAGAACACAAACAACAAGCGATGGAGAAGACATAGGGAAAAGAGATTTTGCAAACACTGCTGGTGGGAATGTAAATCAGTACAGCCACTGTAGAACACTGTATGTTCCACTGTGTTCTTCAAAACACTAAAAACAGAATGACCATATGACCCAGAAATTTCACTCCTGGGTATACATCTGAAGAAAACAAAGATATTAATTTAGAAAGATGCTTGCACCCCAAAGTTTATAGTAGCATTATTTACAATTGCCAAGATATGGAAGCCACCTAAGTGTCCATGAACAGGTGAATAGATTAAAAACAAATGTGATGTATACATATATATATATATATATATATATATACACACACATACATACACACATACATACACACACACATCACACACACACACACACACATACACAACAAGGGGCTTCCCTGGTGGCTCAGACTGAAGAATCCACCTGCAATGCAATAGACCTGGGTTCAATCCCTGGGTCGGGAAGATCCCCTGGATAAAGGAATGGCTACCCACTCCAGTATTCTTGCTTGGATAATTCCATGGACAGAGGAGCCTGGCAGGAAACACTCCATGGGGTCGCAAAGAGTCAGACACAACTGAGCGACAAAGACACACACACACTCACAATAATATCTTATGGATACTATCCATAAGAAAGAATAAAATTTTGCCATGGACCTGGAGGTAATATAGTCAGTGAAATAAGTCAGAGAAAGACAAATACTATATGATATTACTTACATGTGGAATCTAAAAAATAAACTAGTAAATATAACAGAAATTAAACAAAATCATAGCTATAGAAAACAATCTAGTGGTTACCACTGGGGAGAGGAGTTAATATAAGATAGAGGATTAAGTGGTACAAACAAATATACATAAATAAGCTACAGGATACATTTTAAAGCATGGGGAATATAACCCATAAGTTTATCATAACTATAAATCAAGTACAATCTATAAAATATTAAATCACTATGTTGTACACCTATATATAATATTGCAAATCAACTATACTTCAATTTTTAAAAGAGAAACATTTAGAAATGTAACAATGAAAAGTTGAATTGGGCAGAACACAAAACAACAAATAAAAATTAAATATTCTTTCTCTTTGCCATTCTGGACATTTCATTGACTTGGGGGAACATCAGTCCCCAAGCATGGCCAAAGTGAGAAATAGAATTAGAGATGGAAAATAAGGTGACACACGACTAGCAAACTTGGTAGCCAAGTAATAATTTTTTACAAAGTTTTAAATTGGGTATTATGGTTTTTCCTGTGGTCACATATGGATGTGAGAGTTGGACTATGAAGAAGGCTGAGCACCGAAGACTTGATGCTTTTGAACTGTGGTGCTGGAGAAGACTCTTGAGAATCCCTTGGACTGCAAGGAGATCCAACCAGTCCATTCTGAAAGAGATCAGCCCTGGGATTTCTTTGGAAGGAGTGATGCTAAAGCTGAAACTCCAGTACTTTGGCCACCGCATGTGAAGAATTGACTCATTGGAAAAGACTCTGATGCTGGGAGGGATTGGGGGCAGGAGGAGAAGGGGACGACAGAGGATGAGATGGCTGGATGGCATCACTGACTAGATGGACGTGAGTCTGGGTGAACTCCGGGAGTTGGTTATGGACAGGGAGGCCTGGTGTGCTGCTATTCGTGGGGTCACAAAGAGTCGGACACGACTGAGCAACTGAACTGAACTGAACTGAAAAGCATTTTCTATATTTTTAATATGAAATATTTGAATTAAAAAACATGTACAAGATCAGCACATTTTTTAAACTGGAGCTCAATAACTAACTAAAAGGGAGACTGGGCTTTTCCTTCACTGTTCAGTCTTTGACTTTTAGATAACAACTTCAGATTAGGATTGTTACACACAGTGCAGCAGTGACTCATGTATACCCCTCCCTCTAGGTATTCTCCCCCCCATTCTGTGCATATAAAACTTGCAAAAAAAGTAAATTCATCTGCTTTAGTACCTGTGTTAATTATATTTAAATTATAGAAACTTTCCTTTGTGGGAGTGATTATTAATCTTACTTATTGTTTTATATTTTTCTAGGGAAAATTTTCCCAAGTGTGTCTCTCTCTGTCTCCCCGCCGCGTCTCCCGCCACACCCCTCCCCACTGATCAACCTCTCTTCCTTCACATGCCAGACCATTTCCTGATTCCCCCATGATTTAGGTCACTTAAGTTGAGTCTTCTCTGAAGGTTATCTTTAAAAAAAAAATAAATTCGGGACATTTAACACTTTGGGTTATAATTGCATATTTATTATTGTGGTTATTCTAATGACCTGACTGCTTCCTCTTACCCCACTCTTGCTGTGCTCAGATACCTGTCTTGCCCCCAAGAGAATACTGTCTTTTAGAATAAAAATGGATTCAAGACAGGCTACTGAAGTCATTCATATTGCAAAGTGCTGACTGGTTTTATGGAAATATCATATGCAGAAAAATCTAAGGATTCCAAACAAAATGGTACTGTATATTACATATTTGAGAACGAAAGGGAAAAAGTGGAACTTGGGACTTCTCATAACCAAACTGTACTTCTTGCTTAATGAAGTTGAAGCCTTAGGAATTAGGGAGAGAAGAAAAGAGGAGGAAATGAAAACCACCAAAGAAAGAGAATCCCATCAGACAAAAAAAGCCAAGAGTATGGACATGCTCACATCATTCTTTGAACTCTAAGGGCATTTCTGATCACATGCAAGACAATTTTTTTTAAACTGTGAATTGTCAGTTTTTGGCTTTGAGGTTTCCATAGCGCTATGCCTGGCGTGTTATAGGCACTCAGTAAATACTGGTTCATTATTACACCTAGGATAAGGAGAAACCCACATTTAACTACCACCAAAGTTCAAATGGATTACATGCAGATTAACAGAAACTCCCCTCCTCCTCACCAAAATATGTTTCTCCAATGTCATCTATTTTGGAAATAGATATACAGTCCTTTGCACAAGAAAGTACAAGGAGTGTAAAACTAGTGTTTTTTTTAAACTACATAATAATATTGTTTTAAGATGAAAGAGATTCTGTAAATCATCTATTTGGCCATTCTTAGTTTATAGAAGCTCCTAAAGCCCAAACAGTTTATTTGTCCAAGAATACAGCTAGCTAGTTGCAAAACTAGAACAAGAACATTGGTCCTTCCCCACCCCTACCCCCGTTACCAAACCAGAGATTTAGGAATGGAAGACCAGGTTCTGGGTAAATGAAGATACTGAATATTCATAAGTCTTTTGAGTATTTATGAGTTTGTGCCTAATAAGGAAATGTTACTGCACTGACCCCATTTAAACAGGCTGTCTATATTCTGTATTCTGAAGGTAACACTGTTTACCTTCTCATAGAGTTTTTCATACATACATGATTTTTGGGGAAGGAACAAATTGGTAATTATCTTCACTAATGAAATGTGCAATCATTCCAGTTAGATTTTAAATGGGGCACGACTCGCATTCATAAGGCCCATTGAATAAATGCCTATTAGGTACAGTTTAATGGCTTAATGCTTGATTCATGTTTTCCTTGTCTATGGTTGATTCTTACTGCATATTCAGGGTAATTAGGAAATTTGATTTTTCTTCCTGGTGTATATATAATCCCTATATTCAGAAAGCTCAGCTCAGCAAAATAACAAAATAAAAGTCAAATTTTTCCATGAAAGAAAATTAGAGGACTGTATCTGTGATGATGACAAGATTGAGGATTTTGGCTAAATGTTCTGTTAGCAAAGGAAATTCTTTTTTTGCTTTAGTAAGGAGCTAACAAATCTTAATTATCACATGCCTCAGAAAATGATTCCTGCAACACCTGGAAAAACCAGAACATTTCTTTCCCATGTTTAAGTCCAAACTCAAATTGGCAAACTGCGTTGATAAATTAATGGAGAAAAGCTTCCAATGAGAATAAATTATATTGAAAATATTCCTGTTATATGTTCTTCTGTAACAAACAATAGCATATATCAATTTATTAGAAGATGACTTCTGTTCAACTTTTTAAAATTTATACACATTGTGTTAGGCTGTGAATGCTGATAACAATGAAGTAAGTCTCTGCTTTTAAAGCATTCAAACTTTTTCTCAATATTAGTTAATAACTTCCAACAGAATAAACTCATATAATGTGCATATATGCCAAATATGTTTTTATATTTACAAAGTTAGGTTAACACTTTTTGCACACATTCAATGTTTGCTTCTTTTATGATTCAGAAGTTATTAAGTTGATTAATAGTAAGGCTTGAGTTATCTGGCAGGTATAGATTCCACATGCTACTATATTTACTTACATCATTTTCCCCTTTCTTCTCTGCTATTCTCTCCCTAGAAGAGAAGGAATTAAGTGGATCATGAGAATCTAAGTTTGGCTCACATGAGATCCTCACTTCCACTTTCAAAAGGAGAGCAACTCACATCACTTGCAATGTTAATCAAACGTACGTTTGCTAATGTTTTCCTCTTCTTTCAGCATTTTCCATATTCCTAAAAAGTACCTCCAAGAGTGAAATAACACTTTAAATGAGCATGCCTGTTTATGTGTTAAAGACAGATGGAGAAGGAGAAAGAAGAGGGATAATTACAAGGAGATGAGATGGAAAATATATTGACATTTAAATGTTCTTTCAAAATGTTCAGTCTACTCCCTTTCATTTGAGCGAAGATGAAAGAGGTAGTGGAGACATTCTTAGTTCTAGTTCCCTTCTGGTACCTCCAGTGGGCTTACTATGAGTTGAATGATCTGCCTCTCTAAAATGGGAAGAAAAAACTAGTAAAATGATGACCAGGGAAGGAAGGGGAAAACCGACCAGACATGGCCAGAGGAGTAAGTGCTGGCTTTTGTCTCCTACAGTTAAGACCAGAGAGTACTTATTTGTTAGTCATTTATCATCCTTTGTAGATCAAGAACATTCTATTGCCAGAGGCTGTATCAGCCCTGTGACTGCATATTATGGATATATGACAGGAAAGAGAGACACAAGGAAGATTCTGAGGATAGAGACCTATAGATGAGAATGGAAAGAGATACAGGTAGAAAAATAAGAGAGACTTATGGGACAAAAAGGATGTGAACAAGAGAAAAACATGTAAAGAAGTAGATCCTGTGGTAGGATTTAAAAACAAAGACAACTGTCCAAATGTAACAGCAAGACAAAGTTTTTAATCTTCTACTACTTTTGTGTACATGTTTAAAGTCTGTAGCCAAATGCAGGAAGAATAGTGTGTAAAGATGCATTGGGAGTATTATGGGTCAGAAGAGTGTGTGTCTGCGTGTATGTGTGTGTGATTTGAGAGCATGTTTATATGAAAAATTCATAGTTCAGGCCCAAGTCATGGCCTGTTTTTTCAAAGTAAGTTGTGGTCCTAGCCTGTACTGAACTGACACATTAGCCAGTTCTATTATGCAAATTGCTTTCTGGAATTTTAGAAACTGAAAGTCACACAAGAATTGTCTGCTTAAGGCCTACTCCATCCATTTCTTCCTGTGCCCTAATTCTCAGGGAATTGCAACCCATTAACTTTTTGCAAACTGTCTCTTTCAGGTTATGTGGGCAAGAAACCCTGCAGATGGGGTGCCAGTGGCTCAGAATGCAAAAGTTTAACAAGATCCAATCATCACATTATATCAGCACAAGAACATTTGTCAAAGGGTAGTAAGTTATTTTTCCACTCATGTCTCTCATACATAAGGATGGTATATACTGTCTTGTGGTATTGGTGGAAACAAAATGCAGTCAGCAAAGAAAAATTCTCCACATCCTTCAAAATCACTCCCCGCAAATCTCTGACCTCCCTAGTGCTGCCAGGTCAGGGTCATGCACTTCAATCCTTTCACATACATCTCTGCTGTGACTCCTCATGGCAGAGTCCAGCCACAGACCAGTTCAACTGTACAGTCTGTCTTGTAATGTCAAGGATCTCCATCAATATCTCACTTCACTGGCTATGAAGTGTCTCACTTCACTGGACATGATTATATTCACAGCCATAAAGTTGAAACAAAGCAGGGTAAGGAAAGCATCCATTGAAAATCTCTGTTCCTGATTCCTCTTCCCATAATTCAGCACCTATTTTGAAAGACTTGACGCACAGAGCAACTGAACTGAACTGATTTTGAAAGACTGGACACCAAGGTGCCAGTTGGTGAACCACTCTTGTAGTTGATCAGGAAGGGTAATGCACCTCAGGAGGTTATTTACAGGAACTGTTGGAAGTCTCTTGGCCAGAACCATAGGCTAAAGCGATCATTCCATAAAAATCAAAAAGGTGGTGAGATGGAAAGAGAAGTAGGTGAATAAATGTGAGGGAGTGTTCAAGTTGCTCAGTCATGTCTGACCGTTTGTGACCCAGTGAACTACAGCATGCCAGGCTTCCCTGTCCTTCACCATCTCCCAGAGTTTGCAAAAACTCATGTCCATTGAGTCCATGAAGCCATCCAACCATCTTGTCCCCTGTCATCCCCTTTTCCTCCTGCCTTCAATCTTTCCCAGCATCAGGGTCTTTTCCAATGAGTCAGCTCTTCGCATCAGGTGGCCAAAGTATTAGAGATTCAGCTTCAGCACGTGCGTGCAGTAGACTGGAGGATGAACAGCAACTCTTCCACCTCAGCTCATTTCCCCTCACCTTCCTTACTTCTGGAAGCCAGACTTCCAGGAAGGAAGTGGTACAGGGGTAAGTGGAGTCTGAGCCTCACCAGAGTCCCTGAGGAGTGTGGGGGGCAGGGCTTGGAGGAGTCACCCCTCTTCCTACAGCTGTGATACCAGCAACCCCCTCAGACAACGATGGGCTCGCTTCCTCAAGCAAGCTGGGCTCATAGTACAAATTCACGCTTTTCCCAGGAAGTGTTCTATTACCGCTTAAGTTTGTTCAAGTTTCCTCTTCTTCAAGTATCTCTGTCTCAGTTTTATCAGTAGATTCCTTCTCAGTTCGGTTCAGTCGCTCAGTCGTGTCTGGTTCTTTGCCACCCCGTAGACTGCAGCACACCAGGCCTCCCTGTCCATCACCAACTCCCAGAACTTGCTCCAACTCATGTCCATTGCGTCGTTGATGCCATCCAACCACTTCATCCTGTCGTCCCCTTCTCCTCCTGCTTTCAATCTTTCCCAGTATCAGGGTCTTTTCCAATGACTCAGTTCTTCACATCAGGTGGCCAAAGTACTGAGTTTCAGCTTCAGCATCAGTCCTTCCCATGAATATTCAGGACTGATTTCCTTTAGGATGGACGGGTTGGATCTCCTTGCAGTCCAAGGGACTCTCAGGAGTCTTCTCCAACACCACAGTTCAAAAGCATTAATTCTTCAGCACTCAGCTTTCTTTATAGTCCAACTCTCACATCCATATATGACTACTGGAAAAACCATAGCTTTGACTAGACGGACCTTTGCTGGCAAAGTAATGTCTCTGCTTTTTAATATGCTGTCTAGGTTGGTCATAGCTTTTCTTTCAAGGAACAAGCATCTTTTAATTTCATGGCTGGAGTCACCATCTGCAGTGATTTGGAGCTCAAAAAAATAAAAGTCTGTCACTGTTCCCATTGTTTCCCCCTCTATCTACCATGAAGTGATGGGACTGGATGACATGATTTTAGTTTTTTGAATGTTGACATATGGGTGACATTTAATGTGGGTGTTTACTAGAAACACACACACACAATGAGAGACACACACAAACTGAGAGGGATTCTAAACACTCACATTAAATGTCATCCATATGCAGGGGTTATCAAGAGATTTCCCTGATCAAGCACGAAATAAAGGAAAGATTGCCCCCTGGAATAAAACTTTCCCATTTCATTCCCATATCTCTAGAACAAGCACTCTTACATAAGCACGCACGCACACACGTGCACACAGCTTTTCACATCACCTCTAGACACAAACATATACGTATCATCTTCCCTGTGTGTACTGTGCTGGATGATATGGGGACTGAAATGAGCAGGACAGCATCACAGCTCTAATGGACTACCAGATGTGACTTGCCATCATGAGACATCTTACTGTTGGCCGTTCAAGTCCCTGTTGAAAGACTGAGTTCTGGAGCCCAGCAACACCACCTCCAGGGTCTCCTTACACTACAGAAACCTGGGCAAGAATTTTGCATTCCTTGAACCAGATTTGCCTCATCTATAAACTGGGGAACATGGTGATACCTATCTAATGGAATGATGGTGAGGGTCAAATGAGATTATGAATACAAATACTAGTCAGGGATTCTATCAATGTTGTTGTTGTTTAGTCACCAAGTCATGTCTGACTCTTCTGGGTCCTTAAAAAGTGAATGGACTTTTTGTGGTGGGAAGAGTAAAATCTTTACCATTAAGTAGCCTTGATTTCTGGGGCTTCCCTGGTGGTTCAGTGGTAAAGACTCCGCCAGCCAATACAGTAAAAGCAAGTTCAATCTGCTTCCCTGGGTCAAGAAGATTCCCTGGAGAAGGATGACAATCCATTCCAGTATTCCTGCCTGGGAAATCCCATGGACAGGGCTACACTCCTTGGGGTCACATAACAGTTAGACGTTTACTTACTGACTAAAAATAACAACAGCTCTGACTTTAACCCTAGCACTAGTACCAATCTTAAATGACCTTAAGCAAGTTACTTAAGACTTCCCTGGGGAATTCCTTGGTGATCCAGTGGTTAGGACTCAAAGTTTTCAGTGCTAAGGGCACAGGTTCAAACCCTGGTCAGGGAACTAAGATCTCACAAACCACATGGTGTGGCCAAAAAAAAAAAAAGACTAGACCTGCTTCCTCTGTCTACAACTGTCTCATCAACAGGGATGATGCAAAGAAGAGACATAAAGATATGCAAAGCACCAGAGAGCACTGGGCTCTTACATTATTCACCATTCATTAAACTTCCCAATGAAAACAAAGAAATGTGTAAGATGATCTTAAGTTCCCAGGCAGAGGCAACACACACAAAAACAGACTGCAAGGCCCTTTATTTGCTCTCTGCAGGCGTGGGGCCAGCCAGCCAAATTGGAAGCAATCTCCCTCTTCCTCACCTCCTATTGTACCAAATCTTGAGCATTCTGCTTTTGTAAATCTCTGTCTGCCTTCTCATTGCTATCACAGCCGCCAGGCACAGACCCCTTCCCATCCTGGGCTTTCTCAGCTACTCGAACAGCCTCTCAGGCTCACTCCAGGCCATTCCCTACCTAGCAGTAAGAATGATGTTCTAAATTAAAATTCAGGCATGTGACACCCCTGATTAAATCCCTTCAGAAGCTCCCCAGTAGTCCAGGGGATAAAATTCAAACCTCTCAATGGGAGCCAGCCAGCTTCTGCCTCCTCTCCCACTATTTCCTGAGTGGGCTAAAAGCATCATCCTCTGCTCCCAAATGTCACCCATGCCCCCTCAAACAGGAGCCCTCTCCTCTTCAGCTAAGAAGATGCCCCTCTACCCTCGAGTGAAACACGGTTTCCTCGGGGTGGCTTTCTCTGACTCTGCACCAGCTTACAGAGCACCCACTACGTGCTGTGGCAGCATCGTCTGCTTCTCCAACACAGATGCCATCCAACCCACTTCGCTTACATTATTCAGCTAATTCTGACTTTCGCATAGATAAGTTCCTTTACTGCATGTTCCTTCTTTATCAAAGTGTCTTACAAGCATGCAACTTGAAACCGAGAGCAATAAGAGACTCATTTAATACATTCCAGTCTTTGACGGGTTTGTAATTTTTTTTCAGTACTCCTGAGCGAAGAAAAAGCCTGAACATCCTTTCTAATATTGCTCCTCCTTTTTTTGGAAAATGCCAAGAGGAGAAAGATTAAAAATTATGGGCATCGCCCTCCCTCTTAACTCTCCAGTTCCAGTTTTACTTTCTTCGCGGAGGTATCAATTCTGGGCTGCAAGCAACGATGTTCTATACAAAGTACCGATAACTCCTTAGAAGTCGGTAATGAGAAACAAATATGAAAGGAGTGTCTCTTGGGCTCAAATTCACACCCACCGCTTCAGCAGCTACTAGGTATGGAACACTCCATCTCCCCCAGGTTTGGTATCCCCCCCACCCCCGATCCAAATGAAGAGGATCCGCACTGGCATCTGGAGCAGAGCATCCCTGGGTGGCGGCAGCGGAGCACGCCCAGGGCTCCAGGCAGCCATCTGTGTCACCCAGGCGAAAAGTCACCTCTGGAAGAACACACAAATTGTCCCCTCAGAGAAATATTAGATCCGCTCCACCGCTCTTTCTGGCATATCCTATCCTAATTTCTTCTTCTCTCTCTTGAAATGCCATGCTCAGAAATCTTCCTCTCGGAGGGAAGCAATGCAAGTCAAACATCGACAGCATCACTCTGTGTTCCCTGCAAAGGGAGGGGAGCCAGGGTTCCCTCGAGGGGCTTCCCTCGAGGGGCTTCCCTGGTGGTTCATGGGTAAAGAGTCTGCCTGTGATGCAGGAGACGTGGGTTCGATCCCTGGGTCAGGAAGATCTCCTGCAGAAGGAAATGGCAATCCCTTCTAGTATTCTGGCCTGCAGAATCCCATGGACAGAGGAGGCTGGTGGGCTACAGTCCAGCAGGTCACAGAGTCTCACCAGGCCCTAATGGGAGAGACAGACTTTGAAAGAGCAGGGAAGCATGCAGGTGGAGGCAAGAATGCCCCAAGTGAGACTGTGGGAGAGAAGGCCTGTGCCGTGCTGCCTCTGCGTCACGTTCACTGTCCTGACACTTAAGGGGCCCCCTCGTGCTTCTCACTGCTGTCCTGCCCCCTTGTCCACGCGGAGAGCCACCTCAGAGGGCTCCCTTCTCCAGAAGCAACACTGTTTCCACAAGTGCAGGGCTTTTTCTTTATTTTAAAAGCCCAAAGATTGAAGACATTTAGTCTGAACTAAAGCACTGTTGAGACTAATACAGACAGACCATGAAAGAAACCTGCATGTGGATATATTTGTCTCTCATTTCCAGCATCTCCTGTGGCCAAATTTCTTGAGTGTGTTCTTCTGAGAGGCACCTCAACAGCTCTTAGAAGAAGAAAAGGATATTTTTACAATATCAGTGATGAAAACCCAAGTGAGAAAATGTAGACAACGTTGACAGTTTTTCACATTTACTTCCACAAAGAAATAAATCCCAGCTACATCTCGATCAGCAAGAAAGAACTATTACTTGAAAAATTTATGTGTTAGTACCAGGAACATGCAATTTCTATTTTTTGAACTAATAATGTTTATTAAATGTGCTTCCCACTGCTCTGTATTATTAATTTATACTTTATTATTTCTTAGGTTACTAGACTTATTATGCTTTTCTTTATGGATTTTTAAAGAGCTGATTATATAGTTTTTCAGTTAATTAGGTCACTTTGTAATACTGGGATATGAAAGGTATTTTTTTAAACAATAAAGGAAAACATTTCCTATGTGTGATGACAATCTAGTAAATCATTTAACAATTTGATTTGCTGGAAAGAATGCCAAGTGTTATCATCAGTCACTTTTCATAGTTGGATACCTTCCTAAATATAGAAAGAAAAAAATGTAACACATTAATCCATTAATGTGTTCTGAAAAGAAATCAGGATTTCAGCTTTTCCAATAAGAGGGCATATCATTTATCTAACATTTATGGTAAACACAATTGGGGGTGTCTGCCTAAACCATGGCCCCTACTCTAGAAACTGCTCCCTACCTACAGTGTGTGTTAGTCACTCTGTCATGTCTAATACTTTGTGACCCCATGGACTGTAACTGCAGGCTTCTCTGTCCATGGGATTCTCCAGGCAAGAATACTGCAGTGGGTCGCCTGCTCCAGCAGATCTTCCCGATCCAGGATCAAACCCAGGTCTTCCACATTGCAGGCATATTCGTTACTATCTAAGCCATCAGGCCTCACTGAAATGTGAGCTTGGATCTCCAAATATATATTATAGGACCACTGTTCTTGTGGCCACAACAGATTAAATTAGATGTGGGCATCTGACTCAAGGAAGTCTTAGCCACAAGCTGAACCAAGACAATCAGTTCTCTCCCAAGATTTTAAACACAGTCAAATCTTACCCAGAGATAGAGGATACTTATGGTGGATACATGAATAGTTAAAGACTGCAGTGATCTATTTGGGGCCAGGTGGCTTTGATGAATAAGCAGAGAACATGATAGAGAGATATGGAAGAATGGTACCAATATCAACAGAAAGGCTGAGACTGAGACTTCTCTGGTTAAGACTCTCTGCTCCCAACGCAGAGGGCACAGATACGATCCCTGGTTGGGGAATTAAAATCCAGAATGCCATGTGCATGTGGCAAACTACTAAACAAAAGAAATAAATATACTAGTTGTTAAAAAAAAAAAAAAAAAGGAAAGAAAAGCAGAGACTGAAAAAAACATTATTTAGAGGAAAGAGTAAGATGGGAAATAGCTTCATAGTCTCCAGATCTAAGGATGTGGGGTCTGAGTTATATCCACTTTACACCCACAAGTATAATCTATACCCACATCCCCATTAGCTCATATCTCTGCACATTTTGTGACACAGATATGGTTGATTTTCTTTAAGTTTCCCCTTCTTCCCAATAAATTTTCTTTTCATTTACTCTAGAGAGTGAATTTCTCTTGCATGCAAAAAAAAAAAAAAAAAAAAAAAAAAACCCTAGTCAAATAGCACACAAATCCTTGTGTTTTAGGAAAGTAAACATTTTCCTTTAATGAAACTATTTTTGTAAAAATCAGTGACACATGAAAAATCCGTTTATCCAAATTGGTCCTAAAAAGCTATATAGCAACACCATGAACAGAGTAAAATATTTTAGAGTCAATTTTCTTTTGTCTTGTTTCTTTTATCACTTACAAGAGTTAAACATTGATTACTGGATCAGAAAATGCAAAGATGGACCCAATCATGTGAACATAAACCAGCTTGCTGTGTTGGGAGCAGAAGCTCCAATTTGTAGCATTTGATGTTTCCTGTCATATAAATATTCCCACTATGCCCAATTTCAAGTTCGCATCAGGAAACACAGAGGCCCACACAAGCCAGCTCCATCACACCCCGCTGGATGCATTCAGTGAAGAACACTGTAAGGCAAAATATTTAACAGGATTGGTTGAGTTGATCCACCTTTCATAGGTGTTGAGTAACTAGCTTATGGTCATAAAATAACTGGCAAAGCATGGACTCCCATCCTGCTGCTGCTGCTAAGTCACTTAAGTCGTGTCCGACTCTATGCCACCCCATAGACAGCAACCCACCAGGCTCCCCCATCCCTGGGATTCTCCAGGCAGGAACACTGGAGTGGGTTGCCGTTTCCTTCTCCAATGCATGAAAGTGAAGTTGCTCAGTTGTGTCCAACTTTTTGTGACCCCAAGGACTGCAGCCTACCAGGCTCCTCCGTCCATAGGATTTTCCAGGCAAGAGTACTGGAGTGGGGTGCCATCGCCTTCTCTGGAGCTCCCATCCTAGTGGCCTGATTTATCCAACCGAGTGAAAGTACTGAACATACCTTACTAATTAATGTCTTTACACCAATATCTTCTACTAAGTAAATCCTACCTCCAAAATTGCAAACTAAGAACTATCCAAATAAAGCTAGTTATCCCTAGTGTTCAATGTGTGTGTGTGTGTGTGTCAGTCACTCAGTCGTGCCCAACTCTTTGCTACCCCATAGACTGCAGCCCACCATGCTCCGTCCATGGGATTTTCCAGGCAAGAATACTGGATTGAGTTGCCATTTCCTTCTCCAGGGGATCTTCCCAACCCAGGGATCGAACCCAGGTCTCCTACACTGCAGGCAGATTTTCACTTTTGTAAGGCCCTAGATCAAAGCACCCAGGGACAGGGGAGCCTGGTGGGCTGCCATCTCTGGGGTTGCACAGAGTCGGACACGACTGAAGTGACTTAGCAGCAGCAGCAGATCAAAGCAAAAACAATGAATTCTACTGGTTTCAAGGGAGTAAAGATTCTAAACCTAAATATATGGTAGCTTATCAATCTCAAGTTATTTTAATTTTCATGAAGTAGAATTTATACCTAACATCCCTTGGAAAGAATGTTCAAACCAGTGCACAATTGCACTCATTTCACACACTTGGAAGGTGATTCTCAAAATCCTTCAAGTCATGCTTCAACAGTATGTGAATTGAGAACTTGCAGATGTTCAAGATGGATTTAGAAATGGCACAGGATCAGTTAGGTGGGGGTGGAGGGCCCCAAGAAAGCAGAGGAATAGGATGGGAAGATCACTTTCTCCCACACAAGTTCATCAAAAGATCATTTGAATGCTGAGTAACTTCCACAGAACAACTTCTGAACTCTGGGAGAGGCAGCCCATTCTCTTTGAAAGGAGGTAGGATAAAATATAAAAGACAAAGAGAGAGACAAAAGGAGTTTGGAATGGAGACCTGTCCTAGGAAGGGAGTGGTGAAGGAGGAGAAGTTTCCACACAGTAGGAAACCCTCTTACAGGCGGGTCTGTGGGGAGTTTTGGAATCTCAGAGGGCAACAAAACTGGGAGGGAAAAAAAAAAAAAAAAAAAAAAAAAAACACAGAATACGCACCTAACCACAACTCCCAGCAGAGAAGTAGCCCAGATGCTCGCATCCACCACCAGCAAGTGGGGCTGAACACGGAGGCGCACGCTACATCATCGGTGCTTAGGGTAAAGACCAGGCCTGAATGCCCTGAGGACAATCTGAGGGAGCTAACGTGAGATAGCAACCCAAACTGTGAGATCGCCGGAGAGAAAAAAAAAAAAAAAAATGAGAGAACTTTCCCATGAAAGGCTGTAATGTGCAGCCTGGCCTGCTCACAGAACAAAGGATTGAGCGAATACCAAAGGACAGCTAGCTGGCTGCGGACTAGCTCCTCCACCCGCTGGAGGCAGAGAGGCAGGGGGGTGACAGCCAGAGCTGGAGGGCAGGGGGCAATCTTGGCCCCAGAGACAGCATCTTCCAGCAAAATGTGAGCAGGCTCCCAGTTGCTAACCATGTCTTCCTGGGATCCTGGATGATTGACATCCACTAGGAGGGTCACAGCCCAAGATCAGCTCCCCAGAGGAGACCCACAGCACACCTGAGATGGTGTTCTCGTGGTGCACCCAGGAAAGCAAGCGGCCAAGACCAGGGAGGTGATAAGATGCACCACACACCTGGGACAGTGTACTCACCAAGCACCTGGTCACCTAAGCTGCTCAGACCTGGGAAGGGCACAAAACACATGCCCAACCAAGTCTATGCCATTGTGGAGTACCTGAGAACCTGAACCTGAGCAGCTTAGACCTGCAAAGTGCACACAACCCAAGGCCCACTTTGGATGGTGCCCCTGCAGAGCACCCTGGAGCCTGAGCAGTGTAGACCAGGAAAGCACATGCTGCCTTGAGCTGGGGCAAACCCAGTGTGGTCCATACACTGCAAGCACTCCCCACACACACCAGTGATATTTCTTTGCAGTGTTCCTCCCTCGCCACAACACAGCTGAGCAAGTGAGCCTACATAAGTGATCACCTTCGCTCCCTTGTGTCAGGGTGGAAATAAGACACTGAAGAGACTTGCAAACAAAGAAAGCCAAAATAAAGAAGAGGGAACCGCTCTACAAATGACTGGTGCAACAGATTAAAACTCTGTAGTTAACATTGACTAAGCATTGGAAGGGGCCTATAGACCTTGAGAAGAAGTATAAACTGGAACAAGGAACTATCTGAAACTGAACTGACCCCACGCTATCCACAACAGCTCCAGAGAAATTCCTAGATATATTTTTACTATTATCACTTTTTAATTTTTTTAATTTAAGCTTTTTATTACTCCTTTAATTTTCATTTTTACAACCTACTATTACCTTGCCAAAAAAAGGCCCTATTTTCTTTTTTTAATATAAATTTATTTATTTTAATTGGAGGCTAATTACAATATTGTAGTGGTTTTGCCATACATTGACATGAATCTGCCATGGGTGTACATGTGTTCCCAACCCTGAACCCCCCTCCCACCTTCCTCCCCAGCCCATCCCTCTAGGTCATCCCAGTGCACCAGCCCCGATGTCTCATGCATGGAACCTGGACTGGCAACTCATTTCACATATGATAATATACATGTTTCAATGCCATTCTCCCAAATCATGCCACCCTCGCCCTCTCCCACAGAGTCCAAAAGACTGTTCTATACATCTGTGTCTCTTTTGTTGTCTTGCATATAGGGTTATCATTACCATCTTTCTAAATTCCGTATATATGCATCAGTATACTGCATTGGTGTTTTTCTTTCTGGCTTACTTCACTCTGTATAATAGGCTTCAGTTTCATCCACCTCATTAGAACTGATTCAAATGTATTCTTTTTAATGGCTGAGTAATATTCCATTTTGTATATGCACCACAGCTTTCTTATCCATTCATCTGCTGATGGACATCTAGGTTGTTAGATGTCCCTTTTGACTCCCTTTTGACTCCCTTTTTTCCCTCAGGTCATCTCTATCTCCTCCCTCCCCCTTCTCTTCTCTATTTAACTCTGTGAATCTCTCTGGGTGTTCCAGGCTGTGGAGAACACTTAGGGAACTGATTACTGGCTAGATTGCTCTCTCCCCTTTTGACTTCCCCTCGTCTCCTCCTGGTCACCTCTATGTCCCTCCTCCCTCTTCTCTTCTCCATGTAACTCTGTGAACCTCTCTGGGTGTCCCTCGCTGTGGAAAACTGTTTCACCATTAACCTAGATGTTTAATCATCTGTGCTAAATGGATGGAGAAGTCTTGAGTCTACTGTAATAAGACTGAAAGCCAGAGGCAGGAGGCTTAACCCCAAAACTTGAGAACATCAGAGAACTCCTGATTTCCAGGGAACATTAATAGACAAGAGCTCCACCCAAGAGCCAAAAAGTTCCAGAGCAAGAAATACCAGGCTAATTCTCCAGCAATACAGGAACACAGCCCCAGGCATTAAAAGACAGGCTTCCCAAAGCCATGCCAAACCTATAGACACCCAAAACTCACTACTGGACACTTCATTGCACTTCATAGAGAAGAGATCCAGCTCCACTCACCAGAACACAGACTCAAGCTCCCCTAACCAGGGAACCTTGACAAGCCACAAGTCCAACCCTACCCAAAGGGAGCAGGATCCACAATAAACAGAAACCATGAATTACCAGCCTACAGAAAGGGCACCTCAAACACAGAAATTTAAACAAAATGAAAAGGCAGAGAAATATTTAGCAGGTAAAGGAACATGATAAATGCCCACCAAACTAAACAAAAGAGGAGGAGATAGGGAGTCTACCTGAAAAATAATTCAGAATAATGATAGTAAAGATGATCCAAAATTTTGAAAACAAAATGGAGTTACAGATAAGTAGACTAGAGACAAGGATTGAGAAGATGCAAGAAAGGTTTAAACAGGACCTAGAAGAAATAAAGAAGAGTCCATCAATAATGAATAATGCAATAACTGAGATCAAAAGCACACTGGAGGGAACCAACAGTAGAATAACTGAGGCAGAAGATAGGATAAGTTAGGTGGAAGATAGAATGGTGGAAATAAATGAAGCAGAGAGGAAAAAAGAAAAAAGAATTAAAAGAAATGAGAACAACCTCAGAGACCTCTGGGACAATGTTAAACACCCCAACATTCAAAGCATAGGAGTCCCAGAAGAAGAAGACAAAAGGGCATTCATTATGAGGGCATCTCCTCAACAAAAAATACTTGAGGAGATAATAGCTGAAAACTTCCCTAAAATGGGGAAGGAAATAGCCAAATAGGATACCCAAGGTGAAACACCCCAAGACACATATTAATCAAATTAATCAAGATCAAACACAAAGAGCAAATATTAAAAGCAGCAATGGAAAAACAAAAATTAACACATAAAGGGATCCCCATAAGGATAACAGCTGATCTTTCAATAGAAAATATTCAGGTCAGAAGGGAATGGCAGGACATACTTAAAGTGATGAAAGAGAAAAATCTACAACCCAGATTACTATACCCAGCAAGGATCTCATTCAATATGAAGGACAAATCAAAAGCTATACAGTCAAGCAAAAGCTGAGAGAATTCAGCACCACCAGACCAGCTCTTCAACAAATGCTAAAGGATCTTCTCTAGACAGGAATCACAGAAAAGGTGTATAAACTTGAACCCAAAACAATGAAGTAAATGGCAATGGGATCATACTTACCAATAATTACCTTAAATGTAATTGAGTTCATTGCCCCAACCAAAAGACAAAGACTGGCTGAATAGATACAAAAATAAGACCGCTATATATGCAAAAGACCCACTACAAGAGACCCACTTCAAACCAAGGGACACATACAGACTGAAAGTGAAGGGCTGGAAAAAGATATTTCATGCAAATGGAGACCAAACAAAGCAAGAGTATCAATACTCAAATCAGATAAAATAGACTTTGAAATAAAGGCCGTGAAAAGAGACAAAGAAAGACACTACATAAAGATCAAAGGATCAATCCAAGAAGAAAATATAACAATTACAAATATATATGGACCTAACATAGGTGCACCTCAATACATAAGGCAAATGTGAACAAGTATGAAAGGGGAAATTAACAGTTAACACAATAATAGTGGTAGACTTTAATACCCTACTCACACCTATGGATAGATGAACCAAACAAAAATTAGCAAGGAAACACAAACTTTAAATGATACAATTGACCAGTTAGACCTAATTGATATCTATAGGACATTTCGCCCCAAAACAATGAATTTAACCTTTTTCTCAAGTGCACACAGAACATTCTCCAGCATAGATCATATCCTCAGTCATAAATCTAGCCTTGGTAAATTCAAAAAAACTGAAATCATTTCAAGCATCTTTTCTGATAACAATGCAGTAAAAATTAGATGTCAACTACAGGGAAAAAACTATTAAAAATACAACATATGGAGGCTAAACAACATGCTTCTGAATAACCAACAAATCAGAGAAGAAATCAAAAAAGAAATCAAAATATGCACAGAAACAAATGAAAATGAAAACACAACAACCCAAAACCTATGGGGTTCAGTAAAAGCAGTGCTAAGGGGAAGGTTCATAGCAATACAAGCTTACCTCAAGAAACAAGAGAAAAATCAAATAAATAACCTAACTTTACACCTAAAGCAACTAGAAAAAGAAGAAATGAAGAATCCCAGCATTAGGAGAAGGAAATAAATCATAAAAATTAGGGCAAAAATAAATGAAAAAGAAACAAAGGAGACAATATCAAAAATCAACAAAACTAAAAGCTGGTTCTTTGAGATAAAAAAAATATAGACAAGCCATTAGTCAGACTCATCAAGAAAAAAAGGGAGAAGAAACAAATCAACAAAATTAGAAATGAAAATGGAGAAATCACAACAGACAACACAGAAATACAAAGGCTCATAAGAGACTACTATCAGCAACTATGCCAATAAAATGGACAACTTGGAAGAAACGGACAAATTCTTAGAAAAGTATAACCTTCCAAAACGGAACCAGGAAGAAATAGAAAATCTTAACAGACCCATCACAAGCACAGAAATCGAAGCTGTAATCAAAAATCTTCCAACAAACAAAAGCCCAGGACAAGATGGCTTCACAGGTGAATTCTACCAAAAGAAAAGCTAACACCTATCCTACTCAAACTCTTCCAGAAAATTGCAGAGGAAGGTAAACTCCCAAACTCATTCTATGAGGCCACCATGACCCTAATACCAATACCAGACAAAGATGCCACAGAAAAATAAAACTACAGGCCAATATCACTGATGAACATAGATGCAAAAATCCTCAACAAGATTCTAGCAAACAGAATCCAACAACATAATAAACAGATTGTACATCATGACCAAGTGGGCTTTATCCCAGGGATGCAAGGATTCTTCAATATTTGCAAATCAATCAATGTGATACACAACATTAACAAATTGAAAGATAAAAACCATATGATTATCTCTTTGACAAAATTCAACACCCATTTATGATAAAAACTCTCCAAAAAGCAGGCATATAAGGAACATACCTCAACATAATAAAAGCCATATATGATAAACCCAAGACAAACACTATCCTCAATAGCAAATAACTGAAAGCATTTCCTCTAAAGTCAGAAACAAGACAAGGGCACCCACTCTCACCACTACTATTCAACATAGTTTTAGAAGTTTTAGCAAGAGCAATCAGAGAAGGAAAAGAAATAAAAGGAATCCAGACTGGAAAAGAAGAAGTAAAACTCTCACTGTTTGCAGATGACATGGTCCTCTACATAGAAAACCCTAAGGACACCACCAGAAAATTACTAGAGCTAATCAATGAATATAGTAAGGTTGCAGGATATAAAATTAATACACAGAAATCCCTTGCATTCCTATACACTAACAATGAGAAAACAGAAAGAAAAATTAAGGAAAAAAATCCCATTCACCATTGTAATGAAAAGAATAAAATACTTAGGAATAAATCTACCTAAAGAAACAAAAGACCTATATATAGAAAACTATAAAACACTGATGAAAGAAATCAAAGAGGACACAAATAGATGGAGAAATATACCACGTTCATGGATCAGAAGAATCAATATAGTGAAAATGAGTACACTACCAAAAGCCATCTATAGATTCAATGCAATCCCTATCAAGCTACCAATGGTATTTTTCACAGGACTAGAACAAATAATTTCACAATTTGTATGGAAAAAACCTTGAATAGCCAAAGCAATCTTGAGAAAGAAGAATGAAACTGGAAGAATCAACCTTCCTGACTTTAGGATCTACTACAAAGCCACAGTCATCAAGACAGTATGGTACTGGCACAAAGACAGAAATATAGATCAATGGAACAAAACAGAAAGAGAAAGCCCAGAGATAAAGCACCTCCATGGACACCTTATCTTTGATAAAGGAGGCAAAAGTATACAATGGAGAAAAGACAATCTCTTTAACAAGTGGTGCTGGGAAATCTGGTCAACCACTTGTAAAAGAATGAAACTAGAACACTTTTTAACACCATACACAAAAATAAACTCTAAATGGATTAAAGATCTAAATGTAAGACCAGAAACTATAAAACTCCTAGAGGAAAATATAGGCAAAACACTCTCTGACATAAATCACAGCAAGATCCTCTATGACGCACCTCCCAGAGTAATGGAAATAAAAGCAAAAATAAACAAATGTGACCTAATTAAACCTAAAAGCTTTTTCACAATGAAGGAAACTATAAGCAAGGTGAAAAGACAGCCTTCAGAATGGGAGAAAATAATAGCAAATGAAGCAACTGACAAACAACTAATCTCAAAAATATACAAGCAGCTCATGCAGCTCAATACCAGAAAAATAAACAACCCAATCCAAAAATGGGTCAAAGAAGTAAACAGACATTTCTCCAAAGAAGACATACAGATGGCTAAGAAACATGAAAAGATGCTCAACATCACTCATTATCAGAGAAATCCAAATCAAAACCACAATGAGGTACCATCTCACGCCAGTCAGAATGGCTGCTATCAAAAAGTCTACAAACAATAAATGCTGGAGAGGGTGTGGAGAAAAAGGAACCCTTTACACAATTGGTGGGACTTCAAACTAGTAGAGACGCTATGCAGAATAGTGTGGAGATTCCTTTAAAAACTGGAAACAGAACTGCCATACAACACAGCAATCCTACTGCTGGGCATATACACCGAGGAAACCAGAACTGAAAGAGACACGTGTATCCCAGTGTTTATTGCAGCACCATTTACAATAGCTAGGACATGGAAACAACCTAGATGTCCATTGGCAGACGAACGGATAAGAGGCTGAGGTACATATACACAATTGAATTTTGCTCAACTATTACAAAGAATGCACTTGAATCAATTCCAATAAGGTGGATGAAACTGAAGCCTATTATGTAGAGTGAAGTAAGTCAGAAAGAATAACACTAATACAGTATACTAATGCATATATGTGGAATTTAGAAAGATGGTAACAACGAACCTATATGCAAGACAGCAAAAGAGACACAGAGATGAAGACTTTTGGACTCTGTGGGAGAAGGCAAGGGTGGGATGATTTGAGAGAATAGCATTGAAAACATGTATATTAACATTTGTGAAATAGATCTAAGTTTGATGCATGAAACAGGGCACTCAAAGCCAGTGCACTGGGATGACCCTGAGGGATCAGATAGGGAGGAAGGTGGGAGGAGGGGTTCAGGATGGGGGACACATGTACACCCGTGGCTGATTCATGTCAATGTATGGCAAAAACCACAATACTGTAAAGTAATTAGCCTCCAATCAAAATAAATAAAAATTTTTTTAAAGGCAAGGGATCAAATTACCAATATTCGCTGGATCACAGAAAAATCAAGGGAATTCCAAAAAAAATATACTTCTGTTTAATTGATTATATTAACACCTTTGACTGTATAGATCACAACAAACTTTAGAAAATTCTTAAAGAGATGGGAATACCAGACCACCTTACCTGCTCCTGGTGGCTCAGATGGTAAAGCATCTGCCTACAATGTGGGAGACCTGGGTTCAATCCCTGGGTCGGGAAGATCCCCTGGAGAAGGAAATGGCAACCCACTCCAGTACTCTTGCCTGGGAAATCCCATGGACGGAGGAGCCTGGTAGGCTACAGTCTATGGGGTCGCAAAGAGTCAGACACGACTGAGCAACTTCACTTTACCTGCTCCTGAGAAATCTGTGCACAGGTCAAGAACCAACCATTAGAACCGGACATGGAACAACAGACTGGTTCGTAATTGGGAAAGGAGTTACATCAGGGCTGTATATTGTCACACTTAACTTATTTAACTTAAATGTAGAGTACATCATACAAAATGCCTGGCTGGATAAATCCTAAGCTGGAACCAAGACTGCCAGGAGAAATACCAACAACCTCAGGTATGTAGATGATACCACTCTAATGGCAAAAAGTAAAGAGGAACTAGAGTCTTTTGATGAGGGTGAAAGGGGAGAGTGAAAAAGTTGGCTTAAAACTCAACATTCCCAAAATTAAGATTGTAATATCTAGTCTCATCACTTCATGGCAAGTAACTAGGGGAAAAGTTGAAATAGTGACAGATTTTATTTTCTTGGGCTCCAAAATCACTGTGGATGGCGACTGGAGCCAGGAAATTAAAAGACACTCCTTGGAAGAAAGTTATGACAACCTAGACAGCGTATGAAAAAGCACAGACATCACTTTGCCAACAAAGGTCCATATAGTCAAAGCTATGGTTTTTCCAGTAGTCAGGTACAGATGTGAGAGTTAGAGTATAAATAAAGTTGAGCACTGAAGAATTTATGTTCTTGAACTGTGGGACTGGAGAAGACTCTTGAGAGTCCCTTGGACAGCAAGGAGATCCAACCAGTCAATCTTAAAGGAAATCAGTCCTGAATATTCATTGGAAGGACTGATGCTGAAGCTGAAGTTCTAATACTTTGGCCACCTGATTCGAAGAGCCAATTCACTGGAAAAGGACCCTGATTCTGGGAAAGATTGAAGGCAAGAGAAGGAGATGACAGAGGATGAGATAGTTGGATGGCATCACTGACTCAATGGACAGGAGTTTGAGCAAACTCCTGGAGATGGTAAAGAATCATGAACCCTGGTGTGCTGCAGTTCATGGAGTTACAAAGAGTTGGACATGATTTAGTGACTAACAACAATCTATCACAAAGAAGTTTTTGGCATTTCTGAACATATCACACTCTTTTTAAAAACCATCGTGTTTCAGAAACTCTTCCCACACTTCTTCTGACTAAATTTTTACTCATTCTCTAATACCAGCCAAATCTCAACTCTCCCGTGAGTCCTGTTCCAGCTCATCAGACAGAATCATTCACTAAAGCTACACTCCTCAGTTTAAACAGTCCTTTTCCAGGCATATTTTGGCTATCATCATGGCCATAGTCATTTTAAGTTTATATATCTGACCTGCCATTTTAAACTTAAATCTCCATGTCCAACACAGCACCCAATGGAGAATGGTTGCTCTACTGATGTTTACACAATGAATGAGCTATTCATTTAAAATACTTGATACCCTTTTTATAAGGAAAAAAAAGCAAATTTTTTAAAGCACAGATGAATAGGGTTGGGATGGATCACTGTAAATGAAAAAGATTGAGTTGTTCTCCTGCTCCAACTAAGTAAACTTAGAAATTAAGTTGGAAGAACTTTTGGCACAAGAACTGCATTTTCAGAATTATCAGTTACACTTACAACTCCCCTCACCACCACAGAGCTCACAGCTACAATTCTACTGCATAAGCCACAGTCACCACCCAAGATACTTTCCTAATGAGGAAAAAAAAAAGTTTTCTGTTGGTTCTGATGTTGAGGAAGGATTAAATTCACCCAGTGCTTTACCATGACCCTCAACCAAAGACATTCCCATCCTATTATAGCTGTTCTGCAATTATACAAGCTAATTTGCCTAATAACAACTTCCTATAAAGATCTGTATGTATTTGCATACATCTGTATGAGAGGAAGGGAGGGTTGAGGAGAGGCACAAGGAAATAACCAAAATCTTAAAAGGAAGTTGTTCTTCTCCGTTATCCTATTTTACTGACAGAAAACAACTGACCCTGAGAGAAACCGAGTAACTTTGTCAAGCAGACTCTGAACCTGGACTCTCTCACAACCCACAGACTTTTAACATCTTTCCACGTGGCAACACCTACTGCCTCCTGTTCTTTATTCTTTCACTGTTATCCTAAGACAACCTAAGTCCTATGAAACTCAGAGCTTGCAAGAAATATCCAAGGGAGAGGGCAGGACGAATCGAGAGAGTAACATTGACACACAGACACTATCACAGGTAAAACAGATACCTAGTGGGAAGCTGCTGTATAGCACAGGGAGCTCAGCTCAGCACTCTGTGATGACCTGGAGGGGTGGGAGGGAGGCCCAAGAGGGAAAAGATACATGTATACAAAGAGCGGATTCAAGGGCTTCCCTGGTGGTTCAGACAGTAAAGAATCTGCCTGCAATGTGAGAGATCCAGGTTCAATCCCTGGGTCAGGAAGATCCCCTGGAGAAGGGAATGGTACCCACTGCAGTATTCTTGCCTGGAGAATTTCATGGACAGAGGAACCTAGTGAGTCAGACACAACTGAGTGACTAACACTTTCACTTTTGGGGGGGGGGGGCTTACCAGGTGGTGATAGTGGTAAAGAACCCACCTGCCAAGACAGGAGACATAAGAGATGAAGGTTCGATCCCTGGGTTGGGAAGATCCCCTGGAGGAGGGCATGGCAATCCACTCCAGTATTCTTGCCTGGAGAATCCAATGGACAGAGGAGCCTGGTGGGTTACAGTTCATCGGGTAGCACAGAGTCGGACATGATTTAGCAACTTAGCACACATAGCTAATTCACATTGTACAGCAGAAGCTAACACAACACTGTAAAGCAATTATACTATAATTAAAATTTAAATTTTTTATTATTATTATTTTACTTTACAATATTGTATTGGTTTTGAAAAGAAATATCAGAAGATGCAATGAGAATCATGCTGCCACTCCCAAAAGGTCTGCTTCTTCTCATCACTCAATTTATTCTTGACCTTGAGAAAATCAACTTACTCTGGGCATCAACCAACCCAAAATAAAACAGGAATTGTTATTACAGCATCTTTACTAATGAGTCTGACTAAAACAAAGGAACACGTGTGTACAAATTTGTCTTTTAGACCAAAATGGTTGCTAAGGACTAGACTTGCTTCTGATTTAAAGTGGTCAGTTTTGATTAGTGCATAATCTCAGTAATCAATGACTCACAGATATAAATAAATTCATTTTTAATTTCCTGTTTGTAGCTAAATGTATACATCAGAACAAACTAAACAAACGGACACATTTTAACATCTTTAATCTATTGGATGCGGGGCTCCAGTAATTCATATTTCCCTGATCTGAGCAAAAAAAACAGCTAAGTCTCAGAAGTGAGAAACATGTTCTGGGAAAAAGCAGATATGAAATGTTTTCACTTTTATAAATGACTTGCCTGTTCAGTTCTCTATTATATATTAAATGGCTCCTCTGATTTGAAGAACTTTCAAACTGAATCTACAAGCCGGCAGTATTGCCCAATATAAACAGTCACTCGACAGGATGAAAAAAGTCATTCCATCTTCTCTTTAATCTTCATGCTTCCTTCTCTGCCCTGTTCCATTTACAACACAGAATGAACTCTGGACTATCAAGTCTGGGCCCTTCTATAGCCCAGCACTTCTTCCAAGGCAATTCTGTGCATTTTAAACAGAGAGGAAATGAAAAAGCATACCACCACCAGCTGATTAACTGCCTATCAATATATTTAGATGTGCTTAATTTTTCCCACAGAATTCAGAAATATTTAAAATGCCCTCAGGGGATGCTCATAGCCAGAATCCCTTAAGGGAAGCAGCAGAAACACTTTGTAATCAATTCTCCCAAATTCCTAAGGAAAAGCCACCCTAACAAGCTAATAACATGTGGGAAGCCAGAAGACTGGAAAACTCCATCTAGCTAGTTTGGTTTTTGAAAGCTGCAGAGACTCCAAAGAACTCAGTGGCCTAATAAAATACCTGCCATTGGGGCTGATGGGTTTATGTCCTTGAAAATGCATTTTGTGATGACACAGATAGTTTCTGTATTTGAGTAACAGTATCTGAGCTTTCACCTAGCTTTGTCAGGGAATTATTTTGTTCCCAAACACCCCTTGGATCGATAGCAGCTCAATATCATTCATGATGAGTGCAGAAGTATTCTTTCACTTTTCTGGACTTGAAAGCTAATGTACATGAAAAGGTTGACTTCAACCCTATTAGTTCATAAAGGAATTAAAACAGAATTTTATATGGCTGATTCAGGCTGTCCAATTGCACCTGGCCTCCTGGCTCTATTCAAATGTCCCTCCCTACCTGTCTGTTGCATTTCTCCATTCCAGAATGTCTCCACTGCTTTCAAATCTTCACATAAATATATCCTCTTACCTTTAGCTCATCACTTCATCTTGAACATTTTTTTAAAGTAAATAGTCCATCTGACTGAAACTATCTCAATTTTTCATCTATGTAATAACTTTTCTTCATATGTAGGCATTCTATTTTTTCTCTTCTACCTCAGAATCTTCTTTCTTTTCTGGAACTAAACCCATTCTGATACCTGCCCTTTGCACATTTCTCAGAATCTTCCTTCTTCAACTCATTCTTCTCACCTGATTTTTAAACTTCTTCCTCACTCTTCTTTTTCTTATTAACAAGATCCATGTCTTAATTCCTCAGATCCAAAGCCTTCCCTTGACCTTGAACTCACTTATAAGTGACTATTTTCTCTCTCTTCAGATTCTTTTCTCACATTTACTTCCATTTTTTATGACAAGAGTAGGCCATTTTTTACTTAAAAATTATAAAATATTAAAACTCAAAGAAAAAATCAGATTGTTACCCAGTTATGAAAAGTGAAAGTCGCTCAGTTGTGTCCGACTCTGTGACTCCATGGACAGCAGTCCATGGAATTCTCCTGGCCAGAATACTGGAGTGGGTAGTCTTTCTCTTCTCCAGGGGATCTTCCCAACCCAGGGACTGAACCCAGGTCTCCCACATTGCAGGCAGATTCTTTACCAGCTGAGCCCCAAGGGTAGCCCAAGAATACTGTACTGGGTAGCCTATCCCTTCTCCAGCAGATCTTCCCAACCCAGGAATCGAACCAGAGTCTCCTTCATTGCAGGTGGATTCTCTACCAACTGAGGTATCAAGAAAGCCCTACTCAGTTAAAAACAGTACTATTTAAAGGTATTAAACACAGGAAAGTGAAAGTGTTAGTCACTCAGTAGTGTCTCTTTGCAACCCCATGGACTGTTGCCCACCAGGCTCCTTTGTCCATGGGATTCTCCAGGCAAGAATACTGGACTGGGTAGCCATTCCCTTATTCAGGGGATCTTCCTGACTCAGGGATCAAACCCAGGTCTCCAGCACTGCAGGCAGATTGTTCACCATCTGAGCCAATACATAAGCATATTTAATAAAACTAACCATATACTATGTTTCATTGACCAGTATTTATGACAAGTGACTTTCCATGCCCATAAAAGTAAATCTCTATCATTAAAATGATTGTAATTTATTTGACAGTATGAAGGATTAAAGCAAACCTCTGGTATTGGTCATTTGTTAGGTAACTAATTTTCCTATTATAAACAATGGCCGCAGTAAAGATTTTTGCCTGCATCTTTGCACACTTATGTGATGATAACCTTTGAGGATGTCCTTAAAGAAGAATCCTAGGAAACATTTTGAAAGCATAATACCTGTGAGTGGACTATTTGTCTCCTATCAACATCTTTTCAACTGTATATGATAGGGGTTTAGTCATCACTGCTCTAACGGAATTACTCTCTCAAAATGAATTATGACATTTTAATTATCAAATACAGTGTTCAACCTAGTTTTAATCATTTTTAATGTCTATACACGAATTGACAATGATCATTCCTTTCCTCTTAATATTCTTTCTTCCCCTAATAATTTCCATGGCATTACTATCTCAACTCCACCTCTATCATTCTTTCCCTTTTCTGCCTATATGTCTTCTTCCCTCTTCCAAGTAAATGTAAGTCTTATTTCAGGAAGACTTTATTTTCTCACTTTATTCTTCCTAAATTGATAGTCTTGCCCACTCTCAGTTACAGCTGTCACCTTTGTTTTCCCCAAATCTTCATCTTCAGCCCAGTTTCATTGAGAATGACCTGCTCCCTCCTAGACTGATTTACCCTTACATCCCATTAATAAAAAAAAAAAATAACAGGTTTAAACTCACTTATACCCTCTTAACTTGCCCGTCGTTCTGGAGTCCCTGGTGCTGTTGATATCTCTGTCAACCCCACAAATTTCCCCACCACTTTGCAAAAAAATGATCACCAAGCATCACTGCTTTTGCCTGAGTGTATTTTCCTTGACGTGCTGCTAGACAAAATGATGCTCTCTGCCTCCTGTGGTTCTTTTCCCGCATCCTCATGGATGGGAGGAATATCAAGGACCCTGTTTTCCTCAGTAGTCCACTTGCAACTCCAGCTCACTTAGGATGCACTGAATTCAGATGATGATAAGGCTGTTCCTCTGAATCTCTCCTCTCTGTACTCACCCTCCTCAAGTTTCCCTAGGATGGTGAGAAAGCCCACTAAGAGGATTATGGAAAATCTGAGATCCTGAGATCCTCTGAATTCTCAGCTCCCAGATCAGGAACAAGAGAGCATTAAGAGGACTATGTGAACCCTTGGGGAGGAAATTTTGTTCTGGTTTGGTTTTCATTTTGATTTTGATTTGCGTCTTTCTGCCAAAGTCAAAAAATGAAGAGAGGCCCCTCTGCGGAGAGAACAGCAGCAGCAGCACTGACTGATCTGATGACAGCATTGGCAACAGCCTTCGTGCAGGCAGCTGGCAGGGGGTGGGAAAGGTGCCAGTGCTGGAAGATGCTGCCACGGCAACCCTGGTGCAAGCGGCAGTGCTGGCATGGGTGGCCTCGCATTGGCAAAGCAGCAGCGTGAAATGCGCAGGAGGCTAGGAAGACAGGCAGTGGCCTTGGCAAAGGCAGAAGCAGTGGTGGGGAGAGCTGTATGATGAAAGGAACTTGGTGCAATAACAAAGCCCAGGAAAGAACACGTCATCTCCCCAAGTCCAGAATCTCAGATTCTTCCATGCAGCAATTCACCGACCTCGGTGTCCCTTACACACGTTCCAAGCCTGAAATGCACACAGGAACAGCAAACAAAATGCCAGAAGCCATGCTGAGAGTCAAGACCATCCGAACTGGCACAGGATTTCCAGCGCACAGAGTGAAATTACTTCAAAAGTAGGAGTCAATTAAGATGTTGAGATGAAAAGCAACATTTCACATGAGATCGATATGCAGACACTGGGTTTTATTATTTGATTCTCCAGTAACAAAGGGCTGAAATGAACCAATACACACCTCTCCTCCCATTCAACTGACCAGAGGCAAGAAGATTCGGCAAGCTCCAATTTTCTTGAAAATAGCTTACTCTTTCCAAATCCTTTAATAAATATTCAGGAGACAGAGTTCATCGACAATCCCCACCCTCAGATGTGAAGCTAATTAGCTGCTGATACCTAAGCTTAGCATTTAGCTTTCTAGTACCAAAGAAGATTCTTTTAAAAGAAGTGTTTATTCTGAATGTAAATGATAAACTGAAAAGAACTATGGATTAAGACCTCAAAACTGTCCTCTCAAAGGGCTCTCCTTTTTTTTTTTTTTTTATCAAAAGACAAAGGAGATAAATAGGAAATGAAACTATGCAGGGGAATGAAAGATGGAGTCCTTGAGGAATTATGTATTTCTTGCTATGTTTTAATGCTGTTGGCGATTTAAGCTGCTCGTTTCCCACTCAAAGATTTTAAATAAGCTCATCTAAAACCAAGGAGCCAAAAAACTTAAATAATTTAAAGATTACCTTCCCAAAAGAAGGACTTCATCCCACTCACTCAGCTTTCCTTCCCTATTGTGCATTATTTCAAGACAAAATTTGATCTCTTTGGGCATTCAACTATGGTCGCAGACTTGCACTGCTGTTTGCACTTAATCCCCAAAATAAACTCAAGAAACTGCTGTAGATCAAGGTTGTTCTGCAGGGGAAAAGTCGTCTACGTAGGGTACAATTTGTTTCATTACCATCCTGCAGTTACAACAACAGATGATTTTGTTCATCAGTATTGCCACTGTGACTTCCATCAGGCAACATCGACTGGAACCAAGAGAAGACAGACTCTGCCTTCATATACATCTTTTACTTTATTTATTTTATGAAACTTGGAAAACTAATTGGTTTGTTTTCCTATTAGTCTTTCTCACTTGAGAGGAATTCTTATTAAGGCCCTGAATTGAACACTATTCAGATTAAGAATCCTGTGAAAATTCAAGCTATGAGGTTTGCATTTAAGGAATCTGCAGCACCAATATTTCTCCAATAGGCTTGAAGTTCATCAAAAGTCATGAGTCCTACCAAAACCCACCCTGTGCTTTGTCTTTTTTTTTAAGATTTATTTTTTGATATGGACCATTTTTAAAAGTCTTCATTGAATTTGTTACAATATTGCCTGCATTGTTTACACTCTGGTTTTTTGGCCACAAGTGATGTGGGATCTTACCTCCCCAATCACAGATCAAACCCACACCCTCTGCATTGGAGGGCAAAGTCTTCACCACTGAACTGCCAGGGAAGTCCCGTGCTTTGTGTTTATACCAAGGAGACCCATTAGTTGCCACTCTTATGACTCTATACACACCAAGATCTTATGAAACAACCCGAACGAACTTTTTGGTCAACCCAATACAATGGCTATCTTTTACAAGAATTTCAGTGATCAGCTCTAATTACTACAATTAGATAAAAGTTTTAAAGGTCAGAAACAAAACATCAGAACTGTTTGGTCTATACAAAATAACCAGTTAACTTGCTTTTTTCCCATTACCAATCATTTACTATCATATAGCAACAGCCTCAGAAAGCTCATGAGTCCCTTAAAATGAATGGAAATGTATGCATACAGCCCAAACACTCCTATGTCTTTGCAACTCAACATCAAAGTGTGTATCGTATCAAGGGAGTTATGCTTTAATGGGGCACGTCTCCCACTGAAAGCTTAGCTGTGGAATGTCACTAGAAGCCTACACGTCTTCTGGCAGTGACCAGAATCTTCTCCTATCCCTGAGGTTTTCTAGAAGTCAAGGAAAATAAGTTTACAAGAACTTTATGTGTACTAAGTATATTACCCTTTCCATTCCTTAGATAATTGAGAACTATGTCTCCTACCAGCAAATTCATGTACTACAGTAAAATGTAGAAGAAAGCTATGCCTACCTCAATCATTAAGTCCATCCTCTGTAATGTTTCTGCTTAATTTATAAGAGTGTTGGGTCCTGCATGATTTACTGCAACATAGATCTATCAAAATAAAACTGAGAAGTCTTACAGTGCACTTGGTAGGAGGTAAAGATTTTTATTCTCCTACTGCAAACTAGCATCAAGAATTAATGATGCATAATTTGGTGGATGATTTACAATCTTACTAGTTTTTAGCATTCATTTAATAATATGCTGCAGCTTTGTCTGTCATCTTAAACACAACCCTGCCTTCCTAGATGTTGCAGGAGATGTCATATCTGGTTCAAATTAGGGAAACACAAAAGCTCTAGGAGGAGAAGATAATTATATATATCTGCTGTCTATATTGGAGAAGACAACGGCAACCCACTCCAGTACTCTCCCCTGGAAAATCCCATGGACAGAGGAGCTTGGTAGGCTGCAGTCCATGGGTTCACAAAGAGTTGGACATGACTGAGCGACTTCACTTTCACTTTTCACTTTCATGCATTGGAGAAGGAAATGGCAACCCACTCCAGTGTTCTTGCCTGGAGAATCCCAGGGACAGGGGAGCCCAGTGAGCTGCCATCTATGGGGTCACACAGAGTCGGACATGACTGAAACGATGCAGCAGCAGCAGTTGCCTATATAATACATATATACGGCAGAAGAAATGGAAGAGGATTTAAAATGGATATAAGACTCTGATAACAACCTCAGGAAAACTCACAGTTTTTAGTATTATCATAATTCATAATATTTTTTTTAATTTACTCTTTTCCTTCCTGTTTAGTCTCATTCCACTGGAGCCCTGTATTGTCACAACCTCCAATCACACTTCTTTTGACTTGAATGTCTGTACAGTTTTTTACAAAAATGAACATTTACACAAAATCATATTTTTTAACAAATATATATTGAAATGGTTATTTATTTCTTCAAATTGATCATCTGGAGACAATGTTGTTGCTGCTGTTGTTGATGTTGCTGTTGCTGTTGTTTAGCTGCCAAGTCCTGACTGACTCTTTGTGACCCGATGGACTATAGCACACCAGGTTTCTCTGTCCCTCACCATCTCCAGGAGTTTGCCCAAGTTCATGTCCATTGAATCAGTGATTCCATCCAACTGTCTCAACCTCTGTCACTCTCTTCTCCTTCTGCCTTCAACCCTTCCCAGTATCAGGGTCTCTTCCAATGAGTCAGCTGTTCGCATCAGATGGCCAAAGTATTGGAGTTTCAGCATCAATCCTTTCAAAGAATATTCAGGGTTGATTTCCTTTAAGATTGACTGGTTTGGTCTCCTTACTTTCCAAGGGACTCTCAAGAGTCTTCCCAGCAACACAGTTCAAAAGCATCAATTCTTTAGTGCTCTGCCTTCCTTACTGTCCAGTTCACACATCTGTACATGACTACTGGAAAGACCATAGCCTTGACTATACAGACCTTTATCAGCAAAGTGATGTCTTTGCTTTTCAACACACTGTCTAGGTTTGTCATAGATTTCCTGCCAAAAAGCAATCATCTTCTAATTTCATGGCTACAGTCACCATCCACAGTGATTTTAGAGACCACAAAGAGGAAATCTGTTACTGCTTCTACCTTTTCCCTTTATCTGCCATGAAGTGATCTGGATGCCATGGTTTTGTGTGTGTTAGTCAGTTGTGTCCAACTCTTTGCAACCCCATGGAATGTAGCCCACCAGGTTCCTCTGTCCATGGAATTCTCCAGGCAAGAATATTGGAGTGGGTTGGCATTCCCTTCTCCAGGGCATCTCCCCAACACAGGGATTGAACCTGGGACTCATGAATCACAGGCAGATTCTTTATCATCTGAGCAACCAGGGAAGCCCATGATCTTAGTTTTTATAATACTGAGTTTTAAGCCGGGTTTTTCACTTTCCTCTTCCACCCTCATCAAGAGGCTCTTTAGTTCCTCTTTGCTTTCTGCCATTAGAGTGGTATCATCTGCATATTTGAGGTTGTTGATACACAGTTTAACAATGCAGGCATTATTCAAAATTCTTTAAAATCTCCCTTTGACATGGGCCTCAAAGTATACAACCTATTCTATTTATTAATATCTTGCTTGGGGGGAGCAAATATTCATCTTTTGAAGCTATTCTATGCAGATCCTTTTGGATGATAATATTTGAAGTCTTCTATAAAATCAAATTTAGATCTATATACGAAACTACACATTTAGCTATTTTGGAGCATATACTATGAGAAAGGCTGGATAAACAAAAATGAATAATAGAGAGTCCTTGTGCCAGAAAAGCTTGTTGTCTGGAGGGAGCGAAAGACATACAAATAGATCATCACAGCATCATATGTCTGGTGCTGAGCACTCCGGGAACGCCCGGGGCCACTTAGCTCCACAGGAAGTCTGGAGCCTCCAGGTAAAAGTTTCCTGGGGATAAAGACACTTAAACTGAGACTTAGGGGATGAATAGGAATTAGATGAAAAAGGACAGAAAGTACATTCATAGCAGAAAAAATATTGCGTGATTAAAGTTGGCTTGATAGGTGGTGAAAACCATTTTAGAAGCTCAACAGCATGGAATGCAAAAGAAGGATGAGAGAAATAATCAGCGGCTGAGGCATGGTGGGTGTGTTGTGGTGTTTTGGTGTTTTATGCATCTCTGTCTAAGGAGGTGGTTCTAAGGGCAAGCCCAGGAATGATAAGGTCAAAACTGCATTTTGAATAGCTCATGCTGAAATGATTCTTCACTTGGATCTAGGTTCTGGGATGAACAGCGTTGACAAACAATGAGAACAACAGTAGTGAGACCAAACTAGAGAGGATTAAAAGGCACTGAGATGCTGCCAATCAACTATTTCTCAGTAAATATAAAAATAGTATTTAACATATAAAATTAGCAGGTTATCACCACTGATTTGCTGGTGAGGAGGAAAAATAACTTTCCAGATTCTGTCATGAGGACTCACTGGGAGGCAGCTAAGAGAGATGGGAGAAGAGAGTTCTGCACGCAGATTTGAGTACCCAAAGCAGAAAGAAACCACCACCACCACCCAGAGAGAGAAAAACACAGAGCTGTCATTCTTCAGAGCATTCCTTAGAAACAAAGGTCATACTAGTCTTAGATTTGGTTTCAGCAAATGCAATGGAGAACAGAGAACTACCTGCCAATATTAAACAGCCACACTCTGAAATGGAGCAGAAGCTGATAGAAAATGAGGTTGAAAAAGAATATGAACTGGACCATAATAAAAACATCACCCCAAGAAGTATCTGCCACAAGTGTCACCAATTCCCTGATGAAGAAATACTGGATACGAAGACCAGAAACATGTTGCCTTACATCATTTCAAGTTTGCTAATTTCATATGTGTGTATGCACGTGTGTGTGCATCCATGTTTAAGTGTCAAGTGTATGATTTCCTAATCTCAAGTTATGGTTTTCTATCCTTGTGGCTCTTGAACTGTTATAAAATAGCTTATATTCACATGGATATATCTGATACAGGAATACAATGAACTCCAAAACAAACTGGCAAGACGTCTGATGAACAAAGAGGCAAACCCAGTTGAGTATGCTTACTGTCATCCTATCTGTCCGGGTTACAACACACTGCAGAACCCTGGCTAAACAAGCATCACACCTGCCCACGTGTCTTACAGACTACTACAATCCTCTGCCAATGTCTAAAGAATAAAGAACAATACAAAAGTGAAGATTTACTTATAATCTCTCAATTACAAGCACTTATTCTTGTTCATTACTTGTTGTAATAAACATAGCTTTATCGATTTGAATTTGAAAGTGTGTATACATACAGTTCATGGAATTCTCAGGCCAGAATACCGGAGTGGGAGTCATTCCCTTCTCCAGGGGATCTTCCCAACCCAGAGATTGAACCCAGGTCTCCTGCACTGCAGGCAGATTCTTTACCAGCTGAGCCACCAAGGAAGCCTTTTAGTCACTCTGTCGTGTCCAACTCTTTGTGACCTCATGGACTGTAGCCCACCGGCTTCTCTGCCCATGGAATTCTCCAGGCAAGAATACTGGAGTGGGTTGTCATTTCCTTCTCCAAGGGATCTTCCCAACCCAGGGATCAAACCTTGGTCTCCTACACTGCAGGCAGATTTGAGTTTAGCCATTGTTTAATCGTTTTTAAAATTATTTATTCTAAATTGGACGGTAACTGCTTTACAATAGTGCATTGCTTTACAATACAGCCGATCCCCACTGGCTATCTAATTTACATATGGTTTCATGCTATGCTCTCCATTTGCCTCACCCTCTCCTTCCCTCATGGTGTCCACAGCCTGTTCTCTAAGTCTGCATCTCCATCATTGTTGTTTAGTCACTAAGTCATGTTCGACTCTTTTTGCGACCCCACGAACTGTAGCCCACCAGGCTCCTCTGTCCATGGGATTTCCCAGGCAAGAATACTGGAGTGGGTTGCCATTTCCTTCTCGAGGGGATCTTCCTGACCCAGGGATCGAACCCACATGTCCTGCATTGGCAGGTGGACTCCACTGCTACCCTGCAAATAGGTTCATCAATATCATCTTTCTAGATTCCATATATACACATTACTATACCATATTTGTTTTTTTCTTTCTTACTTACTTCACTCTGTATAATAGGCTCTAGGTTCATCTACCTCATTAGAACTGACTTAAGTATACTTCTTGTTATGGCTGAGTAATATTCCATTGTATCTATGTACCATAGCTTCTTTATCTATTCAGTGTCAATGGACATTATTAAATCATTTTTAATAGTGCATGAAAACACATTCAAAGCACTTTATTTTGAAAGTTTCTCTCTCATAGGTATCAAGGAGCCAAAATAACTTATTCCTAAATATACATTTTTAAAAATCTACTTATTTTGAAGTTACTTAGTATTTTCACACAAGCTATGACAGGTTATCAAACCACTTCAGATATTACCTAGGTGCAAATTTTGTAATTATATCATAAGCAAAATACTTTCAGGAAATTAAGGGAAAAAAAGCACAATGATGGTAAACTTTAGATTGAGAAATATTCAATGTAAAGGGAATTTTTGGTAAGTTGATGTCAACTCATCACTACTGTTCATTTAGGGGAACTGCATTATAAAAATTTTGAGGAGTTGTTTGATAAAAAGAAAATATATTTGTGAGCACCCCAAACACATGAAAAGGTTAGAATGAAAATTTCAGTTTAAATAACCAAGAAAACAAAATCTTATCACAAGCAAGGAGGATCTAAGTAGAAGCAGCAGCCTTCAGCTCACAGCCCTAAAAGGTTGATTACCAGTGGACTGTACCTAGAAGACATCTCACAAGCAGAATAAAGACATGGAACATAAAACTTATATATGGGATCTGAGTTGTAACATGAATGAAGAGGCAAGGAATCAGTAAGTATGTGGATAAATCTACACAACATATTGTCTGGATAATACAACAGTGGTGATCCCTGATGAGCACGATTAAAAAAAAAAAAAAAAAAAAAAACTAGAAAAAATTTAAAATAGACCAAAATAGAATATATATCAGAGCAGAAAGATCTGAGTTAAAGTATTATACAGACTTTATTTGAGGGCAGGGTTGTGTGCTGATTTTAGGGTAAATATTATAAGATCAGGAAAAGAGTAGATAAATTAATATTCTGATTATAGAGAAATAGAATGAGAAAAAGTTATCTTAAGATGGCAAAAAAAGGAGAGAAAAAAAAATTGGAAGGACAAATAGTCTATTTCAGAACGGAAAAGACTTGAAATGTTAACCAAAAAAGTTGACTTATATACAAATATATTTAAAATAAATAACCATTACCAGATATAAAAGATAGTATAGAGACAGCTGCTGAAATAACCAGTAAAATACGATCTTAAATATAAGTAAGCTTAATAATACATTATGAAGCATAGAAAGCCAAAGCTGACAGAACCACAACAAAAAAACACATTATCCTTTATAATGAGAGACAAACATATACTGCTCAGCAATGATGAATTAAACAAACCAAAAAAAGAAAGATATGAAACAAAAGATAGACTTAACTTATAAGCTTTATGAAAGCATATAAATATACAACTATATATTTATCTGTCAATGCAATGCAAAATAAAAAGACTGTTTTCCAATAAAATATTTCAAGCACATACACATAAAATAGGTCTTCCCTGGTGGCTCATGTGTAAAGAATTCACCTGCCAATGAAGGATATGTGGGTTTGATCCCTATGTTGGGAAGATCCCCTGGAGAAGGAAATGGCAACCCACTCCAGTATTCTTGCCTAGAAAATTCCACGGATAGAGGAGCCTGGTGAGCTACAGATGATGGGGTCGCTAAAGAGTCAGACACAACTGAGTAACTAAACACCACCACCACATATAAAATATTGCCAAAAATAGTTGAAGTATTCAATCCTTAATTTAATGTAATATTTAATTTTTAAAATAATATCAAGCATTCTCTGACATCAAGGCAATTTTGTGATGTCACTAACAAAAAATTAATGAAGTATACATGTTTACAAATTAAGACATTCACTTCTAACTCATGGTTCAAAGGAAAACTTGTAAGAATAATGCTATGAAAAAAAAAAAAAAAGGAAAATGCTATGGACTGAACTATATCCCCCAGAATTCACATGTTGAAGCCACCCCACAACGTGGCACGATTGGGAGACCAAGGCCTCAGAAGAAGAATGAAGTTTAGAAAAGGTCATGAAGGCATGGCTCTCATGATGGAATTAGAGCCCTTGCAAGAAGGGAACTTGTTCTTCTCTCTCTGCCTAGTGAGAACACAGCTCTGAGGTGGTAGACAGGAAAGAAGTCCTCACCAGAAAGTGACCATGCTGACAACCTTAACTCAGATCTTTGGTCTCCACACTATGACACAGTAAATTTCTATCAGGAAAGTTCGGTTTAACCCTCTCAGTCTATGATATTTGGCAGGCCAAGCAAATGAAGATATTTAGAAAACATTTGGAAATGAATGATAAAATTCTACATATTGAAACATTTGGGATGCAGGTAAGGAAATGGTCAGGGAATTAACCATCCTAAACATTTAGATCCTATTTGAAAGGTTGAATTAGCAAGTTATGCATTCATATTGAGAATTGAGAACAGGACTCCTTCAGAAAAAAAGAAAAGGTACAAATAATATTAGAAGTCAAAGCAGGACATTAGTAAGATGCTAGAAGGTTAAACAAAAAAAAATTATTGTAAATGATAGTCTGCCAATAAATTTAAGTAGATAGATAGATAAAATACACAAATTCCTGGAAACAGTAACTTGTAACTCACCATCAGGAGATGAGAAGGGAGGACAGAGGTCAGGGTATTTGTTACTTCCTCCACAATTACTGTCTTCTATCCTGCCTGGCAGCCACCGGTCACTGAGGGGACCCTTCTCTTTTCTGACCACAGCTGCCATCGGGCCATCACCTCCTGCGGCTGGAGCTATGGTTACAGCTTTCTCCAGGATTCCACATTTTCTTCAAGCCTAGGGATAGAACTACTCTCTGCTCTGCTAACTGTAGAGCACTCTACTGTGACTGGGTGATTTTCCTGTCCCCAACGTTTCAATTAGTACCTTCATCAAATTTCCTTCATTTTTCCACTTAAGTGAACCATCTCTTTCCTGTAAGACTGTGAATGACAAAGTGTTTTAACACTAACTTTTCTTTCACATGAGCTTTTCTCTGCTCTAGGACTAAAGAGGTACTTGGGGCTTAGAATACCCAAGAACTGTCCTGTTGTGAGTTAAATTCAATCATCAAAAGAATTAAATATCTGAGTAAAGGTTTTAAGGAAATATTTTAGCACAGATATTATGGCATGTAATTAATATGAGATATAATGTATGATTAGGGAAAAGGAGAATTTAAATGTGTATTTCCCCAGAGAAGGAAAAGGCAATGTACTCCAGTATTCTTGCCTGGAAAATTCCATGAACAGAGGAGCCTAGTGGGCTACAGTACATGGGGTTGCAAAAATGCCTGTTTTAATTGCTTTACCTGGATAAATTATAATTCAAGAATGAGACAAAAAGATACTCAGTATCACTAATAATTAGAGGAATATAAATTAAAACTACAAGGAAGTATCACCTCACACTGGTCAGAATGGCCAGTATTAAAAAATCTACAAATAAAAAATGCTAGAGAGGATGTGGAGAAAAGGGAACCATCTTACGCTCATGGTGGAAATGTAAATTGGTACAGCCACTATGGGGAACAGTATGGAGGGTCCTTGAAGAACAAAATATAGAACTATGATATAATCCAGCAATACCCCTCCTGGGCATATACCCAGAGAAAACCATAATTCAAAAAGATAAATGCACCTGATGTTCATTGCAGTACTATTTACTATAGCCAGGACATGGAAGGAACCTAAATGTCCACCAACAGAGGAATGGATAAAGAAAATGTGGTACATATATACAATGGAATATTAATGAGAGGGTAACAGGCAGGAAGGCCAGGGGTCTCCAAATGGAGGAAATAGCCTGCAAGTGTCAGATATTTTTATCTCTCTTAAGAGACAGGAGGAAAAAAACTAGCGATGTTTTTTTCCTTCTCTATACAAATTTAAAAGGAGGTTTCTCTTAAAATACTGTGTTGCCATAATGACACCTGGTTTCACCTGAAGTTCACTATTCTCAAACCTTGAGATAACCAATGCATTTTTTTATGGAAATGTTTGTCTTAAGCTATGCTAAAGTACTATGCATTTACCCCAAACTCTGTCTTCAAGTTGGTTCCGCCTAAGGGCTCAGAACCTACTTGACAGACCAGTATGTTATACTCAGATATTGTTCCCCTAATCTATGTAAATGAAACTATTTGTATGGTAATCTGTCCTTCTACAAGATTCAAATTAATCATTTTATGGCCTAGGATGAATCGCCTGGTGTCAAGATTATCCCAAAATGCATCTTATGGGTGAGGGGCCTGGTATCATTCTGAGTTTTAAGACATTCCTTTCTTTGTGTGTGTGTGTGTGTGTGTGTGTGTGTGTGTAATAACGTTTTATTAAAGTATAAAGGAGACAGAGAAAGCTTCTGACATAGGCATCAGAAAGGGGAGAAAGAGTACCCGCTTGCTAGTGTTAACAATGAGGTTATATAATCCAAAGAATGTCTGGAGGTTCCCTTTCTTTCATTAACAGACTGCTAGTGACTATATAACATCCAGCTGAAGACTAGCAGAGGGGTACTCTTTCTGCCCCCTTCTGATGCCTATGTCAGAAGATTTCTTTATCTCCTTTATACTTTAATAAAACTTTATTACACAAAAGCTCTGAGCGATCAAGCCTCTTCTCTGGCCCCGGATTGAATTATTCTCCTCTGGAGGCCAAGAATCCCGGCATCTTTTCGTTCAGCAACAACCTTTCATTACTCAGCTACAGAAAAGAACAAAGTAATGCCATTTGCAGCAACATGAAACCTAGAAATTGCTGTACTGAGTAAGTTCACTTCAGTTCAGTTCAGTCACTCAGTCGTGTCTGACTCTTTGCGACCCCATGAATCACAGCATGCCAGGCCTCCCTGTCCATCACCAACTCCGAGAGTTCACTCAGACTCACATCCATCAAGTCAGTGATGCCATCCAGCCATCTCATCCTCTGGCGTCCCCTTCTCCTCCTGCCCCCAATCCCTCCCAGCATCAGAGTCTTTTCCAATGAGTCAACTCTTCGCATGAGCTGGCCAAAGTACTGGAGTTTCAGCTTTAGCATCATTCCTTCCAAAGAAATCCCAGGGCTGATCTCTTTCAGAATGGAATGGTTGGATCTCCTTGCAGTCCAAGGGACTCTCGAGAGTCTTCTCCAACACCACAGTTCAAAAGCATCAATTCGTCGGCGCTCAGCCTTCTTCACAGTCCAACTCACACATCCATACATGACCACAGGAAAAACCATAGCCTTGACTAGACGGACCTTAGTTGGCAAAGTAATGTCTCTGCTTTTTAATATGCTATCTAGGTTGGTCATAACTTTCCTTCCAAGGAGTAAACATCTTTTAATTTCATGGCTACAGTCACCACCTGCAGTGATTTTGGAGCCCAAAAAAATAAAGTCTGACACTGTTTCCACTGTTTCCTCATCTATTTCCCATGAAGTGATGGGACCAGGGCCATGATCTTTTTTTCTGAATGTTGAGCTTTAAGCCAACTTTTTCACTCTCCTCTTTCACTTTCATTAAGAGGCTTTTTAGTTCCTCTTCACTTTCTGCCATAAGGGTGGTGTCATCTGCATATCTGAGGCTATTGATATTTCTCCCGGCAATCTTGATTCCAGCTTGTGTTTCTTCCAGTCCAGCATTTCTCATGATGTACTCTGCATAGACGTTAAATAAGCAGGGTGACAATATACAGCCTTGACGTACTCCTTTTCCTATTTGGAACCAGTCTTGTTGTTCCATGTCCAGTTCTAACTGTTGCTTCCTGACTTGCATACAGATTTCTCAAGAGGCGGGTCAGGTGGTCTGGTATTCCCATCTCTTTCAGAATTTCCCCACAGTTTATTGTGATCCACACAGTCAAAGCCTTTGGCATAGCCAATAAAGCAGAAATAGATGTTTTTCTGGAACTCTCTTGCTTTTTTGATGATCCAGCGGATGTTGGCAATTTGATCTCTGGTTCCTCTGCCTTTTCTAAAACCAGTTTAAACATCAGGAAGTTCACGGTTCACATATTGCTGAAGCCTGGCTTGGAGAATTTTGAGCATTACTTTACTAGAGTGTGAGATGAGTGCAATTGTGCGGTAGTTTGAGTATTCTTTGGCATTGCCTTTCTTTGAGATTGGAATGAAAACTGACCTTTTCCAGTCCTGTGGCCACTGCTGAGTTTTCCACATTTGCTGGCATATTGAGTGCAGCATTTTCACAGCATCATCTTTCAGGATTTGAAATAGCTCAACTGGAATTCAATCACCTCCAGTAGCTTTGTTCATAATGATGCTTTCTAAGGCCCACTTGACTTCACATTCCAGGATCTCTGGCTCTAGATGAGTGATCACACCATCGTGATTATCTGGGTCGTGAAGATCTTTTTGTAAGATCTTTACTTACTGAGTAAGTTAGAGAAAGACAAATATCATATGATAGTGTTTATATGCAGAATCTAAAAAAAATGGTACAAATGGACTTACTTACAAAACAGAAATACTGCAGACATAGAAAAGAAACTTATGGTTACCAGAGGAAAGGGAGAGAAGGGATAAGTTGGGAGACTGGGACTGACATAACACACAATACTACATACAAAACAGATAACTAATAAGGACCTACAGTATAGCATGAGGAACTCTACTCAATGCTCTCTAATAACCTAAGGGAAAAGAACCTAAAACGAGTAGATATACATACATGTAAAACTGACTCACTTTACTATACACTTGAAACTAACACAGCATTGTATATCAACTATACTTCAATAGATCCCTGGTGGCTCAGGTGGTAAAGCATCTGTCTGCAACGCGGGAGACCCAGGTTAGATCCCTGGGTTGGGAAGATCCCCTGGAGAAGGGAATGTCTACCCACTCCAGTAATCTTGCCTGGAGAATTCCCTGGACAGAGGAGCCTGGTGAGCTATATATTCTGTGGGGTTGCAAAGAGTCAGACATGACTGAGCGACTAACACACACATACTCCAATAAAAATATTTTTTAAAGGAATAACATTATAATAAAGAATGATTAGGGAAAACTTCGGAGAAGGCAATGGCACCCCATTCCAGTACTCTTGCCTGGAAAATCCCGTGGACGGAGGAGCCTGGTAGGCTGCAGTCCATGGCGTCGCTAGGAGTCAGACACGACTGAGCAACTTCACTTTCACTTTTCACTTTCATGCATTGGAGAAGGAAATGGCAACCCACTCCAGTGTTCTTGCCTGGAGAATCCCAGGGATGGGGGAGCCTGCTGCGCTGCCATCTCTGGGGTCGCACAGAGTCGGACACGACTGAAGCAACTAAGCAGCAGCAGCAGCAGCAGGGAAAACTTGGGAGTTTACCAGCCACCAATACCTTCTGAAGAAAACAGTAAAGGCTGACTTTTGATAGGAAGGAAATTGAACCTGGAAGAAGGAAATGGGATGCAGAAGACAATGGAACACTAGGAAATGGTAAGCCTGTTAATACAGGTATGTAACTGTTAACTGTTTAAGAAATGAGAAACGATTTCATATTTTAAATAAGGTAGAATTAAAATACTCAATAAAAATAGCACGGAAGGTAGGGAGGAAGTTTGGAATATGTGTATTCTTAAAGCTCTTGAACTACTGAGATGAGGATGCAGATGGTGATGTATGGTACATTTTGTTAAGTCAAGAATGCAGGCTTAAGTTCTAAGGAGAAACACCAAAATCAATCACTCTCAAACCTCTACAACAGTACAATAGGGAACGGATGTATGTGGAAAACCTAATTACTCCACTAAAATGCAGGAAAGAATTTTTCTGAAAGAATAAAAAGCATAGCTAGGAAAAAAAGCATGGTTGAGATTATACAATAAGACTGAGAAATAAATATGCAAACACACTAAATTTAAACAGATTAAATTTTCATTGGAATGACACAGATGTTCCAGATACATAATAAGAAGGAAATGACAACCCACTCCAGTGTTCTTGCTTGGAGAATCCCAGGGACGGGGGAGCCTGGTGGGCTGCCGTCTATGGGGTCACACAGAGTCGGACATGACTGAAGTGACTTAGCAGCAGCATTCACATACTATATACAAAAAAATAAGTCAAAAAATTTGAAAATGAAGTAATGGGGGAAAAAATACATATATCTGTTATCACATAGTCCCACTGTACCTATACATATAAGTGTCTCAAGACATACAAAACATGAATGTAGAAAACTAAGAAAATCAGGCAAACTCGGCTTCTTAATGCTAGGCAGGGTCCCAAAACTAAGGTCAGGCAAAGGCTACAGCATATAAGATACGACACAGGGAGCTACACATCCCTGCTCTCGGGACTGTCAACACAGAGTCACCGTCCAGGGCAATCCACTGACCTGCCAGAGACTAGCATGCTGAAGTCATTCAGTTAACACTAGTTCTCCTTTTCCTTCCCTTTTAAGGTAGACAGTACAGTACAGAAGCGAATTTTTCCATACATGGAAATAGCTTGAATATATAATCCTATCATGATTTCAAGACAAGTCTAAACCGAATTCATCTTTTGCCCTTAATTCTAGAGGAAAGGAGATAACTGTCCTCTTATTAAGATGAAGCTAAACTCATGACATGTCTGTTTTAACAATCTGCAGACTCCTGACCACCACCCCAGAGATGCTGGTCCAGTTCACCTCAGGGTTGGCCCAGAATAGGTGCAACCAACACCACCCAGATGATTCTAATGGGAGTTGTCTACTCACGCTAAGAAACACTAACTCAAAGGATTGACTCTGGAGGCAGACAGGCTTGTGGCCCAGATTTCTGACCTCACATTTCTATATAAAGAGAAGGGCCAATAACTGCTAGAATAAAGAAGAATGATTGTGGACATCAGATGAGTAAAATTTCACCTCCCTGACCTCATATTAGGGAATATTGATGAACAAAGTAAAAGAGACAGGACAGAAACAAGGTCAAAGGAGTTTCTGAAAGACCTGTCTTGCCTATCTCTATAGATTACAGTCAAGAGTGAGAAAAATAATTTTACTTGACACAATATACAGGCTCAATGTAGTTTTACCCTTTTACATTTTCATAAAACTCTCTCCAGCCAGAAGTAGTTATAAAAAGAATGTCCTGACTCCTTTTCTTTCATCGTCTTATCTTAAAAATGCCATATGGCATGAACTAAGATAACATGTAGGAAGCACTTAAAACTTACCTGCCACAGCAAATGTTACCATTCTCCCTCAATCTTTACTTCCCTTCAGAGGAAATGAATTCATTGAAGAGAAGGCTAATTAGAAAATCTAACTTATCAAACCTTATACTAAAGTCATGCACACTGAAATTGAGTCCTCCAACAATAACAATGAGGAAAATGATTGTTATTAATGTTGTTTACTCCCATAGATTTACTATTTGGAGATATCAGTTTTTGGTTTTTTTTTTTTGAGATACCAGTTTAAATTTTGATCAAACACACATGCCAACACCCAAATCTTAAGAGGAAAGGAAGTTCTAAAACCCAAAGAAGGGTTGGAATAGTACCAAAGGGAACACAGCAGTATTTACACATCAAAGCTTTTGCTCTATCAGTCTTTAAATCAGAAAATTGGAATTGAGAACTTTTAAGATGCTGTGAAAATAGTCTTTGGCTGGACCTAAAAAGAAAAATGGGAAGTAATCTGGACATTACAGGAAAGTAAAAAGCGTGCAGAAGTTTCCAAAAAGGAAAAAACTGTGAATAAATAGTCTCCTCAGAGGCTGCACGAAGGGAGTATAAAGGAGAAAATGAAATTATTCAATTGCTGTGGAGGTGACTTTACCAGAAGCTACAAGGATGGAAGGAGTTCCCCCATGAGCAACAGGACATCTTCCTTCATTTGGAGATAACCTTGTGTAGATCTCCATTTCAGGGCCTCCACTTACATCAAATTAGGGAAAGATTATTCCTAATGCTATTACTTAGGCAAATACTTTTGCCTTTTCACATAAAAGTCAAGTTTCAAACTAAATGACTAGACTATTCAATTCTTCCATGTTTATAATAAGATCATAAAGGACCCATAATCTTTACTAGATCAAAATTTACAAGATTTACAAGTTCTGATGTTACAATGACGCTACTAATTCAAAAGGTGATGGGGAGTGAAACAACAAAGAGATGAATTCCAGAAAATCTATTCTAAGAAGTAGAAAAGTTACCAGACAGGTTAATAAAGTAGAAAGCAGAGATTTCATTTTAATGTTTTAATAGAAGCTGACCAAAGAGCAGAAATCATGCCCTTGAGGAGTAAGACTGAGCTCTGTCTTCACTCTCACCTTCCATGCCTCACACAGACACACAGAGGTGCTAAATGACCACTAAAACCACGTGGCAACAAATGATCACATCTGGTCAAACTTCTCAAGGATCCCAGTTTCTACTCAACAAGCTACTTCTTTGTAAAAGAGTCCTAGGAGCTAATGAGAATATGAGACAGTGAGTGAGAACACATGATTGAATGGGATGATAACACAACACACAGAAAAGCAAGAACCATTCAAGAACAGAGGAGTGGAAAACAGTGAAGGTGAGAATGCTCCTGCCCAACAGAGATGCCGGGACCTTCCCCAGGGAGACATTCTGTTAAAACTGGCCTCTAAGAGCAGAAAGGCATTTTCACAGCTACGAGTAGAAGAGAAAAGGAAGAACAGCTCTCCAGTAGAAAGAGGACCGTGAGTGAAGACACAGAGGCAGAAGAACTGGAAGATTTAGATTACAAAAAGTATGACAGATAATGGCAGCAGAGTGTAGTGTGAAAAAGGTTGAAGCCAAATGGTGGCAGCTTCCTGTGCCAACAGGTGGATACACTGAATAAAAACCATAAGAAACATTAAGGATATTAAGTCAGCAGCCATGTATAAGGCAGACTAGACTGGAGAAGGAAATAATGGAAAGATATCTCTTCCTGTCATGCAGGTATAGGGATGAAGTAAGAAGGGCCAAGCCCCAGTTTACAATGAAATTTGGGTAGGAATTATTCACTAAAATGCCTCCAAAGATTCAGAAAAAGACTTTTTAATGCATTAAATAATTAAAAAAAAAAAAAGACTGCTGCTGGAATCTTCAGTTTATTTAATAATCCTGAGACCTTGGAATGGGCTTCCCTTGTGGCTTCCCAGTGGGCTTCCCTTGCAGCTCAGCTAGTAAAGAATCCACCTGAAATGAGGGAGACCTGGGTTAAATCCCCGGGTTGGAAAGATCCCCTGGAGAAGGGAAAGCCTACCCACTCCAGTATTCTGGCCTAGAGAATTCTATGGACTGTATAGTCCATGGAGTCACATAGACTAGGACACAACTGAGCAACTTTCATTTTACTTCAAGACCTTGGAAGCTGTAATGAGACTCACAGTTAGTAACTGATTCTAACTGCGTGTTTTGCAGTAAGACAGATGTTATTCCATACATACACAGACACACACACAATCCAGTCTCAATGCGTTTGGCACTAGCTCTGTGTACCCACATATACTCACGTTTCAGACAACCTTAGAGAAAAGGGCTGTAAACCTGTACTTTTCAAGTCATTTAAAATTCATAGGTATACCCTCAAGAAACCAGTTAAGTCAGGAAGTATAAGACATGAACAATGGTCTGATACATCCTGGGATGAAGTGTTTCTAATGCAGCAAGACCCCCACAGAGGAAGAAAACAGGTCAAAATACACATTATAAACAGTAGCTTAGTGTGTGATGAATTGGTAAATATCACACAGTAGAAGTGGGTCTACTGCCCCTGGGGTGGAGATAATAAAAAAAAAAAGGACTTACATCAACACCTAAATACTGGGTTGTCAAAATCCAGCCTTTTAATTAATGAGCTCATAAATGAGATTTTTGCCCAGAACACACTATGGCCTAACTTGGTAGTGTTCTTGTTTATTTTTTAAGTTGTATAATATACCACCGTATTGACTTGTGGTCTTACTAACTGGCAACATAGTACAAACCAAAAAAGGTGCTGCTGCTGCTAAGTCGCTTCAGTCGTGTCCGACTCTGTGCGACCCCATAGATGGCAACCCAGTAGGCTCCTCTGTCTCTGGGATTCTCCAGGCAAGAATACTGGAGTGGGTTGCCATTTCCTTCTCCAATGCATGATAGTGAAAAGGGAAAGTGAAGTCGCTCAGTCGTGTCCCACTCTTCGCGACCCCATAGACTGCAGCCTACCAGGCTCCTCTGTCCATGGGATTTCCCAGGCAAGAGTACTGGAGTGGGGTGCCATTGCCTTCTCTGAAAAAGATGCTGGAAATTAGTTTAAGAATAAAGTAGAAAAGACAGATATTACTTTAGAATATACACACACAAGAATTAGACTCTCTTTTTTTAAGACAAATATGGTGATTGTATAAAAAATAAACAATGCCACTCACAAGTAGCAATTTAAGACAAAAATACACCGCAAATGAAAAGTGAGAGGAAAGTAAAAGATATATCAAGTAGCACCATAAAAAGTATGACAATATCTATATCAGAAAAAGTCAGATTCAAGGAAGAGGTATCATATGTCATAAAGAGGATTGTTGTGTATTAATAAAAATGAAATCTATAAAAATGATATGTCCTGATATATCAGATATATATATATCAGATACCATAACATTAAAGTATACAAAGCAAATGCCTTTTAAAAATGTCAAAAGCATACATCCTCTAGCAAAGACCAAGTGATCAGAAAAAAATCAACATGTAAAGAATTAGAAAACTACAACTAATAAAAATAATTTAATATATACTAACCTTTAAGAGGTCTAACTTTGAGCCCTACCAGCACCAACTATATTTCTTTTTAAAAGTCTAAAAAAATAAAAATAAAAAAAATAAAAGTCTATAAACATTTTTAAAATAATACATGAGTACAATAAGAAAAGGCTTCCTAGGTGGCTCAGTGGTAAAGAATCCACCTGCCAATGCAGGAGACACAGGAGACGTGGGTCCAATCCCTTGGTAGGGAACTTCCCCTGGAGTAGGAAGTGGCAACTCACTCTAGTATTCTTGCCTGGAAAATTCCACGAACGAATGAGCCTGGAGGACTACAGTCCATGGGGTCACAAAGAGTTAGACATGACTTAGCTGAGCACACACACCATAAGGAAACTAATCCAAAAAAAGATATACCAATGAAATAGAATAAAGAGCTTAATAAGATCCTAGTACTTATATAAAGGAAATTATTATATGACATTATAGTATAAAAGTGGCACTGCAAATCTGAACAGATAAATTAATGAATGCACAATTATTATTTTGGAAAAATAAACTGGATCCTCAGTTAATTTCAGATACAAAAAAATTTGATTAATGAGTTATGAATAAAAAATTAAACATAAAACACCAGAAATAAAAATTGGTGACTATTTACATTACATAGAAGTATCTTTCTGCCTAAAATTACCAAGGAATGATCTTTAAAATCTAGATTGATATATTTGGTTACATAAGATTCAAAAGTTTTGTTCAGGAAAAAACAAAGACAACTATACTTTAATAAAAAAATCAAAATTGAAAGGCAAACCACAGATCCAAAATAAGTAAGAAAAATATTAATATATATAGTATGTAAAGAGCCCTAATGAATAAGTTGCCAGCTATCCCAATATAAAATGAATATTTTATATTAATATAATATTATTTAATAATATTTACAGAGTGAAGTAAGCCAGAAAGGAAAACACCAATACAGTATACTGATGCATATATATGGAATTTAGAAAGATGGTAATGATAACCCTGTATGTGAGACAGCAAAAGAGACACAGATGTATAGAACAGTCTTTTGGACTCTGTGGGAGAGGGAGAAGGTGGGATAATTTGGGAGAATGGCATTGAAACATGTATAATATCATATAAGAAACAAATCGCCAGTCCAGTTTTGATGCAGGATACAGGATGCTCCGGGCTGGTGCACTGGGACGACCCAGAGGGATGGTACAGGGAGAGAGGTGGGAGGGAGATTCAGGATGGGAAACACGTGTACACCCGTGGTGGATTCACGTTGATGTATGGCAGAACAAATAAAATATTGTAAAGTAATTAGCCTCCAATTAAAATAAATAAATTTAAATAAAAAAATTATTACAGTAAAGCAAATTAAAAAAATTACATTGAAACTAGTGAAGTAGATAAAAATGAATTTGTGTGTTCATTCCTAAGTAAACAGAGTGCAAATCAGTGCAAGTTTCTAGGGAGAATTTTCCAAGTATGTATCCAAGGGTATGAAATGCAGATATCCCTTTTAGATGTAAATCTCACTTTTCTAAATATATAATAAAACAATTAAGATGTGAATAAGACCTGTTTGTATAATAAGCTATTTCAAAAAATTAAGTCAACAAACTGAATCATTAATAGTATTCTGATAATTAAATTATAGTTCATTAATAGGAAGTACACTAAAGAGCCATCAAAATTATGCTACAGAAAAAAATATGATACTAGAAAACATATACTGAGACTGTGTTGGGCTTAGTCGCTCAGTCATGTCCGACTCTTTGTGACCCCATGGACTGTAGCCTGCCAGGCTCCTCTGTCCATGGGGATTCTCCAAGTGAGAATACTGGAGTAGGTTGCCATGCCCCTCTCCAAGGGATCTTCCCAACCCAGGGACTGAACCAGGGTCTCCTGCATTGCAGGGAGATTCTTTACCAGCTGAGCTATCAGGGAAGCCCTATACTGAGATTAAGAAGATATAAATAATATAGGCATACATACATACACATAAACACATGTTGTATATTAACCCACTTAAGAGTATTTGGTGAATATAAAATAGCATATATCTAGTTTAACAGAATTTGTACATAACAAGCATGTAAGACAAGAAATTTTCACCAAAAAAATAAGTATTTTAAAATAAGGTTACACTACTTCTACGTACAGAAATACTATGCAGGCATTAAAAGTACATCACAGAACCTCTGGTTGATTCATGTTGATGTATGGCAGAAACCAACACAATACTGTAATTATACTCCAATTAAAAATATATAATTTTTGTTAAAAGTACATCACAGAGAAACGTTCAATACTATGGAAAAAAATAACTTACGAAGTGTTGAAGAAAAACATCAGATAAAATCACACATGTGAGTGATTTTACAACAAAACACTGTTGTAAACACTTCAAAATAGCTAGATGGATAAATACAAAAATATTAACAGTGCCTACATGTGGACAGGAGAGATTTTGTAGCTGCAGAAAGTTTTATTTTTGATTGACAAGATATTCAACAATGAACATTATTCTGGTAGCTAGTCTTCTAATGAGAAAAGGATTTTATAAAAGCTATTTTTAGAATACCCAAGTTGCTTATAAGGCTAAATAAAACAATGTCTTCAAAAGCTAGTTCTATTGAGCCTATTTGTATAAAAATGACAGACTTAAGAGAATGAACTTATGGTTCCCAGAGGAAGAATGAGGGGAGGGATAGTCAGGGAGTTTGGGATGGACATGTGCACACTGCTATACTTGAAATGGATAACCAACAATGACCTATTGTACAGCACAGGGAACTCTGCTCTGTGATATGTGGCAGCCTGGATGCGAGGGGAGTTTGGGAGAGAATGGATACATGTATATGTGTGGCTAAGTCCCTTTGCTGTCCACCTGAAACTATCACAATATTGTTAATCAGCAATACTCCAATGCAAAATAAAAAGTTTAAAGGAAAAAAATAAAAAAATAATCGCAGTGAATTATGAATGAAGTGACAGGTGAGACTGACGTGCTGCAGTCCATGGGGTCACAAAGAGTCAGATACAACTTGGCGACTGAACAACAATGAATGAAATCATACTTCTATCCTAAAAAAAAATTCTTTATTGAACAAAATCTAATCGAGGCACAAAATAATGTTATTTTACTAGTGCAAGTGTTTTTATCAGTTCTATCTTATAATGTTTATCATAATGACAATGAGAACAATGATATAGTTACTGCTTTGATATATTACTTCCTCACTGTTGCTGTAACAAATTACCACAAACTCAGTAGCCAAAAGCAACACAAGTTTATTATACTACAGTTCTGAAGGTCAGAAGTCCAAAATAGGCCCCAGTGGGCTGAAGGCAAGGTGTCAGCAGGGCTGCAATCCTTCTAGAGGCTCTGGGGGAGAATCCATTTTCTTGCCTTTTTCAGCTTCCAGAGGCTGCCTGTCTTCACAGGCTTTTCCATCTTACAAATCAGCAATAGCTTTCTTCTTTCTTTCTCACACACATCACTCACTTCTCCTTCACACTTAAGGACACTCCTGATTACACTGGACCCATCTAGATAATCCAGGAGCATCTCCCTATTTTACGGTCAGATGATTAGTGAGCAACCTTAATTCCATCTGCCACTTTAATCCCCTTGATCGTGTAAGGTAACATTCTCAGCTCCAAGATTTAGGAGGTGAACATCTTTGGGGGACTATCCTCTCTACCAGAGATGGCTGACCATAAATATTTACAATGAATGGGCATTTGTTTCAATAACTCAATATAAATTGAAACCTTGCTAAGTGATGAAAACTATTCTATGTATTGAGGGTAAAAAAGCAAACAAAATAGAAATATTTCTTAAAAGAGCCAGACTTGTTCCAGTGTTAGTATCAGGCTTATTTTATTTCTGTTTTGCTTTGTATGCATGGTACAGAAAAAAAAAATCCTGATTCTTACAGATGAGTGCTACTAATAACCTCAGAATTTAGTCACTCATTCAAAAAGTATGTATTGACTATCGCCCATGGACTGAGACCCATAAAAATGTACTTGGGGTTAAAAAAATAAACCAGAACAGTCTTTGTTCACATGCAGTGATGTAAAATGTGAAGGTTTGTGAATGAGATGACAGATGTTGCAAGTTCTAACCAGAGAAGTTAATATGCATAAAATATCTATAAAGAAATGTATTATTCTGGAAAGCCTACTTTGTGCCCTTCGGGCTTCCCTGGTGGCTCAGACAATTCGATCCCTGAGTCAGGAAGATCCCCTGGAGAAGGGAATGGCAACCCACTCTAGTATTCCTGCCTGGAGAATTCCATGGACAGAGGAGCCTGGTGAGCTACAGTCCATGGGTTCACAAAGTCAGACACAACTGAGCAACTAGAATTTTTCTTTTTCATTTTTTAAGGAATATTTTGAGAATGTGTGGTTACTGTATTTTATTTACATGTAGGTATAAATGCATGCATGTATCTATATATGTATAAATATCTATACATGTATATTAAAATGTATATACATATTGCCTAGTGAAAGCTGAACCAAACCCTTGAGAAAGTGCCACTAAAATTTTTATCATATAAATTTGCTCTGAAAGCCACTACTTCAATTAAATGGGATAGGTTTATTCTAATCTTAAAAGAAGAATTGTCATATAATGCTAGTAGAGGTTTTCATGCTTTCCTCTTTTTCTAAAAGTGTGATCTTCACTAGAGTTGGCTCCAGATATTCTTCTTCTGGGATGAGGACTGAGAATTCTTCAAGAGTGAGATTCTGTACAGAGCATTGAACCTTTAAAAATAGAATTTTGAACGAAGTTTTTTTTTTTTTTTGAACGAAGTTTTGAAAAAAGAATTTGCCATCTTCATCTCCCTCATCAGAGTATCAATAACAAGGAATAAAGAGTTGGATGACAGTTTTATGTGCAGAGAAAATACCCCTACTTACTATTAAGAATCACTCAAATAGATTGGAGTTGAAAAGAAGGGTGACCATAGGTAAGACCATAGACATCTCAACCATGGACTCCAATTCTTCTGCCTCCCAGTTTGCTGGGAACTTTCCAGCTTTGAACCCTAAAAAATCCTACATCTAGGGAAACCCCTCAATCCCAAGAAAACTGGGATGATTGATAACTCTAATTCTGTTCCTGAACATTATGAGGAAGGAGAGAGAAACAGAAAGGAGAAAAGTAGAGTAGTCACAGCCCCCAATAAAAAAAAAAAGAGGATACTGTGGTGGGCAGAGCTGCCACTTCCTAACCTTGAGCAAGACCCATTGGAATAATCATGGAGGGGCTCTGTGGTCAGAAAGCCTGAAGATCACTTTCTCCAGATGCCTCTCTCTCTGTCCAGGATTCAGAGAAGAAAGAGCAGTGCAGCAAAGGGCTTCCTGCAGACTCTGGAATGGACAAGAGAAGAGAGGACCAGTGGGCTGTAGGACCTATCAGATACTCAGACCTACAGCCAGTGGAAGCCAACTTGAAAGAGACCAAATTAGTGGTTATATCAGCCTCAGATTCCCTGCAGGGAAAAGAATGCAGGTAAATAGAGACACTGCCCCAGACACCAAAGGAAACCAAAACATCTCATCCATGGGCTCCAATTCCTCTGCCTACTCATACTGAATACCCATATCCCTTCCCTCACAGATGCATACTGAAATTCTCCAACAGAGTAAATATTCATATCCAAGAAAGATTGCATGCATGCTCAGTTGCTCAGTTGTGTCCAACTCTGTGACCCCATGAACTATAGCCCGCCAGGCTCCTCTGTCCACAGAATTTTCCAGGCAAGAATACTGGAGTGGGTTGCCATTTCCTACTCCAGGGAATCTTCCCGATCTGGGGATAGAACCCATATCTCCTGCATCATAGACAAAACAAAGGACTACACTGTTTCTGCATATCTGAGTTATAGCAGAAGTTTTGCGATGGGTGATCCTGCTACAGTTACACAGCTAGGGTGACCTGCTGAGGCTGCTGAGTCTCTCCCATCAAGAGATGCCAGTCTCCTAAAGTGAGTGCCTATAGTCTGGCTCTACTTTCCAGTGGTAGCAAAGTTCTCTGCTATTTTTAGTCAATCATCAAACACTGAAGTGCCTTAAGGGTACTTAGCTAACACTGTACTTGGTTCTTGCCTTACATGGTAAGGAAACAAGCTAACAGCTCTTGTCCTTAATTAGTTTTCTTTACTAAAATAGGGTTCATCTCCAATTTCTGACTCCCTTTGGATTCATGTAAGCAAAGCTTTTACCACAGCACTGAAACTAAAAGGAAAAAATAACATCATTCTGATTCACATACCCACTCAGAGCCTTCAGCATTCTAGCTGCCCAAGAGACCTTTAAGAGCTTAGACCCTCTTTGAAACAGCAGTGAATCCTTTAAATCTAGAGGATTATGTTTCTGAAAGATTGGAAAGGGAAAAATCCTCTTTTATAAGAAATCCTCCTAAGATATCATAAATCCAATAGTAATTTTTCTTGATATACTAGAGTCAAGCTGGTTTATGTTACTTAGGATATATGTTTGCTTATGTTTATGAAACATGTTCTCCTATAGACCAAGGTGTCTAGTACATTTTCTTCTGATCAAAATTGTAAATTAATTTTTAAAGACCATTTGAAAGTACACTGATGGCAGAATCTGAGCTATTCCCCTAACACAACTATGCCTCTGCATCCTTTCAACCATCTGCACAGTTTGAGTAAACTGACAATTGCAGGCAGTCAGATCACTTTTGTCAAAAGGAGGAATGGTTACTTTTATAAGAGAAAGGAAAAAATAAAAAGGAATCAGCATCCAGCTACCCCATCCAGAGAAATCAAGCTTTGCCTTGCACTCACCATAAAAGTCAGTAATTGCTGACACAATCAGAAGGCCAGGAAAAATCAAGCAGTTAATGAAGGAGAGATTTCTACAGAGCAGACTCACAAAAAGCAAGGAACTCAAAGCTTTCACTGTGATCATGAACTGGCATTAAGAGATGTCTCGTCTGCTGATCATAGTACCAAGGTCAGGATAAGACTGCTAAACAAACATCATGTGATGGAGACAAGTCTATGCAAATTTCGGCTATGCCATCTGACCACCAGCTGGTCCAGGTACCCCATGATACTTACTGACAGACATCAGGGCAAGAGATTTAAGGTTGGGATCTGGGAGAACTAAAATATAGTGAATGGCTCTAGTGGTTGAAAAAGATTAGACAGACTGCAACTAAACAATTTCTGTAAGATCATAAAAAAGTCATCTCCTTATGCTCTTTGCTTTCTTGGACTGTTTGTTTTACTGCAACCAACAGGAAATATGAACATAAGCTGAGATTACTCAGTTGTTCACTCCAATAGTGAGCAATCTCAAGAACAAATATTCTTTAACACTAAGAAGTATTTGTGCTTGCCTACAAAGTATACCTTATTTAAGAAGCATTTGAGAAAAATCGCTACTTAATTTTTAATATATATGTATGTGTATACACAGGAAACTCAATGTAATTTAACAAAATCAGATTCTTGCAGGAATGAATTCTTGTGTTTTTTAAAATACTATGCTAACCTCTTTTATGAAAATGAAGATCCTACATTAAAGAAAGCAGCATTCATCTTCTATATTTATCTATCTGTACTGTCAAATATTAGGCTATCCTGCATCAGGATACACAATGATCAAGCAGGCAGAAGAAGAAAGTAACCAAAAAGTATCTGCTTTCAAACAGGGTAATACTGAAAACATTTCAGAAATCCAATTTTTCTTTTCTACTCTTAATGGCTTCCAAAAAGATTAGGAAGCATTTTGCCTAACTATTTATACACACAAACATAAATATATATGTATATATGGGCTTCTCTGGTAGCTCAGCTGGTAAAGAATCTGCCTGCAATGAAGGAGACTCTGGTTCAATTCCTGGGTTGGGAAGATTCCCTGGAGATGGGATAGGTACCTACTCCAGTATTCATGGGCTTCCCTGGTGGCTCAGATGGTAAAGAATCTGCCTGCAATGCAGGAGACCTGGGTTCGATCCCTGGGTTGGGAATATCCCCTGGAGAAGGGCATGGTAACCCACTCCAGTATTCTTGCCTGGAGAAAACCCAAGGACAGAGGAGCCTGGTGGGCTACAGTCCATGGAGTCACAAAGAGTTGGACATGACTGAGTTACTAAGCACAGCACAGCACACACGTGTGTGTACATATCTATACAGGCCTTCCCAGGTGGGGATAGTGGTAAAGAATCCACCTGCCAGTGCAAGAGATGGGAGAGACAAGGGTTCAATCCCAGGATCAGGAAGATCCCCTGGAGTAGGAAATGGCAACCACTCCAGTATTCGTGCTTGGGAAATTCCATGGATAGAGGAGCCTGGTGGGGTTGGGCTACAGTCCACGGGGTCGCAGAGTCAGACAGGACTGAGCAACTTAGCACGTGCAAACACACACACACACACACACACACACACACACACACACATTGAAACACCAAATAGAAAGTATGCGGACTGACAAGGACGAGATTATTTTTACTTCAAACAACACTGAATTTTACATACACACAAATTTCAACTTTTTACTTAGAAAAGTTTGCATATTGTAAGGATTTAAATTTTTAAGTAAACTTCCTAAGTATCTTAGATCTTGTATCCTTTATTCATTCATGTGTCTTTTATAAAACATGAATACATGGCCACTCATCGACTGACATGGCAGGAGGGAAGCTGGAGACATCTCTTTGTAGCTTGCATTTTTTTTTTTATTTTTGTTTATAAAACCCTAAATCGACCCTCTCGTGAGTCTAGTCTGAGACTGACTGTTGGAGTGGGACTGACTGAGGCTGATCTGCAGCTGTGGAATTGAGTGGGCAGGAACTAAACACGGTATTCCGGTTGAAGGCAAATGTCACGTGCAAAGGTGACACAGGCAAAGTACCAAAACCAGGTCCTCAAACAAAGGCCCTTGAACTGCAAAAAGGAGCCAGTTGTCTAAGAGCAGGGTTTGCACCCTGGAACCAGAAGCTGAGCCAGGAAAGGTTTCCAAAGGCATCCGTTCACACAGGGAAGATCCTGGAAAAGAAATGACTCCTCTTCCACATTTCACATTCTTTTTCTCTCCATTACAGAGTTTAATATTCTCCAGAGTTCATGGCACCCTGTTACCATGGGTCTAAAACCAGACCTCTCTCATATGTTCTGTTTCCTTTGAACCTTACTTCCCACTTTCCTTTTCCATAGGAACCATTCTGATGTGTTTAAACACATACTTCTGTTTGTGCATACTCTGAAATTCTGTATTGTGTTTTTGTGCCATGTACACCAATTTTCATGTACATAAATGGAGCTTCGCTTTGTATCTCCTTCCATTTCTACCTTTTAAACTCAGAACTGTATTTAAGCTCTGTAACTGTCTGCTCATCCAGCCCATGGTGCAGAGCTTCTGCTCGGCTCCCCATGCAGTAGATGCAGCACATTATAGCCACCCACTGCGCCTGTAATTGACAGCCTCCCATTCTCACCACCACAAACAGCGCTGCAATAAACAGGCTCAGCTATGTCTCCTGTGAATCTGTGAAACAATGTGAAATATTTGTCCAGAAGACTGTAGACTACTTGATGAAACATAGTACTTAATATATCAAGGTAACACCTGGTTGCCATATTAATATATCCTCTTACCCGTACCATAGAAAGGTTTCAATAATTCTCCATCCATGAAAAACTTGGAATTGTCTCCATCCATGAAAAAACTTGGAAAAACTTGGAATTGTTGGCAGTGAAAGGGGTGGCAAACTATGACCTGTGGACTATCTGTCTGTTTTTATAAATAAAGTTTTATTGGAATACAGCCATGCCCATTCATTTATGTACTCTCAATGGTTGCTTTCATGCTATAATGACAGAGCTGAGTAACTGTCACAGAGGTGATGTTATGGTCTGCCAAGCCTAAAATGTTTACTATACGACCCTTTAAGAAAAAGTTTGATGATACCTAAGAAGTGACATTTCACTACTGTGTTAATAGTCATTTCTCTGATGACTTGAATTTGAGCATCCCTACATACCCCACTGACCTTTCAGTTTTCCTCTTTGGGGAATTGTGTATTTGTACACTTTGGAACTTCTTTCTTCTTCTTTTTATATGCAAGAGTTCATTACAGTCTAGGTAGTAACTGCTCCTTAGTATTAGGCATTACAAAAGTCTTCCCCATTCTGGCAGCTTCCTAGGAATTCTGTATATGGTAAACTTTGGGGAAAACTTTAATTTAGATATCAAATTAATCACAGTGTGACTGAGACTTTGAGGTTTAAGAAGTCTTTCAATCACACTGTACTGAGCTTTATCAAATGTTTTCTATTTTGCACTTATCAAAGTAATCACATTTCTCTTTCAGTCTATCAATGCAGTGAATCACATAAATTTCTTGAAATTCTGAATTCCTATAGTTCTTTATTATCTGCATTTATAATTTGTATATGCCTTATACACACACACACAGACATATATACGTGTATGTGTGTGTGTCTGTGTGTGTTCTCACTACTGATTGTAAACTTCTGATAGAAAAAAGCCATCCTTTTCATACTGCAAGGGCCCAATGATATTTGTTAAAATTATAAAATTATATGAGGCCAGTGTGAAATAGAACACAATGTATTCCGTTACACTAACTCTGTAAATCTATCATTAGTATTCTGAGGACCAACTTTATACCAAATTCAGATTTATATGGAAAAGGATATGTAAACATGGCTTAACAGTATTAGCTTTCTAGTACTAATATAGTACTGAGTTCTGCTAGTCATCCAAAATTTTAAATGATCAGAAATGAAATTTTCTTTTTGATGCCTACCCAGGATTTCAAAATTCAAGCAGACTTTAATTATATTTTCCTCACAAGTTTTACCATTTCTATTCAAACAATATGAAACATAATAATAAATGTTTTTGTCCAAAATAACTCTTGGCTGGTCATAACACTTAAGCACAGATTACCAAATAGTTCTATCTTAATTTTATGTTATTCAGAGTTGTTTTCTTCCTTTTATAAAAAAGAGAATGTATAAAGAAGTTTTTATTGTCCTTTTTCAGATGTTTTTATACTCATAATGTCTGGAAAGAACCAAAAGCACAAGAAGCTTGCCCTCATTTTTCAACTAGTAAACCAAGCTGAGTTTCAGATGAAGAAATGACAGTGGATACATGATAGGATTAGTGATACTAGAAAATCCAGTTTACTAGCTCCGTACCAATTTCCACACACCTTAGGTTTAAAAACTCTATAATAATTACCAGTGTTATAGGCTCCTCCTTTTACTTTTATGAGAAAGTCTAATGGGAGCTTCATATTGACGACATTTCAACAAAATGAAAGAAGTGGGTTTTTTCTTTTATTTTTTTTAGTAAGCAAAATTTGGAATTCAGAGATTAAATAGTTGTGAAAATAAGAAGGGTAGAGAACTTAACTATGAAAGTTCAAGTGTTCACTTCCTAGATTGCCGGGGTCCAGCCCCGGCTGATCCAGGGTCTTCGAAGGAGAGACGGCTAGGCGGCCTATTCAAATGTTAATTAGATATAATAAAGAGGAATAGAATGAGGATAGCTCAGTAGGAAAATTCAGTGGAGAAAAGAAGCTGAGTGGCTTGGTTTACGCGGAAAATCAATATAACCCGTGACACCAGGTTAGCTCTGACCACGGAGGCCGCAGGCGCCCTCTCGAATACCGGAAGGTGCCCCACCTTAGACACCTTCTCGAGTGGGTCTTAGAAGCCCAGGCAAATAAATGGTCGCAGAGGACATCCACGCTCCAGATGGACACTCAGCTAGAAGTTAAAGGGAAGAATGACATGGGGAGACCAAGCGTTGGTGAGCAAGGCCCATAGCTTTATTTTCAACAGGGGCTTTTATACCCTAAGTTACACATAGAGGACAATAGGGGATGCAAAATCAGCAGTCTTTGATGCTTATCAAAAACCAGGGTTTCTTTCCTGCAGATTTATCGTATACAAATGGTTTAGGTGATTTACATCATCTTCTGGCCAGAGGCCTATTAACATTTTATGACTCTTGACAAGGACTTATCAACAAAGACTTATTTTCTCTAAGAGTAATTATTTTAAGGTTTGGCGCCATCCTCCGAAGATAAGATTACGTTCCTATAGGGTGGATGTGTAATGGGTTTACAAAGGAAAGAATTTACTACCTTAAGGGTCTAAAGTTACTAACACCAGGCCACTACTTATTTTTTCTACATACCAACTATATTAATTAATGCACATTCAAGGATACAATTCAGGGGATGTGAAAACTTGGCAACAAACATTGGCTCATCAATGAAATCTTTTACTAGTTTTATTCTGACAGTTTCTAATTCTCTGAGAGGCTCTAAGCTATTTGAATATCTTAAGCTTCCCGTGCCTCTGGAGGCTGGGAGACTGTAAACAATCGTATGCATAGCTGTAGGTGTCCGGGTAAACTTGTCAGGCGAGTTAGAGAGCCATCTGAGGGGCTTGGATTTAAACACTCCTAATTGCCCAGGAACTTTATTAATTGGAGCTGTAAGTTAACTCTTTGACAGAGAGAGTGAGATGGTGGTGGGGGACAGCCCCCAGTAAAGTCAGAGGTGAGAGCACAAAGCAATAAAGTAGGCAGACTCTGGTTTTTTGGGGGGTAGATGCTCGAGAATATCCGGGGGCACTCCCGAGGCTCGATCCCGCCTTTGCGTATGCCGAGCCCCCTTCCTCATGACCTTTGTCACGAGTGGAATGTCTCTCGCCGGCTCCCAGCACTAGATAACTTTTATTTAATCAGAAATCATCTCTTTAATTAGGTAGGAGGGGTTTAAACTGGTGTCAATAGAAGAAACAGGCCAATATTCATCCCCTGAGGGGGATCGTCTCCAGAAAAATAAGCATTTAGACTGCAGTGAGCCCCTAAGATTTTGCACAGCTTAACAGACCTGCCTCTCTTCATTTCTACTCTAGGAACTAACCAGAGTCAGTCTATGCTGATCCAAATCAGTCTCGTGTAATTTCTTGCTTCCAATGATTCTCTGTATTGCTAGGAAAGACAGGGCTGTTGTTCTCCTAAATGTCATTCTGGGTTTAGCAGAATTCAAGGTTCTCATGATTCTTTGCCCAGTCCATTTCTCAGGGTTCTGTCTGCAATGAGCAACCTTGACAAATGAGGCAACCGCCACCCTTGGACAAAGGGCAGCTGCATTATTGCTTGCTATAAAAGCTGTGGGTTTGCCAAACTTAGTGTTCCTCAGCCATGATGCAAACCCACTGTGTGCTCAGCCATATCAGCTGTATCGTGACACTTCCATAAGACTGGGGGTCAAAGTACATACTATTAAGTTGCTTCAGTCATGTCCAACTCTTTGTGACACCATGGACTAGCCCACCAAGCTCTTCTGTTCAAGGGATTCTCCAGGAAGGAATACTGGATTGGGTTGCCATGCCCTTCTCCAGGGGATCCTCCCAACCCAAGGATCAAACCCAAGTCTCATGTCTCCTGTGTTGGCAGGCATGTTCTTTACCACTAGTGGCACCTGGGAAAGTGACCCAACGCAAGTATGTTGAAGCTCCGGCCACTTGCTGCACCAGGACCAAAAGCAATGAAGTCCTGGCTCTGACCAGGTAGTATTCTGTTTTCTGCCAGCATCCATGAAATAGTAACAGACTAACTTATTAATTTCTAAGTAGGGTATTATCAAATCACAGACTCAATATCTATGACAATTTTTAAGTTTCTGACCAAGTAAAATCAATTTTAAAAATTGAAAATCTGGAATGAAAAGCAATATGGAAAATCCTTAGATTTCATTTTTCACTCAGTTTTTTTAGTTAAAAAACATTTAAAGATCCTAAAGGACTTCCATCAAATTTTAAACCACACCCTTTCTTTATTTCCTCAAAAGAAAAGTAAAACTTTAACAAGCCTTTTAAAAGCAAAATAAAGCCTAAATCATAACCCCGAAGAACTTTTCTCTGAATTATTTGAATCACAGGAGTATATACAATAGTTCCAAAGTTCAAGATTCTATGCTCAAGAAATCATTTAAGCTAGGAACATGATTCTTGGGGCAACAGTACAAGCTTAGAAGGTGGAAATGTCAGAGAAAAAAAATCAATAAAAGAGTGTTCATAAAAAGACAGGCTTTAAGATAGGACATGAAAACAAGAGAAAGGACACTTACTGAAGGCAAATAGGAAGCTGATCTGACCTTACCAGGTATCTACAAGGCCAAACATTATATAAATAAAGTTTTGCAGAAAAGAATATTTTGAAAAAAAATGTCTTCCAAGGTGGGAGCTTTAGCCCAGAGGGTGATAAAGATACATGAAGAAGCATTAGAACTCTTAACATTTTTTAAGTTTTAATATGAATTTTTACTCTTTTAGCTCAATGATTTCATGAATAAATTGCTATTGTGCTTCAACAAGGGCTTCTCTGGTGATTCAGAAGTTAAGAATCAGCCTGCAAGGCAGAAGTTGCAGGTGACACAGGTTCAGTCCCTGGGTCGGGAAGATACCCTGGAGAAGGAAATGGTAACCCACTTCAGTATTCTTGCCTGGAGAATCCTGTCGACAGAGGAGCCTGGCAGGCTACAGTCCACAGGGTCACAAAGAGTCAGACACGACTGAAGTGACTTAGCATGCCCGCACGAGCTTCAACTATAGGACAAGAGCTGCTTTAGATCAGAGGTTAGCCAACTATGACCTACTGGTCACGATTTATGTTTGTAAATAAAGTCTTATCAAAGCACTGCTGCTGCTGCTGCTGCTAAATCGTTTCAGTCGTGTCCGACTCTTGCGACCCCATAGACGGCAGCCCACCAGGCTCCCCTGTCCCTGTGATTCTCCAGGCAAGAACACTGGAGTGGGTTGCCATTTCCTTCTCCAATGCATGAAGGTGAAAAGTGAAAGCAAAGTCTCTCAGTCATGTCTGACTCTTCGCGACCCCATGGACTGCAGCCTACCAGGCTCCTCCATCCATGGGATTTTCCAGGCAAGAGTACTGGAGTGCGGGTGGCAGCAAAGGCTATGTTATTTATTATCTAACCCTTTACAGAAAAAAAGTGTGCTGATCTGTGTTCCTGATGACAGCCAGTCCATATGTGCAAAACAAGTCACCACCGTCATGGAACTCATTCCAGTGGGGAGCAATGAACAAGTATACATCAAAATACTTATATACAAAATACTTCCAGTACATTTTTAGGTACTGGAAGATGCTATAAAGAAAGAACAAAAACAGGATAAGGGGAAATAAATTTTTTACATTAATGTATAGGTGCTTGCTATATTGAACAAATGCTTTAAGCCAATTTATGTTAAAATCTCACTTTTAAAAGAATAAGTTTCAAAAATAAATTATTGATTTTTTTTTTCTATTTAGGATTTCTAGTGTGCCTTTGCTAAACCCAACTTTGGTGCTGTGCATTAACTGAGGAAAAATCTTTACCCAGCATTGAATGATGATGTCTCAGATAAAATTACTCACCAGTAGAAAACTTTAAGATCCTCTTTTATATAAATGGCCACCTCATGACAGGTGAGAACTTAAGGGAAGGGGTCCTATTATAAAGAAAAGAAAAACTAAATTTGTGTCATAGAACTTTAAAACTGAAAAATCTGAGAGGCTGGTGTAGGGCCAGAGGGTGTATGGGAAATTTCTGCACCATCCCCACAGTTTTGTTATGATCTTAAAGCTGCTCTAAAATATTATTAAGTCTTTTTTAATAAATTTATTTTTAATTGGAGGATAATTGCTTTACAATATTGTATTGGTTTCTGCCATACATCAACATCAATCAGCCACAGGTGCACATATGCTCCCTCGTTCCTGAACCACCCTATCTCCCAGTCCCTCCCATCCCTCTAGGCTGTCACAGAGCACCAGCTCCCTGAGCCATACAGCAACCTCACATTAGCTATCTATTTCACATGTGCTCAGTCGCTTCAGTTGTTTCCGATTCTTTCTGACCCCGTCGATGTAGCCCGCCAGGCTCCTCTGTCCATGGGATTCTCCAGGCAAGAATACTGGAGTGGAGTGCCCTCCTCCAGGGGATCTTCCCAACCCAGGGACTGAACCTATGTCTCTATGTCTCCTGCACTGGCAAGTGGATTCTTTGCCAACAGTGCCACCTGGAAGCCCTTCTATTTCACATATGATAATGTATATATTCCAACACTACTCTCTCAATTTGTCCTACACTCTCCTGCCTTCATGCCCATAAGTCTGTTCTCTATGTCTGAGTCTCTATTCCTGCCCTGCAAATAGGTTCATCAGTACCATTTTTCTAGGTTATCGTGTCTTTTTTAAAGGAGAACATAAGAGATTATTTTGACTCTTTCTGTGTCTGAGTCTCAGGGAGACTAAGTGCACCTAGCTTGCCAGACCAGACAATGGCAGAGGCAGACGTTGCACCAAGTCTCTCACCCCTGACAGGCATCATATCAATGCAGCCGACAAGTGAGCCATGGCACAGGAGAGCCATGCTCCCAGCTCCGCCTTCACCCACGCACTGCCTAAAGTGTCTGAAGATCTGAATTCTGGTCTCTATCTTGCTAAAAACTAGCTATTCACATAATTTTGTTACACTGCAAGCTCACGCACCAGTTTCTTTATTTGTACAGTGGTGCCCCATTATCCTAGGGGGATATGTTTCAAGATCCCTGGTGGATGCCTGAAGCCATGGAGGGAACAACCCTATCTATGATTTTTCCTCTTTGTGAGATTAAGTTTACAGTATTGACTAGATACTGTAAGAAATCCACACCTAATAAAATAGAACAATTATAACAATATACTAAGTTCTACTATAAGGGAATGTAGCCTCTCTCTAAATAGCTTACCTTGGTTCCTGTGATGACATGAGATGATAAAATGCCTAGGCCATGAAGTGAGGTGAATGGCATAGGCTTTGTGACATGGCGTTAGACTACTGACCTTCTGATAAGTCAGGAGGAGGATTATCTGCCTCAGGTGATCCTGATGGTGTGATGTCAGGAAGTGCACATTTATAAAAATCATTCACAAACAAAAGGACCCACACAGTTCAAACCGATATGTTCCAAGGCCCACGGCGGAACTGAAATCTAACTGTGGACATGATTAAAATCCTTCCCCGTGGTGCCCCACTTCCTCCTTCATGTAAAACAATGTGTCTAAAAGCAAGATAGAACAACCTGCTTCTTTAAAAGAGGGCACTCTAGAAGAAGGCGATGGCACCCCACTCCAGTACTCTTGCCTGGAAAATCCCATGGATGGAGGAGCCTGGTGGGCTGCAGTCCATGGGGCCACGAAGAGTCAGACACGACTGAGCAACTTCACTCTCACTTCTCACTTTCATGCATTGGAGAAGGAAATGGCAACCCACTCCAGTGTTCTTGCCTGGAGAATAGCAGGGACGGGGGAGCCTGGTGGGCTGCCATCTATGGGGTCGCACAGAGTCGGACACGACTGAAGCAACTTAGCAGCAGCAGCAGCAGGTTTATTTAGGAGAAGGCGATGGCACCCCATTCCAGTACTCTTGCCTGGAAAATTCCATGGACGGAGGAGCCTGGTGGGCTGCAGTCCATGGGGTTGCGAAGAGTTGGACACGACTGAGCGACTTCACTTTCCCTTTTCACTTTCATGCATTGGAGAAGGAAATGGCAACCCACTCCAGTGTTCTTCCCTGGAGAATCCCAGGGACGGGGGAGCCTGGTGGGCTGCCGTCTATGGGGTCGCACAGAGTCGGACATGACTGAAGTGACTTAGCAGCAGAGTACCTACCCTCACAGAGCTGTTGTAAGACTTAGGTAATAAAGTGCTTGGCAGAGCCTGGCCTATGTACTAAAAATAGTCAGTCACTTAACATTTTACTTTTAAAATAGTGTGAGAAACAAAACATTTAAGACTCTGAGTCATGGAAAAGCTTGAGCGTTCCACAAATGGCTACTACGCCACCAGCTTCTTATTTCTCCATGCTCTGGCTTTCTAATTGCACCTCCTGACATGGCGTAGAAACTCAATACATCTTTCCATGAGATTCCTGCAAGCAAACATTCCATTTGCTACAACCCCTGCTAATTATAAGTGAGGTCCAAAATGACTCAGAGGGAACTGAGTAATTAATAAACAAAGGTTTTGAGTATCTGCTTTGTGGTCACATCTCCTAGGTCAACTAATTGGTAATCATTTTCAGCTTAGGTGTGTTTGAGGCTTCCCAGGTGGTGCTAGTGGTAAAGAACCCACCTGCCAATGCAGGAGACATAAGAGACGCAGGTTCGATCCCTGAGTCGAGATGATCCTGGAGAAGAGCATGGCAACCAACTCCAGTATTTTTGCCTGGACTCTCCCATGGACAGAGGAATGCAGCAGGCTACAGTCTATAGGGTCACACAGAGTTGGACATGACTGAAGCAACTTGGCACGCATGCAAAAGCCATTTAAACTGTAACTATCAGCACAAAATACAGCTAAGTAGTTGGATAAAGTCCCTCAGCATCACAGTAGAATGCTGCAAGAATATATAAAAATAAATGCTTAAAATCACAAACTATGAAAATATGTAATATTGAAACAGAGCTTTGAAAAGATCAGGTCAAATATGTAAAAGTCAGGGACAAGGAGTAGAGCGTGTGTGTGTGTTGGAAAATACAACAATATTTGAAATAGTTCCTTCTTTTTTATAGCTATGTTGCTTTTCCTTACCAAATGCTTATAAAATCAGCAGACTTCAAACTCAGCAACTGAAGGGCTCTATTTATCCACTGACCTCTAGACCTAGTGATCTTCAATAAAGACAAGAGAATAGCTCATCTAAATGAAAAGACTTTAACACTACCAAGTTCTTTGTGGGAAACAAATTCAATGTTATAATATTTTTTCTGGAGATGTCATCATTGTGGTCCAAAGCATATGTGGTTTCAGGTAATGGGCAAAGAAGCCATCAGTCAAAGTCCATATCTACCTCACCTAGTTACATATTCCTTGCCGTTTTCTCAAAACTGCTTGAAGCTTTAGATCCACGGCTTTTCACTAAGGTTATTTTACAGGAAAACCTTAGCAACATTTGTTATCAATAACAATTCCAAGCCCTGTGTGTCTGAAAAACTCTTTAATAATGCATTGCTTCCTAATGATCTTACCAACAAGACAGGCATTGATGAATTTCAATTCAGGTCTGGAACAGCAAGGTCTACAGTCAGTATTGAATACTGCACTGGAGAATGGCCGGATTCGCTAAGAGTTCAGAAAAGCCTCTCATTAGGTGAAGAATAATGGTTTTGGCAACAATTTTTAAGGCAGGTTGAAAATATCACTTCCAAAAGGCAAACTTTTCCACCAAAATAGTGCCCTGTCTGCTGTATTATTGATTCCACCAGAAATTAACTATCCAATGCACTGGTTTGTGATCAAAGAAATTGCCAACTGTTATTTTAACTGTAAACAGCTCTAGAGTATCATAACCATTTATGGAAACATGATATTCAAATGTTGTAATGGGATACCAATTGTGAAATGCATCAGCTGCAAAGGATCTTATGAAATAGATCAATACTTTCATTATTAAAGGGAAAGTTAAAAGACCTTCATGCGTATCAGTTCCTATTTTTAAAACCAGGCTGAAAAATTTATGGATCCTGTTATTTTTCAGAGCAAGTTATGAATTTTCTCTTTTTTTCTTTATGGAGGAAGCTTTACAAGAATGTGTTAGTTGTTCACTTGTGTCTGACTCTTTAAGACCTTATGGACTGTAGCCCCCCAGGCTCCTCTGTCCATCGGATTCTCCAGGCAAGAGTACTGGAGTGCGTTGCCATTCCCTTTTCCAGGAATCTTCCTGACCCAGGGGTGGAATCCAGGTATCCTGTGTTGCAGGCAGATTCTGTACCATCTGAGCCACCAGGGAAGCCCTTTCCATGGTCAGTCAGATGGAAAGGTTCACCATGGGACTAATCACTAAACCTGCTTTCTTTTTAACAGCTCAAAGTAACAAAAAAGAAAATTGTTATAGTTTCAGAGTCATATTCTCGGCCTCCACATAATAATCATCTTGAATCCGGTTGTTCTTCCATAAGAGCTAGTGTGGTTTTCTGAAAGAAAAGGAATTTCCTGCATTTTTAGATATGGTATATGCATATGGCTACACTTCTGAATAAAAATAATTGCATCACACAAAATCTATTATTGCATACTATTTATTTATGCACCACTTAAGGAAGACTGTGGAACTAAACTTGCATTTTATTCACATTATTCATTCTGCCTGGATGCTGGGAGCTTAGCAAGCATCTCTTCCTTCTTTCCAGCTCTCTCCCTGTCCTAAGGGATTGTGAAAGATAGAAGAACACAATAGAATATAACAGGAATACAAATGTATCTTCTTTTTGGCCCAAAGGAAGGGCTGGCAACTGAATAGATTGTAAATAATTTCTGCTGTTCCATATTCCATGGAGTTCAATTTGAACTCGCCAAGAGTGAACCTGAGCAGCTGCCTTTTCTGCAACTATAATATATTTTGTAATTTAGGTCACAGTATCTTCAGGCACAGATTAAATCCAAAACTGAGGATATATATCATTAAAGTTTGTTTTTAATCTTCCTAACTCTTCACACTTTGCCTTATTGCAGATAAGGAATGCAAAGTGTGTCTCTTGGCACCTGAAGACCTTGAGGAAGCCTCAATAATGTCAGGCATCAGGATACCAATAAAATGCTAAACAGAGAGAGAGGAGAGGCAGAGGGAGGGAGGGAGTGGGAGTAGGGAGTGCAACAGAAGAAAAAAAAACCCACAAAAGTCTGAGTCAAAATAAGGAACCCAAATGAGAAGGACTCAAGCTTTAATCTGTTTTCATAATTAACACAGCTGTGCTATAATTTGATTTTTATTCTAATGATGCCATTTAGCTCTGCTTTGAATATTAAAAATGTGCCAAGTGTAAAATTATCAATCACTTACAAATCATGTCTATCTGGGATTCGTTGATTTTTTAAAAATAGAATGATATATTAATCAATGAAAATCTGAGTATAGAAAGACAGTAGAAGACATGGAAAGAGGATAATGAAATTATTTTACACCCTAATCCAGTAGCCATTCAACATATTCATATTCCCTGCTGTTCATAAAAATTTCTGATGTGAGGGGTCTCCCCTACGCCAATAAAATCACAAAGTCTGTGGATAGGTCCAGGTAATAGCGTTATTATTTGTTTAATTCTTCAGGGGACTAAAATATATAGCCAGAGCTATGAAACACTGTTGACAACCAGTGGCATCATCCCAATGTCTTTCTTGGGCAAGAATGTGAAATCAAAGAAGAGCTTCCACAAAGTCTTTCAAAATCATCTACAAGTATTTCCTGAAAAACAGCTGCCTGAGGCAAAAAGGTTTAACACTGGAATAAACTTGAGTGCACATGACCCTTGAGCTCATGGATATCTGATCTGATTATAGCAATTGTAATAATTACTTGTTTCATAAACATCTGAAAGATACTGATTTCAGAAGATTTACTGAGCATTCGAAACTAGGTATTTTAGACATTTATATGGACACAACTGAACACTAAGCTTTTTATCTGGCACATGTGCCCCTAATAATAATTTTTAGAAAAGAGAGAAAAACACATGATAAAGGAAGGCTTATATGAAGTCCTTTAGTTCTGCGCAAAGCACCCCAAAGGGAGGTTCCTTACTTTTACCTTTAAGGTGTCAGTTGGAGATGTATCTAATCCTTTCCCAACTTCTGGTCTCCCTACCCCCAAAATGACTTTGCAATAGTGTGTCAAGTGTAAGACAGGGACTCATAAAAGTGGCTTCAATTCTCCCTTCAGAGCACAGGGCATCCTCAGTAACTATCACACTGCCTGATGCGAGAAGCACAGAGAGGTCGAGGCCTTGGAGTCACACCACCTGAGGGCTTTGGGAAAGCTGGGTTATATCTGTTCTATTTACTCAGCTAGAATATGAGGATGCTAGTTCCTGTCTGCAGGAGTACTGAAAGTGAAATGAGCTTACAACACAGGTCAAGTGCCCAGAACAGTTCCTGGGATGCGCTCAGTGCTCAGAACAAATGAACCCACTATTATTACTGCCTGGTCATTATACAGTAATTTCTTGGATGGATGGAAGAATGAATGGTGTTTCTTGATGTTCGGTGGAATACTGCCTGCAGTATCAGTAAACAAAGGATGTCACAGTCACAGGGACTGCAGTCGCTGCTGCTGGTGAGCCCTGAGGGAGCTCAGCAGGAAGGAACACCTGCCATTTAGCGCCTTGGACTGCAGCCACGCCCCACAGTGAGGCCTGAGGAAACTCAGGATGAGAAAACTGGCCCCAGAGAGCCCAGGCACACAGCAAAGGAATGCTTTCAGTGAGCCTGGGCTCTTGCATCTTCCCATACACAGAACAGCACTAAATTCCTTAACATGAGACATCTAGTTTTCTTTTAATTAACACTCTTTTGACATTCAGACTACCTGCCCTTTGTTGCAAAACTTCTATATAACCTGGCTCCCCCCGCCCTTCGCCTCCTTGGAGCAGTTCTCTCAGGGCTACTTGAGATCCCAGGCTTGAAGTTCTAAAGATTCCTACCAAATAAAACATAACTCTTAACTTTTAGGCTCTGAATGTTTTTTAAGTTGACATTGGTAAAGGCTGTTTAGTCCTATCAGGTCTCCAATTCAAAAAACTTATTTCTACAGGGTCACATTCATTCACCCCTAATGGGCACACGGGACGACTTTAGAAGGGCAGGATAATCCTTGGTGGCTGAGGCACAGCAAGAACGCAGGAACGCCAAACAGGGTCATGCCAGAGATAAATCTCCTATATTCCTCTGTTTCGTAAGAGCCAGCCCTGCAGGTGCCTGGACTGACGCCCAGACATTCCCAAAGAATTGCTCAAGTAGCATAATTTTCAGTGCCTCAGAAATATAGAGCCCAGAGGTCTCAAGAAACTATAAAAACACTTCATCAGAATCATAATAGTCACATTCCTTACTTTACACCTTTCATGCTTTTAACAAATATCCAAACCGGCTATGTAATGAAATTCATTATAGATGTGTACCAGTGAGATGCTAAAAAACACACAAAAATCATCATCTCCTATTCTCTACTCATTGTCCCAAATGTAATTACAGAAGTCAATTCATTTAACCTCATTTAACTATGTTTATCATGGGGTTGCAAAGAGTCAGACACAACTGAGCGACTGAACAACAACAATGTTTATGGCCAGGAGGAGCATGAGAAAAACTCATTTTCGAATTATCGAACATTCAGAGTATTTAAGTCATTCGGTGATGAATTTTCACAGAAGTGATGGCATCGTTCTCCAAGATCCTCAGGACTAAAGGTTCTAATCATCAGGATCATTACTGACTCTCATTCACATGGAGGAGGGGGTCCATGGGGCACTGTTGCAGCGAAAAGGGAAAAAGAGGAGTGAGTTTTGTCTTTCCGTTTCCTGAGAACAAAGAAGATTAAGAGAATGGTGAACAGGCCTGAAAATTCCTAGTTTTGTTTTGTGGTTTTGTTTTTTTTTTTTTTAACTCTTAACTACTCCTAACTAGACATGCCTGTAACGCCTGTAACTAGGTTTGCTTTTCTGCCACTTAACTCTGCAGAAGCTACATTTCGCACCTAGTATCCTCTGACTCAATACTCACAACATGCTCAATACTCACAACATTCTCTCCCCCTTTGTAGTTCTTCCCTTTTACAAATCAGCAAGAAGGCCACACAGTCACCTAACTGCCAGGCTCAATTACTGGGTTACTGATGCCAGCCTATGACTGTTTTTGAGACAAGTAGAGAGGAAGAAAATAAGATTTTAACACCTTTGTTCCCAGCACTGACTTCCAGACCTCAATGGGCACAGTTCTTACGGCATGAGCCTAGTCTGTTTCCATCTCTACCAGCTGAGAATTAAAGCTACCTTTCTATTTCCCCCAAACTCTTTGTCCATAGTTTTCATTCGGCTTCAAGGGGTAGAGAAAGCCTAGATTTTAGCCAGCAACAGTACCATGGCCATTCCACTGCATTCAGGGGATTCCCCCAAAGTACATGGAAATAGATTCAATACTTATGCACCTCAAAGCACTTCAAAAAAAAAAAACAATCTAACTTTAAACTCATAGTCACATCCTGAAATTCTCCTTTCTTCCTCCTCCACTCTTCACACATCATAAGATTATTGTGTCTGTTCAAACCTCACCCTCCTGCTCTGACCCTGGAGGGTTCTGGGCCCCCACCCCATACTACTGATGTAGATACATTCAACCTCAATTTTCTCTTTATTTCACTTGTCATCATCCCAGTTCTTTAGAATGAAAGCAAGCCTAGGAGCTGACCAGCCAGCAGGAAGTCTTCCCCCTAAGTCATCTGGATCACTGCAGAAGGGGTACTATTTTTAAATAAACAATTTTGATAAATGGTTGGTATTAGGGCAGTAAACTCCCAAACTTTGACAATTTCAAAACATTTCACCTCATATTTATCAGTTGAACTATTAAATGTGTTTGGAAGATTATAAATCAAGTTTAACACATTGTTATGAGATAATTTTTCTTTTTTGGCTCAGTATTTTAGGATTTTGTTCTATAGTAACAACAGCTTTTTCTTTATAACTTTTAAAATGGCACCAGATGGTCCAGTGGTTAAGACCCCGAGTGTCCAATGCAAAAGCTACAGTTTCAATCCCTGGTCAGGGAACTAAGATCCTGCATACCACATGGTATGGTCAAAAATAAATAAATAAAATTAAAAAATAAAAAGGCAATCCCCCACAAAAAAAGAAAAGTTTTAAATTTTAGGTGATTAGGACATTTATATAAAGCTCATTCTCTCACCTGTCTTCTTGAAACTCTTCTATATTATTTATTCTTCATGAGAATATTTTATCCAGCTTTAACCTCTTCATTTTTCAAGTAATCCCTCACTTTTCTCTCAACGTTTTAGAAATGAAGATTATAGGAAAGTGTGAATCTTTTACTTCTCTTCTCCTCCCCCAGAGTTTATTTTAGATGTTTTCCCTCATCACATTTTCAAGAATAGATGGTCTATTTGTGCTCATTAGCTCACTTCTGATTGCTCGGCAATTCCTTTCAGCTGAGTAAAGATTAGCTTTTTTTTTTTTTTCCCTGCTAACTTAGTTATGCCTCTTACCTATCTGCCATCTTTACAGTCTTATGGGTAGAAGAAGAGAGGACAAAGATGACAAGAAAGAGGTGGATCCAAAAATAAAGGCAAGTAATCACCGAGACGGGCTCTTTTCCTTCTGACATTTTCCTGGAATACAAAAGCTCCAGGTGGCATTCCTGGTATCATAAAATTCTCAGCATGCTTCTGACCTTACAAAAGCCCGAGAGGCTGAAGTTTATATACTGTTCCAGGAGAATCTTAAACAAAGAGTGCAGGGAACAGAACAAGACACAGTCTTTGAATCCCAAATGATCTGGTTTTTATTTTCCTAAGTTAAGGTTTGGTTTCATGTGAGGCCCAAATTTTTCATCTTATCCAAAACAGTTCTGCTTTGACATCAAAGTCATGCTCCCAGGTAAATGATCACAGCTGCCGGCCTGTTTGCTCCACATGCTATAGGCCGATGTTGGGAACATTCTGGAAAGATGATACGTCTAAGCAGAGAGAATTTAACTGATCGTTTGTGGAAGGTTTCTTCCCCCCAAAACACCACTCTCATTTTCCTTCCTTCTCAGTTCAGTTCAGTCGCTCAGTCGTGTCCTGCTCTTTGCGACCCCAAGAATCTCAGCACGCCAGGCCTCCCTGTCCATCACCAACTCCTGCAGTTCACTCAAACTCACATCCATGGAGTCGGTGATGCCATCCAGCCATGTCATCCTCTGTCATCCCCTTCTCCTCCTGCCCCCAATCCCTCCCAGCATCAGAGTCTTTTCCAATGAGTCAACTCTTCGCATGAGGTGGCCAAAGTATTGGAGTTTCAGCTTTAGCATCATTCCTTCCAAAGAACACCCAGGGCTGATCTCCTTTAGAATGGACTGGTTGGATCTCTTTGCAGTCCAAGGGACTCTCAAGAGTCTTCTCCAACACCAAAATTCAAGCTTCAATTCTTAGGCACTCAGCTTTCTTCACAGTCCAACTCTCACATCCATACATGAAAAAACCATAGCCTTGACTAGATGGACCTTTGTTATCTCTGCTTTTCAATATGCTATCTAGGTTGGTCATAACTTTCCTTCCAAGGAGTAAGCGTCTTTTAATTTCATGGCTATAGTCCTTCTCAGGGCTACATAAATATACATTTGAGACATTTTGGATTAATAGCAATGCTTCTAGTAAATACTTCATATTACCACCACAAACATAGCCAAAGACTTAAGTATTAGGTTATCCTGTTTGAGTACGAACCAAGACTCAAATTGTTGTGGCAAATGGAACTAGGTAATACTTCCCAAAAGGAGCTGAGTGTTTGGTTTGGTTTTGTTCTGTTTTGTTTTTATGTACACTGCTTCACACGGACAGGAAGGGGGGCACCATATAAAGGGAAGATTTAACGATGTGTCTGATTAGGTTTCAGATATATTTGAAGTACTGGGGAGGGGTTGGGCCCTCTGAGAAGATAAGCCACATCGGAGAGAGAACTGATAAATAAACTGAGGACTCTGGAATCACAAACCCGAGTGGCAGCATGGCCAGAGGCAGAGAATGAGACTTCCACACACAAAGCGGCAGCTGGAATTGGAGGCAAGCACCGAGGCAAAGAAAAAAGACCTGAAGCTGAGACAGTTGTCCCACCAAGTGCACACACTTCAGGGATGCAAGCCATCCAGCTGAGGGACCCCATGACACAGAGGAAATCAATGTTTATCTCACTTCAAAGAAACTGCTGAGTATTCCTGGAACCAGAAGAGTTGAGAGCGAAAATGAGTGGGTAAAACAGTGGGGATTTTTTCATTTTTGGAAAGTGAAGGGACAACAGTTACAAAAATTTATCAGAAACAGGTGGCATCGGAGAAGACAAGGTTATGACTGGCAGACTCATTCATGAGGTGCATGTAAAGCCTCTCGCCATCTAAGAAACTTCCAGAAACACTAACATTCTATTGCAGAGACTGCCAGACCACAACCCTGCATAGACCTGATGGAGCCTGAACATCACAGAGGGACACTACACTTTGAGCTGGAAGCGTAATGGATTTGGGGTTTTCTCCTTTGGGGAAGAAGTGTGTTCTGGAATGGAAAGAAGGATACAGAGAGATACCCAGTGGCCAGTGAAGAGGACTATCCACTGAAGTCTCAGGCTCCCATTGCTAGGTTCACACCTAGCCAAGGACTACATTTCCAGCCCCTCAGGGATGGGCCCTGTAATGAGTCCAAAGGCAGTGAGATACGGGCAGGCATAATCACACAGCTTCTGCCCCTGGCCCCAAAACTTCTAAAGCATTCCTCCCACTCTGCCTTGTCAAAGTCTTGTATTAAAGCCGGCAGTGGTTCCATCAGCCTGCATCCCTGAATAACCCATAAAACAGAATTACCACCCTCTTTTCATTGCCAGTAAGGGGATTTGTGTGAGCAAGAAATAAATTTCATCTGTGTTAAGACACTGAGAGTTTAGGGTTCATTTATGATAGGAGCTAACGTGAATATAACAAAACATTCAATGAAACCACATTTTTTAAAATTACCTATGTAATCCAAAAAGTGAACAAGGAGATATAATGTATTCTATTTGAATAAATATATTATTAAATTATAAATTATTCTAATTATTATGTCCAGAAACTAAAAAGTGCATATGCTTCAAACATGAGACAAGTAGTAATTCTATAACTAGTATTAGAGTGGGCTAGATATTCTCCAACTAAACACCTTAAGTATGTTAGATATTAAATTCTTTTTAAATTTATCTGATCTGGCAAGAGAGTGGGAAAATCTTCAAAAGTCAAAAACAACAAAAAATAAATTCAGAGGGAGAACCAAGTGCTGAAACCAATGGCTCTCCAAACAGCACCTCAGATCACTTGTTTTTAATTTGTGGAATCTGAAATTGCAAAACAAAGCTGAGGCATTCAAAAGATGAGAAGTCAGATCACAGTCTTTCAAAGGTTAGCGCCCAAAAAGATGATTCCTTAGTACAGCAATGAGCTAGACAATTAAAAACACCCAACAAAGACAGAAAGTAAGGAAAATTGCCTGACTAGGCTTCCTTGGTGGCTCAGATGATAAAGAATCTGCCTGCAATGCAGGAGACCCAGGTTCAATCCCTGGGTTGGGAAGATTCCCTGGAGAAAGGAATGGCTACCCACTCCTGAATTCTTTTTACCTGGAAAATTCCATGGGAAGAGGAGCCTAGTGGGCTACAGTCCATGGGGTTGCAAACAATCAGACACAACTGAGCAACTAAGCACACACAGGCACCAGCCATGGGTGGAGAGAGAGAGAAAATCTCCCTTGAGAATTCTTAACAAGAAGATTGACTTCACAACACATGAAGAATCAGAATTTATAGCACATTCATAGCCAGGTAAAAAACCTCAGGTGAAGAATTAAGTTACATTAGTTCATACTGGGTCGCCCCTAGATGTCTGGCAGTGTGTATGTGTGTTCAGTCGCTTAGTTGTGTCTGATTCTTTGTGATCCTATGGACTGTCACCTGCCAGGCTCCTCTGTCCATGGAATTTTCCAGACAAGAATAGTAGAGTAGATTGCCATTTAATACTCCAGGGGATCTTCCTGACCCAGGGATTGAACCCACATCTCCTGCATCTTCTGCATTGGTGGGCAGATCCTTTACCAACTATGCCATCTGGCAGAGATATATACAGATCCTCTCTGGAGAAACTACCTCCACCCAAACCTCAAAGAATCCCCACGGATAAAAGGTCTCAGTCATCGTAAGTTCATGAAAATGCAAAAAAGCACAACAGGAAACAATCCTGCACGAATAAGACTCTACAACAAACAACAAATCAGACCCACAAAAGATAGAGGTGTTTAAATTCTTAGACACAGAATGTCTAACTGCGAATAATCAATCATTTTCAAGGAAAAAGTAAAAGAATATGACAAAGGAATAAGAAGCTATCAAAAATATGAACCAGATTTGTAAAGCTATAAGTAGAAAAGAAAAGCATAATATTAGAAACGCAATGGGTGGGTTAAATAACTTAGGTAGCACATCAGGAAAGAAAATTAATGAACTGGAAGATAGCTCTGAAAACTGAATAAAGACTGTAACACAGAGACAAAGGTATGGAAAATATGGAGTTACGGTAGGAAATGAAGTTCAGACCGAGAAGATGTAATTTAGATCTGTTCAGATTTCCAAAAGCACTAACTGAAGAAATATTGATGGAGACCTAAGGGAAGAAGCCCATTCTCAGGTTTAGGTATCCTCCAAAATCTCAAACCAAGTGAACAGAAAGAAACTCATACCTCAACTTGTGATGGTGAACCTAAGGGAGTAAAACAATCTGAAAAGCCACCAGAGAAAAAAATACAACAATGAGACTGAAAGCTGACCCCTCAAAAACTGAAATAGAAACCTAAAAGCAACTGAATAAAATTTTCAGTGCACTGACAAAATATGATTTTGAACCTCAAAATGATTTTCGACCAAGGTGCCATGACCATTCATCAAGGAAATGACAGTCACTTCAATAAATCATGTTGGGGAAAACTGGATATCCATGTGCAAAATAATGAAGTTAAACCCTTGCTTTATACCATATATAAAAATTTACTCGAAATGGATCAAAGGCCTAAAAGTAAAGCCTAAAACTTTAAAACTCTTAGAAGAAACATAGGGGGAATGCTTTATGACACTGAATTTGACAAGAAGCACCTGGGTGTGATATCAAAAAAGTAAAAACAAAACTGAAAACTTTGTGCAAATGACAAAGCATAAAAAGCCAACCTATAAAATGGGGGAAAATACTTGCAAATTATGTATCTGATAAGTGGTTCAGTTCAGTTCAGTTCACTCAGTCGAGTCCAACTCTTTATGACCCCATGAACTGCAACATGCCAGGCCTCCCATCACCAACTGCCAGAGATTACCCAGACTCATGTCCATCAAGCCAGTGATGCCATCCAACCGTCTCCTCCTCTGTCATCCCCTCCTCCCCCTGCCTTCAATCTTTCCCAGGATCAGGGTCTTTTCCAATGAGCCAGTTCTTTGCATCAGGTGGCCAAAGTATTGGAGCTTCAGCTTCAGTCCTTCCAATGAATATTCAGGACTGATTTCCTTGAGGATTGATTGGTTTGATCTCCTTGCAGTCCAAGCGACTCTCAAGAGTCTTCTCCAACACCACAGCTCAAAAGCATCTATTCTTCTGGTACTCAGCTTTCTTTATAGTCCAACTGTCACATCCATACATGACTACTGGAAAAATCATCACGTTTACTAGACAGACCTTTGTCAGCAAAGTAGTCTCTGCTTTTTAATACGCTGTCTAGGTTGGTCATAGCTTCTCTTCCAAGGAGCAAGCGTCATTTAATTTCATGGCTGCAGTCACCATCTATAGTGATGTTGGAACCCAAGATAAGTGGTTAGTATCCAGATTTTATGAAAAATGCCTACAACTCAACAACCAAAAAACACATATAACAACTTTAAAACAGGCAAAGGGCTTGAATAGATTTCTCCAAAGATAACATACAAACAGCCAACAAGCATATGAAAAGATACTTGACACCACTAATCATTAGGGAAATGCAAATCAAGACCACGATGAGATGTCACTTCATACTCCTTAGGATGACCACTATTAAAAAGTAAAGAAATATCAAGGATGTAGGAGAAATTAGAACCCTGTGCACTGTTAAAAGGGAATGCAAAATGGTACAGCACTATGGAAAACAGTATGGTAGTTCCTAAAATATAAGAATGGAATTTCTATATGATACAGGAATTCCATTTGTAGATACAGAGTTGGCCTTCTATATCCATGGGTTCAAAGATTTAACCAACCCTGAGTTGGTTAAATCTGATGATGGAAAACCCATGAATATGGAGGGCCAACTGTATTCACTGTGCTATACCATTGCATAGAAGGGACTCAACCATTGCAGATTTTGGTATCTGCAGATATCAAAGATTGTGTCCAGGGGCTCCTGGACACAATCTTCAATGGACACTAAGAGATACCTATGTATCCAAAAGAATCAAAGCAGGATCTCAAAAAGGTATTTGCACATCCATGTTCTTAGCAGCATTATTCACTATAGCCAGGCAGTAGGAGCAACCATTGACAGATGAATGGTTAATCAAAAACACAGCATGAATATACAAGAGAGTATGATTCCGCTTTAAAAAAAGAAGCAAATTCTGACAAATTCTACAACATGGATAGACCTTAAGGCTACTATGCTAAGGGAAATAAATCAGTCATAAAAAGAAATACTACATGATTGTATTTATATGAGGTACCTAGAGTAGTCAGATTCAAAGACAGTAGAATAGTGGTTTCCAGGGGCCCGAAGAAGGGGAAATTGGGAGTTGCCATTTAATGGATATTGGTTGAACAATGTGTATGTACTTAACACTACTTGAGTGTACACTTAGAAATGGTTAAGTTGGTAAAACATTATTATACTTTTACAATTAAAAATCTTTAATAAATTTAAATATATATACACATACATGCATGTATAAATAAAGGTGACCCCTGAACAACTCAGGGGTTAATCTGAGTATAATTTATAGCTGGCACTCTGTTTCCGAGGTTCCTACACATTCTCAGATTCAACCAATCACAGACTGTGCAGTATTGTAGTATTTACTATTGAAAAAATATAAGTGGACCCTTATGAAGTTCAAACCTGCACTGTTCAAGTATATACATACATAATTTTTAATACTGGATTAAATACCTAGCTATCATTCTAGAATGACGGCCAAAAAAACAAAATCAGATGATTATTGAAATATTCCAACCACTTATGGTTTTAGTTTTTATACTTAGTTTTGTTCATAAAACTTACACTGAAGATGAGTATATTTTTTAAAGACTAAGAACACTGATAAACTCACTGCTGGCTTAAGAAACAGAACACCATCAGTAACTCTGAGGCCCCCATGTTCCTTTACACCCTCTTCCGTTGAGAGGTAGCCACAATCCTTATTTTGCAGTAATTACTAGCCCTAATTTTCTTTATAGTTTAAACCCATATGAATTTTTTAAATCAACAGCAGGGCATTCAGTTTTAACTTCTCTGAATTTCAAAATAGTTCATCTATAATATATTTTCACATTATGTATTTTTTCAAGTTTTTTTTTTTTTTTTTGGTGTGGACCAATTTTAAAGTCTTTATTGAATTTGTTACAACATTGTTTCTGTTTTATGATTTGGTTTTTTGGCCTCCAGTTATGTAGGATCTTAGCTTCCCGACCAGGGACTGAACTCGCACCTCTTGCACTCGAAAGCAAGGGGTCTTACTGGCCCACTAGGGAAGTGCATTCACACTATGCATTATTCCATTGTATGAATACAACCCAATTGATGCATTGTAAATGTAGATGTGCATCTGGCTCGTTTCAACTTTTGTTCTTAAGGGTATGCTGCTACAAACACCAATGTGTTTCTTGATATACATGCATAACTTTCACCAAGCTGTAGAGCTGCACCTTAGGGTGTGCATTTGCCTAATAATTTTAGGAAATGCAAAACTATTTTCCAAATAGTTTTACCAAGCAACACATCGAACAGCAATATGAGAGTTCTCATTTTTAAAAGGAACACTACATTATCCAAAAACTGTTCATATTTTCCTTGCAACATGTAGGTCTATGATTTATGGCTTCAAATACTTCATTTTGATTTATTTCTTTACTGTTTGACATTGAGTTTCATTTATAAATATCCCTGTTGCATGTGCAAATTTTCCCAATTCCCACACACTGTACAATTTTACAAACTGAGAAGCTACCATGAATATATTCTCTCATGATGTTATTTAAAATGCAAATTTTTTAGTTCAAAAAGTTTTGCGGTCAAGGCAAAACAAGTGTTGCAATGAATGATCATTATCTTCTGAGAAGAAGAACATATACTTTAGCACCACATCCTTTTACCAGAGTTCAAGCCTGATTAAGCTCCTTGGTCTTTAACTTCATCAGCTCACATGCCTGACCCAACTTAACACAGAAGACACACATCTTCTGAGTTCTATTCCCAACTCTGCCTCTAAGAATTTGTGTGACTTTAGGAAAGGTCAAGAAACTCAACTTCAATTTTTTTTTTAATTGGTGAAATGAAGAATTAACAAAATAATCTCAAAGGTCCCCTCCATCTGGAAAATTCTATTGTTCTATGATATTACGGCTCTAGCTGGCAGTGAGCAGGCTCTATTCACCCCCAAATGTCTTTTTTTGTGAGGGGAGAGTACTTTATTACACTTTTCTTCCACCCTAATTGAATGTCTATAGATAGGTGTGCATTCCTAGTTTTCTGAGGACCCACTCCTTTTAACTGTTAGATCCTGATCCTATAACATTCATGTTCTCTTCCTCGACTTGAAACATTTGAGTTTTTAATCCCTTTCTACAGTAATATTCTTATCTACTGAGATCTTACTATTTATCACAATAAATAGAATGAGTTAATTCTCCAGGGTGTGACTTACAGTTGACAGACTGTTTTCATGTCTAATATGTCGCCTGTGACAGTCATCCTGCTGATTGGTGTGATTACAGAACATCTAAGGCCTCTCTCCAAGCTCAGTTAATAGCAAAACAGGTCAAGGTATCTTCTGTAATGATCCACCAGCACGGTCTCAGACACACAGTACCTGCCTCTCTCTAAGGAAAGGGCCACACCACTAGCTGCCAGCTTCCTGCTGGTGACTGGCACAGCCTGCCAGGCTCCTGGGCATGCATTGGCATCAGGTGCTCTCCGGCAAGTGGCTTGCTCTGTTCAGAACCACCCTGGAAGACGGCTCCAGACAACGCGGAGGAGCCAAGCTGAGCATATGCTCTCAGAGGGGGAGTCAGGAAACAACCAGGACGTCAGCATCCACATCTTGGCATGAGCTCCGAACCCTTAAACAACACTTCCAATTTCTCTCCACAGAGAAGTGCAAGGAAAGCTCCCCATTTCAGTGAATTCAGTCACATTCCCCAAAACATACCATCCCTCCCTTTCACAATTCCCGGGAGGAATTGACACAGGACATTTGCAAGTTGGCACTGTCTCGATGCTCCGCTTGTCTCGTGTTAATGTGTTTATTTGCTTTTCAAGGATCATCTTGCTCACCCACAGGCAGTCAAAAGAACATACAACAGCATCAGCCAGATTGGCTGTCACCATATTAGTGTAACCTTTACTATCTACTGACACGTTGTTTTTGTTCCCAGCCCAGATGTCATACCCAACGAAGTATATTCTCTCTTCTTGTGCAAGTGTGTCCAGGAATGCCAACATAATTCAACCAACTGCTTGGTATTTGAAGAAAGAACTTTAGTTTTGAAAACTGTTCAAATTTTCAATCAACCACCTACCACCCAGGTCACTCACTGCCAACTTCATTTCTCCCAAGCTTGCCCCAGATACAGTCTTTAATTACGCTAAAAATAGTATGGTTTTCAATTAATCAAGTCAGCTGAAATATACCATAAGGTGGCCATTTGAGCCTATTATACTAGAAACTCTCATCCTGGATCTCTAATTCTAAATACAGGCAGGTTATGTAGGTACGTGTATGCTTAATCGTGTCCAACACTTTTTGACTCCATGGACTACAGACCACCAGAGGCTCCTCTGTCCATGGGGTTTTCTAGGCAAGAATACTGGAGTGGGTTGCCATTTCCTCCTCCAGGGGATCTTTCCAACCCAAGGATCGAACCCATCTCCTGTGTCTCCTGCATTGGTAGGTGGATTATTTAACACTGAGCCGCCTGAGAAATCCCAGGTTGTATAGGAGTAGCCTCAAACCATGCACACTGTCTTGGAGACAAAATTTTCTGACCTTGAAGTCAAAACCTTGGAGTCATCCTTAATTTTTCTTTTTTCCCTTCACATTACCAAACCAAACCAGCAGGACACTGTCAGTTATACCAAAAATAACTCCAGAACCTGGGCATTTTTCACTATCTCCACTGTGACAAATTTAACTCAAGACATCATTATTCCTCACTTAAACTAGGCGCCTTCTGATGAGCTCTGTTTCCATTCTCACCTTCCAAGCGTCCATTTCCGACACCACAGCCAAATGATTTTTGTAAAACAAAAACAAGTTTCTATCATTCCCTTACTAACCACAATCTAACACAGCTTCCCAAGCGACTGAAGTCAAAAGCTAGTGTATCACCTTGCTGACAACATCCCACGTGATGTGAGTCTGGCTCTCTCACTTATCGCCTCAACCCTGCTCACCACCCCAACCACACTGAGCTTCTTTCCCTCTTTCAGAGACACCAGAGCCATCCCCATCTCTGCCTCTGTGTTTTCATCTTCCTCTGCTTATACTGGTTTTCGCCTGTCCTTCTCTCATCACTCTCATCTCAGTTTGAATGTCACTTCCCAGAGAAGCTTCCAGCACCAGCCTTGCTAACGTAACTCCTTAGTTTTTATCCTGATTTCACCCTGTTTTCTTTTTAGTAGTTTTCAAACCCTCAGACTATGCTGTTTGATCACTGTTTACACGTGCTGGCTGTCCTCCCCAACTGTTGTTGTTCAGTCGCTCAGTAATGCCCAACTCTTTTGCAACCCCATGGACGGTAGCCCACCAGGCTTCTCTGTCCATGGGGTTCTTCTGACAAGAACACTGAAGTGGGTTGACATTTCCTACTCCAGTCCTCCTCATAGAACTGGACTATCATTAACAGGAATTTGCATTTTTTTTTCCATCAAATGTAACACCAGTTTATAGAACAGTACTCAACAAAAATAGTCAGTGCTTAACAAATGAAGAAGAAAATTAATGAATATCAGAAAATATTTCTAAGAACCCATGCTTAACTGCTTCATCAGGAGATTGCTACCAAATTACATATCTTCTGGAATTCTAACAAGCAAGACTATGTCAAAACATTGGGAAAATCCAACATAAGCATCTGTTTCACATGGGCAAAAGCCTAAAGTGCCCAGTAATGAGTGATCATTTTTAGCTGTTACCAGTCACATCTTCAAATAATCAGCCTTTGTTCATTTGGGACAAGATCAAAAAGATTTAATTGACAATGGGCACTAGATATGAAAGTTAATTATTAAAGCATTATTTTTTCAACAAGTAGTGTGGGGGGACATGGTCAAAATATTTTTAGGAAAAAAGAATAAAGCTAGATACCTAACTGTCCACATTACCTCAAAATTAATTCCTGATTAATTCTGAATGAAAAAGAAATTGTGAAACTTCCATAGCATCTATAATTAGGGGATGAGAACCCTACATTTTGGATACAAATATCAACATAATTATGAAAACAATCAATGTTTCAAGATATATATTCACAGACATGATGTAAACCCTTTGTGGAGGTGATGGAATTCCAGTTGAGCTATTTCAAATCTTGAAAGATGATGCTGTGAAAGTGCTGCACTCAATATGCCAGCAAAATTGAAAAACTCAGCAGTGGCCACAGGACTGGAAACGGTCAGTTTTCATTCCAATCCCAAAAAAAGGCAATGCCAAAGAATGTTCAAACTACCACACAATTGCACTCATCTCACACACTAGTAAAGTAATGCTCAAAATTCTCCAAGCCAGGCTTCACCAATACGTGAACCATGAACTTCCAGATATTCAAGCTGGTTTTAGAAAAGGCAGAGGAACCAGAGATCAAATTGCCAACATCTGCTGGATCATCGAAAAAACAAGAGAGTTCCAGAAAAACATCTATTTCTACTTTATTGACTACGCCAAAGCCTTTGACTGTGTGGATCACAATAAACTGTGGAAAAATCTGAAAGAGATGGGAATACCAGACCAGCTGACCTGCCTCTTGAGAAACCTATATGCAGGTCAGGAAGCAACAGTTAGAACTGGACATGGAACAACAGACTGGTTCCAAATAGGAAAAGGAGTACATCAAGGCTGTATATTGTCACCCTGCTTATTTAACTTATATGCAGTATACATCAGGAGAAACACTGGGCTGGAAGAAGCACAAGCTGGAATCAAGATTGCCGGGAGAAATATCAATCAACTCAAATATGCAGATGACACCACCCTTATGGAAGAAAGTGAAGAGGAACTAAAAAGCCTCTTGATGAAAGTGAAAGAGGAGAGTGAAAAAGTTGGCTTAAAGCTCAACATTCAGAAAACGAAGATCACGGCATCTGGTCCCATAACCTCATGGGAAATAGATGGAGAAACATTGGAAACAGTGTCAGACTTTATACTTCTGGGCTCCAAAATCACTGCAGATGGTGACTGCAGCCATGAAATTAAAAGACACTTATTCCTTGGAAGAAAAGTTATGACCAACCTAGATAGCATATTCAAAAGCAGAGACATTACTTTGCCAACAAAGGTCCGTCTAGTCAAGGCTATAGTTTTTCCAGTAGTCATGTATGGATGTGAGAGTTGGACTGTGAAGAAAGCTGAGCACTGAAGAATTGATGCTTTTGAACTGTGGTGTTAGAGAAGACTCTTGAGAGTCCCTTGGACTGCAAGGAGATCCAACCAGTCCATTCTAAAGGAGATCAGTCCTGGGTGTTCTTTGGAAGGAATGATGCTAAAGCTGAAACTCCAGTACTTTGGCCACCTCATGCAAAGAGTTGACTCACTGGAAAAGACTCTGATGCTGGGAGGGATTGGGGGCAGGAGGAGAAGGGGATGACAGAGGATGAGATGGCTGGATGGCATCACGGACTCAATGGATGTGAGTTTGAGTGAACTCTCGGAGTTGGTGATGGACAGGGAGGCCTGGCATGCTGCAATTCATGGGGTCGCAGAGTGGACACGACTGAGCAACTGAACTGAACTGAACTGAACTGAAACCTGTTGGGGGCCAAAGTGAGGCACTCGGCCCATGGCAAAGGTCATGAGGAAGGAGGCTCGACATACGCAAAGGCGGGAATCGAGCCTCAGGAGTCCCCCTGGAAATCCTCAAGCATCTACCCCCATAACCAGAGCCTGCCTGCTTTACTACTTTGTGCTCTCACCTACACCTCTGACTTTACGGAGGGCTGTCCCCCACCACCTCTTTCGGAGAAGGAGTTAACTTAGAGCTCCAGTTAATAGTAATTCCTGGGTGTGATAGGAGTGTTTCAACCTACAATCTCCTCTGAAGGTTCTCTAGCCTGCCTGACAGGCTTGTCCAGCCACATGTGATTGCTCACAGCCTCCCAACCATGAGAGGCATGAGATGCTTTAAACCTTCTAAAAACAGGTTCCTTAGAAAAGTTAGAAAACTATTAGTATAAGTATAGTGGGCTGATTAGAAATTGTATTGGTGAAGGGTTTTTCATTTGTTGAGCCAATGTTTGTTGCTAAGTCTCCACATCCCCTGCCCTTACACACATTAATGAATATATAGAAGAAATAAGTATTAACCTTTGATATTAATCACGTTAGACCTTAGGCTAAGTAAATTCTTTCCTTAACTAAAACCCACTACACCCTCACCCTATAGGAATGTAACTTTATTTGGGTGGCGTCTGTTTTAAGAATATTCACCCCTGGAGAAATAAATGTCCTGGTTGACTGACTGCTGTCACAAGGAGAGGGTCATAAATTGTCAGCAGCCCCCCTGGCCAGAATATGATGTAACACCCCTAAGACCTCTGTATACATTTGTATGAAGCACCTGACTTTGATAAAAGTCAGGACTGCTGACCCCGCATGACTTTTGCATAACATCTCAGTGTATAAAAGCAGACCATGGAAAATAAAGAATTGGGATCAGTTCCTCGAAAGACTGGTCTCCCCATGTCTCTCTCTCTCTCACTCTGGCTGAGTCTCCATCTGGAGCGCGGAACCCACCATGCTTACTAGTTATGCCTGGGCTTCTAAGATCCGACCGGGGAGGCCTCAGTGTCTCCTCTCCTTCAGGAGAACGGAAGGACGCCTGTGGCCTACGTAAGTGGTGCAAACATCTTGTCTTGAAGTTTTATTGGTCTCCCGCGTAAACCAAGCTACTCAGCCTCTTTTCTCCACTGAATTTTCCTGCTGAGCTATCCTTATTCTATTACTCTTTATATCTTTAATTAATATCTAATTGAAGCTATTGTATCCTGACCCTCGCCGACGCCGTCCCCACTTCGAATACCCTGGATCAGCCGGGGCTGGACCCTGGCAGAAACCCTTTGTCAAATTTGTTAAGAACATTAATTTCAAGTTGAAGGTTATTTATGTCCTTTTCAATGTTGTTTTCCATACCCCTGCACCTACCAAGTACCATCTTATCAAGTTGAGTTAATAATCCAGGAGGGTTTGTGATCAACTTGTTTGATTAAAATCCTCAAGAACGTCAGGAATTCCCTGGTGGTGCAGTGGTTAAGACTTTGTGCTCTCACTGTCAAGAGCCCTGGGTTCAATCCCTGGTTGGGGAATTAATCCCTCCCACAAGCTGCATGGCACGGCTAAAGAAAAATTCTCAGAACTTCAACATCTTCACTAGAAACACTTTTAGTTTTCAAGCCATCTGGTATAATATGAAAAGCTGGACCTGGGATTTTCCTGGTGATCCTGAAGTAAAGACATCATGCTTCCACTGTAGGGGACATGGACTCAGTCTCTGGTCACAGAACTAAGATCTCCTATGCAAAACCAACAAACAAAAAAAAAACATGTTACTAAACAGGGCTTACTCCTTTAAGTCCTTGGAGGGCACAAAGGCACAACTCTAAAACATACAACACAGTAGACAAGCTCAGAACCCAGAGTCAGATGGCCTGGGTTCTACCATTTCAGCTTGAGTGTCATATTAACTGCTATAAACCTGTTTTCTTCTTGAAATTAAGGATAAGAGTAGTAATGTAGCTCATAGGGGTGTGGTCAGGATTGATGTGATAATATATCTGGACAGGGGCCACTGAGCACAGGTTGAGCCTTTTAGACAGTGGGGCCTGAACACAGCTGACTGGCAATGAGCAGCCATCCCCTTCTACAGGCGGTACTCCTACACTGCAGAGACAGCCAAAGTCACACGGCTGCTGTGACTGCACGTCTTGAGCCAGTCAGTGTTCCAGCCTCCAACCTCTCTCCGCCAACCCTTCCCCATTCCATGAGCACCTTCTCTCCTGCATTAAACCCCCTTCTGTCTGCAGTTCCCAGTATGGTTTCTGGATCCTATATTGAAATCTAATTGATAGACACCTCAGAACAAAAAGTAGTACTTACAGAGCATGACTAGGTACTAGGCGTTTGTTCTACATCTTTGTGTACATTGACTCATTTAATCTTCTAACAATCTTATGCTGCTGCTGCTGTTAAGTTGCTTCAGTCGTGTCCAACTCTGTGCGACCCCATAGACAACAGCCCACCAGGCTCCCCTGTCCCTGGGATTCTCCAGGCAAGAACACTGGAGTGGGTTGCCATTTCCCTCTCCAATGCATGAAAGTGAAAAGGGAAAGTGAAGTCACTCAGTCGTGTCTGACTCTTAGCGACCCCATGGACTGCAGCCTACCAGACTCCTCTGTCCATGGGATTTTCCAGGCAAGAGTACTGGAGTGGGGTGCCATTGCCTTCTCCTATCTTATGAGGTAGATCCTATTATTATCCTGCTTTTAAAAAATTTATTTAATTAGAGGGTAATTATTTTACAATATTGTGATGGCCTCTGCCATACATCAGCATGAAAGGCCATAGACATACACGTGTCCCCCTTCCTCCTCAGCCCCTCTCCCACCTCCCTCCCCACCCCATCCCTCTAGGTCATCAAGGAGCCCAGGCACAGGTTCCCTGCATCATACATCAAACTCCCACTGGCTACCTATTTTACATATGGTAATGTATACATTTCAATCCTTTTCTCTCAAATCATCCCACCCTCTCCTTTTCCCACTGTGTTCAAAAGTCTGTTCTTTGTGTCTGCCCTGGGCATAGGATTGTCGGTATTATCCTTCTGCTGCTGCTGCTAAGTCACTTCAGTCGTGTCCGACTCTGTGCAACCCCATAAACGGCAGCCCACCAGGCTCCCCCGTCCCTGGGACTCTCCAGGCAAGAACACTGGAGTGGGTTGCCATTTCCTTCTCCAATGCAGGAAAGTGAAAAGTGAAAGTTAAGTCGCTCAGTCATGTCCGACTCTTCGCAACCCCATGGACTGCAGCCTACCAGGCTCCTCCGTCCATGGGATTTTCCAGGCAAGAGTACTGGAGTAGGGCGCCATTGCCTTCTCTGAAACTAAGGTTCTGGGCAGGTAAATGACCTAAATAAAATCACATCATTGATAAATAAAAACCAGGGATGGGATACAAGTGTTTTAACACCAAATGCAGGATATCATGATGCCAATAATTTTTCCTGATTTTTAACAATTCTACATATCCAAAAATATGTATTGCTGATATGTATCTGAAAAGGTTCAGTTCAGTTGCTCAGTCATGTCCATCTGTTTATGACCCCATGGACTGCAGCATGCCAGGCTTCCCTGTCTATCACCAACTCCCAGAGCCTGCTCAAACTCATGTCTATTGAGTCAGTGATGATATCCAACCATCTCATCCTCTGTCATCCCCTTCCCCTCCGGCCTTCAATCTTTCCCAGCATCACGGTCTTTTCAAATGAGTCAGCTCTTCACATCAGGTGGCCAAAGTATTGGAATTTCAGCTTCAGCATCAATCCTTCCAATGAATATTCAGAACTGATTTCCTTTAGGATGGACTGGTTGGATCTCCTTGCAGTCCAAGGGACTCTCAAGAGTCTTCCCCAACACCACAGTTCAAAGGCATCAATTCTTCCGCACTCAGCTTTCTTTATGGTTCAACTCTCACATCCATACATGACTACTGGAAAAACCATAGCTTTGAATAGACAGACCTTTGTTGGCAAAGTAATGTCTCTGCTTTTTAATATGCTGTCTAGGTTGGTCACAGTTTTTCTTCCAAGAAACAAGTGTCTTTTTAATTTCATGGCTGCAGTCACCATCTGCAGTGATTTTGGAACCCAAAAAAATGAAGTCTCTCATTGTTTCCCCATCTTTTTGCCATGAAGTGATGGGACTGGATGCCATGATCTTAGTTTTCTGAATGTTGAGTTTTAAGCCAACTTTTTCACTCTCCTCTTTCACTCTCATCAAGAGGCTCTTTAGTTCTTCTTCAATTTCTGCCATAAGGCTCGTGACATCTGCGTATCTGAGGCTATTGTATTTCTCCTGGCAATCTTGACTTCAGCTTGTGCTTCATCTAGCCCGGCATTTCACATGATGTACTCTACATGTAAGTTAAATAAGCAGGATGGCAGTATACAGCCTTGACGAACTCCTTTTCCTATTTGGAACCAGTCTGTTGTTCCATGTCCAGTTCTAGCTGTTGCTTCTTGACCTGCATACAGGTTTCTCAGGAGGCAGGTTAGGTGGTCTGGAAAAGTGTTAAACTTCAAAAGTCAGCAAGACTGAAACATCTGTTGAGCCCTTTTTTAATACAATAAAGGGAAAGAGGGACTAGCTACAGAACAAAAATGAAAAACTTTAATTAGTATTTCAAATGTTAATTTCAAACATTAATTCAATGTTTAAAACTATTTCAAATTGCATAAAGTTTTACCTATTATGTAAAGTTTAAAAATAAAATAAAATAAAAAAAAGAAATACTGAAGTAGATGGATTAGAGGAGATTTCACCACTGTTACCAGGCAAGTTTTAATTCAATTAAAACTGTCACCTGTCAGTTTTAATTCAATAACAGAACTACTTTTGTGATTTTGCTTGTTCATTCAATCTGTGCCTCTTCAAACTTGATTCTTTTCATTTTCCAAAATTTTTTATGCACTGTTTTGAAAGCCTTTATTAAATCTGTTACAATATTTTAAAAAAATGAATATTTTGATTTGGAATCCATGTTCTTTTAAAAAAAAAAAAAAGTTTTACCTAGAGCTATTACCAGGTAACATAACTTTCATAATTAGATCATATCCACTTCAATTTTCTGCCATTCCATATGGTAAAAATTATGTAAAGTCTCAAAGGGTTAATGAAGTGTTGTATTTTTAAAGAGATGCAGTGCACGGGCTTTTCAACAAATGTGGTATGCATTTTTACCTCTCTGATAATTAGAAAGATGTGAAAAATGTGAACACCCGTGGGTAAAAGTGCTACTGGGCATTCGTGTTCCCAGACTTTTCTGGTTTCAATGATAATTAGAAAGCAAAAGCAGATTAACATTTTCATCTTAATAACCTCAGAATTTTTTAAAGGAAAAATTAAATCGAGCCCATAGATTTTTCCATTCTATAATAAAATATTATCATTGCTGTATTATAGAAATGACCTTGAAGCAATCTGGTATTTGAAAACCCTTAAAAATAAAACTAGGAACTGACTTCGGGGGAATGTTATCTGAGTCATGTTTTTTGTGAGGTTTTTTTGTTGTTGTTTTTCTGCAGTTTATTTGCACAAATTTAATCTCTTGGATTGGAATTTCAAATCCCTGATAATTAAAAAGAGAATTTGCAAGGAGATAACATTTTCTCTTTCTGCCAGATTGCCCAAGTAGCAACCCGGCTAGGCAACAGCAATCATGGAAAATGATGCACACAAGTCCCTGAATAAAAATAAAAATGCCAGCATGTGTTTACTCCTCAGCAGTAAATAAAACCCCTATTATTCACATTGTCTCAAGTGCATCTCCCTAGAGAAACTGATCCTCCCCCTGCAGGTTCAGCATGAGTTCACAAAGCAAGGCTGCAGGTGACATTGGGAGGGGCAGCTTCCTAAAATGGCTCAAAAGAGGCTGGCTTCCCACACCCCAGCAAGTCTACAAAACACAGACAATCTGGCAACTTAGTTCTGTACATCAAGCTGCTTGGTTTATTGTGAAATAAATGGACTAGGATTGAATTCAGGAAAATCACTTATTTCCAATAGACTGGAAACTATGACATTAATAATAGAACTCTGGTATGGTTTTGAACTTTTCCATTAAGTATATTTTTGCTAACTCCTTATAAATCTCATGTTTTAAAATACTTCCTTATAAATCTATTTATTAAGTAAAGTGAAGTCGCTCAGTCATGTCCGACTCTATGCGACCCCATAGACAGCAGCCTACCAGGCTCCTCTGTCCATGAGATTTTCCAGGCAAGAGTACTGGAGTGGGTTGCCATTGCTTTCTCCAATTAATTAAGTAAACATTCATTTATTTATATTTTAACAAACTAAGTCAACCACCGGAGCTCTGATTAACAAGGGATTAACATTAATACCCCAGACAAGACTAAAAAATAAAAAAAATAAAAAAATAGCAACAATAAAAACAATGTTGTTTTACTAAGATGTGCAGCTTCATCAGGAGAAATGTCTGATTTCCACCAGGTTGATGGATATTGAAATGACTTTGACTATGGCCTGGTCTGCCCTCAAATTCTGTAAGTACCTAGATTTTTGGAACAACTGGTGCTTCTTTTCTACAGCAACAATTAAAGAAGAAACACTCAAATCATCCTCAGACACTAAATCAAAGCAAAACAACTCTCAACTTGAAGAATCTTATGGTCCTTGCCTTTTATTGCCATTGCCTCAAAAATAAGAGGTGCTCTTGAGATGGCAACAACCATATTTCTGAGTTGTAAAAATTCAGCACAGGATGAAATTCTATTTGAGAAAACTCTTTCACTTCTTACGAATCAGTTCAGTTCAGTTCAGTCGCTCAGTCATGTCTGACTCTTTGCAACCCCATGAATCGCAGCACGCCAGGGCTCCCTGTCCATCACCATCTCCTGGAGTTCACCCAGACTCATGTCCATTGAGTCAGTGATGCCATCCAGCCATCTCATCCTCTGTCGTCCCCTTCTCCTCCTGCCCCCAATCCCTCCCAGCATCAGGGTCTTTTCCAATGAGTCAACTCTTCGCATGAGGTGGCCAAAGTACTGGAGTTTCAGCTTTAGCATCATTCCTTCCAAAGAAATCCCAGGGCTGATCTCCTTGCAGTCCAAGGGACTCTCAAGAGTCTTCTCCAACACCACAGTTCAAAAGCATCAATTCTTTGGTGCTCAGCCTTCTTCACAGTCCAACTCTCACACTCATACATGACCATAGGAAAAACCATAGCCTTGACTAGCCGGACCTTTGTTGGTAAAGTAACGTCTCTGCTTTTGAATATGCTATCTAGGTTGGACATAACTTTCCTTCCAAGGAGTAAGCGTCTTTTAATTTCATGGCTGCAGTCACCATCTGCAATGATTTTGGAGCCCCCAAAAATAAAGTCTGACACTGTTTCCACTGTTTCCCCATCTATTTCCCAGTAGACAATGCCACCACTCATCAGTCTAAAGAGGCTTTTGGACCCAACTAGCTCTGACTCTGTGCAGTCTTTTCTGTACAAATGACAATTTTAGCCATTAGAGAGAGTATGTTCAAAAGCTGTTTTTATTCAGTCACTAAGGCAGGTCTGACTTTTTGCAACCCCATTGGCTGCAGCTCACCAGGTTCCTCCGTCCATGAGATTTCCCAGGCCAGAATACTGCAGTGAGTTGCCATTTCCTCCTCCAGATGATCTTCCTGACCCAGGGATCGAACTTGTGTTGGTCAAATGATATGTTTAGCTATTAGAGATAGTATGTCCTAATGGTGAGTTTACATCAATCTTTCCATGAGTGTAACTGCTCCTTCCAAAATTTTATTCAGTATTGAAGAAGGAATGGCTGCCCATTCCAGTATCCTTGCCTGGAGAATTCCATGGACAGAGAAGCCTGGCAGACTACAGCCCATGGGGTCGCAAAGAGTCAGACAAAACTGAGCGGCTAGCACTTTTACTTTTCAAAAATCTTATTCAGTATTCAAATGTACAGTCCCAGTTCTTTTATTTAGTAACTTGTTCTGTTTATTGTTTACTCACGAAAGATCCAGGGAGTAACCACCCTATGCTATAAAACAAGTAGCAATTTCTAAGAAATTAGTCATCAGAAATAGTTAGTGCCTTGCTGAACGGTTGAATCCGAAAGCAAAGGCCAATGAGCCCCACTTCCCTCTAACAGGCTACTCATTAACTATATTAACAACCACTTTCACCACTGAAAACTATAATTAACTGTGTTGGCAAGTAACAAGCTGCCAGCCAACATAGTTAAGTAATTGCAGGAAGTTAAAATGCTTGGTTTAGCTCTTCCAAAACTTAAGAGTAAATGATCATTAAGTTTGAATTGACTACACACTAAAAAAAAAGGAAACTTCATGTGAGTCTTTTACATTTTTCAGCTATTGATCTATTTCATTCCTCTTTTCTTGGTCAAATTCTTTTCAGCATTAGATCTACCTTTGCTACATCCACTTCCTCACTGCTTTTAACCCCTGGGTCTAAAGACTTCATTATCAACTTCCGCAAAATGCTTTCTTTCTAACTTCACAGTCACTCTTTTTAAACTGAACGGAATTGCCATCTCTGTTACATACACAGTAAGTCCCCTGTATATGAACCTTCAAGTTGTGAACTTTCAAAGATGCGAAAAAGTCCCTGTATGCCAGCTGCTGTACTGCACTCCTATACTTATCAAGGTTCAGTACTATAAGAGTAAAAATGCTTTCTTAATTCTGTTTCTTATGTACATATTTCTGTGAGAAGTATTATAAACTTATTATGGTATAGTACTATATAGCTCATGGTGTTAGCTGGGTGAAAAATGTCAGTTACTCAGTCATGTCTGATTCTTTGTGATCCCACGGACTGTAGCCCAGCAGGTTCCTCTGTCCATTGAATTTCCCAGGCAAGAATACTGGAGTGGGTAGCCATTCCCTTCTCCAGGGGAATCTTCCTGTGGTGGACTTAGAATCAAACTGGACTTTCGAACATGATCTTGGAATGAACCCATTCGTATGCAGGGGACTCACTGTACTATTTTCGTTACAATCTTCTGCAAACATTTGCCTTTAACTTACATGACACTGTATTTCTCCAATCATTCTCTTGTTTCTCTGAATCTTTGCTGGTAAAACTCTTCTTTATCCCACATATCTACTAAGGAAGTCTCCTAAAACTCAAGCCCTGCATCCCTTCCCTTACCAAGTTATCTTCAAGGATCATGGTCCATGTGAACCACATGATTCTCTTCATCTCTGCATCATCCCTAGACCTTCAAATAGATGTGTTCATATACCTCTGCCCTTACACCATAAATTGCTGAAGGACAGAGTTTGGTCAGCCTGACAAGTATGAACTTTAAAAATATTTAGTCAACTCACCTGCAAATCAGATGAAGTCTGAAAACCTGAGGGCACCCTCTAATGTACGGGTCTCCTTCATTAGCTGATCTCAACACGTATTTGCACAAGATGACTTACCTTAAACCTTCTTCCTAGTTCCTAAATTCATTTGTCAATGAATGTGAAACTATGGATTATACCACCAAGGTTAAGAAGCTGTTGTGCTACCCAATGGTATTCAGGAAAGAGTCCGTGTTCTACTCTGATTCAGAGGGCAAAACTCCTAGAGTCTAGAATTTCATTTTTCAGTCCACTCTTTTTTTCTGGAACTGAGAGATGTGAGAATAGCAATTGGAACTTAAGGACATAAAAGTTTCTGAATAATGACTGATAGATGTATTAAAATGAATAAGAATTAAATAAACATACTCAGAATTCTAGGTTTGCATGTGTGTGCATGCTCAGTCTTTCAGTCATGTCCAACTCACTGCGACTCCATAGACTGCAGCCTGCCAGGCTCCTCTCCAGGTAAGACTACTGGAGTGGGTTGCCATCTCCTCCTCCAGGGGCTTTTCCCGACCCAGGGATCAAATCAGTGTCTCCTGCATTGCAGGCAGAGTCTTTATAGCTGAGCCACCAGGGAAGCTCCAGGTTTACATGACACCAGGCCATTAATTCCTGACCTTCTTTCATGCCAGACAACAGTGAATGGTTCAGATAAGACCCATCCTCTTGCCCTTCTAGAGCTTCTAACCTACTGGAGGGTTTACATTTACTTTCCCATTAAAAAATACTGGAGGAGATCCTCCTAAGGACACACACTAGCCATACTACAGAAACCCAAGGTTAGGGGAAATTTTTGAACTGAGTATAACTGTTTATACCCACTCAGTGCTGGCTGGAAACTTCCAAAGAAAAGCTTTGGTCCATATTGAAACCAAGTCTTATTCAGAAAAATTACTGAATCTTATCTGAGCTATGAAAAAGGAGGCTACAGTGACACTGAGTCCTCTAAGCATCAGAATGGATGCACTGAAGCACTAAAGCTTCAGGAAGCTTAAAATCAGAGGCTGGTGGAGGGGAACGGAATGTCACATACACAAAAAACCGTAAGGCAGGATGTGACCATGCTAAAGGGGTACAAAGTGCTCTCTAATTCTAAAGCGAAAATGCTTCCATACATTGTTGCATATGTGTGTGTGTGTGTGTGTGTTAGCCACTCAGTCGTGTCCAATTCTTTTGCAACCCCATGGACTGTAGCCCTCCAGGCTCCTCAGCCCTTGGGATTCTCCAGACAAGAATACTGGAGTGGGTTGCCATTTCCTTCTCCTTGGGGCCTTTTTAAGATGGAAAGAACTCTTGTCTACATTACGGTTATTCTACATTTATACTGTACAATGGTCATAATATGTCAACAATTTCCATATACTGAATATTTTGCCAAGTATCTAGCACTGCATAAACTTTTAAAATGCATTTTTATTTAATCCTATCAACAAGCTTCTTCTAGCTTCTATTCATTAATGAATGCATGTTTGTGTGTGTGTGTGTGTGTGGCTTAGTCACTTGGTCATATGCAACTGTTTGCGGCCCCATGGTCTATAGCCCACCAGGCTCCTCTGTCCATGGGGTTTCCCAGGCAAGAATACTGGAACGGGTTACCATTTCCTTCTCCAAGGGATCTTTCCCAACCCAGGGATCGAACTCGTGTCTCCTGTGTTTCCTGCATCAGCAGGCAGATTCTTTACTGTCTGAGCCACTAGGGAAGCCCCATTAATGAGTGAATACATTACTAAAAACAAACCTTTATTGTTTACCTTATCCAGCTAAGGTCTGTACAGTATCAGCAATCTAGATTGTGGACATAATACAATGAGACCTCTGACTCTAGTGGTGTAGAGCTCACAATATGAATTAATATATGTAACTTTTGTCTTTACAATGAGGTAGATAAGATAGGTGTGTTAATCCATTGTACTAATAAAAAACTGATATACAAACAAAAAGATTAAGTGACCTTGGTGAGATTCAAACTGTGGCTTCTCCGTTGCACAGCAAGGGAAATCATAAGCAAGACCAAAACGCCAATCCTCTTATTGGGAAAAAATATTTGCAAATGAAGGCATGGGCAAAGGATTAATCTCCAAGATATACAAGTAGTTTATGAAACTCAATATCAAAAAAAAAAAAAAACCCCAATCAAAAAATGGGCAAAAGACCTAAACAGACATTTCTCCAAAGAAGACATACAGAGACCAACAAACACATGAGAAGATGTTTGACATCGCTAATCATTTGAAAAATGCATATCAAATCTACAATGAGGTATGACCTCGCACTGGTCAGAATGGCCATCATCAAAAAATCTATGAACAGTAAAGGCTGGAGAGGATGTGAAGGAAAGGGAACACTCCGATACTATTCAGTTCAGTTCAGTTCAGTCACTCAGTTGTGTCTGACTCTTTGCGACCCCATGCAGCACAACAGGCCTCCTTGTCCATCACCAACTCCCAGAGCATACCCAAACTCACGTCCATTGAGTCGGTGATGCCATCCAACCATCTCATCCTCTGTCATCCCCTTCTCCTGCCCTCAATCTTTCCCAGCATCTTTCCCATGCTTTCTTTCATGGGATTTTTCAAATCACTCAGCTCTTCCCATCAGGTGGCCAAAGTATTGGAGTTTCAGCTTCAACATCAGTCCTTCCAAAGAAATCCCAGGATTGAGCTCCTTTAGGATGGACTGGCTGGATCTCCTTGCTGTCCAAGGGACTCTCAAGAGTCTTCTCCAATGCCACAGTTCAAAAGCATCAATTCTTCGGCACTCAGCTTTCTTTATAGGCCAACACTCACATCCATACATGACTACTGGAAAAACCATAGCCTTGACTAGATGGACCTTTGTTGACAAAGTAATGTCTGTGCTTTTTAATATGTTGTCTATGTTGGTCATAGCTTTCCTTCCAAGGAGTAAGTGTCTTTTAATTTCACGGCTGTAATCACCATCTGCAGTGATTTTGGAGCCCAGAAAAATAAAGTCAGCCACTGTTTCCACTATTTCCACATCTATTTGCCATGAAGTGATGGGACTGGATGCCATGATCTTGTTTTCTGAATGTTGAGCTTTAAGCCAACTTTTTCACTCTCCTCTCTCACTTTCATCAAGAGGCTCTTTAGTTCTTCACTTTCTGCCCTAGGGTGGTATCATCTGTATATCTGAGGTTATTGCTATTTCTCCCAGCAATCTTGATTCCAGCTTGTGCTTCCTCCAGCCCAGTGTTTCTCATGATGTACTCTGCATATAAGTTAAATTAGCAGGGCAACAATATACCACCTTGACATACTCCTTTTCCTATTTGGAACCAGTCTGTTGTTCCATGTCCAATTCTAACTCTTGCTTCCTGACCTGCACACAGGTTTCTCAAGACAGTAGGAATGTAAATTGATACAGCCACTGTGGAGAACAATATGGAGAAGTTTCCTTAAAAGAATAAAAACAGAACTGCCACATGACCCAGAAAGCCCACTACTGGGCATATATCCTGAGAAAACCATACTTCCAAAAGACCATGCACCCCAATGTTCACTGCAGCACTGTTTATAATAGCCAGGATATGGAAGCAACCTAGATATCTATCAACAGATTAATGGACAAAAAAGATGTAGTGTGTGTGTGCATGTGTGTATGTGTCTGTATATATACATACATATATATGTATATATACACACAATGGAATAATATTCAACCATAAAAATAAACTAACCTAGTCATTTGTAGTGATGTGGATTAACCTAGAATCTGTCATACAGAGTGAAGTCAGAAAGGGAAAAGCAAATATTGTATATTATCCAATATAAATGGAATCCAGAAAAATGGTACTGATGAACCTATTTGCAGGGGAGGATCAGAGATGCCAACATAGAGAGCGGACTTGCAGACATACAGCAGGGAAGGAAAGGGTGGCATGAATTGAGAGACTAGCACTGACATATACATAACCATGTGTAAAAGAGATAGCTAGTGGGAAGCTTCCGAACAGCACAGGGAGCTCAGCTCGGTGCTCTGTGATAACCTGGATGGGATGGGATTGGGGGAGTGTGAGAGGGAGGCTCAAGAGGGAGGGGTGATTTACATTGTTGTACAGCAGAAACTAACACAATACTGTAAAGCAATTATGCTCCAATTAAAAATAAATTTAAAAAGAAGATTGTAAGAACCTACTATATAACAGAAAAAAGAAAACTCTGGCTTTCTCAACACAAGTCAGTGTTCTCATTTTTAAAACCATGTAAGGCAGGGACTACTCTTCTCCTTACTTTAAAGATGGAGAAAAAGCAGTTTAGGTATATTAATATCACTTATTGGGTCAGGCAGACGTTAAATAGTAGAGTTAAAACTGTAAAAGCTTACCCATCTGCCTCCAAGCCCACCCTCTTAATTACTGCCATTGGTAATGAGTTACAAATCCTTAGATGAACCTCTATGTTCAATATTGAAAGAGAGAATTCAATATTGAAAGAGTGAGTTCAATTCATGAGTGAATAAATAAATACCTACAACACCTTCATTCCCAGTGATATACCAAATATAAATTAATGTTCTCCAGTAGTAAGGAAAACATCCAGAGACAAAAGAGCCAAATAATAAATATACTTGAAGAGATGTAAATCTGCCATTTTCTTTGTGGGAAGGATCCAGTGTATTTTAAAGGTCTCTAATAAAATTAGAAATGTCAAATGTTAAAGTTTATATCAGCAAAACTGTTTTTATGATGCAATATTTCTAGAACATCTATAAATACTTGACATTTATTCTCAGGATTGTATAAAAAAGATACATATTTGCTACCAAACTTTGGATTGTGCAAATCATTCTAGATTTTCCTAAATTCTTATAGGCAGTACATTCTGTTTTTATCCTTACTCACTGAAAGCCAGATTGTGAAGATCTCTAGTTCTGAAGTGTGACACCTAAGCTCTACTTATGAAAATCTATTTTAAAGAATCCAAAGGAAAAAGTAAATTTACAGTTGAGTTATAGGTTTATTGCCCATGGTCACCTTAAATTTTAGCCTTTATAATCCCTCACCTATGTTGATTTTTTTAGTTTTATCAATTCAGACAAATGTGATCAAACAGAAAAAAAATTCATGTGGTACGCTAGCAAACGGGCAATCATTTCTAAGTCTTCTAGAAAACAAACAAGATGACATGCCAAAGAAAGCAGTATGTCTTTTAACTGTTTTAAGTTAGTTTTGAAACAGAGACTAAATTCCTCTCTTAAATTAATAGGTTAATATTCATTGTTCTGAGCTTCCCAGGTGGCTCACTGGTAAAGAATCCACCCCCCTGGAGTACTAAATGGCAACCCACTCCAGTATTCTTGCCTAGAAAATTCCATGGACAGAGGAGCCTTGGGGACTGTAGTCCACGGGGTCACAGAGTCAAACATGACTGAGCACACACGCACGCACGTGCACACACACACACACACACACACTCCTTCTCTTCTACAAGAGGTATTAGCTGACATCCTCTTAGATGCCCTGTGATGTCAAGAACTGCTACTGACTTTGTTATCACAGGTTTATTCCAATTTTCAAAGTTAATATCATGACTGCTTCTGGTTTTCCAGTGTTAAAATATGCAAACAACAGAATTAATTTTATGCAATTTGAAATTATCCAGAACCCATTTTAAAAACATTAAGAAGACGGCTTTCCACATATCAGCTATGAGAACAGAAATCGAAAATTGTTTTCCTTTTTATCTATATTGGAAGCTATTAAAAACTTTGCAAGTAACTAGAAAAGTTCATTTCAGGGGCAGGATAATTAGGAAAATTTAAGATTCCAAAGGAGGCCTTTTCTTTGTAAATAAAAGTGGGGCAGGTAACAAAGCACAAAGATCTACAGGACAAGTTAGATTACTGATCTTTAGTGAACATTTCATTAAATAATAATAACACAGCCTTTTACTTGTGTGGTTTCTGAAGAGTGTTCACATATTACTTTCTTTAAGTCTCACCACCATTGCACCATTTCAGGTCAAATAGGCACCACTGTAATCTCATTATGCCAAAATAGTAATTTTTACTTCGATTCTCTTTCCAAAACAAAAACAGACAAAGACAAATACTTCTATTTTGACGCCATGCCTTTATGAAAGTTTCCCATTCCTGAAAAACCTTTTCTCTGCTGGTCTATTTAAGTTCCTATTCATCCTTAAAGGATGGTTAAAGGCTGTCTCCTCTGAAGTACACCCAGAGAAGAGAAGTCAGTCACCAACTCTCTTGTGCCACCGTCACTCCTTGAGGACATTTCTATGGTGGTGCTTATCACACCATACCGCAACCATTTGCCCATGTATATGTCTCTTACATCGTGCTGTCTGACGCGGAGTTTCCCTGACAGCAAGAGTTAATTCTAATTAGCACTTAGCAGGCACCAACATTGGAGAAGACAATGGCACCCCACTCTGGTACTCTTGCCTGGAAAATCCCATGGACGGAGGAGCCTGGTAGGCTGCAGTCCACGGGGTCGCTAAAAGTCAGACACAACTGAGCGACTTCACTTTCACTTTTCACTTTCCTGCATTGGAGAAGGAAATGGCAACCTACTCCAGTGTTCTTGCCTGGAGAATCCCAGGGACAGGGGAGCCTGGTGGGCTGCCGTCTATGGGGTCGCAGAGAGTCGGACACGACTGAAGTGACTCAGCAGCAGCAGCAGCGGGCACAAACATACATGTCATAGGAAGCTGGGAAAGTTTCTGCTATCAAGAAGCAGAAGCAAATTTCAGCCCACAATCTCAGGTGACCAATGGCTCACTTTTCTTTCTACACTAAGCCATTATCTAATCTCAGTCAATTCATTGCTTTCCCACAACCACAAAATTTTCCCTGAAGTTCCATCTCATCCCACATCCTTGGTGAGGAGCATGGGAATTTTGTCCTTGAGATTCATCTGTCCTTGCTAGCATCCCCAGAGACAATCGTGTTCTGACTGTGTCTTTGCTCTCCACCCACAGGGGCCCTCTGGGTCTGGGTGGTGACCCTCACTGCTCTTTCCACGCCAAGCAAGGAAGTGTTCCTTCCTCTGCCCCCAACTCACACTGGGAAAATGGAACTTGGTTCTCCGTATCTCCTGGAGCTCTCCCTGGGGGACAGGACCTATGTCCCATTGCTCTGGGATCTCTGAAATCTCCAGATTCCCATCGTCTCTCCTTTCAAAGCCACAGAGTATTATCACTGAGACCCTGTTCAGAGAACAACCAGAGCTCAAGGTCTCAAATCACCTCCTATTCTCTTGTCCAGCACCCCAACAGGAAGATACTTACTTAGTCTCAGAGGCATGAAGTCCTTGTTCTTGGTCTGTCCTTAGGCTGTGAACCTCCCTAGAATCTAGACGTGAGGCCATGAAGCCTTCTCTCTGCCTTCTAGAGTAGAGCTCCATTTCTGACGCAATGAAAAGCTTGTGACCATGCTATCCTAGTGGAGGGAATATCACAGGAGAACTAGGGGAACCGAGGGAAAAGGAATACCAAGTCACACCTCTGGTGCAAAAGGAAAGCTGTGCATTGACCTGAGACCAGGGTCAACTGGCTCCCAGAGCACTTGAGTCAGTACTCTGACAAGAAGAATGCATTCCTACTTACACTTTGTGTCGTTTCCGTTGTCTCCCCTCAAGACCTCCACTACTGAGAAAGCTTCCCACCTCCCACATGGTTCTTCCTCCACCGGCTACACCAGGTGGTTCAGTAAGCTTCACTCAGAGACGGTGCTTTATCATGCTTCCAAAACTGACCTCCAAACTGAGATTGGTTGAGCCACTGAATGTGGGTATTTAGTTACTATGTCAGCAAATCCCTGCTACATCCAACTGCTGTTGTTCAGTTGCCCAGTTGTGTCCAACTCTTTGCAACCCCATGGACTGCAGCACGCCAGGCCTCTCTGTCTCTCACCATCTCCTGAAGTTTGCCCAAGTTCATGTCCACTGCACCAGTGATGCCATCCAGCCATCTCATCCTTTGATGCCCTCTTCTCCTTCTGCTTCATCCAACAGACACTTCTTCATCAAGACCTTTCAACTATGGACATCTCCTGCATTCAACTCGTTTACTTGCAGCTTTTACCCTGGTGTCTAAGTAATTATCAAGTACCATTCATATTCTTTAAGAGATTAAGAATACAAAATACAAATCAAATCCTTTAGTATAAAATTATTCCACCTTTATCCTGCCAGTGGTAAAAATGGCTGACTTGATACAAAGACACAAAACTCAAGCTAATTTCAGGAGTGACATGAATTGAAACTGCTCCCTCCACACATTCAGACAGATGCTACTCTTGTGATGAGTGGCACCTGACTGTCTAGGTAGCAGTCACAGATCAACTGTGTAGCATTGGTCTTTGCTTCATTAGCATCGCATAGTTAACTAACTCATGGTGATGAACTGTGCCATCAGACTATCTTCTAGGGAAAAGAGAATCTTAACAAACAGGGGTTTTGATTTTTCAAGGAATAAATTGCAGCTGGAAGTGGCACTAAGGTTGATCATTTTATAAATTTACACTGTATATTAAATAATGGCAAATTTTCCATCACATTTTGCTGGAAGCAGATATCCATCTTAGTCAAATCTTCATTGACAAAAAAGAAATGATTTATTTTCATCAACTTTTATTAACAGAGTATCTTCAATTAAGTTTATTTTTCAGTTTTACCAAATCATATGTTACTTGCTGGGTTTGCTATCACTGTGTAATTGGTGTAAAAGGTAATTAAATCTTCTAAAGAACAAAAACATCATCTTAAGAAAATCAACATATTATTTGGAAAAACAGTGAGCTCTGAAAAAAAGAAAATCTCCGATATTTTGAAATATACAATTAAAAGATCAGAAAGGTTATTAGCCTTACACACTTTTTAGCACGTCTAAAATATTCTCTCTGCCTGTTACTATTTCCATGACAGTGTCCTCAAGTCCTTGACTTAATCACATCCAAGAGCTTGGAACAAATTTTAAAATTAAAAAAATACATCACTCCCCCACAGGTTACCAGGCAATTCAAGGTAGGCTAGGTTTCCCTATAATTGTGCCTTTGTAATATCTAGGTTTCAACCTGGCAACATAACTTAACACTTACCATTACCTATTTTTAATCTGAGACCCCTGAGTTTTTGAGCCGAGGCCTTACCTATTGACCAGGAATGCCCAGATACTGCTCAATACAAAATTAATATTCACTAAGTTTTTGTTACATGGAGGAAAGAAAAGAAACACATTCTGAAAGCAAAGTCAGGATAAGTAATCAGTAAGTCAATAGCCTTTTAAATGTCCCAAATGTAATTGAACTTTTAATTTCTACCACCAGTAAAGCCCAGGAATTTACAGTTTTAATAAGCACACTAGGTGATTTTCGTACAAACTAGGGTGTGAGAACCACTAGCGCAAGAAAAGATCTTTTGCAATTCTCTAGGGACTAAGTGTGCAGTGTTCTCCAGAAGAGAGCTGTTTTGTAAGGATGATCATATGTCCCAGTTTTCCAGACAGCCACAATGCACACCTGTTGTCTCTGCATTGGATATTTCTTTAGGATTTTTACGTGAAATAGTATTAATGGTTTGGCCAGTTCTACTTTGTACACACAGCTTCTGCCATGGTCTCACCTGACAGCATGTAAGATGCACATACTGAGAACAGTGTTCACACTGTAACGAAGTTTGATAAAATCTGAAAGTTGAACAGAGGTAACCCATCTCTCCTCTTGGCCCTTTTCAGCAGCATCATAACTAACATCTCTAGTTCCAGGACTGCATGCAGGATGCTTGCTAATTAAACAAAATGTGATCAGACAGGAGAGCTAGGAATCTAGCCACCTTTCTCTGGTAGTGGCAGGTGGAAGTGGGAGGATTGGGGGCTGCTGCCCCTACCAGCTGCCTGCACCATGCTGGTGAGAGGCGCCTCACACCACAGCCCTTGTGTATGGGATGCAGACTGCCACCAAGTCAGGTCTGTGGGAAAGATATCACAGGCTAGAAACAGATAGTGGCTCAGTAATAAGAATCCACCTGGCAATGCAGGGGACATGGGTCCTATTCCTCATCTGGGGAGATCCCACATGAAGCCAAACAACTAAGCCCAGGAGCCACAACTACTGAAGCCTGGGCACCCTAGAGCCTGTGCTCCACAACAAGAGAAGCCACCACAGTGGGAAGTCCACACAACCCAACAGAGAGTAGCCGTTGCTCGCCACAATGAGAGAAAGTCTGCGTGCAGCAACGAAGACCGGCACAGTCAAAAAATAAATAATAAACCTTTTTAAAAAGGGGGGCATAGAAAGCATGTCCAAAATAGAGGTTCAGCAGTCCTACTACGAAGAGGAGAAATGCAGTCTGAATGTTCTTGCTATGTGTCTGGGTTAAACCTTTGACTTAAAACTTTTTGGTTTGGTAGTTTTTTCAATAAATCTTTTCAGCATCAATCATTGTTTTTAAAGTACATCATAAATGAAAATTTACTCATAAATCTCCATTCAGCAAGGAGATTAATGATAATGTATAACCTTCACAAAACAGCATTTACCACCCACCACTACCACATAAAGGTGGCTAGATTCCTAGCTCTCCTGTCCGATCACATTTTGTTTAATTAGCAAGCATCCTGCATGCAGTCCTGGAACTAGAGATGTTAGTTATGATGCTGCTGAAAAGGGCCAAGAGGAGAGATGGGTTACCTCTGTTCAACTTTCAGATTTTATCAAACTTCGTTACAGTGTGAACACTGTTCTCAGTATGTGCATCTTACATGCTGTCAGGTGAGACCATGGCAGAAGCTGTGTGTACAAAGTAGAACTGGCCAAACCATTAATACTATTTCACGTAAAAATCCTAAAGAAATATCCAATGCAGAGACAACAGGTGTGCATTGTGGCTGTCTGGAAAACTGGGACATATGATCATCCTTACAAAACAGCTCTCTTCTGGAGAACACTGCACACTTAGTCCCTAGAGAATTGCAAAAGATCTTTTCTTGCGCTAGTGGTTCTCACACCCTAGTTTGTACGAAAATCACCTAGTGTGCTTATTAAAACTGTAAATTCCTGGGCTTTACTGGTGGTAGAAATTAAAAGTTCAATTACATTTGGGACATTTAAAAGGCTATTGACTTACTGATTACTTATCCTGACTTTGCTTTCAGAATGTGTTTCTTTTCTTTCCTCCATGTAACAAAAACTTAGTGAATATTAATTTTGTATTGAGCAGTATCTGGGCATTCCTGGTCAATAGGTAAGGCCTCGGCTCAAAAACTCAGGGGTCTCAGATTAAAAATAGGTAATGGTAAGTGTTAAGTTATGTTGCCAGGTTGAAACCTAGATATTACAAAGGCACAATTATAGGGAAACCTAGCCTACCTTGAATTGCCTGGTAACCTGGGGGGAAGTGATGTATTTTTTTTTTAATTTTAAAATTTGTTCCAAGCTCTTGGATGTGATTAAGTCAAGGACTTGAGGACACTGTCATGGAAATAGTAACAGGCAGAGAGAATATTTTAGATGTGCTAAAAAGTGTGTAAGGCTAATAACCTTTCTGATCTTTTAATTGTATATTTCAAAATATCGGAGATTTTCTTTTTTTCAGAGCTCACTGTTTTTCCAAATAATATGTTGATTTTCTTAAGATGATGTTTTTGTTCTTTAGAAGATTTAATTACCTTTTATACCAATTACACAGTGATAGCAAACCCAGCAAGTAACATATGACTTGGTAAAACTGAAAAATAAACTTAATTGAAGATATTCTATTAATAAAAGTTGATGAAAATAAATCATTTCTTTTTTGTCAATGAAGATTTGACTAAGATGGATATCTGCTTCCAGCAAAATGTGATGGAAATTTTGCCATTATTCAATATACAGTGTAAATTTATAAAATGATCAACCTTAGTGCCACTTCCAGCTGCAATTTATTTCTTGAAAAATCAAAACCCCTGTTTGTTAAAATTCTCTTTTCCCTAGAAGTTAGTCTGATGGCACAGTTCATCACCATGAGTTAGTTAACTATGCGATGCTAATGAAGCAAAGACCAATGCTACACAGTTGATCTGTGACTGCTACCTAGACAGTCAGGTGCCACTCATCACAAGAGTAGCATCTGTCTGAACGTGTGGAGGGAGCAGTTTCAATTCATGTCACTCCTGAAATTAGCTTGAGTTTTGTGTCTTTGTATCAAGTCAGCCATTTTTACCACTGGCAGGATAAAGGTGGAATAATTTTATACTAAAGGATTTGATTTGTATTTTGTATTCTTAATCTCTTAAAGAATATGAGTGGTACTTGAGACAAGTGGAAGACAGAGATGCAGAGATGCACACACAGGGAGAACACCATGTGACAGCAGAAGCAGACACTGGTGAAGCTGTGCTGCCACAAAGCCAGACATATCTAACATTTCCCATCACCACCTGAAGCTAGGAGACACAAGTGGAAGACAGTCTGCCTCAGAATCCTCAGAAGGAACCAATCATGTCAACATCTAGATTTAGGATGACCAGCCTCCCAAAAAGTGAGAGGATAAACTTCTAGTGTTGTGAGCGAGCCAGTTTATGGTACTGTGGACCTTATCACAGCAGCCCTGGGCAGTTAACACCTGCAACCTCTCCCATCGGGTTACTGTTGACCATGGCTGCTTTCATGCCACACTGACAATGATGAGTAGCTGCAACAGAGACTTTATGGCCCTTTAAGTCTAAAATACTTACATTTGGCTCTTTACCAAAAAAACGTTTTCTGACTCCTAAGGGAGAATAATGGAAATCACAAAATATTTTCAATGAAGCTTATGTTGAACCTAAAAGTACTTTTCAGCAGGACAGTTCATCTTTCTTTTTCTGCTGATGATCAACCATATTTTAATAATAGCTGTGCCTTTGGAAAACTGATTTATACATCAAATTAGATGTCCAACAGTGACATTTTTAAAAATATAAATGAGTCATCTAGTGCATGGGGGCCCTAGGGGGTGTGAGGTAGCAGTTCAAGGTCTCCAGGTCATCAGAAGCATGAAGCTGTGGCTGCACAGGGCTCTGGGGGTGCCGGTAGCAGGGCCCATCATAAAATTTTTTAGATTATTCATCTAAATGCTAGTTACATTTCCTTTAAAATCAGTTGGAAATCTGTAATCAAAATACCTAATAAGTGGAGCTTCAGGAAATTTCAGCTTTTGAAGCACCTACTTCATTGTAATTATTGAAAACAAATCTTACAAACAGTAAGGATTTAATTGGCCCCATGCAATCAAGGAAGGACTGAAAAAAAATTGAAGAGAACTCGAAGAGTGGGCAAGATTTAATTTAGAAATTTAAAAATCATGCTTGAGTTTATCTCACATTGCAAGAGGATCTTTTCAATAGACATCCTGCCTTTAATTTTTATTTCCAAACCTACAGAAAGCTATTAGACTTAAACTTTCATTTATCTAAATTTCAAAAAGTGTTTAATCATAGAAATAACTTTTAAAATGAGATCTGTCTTCTAAAAAATATTCGCAAAGGGGATTAAAGACCTAAATATAAGACCAGAAGCCATAAAACTCCTAGAGGAAATCATAGGCAGAACACTCTGTCATAAATCTTAACAATATTTTTTGGCTCTGTCTCCTAAAGCAAAAGAAATAAAAGCAAAAATAAACAAATGGAATCTAATTAAACTTAAATGCTTTTGCACAGGAGAGGAAATGACCAACAAAATGAAAAGACAACCTACTTAATGGAAGAAAAATGATATGACCGACAAGGTGTTAATATCCAACAACTATAAACAACTCACAGAACATAAAAAAAAAAAAACCTCAATTAAAACAATGTGAAGAACTTGATAGACATTTTTCCAAAGACGAAATGCAGATGGCCAACAGGCATATGAAAAGATGCTCAACATTGCTAAGCCTCATGGAAATACAAATCAGAATCACCATGAGATATCACCTGATACCTGTCAGAATGGCTATCAACAAAAAGATCACAAATAACAATGCTGGTGACAATGAGAGAAAAGGAAACTCTCATACACTGGTGGTGGGAATATAAATTGGTATGCTGCTGCTGCTGCTGCTAAGTCGCTTCAGTCATGTCTGACTCTGTGTGACCCCATAGGCACCAGGCTCCCCCGTCCCTGGGATTCTCCAGGCAAGAACACTGGAGTGGGTTGCCATTTCCTTCTCCAATGCATGAAAGTGAAAAGAGAAAGTGAAGTCGCTCAGTCGTGTCTGACTCTTAGTGACCCCATGGACTGCAGCCTACCAGGTTCTTCCATCCATGGATTTTCCAGGCAAGAGTACTGGAGTGGGGTGCCATCACCTTCTCCTAAATTGGTATAGCCAACTGTGGAAAACAGTATGGAGTTTACTCAAAAAACTAAAAACACAACTACCATATGATCTGCAATTCCACTTCTGGGTATATACCTGAAATACTAATTCAAAAAGATATATGCACTCCAATGTTCATGGCAGCATTATTTATGATTTTAAAACATGAAAACAACCTAGGTGTCCATCAACAAATGAGTGGATTAGCAAGATGTGATATATATGAATAGATACATACACAAAATGGAATACTACTCAGTCATAAAAAAGAATAAAATTTTGCCACTTTGCAACAACATGGATGGACTTGGAATGTGTTACGATAAGTGAAATAAGTCAGACAGAGAAAGACAAATATTTCTTGCTTATCACTAGTATGTGGAATCTAGAAAATATAACAAACTAGTGAATATAACAAAAACAAGTACACTCATGGATATAGAGAACTAGTGGTTACCAGTGAGGGGAGAGAGGAAGGAGAGGCAATATACAGGTGAGGGATTATTTAAAGAGGTACAAACTATTATGCATAAAATAAGCTACAAGTATACATCATGGAACACAGGGAATATAGCCAGTATTTCATAATACTATAAATGAAGTATAGCCTTTCAATTGTGAATCACTATACTGTACATCTGTACCTTATATAATATTGCACATCAACTGTACTCCAATAAAAATAAAGTTAAAATATTTGCAAAGAAATATAAAAATATTTCAATGTCAAAAAGATATTACCAGTAAAAATATTTTGACTAAAATAATTATACACATTAATATAAACGTCTAGTTGAGAATGTCATCATTTACCAGAATTTATTCTAAGGTTACCCAACAACTACAGAGAATTTACACAATTGAAAATAAGATCAACAGAGAAGGGACAATTGAATGTGTCAATAAACCAAAACTCATTACCCTTAAAATGCAACTCAATTTAATGAGAAAACTAAGATGATTTGAAGAAAAAATATGTCTTTTAGAAATTAATCACTGATACATTAGAGACAGATTGAAAGAAACTGATTAAAGAAATCTACACCAAGAACAATTATCCTGCTTACGTTAGTTTAAAACTTAGATTATGACTTTGAAGCATGTTTTATTGTTTGGATGTACACAGATATACTTATTAGAAAAAATCTTACTTCCAAAAATGGTTTCTGAGACGGCAGTGAGGAGAGGGGAACAGGAGTTAGTGTTTCATGGAGACACAGCTTCAGTTTAGGAAGGCAAAAAATTTGGGACATGGATGATGTTAAGAGTTGTACAACAATGTCAAAGTACTTAGTGCCACTGAATTGTACAGTTAAAAATGGTTAAAATAGTATGTTTGCTACTCTGTAACTTTTACCACAATTAAAAAAAAATACTATTTAAAAATGGTTTCTGAACGGAACTCTATTTTAGGTCCACCAATACAATTTTTAATCAATAATTTGAAATTATTGTTACATGATTTTAATTACTTTGAGGCTCCATTTCACTCTCAAAAGTATCTCAGTTTAATAATTATATATTCACTTATGTATACAGTGTTCCAGAGAATAGTGAGGACTGTTAACAAGGCCTTCTTCAATGAACAATACAAAGAAGCTGAGGAAAACAATAGAAGGAAAAGACGAGAGATCTCTTGAAGAAAACTGGAGATATCAAGGGAACACCCCATGTAACGACGGGTGTAATTTTTAGGACAGAAATGGTAAGGACCTAACAGAGGCAGAAGAGATTAAGAAAAGGTGGCAAGAATACACAGAAGAACTGTACAAAAAAGGCCTTAATGACCCCAGGTAGCTGCAGCAGCAGCCACAATGTAGTCACTGACCTAGAGCCAGACGTCCTGGAGTGTGAAGTCAAGTGGGCCTTAGGAATTATGACTACGAACAAAGCTAGTGGAGGTGATGGAATTCCAGCTGAAGTATTTCAAATCCTAAAATGATGATGCTGTTAAAGTGCTACACTCAAAGTGACAGCAAATTCGGAAAACTCAGCAGTGGCCACAGGACTGGAAAAGGTCAGTGTCCATTCCAATCCCAAAGAAGGGCAATGCCAAAGAATGTTCAAACTATCAGATAATTGGGCTCTCACATGCTAGTAAGATTATGCTCAAAATCCTTCAAGCTAGGCTTTAGAAGTACATAAACCAAGAACTTCCAGATGTACAAGCGGGGTTTAGAAAAGGCAGCGGAACCAAAGATCAAATTGTTAACATTCACTGGATCATAGAGGAACCAAAGGAATTCCAAAAAATAATCTACTTCTGTTTCATTGACTACATGAAAGCCTTTGTGTGCATCACAAAAAACAGTGAAAAATTCTTAAAGAGATGGGAATACCAGACCACCTTACCTGCCTCCTGAGAAACCTTTCTGCAGGTCAAGAAACAACTGTTACAGCCTTACATGGAACAACTTACTGGTTCAAAATTGGGAAAAGAGTATGACAAGGCTGCATATTGTCACCCTACTTATTTAACTTATATGCAGAGTACATCAAGCAAAATGCCAGGTTGGGTGAGTCATGAGCTGAAATCAAGGGTACCGGGAGAAACATAAACAACTTCAGATATGTAGATGATACTATTCTAATGACAGAAAGGGAAGAGGTAAAGAGACTCTTAATGAGGGAGGAAAAGGAGAGTTAAACGTCTCTCTTAAAACTCAACATTCAAAAAACTAAGATCATGGCATCAGTTCTATCACTTCATGACAAATAGAAAGGGAAAAAGTAGAAGCAGTGACAGATTTTATTTTCTTGGGCTCTAAAATCACTATGGATGGATACTGAAGCCATGACATTAAAAGACGTTTACCCCTTGGAAGAAAAACTATGACAAACACAGACAGTGTATTAAAAAGCAGAGACATTATTTTGCCAACAAAGGTTCACATAGTCAAAGCTATGGTTTTTCCAATGGTAATGTATGGATGTGAAAATTGAACAATAAAGAAGGCTGAACACCAAAGAACTGATGCTTTTGAGTTGTGATCCTGGATAAGACTCCTCAGAGTCCCCGGGACAGCAAGGAGATCAGACCAGTCAGTCCTAAAGGAAATCAACCCTAAATATTCTTTGGAAAGACTGATGCTGAAATTGAGGCTCCAATACATTGGCCACCTGATGCAAAGAGCTGATTCATTTGAAAAGTCTCTGATGCTGGAAAAGACTGAAGGCAAAAGAAGACGGGTGGCAGAGGATGAGAGGTTTGGATAGCATCACCAACTCAATGGACATGAATTTAAGCAAACTCTGGGAGACTGAAGGAAAGGGAGGCCTAACGTGCTGCAGTCCATGGGGTCACAGAGAGTCAGACATGACTTAGCAACAGAACAACAACAATACGTAAACAGTGAGTGGGTATTTTCTCATCTGCACGATGAAAAGTTAAAGTAGATGGCTTCTAAGCTTCTTTTTCAGGTCCCTTGCCCACCCCACCTCACCCCACCCTAATGCTTACCCAACCTCCTCATTTGATTAGGAAACTGAAGACCAGATAGGAAAGGATTTTCCTGAAGTCAAGTAATATGGGAATAGACTAAAGTACAAGGAGCACCTGGACCTTCCGACTCAGATAATTTTTGCCCTGTCCTATTGTGTACAAAAACCTTTAAGGAGCTTTCTACCCAAAGCCAGCTATGGTTGTAACAATTAAACAAGGCTTATTTCCAGGAACAACTTACTATTGCCATCTGATTATTAGGCTCAGAATTGTCATAGGAAGTTGTTGTTTTTTTTAATGTTTCAGTTATTCTATTTTAGCTGAAGATTTTAACTAAATTTTATTTATTACCCCCAAGCTTCAAAATCCTCCATGCGTTACTTCTTGACTTGGGCACTCCATAGTTTAAAGGAAATATTTGAATAATGTACTCAGCTAAATCATCTGACAGAGAGGTCAACACACCCTGCCTAAGAGTCTAAACACATAATTAGAAATACATTTATCTCAACAAGCCCAGCCTTATTGGATCCTACAGTTGAACTAATTTAAGTTATTTCTAACATGAGAAATCATTATCAGGATTATGTCTTCTTTCAGTTCAGTCTAACCTTGCATTTCAGGAAATGAACAGTGGTGAGTTTAATCAAGGAACACTTATTACAACTCTAGGTTGAAGCCTTTTTCCGGGAAAAATATTTGAATAGAAACACATACTCTGTCATTCTGGAGGAATTATTTTAAGCCTGCCACAGTGATACAATAAAATTTAGCCCAGCTGAGTAAACTTGAATTTAGAAAAAATACCTTAGGAATCCACAAAGAGGAAACTAAGAGAGAAGAGGCATAATAAAGTTTAAAGAGGAAGTATCCATGTATCTCTTTATTTAGTAGATACATTTTTGCACTTACTATTGGTTACACCTATATTCTGGCTCTCTTTTGTTATGAAATAAATTATTACAAAACTTAGTGACTTAATCTTTTAATTATATCTCATTGTCCTGTGGGTCAAGAATTCCTACAGAGCTCAGTCCAGTGGTTCTGCTCAATGTGGAACTGGCAGAGGCCATCAGTGGGAATCGACTAGATGATGCAACTGATCAGGTGGGTGGCTTCACTCAGGTGTCTGGCACCTTGACACAGAGGCAAGACTGGGCTCATTTTGAACTGTTAATCTGAGCACCTACACGTGTCCTCTCCAGCACTGAAAGTTCCAGGGACCTTCTTATGTTGTGGTTCAGGACTCCCAGAGACAGCGTTTAAGAGACCCAAGCAAAATTAGAAGGGTTTTGTTTTGTTTTGTTTACCATCAATCTCAGAAGTACCAACCCATCACTTCTGCAATATTCGGGTCAAACAAGTCACTGAATCCAGAACAGATTCAAGGAGAGAGGAATTTGATTCAGAGTAAAATCAAAGAATCTGTAGCAATCTTTAATTTCCCACACCTACTTTGTTCCTCTAAAGAATCGGAGATAACTTACAGTTTAGAAAAAAAAAAGCTGATAGAAATATTTAAACAATTTCAAACAGCAGGTCATTAGAAAATTGTTCTGGCCTCTATTTGACATTTTTTGTGCACATTATCAATTAGGACCTTCCATACAATAATGTATTCACGTGTTGACAGCAAGTATTCTGGTCTCAGTCTTGATTTCAAAGAAGACACATTCAACATCATACTTCCAACTCTTATGACTTCTGCAGGATTTTTGTAGGTACTCTTTCAACAGATTAAGTTCACTTCTATTTCTAAGTTTGCAAACTTTTTACTCTGAATGGATACTGAACTATGACAAATGCTAGTGCTGTATCTATTGAGATTAGATGATTTTTCTCATTTGTTCTTTGAACATGATTCATCATATTGATTCCATTTCTAATACAAAGTTAATATTGAATTCCTGAAATAAATCCAACTTGGTCATGCTCTACTTACATGTCCTATTAAAAAAGCATTTTGAACACAACTTTGTAAAGCAACTATACTTCAAATAAAAGTGTAAAAAAATCATTTTGATTCAAGTTCTAATACTGAATTCATATTGATTCTAATTCTAATCTAATATTCAAGTTCTAATAAATCACCTAGGAATTTTGCATCTGTGTTCATGGGGGATTGGTCCGTAGTTTTTCTGTTTTCTAGGATGTTTGTCAGATTTTTCTAAGACCTTATTTAGCCAGGGGGCAGGTGGGGGGAGGTGGGTTTACTCCTCTCCCTTTTCCCATTCCTTCCTTTGTCCTTCCCTCACAGGTCTCAACAATTCAATTTAGGTGGAGCCATTAGATGGGGGTTGGAGAAGGAAATGGCAACCCACTCCAGTGTTCTTGCCTGGAGAATCCCAGGGACAGGGGAGCCTGGTGGGCTGCCGTCTATGGGGTAGCACAGAGTCGGACATGACTGAAGCGACTTAGCAGCAGCATTAGATGTGGGGGGCTTCCCAGGTGGTGCAGTGGCAAAGACCCACCTACCAATGCAGGAGACACAAGAGATGCCAGTTCGATCCCTGGGTCAGGAAGACCTCCTGGAGAAGGAAATGGCAACCCACTCCAGTATTCTTGCCTGGAAAATTTCATGGACAGAGAAGCATGGGGTCACAAAAAGTCAGACACGACTGAGCACAGACACATGCATGCACATTAGATGGGGCCAAGCAAGGAAAGCATCCCGTGGCAGCTCAGAGCAGGGTGTCGGGATCTCAGCAGGGTGAGAAAGGTATCCATGAAGTAGAGATTGCAGTGAAAGCTGTCAGACCCTGGGCAGAGTGAAGAGGCGATCTGAGTAGGAGAGTTTCCTATTAAATTTCAGCCTTTCTTCTTTTCTTTTAGATAAGCACCTGAGACTATAAATTCCCATCTAAACATATCCTCACTGGCATCACACAACATATATACACACACACACACAAAGGTATGTATTTTTCCCTTACTTTTTGGTTCTATTTGTAGCCTAGTTTACATTATGATTCTTGTGAATTATTTATAGAAATGTGTGCTTTTAATTCTTCTGTATGTGGAAACCTGAAATAACCATGGCATAAACTAAGCTGCTCTAACATAACAACCTGAAAGTAAAGTGGCTCAAGTAAAAGGAAGATGTTTATCTCCCTCTAGGAGGCAGGTGGGCAAGCTGGCTGTGGGGACTGCTCTCATCCACCAGACAGTTCATTCTGTCTGTGCTGTGTTGTGCTTAGTCGCTCGTTCATGTCCAGCCCTTTGCAACCCCATGGACTGTAGCCCACAAGGCTCCTACGTCCATGAGGATTCTCCAGGCAAGAATACTGGAGTTAGTTGCTATGCCCTCCTCCAGGGGATCTTCCAAACCCAGAGAATGAATCCAGGTCTCCTGCATTGTAGACAGATTCATTACCATCTGAGCCACCAGGGAAGCCTGTCCATTCTGCTGCCCCCCAACAACCAGGGGGTGGCCCTCCTGTAGGAGAAGATGCCTCAGCAACACTTCATCTGCCTCCTAGCCAGAGGACAATTAATTAAAAGCCATATCTTTTTTTAAACCAAGTCACCAGAAAGTTTTGCCAAGTACTTCCATCCCCAAACCATCTCCAGACCCAAGTATAAGAACAGCAGATCCACTATGTTCCTGAAATGCAGGAGACTGCCTACAATGCAGGACACCCAGGTTCAATTCCTAGGTCGTGAAGATCCCCTGGAGAAGGAAATGATGATCCACTCTGGTATTCTTACCTGGAGAACCCCATGGACTGTAGCCCATTGGGCTCCTCTGTCCATGGGGTCACAAGAGTCATACACAACTGAGTGACTAAACCATCCACCCCAAAACCATCTCCAGGCCCAGATGCAAAAGCAGCAGAATCCCCATGTTCCTGGCTAAATCTTGGAGAGCACTCATCCTCAAGCAACAAGGAGTCAGGGGGCAGGGATATACCAAGGGCTAATTAGTAGCCTCTGCTGGGGGAGTTTTGTTATCTTTATGTTGGCCATTTTAATTTAATTACATTGCGGTAAGAGCGTGGTCTGGAGAATCTCAATCATTTGAAATAATTCCTGGCACATAGCCCTAAATGGCCAATTTGTATAAATGTTTCCTGTGTGTTGAGAAGCCTGCATATTCAATTGTTTTGCACAGTGCTCCATGTCTGCCTACTAGATCAATGCTGCTAACTTCATTGTTCAAATCTGATACATTGTCTGCTTGATTTAACAATGACAGAGACAGTTGTATAAATTAGAGTCTCCCACATCACAGTGAAAGTCATTGTTTTCTTTGTGCTCCTGTCTATTTTTGCTCTCCAGATTTTTGAAGTTATCATGAGGTGTGTCTACATGTAGCCTTGTACAATCTTCTAGGGATCTGAATCCTTCATCAGTACAGAATGCGATCTGCTAACATTTTTGTTTTAAAGACTGCATTTTGTTATGTTTGAATAGCTGTATCCTCATGTTTTAATCGTGTCTTTTATAAACAAGAGGTATTTGGGTGGCTTTTTTTTTAATCTAGTCTAATAATTTTTGTCTCTTGAAGGGAGAGTATTTATATTTAAGATTATTGTGCTGTGCTGTGCTTAGTTGCTCAGTCATGTCTGACTCTGCGACCCCATGGACTGTAGCCTGCCAGGCTTCTCTGTTCACAGGGATTCTCCAGGCAAGAATACTGGAGTGGGTTGCCTTGCCCTCCATCAAGGGATCTTCCCAACCCAGCAATCCAAGCCAGATCTCCTGCATTGCAGGTGAATTCTTTACCGTCTGAGCCACCAGGGAGGCCCAAGAATACTGGAGTGGGAAGCCTATCCCATTTAAGGTTATTACTAATATAGAAATAGTTTCCCAGGTGGCACAAGTGGTAAAGAACCAGCCTGCCAATGCAGATGTTGAGAGACGTGGGTTTGATCCCTAGGTCAGAAAGATTCCCTGGAGAAGGAAATGGCAACCCACTCCAGTATTCTTGCCTGGGAAATCCCATGGACAGAGGAGCCTGGTGAGGTACAGTCCACAAGGTCACCAAGAATCGAACACAACTGAACTGACTTAGCACACATGCACTAATGCCACTAATGTACAAATTCATTTCTAACCTTATGCTTTTTTTTGCTCTGCTTCTATACTGTATTTTTTTCATTCATCATCTTTTAGTGTAAGTTCTACCCTTCAGTTTCTTCAATTAATTTTTATTCTATTTCTATTCTCTCAGAGCTGCCCTAACTCAATAAGCATATGCAATTCTTACAAATTTAGAATCAATATTTTTATCCCTTCATCTAGATGGTATGACAACCTCTAAATGCTTTAACCTTTAGCTCTAGCATACCTCTTTTCCAATATATTTCTGTCCATCTTCTAGTTCTATCTTGTTTTTAACACTCACAGACCAGGCATTATTTTTACTTTATGTAATCAGTGTTTGTTTATAATTACCATTTGACTACAGATTTCTTTCCTAGCCCTTCCTGACTTGCATTTCTGATGCTTGTTTCTATATTTCTTACTGAAGGACAAGTTTTAGATATGCTTAAAGCTGATATACACATCCAATTTTATGTCTCTAAAAAACGTATTTTGCCCTTCTCTTGAAAAATAATTTTGCTTACTGGTATATCCCTTTTCCCCTCTTCTCTTAGCCCTCTGACAAAATTGTGTACTCTGCTGTGATTTTTATTGCTTTTACAATGTCTGTAATAAGTGTACCATCTTTTCTTTTTCCCTTCAGTTGCTTTGTAGTTTTTCTACACAATGTCTAGGTTTATATGCCTACTTGGGCTTCCCTGGTAGCTCAGCTGGTAAAGAATCCACCTGCAATGCAGGAAACCCTTTTCGATTCCTGGGTTGGGAAAAGCCCCAGGAGAAGTGACAGGCTACCCACTCCAGCATTCCTGGGCTTCCCTGGTGGCTCAGACAGTAAAAGAATCCACTTGCAATGCGCAAGACCTGGCCTGGATCCCTGGGTTGGGAAGATCCCCTGGAGGAGGGCATGGCCACTCACTCCAGTATTCTTGCCTGGAGAATCCCCATGGACAGAGGAGCCTGGCAGGCTATGGTCCATGGGGTCACAAAGAGTCAGATGCGACTAAGCACAGCACAGCCCATGCCTACTTATTTATTCTTCTCAAGGTAGAGTCCTTGAATCTGAGAAAAGATCTCTACCAGAAATTCTAGAAAATTCCCAGCCTTTACCTCATCTTTTGTTTCTCCCATTCTTATTCTTTTATTCTGTAATTCTATTAATAAACTTATCTCAACCTTTTTAAAAGGCTCTATTTCTCATTGCTATCAATTCTATTTGTGATTAATTCTTTCTTCAGCTATGTCTAAACTTCTGCTTAAATTATCCAGTAAATTTTTCATTTCAATCATTGGAGTTTTTCTCTATCAACTTTATATGGCTCTATTATGGTCTGATTGGTGATTTTTTAATAACTTCTGTTCTGTAATCTTAGGTATACCTATTTTGTTTAAGCATATTAAACGTTCGTTGTTTATATTGTGTGAATATGAATTCTATTATTGGCAAACTTTGTGATTCTCATTTGTAGTTTGCTGTTTTCACCCATTCACAACAGTGTGTCTCTTCCATATTTTCATGATGGATTATAAGCTCAATTATTTGGACACAATTTAGTGACTGAACAACAACATTTTAGAAATTTATCACTGCGTGTTCTTGAGGCCTGGGTTTCAAGTGTATTCCTCAAGAAGTGGGTTTTTTTTGTAGTTTTCTCTAGGTGTCTGGGAGACAATTCTCTATGAATGTTCTCACATTTCTGCACCATCAGTGTTTCTGAAATAAGAACACTGGTAAACTTTATTAAAGGATAACAGAGGGAACCATCCTACACTGCCAGTAGGAATTTAAATTGGTACAGGCACTATGGAGAACAGTACTGAAGTTGCTTAAAAACTAAAAACAGAGCTAGCATGTGACCCTGCAATCCCACTCCCGGGAATATATCCAGAAAAACACATAATTCAAAAAGATACAAACAACCCAAGGTTTATTGCAGCACTATTTACAACAGCCAGGACATGAAAGAAACCTAAACGTCCATCAAAAGAGGAATGGATAGAGAAGATGTGGTACACTTATATAATGGAATATTATTCAGCCATTAAAAGGAAGGAAATTATGCCACTTGCAGAGATACAGATAGAACTGGAGACTGTCACCCAGAATGAAGTAAGTCTGAAAGAGAAAAACAGATATTGTATATAAACGGATATATATGGAATCCAGCAAAATGGTAGACAAACCTATCTGCAAAGCAGAAATAGAGACACAGACGTAGAGGAAAAACAAACCGATACTAAGGGGGAAAAGGGGTGGGATGGACTGAGACATTGGATTGGCATACACACAGTCAGTTCAGTCTCTCAGTCGTGTCTGACTCTTTGTGACCCCATGGACTGCAGCACGCCAGGCTTCACTGTCCACCACCAACTCCCAGAGCTTGCTCAAACTCATGTCCATCAAGTCAGTGACGCCCTCCAACCATCTCATCCTTTGTCATCCCCTTCTCCTCCCACCTTCAATCTTTCCCAGCATCAGGGTCTTTTCCAAGGAGTCAGTTCTTCGCATCAGGTGGCCAAAGTACTGGAGTTTCAGCTTAAGTCCTTCCAATGACTACTCAAGACTGATCTCCTTTAGGATGGACTGGTTGGATCTCCTTGCAGTCCAAGGGACCCTCAAGAGTCTTCTCCAACACCATAGTTCAAAAGCATCAATTCTTTGGTACTCAGCTTTCTTTATTGTTTAACTCTCACATCCATACATGACTACTGGAAAAACCATAGCTTATGTATAAATACATAAAACTCCTTTCTATGTTTTACCTTTTATATTCTACGTCATCCTGTTCAACACTTTTCATCATCAATTTTATACTTACTATTATTAATGTTATGAATGCTGATTTCTCTTGGTTTGAGAATGCCTGGAATTCTTTTCCTTTATTGTTGCTGCTAAGTCACTTCAGTCGTGTCCGACTCTGTGCTACCCCATAGACAGCAGCCCACCAGGCTCCCCAGTCCCTGGGATTCTCCAGGCAAGAACACTGGAGTGGGTTGCCATTTCCTTTTCCAATGCAGGAAAGGGAAAAGTGAAAGTGAAGTCGCTCAGTCCTGTCCGACTCTTAGTGACCCCATGGACTGCAGCCTACCAGGCTCCTCCGTCCATGGGATTTTCCAGGCAAGAGTACTGGAGTGGGGTGCCATTGCCTTCTCCATCCTTTATTGTTAAACTCTGGTAATTTTGTGTTTTTTATAAACAGCACAGATTTATAACATGTCCTGCCATTTAAACATCACACTGGAAAATGTAATTCATTCACAATTATTGCCACATATGACATATTTATTCTTTCTATTTTTATATTCGTTTATAGTCATATTGGATTGGCCAAAAAGTTCATTCAGGTTTTCTGTAATATTTTACAAACAAACTTTCTGACCAACATAGTAATTTCATCTTTTTCCTTCCCTTCATTTTTTTTCTGGCTTGATCAAATTGTTCATGATTCAGTCCTTTGCTCTTTCTCTGGAAATCCTGACACATTTGATTTTGCTAACTACTGACTGCCTGCATACATAATCAGATGTTTAATTCCAAAATTATTTGAGATACCAATTATTTTCTCCATTATGATGCCACATGTCCTCAACTGTGTCCCACAAATGCCCATTTTTCCTCTCCTTCCTTCCCTGCTTTTGTAAAATAAAGCTTGTCTCTCCTTTATCTTTCCCTTCTCCTAATTTTGAAATTCTTTTACTTCACTCACACAGTAGGCTTTACAGAGAGTTTATACTTATTAAAATTTCCCTTAAAGTATCTCTCTGCTGCTGCTAAGTCGCTTCAGTCGTGTCTGACTCTGTGCCACCCCATAGACGGCAGCCCACCAGGCTCCGCCATCCCTGGGATTCTCCAGGCAAGAACACTGGAGTGGGTTGCCATTTCCTTCTCCAATGCATGAAAGTGAAAAGTGAAAGTGAAGTCTCTCAGTCGTGTCTGACTCTTCGTGACCCCATGGACTGCAGCCTACCAGGCTCCTCCACCCATGGGATTTTCCAGGCAAGAGTACTGGAGTAGGTTGCCATTGCCTTCTCCGAGAGTACTCTCTAGTTTCAGTATTATTCCCTAGCACTTACTTTTCCCTCCTCCATTTATATCTAACTGATGATGAACACAACTGGACACACATGTACAGAGTCACACACACAAGAGAATGCACTGCTCCCTCTTCAATCCTCATCTTTCCTCAGTTTGAGGTCGACGGGTACATCAGACCCAACATATGTGTGGTATATTATGGTAGCCATTAAGGCCCTTTCATAAACATTCAAGTTCTCCTCCTCCCAGACATATCCTAGAATATAGTACCCCACTCCCCTTGAACTGAGTTGTGGCCACATGATTTGCTTTGGACAATGAAATGCAAATGTCGGTGATGTGCTGCTTCTAGGCTCATTTCCCTCCCAATAATAGTTATTATGAAAGCATTAAAATAGATCTCCCATTAACCTAAGTTCCTGAGCAGAGTCTCACACAAACCCATGTAAAACGTACAGCAGGAATATGAAATCAGCTTTTCTTGTGTTAAGCCAGGAAGATCTGGAGATTGTTAGTTAATACAGCATAGCCCAGACTGTCCTGATTGATAGACACACTCTGTAATCTTTCACAACTCTAATAGCTCTCTTTTTCCTTAACAGGAGAACAAGTTTAAGTTTATTGATACAGTCCTTTACTTTGTCATTTGCAAATGTTATTCCCCTTTTCTGATTTTTGTCATGAAAAAGAAGTTTGGTCTCAGTCTGGTTCTTAGTAAGACATCTGTTTTATTTGTCTGAGAGTGTTTTATTTTCAGTTGTTTTAATTATTGTCTCTTCTCTATTTGTTCTGTTTTTATCTTCTAGAACTTCTAATCCATGTTAAGACACCTACATCCCGTTCCTGTGTCATTTATCCCTTCCCTCATGGTCTCATTCTATATTTTTGCACTGTGCTTTGATGTGTTCCTTGAAATTTATCTTCCAGACTATTAATTGGAACCTCTACAGTGACCATCTTCTAATTATGCAAATGGAAAAACTATGGCATTAGATACCAAAAGTTTTTCTCCAATGTATTTAAATCTCCTTAAGTATTATTAATTCAAGTTTTAATTACCTCCTCCAATAACTCTACTACACTGGCCAGGGGCTTGTTCTGCTTTGTTTTCTCTGGTTTGTGAATTTCCCTTAGATGCATTAATATGTTTCCTCAATGGCACACTGACAATTTTTTTCAAGTATTATAAAAAGCAGGAAACCTGCAAGCAGAAGAAGGTGAAAGAACCTCTACCTCCAGGACCCATAGTATATAAAAGCAGGCTCAGTCCTCTGCCAATACATCGTTCATGCTTTCTGATCCCCTACACTCCAGTCTCAAAGGCAGGATAGACCCAGCCCACCCACAGTCCTTCTCGGTACAAGTGTTCTCTTAGAGTCCAACTTGCACCTAAACCCAGCTGCCCACAGGCTTCAGCTGCCATCAGCTTAAGGCAGGATGAAATGTATGGGAGGCAGATAAGACAGGTATGAAGTTTATGGGTGGGCAGATAAGGGCATCTGATCAACTGAGAATCATCTTTTTCTCAGTATCTTCAACTTCCCTTGTCATTTAAGTCTCAGATGCAAAGTCACTGCATTCCAAGAGGCATTCCCTGATCACCCATTCTAAGGAGGCTACTCCCATTCCTCAAAGTGAAGTGAAGTCGCTCAGTCGTGTCCGACTCTTTGCAACCCCATGGACTGTAGCCTACGAGGCTCCTCTGTCCATGGGATTTTCCAGGCAATAGTACTGGAGTAGATTGCCATTTCCTTCTCCAGGGGATCTTCCCAACCCAGGGATTGAACCCGGGTCTCCCGCATTGTAGACAGACACTTTACCGTCTGAGCCACCAGGGAAGTCCATTCCTCGAAGGCTTTATAATTATGCTATATTACCTGTGTTTATCTTGTTTACCTGTGAATATATCTATGGTTTGATTTTTCTTGAAAAGACTTTATCTTAGAATTCAGAACTTTTAAACTTTTTCTTAGAATTCAGAAATTTTACTTAGAATAAACAGACTCACTAACTATGTACACACAAGTGAGAGTAGAAGCACATATACTGGTATACACTGGTAGCCACTGGGGTTTATTGTCTGAAGTCACCAAACCATGTCTGACTAAATGATGAAGACCCTGGGAAGGCAGACAACCAGGTAAGCAAAGTTTGGTTAAGGTGCTCATATTGTAACACAGTCAATGAGATGATGAGAATGGAAGTCAGCACTATGCTCAGAAAGTTCCATCTGAAATTTCCAACTAGAAGTACATAACGATGCATGGTGGAAGGAAAAATTTAACTGCGATTCAACTTATGTGCCTGAATTCACCACACCAGCTCAAGGCAAAGACATTTGCAAAGGGTGCAAAAGCAGTTCAAGGATAAATACAATTTCAATTGTATTAAGAAAGGAACAATAGAAAAAAAATAAAATGAAATTATGCTGAATTACCTAAAGTAATTTTCCTGACTAGTGCCTTCAGTTTTGATAACCTTGAATCATAAAGCACTTAACAAAACATTTTTCCAAACAGGCAGTAAAACTTACTTCAGTATCCTATGTTCAGCATTATAAAATACTAGAAATAATAGGGCTACTTAGTTGACAAATAAGAAAACCATCTAAAAAGACAAGGTAGATCCATAGAAAGTAGTGACTGGTATAAGAAAAAAATATAGAAAACTAATTTCTCCCAGTTAATAAGGGTCCTCTCTCAGTGAACTTATACAGTAAAATGTCTTTAGAAACAAAACTTTTATCTAAATTATCTTTTATATTATTGTAGAACAAAATTAAAAGCCAGAAATTATACCAAATATTGTTTTTAAAGAGCTACAGTTGCTACAGCAACAATTTTTTTTTCAAAATTCTTCACCAATATATAATAAACTGAGAATAGAGACACTTTTCTGATGATCATGAAGCATAAACTATAACCCCAATTTGGGATCCCCCAATTTTCAATGACATATACACATTTTAACTGCAGCATATCTTCTAATTACCTTGATCTGCAAATTCCTTTAGAGTTCACCAAAATAAGTAAGTGTATTTATTTACATTGTCTCCATGTTCCCAGTTTATGTCACTCACCTCTTTCTGCAAACCTAAACACCACACATTGTTTATTTGACTTTTGCCACTTGCATTAAAAATGGCAACACTCTGACTCCACTCAAGTATTAATAGATTTTAGCCTCTGTCTATTCCTCAAGCATTTTAGTGGTTTGTCCTGACATTCTTACAGAAAATGCACTTTGA